>NC_132923.1:66870481-68249974 GCF_047675955.1 Chlorocebus sabaeus
GGAAAAAAAATTTCTCATTTTGGAAAAAAAAGTTAACTTAGTACACTTTTTCTAAGCCAAATATTACTGAACATTAACAGCAGGCAGCTATTCTATTCTGAGGGCAATATTAACAAAGTAATGAGTTTTAGCATCAAAGTTTCATTGACTGAAGCTGAAAGATTATTATGCTCCTGATGGTGTGCTTGTCTACCAATCATATTTGTTATGGATCCATTATTATTTCATATAGAGATTTTCCATTGTCACCATGCCAAAACTGAAAAAGACACTAAACATCTCAATCTAGCACTTGGAAAATTCCCTAAGGTTTAAAATTCTTCTAGTCTAGTGCTCTCTCAGCTTCTGTAGGACAGAAGCAGTCTCAGACATATGGGTTCGTGTTTTAAATTCCCTGTCATAGTGTGGCTCTGCAGTGAAAGCACGGGCCTTGTGGTTAAACTAAAAGAGGAAACAAGCATCTTTTATCTAGGGTAGTTCTTGGAGCTGCCTCTTCAAGGTCAACACTTAGATCTTTCACCAACATTATGTTGAACTGTTAAGCTTATCCAACGTCCAAGTCTCTAGGCAATTGTCTTTTATGTGGAATGGACAGAAATCTCATAATTTCTTGTGTAACTATTTGATTTTCAGGGTTCAAATGACTCAATTAAATTTCACAGGGAAAGAAGCACATTATTTCTCTGGTGCAGTCTGCCTTTGGACAGAATGTTAAGTAGCACAGCTATGTCGAAACTGGTTTCACATAATAAGTCTGTGCTTCAGTACCCCGAATTCACCTTGTTGAGTAGCTGGGAAGTTTTATGAAAGATATAGCCTGAATAGCTCAGTAACTCAGCTGAAAGAAAGAAATGCGACTTGGAGAAAACAAAAGAAAGAGCTTCTAGGATCTGATGACCCCAAGCAATACTCTAAGGTAATTTAATTTCTTGGAATTAAATGAGAAGCTATTGAATGTACATTGAAATTGCTTTGAAAAATGAAAGACACCTAGGGAACTGTACACAAACAGAGGTTATATGAAGATCAATTAAGAAGGGAAGTGTCATAGCAATGAAAAATACATGAGTTTGCTTTTTGTTATCTGGGATAGGAAGGGACCTTCAAACATTTGCTGATTCAAATCTCTCTCCCCTAACCCTATATTCCTGCTTAAAATTCTTGCTTCATCTAGAGGAGTCACCTACTTTTCAGTAGCTGGGGTCAAAGGAGAGGAACCATTGATCTGGGACACCAGTAACTAAGTGATGGAACCAAATGCTTAGAATTTTATCTTTTCCTTTTCATTAGTTGTTTCCACTCATTCCTCTGTTGCCTCAAATTACTAGTCATTGTACATATGCTCCAAAAAGCTTCTTACAACCTTTCTTGACTAGTTCATCTTACCCTGTTACGTATGGTCGTGTCTACACGAGGCCAGAGTTCCCAAACTGTACTGTATTTTTTGGCCCCAAATATTTTCGCCCTCCAAGTTATCTGTCTACATGGAGGGTATACTTGAGGTAAGGCATGGTGACAACCGACCAGGTGTCTCCCACTGACAGCCAGTCATGAGGCTTTGATGAGGCTCCCTTCAATGGGACTGAGCAAACCTATTTGAAACAGACATTCTGATGAAATATTTTGCAAGGCAGAACCAATTTCCACATTGAGAAACTAACACCCACACCCACATTTATTAGTTCACTCTTTCCCTAAAAAAAATTGTTTTCTTGTCATGTAGACACGACCTACAAGCAATATAATTATTTGAAAAGAGTAAACCTGTAAGCATAAAATTCAGTATTAAAGAAATACATAATAAATGCAGTGACCTGTGCTTTTAGCAGGACACCAAATAAAATAATAAAACTATTGAGTGAGACAATGCAATAGTATATTATTACCCAGATCCCCAATTTGCACTGAGCATTCAACCCTAGAAAATGAGAACAAAAAGCCCCATTTTCACAAAAAGGATCTTTAAGATTCTAATGTCAATGCAGAGCACGTCAAGCCCTCTACACTAACAGCCACAAAGTACACTGAATGATGATGGTCAATTGAATATAGTTCTAGAAAATGAGTACCAGGTTTCTCTTAGAGAGATTTGAACAGGCAACAAAATGTAATTCTAGGCATCATATGATTTTTTTTTCTTTCTACTGTCCCTGATCCCTATATATGTGGACTCATTTTTTTTTTTTTTTTTTTCCAAGATAGAGTCTCACACTGTCGCTCAGGCTGGAGGGCAGTGGCGTGATCTTGGCTCACTGCGACCTCCACCTCCTGGGTTCAAGCAATTCTCCTGTCTCAGCCTCCCAAGTAGCTGGGATTACAGGCGTGCACCACCACGCCTGGCCAGTTTTTCTTTTTTTGTATTTTAAGTAGAGATGGGGTTTCACCATGTTTGGTCAGGCTGGTCTTGAACTCCTGACCTCGTGATCCGCCTGCCTCGGCCTCCCAAAGTACTGGGATTACAGGCGTGAACCACCATGCCTCACCTATTGTGACCCAATTTTTAACTGAACTAGAATTTTCTTTTTTGCTGCAATATACATACTAATTTGTACGTTTGTTGTCTTCATAAAGACATCATCTATTTTTGTTGTCTGTAGTAAAATTTGAGTTTAAACATTTCTTTCTATATAAAAACCAACATTCTAAATGGCAGGATTTTTATTAAATAAAATAATGTGTAGGAGGGTATTTAATCCCTGCTTATTTTTCTGTTTCTTGCTGGGAAAATTATTGCTCATTAGAAATAATAACTAGTAGTCCCATAGCACTAACTATGTGCAAATTTCACAAACAAATTACACCTGACTTTAATATAAGTGAGTCCATTCAGAAATGGGGGAAATATTCACTTTTTATAGGTTCAATAAAAATCATACTCTTTAGGTCACTAGAGAACAGTTCTGTGTCCTAGGAGAGGCATTTTGCCTTAATGACTAGAACGCAGTTGAAGCACCATCCCCTCTAATGGAGTCAAATTCTTTCTTACTAACAACATTTGGGTTAGATTTGATGAATAATTCACCTGCAGGTTATGAACTCTCAGAGAGCATTTAGCCACAACCATGAAAAACTATTATGATCCATTTCCCCCACAATATAAAGATAAATAAAATACTGATCATCTAATTCATTCACGTAGTTCATGCTTCACTACATGTGCTTAGAAATGCCAAAAAAGTAACACTAAAGGCAGGAGGGATATTCTTACAGAGAAATGCCAGACATACCCTGTCTAACCGTCTAGCTTCTATATGTCTAAGCAGCTGTTGTCTCCAGTCTGCAGGCATTTTACCACAGCTCTCCTCTCCCTTCACAGGAGTAGGCCTCGTCTTTAAATCACTGTTATCTGATGGCTTGTCACCATAGTTACCCAAGTTATAGTCAGATGGTATTTTTTCCAAAAGAGCTGCCATAGTAGGCCTAGCTGAAACTGGCCTGGTTTGGGAGGCACCATAACTCTCTGTACTGTAGCTTCTCGCAGACAATGGCCTCCTTTGGGTAAGGTTTTTAACCGGAAAACTTCCCGCCTGAGCTTTCACTTCTTGATATGAAGGGTGTTCATCTTCATACCTGCCATTCCTTTTCAGGAACTGGGACTCAGTCACTGTAACGCTGCTTTGGCGATCCAGCCCTCCCCTATATGGAGGTCTGCCATACCTATCAGTTGGGGGCAGCTCATGAGGCTCATTGACCCTTCTAAACATGGCCATTTCTGTGGCGCTCACCAGGGAGTCGGCCCTTCTCAGGAAGCCTGCCCTGGCCCCTTGACTTGCGAACTGGGCATTCACCACAGCATCCTCATTCACAGATGGCTGAGAAAATGAAAACATTTGCTCCATTGGTGGGTATCCTCTGTAAGCTCTAGGACTAATCAAATCCTTGGCGATGTTTTTGCTGGCCTGTTGCATGTACTCGGGATTGTGTTGAAAAGGGGGTGGTATCCTCTTTTCGGCTTTCACTTCCACTGATCCTTGAGGATTGAAGCTTTGGTCAAACTGATAGACTTTTTTTGTCATAGAAGCTTTTTGTTGTTGTGGCCCTTTACTACTTCCGTAGGTGAGCATCTCGTCATCCAGCATCGGGACTGACTGGCTTCGAGACATACTGGACATACCATGCTCTGGTCCCAGCATCTTATCTGGTCGTTCGTGGCTTCCTAAGTGATCACTCCCAGAAGCATAGTTTTCTAATGGTATATTATATACCTTATATGTACCAATGTCAATCTCATCGATACTCTGTGACTTTTTGAATTTATTAGACTTGATATCTTTCATTAGAGGGGAAAGCCTCTCTGTGCTTTTGCTAATTGAAATAACACCTTTAGAAGATTCTGGGCGGCAGTGGATTTGAGAAAAGACATTACTAAGGCTCCTGTTGGGATTGGAATCATGATACTCCCACGGTACGCCTGGAGAAAAAGGACTAGGTATTTCAGTAGATTCCTTTATATGTTCTTTCCTTTCAGGCAATGGGCTGGTAGTAGGGGTTGTCTCTAATTTGGAAGGAAAAGCGGTCCTGTCTTCAAATGGACTAGGGGTTCTGGTCCAATTCTGCCAAGGATTGGAAGGAGGCACTTCTGTTTCTGGTGTGTGTCTGTGTGTAGACTGCTCAAGTTCCAGGGGAACACCAACAATCCTGTCTTGCCTGATCAAAGGCCTGCGTCCATGCGAAGATGTGCTTCTAGATTTCGAACTTAAGAGAGGATTACTGTTGGCATTCTCAGCTGCAGTTTCCTCAGCAACAAACCCTGTGTTGTCATAATGTGAGCCATCAGTCCAGTTGTCAGTGAAAGTATCACTCATGGGCAGCCGGTCAGGACGCTGTGGTATACTGCCTTGGGGAACAGCCTCCCGCTGGCTGAGTAATGGCTTTGCATCAAGAGGCTGTGGGAAAGACGGTGCAATCCTGTGAACACAATGGGAAGAAGAAATTGAAAAGGGTGAAGAGTTGGGTCTAATTAGAATCATGATTCCTGATATCCATTCCTGGAGATTCTGATTTAGTACAGTTCAAACTATTGGCTGAGAGTACCTTTCTTACAAATGCTTGGTGTATGTAATGAATCTAAATTGTCTTCGGATAACTTTTATTTGAAGGTCAGGTTTTGAAGACACTAAATGCTACTATATAGAGAGCATGTTCAGGTATGTTTTTGTAGAATGTAAATTATATTATGACTTTAGATCCCTGACATGTTTATATCATTGACCCTGTTATTTCTAGCAGATACTGAAATAATGCAGATAATGAATTTACAGACTGAAAGAGTTAAGATTTTTATTATGAGCATCAATGAATAGGAAAAGTTACTCATGAATTACTAAAGAAGACATTGCCAATAGTGGCAATATTATCAGTAAAATATGAGTAAAAGTTATTGACTACCTATATCATATAACAATTTTAATTTGCTATTTGTAGTATAAAACATAGCAACAAGTTACAAAATGGAATTAGAACTGGAAAACACTGCCTTATTGAGTCACTTTATTGTGCTCTGTGTGTGGTTTTTGTTTTTTCATCTGTAAAGTTAGAGTAATATAGAGGAGGAGGCATTTTGGAAAGATTAAGTACTTTAAAATACATCCTAACTTTTCCAGGTGGTGATAAAATTATGATGATGATGATAACAATGAAAATTTATTGAACACTTACTCTCGACCAAACACATAAGTGTTTTACTGGCATTTTATTTTAATTCATTATGCCATTTTGTATGGTAAAACATCCATGTCTCATCAATAAGTATCAGTGGGCTAACATTTTTTTTTTATTTTTAAAATTTTTTGTTCTACCATCTCATCCTGTTAACTCCTACCATGTCTTCCTTAACCAATGGCCTCTCCCTGTAAGATGGATTCATCTGTTCTTGGCAGTCCCAGGCGAACAACATTTGCTTACCTGCCCCTTCTGTCTTCTGTGCCACTTGTGTGCTGAATACAATTCCAAAATTAAGAAGATTCCATTTTTTAAAAAGTTGCTGAAAATAAACGTTTGGGAACAAAAGGAGGGAATTCTAAACACACCTGTTACCCCACAAAGAATTATGTACTGCATCTTTAGCTGTTGTCTGCAAGGACCCCACTTTAACCCGGGTATTAGAGGATCCTGAGGAAGCCTGGGAAGGCGAGTAGTCTGAGTAAGTGCCTGAGGAAACACTGTTATTCAGACAGTGAGTTTTGTCAACTTCAGACTCATCAGTTGATTCTGAAATTTAAAGGGGAAAATGTTATAATGCTATGACACTGACAATTACACGGAAAAGCAAGTATGAAAAATGGAAACCATACCGATTAAGGTTAGAAATGCATATTTGTAAAACATTTGTATAGACTATGGTGTATCATAATTTACAACTGGTGATTCATCATGCACATGCATTTGTAGCATATTTTCCACATTGGGTTCACAATGTTACCTTTTTTGTCCTTCCCTAGCAGAACAAGTTTGGGTGGGTACAGAGGGGTCTCAGCTAATGAAGGGTGAAGTTCCCCAATCCTCATTTCATTAGCTGGATGAACAAAAGAATCCTGAGAGATATAATAATACAGGACAAGGAAAGTAAACATTTAAACAATGGTTAACCGAAGTGGCAGTATGTTTATTTGGCTCAGATTCAAAAATGTGACTCTAGAATTCAGTTCACTGTGGGGCACTGGGAGAAATAAACCATATGTATCTCTGAGTTAAGCATTAAATTTTTTTTTTTCTAACGTAAGTGAGTCCATTTATTCATCCTTTTTTTTTTGCATGTTGTTTATATGCCTGGCACTGTGCAATGAACTGTGGAGGTTCCAAAGAAAGACAAAATGTCGCTGGTACCCTCTGGGAGTTTATAATCTAGTTGGAGAGATGAGATATAACTCACTAGAACACCAGACTGAATTATGATAAGCCATTAATGAGCAGTATGATTCACACAAATATGACATATATGCATGTAATTGTTCTAAGTGGTGAACTCTCTAAGAGTTTTAAGAGGAAAGTATGTCACTGACTAATTAAGATTTTGTGTGTGTGTGCATCCCTAGCCACATTAATTCACTGTCGGGTCCTACAAATCCTGCTCTTCCCACCACTTTCCTCCTCACTTTCTACTGTATCCCAAGTGATCATCTCCTCAATTTCTCAAGTTCTATCATGTCTTCTTCCAAAGGTTCCTGGTTTTCTCACACCTAATCTAGCATGCTAAATCTTCATTCTATACCCCTTCTTTGAGTGTAACGAGCAATATCGATACACGACTATAACTTCATAATGACAAATAAACATGTAGAAAACCCAAGAATTTTAAACTTCCACAATTCAAATTACTGTTCTCAGCTAACCAGGGAGTGTGGAGAGCATTAGGGGAAGGTAAAATACCAAATTCTCACTTTCTTCTAGATATAAAAACGCCTTATCTATGCCCATAAGTAGTGAGATATATTTATGCATAGCAGCTATTGTTATGTCTTCTTTTCCCTTAAGATTAATTTTAATTCAAATAAGAATTTTTCAGCTTTTTAATTCATTAGTATCTTGTGAGTTTGGAGCACTAATGTAAAATACTTAGAAATATTTTGTTAAATCAGAGAAAAAAATATGAGGACAAAAATATTGTAAATTTAAAAAGTCCTGTCTTAAAACTAATTGGTTGGTATAATGAACAGGCAGAAACTCTTACTATAAATTTTATATATTGCCAAGGGCCCCCATAGTGAGACATGCTCAGGTCTTTGGTTATTGCAGAGAAGCACGTCCATTTCTTTAACTTTTGGTTTAAGTTCTATCTTTTGGGATTCTTTTGGGTTAGGTTTGTATGGAAATATTTGCCTGAAAAACCTGGTTATATCTGATACTTTTTAATTTTTTAAATAGAATATTTCAATAAAAGAAAATGGCAAGATCATTTAGTCCAACACTTTTGTTTTCTTGAGGCGGGTTCTGAGGCTCGGCTTAGGCCTAGGGCACACAGATCCAGCACTCCAGCAGGATTCTCTTGGGCTCCATTCCAGTGATCTTTCCTTACCTTGTGCTGCCTCCTGGTGAGCTCAGCTGTGAGCACACAAGGAACTTAAAATGAGGTATCAAATTGCAAAGAGGAACAGGAAAAGGAGTAGAATGGAAAATTCAGTAGTTGAAGAGGCTATATTTGCTACTCAAAAGTGTTTTATGTGATACTGTGTATGCCATATTGCCTATCCTAAGAAAAGTTCATTTTTCACATGGGCTTCACAGAACAAAGATAACTATCCAACAAAAGAAATTGATCACTGACTTTGTTTTTTATAAATTCTTTTATAGAGGCCATATTTTCTTTATTTTGATTGATTTTAAAAATTATTTCAGAGGGTACATATTCTTCATTTTGATTGATTTTGAAAGTTAGTTCAAAGATTTAGCATAAGAAATGTATGACAAAGTTTCAAGGTGACAGAATGGAGGATAAAAGTCTTTATATACCTTTGGAGAAATTTATAAGAAGATATGAGTTTGAGAAAGAGTACCATGAAAGGCATAAAATATGCTGACTTGCCAAAAAATTTGTTACAAGGTGTCATATTTTCATCCTATTTCTATTTTTGTATTTTGTTAGTCACATTGGGCAAGTCAGTGTACTTCTCTGGGCATTATCATCATTAAAATAAAGGTAATCAGTAACAGGAATTAGTGCCAATTCCTGTCTAGTACTAACAATCTATGAATCTAAAGGTAAGTTATTCGTTGAAATGATAATCTAAAAATATTCCTATGATACCTAATTACAAGAATGGGAATTTCATTTTATTCAAAAGAAAAACAAAAATAGAATAGAAACACAAAAAAGCAAACCAAATAGTTGTCCAAGTACAGAATGTTAAAATAACTATGGGTTTTGCTTTTTTTCCCCTTATGTTCTACACATTCAGTACTCAGGTCATCTTGTTTGTATTGATTAGACTTTCAAACTTGTATACCAAAATTATGACTGGAGCTCTGCATGGTAGCTCTGGCTTGACTCAGGTTCAAGCTTCTGATCCTGTTCAAGAATTTCTATTGGGAATCAAAAACAGCCTTAATTACCAGGAAGAGAGGATGATTATCAGCTAATTATGAACTTGTGTTTCTTCTTAGAAGGACATTATTGAAACAAGAATGATGAATTTGCAGTGATCCAAGTAGATTCTCTTACCCTTATGAACAAAGTGATGATGATGATGATGACAATGATGATAATGGCCATAAATTACATGGCACTAATTACATCTGCTGTGGTGCTACTATGCTAAACACTCTCTATTATCCTTGTTAATTATTTAAAAGACAACCTTATTTTTTTATCATTATGTGGCATTCAAATTATTTATTATCATCTTTTTTTTTTTTTGTTCTGCAGATAAGGAAACGAAGGCTCAGTGAAGTAAAATCGTAATTCTAAGTCACAAACCTAATAAGTGGTAGAGCCAGGATTTGAACTGGGATCTGTGCTACTCAAAGATCTATGTGATACTGTGTATGCAGTATTGTCTATCCTAAGAACAGCTCATTTCTCACATGGGTTTCACAAAGTAAAGTTAACTATCCAACAAACGAAACAAATCACTAATTTTGTTTCTATAAATTCTTTTATAGAGGTTAGAGGAATAGAGTTCCTTTTGGAAAAGTGGGCAAAGTTTTGGGGACTGCTTCCATGGGCAATGACAGAGGAAGTTTTGGGTAGAAAATAGAATTTAGTGGGGATTCCATTGCAAGTAGATTGAACCATATTTTCTTTCTGGTGAGGAGACAGAAGTGGGAGAGAAAGAAAAGGTAAAATGTCCTTTTTCACACAATTGCCCTTCCACTGTTCAAACTACATCTTGGCTGCTACTGCCATAAAGAAAAGAAGCCTCAGGAAGAAGTCAAAGGAAAGAAAGCAAGCTTACTTCTGAGCTTTTGAGAGTCTAGGCCTAGCATGAATAAAAGTAATTTAAGGAAAATTTTGAGGGTAATTGACAATTCCCTGTTACTGGAAGAAAGATGTTCCTCTATAGAAAAAAAATTGGGCTGAGTCTCCTAACAAAGAGAAAAATGGAGAACATTTTTGGATGGTGAACAGGTATCTTGGTAGTTACTTGCAGAAGGATTAAAGGAGGATGAGGAAGGAATTGGCATATAATTCTCTTGAGAAAGAAGAGAGAATGATTTACTGAAGGCTTCTTCTGTGTCAATAACTGTGCTTTGGAGCTGTATACAAATAGCTGTTATATTTTCTGTTTTGTGTTTTTTTTAAGATAAAGAAACCAAGGATCGAAAAGGTTTTAGGGACTTGTTAAGATCACAAGGTGGAGCCAAGATTTCAATTCATGTGTGCTAGATTTAAAAGCCCTGCCCCTTGATTCTTAAACCGTACTCTGAGGCACCCATGGGTGTTGCTACAATTAACAGGGACACTGTGAGTTATATTAAATGTTTGAGGGAAACAAAGCAATACTTGACATTAGACAGACACTGTGCAAATGGCTAGCTTGAGATACCTCTCAGTTACAACATTAGATTGTACATTCTTTTTGATGAAAATCCTTGGTCAGGCATGCTGGCTTATGCCTCTAATCCCAGCACTTGCACTTTGGGAGGCCAAGGTGGGTGGATTATGATGTCAGGAGATCGAGATCATCCTGGCCAACATGGTGAAACCCTGTCTCTACTAAAAATACAAAAATTAGCTGGCTGTGCTGGCACGTGCCTGTAATCCCAGCTACTCAGGAGGCTGAGGCAGGAGAATCGTTAGAACCAGGAAGCTGGAGGTTGCAGTGAGCTGAGATGGCACCACTGCACTCCAGCCTGGCAACAGAGCGAGACTCCATCTCAAAAAAATAAAAAACAAAAAACCAAAATCCTTGTGAGGCTGGGTTTTTGGTGGTTGCTGTGATCAAAAACCAAGTGGCATTTGAAAATCAATGAGAAACAGAAATTAAGATTGTGGTGCCTACTATGATTCCTAGCTGTGAGAAGATAGGTGGTGTTTAACAGGTGCATGTATGCCATTAATATTTTGGCTTTGATTTAGTAAGAATAAGGTTAAAATTTTCTCTTTCAATTTAATTGCATTGATTTTTTCAAATGACCACAAAGTAGGGCATAAATATTTACTAAGCTGTTTGGGAATAACAACTTAAATGAAACTCCTAGGTATTTATTTTTGTCTAGGATCACCATAACATCAGTGAGACACTGTGGGCATTTATATACCAAGAGTGTATTGAACACACAGGTGATGAAGTGTGGATAGGTATCAATTAATTAAACTATTAATTCAAAAAAAACTCAGAACTTCTCCTTGATTTCAATGAATATCTAATTGAATGGAGAGACAGACATGTTACCAGAGTCATTATACTAGACTATATCAATCATTCATTTATTCAACAAATATTTATTTGCTCCTACTCTATCCTAGGCACTTTGCTAGACTCAGGCAATAAAAGGACGGGCAAGAAAGAAAGCATCCCTGCCTTCATGAAACTCACAGTCTGAAGTCAATAAACAAAGTAATCATAACTGTTCGTCATATTTAATGTGATAATGTGACGTGACAGAGAATATCAGAGGGTCTAACTGATCAGGGTGACCAGGGAAGGCCTTCCTGCTGAGGTGACCTTTAAGCTGAAACTTGAAGGATGAGGAAGTGCTAGCCATATAAAGAGATCTGGGGAAAAGGCAAATGCAAACTGTATAAGGCATTATAAAGGAAAATCTCCCTGTCCTCCTTCTTCTTACGGCTCTGCCAGCCCTGTTCTTTGTCTGGCATAATGTATGTTAAAACTATTGGCATATAGTTGGCAAAATGACAGTGAGCAATAAATATTTACCTTTCCTTTTTCCCCTTAGTTGCATTTGTAATCTTTCTACCTTATTTAATTTTTCTGTTTTCCACTTCTGGTCCTGCCTACCTTTATTCTTTTCTGGGGGGTTTTCTATATTTAATCACATGAATAAATATATCATGCAGTGTATAATACCCTCTTCCATATCCTTGGCAGTGTGAACTAATAACAATGACCCCAAAAATGGCATACAAGTGCAAAACATAAACATTTAGTATGCACTGATCAGCTAAATGCTTGATTATCTGCATTTATTAAATCTGGACATTGAAAAATAGAGTGTGAACCTTTACTTTGGCTGCAGTTATTTTGAGACAGGAGGATAATACAGAAAGCAACAGTTCCTCCTTGCTCTAGGATGGTTAAAAGTTAGAGAGAGAAGATCTAGAATCTCAATTTTAGATAAAGTATTGAAATTGCCGTGAAATTTCTGTTCAAGAGGAAAAGACTAGCAGAAGAAAGCTAAGAAAGGGGTAGTGCAAATCACACAGACAAATTTAAAGCCGAAAGTTGAGCTTTAATCTTAGCCTGAGCAATAAGGAGTCACTGTAGTGTTTTTAAGGAGGGCAAAGAAATGATTAGAATTCTGTTTTAGGAAGACCATTGACAAGGCAATGAGGAGGCTAGGGACAAGGGAAGCCAAAAAAACAGATATTTTTTATAGTAATGCAGGACAGAATTGAGGGCCTGAAGAGGTAGAAATGATACACTTAGGTGAGAATGCACAGGCTTTGGTAATTATTTGGAAGACACAGGAAGTGGAGAGAAAGAAGGATGAAGAAATAAGGACATCTCTCAAATTTCTAGCTTGAGTGAAATGGAAGATAATGGTGCCAGTGAGATGAAGATCAGGAACACGAAAGCAAAAGCAAGTTTACAAAGGAAACATTAAATCTAATTTTAGATTGGTTATGCTTGACCTGATTCTGGGACAGTTTTAAGATTTATTATTAAATTCATGACCAAAGCCTCATCTATCCCATCCCTGCATGAAGACATTTTAGACTCTTATTTTATAGTAAAATTATCCAGTTTATAGATTTTCATGACCACCAGTTATTTTGATGTCAAACTGTGATTACAGGATATTTAAATATAAAATGTATATGTATGTATTTAATGTGTATCTGCTAAATGTTGGTTTCCTTCCCCTTTATATTGCAGCAATATCTTTGAGATAAAAGAACAGTCTGTTGCTTTACTATAATACGTGCATAATATTTTAGAAAGGAAAAAGTATAGTGATACTGATTTTATAAGCAAAAACAATGAAAATGAATGTTAATATTTTTTTCCCTTAGAAATCTAGGTGTAGCCGGGCGCAGTGGCTCAAGCCTGTAATCCCAGCACTTTGGGAGGCCGAGACGGGCGGATCACAAGGTCAGGAGATCGAGACCATCCTGGCTAACCCGGTGAAACCTCGTCTCTACTAAAAAATACAAAAAACTAGCCGGGCGAGGTGGCGGGCGCCTGTAGTCCCAGCTACTTGGGAGGCTGAGGCAGGAGAATGGCGTGAACCCGGGAGGCGGAGCTTGCAGTGAGCTGAGATCTGGCCACTGCACTCCAGCCTGGGCGACAGAGCGAGACTCCGTCTCAAAAAAAAAAAAAAAAAAAAAAAAAAAAGAAATCTAGGTGTATTCCCCTCCTCTAGGGTAGGCTGGTACCTCTGCTGGCAGATATGCACACCATGCTTATTTTTGCTCAAGCTCTTCCCTTTGCTTGGAATGCCCTCCTCCCTTTTCCTCTCTAACAGAATCACCCTACCTTTAATACACAGTCTAAACTAAACTTAGAGCATTATATTCGCCATCACTCAACTAACCATGGGATCATATTTTAAATAATATGCTCTTTAATTGTTTCATGTGTCTTAAGTGTATCTGAGTCGGCTTTAAATTATTGGGGGATTACAGACACATTTTATATTCCTTTTTTCTCTCTCACAGTGTTTGGCACAGTGTTACATACGCAGTTGGTGTTTAATAAATGCAACAAAATGATGCTCTGAAATGCAGATTTGTAAAAGAGTTTTGCCAGTCTAGATTTTGGAGAAGTAGTTATGCGAACTTACAGATGTACTTAGATCAATTATGTTTCTAATGAAGATAAAAATATGATAACTAAATTAGCTGAAGAGGTGATGAAATAGTAGAGGTGGCGTTAGTGTAGTTGAATTCTTTTCAGACCACAAAATCAATAAGGATGGATTTCTAACTCATTCTAAAATATAGGAATTAAGCTTCACATGACTAGATTCCATAAATCTAAATTTCAAAGTTATATCCTTCTTTTATTGTTAATCAGTGTTTCCTAGAAAAGTTGTAAGCCAAAGATAAAAACATTTTAAAAATTGTGCTCTAGATCTAATTAGGAATTTTATGAGATTTGCACAATAGAAAATCTTGGATTAGTCTTTCTTAATGATTAATACAATAAAAGTTTGGGGTAGCCAAAATAATGTCACTAATACGATATAATGCACTCACTGGCCAGGCCTTGCTGGGTGATGAACTTATTCATTCTGTGTGTATTGGAACTTTTGGAGCTATGTTAATGATTTTTGGCCATGAGGGTATCACTTTTCTATGATTGATTAAATGCAACCCTCATAGTTTGAAAAGTAGAGAGATCATTTATATTTTAGGGGAAAAATGCACTTATCAAGGAAGATCTATTCAGTTAAAAAACATATTTAAAATTCCAAAAAATCCAAACCACACTGGCAATTACCAATAACCTTCAAGTACCTCCACTGTAATCTCCTTTGGGGCTACCGGCCACTTGTGTTCATATTTTTCTTTCACAGTTTGCTCCGTGTTAGCAGTTGGATTTGAATTCTCAACACGCACTCCATGGCTTGGCTTACCCACCAAATTTTGAACAGATTTTACCATATTCTTTAAATCCTCTGGGTAAGGAGTTGGATATCGTTTTAGGTTTATTTCAACCTAGAAGTTTACAAAAAGAAATTTAACATAAAAATAACTTTAGCAAGCATGTTCACAAAACTACCCCATTTTATATTCAGTAGTATAATCAAATGCAATACAGTGAGTGTTGAGCTGGCTGAGAAACTGTTATAGAGTAGGACGCATAGTGTTTTCATATTTAGCCTCGTGGGACTTCCCACCCCTTCCCATTCTTCTAGATTATAAACTAATTTTGAATCATATTCTGTCTTTAGACCTACCCTATAGATGGCTGAAATAGCAGTAGGTCAAAACACTTAAGTGATTGGTAATTTGAAAAATTTAATCACGTTATACCAGCTGCTTTCTTACTTTAGACACTGTTCTCTTCCTTATTTTAATATTTATAAGTAATTATGTTGATATTAAGAGTATCTTTTGAGTATCAATGCAGGTGATGGGAGGAGACCCAACAAGCTTTACAAGTAGAGTTGCACATTAAAAAATGGGGAGTTGACAATATCTGCTGCCCAAATATGCATTAGCCTTTGTTAAACAGTTGGCATGTTATATCAAAAGGTAGACTAGCTAATTCTCATTAATCCCTAAGGGAAAAAAATGCTTCAGGGTAGTTTTTATATTTACTTTTTACCCTAAGAAAGTGACATGCTTCTTGAGTAATATCTTATAATGAAGAGAAATTAAAAATTGGGACCACTTTTTAACATATTTTAGGGACATGTGTAAATTTTGGCTTTTATCGATCCAGCTACTTATTTCCATTCTTGAATTCATTTTAGGGTATCAATCTAACTTTTGGGAACACATGTTAATGACTATTCTTAGCATTAAATTTAGAGGTAGAAAATATGAGACATTCCATACAGAATATTTCATCATCAGGGTACTTGTTATAACATATTTAAAATAGAATAAGTACAAGTTGTGCATGCTAATTTGCTAATTAAAAGGGACTGGGAAAAAAAGGATTTACTTGGCCTGGCTTGTTCCAACAATCATGTTTTGCATCTGAGTAGAATCAACTTTACAAAATGAAATGATTTATGTGATTGTGGTAGGTATGTATCTGTGGAAAGTGTGTGTGGGGGTGAGAGGGTAAGAGAAGAGAAGGCGAAAGAGAAGTAGTGAAAGGAAGAGGAAGAGTGGAAAAGGGAGAGAAAAAAAGAGTGAGGGGCACATATGCACCCACCCCCACACACCCATGTAATTCATGGGATGTAAGTAACTATGATGGTGATATAGATCTGAAAATTATGAATATGAATTCAAACACTTTTGCCCATCTGCAGTTTTAGCAAATCCACCAACTGTGTTATTCTTCTCAGTATTTTGTCTTCCTTGTGGCTCATTTTTCTCATCAAATACTGGAATTGGACTTCACTAGATGACTTCTAACATTCCTTTTAATATTAAAGATATAAAATTATTATTCCAGTAAATATTTGGAAAACAAATGAAAAACCAGATAATTTTGTTAACGTAAGTGCTATTTAAATGTAGTTTAATCTCTTTAAACTCTCAAATAAATAAGGATGACATTGATAATATATAGAAATATAGCTACAAAAATATAACCCAAAACAAAGTTAGAATTGACAGAAAAAAAAATGTAAGTTGTTAGATTGTAATATAAATAAATCTCAGGGTACTTAATTTGTAACGTATTCTTAAATAAACATGAAAGGAATGATATGACTACTAGACAAAGTCCATTGGGATACATGCATTCTTAGATCTGTGGTTTAAATTGGTATTAGAAATGTTAATCACAAATTAAGTATAATTTAAAAATTATATCATTGAACTTGTTTAAAAGTACTTGACATCAAAGTGTTAGAAGTAAAAAAAAAAAATTACATTAAAAATGTAAGTTGTAGAATGCTATGACTATCATGCCAATTAAGAACATTTTATTTTTTAATAACCAGCTGTATGTGAATAAAAAATAAGCTAAAGTAGGGCATTAAATTAAAATTCTATGCAACTTAAAAAACCCCTAACACTAAAACTACACTTATAAATTGAATGGAAGGCAAAAGAAATGTGAAGTGTTCTTCCTTAATTGAATTAAATACTTCATTGAATAATGTAATGTATTTTTTGTTGGATGCTATGTCTCATCTGACACAATTAGATCACTATTTGACATGGTACTAATATTTTCTGGTTATTTTATAAGCAAGTACATGTGATATTTTGGTCACATCACCAGAAGATGTTTGAATATTTTATTCTTGTGACAACAATTAAATCTAGAAATAGATTTACTATGCATTAATACAGCTTAAGCTACACACCTCTTCCAAAGTCTTGTGAGGGGTCTTATTATTTACAGAGTCATTTTATATTCTTTCCCTGAAAGAGGATCCCCCTTAAATTGAGGAAGTTCCAGGTCTTATAAAGCTTGGATTTGTTTCACCTAAAAAGTAAGCTCCTTGCTTCTCACTTACTAGCCTACTAGCAGAATTAACTGGCCTTGGAGTCAGAAGATTTAAATTTAAGTCATAGATTTATTCCCAACTAGCTATCATCCACTAATCTTTCTGTTGTTTCTACTCATGTAAAATGGAAATGATAATGTATTTCCTACACATTTGAGTTAATCTGGAGCTAAAATGTGAAAAATGTGAAAGTTCTTGGAAAATCTGTAAGTTCTATGAAGAGATGAGATACTATTTCTAAGGTCACATTTTACTTAATATATTTTAAAAATCTGGATTCCTTTTGGTGATTTTGACTCTACTCTGTATATGTCTAAATATAATATCTGTAACTGTCTGGATCTTTTTTTCAATTATATGTAGCAACAGTTATTTAATTCAGTATCTCCCATGTTCCAGTCACCATGATAAATGTTTTATAGGGATATTTAATTTATTATTAATTATTTATATAAACATTATTATAAATTCTACAGGTTTAAATATAAATTAATATTTATACACTAAATAATAAATGATTAATTATTAAAAATTATATAATTAATCATGATATAAAATCTCACTTAAGTTTCACAACCCATTGCAGCAGCTGTTGCCACTTTACAGAAAAAAAGTGTAGCTCAGACCATGTAAGTAACTTGCCTAAGATTACATAGCTAGTAGATGCAATATGCAAACTTAGGTCTTTTGACTCCAATGCTTATGCTAGCTCAGAGTATGGGTGCAGCACATATTTGTACAATATTGTGGAAGAAATACTGTAAGTTTAAAATGTGAATTTCTCTGAGTTAAATGGCAAAATAATTTCTATTTTTTAAATAAAGCTAAGTAACACAATATTTTATAATTTTTAAAGATAAAACTATATTTTATCATTGTATTATGTTTGGAAGCTCTACGCAAGCAGATTTTATGCCCATTTATAGATTGCTTTGCTTTATTTTTCAATGGATATATGCAGTGCATCAGAAGTGAATATGATCATAAACCCAGTTATACTAATAGTTAAGTAATACCCAAATACAAGAGCAATTTTTCTATATATCTAAATATATAGACTATAAATGTTTTCTTATTCCAATATGAGATAAAATATATAAATTCATTTATTATACACAAAGGTAGGAAAATCAATTATATTCTTGCAAAAGTGTGTTGTGTTGATCACTCACTATAAAGTATTTGCTCAGTTCACATATACATTTGATTAAAATGCAAGATTTTTACTAAAATATTACTTTAATTTTGAAAAACAGAAATGTTTCACAGCATTCTTTGTATCTTAGATGTAAATAAAGTGCAGTAAATGCAAATAGCAGCTGCAAGATGTTGGAGACCCCCAAAAATTTAGCAATAAAGAATCACTTAAGGTTAATAGCTAGGGCATTTAGGGCATTTAGAAATGATTTCTTGAATTCACACAGAACTTTTTTTTATATATTATATTATATTACGTAATATAATATATTATATTTCACATCATGATCAAATTCTAATTTGATTTGATTGCAAATTCCAGTAAGAGAAATATTAGTTAATACTTTGATCATTGATAGTTAAATATTATATTACTTTGAGAATTAGTTGGAATGATATACAAAGAAAAGAAACTTATAGCAGTTTTAGTTAGGAAAATGCATTCTCAGCTTGCCTTATATTATAGCAAAAATATAAGACAATGGATAAGTATCTAGTCCATTACATGTGGATAGTAAAGTTTACAAGACATGCGGTGTTCTTTCATATTCCAGTAAAACATGTTTTCCCCCAACATTAACCTCTTAAAACACCCAACCACAAAGATAAGGAAGCCCTACTTGCCACAACTCCCAATTCAATCTTCTCTTACAGGAATTCATATGATCTGTGTCTTCAAATTAAAGGAAATTGATGCTTTTCAACAGATTGTCTATCTTTGTGCTTAAAGGCCACTCTCAGCAAATCTCAATTTAATCTGATGCTATTTTAAGAATTAAGTTTTAGCTATTTAATCTCCCCCAGAATTCACATTATAAAAAATATGCATATATGTGGAGGGGACAATTTAGAATGCATCAATAGTGTCATCAACATTCTGCCCAACTATTGGTATTCCCACACTTTAAATTAAAGAAAAAAAAAGTACTCAACTCAAAAACCATGCCAGATATCCCACCAATAGGCACCTCACATTGATTTTCCCTCCCCTCTGGCTCAGTCCTCCCCACCCCATTGCCAATGTCAATAAACAAAATGTTAAATTGAGATAAAACACTGGCAATTTGAAGGTTTCTATGTGATCAACATTTCTTACCCCAAATCATGCAGAACATACCCCATAAACCACTGTTCCAAGGTTGCCTCTACATGGGAGATTCTCCTACCCCAGACACCTAGGCCTACCTGTCTGCCACTTAGAGAGGGAAGAGTGGTGGATTGTGCTGCAACTGGCAATGGAGTACACATGCTCCTGTCCTGCTGGAGGCCAGTTATACAACCCCATGCCAGCTGTGGGTCATTCTGGGGGACGGGCATATCTTGGATCTGCTGATCACACCTGGCCCATGGTGTGCAGCAATCGCCAGACAGTCTGGCAGGTTGGAGAGTAATCCCACGCTGGCCCCTTTCCCAGGGGGCTTGGCAGGAGAGATCCTGTGGGAGAAGGAATCTCCATTTTCTGGGAGAAAGAGGAGCACTGTAGCAATACTTTCACTTTATCATTTTTCTAGTCTCTTTTTCTTTCACTCTGAGTTATGCATTTAAAACAATGATCATGAAATTAGTTTTAAATCCACATATAAAACAGTACTAATTTTATATGATGCTAAAGGGTCACAATTTCTTCACACAATGCAGCATTCATACTACACTATACAGACTATAAGTAGGGCATTATACTCTAGTCCATTTGAAAGTGGAAAGCATAGGTCAATGATTCCTTTTTAAATTTCATGTAAATTAAAGGTAAAATGGTGCTGAATTTAATGTACATGTAATGAACCAGAAAAGTGTGATTAATTCAGTGTAAGATTACAATATATTCTATTCATCATACTTCCATGATGATTTATTTAGAAGTTTGTTTGTGCTCTAATTTGTCCAATAGCCAATGGCATTGGAAATATTCAAATTAGTCAAAACTGAATAGTTTGAGATTTTGAAACACACACTGCTTCATTAATACATAAATAAACCAAATGTAAATAGACACAGAGTAAAAACACTCTAAAGTATAATGAACCTACTCTGATTATAAACAAACTTGAACACATAACACACAAACAGGGCTTCTAAATAACCATAAGCATTTACTATATTTTAAGTTTTCATTGACACATATACCAGTGTATATTAAATGCACTTTCTTCTTGCATTCTTTGAATGTAGAATTTCAGGAAGAAGATGTAATTTTTGGTAATTCAATGAAATATAAAGATGAATCAGAAGTCTGGTATAGAATGCATCATCCATTGGTTCTGGATTTAACATAAGAAATCCGTAAAAGAACTGAAATGTTCTGAAGGTTTGTTTTCAGTTTAGCATTATTTTTTTCCAGGAATTCACAAGTTCAAAAAGATGTCTCTTTGGCTGTTAGACAGCACTAATCAACTATCCAGAGACTTTTTTTTAAACCCAAATCTTTAACAAAATTGTTATTTTGGATTTGGGAATCCATTTTGGGTTCTCCGTAACAATATTAGTAGGCCTTGCCAGTAAGTGCTCATGTGCTGATTTAAGAAATAAAGTTTAGAAAATGTGGAAAGGAGAGGACGGAGACAAACATAACGCACAATCTAGCTTTATTAATAGAACATATATGCAATTATAAAGGTAATTAGTCACTAAGAGTGAGAGATGTTAGTAGCCATGATAGAAAAAGTACACATACAATGTTATAAAAAGTAAATGAGAGATTCAAGATGCTGCCATGACAATGTGAAAATGTGATGCTGATAAAATCTAAATCAATTCTGATGATAATTAAAATTTTAAGTAATGGAGAAATACAGATTTAAAATTCAATCTTGTTACTTGACTTAGTAGTCCCTATAAAAGACCTTTTAAAATATACTTTGAGGTGAAAAAAAATTGAAGTTATGTTCCCTAAGGAACATCACCTGCCATTAGGCACTAATCTTCCTTAAAATTTGTCCTCACATTTAAGGAAACTCATAAATTCTTCTTGAATAGCCCAAGGACACAGAACCTTTCAGAGATTTTAATGCCAATGCAATATATTAATCTGTTGGCCCTTCCAGAAATGTTTATTTTGGCCTCATTCAGTCTGCATGATGCTTTGCTCAGTGATTAAAAAAAAAAAATCATTGTAGTGTGTAGTGTGTCAACAATGAAATAAGGTTCTTAGATGAAGTCGATCATACAGATTTTGTTTTCTACTTTCTCTCAGCTTGAATCTCTCTCATGCAGTTATTCTGTTGGATGAGGTGGCATTTCAAATTTGCTCACTCAGATTTGGGACATTAGTCTCATTCTGAAGCACACCAATGCTTCCAGAACTACCAGCATGCTGTAATGGAAGGTACCGCCATGAGACTTGAAGAGGTGTCTGACTTTGTCCCAAAATCTATCTGAATAAGAACAATGGGCAAACAAAAAGATAAGGAGAAGAAAGAGGAAACAAAAGCTAAAAGGTTCACCTTAACTTTCCCGGCATTTTCATCATCTTCTTTTTTGTCTTCAAATTCAAAGGCAACAGTCATGCGTTGTTGTCTCTGCTCTTCCCACAGTGTAGGGTTAAAGCTGTCACTGTCTGACTGGAAATCTACAGTTAGATTCCAAAGTATTATTGCTTTTTTAAAAAACAATTTTATACAAAGTATTTAATACAGTATGCAAAAATGGTGATAGATACTACAAACAAATACAAAAATAAAGAAGAAAGAAATAAAGAAAAAAAGAAAGACAAAGAAGGAAAGAGAAACAAAAGAATAAAATTCCCTTGATATTTATTACATGATCTTTTGTAATCTTAACTCAAATTCAGTACGCCTAAAATACTCAGGATTGGGAAATTTTCTAGTGTAGGAAATGGGCTCCCCGTAGGACAATATAATAAAATAGAGAGTTGGAGTGAGCATTTTAAAGCGTTATCTTTTTCAATCCTTACAACAACAGAATGGTACTACTAATCTCATCCTTATTTTACTAATGAGTTTTAAGAGACCTGCTCAAAGTGTTAGGAGACTTCTCAGTGGCTAGTGCAGGATTCTGTTCCTGTCTAAATAGAATCCTTATTTGTAACTGCTAAACTCTATAAAAATTTCTTTTATAAAAGTTACCACATAACATTATAACATTTACTTTGCAATAAGGTATCTAAGATTGCAACCTTTTCCTTTTATTGTGGGGTCAATGAGGGGAGCTTGTTTTTATGGTAGAGAATGTGGAAAATATAGTCTGTTTCAATTAGCTTAAATATGTCAAATTAACAAGGAAATGGCTTATAAATCTTTAATTTACATAAAATGTTGGTTAATGATAATATTTTCTTTGCAACATTATGGTAAAGATCACATGAAAATGCAATGAAAGTACTTAGTTAAGGCTACATTCTTTTCCAAAGGAGGTCCTTTATCATACATGTCTTTCTTTGTTACAAGGGATTCTGAAAACTCATTTATTACACTCCTGCCTGGAAAACCAAAGGATGACTTGCTTTAAATTCAAGGAAACTTTTCAATTATCAACCTTTCTTTTCTCAAAGAAAAAAACAGAAACAAAAGCAAACTCAGCTAGGTTAATTCTTTAACACTCCACCTTACCTAACTGAATCTACGTTGGGACAAATTAGGGATTCAATCTGTGAGATCACATCTCAGAAATGACCAGTGAATATGAGATACTTTTCATTGTTTCCCCTATATTCTTTTGAAGTTAAATATTTTGATAATATAGAGCTATTAAAATGAAAACATAAGTAAAGCTGCATGAATATAACATAATCCTTACTTAACATGTCTCATAAAATATATAAACGTGGGGGCTTTTCTTTTATCAATTCAAAAGATTAATTTTATTGACTTATAAAAATGCATATTAAAACAATCTTTTCTTTTCCTACTTATATAGACAAAATTTAAAGAAAAATATCCTAAAAATTCCAAAATGATTCACTTACATTTGGAGGTCAAAGACCAAAGTAATTTATTATAATTATCCCTGGAAATAAAAAATACATAAACAAATGGTTTCTTTTACAAGTTGGCCTCATTCACATGAATTGGGTAGATTTAATCCATGGCTGGATTAAAATGAGTTTACTCTTCCAAGAATTACTTTTACTCTATAACTGTAGAAAATGTGCATATCAGCTTGTGTTGGCTTGGGCTAAGGAGCCTACGCTAAGTTTCAAATAGCAAAGGACAAAGCTCTTTCAACCTTTTTAAATGAATAATATGATCATAGAAGAGAAGATTTAATTATTGAAAAAGGATTTGGGGTTTGATCTGGGGTTTTGGTTAGGGAAACTCAACTTGCAAAAGAAAGAATGGTCTTATTTACAAGCATCCATTTATGGTTAACTTAGACCATGAAATAATTTGAGTCCAGAGATCATTGGACTAGATGTTTAAATTGTGTTCATGCAATAAGTGAACACAGCAACTAAACCAGTTCATTGAAACTTCCTTAGGATCTAACTGTTCTTCGCTCATTTCAATTAGCTGGGTACCAGATTTGCTTTACTAGTCATGTGTCTTGCAATCCATAAAGAGAAATAGTTGCTCCTAATCAACAATATTTTTATGTAAGATATAAAGATGAAGAGTTTTGTTTTGGAAGCTTACCTAAAATAGAGTAGAAAACAAGACTTACGCTTAAAGTATATCCCCAAATGATATTTGTGTGTCATGTAATTATCTTTATAGGCTTGTCCATGTGCCAGTACTCCTGGCCAGAGATCCGAATAAAATTAGTCATTTCTATCCATAATCATTATAAGTAGAGAAGAAATTTCTACTGACAATTTACCTTCATCACCACGAGGTTGCTGGGGAAACATGTAGTTAGTCAATACTCTTTGCTTTGTTTCTGGATGGGCTTCTGTTTGTAAAGGGATAAGGGCTTTGGACTAGAAGCAAAGAACATACAACTTAGATGAATACAATTGCAAATATATAACAGTCAATAGTCTGGTCTCACCCAGATAAACACTGGGGAAAAAAAAGTGAAAAATAAAGGAAATAAAATAAGAAATTACAACATGAAATAACACTATTACTAAGGAATATTTTCATATCCTAAGATTTTCATAATAAAGTTTTCTTCTTCTTTAGTATACCCTTTTACAAAACTTACCAAAACCTATTCAACTGAGCAATGTCAGATTTAATCCTGAAGAGTTCAAAATGTGTTAAATTGTTTCAACTAAGTAAGGTTTTGCTATGGTTCTATATGCCTATTCATTTTCATGGATTGTTGCCCTAGAAAGACAAATGGAATTTGCTATCAAATTTATGCTATGCAAGATCATCTATGAATTTAATTAGGTTAAAACAGCATTCACTTATTTATAAGAGATATTTTTATAGCCAAAGACAGAGTCCACTTTATAGATAAGCAACTATACTTGTACCTAATATATATCATAATATATTGACCTCTGTGCATATTTCATTCTGTTATTAATTTGATTTCAGAAATATTCATTTTGAAGGGGTATTTTAAAACTCTTACATTCCATGTCAGAAATATATTGGAAATGATATTATCTAATATACTAAAAATCTGCTTATTTAATGATATTAATAGGAGTGAAACACAAAGGGGATTTTTGATATCAGTTTGTCTTATGAAACTGAATCATAACCACATTACATTAATGTTCTAAATAAAAGTTAAATGATGCAGTCACTGCTCTGTTCATTCTCCTATAAGAATAATAAATCATATTTTTTTTCCACAGTGCAATATTGTGGAATATACTATTACATTAGCATAGTTCACATTGATTCCAGAAATTATTTATGATGATATATTGATACCTTGAAAAATCTATAGTTTATTGATAAGATTTGAATTTGAATTACTAATTTTTAACTCAGTAGATGGAAGCAAATGCTGTAATTACTGTAGGAACACAAACAATATTCTTATATTTATATTTTATAATTTGTAAAGGTTATTTTAAATTTTCCACAAAAGTGTCCAATGACTGTAAGTATGAATAATTCACGTACCAGTAATGCTACTTTTATGCTCAGAAAATGACGAACTAAATCCAAGACAAATTGTTTTAATTTAGCCATTCATAGTTGAGGATAGGTGTATCAAAATTTAAGGATCACAAGAGAAAAGAGGACCAATAAACTGTATAAAAATTGTCTATCATTAGTTCTTCTGTAGGTAAATCAGAAACCTTCAATGGTTTCTTGTTATTTTTCAGTTAATAAAATTATTTACTAATGCAATATTACTGATTCAATTAAAATATATGTTTTCAAGAGGATAAAAAATAATATCAAAACAATTTTACAGAAAATACTAATAGTTGCCAAAAAGATATTGCAAATTCCTTTTTTTTTTTTTTTCTGAGACAGAGTCTCACTCTGTCGCCCAGGCTGGAGTGCAGTGGTGTGATTTAGGCTCACTACATCCTGTGCCCCCCCGGGTTCGAGCGATTCTCCTGCCTCAGCCTCCCAAGTAGCTGAGATTACAGGCATGCACCACTGTGTCTGGCTAATTTTGTATTTTTAGTAGAGACAGGGTTTCACCACGTTGGTCAGGCTGGTCTTGAACTCCTGACCTCAAGTGATCTGTGTGCCTCAGCCTCCCAAAGTGTTGAGATTACAGCATGAGCCACTGCGCCCAGCCTGATATTTCAAATTTCTTGAATGAAGTTTTTGAATTAAGTTGATTATAATTAAAAGGATAAGAAGAAAAAGGAACACAGAGGATAATAATTCCCTGTTGTGGGGATTGTGGTAACAATTTCTTATACTTTACCTTCAGAGATATAATTAAAGTACATCCTCTAAGGACATACGTGTACCACCTAGAGGTTAAAAAGCTATAAAAATGATCATTTTGTGTATTAGATCTCAGAGAATGAAGTAGATGTTAAATAGAAGTATTTAAGGAGGGTGGGGCTTACAGTACTGTTTTGACTTCAGCAATGTTTGAATTGCTATCTTTACAAAAATCTCTCTTTCAGGGGACAAAAACAACCTACATTTTGCAGTGGCTGTCAAAGGTATCTATTGGGAATAAATTAGTAATTCAAACTTTCAATTATAGTTCATCTTAATAAACAAATCAGGCAATAAAACCTTTTACCTGATTGTCAGAAAGCCACAAAGCTGCAAGCTCTTTAAGTTTGGTAAATGAGAATGGTAAATTCTTCAATCTGCAAAAACACAAAAAGTCTAATAGCATGGGTAAAGATGGATAAAAGTTCATTTCTAAGAATTATTTAACATACTCTAACTTGTTGGTTTCATTCTTTTCTCGAATCCGTTTTCCACTGAGCAGCCTGAACAATATTTTAAAAAATGAAAATATCCTATTTACAACCCTTCAAATACTTCCATTATATCTGAATAAAAATAAAAAATGGTTAACATGTATGGTTAGAGCTTAAAAGGTCTGGCCCCTAAAAACCCCTCCAGAAATTTATCTGCAACTCTTTTCCTGACTCAGTCCCATCAGGACAACTGGCTCTATCAGCCTGCTTTTTTCTCTGGAATACTCTCTCCCATACTTCACTTTACTGAACCCCACATATCCATTCATTCTTAGCTTAAATACCGTCTTCTCAAAGAGGCTTTTCTTGACTCCTCATTTAAATTACTTCCCTCAATCTGGTTTCAAAGCACCTTGTATTTTCCTTCATGGAACACATTGCAGTTTTTAATTACACATTTATTTTTGTGATAATTTGCTTACTCTTTGCTATCCCTCAAAAACTGTAGGCTCCATGAGGGCAAAGGGCCATGCTTGTTTTGCTTATAAAGGAACGTACAGCTCCCAATAGTATGCTGACCTTCAGCAAGAATCTTCTTTTGACCTTCATGCAATGTGTAGTAGATATTCAAAGGGGGTAATCTTTAAAAAATTAGCACTTCTAAGACGTAGAGCTTGATATTAGCCTTGATATTCAATCAAAATTACATATTTAGCTTTGGCTTCAGCCTTTGGAGGGCCAAAATAATTGACACTATCTGATATCCTTCAAATTGTGCATGATCAACACATTGTGATCACATGGGTTACCATCAAAGCTAGCTAGCAAAGCAAGTAGTACAAACAAGGCATGCCAATGAGACTTATTACTAACTTCTGGACATTCACTTTTGAATACAGATAAACATTTTAGTTATAATATAGAAGGAAAATTTTCTTGTCTTTAATGTATTAGAATTCTGTCAGCCAATAGATAAATAAATTTATTTTGATAATGGAAGTGGGCAATCTTACAGTAATTAAAAATTAATTTTATAGTTAATTTTATGTGCAAAAGCAGTTAAACACTTCTTAAAAATCTAATAAATATGAAAAGAGATTGAAAGGCAATAAAAATATTAAAACTGTGCATTATATAACTTTAGAAAAAATATAATAACCTTTCTGAGCTAATATTTATAAAATATAAACATGAATATGAAGAATAACTGATATTAAATTATATCGCAAGTCTTTTTTATATAATTGTTACAGTAACATTTATAACTTTAAGCCAAATTACCCATAAAAGTTATTCCTAACTAAAAGTTATTTCAATTCACTCAAGCCAGAAATTGTGAAGTAAGATCTTATTGGGAGAGTTTCTTACATTGTATGGGCTACATTAAAAGCAGAACGTCAATTCTGCTGCATTGAAATTACGTGAGTTCAAAACTATCCAGAATCATGTAAACAACATCCATAATATCATCATCAATCCAGTCATAAATGTAGAATATGAAGGAACTGCTAGAAAAGGACAAGGTACCCTTGTTTTTCTTTCCTTTTCCAGTGATCTCTGTTTCAAGTGAGCTCTTATTTGGTAACATAAATGTGCAGTACATTGACAACAGGAGCAATCTTGCAGCTGACAAGGCAGAAGAATCATTGTTCCTAACTACAATGTCAAACTTTAAAAATCTATTACATTTTAAATATGAAATTATAATAATCATTACTTTTGGATGACATTTCTTATTTAATCTTTTCTCCAAACAGTTCCTTCTCTGGTGGTAATATTTAACTTTGGCCTTAACTTTAGCTGAATATTGATTTTCACCTCTGCTTGATTTACTGATTGATTTATTAATTTAAAAATACTAATTTGGCTCCAGAGTATGTTCCAGCAACTGTACTAGGACATAACTTAAGCTTATATTTCTGTCCTGATGAAGTTATTTTAAACTTCTGATATTGTGAGCTCCTCTATGTATTATTCATAATTTTGCCCCAGCACCTAGCAGTGTGTCTGGCTCATTGTAGGTGAACTCAAGTCTGCTACAGTTGTTGAATAAGTATCTTCAAAGTATTAATAGAACTTCTAATTATTGATCATTGATAATATTTGCTAAGATAATATTTTGCATATTATGAATGAATTATTTTCATTCATAATACAAAGAATTTCCTAATCTTATTTATAAGAATATAATTAGAGATTTTAAAAAATGTCTTGTCAAAAGTCAGAAACAACTTTCAATGCATTTTCCTCATTTTTCCAGGATAGTAACACAGTTGGAAGAGGAAGCAAGGTTGGTTTGACGTGACTTGCTCTGATGCATAAAGCTTTGGTGCTTCCTTGCCCCCGATATTATAAATAAAATTCCAAACCTTTTAATAAAATGTTGTATTCCTTTATGTGGGAATATTATTAACCAGTAAGTGAAGCTTTGAAATTCACATTTTTCCTTAAACTAAGAAAAAGATGAGAATTCCAATGCTTGTCCTGAAACTTCCAAAATCTGATTATTCTTGTGATTCCATAAAAGCTAATCTTTGATCATTTCATTGCAAGTTCTCTCAGTCCCTTTTATTATCAATTGTCTGGTTGAAACTTATTGAAAACATAGTGATCATTTTATTTTCTTAGCAGTTATCTCTAGTCAATATTTGCTTTTATCCTTTCCTATTTGAGGATAATTATCTTTTATAGAGTAGGTGGAAACAAAGACGAATTGACGTTTGCACTTTTTTTTTTTTTTTTTTTTTGAGACGGAGTCTCGCTCTGTCGCCCAGGCTGGAGTGCAGTGGCCGGATCTCAGCTCACTGCAAGCTCCGCCTCCCGGGTTTACGCCATTCTCCTGCCTCAGCCTCCCGAGTAGCTGGGACTACAGACGCTCGCCACCTCGCCCGGCTATTTTTTTTTTTTTGTATTTTTTACTAGAGACGGGGTTTCACCGGGTTAGCCAGGATGGTCTTGATCTCCTGACCTCGTGATCCGCCCGTCTCGGCCTCCCAAAGCGCTGGGATTACAGGCTTGAGCCACCGCGCCCGGCCTTGCACTTTTTCTTTTTACTCATCTATCAATATAATGCCATTATTAGAAGTAAAGGATCTATCCTTTCCTTGTTCATCCTGCTCTAAACATGACTAAATAGCCATTTCATTGTCAGTATTCTTACTAGCACTTTGATGGAATTCAAAATATACACATAGCCCAGTTAATTTGTTGGAGACCAAAATAAAGACATGAAAACACATATGTGTGCATACATACATACATACATATGCACATTTTTATTAATATATTTTATATATTTTTATTATACTTATTTTCCATGTCTTCATATTATTATGCTTTCTGCATATGGGAAGCCTTTTGTGTATAAATTTGTGTGATTCATATTTATATAATTTTAATACATTACATATGCTTTTGATATAATCAAATAACATAATTTAGAAATACCTGGTTTAAAAAATAATTTACCTTCTGCTATTTTAAAGAAAGTATCAGTATTTGCATTCCGTATACTATGAAAGGCAGAAAACGTTATCAAAACTATAGGCAAAAAAACTATAATTTGCTTTCAGCAAATAACTAATATATGATTGTGAAATGTTGTAAAAATACCTGTTGTCACTCAAATTTAAGACTCTTAGTTTCTGCATCTGTCCAATCTCTTCAGGAAGAAATTCTAATTTGTTGGAGCGTAAAGACATGACTGTTACATTCTTACAACTTCCAATCTGTAGGTAACAAAAGAAAACAGGTTAAAAAAATCAGAGCACAATACTATTTTTAATATTAAAATTTCTAATTTTTAAAACAATTTAAGTAATAGATTTTCTCATTTTTAACTTTCTTTTAATACGTGCATTGTTTTATTTTTATAATGTATCTCTTTAAAATATATGTATATTATATATATTCTTTTAGATATTAAGGCAATTTATACTAGATTTTCTTTTACATATTAAAAATGAAGAATTTTCTTTATAATTTTATGCTTAAAATACTTGCTAACATTAGTGTTTTCATATATCATATAATTTTGTCTGTCGAAGTGAGTACTAATACATCTTTGTTTATAACAGAAGATCATACACACTCCAAAAATACAATATTGTTGACATTTCCTAAGCAAACTTAGTTTTGCTTCACATTACAGTGTTTTCTGTCATTTTGAATAATATATTTTGGCTCTAAAATAATTATGTATTGTTTATTGTTGTATCATTATAAGAGTGTTTAGTAGAAAATGCTCAGTTGAAAATGTACTTCACATACAGCAAACTTGAGCACAAAGTAAATTAAAAAATAAACTTCATAGTTTTTTGATATGAGTAAGTAAAATACCACTTAGATGTAAAAATTAACAGAATCTCTTGGTGGATTCGGAAGTTAAACTAATATTATAATGCAACATGATACCTTAAAAAGCATATGTACATTTAAAAAGTTTGCTACAGAAATAAAAATATAATTACTCCAAAATATTATTTATAACTATTCTGAAAACCAAAAGATATAAATTAAGTGACTTTAAATGATATTTCTTAGCATGAATTGACTTATATTTTCTTACTTTTATTTGCATGTGAGATTTAAGTCAAATGCATTTTCTGGGTCAAATATAAGAACTTGTCATTTAAAATAGAATAATTAGCAAATATATATGTAGATAATTCCAATATTATTCACAGCTCAACTCATGAATCTACATTGCTATTCTACCCATTAAGATTTTATTCCAAAACAGATTAATTAAAAATTAATAAATAGAAAACAAATATATTTCTCACTTCTCTGGGTAATTCTGGAAGGAAATTCTCATCAACTGCTAATGTCCGAAGACTATGAAGGTAGCCAATAGTAGAAGGTAGCGACTCCAGTTCATTACAGCTACAGTCAAATTCTTCTAATAAAGATAAACTGAAAAGTTAAATACATTAGTTAGACATTTTAAAAGTTTAGATGGCAAAACATTCTGAAAAAGCCACATATCCCAAATTCACCAAAATAAAAATTATTCATGTGGTGACAACATAATATTATATAAATTAATTTACCAGTTCAAATGATTTAATGCCATCAAATAAGTGGTTTAACTTGGTAAAATAAATATAGTTTTTTTTTCCCCTTTCTTAATTTATCTGTTATTTAATAGCCATTGAAAACAACAAAATAATTTTTCATTTGTTTACAACTTAGGTGTTCTTTGTAGCCAGATGTTCAGAGTGTGTATCCTTGGAACAAGTGAATATAACTGTCATGGGGTAAGGAGAAGGGTGGAGAAGGCAGGACCAGGGGATGATTGAGTTGGGAGAAACAATAAAAAGAAAAACATTGATAAAATGTTAGGTATTTTATTAAACATTTTAGAGAGTAAAGAAAAAAAAATTCTCTTCCTCATAAAAACTCTTTAAGATGTGTAATATTTTAAAGCCCATTCTACACATAAGAAAGTTGAATCTTAAAGGGGCTAACTTCTTCAAGGTCACACAAAATAACAACCCTGGGAATTAAATGCAGACAGTAGAGATTCACTGTATTATCCTGCCTCTTAGCAGGTGCTATGGACAGGGCTCATTTCAGCCTGCAGATGTGTTTTGTTTGATTTATACAGTGGTATTTTAGAAAGTGTTAAATTATTTAGGTATTTAAAATTTTACATAATGACCCAGATTTTTGATGCCTCTTGAAAAAGAGAAAGATCTGTCAATACTGGGTCTGTATTCTTCCATGACGAGTAATGGAAGTGGATTAATAGTTGTTGCCTTCAAATGGGCACAGTTCTTCAGTTTGCCTGCAGTTTGTCACAATCCCGACCAGTCCATACTTAGCTGGCTTTACTCCAGATCTATAGAAAGGAATCATATGGATGTACATTGAAGTTATCACAAGGCAACAAGACACTTCAATGCCCAGTTTGAGATAGCTGGGAAAAAAGGGCCTGGCACAGAGTAAGCACCAGATACATTACAGCTGGTGTTGGTGTTGTTGAAATTATTATTACACTGTTCTTACTATTCCTATTATATTATTATAATAGGAAGGAACCCCCAGGGGTGAAGATTCTACCAATGTAAAGGGAAAAATGAATTTGAGTTAGGTGGAGTAAGTTTGTAGAATTAACATCCTTTTTTTGTTGTTGTTGTTGTTGAGACAGAATCTTGTTCTGTCGTCCAGGCTAGAATGCAGTGGCACAATCTCAGCTCACTGCAACCTCCACTTCCTGGGTTCAAGTGATGCTCCTGTCTCAGCCTCCTGAGTAACTGGGATTACAGCCTCCCACCACCACACCAGGCTAATTTATGTATTTTTAGTAGAGATGGGGTTTCACCATGTTAGCCAGGCTGGTCTCAAACTCCTGACCTCAAGTAATCCTTAGCCTCCCAAAGTGCTGGCATTACAGGCGTGAGCCACTGTACCTGGTCAGCATCCTTTTTTATGTTAAAACTAGTTAGCTTGAATGCAGTTTCCTTCTATTATTTATTTAACAATTGAACACAGAAATTAAGCATATGGGTTGAAGTCAGTTAGAATGGATTCGTGTTCCAGCTTTGTAACTTACTAACTGTATTATCTTGGGTATCAATAAATTAAACACAGACCACCACAGCTCAAAAAACAAAGCAGATTTTATTTATCTGACAGGCAAGGGAATACATGAGGGAAGAAATTCACTGAGTAGCATGCTGAGGGGAAAAAAATAAGTGACAAAAGGTGGGCTGGTGATAGTAGGTTATGATGATTATACTCACTAAGGGTTGAAATTTTGCATTATGGAGAAGGTGGGATGAGTGCACAAGTCTGTGTGCAGCTATGCAAATCAAGTACTGTTGCCCATGGGTCAGGAAAAAATCTAATGCAAGTAGGACCAGTCTGATTCTGACCAGGGTTATTCAAACTTCATCACCTTAGCAGATTCAGCTGGTTAGAACCAGTTGTGGTGAAACACAGCATTCAATTTTGAGTAACAGCTCTTAGGAAAGTGTTGCTTAAGTAAAAATTTTTCCTTTTATATTGACAAATCATAGAAATTCTCTCTAAGCCAGTGATTCTTTATATGTACAGTAAGGATACTAATAATGCCCGCCTTGAGCAGTTGCTCTAAAATGAAATGTTAAGAACGTAGCACAGCACCTGTCATAAAATACACGTTCAGTACATTTTTCCTCTTATTATCAGTAAACTGGTTAAATTTGTTTCAACATCCTTTGAGGCCCCTCGTATGCAGGGATGGTTATGTTGCTGGGATGCCAAGTGTACACAACTGTGTTACTCTGTGGATGTGTGTTTGTGGGGGCAGGAATCCATATATGTGAGAGATCTAGTAACAGAGTTTGTTTCTCAAAAAAAAAAAAAAAAAAAAAGAAGTCTAGTATTGGATCTTACATATATAACGCAGTCAATAAATTTTTTAGAATTGCATAAAAGTCTCTATCGATAGTTTGGGGTTGTATACTCAGCAGGGAGTCATAAATACTGGGAAGTTTTTAAAATAAAAATTACAGATTGATGTTCAGAGGCAGAAGTTAGAGAAGGTATTTAATGAAAATTATATAATTAAGGTTTCTCTCTCTCTCTTTTTTTTTTTTTTTTAAGTAAAAACATGTATTGAAGTGAGTCTTGGTCATAGTAAGGTAGTTGTCACCTTGCACAAGTCTAATGTGTGCACATTTCAGTTGTCATGTTTTATTAAACAACATTAGTCTCCCGACAACCTGGCTCAAATTTCAGTTACCTTAACTGAGTAACCGCATCTCAGTTTCTTCAGTCCACATATCACAATGTGAATAATAGATGCACATTGCGATCAGTGACTGGTCACATCACTTCCTTCAAAGTCTGTCAAGGATTGGTCATTGCCCATCTGTTATTTGGCAACACAGACAGCAAAATATGTGTTGCCTTCCTGTCTCTCAGCAGTAGACAGATACTATACACCAAAGAATTTAACCATTAAAGCACTACAACTATTGGATTATGCTCTTGGTCACCCTAATTCTCTTGGAGATTGAAATTAAAATGTGAAAATTTGTTTTATATCACCAAGGACAACGTCATTAATCCAGCCTATAGACCAAGGGGTTATTTAAACTTTTAAAGTGTATTATCTTACACAGACTTTTGAATAGGCTATTCATGCTACAACTGGTGATCATGCAGTTTCTTTACCTGTGTTCTAGATGAAATATGACATGAAATATACAGTTTAAAACATTCAAGCATCATGGCAGAAAGTAACAATAGGTAATATGCATACAGCATAGAATAAACTTTTAGTACTGTGATGGTTAATACTGAATGTGAACTTGATTGGACTGAGGGATACAAAGTATAAATCCTGGGTGTGTCTGTGTGGGCGTTGCCAAAAGAAATTAACATTTGAGTCAGTGGGCTGGGAAAGGCAGACTCACCCTTAATCTGGTGGGAACAATCTAATCAGCTTCCAGCGAATGTAAAGCAGGCAGAAAAATGTGAAAAGGAGAGATGGGCCTAGCCTCCCAGCCTACATTTTTCTCCAGTGCTGGATGCTTCCTGCCCTCAAACACCAAACTCCAAGTTCTTCAGTTTGGGGACTAGGACTGGCTTCCTTGCTCCTCAGCTTGCTGACAGCCTATTGTGGGACCTTGTGATCGTGTTAATACTTAATAAGCTTATATATATGTGTATACACACACACACACACACACACACACATATATATCTCCTATTAGTTCTGTTCCCCTATGAGAACCCTGACTAATACAAGCATATTGTACAAAATAAATTTGAATCGAATGTAAATGGAATAATAGAAAAAATTGCTGCCCACGGAAATGCTGACACTGCTACTACTAAAAAGACTCTAGAGAAGCTTCCAGAGGACTTAGTGAAGGCAAAATTATATACATTAATGAGGAAAGTGTGATGAAAAGAACGAAGATGTCCCAGAGGAAGTTGCTGGCAATAAATCTCACATTAAAGGAACTGTCAGAGATATCTCATGACACTGAAAGCACAAAAGATAACATTTGGAAGTGGATCTAAACTTAAAAGGAAAATGACAATTCACTAATGCACAGAAAAGATGTTCACACTGTTTAACAACATATCATGAAAAGAAGGCAAGCATTGTTCAACCTAACCTTGATATGTTTTTTTTTAAATTAAAATAAGCCTTAATTCTCAATGTTTCTAATATTTAATATTACCATGTACAAAAATAACTATTAGTTTTACCAGTTTTTTCATTTTCCTATATATTTGTAAACTACATTAACAGTATTTAATGCTTGGACAAAAGGTTTAAAAGACCTTTTGTAAGAACAATCATAATGTTTCCCATTGATTATTAAGACTGTTTTGCACAGTTTCAGATTGCATGGTAATTTTTACTATCCCTGTGAAATATTGTGATTTATAATAAGAAATACATATTTGACCTTCATCCAGTTCTTGGCACAGAACTCCTAAAACCCTTGGAATTGCCAAAGTGATAAGCGTCTTTCTGTATGTTAATGAAATGACTTATGGCTAAGGGCTCTCGGATAGCCTCAGAATGGGGGCTGGTTGCCAAGGGAACCACTTTGTGATTAGAGTTGGAACTTTCAGTCTCACCCCCTGACCTCTGGGGAGGGGAGAGAGGCTGAAGGTTGAGTTGATCAGCAGTGGACAATGATGTGATCCATCAGCCCAATATAATGAAGACTCCATAAAAACCCAAAAGATCAAGGCTTGGAAAATTTTCATGTTGCCAAACACACGGAAGTGCTGGGCAGGTGGCACACCCAGCAAGGACATGGAAGCATCCCTTCTCACACACCTTTCCTTTTGTACCTGTTCATGTGGCTGCTCATTTGTTTCCTTTGTAATATCCTTTATAATAAACTGGTTAATGTGTTTTCCTGATTTCTGTGAGCTATTCTAGCAAGTGATTGAGCCTCAAGAGGGAGTGATAGGAAGCCTCAATTTGTACGTGGTCAGTCAGAAGTACAGGAGGCCTGGACTTGTGGTTGGCATCTGAAGAGGGGGGATAGTTTTGTAGGACTGAGCCCTGAACCTGTGGGATCTGATTCTAACTTCAGGTAGATGTGTCAAAATTGAGTTAAATTGTAGGGCACCCAGCTGGTGTCCACAGAGAACTGGAGAATTGCTTGGTGTGGGAAATGCCATACACATCAGTGATCAAAACTAGTCTGTGTTGAGTGTTGATAATTCAGTAGGAAAAATACAGATTGGTGATTCCTTCCTTTCCTTCCTTCCTTGCCTCCCTCCCTCCCTTCCTCCCTTCTTCCCTTCCTTCCTCCCTCCCTCCCTCCCTCCCTTCGTCTTTCTCTGTCTCTTTCTTTCTTCTTCTTTTTTTTGACTAAGTCTTGCTCTGTGCCCAGGTTGGAGTGCAGTGTCATGATCTCGGCTCACTGCAACCTCCGCCTCCTGGGTTCAAGCGATTCTCCTTCCTCAGCCTTCCAAGTAGCTGGGATTACAGGCACCCACCATTATTTGGTGATTTGCATACAGTCCCACACTACTCTGCAGAGCAAGGAATTCCTATATTAGAAAGACATTTTGACTGCACCATGGGGAATAAGGAAAGAATAATTTAGAGCCTGAAAGTATTTTACATCTTTGGGTTGCAACGAAGAGCTTTCAGGTGCAAAACACATATTCCTCAATGATGTCTGAAATTTCAAAGATTCAAACTCATAACCTACAATTCCGAAACCTGACTTTATTGGTGACTATTTTGTTAAAAATCATTTAAAATGTTTTAATACAAAATCCTGTATTAAAACAGTTATCACATTTAATCAGATTACCACTGACCTTTCATAATGAAGTAAAAAAATAGACCAAAGGTTACCATTATTTTTTTAAATGTTTTATTTTTATAATTGTGGAAATTAAAAATAAGTTGCAAAGAATGTGTGAAGTACTTTAAAGCAGTGTTTCCTCAACTTCAGTGTGCATGCCAGTCACAAGGAGAACTTAATAAAATGCAGATTATGTTTCAGTGGTTTGAGGTGAGGCCCAGGTCCTGCATTCATAACCAGCTCCTAGATAATGAGATGCTGCCAGTGCAGGGGCCACACAATAAGTTGCAAGGATTTAAATAAAACCTTTCTAAATCTATCAAGAGTATCATTTGAACACATAAAATAGACATGTCAATAAATACTAAATGACATACAAATATTATAATAGTTGTTTAGGTCACATATGCTTCAGAATGAATGATGCTACTGGGAATAATAATGTTTGAAATCAACAGTATTGACTTCAGTTTCTAAAAATATTCTGTACAGTTTTCTCTACTTTAGTTTCATGCTCATGAGTTGCTCTTGGATGGGAAAAATATTACTGTATCATTAACCCTCAATTACCTAGCTAATACGGAAGAAAGATTGTGAATATACTACATAGATAATTTATAATTTCACTTTAACATCAGTGGTGACCATTAGATATAATTAATCTATGATGAATGTAGATGATAATAAATATAAAAATAATTGGCTTTGGACTTCACCTTCTTAATTCACTTTTAATTCTTAATAGAAATAATGTAATTCAGTGGAAAATATTTAGACAAGCGTGAGTTCCAATTCTAGTGTAGATACTTAATAGTTCAGTGACCTTTATCTACTATTAACCCCTGTTTTCTCACCTATAAAATTGGTTGATAACATCTAACATACAGAGTTTCAATGAAGATTAAATATATGCTAAACCCCTGAATGCTAAATGGAATAGATATCATATTCCATTAAAGTGACTTGTTACGAGGTAGAGTGCCCCGAAAAACAAAAACACATCTTGAACAATCTATTTCTGAAACATGTAAAAGTTGTCCTGCGATATTCCCTTGTTAAGATCAGTTGTTTCATAAAATAAAACTGCCTTCTATTCAACAGAATGTAAAATTGTTTAGTAAGATGTGGGGGAGGTAAATTTCAGGTGACTCTGAAGAACTGTTATTGTATTAACAAAGATTTAGTAGAGAAGTAGAGAGGAATATAGGAGAAAGAGGGAGGGTGGTAGAGGCAGGGAGGAAAGGAAGGAGGAGGAAGAGGGAGAGAGAGAGACAGAGAGAGAGAGAGAGAGAGACTGACTTGTTTGGCAAAGATGAGCTGCTTAAATATTCACTGCCTAAAATGCCAGTATAGCCCAAAGTAGACACCCAACTGCAGCCAGGCAGCTGGGATTGGAGTCTAGAACCTAATAATTACTAGTTACTTAATCACTGTGTACTTCAGTTTCATTACTGAGCAAAAGCGGGTGACAGCAGTACTTAATCATGTGTCATAATGCCTACATACACATAAAAGAATTAATACATGTAAAACATTTAGAATGGGCACATAGTAAATGTTAAGTAACTTTTGCTTTTATACTCATTTTCAGAGATTCTACAATCAATTTCATTTAATTTAGGCTAGGAATCAAGTTTTAGGTTCCATTCTTAATTTTCTTTTTAACATTAGATAAGTTGCTTGGGCTGCTTCTAAATAATAGTAGGAAATTTGCAAACTTTAGTCAGACTAATTCTTTTCTATACTGTTTTCCAAATAAAACACACCCCGTTTTAGTACTGAATCTCACAGCCTATGCTGAATCCAGTGGAAGTATGACAAAAACAGCATTTATTAGAAATGTAAATATCTAGATTTTACCTCTGAAATGTTGAGTGATTTTAAGCAGCTATCATTATCATACAGATAATAAACTTTTCATTTGAACCAAAATTTCCCAGCTATCTAAAACAACTAGAAACCTTTGCTTTCTTTTTCACTATTTAGAAAGTTGATTAGACACTTGAAAATAAAATTTGCAAAAAAATTACATTAGATTATTAGAGAAAAATATCACCCAAATGTGAAATATTGTTTAAAGTATTTTTTATTCAACAGATCTGCAACCCATGAGTAGAGAATAGCTTCATTCATTAGCAAATACTATTTTTTAAAAAAGATACTATATGTTCCACATTGGGAGACAGAAAGATTTCTTAACTAATGAAAAATATGGAAACATTTCATGCATGCAGGAGTAAGTACTGCAATTAATATTTGTTCACAGCACATAAACAGTCACAATTCTGAAATGCTAGGGAAGGAAGTAGAGGAGGAAGTAGGCAGTGAAGGAGGATGGCTCTTAAATTGATATCATTAGTGGTTTTGTGCTTTAACTGAAATCTTATATGATCATCAGTGAAATTCCATTTGATCATTTCTTTGTACTTTTCTCAATAACTTTGTGTGTGTAGATGTAAAGATGCCTTTATTACTCTGGCAAATGCATGACTTTCTTTCTTTTCTTTTTTAAACTGCTCTAAGTTCTTTGACTTGAAAACCAACTACTATGATTCAAAACAGTTTATTCTTCAGGACTCTGTCACAAAGCATGGAAACAATTTCAAACACCTCATCTCCTAAGAATAGATGTTGTAAGTTTAAAAGATATATGTTATGGACTGAACGCGTCCCTCCAAAATTCATATGTTGAAGTGTTAACCCCCAATGTGATGGTATTTGGAGATCGGCCTTAGGGAGATAATTTAGAGTTGGATAAAGTTATAAGGGTGGGGCCCTCATGATGGGATTAATGCCTTTGCAAGAAGAGAAACTGGGGCCTGTTCTCCGACAACCAACCCATGAAAAGAGGAGGTCATGTAAACTCACAGCGACATGGTGGCCACCTACGAGCCAAGAGAAGAGGGCTCAGAATAGAACCTACCTTGCTGGTGCCTTGGACTTGGACTCCCCAGCTTCCACAACTGTGAGAAGTAAACATCTATTGTTTAAGCCACCCCATCCATGATATTTTGTTACGTTAGCCCGAGCAGACTAAGACATTGTACTATTACTACATTTGCAAATACTTACAAAATATTTTTCTTTTTTAGAACCAGATATTTCATTCATGTAATATAACTAAACTTCATATAGATGAACATAAGCAATGATCAATAAATAAATATCTTTTTGGATTTTACTATTAATAAAATAATGACTGTAATAATTTATTGAAAGCTATCTAGTTCTAAGTGCCACAACAATTTCTGACAATTATTATTTCCATTTTACAGATGAGAAAACTGTGGCTCAGAGACATGAAATGACTTGCTCATGGTCAGTTAGTGAATGGGTGGAGGAGCCAGGATCAAAACTGAAGTCTAGTTCCAAGGCTTGTAAACAATCCTCTGTGCCATACTGTCTTGGCACAATGAAGGAGATGAGCAACATTCAAGACATGATCCAGCCCCCAAGGAGCCTATATTCCAGTTGAGAAAACTTGGAAAAATAAGCAAAAAGTTAAATGATGATACAAAAGATAAACATGAGACTGATATTATATCTGGAAAAAGAAAGGATAAGTTAGTAGTGTTTCTTTAACTTGTATACAGAGTCCTCCAAAATTATTTGTCCATGAAGCTTGCTTTTATGTCATAGCTATTAATGACCCTTGGCAAGTCACCTCACATCTCAAAGCCACATGTTACCCTTCAGGCCTCTGAAGCCCATAGAGAAGAAGGGATTTATTTAGCTTTGCATAGACACTTAGATTTCTTGATTCCTAGTCCAGCAATCTTTCTGTTTGACCATACTCTATGAAGGAACAGCTTTTAAAAATACCCGTTCAGATTTCTAAGTTTTCATTGCTTTTACCCAAGACACAAAGCTAAGAAGATAAGGCTCAGAGTGCAGTAGTACCTCCTTTGCAGTGCACCTTTTTTGCAGGTAGACTTATGGGACCCATTGAATGACCAAATATGAAGTTATTTACAAAATGGGTGACTCAACTACCATATATATAAAGAGGCATCACATATAGTTCAGTTAACAGCTTGGCATTGAAGTCTGGTGACTTCTCTCTGCCTCTGTTTCTGTATCTGTTGATAGTGACATAATACATATCATATAGTGCTAATGAGGCCTTTAAGTAAATCAGATAATACCTGCAAAGAAAGCACCAAACATGAGGTCTGGAACACCGTGAGTACAAAAAAAGGCATACGTTATCATTTTTATTTGATATTAAACTCTTAGAGCTGCTGAAACTCCTAGGCACATAGTAAAGTTCAGCAACAACAAAATAACTAATTTTACAAGCCTGGCACAAAAGTCATGGAATCTATTTTAACTGTGAAAAATGAATTCTTCCAGGAGTTTTTAAGGTAAGTCTGAAATATTGAAATATTCTGTGTGCAGAATAAGAATATTTTTGGTCACTGTATCTGGTCTTCACATTTCTAGGCTTTCATTGCCCCAAGTTACAGGTAGAATGTTTCATTAAAAACATAAATCATTTGGAAATTTATGAAACTTTTATTTTTGATAAAACTTTTTAATATTTTTAAGATAATTATCCAGTAAAAACTAAAATGAAAATAAAATGAAGTATGTGAATAACCTAGCATCCATATTCACTTACATAATTTCTCTATTTCTTATTTTGCATTTTAACTCTGAATCAAGGCATTCAGTAGGAAAGTAGGTGCATGACAGTTCTAAATATGAAGCCATACTCATTACAAACATCATTAATGTTTGATATTTTCATTCTCTTACTAAAGAACACTGATTTCGATTTCTATATAGTTGTTCTGATTACTATACAACAACTATAATGGAATCAAAAACAAAAGTAGGTTAGGATCTAGTGTTAATAATTTTCAGAAACTATAGAATTCTGGAGCTGGGAAACAAAAACGATCTTCATTGAGGTGAGGTATATACATTATGAGACAGAATAAAATAATGAGATGACATAAAATTACAAGTTGTGAAAAGTAGCATGAAAGAAACAGCAGGAACAGGGACAGGAAATTTGCTGGTGATTATATTGGTGGAAGGTCATTTAGGGACGGCTTCACTGTGGAAGAGATATTTAAATCTAGATCTATAGTCTTGTTATTCACAATGTTTCCCATGAATCTGCAGCAGTTTTTTACATCACCTGGGAGCTTGTGACAAGGGCAGAACCCAGGCCCTTCAGGTCCCAGACCTACTGGATCAGGACCTGCCTTTTAAACAAAATTTCCACATAATTTGAATGCTCACTGAAGTTTAAGAGTACGGACCTAGAAGATGTGAAGTAGTTAGCCTCATGAAGAGTGGGGAAAGAATATTTCAGGCAGAGGTAACAAATCAGAAAGCCCTGAAACGGGGAAAAGTCCAGCTTACTGGAGGCACAGGAGAAGGGCCAGTATGGCTGAAGCCTAGTGAACAAGAAGAGTGGTACGATTATTGAATCGTAGATGTGACTGCAGTCATGTGCCACTTAATGACTGGGATGAATTCTGATAAATATATCATTAGGTGATTTCATCACTGTGTGACCATTATAGATGCAGGTACACAAACCTAGATGGTGTAATCTATTACACACCTACATTATATGATATAACCTATTGTTTCTAGTCTACAAAACTATACAACATGTGATTGTACTGAATACAGTAAGCAATTGTAACACAATGGTATCTATTTGTGTATCTAAACATATAAAAGGTACAGTAAAAATACCGTATTATAATCTTATGGGAGCACAGTCGTATATGTGGTCCACTATTGGCATGACCGTACTATCACTATCATCAGGCCCGTCTGTATAGGCTGTTTATACATTTTATAATAAAATTTCTTAACTTTGTAGCATGAATTTTTTGTTATAGTCTGGCAATGTTTACCCAGTAATTAGTAGGAAAGCCCTATAGCAAAGACCCCTAGACATGTGTGTCCTCGAAGGCAAGTAGGGTGGGAATTGAAAGTACTCCTCTACTCTGAAGCCATCATTGAGGAAAGTGTCCAGAACTAGAGTGGGTGGCAGCAGCAGCTTTCTGGGCTCCTGGTGCCTCAGTGAGGAAGAGCACAGTGTGCCAATAAGTCTGGAAGTGGAATGGGAGCTGTACAGAAGAAGAGCTGGGCCTATGGTCCCACAGTTTTGGATACTCTATTTCTCAAGTAGTTACATCCTTACTTCAGATGATTTAAAAAAAAAAATTTCTGGAAGATGTACATCCCAAATTTTTTCTGCTTTTTTCCTATAAATCACAGTTCCACATCTCTCATGCTGGTTGCCCTCTTGTCAAATGATATAGATGAAGTCCAGAACTGACAGAATCAGAAGTGTCAGAGAACACCTGAACTATTAGTACCTATTATTTTTGAGTAGATACTTCCGTCTACCCAGCTAATGCTTCAGTGGTTTTCTGGACAGTTCCATTATTATATTGGCTATACTGATTATGGCCAATCAAAGCACTGATTTCTCCCTACTTCTCCAAGAATCTCTATTAAGTTCTATTGGGTCTTTCAACAAAGCACCCACTCTGTTCAGCTCTTTCGAAATATTGCTTCTGTCATCGAATGTAAGTATTTTTTCTGGCTTTGTGGTATCTGAAAATTTAATAACAATGAGAAGCTTTCAATAAGAAGCTTCACTATTCTGCCTTCTCAGTGTTCATAGATGCTCTAATTCTCAGTCACTCACCCTGCTTTTCTGGAATAAGCCTTTTGTCCAAGCACGTGAAAGCTGCTGACAGCCAACTGATGTTTCCATATCTGTTCCTTTTGAATATAGTAGTATAAAAGCTTATATCAAGTTACTATTTAAACAGTTCAGTTTTCTCCACATTTATAATTCAACTACCAGGAAGATTTCAAAGGACATGACTAAATTCTGGTGGTAGCATAAAAACTAAGACTGACTGTAGTTTAGGCTGTGTGTACAGAGCCAGGCTGCAAGCCCCGCTTGGCTGCTGGGGAGGAGACAGAGTTAGAGCTTCAGGTTGCCTGTTCCTGAGGCAAAGTCTGGCATGAGGTTCTGTTGGTGAAGGTCAGAGGCAGGAACTTGCTTTGGGGTGTGATGGGAGCTCAAGGCACACATGTATCCAGTGTTGGTCATGGGCTGAAACCGGCCTCCAGAAAAAGCTGGGAGGTCCTCACCTGGGAGGTCAAGAGGCCAAAATTCTGGCTAAAAATTACCAACAAATCTAGTTCTCAAGATGACCAAAATCAGGGTTCTACTTCCTACTGAAAAAGCTACATTTCTTTGTCTATTTTTAGGCTATGGACATTTTTTAATTTGTCTTCAAAGAGCCAGGGTACTTTCATACGAAATATGAACGTAAGTGGCAAATACCAATCATGATGTAAGCAGGGATAAAAGAAGTTGAATTCAGTTTCCACTGAGTATTGACCCAAAGAAGAAAGACTAGTGCCTATCTTAGTGCCTGCTTTTAAAAAACACCGGGCTGATAAAGATAATTAGTTTTGTGTACCCTTAAAGTTAAGTTCTCTCTGCTCTATACTGGAGAAAATGCAAGTAACTGTAGAGAGAAACACACTGTAGAGTGAGGGCATTAAAATAAAAAAAAAAAAAATGGTTGAGAATTTTACTACTCTTCAAAGTCTGAACATCTGAGTTTGAATTTTAGCAAGTTGCTCCACTCTATAAAAGTTAAACTTTCTAGATCAGGGGCTATATGCTGACTTGGCAGGTGATGAGGGAGTGATGGGGAGGAGGATTGGGGGAGAGGTGACAGACATTTTTGCTGTCTTCATTGCAGTGGTGATAGTTTCCAGGCTTCTTAGCAATGTCAAAGTTTATCAAATTGTAGACTTTAAATGTGCAGTTTTTTGTATGTCAATTATGCTTAATAAAAAGCTATTTAAAAAATAAGGCTTTCCCTTCTTGAGAACACCAAATTTGTTAAATTAAGAATTTATATGATTCTTCACATTAAGATGTAGGGCAAGATCTCAATAAAATGCCCTTACATAATTTCAGAATGAAGACAGCCTCTATTGATTTCTCATTTTACACAGATTGTAAACAATAGTACTTCAGTGGAACATTGATAATATATATAGTTCTTAAAGAATTGTAAATGAAATGTTAATGACAATATAAAATTAGAAAGAAATTATTATCAAATAAATGGAGTATATTTTATCTTTAAAAGGCAATGTGAGACTTTCATCTTGAAGTTTTAAAAAATGCTAGTTAAGCAGATGCTTTTCTCTTTAGTTTCTAAAAATACATTAAGATTCTATGAATATCAAATGTTACTAATACTGTAATGGTAACATATACATATTGCAGAGCCTTATAAAAATTGGTTTAATTTTGCAAGAAATAGTCAAGTGAATTCAGAGCTGCTATACAGTCAAAAACATCAAACTAATAATATCTGAAAAATACCAGCAAGAGTATAATTGAAGGTCTGGGTAATCATTTGGCTTGTGAAACTTTCATGGGTAAACATTTCTCATGATATTATAAAGTTGGATGGCAAATGCAATGTTTAGATATAAAATTAAATTAAGATACATACAAATATATATAAATAAAATATAGTTTAAAATAAGCTGACAGATGAACAGGATTATTGGTATCTTTAGTAGAAAATGTTTTGAAGTAGAAAACTCAATATATCCTTTAGTTTCTGGCTTTAGAGAGGCTGACTGGTATGAAAAGTTGGCACTTACTTTCCGATTGTATTGGGTAGTATTGTAAGTTGATTGTCATCTACTTTTAGAGTAGTTAGTTTTTTCAAAAGTCCTAAAACAGAGAAGAAGGTTGATTAATACATAAAAGCAGATTTATGACAGAAAATGTTATATAAAAGAAATCAAATGAATCACTTGTGTTGAATGCTTGGCATGCTAATTGGCCACACTCTGCTAATACACACTCATAAAACTGACATTTGTGTGTAGTATAATTTTGACCTTCTAGTTGCAAAAAAAATGCGTACATCAATGACAGTTCAAGAATAAAAATGCAGAGAAATAAACAAAACATACAGCTCCACATACACCCCAGTTGACACTAATACTACTACATTTCCCTTTTGTATTCTACAGCAAATGGACCAGTTGAAATTTTTCAAGCCAGCTGTGATTTAATATTTAATTAACTCCTAAGCAGTAATAACTAACATCCCTGTTGTGATACAAATTGGAAACAAATCTGAATTGAGCCCAGTGATCAACAAAAATGAATACTGAAGTATTGCAATGCAGTGGTTATAATTATGTTCTTGGAAATTTACAATGTATGACCTCATATTCTTTTTGGCACCATAAATCCTGCCTTGGATCAGCAATAAGCACAAAAACTTAGAACTGGCCAGGAATTTAAGTTACACCTATTTATCTTTCACTATCTGATTTACGGCCTCCATACCCTTAACGGCTTGCTCTCTTCCCAGGGTTTTAATGAGCAATAGCCACACAGTAATTGAAGAACAGTTGCATTTGGCATAATCAACTTCCTTATCCAACCATAAAATAACCTACAATATTGATATGGCTTAAATAGTCCAAATCCAAGGGCAAAGGATTAACACTTAAATTTCGTTTTACATTGGAACTACATACATACACTATAGAATGCTCCATTCTGAAAAAAAAAAAATTATTCTAATTGACATAGTAAGTTTCACGGTCAAATATGTTTTGAGAGACACCAAATTAAAATAAACAAAAGAAACCTACAAAATTTAATTTTGTTTAATTTAATCCTAGTTTTTCTAGGAGCTTTTAATATTCTAATGTGACTCTCCAGAGTTATTATGGAATTCGTGTGTGTGTGTGTGTGTGTGTGTGTGTGTGTGTGTGGGGTGCACAATATGTTGTCGAGCTAGTTTTTGGGAACATGTTTTGAGAAACTGGCTATAAATCATGCTCATATTTCTCAAGTGTTTTGAGGGTTCCTCAAAGGCATAGAGTAAATCACAAAAAGTCTGAAATAAAGCTGTGGCTGCACTTCACATTTCAGTATGTTCTATTACGTATTCCTCAGAAGCACTCAGAATCTCTACTGCAGCAGAGAGAAATGTTATCACTATCAGACTGTTACAAGTAAATACCTGGGAGCTGAATACATCAGCTTGAAAACAGCATCACCTGGGAAAGGGACAATTCACACTGTGGCAATTTATCATTGAAGTCTGAACATCCACTGCCATATCCATCTATGTTCAAAAGGTGATTGAATCATTTTAGCTTCTCTAGAGCGTATATTAAAATATCAGCCTTGGAAGTATAAAAGAACACCTGAGCTTGTTTTTCAGTTATGGAAAGAAAACAGGAAAGTATGAATTATAGTTAAGTTTTTTGTGATTTGGTAGCCTGGATCAGACGAGCGCCCTGCCTGCCAGTGGAGTTGGAGGTGGGTTGATGGTCTCAACATCACTCAATTGGGTCACAAGAAGCTTGGGAGTGGGTGACAGATGGCTGAGCAAACATCACAAAGTCAGGGTGCAAAGTACTTTCAGAGGATCATGGTCTCCAGGTCTAAAGTAATGTGGAGAAAACCTTGAGGCAGGTTAGGGCCTAAGGCTAAATGCTGATGTGACAGATTTTCCTGAAGATTAGAGTAGTGGCTCTCACAAGAAGCTTCTGTTAAGTGCATCTTTTTCAATATTTTTAAAGGTTGAAGAAATTTAGTTCCTGCTCAGCTCCAAGTCTGTGGGTTTAAAGGAATTTCACTCATCTCTGATGTGGCTATTTTGCCAACACTCATATTCCATCCAAGAGGATACTCTTTGGACAGAGTCTGGAGCTTCTGTAGAATCATGACTGCTCCTGAGATGAAATTAGGCTGCAAGTCTCACCCTTGTTGCTCATGTCTTCCTCTGGCAGATAATATATTTATTGCATTTCTATATCATATGTGCTTGGACTCTTTTCTCTAGAGTAATCAAAGGTATTTTATCCTATTCCTTCTCTCTACTTGTGCCCTTCTCCAAGTCTCCATCTCTTCATCCTATACTCCCAACTAAGAAATACTGAAGAGATAGAAAAAGAAGGCCTTTTCCTATAATTTTAACTATATACACATATATATGATCAGCATCAATATATTAAACATTAATTTACTAATATTTACATTTACAAATATACAATAGAACTTTGAAAGCAAATAGTTGTGCACTCATCGAATCTAAGATTATAATAAATATTATATTATTACAATAGTTGTTTACTATATGTCAGGTACTGTTACTACTATCACTTAATAGATGATGAAGCTGAGGCAAGATTACTTGTCTAAGGTCACACAGCAAGTAAGGTAGAAAAGCCAGAATCAGATCTCTAAGTAACCTAACTATAAAGCCCGTGCCCTTAACCTGTAAGGGAGTAAGATAAATTATTAAGCAAAATTTTTTTCTTTATTTTTATTTTTCTTTATTGAGTTTCTCAGCTATCCAAAGATTATTAAAACTCTCCATCTAGAAGAGGAAAAGAGTCCCTTTCATTTGCCCTGGAACCAGCACAGGAAAAGTGACTCAGTATACAGGGCTTGTTGTTGAGTATATCACTCCATTCAAATACCCTATGGCTGCAGAGGAACTAAAAAAGGCATGAAGAAAGTAAAGATTTTATTTTAGTTGCCAGAGGGATCTCTGTTAATACTATGAAGACTCTTATCTTTTATTCTTTTAAATGTTGGTAGTCCAATAGATAATCCATGCTCCAAATAAGGAGGACACAATGCAATTCGCCATGCAATTATCACCAATGAACCATTCTAGGGCCTCAGAACAGAGGTCTCAGTTTCCTATTCCAGACATTTATTTTGGATCAAGAAAGGGAATTCTCTGAGGAGAGTCAGTTACTCTACATCTATAATCAGGGACTGTGGCAACTCTGCAGATGTAAAAACACAAATTTCCCTGACAGGTCAATAAGGTCCAAAGATAGTTTAAGGAATAAGCTACTACAACAGTTACTTTGAGAAGCATTCAGGTCATAAATGAAGGTGTAAAATATATAATACCACCTACCTATCCTAGTGTGTCATATGCCAATCCAGTGTTTAGCTTGATATTCTCTGTTACCCATTACATGCTGACTTCTTCAGACCAGAAGGCTAATTTCCTAGTTTGCTTTCTTAAAGGAAACTATTTTATACAAACAATTATATCATGTTAATAATAATGCTTCATTTTCTGCCAGTTTTTTTTTTTTTTTGAGACAAGGTCCCATTCTGTCACCCAGGTTGGAGTGCAATGGTGCTATTATAGCTCTCTGCAACCTCTGAACTTCTGGGCTCAAGCAATCCTACTGCGTCAGCTTCCCTAGTAGTTAGGACTGCAAGTGTGTGCCACTGTGCCTGGTTAATTTTTAAATTTTTTTGTAGAATTGGGGACTTGCTATGTTGCCCAGTCTGGTAACGAACTCTATTGCCTTTGTAACATCAAACTTTCTGTGTTTTGTTTTAGATATGTCTCATAACCACAATATAGCTGAACTTGAAATTCTGGATCTTTTAACAGAATAAGTTTAATCCATTAAATCTATTACATTTGTTGTGATTTATGACAATTTGAATCTATTTTTACCATCTTATTTTATAACTTCTATTTTATCATTTTTTCACATTTTATTTTTCTTTCTTCCACCATATGAATATTTTCTTTCAGAACTTTTCCCCTCCTTTCCTGGTTTGGAAGTATCAGTTTCATTTCTATTAAGTAGATACATTTACATTTTTAACATGTCTATTTAACTGAATATTTCATGCAAAGTTATGCAGTATTGCTAGCCTGTGCTTGAATAAGATAAGGTCCTTCACATTCCTTAATCCTGTCTAACATTGCTCTACCCTGTTCTTTATTTCAACATTTTAAATATAAAAGATTCATCTTTTACAGGCACTAATTATTTAGATATAACAACATCATTTACCAAATTGAGTAATTTAATTAATTTAATTTACCAACTTAAGTTGGTAAATTTAGTTACTCAATTTACCAAATTAAGTTGGTAAAATTGGTAAAGCTTGCCATTGCTTTATGCATTCACTTCCTTCCTTCTGAGTTTTTTTGTTTTCTGAGTAAAGTACATCTTTTAAGAGCAGATTCTCTTATTCTTGGTATATGTTCAAATATATCTGTTGCGCGCTCACTCTTGAATGAATGTTTAGTTGGGTATAGAAATCCAGTCTGCCTGTGATTAACCTTCAGTATTCTGGAGATATTATACCGCTGTCCAGAAGATATTGTCACTGATGACAATTATGACTTCTCTAATTATTATTTTGTAGATAATCTCTTTTTGTTCTATGGCAGCTTTAAACAATATTTTTCTTTGTCCTTGCAGTTTCAGAACAATGGGCCAGTGCAAATTTATTATATTTATCTCTTTTAGCACTATGCATTTAGTATGATATATTAGTTGTGTATTTAATGCTGAAAAATAGTATCAACTGTTTTCTCTTTGAATAGTTCCTCTTTTCCATTTATTCTGTTCTGTATTTCTGGAATTCTGTATTTATTCCCAGAGAATGTAATTTTTTTTTGCTTTTTTTCATTTTTAGAATGCAATTTCTATTCTATTCCCTGTGTCTCTTAAGTCATCTTTAATATTTCTTATTAACAAATTTCTATATGCCTGTTCTGTTCCTCAGCACTGTCTTCCAACTTACAAATTTTTTACCTGACTATACATACTTTCTTCATTATAGCTGAATTGTATTTTAAAATTTCCCTACGTGGTATTTCATACCTAAGGTGGTATTTTAATTTCCAAGATTTATTTTTCAAAATTTATTTTTGAAAACTTTTTGGCAAATTAAAATTGTAAATAATTATCAGGTACATAGTGATGCAGTGGTATCACTTTAGAATGATTGAATCAAGCTAATTAACATATCTGTACATTTAATCATTTATTCCTCCTGTCTAACTGCAACTTGGTACCCTTTGACCAATATCTTCCTTTTCATTTTCAGGATTTTTAATTGATTCTTTTTCGTAACCATCTATTTTTAGTCATAGCTCATATTTTTGTTTGATAAGTCATATTATTGTATTTCAGCATTTTAAATATAAAAGAATCCTCTTTCACTGGCACTAATTATTTGGATATAAAAACTAATTGTTATTCTTTTATCTATTTGAGGTTCTATACATACTTAAAATAATTTTTATATTGGTTGATAAATTTTTATATTTTTATATTGGTTATATTGGTTCATTTCCCTCAGGGTAAATTCTGCTATTCGGCTGAATTTTTGGTTGTCAAAGCAACATCAGTTTCCTTCAACATTTTTGTTTGCAAGCTCATCTGTGAGGGTGAATGTTTCCCCTTTCACTATGCTCACCTCTCCCTGTTTGGCAGTTTTCTGGTTACCTCCACCTGACCCCCAGGTTTCTGGAGTTCAGAACCAGTCTTATATTATCAATGTTGGTGGTCTTATCCTTTGTGGATGCTGCAGATTCAGTCCAAGCCAGTTTGTGACTTGCCATAGTTTTCCGCAGTGAATTTTCTGTTGTTTCCCTTTTCTCTAGCTCCACATACGAGCTGTAAATTTTTTCAGTCCCTTTTCACAGAAAAGAGGTCCCACCTTAATCTTCTGTAAGTTCTGATTCCTCTGTTGTGTTTAAGGTCCTTCTATTTCTTATTTCACTGTAAGAACCGAACTCACAGCTGCTGTTTGTGGTTTATAGTCCATCAGGCTTGGGGATATTGCTGGCTTTCCATTCTATCACAGGTTCAGGTTGATGTTCATTCTTCTTAAGCAAAGATAATTTTTCTTTTTTAAAAATCAGAATTTTTTTTTCCGGAGATGGAGTCTTGCTATGTTGCCTAGGGTGGACTTGAACTCCTGGGCTCAAGCAATCCTCTTGTCTCAACCTTTTGAGTAACTGGGACTGTTGGCACATGCCACCATGCCTGGGTGAGTGTGGCTAAACTATTTTATTTACTAAGTGTTCAAACAGCACATAGAATATGCCAGGCACAGTTCTTGGCACTGAGGAGTCAGTAATAAAGAAAAATATGTTCTTTGAATATATATAGTTTTTATATTTTCATGATATATTTAAAATGGTATGGGATGGTGGTTGAGTAGGGGTGTAAGGTTATGTATTAAGTTGCTCTGTCATCTTGACCAGTGGATGTTCTCTATAATCATACTTCTTTACCTGTTACAACATAAACCAATATTTCCTTAATTTGTCTGATCACAAGTCTCATCTATGATGTTTAATAAAAATACAGATCAGGGAGCTTGTCTCATTTACTGAATCAGAATCTTAAGAGACAAAGCCTAGAAATGTGGAAGTGTTTAATAAAACTCTCAGTTAAGACCCATGATTGAGCAAGTTAGAGAAATATCATTCTAAAATATGTGATTTTGTAAACAAAAAGTCAACAATTCTAGAAAGAAAGAAAAGATAGACCACAATTTTGCTAAAACTAATGTTCTTTATCAGCCTCAAAGAATGGCTAAATAGAAGTAATAATGCATTGAAGAAAAATTTGGGAAATTGCCTCATCTTCAACTGGATTATCTAGGATATGGCTTAATTTTTAAAAAGTTACACGTTCTGGAACTTAATAATGATTAAAAATTTGCAACTAGTATGTGGAGCTAGGGAAAAGGGGAACAGAAAATTCACTGTGGAAAACTATGGCAAGTCACAAGCTGGCTTGGACTGGATCTGCAGCATCCACAAAGGATAAGAGCACCACATTGCTAATATAAGACTGATTCTGAACTTCAGTCAGTCTTAATAATGATTAAGTTCCAGAACATATAACACATCTGTTTCAAAGAGGCTAAAATCTATGTTACAAAGTTAAGTGATTTAATGATTACTCTTTTCGTAGAGTTCTCTTATAAATACTAACAGCAAGATACCTATAAAAAAAGCTTACTCCTTATTTAAATTAGTTTTTCACTATTTTACTCATATAAATTTTTTTGTTTGTTTGTTTGTTTTCGAGACGGAGTCTCCCTCTATTGCCCAGGCTGGAGTGCAGTGGCGTAATCTTGGCTCGCTGCAACCACCGTCTCCTGGGTTAAAGTGATTCTCCTGCCTCAGCCTCCCTCCTGAGTAGCTGGGACTACAGGCATGCACCACCATGCTAGGCTACTTTTTGTATTTTTAGTGGAGACAGGGTTTCACCATATTGGCCAGGCTGGTCTGAAACTCCTGACCTTGTGACCCACCAGCCTCGGCCTCCCATAGTGCTGGGATGACAGGCGTGAGCCACTGTGCCCGAGCCATATAAACATTCTTAAACGAAAATGTATGAGTGCTTTTTATATACTAACAGGCAAATTATCTGATCTAATGAATCTTAACATGTTAAGGACATGTGACTTTTTAAAAATAATATAACTAAGAAGACATTTTATGTTTATACTTTTTATATGTTACTCATATTATACCAATGTTACAACAATATTACAAATAGAATATAGCAACATCTTTTGGATGGAAGCTATTGTAATTCTATCATAATATAAGGATACATACATGATTATTAAATTACTCTAAAGAAAACACACATATTCCTTATAATAACATTTTGCAACTTAGGAGACATAACAATTTTTAAACAATATCAATTTGGTAGGATCATTTTAACAGGAGAGCCTTCTTGAATTTGGAGACTAGAGTTAACATTTCACTTAAGATATTTGTTAGATACTATTTTATGATTTCCATAGCACATTTTAAAATTTATTAACATCAGGCTAACAGTATATTACCTATATCTACAGACAAACTATACTTCCAAAAAAGAAAATGGTATATTTGACATAAATATTTGTGACAAAATATTGTATCCTCACCTATAGAGTCAGGCAATTGTTGCAACATATTGGATGACAATAAGAGGTCCTCAAGGGCTTCACATCCCGAAATGTCCATGTCAACTGTTTCTATTCTGTTTTTTGACATATCCAGGTATACCAACATCTTTAACTTCCCTATAGACTTGATGACATTGCATAAACTCAGGGTTAGTTGAGAAACTTTCACAAGACATTTTAAAGTTGTAAGAACCACTACACCGTAAAGTTTATTTTAAAAGCAACCACAACAATAACAAGTGTTGGCAAGAATGGAGGAATTGTAAACTTCAAACATTGCTAGTAGGAATGTAAAATGGTATAGCCACTTTGCAAAACTGTTTGGCAGTTTCTCAAAATGACTCAACAATAAATAGGCTTATACCAGTATAAGTACACACCACTGATAATAAAAACATATGTACATAAAAAAACTTACACAAATGGTCACAGATGCATTATTCACAATGCCAAAAATTGGTGACAACCCAAATGTCCATCAGTTGATGAACACATAAATCAAATGTGGCATATACATATAATGAAGAATTACTTGGCAATAAAAAGGAATAAAGTATGGATACATGTTACACAATGTATGAACCTTGAAAATACATGCAAAGTAACAGATGCCAGTCACAAAAGACACATATTGTATGATTCCATTTATATGATATGTGCAGAATATGCCAATCCATAGAGATAGAAAGTTGAGTAGGGTTGCTGGGAGCTGGGTGGATGGGGAGTATGGGAGTTACGGCTAATAGGTTCAGGGTTTCTTTTAGGGGTCATGAAAATGTTCTAAAATTAGATTGTGATGATGGTTGTACAACTATGTGAGTAGTCCAAAAACCAAGGAACTGCATATGGTATGTGAATTATATCTCAGTGCAGCAGTTAGAAAACACACAATAACCTTGAAGTTGGCACTGAATAAAATAAACAACTCCCAACTAAATAAGCTGCCATTGAAACAATGACATTGGCATGTTGATCCTTAAAACTTCAAATGCATAAGAAAGGTTTTAAATTATAATTTTGGAGATGAACCTATTAATAAGGGTCAATGTTTTGCTCATTCAATGGCCCTTTTTGAAGGATCTACTATGTACCAGTATCTGTATTATGTATTGAAGAACAATCAAGAATAAGACAGTTAAGTATGGGGACAGACTTGCCATGATGAAGACAAAGTTTTTTTAATCAATAAGGGGTTCTGAGTAATGAAGGAAACTTTCAAGTAAGAAACAATTATAATACCCTGTGACAAGTGCAATAAAAAAGCATGTAGTGAATGCCATAGAACAGGGAAGGACTGCAAATGGCCTGGAAGATGCTGCTTGTCAAAAGAAGAGAACCTGTACCTGGAAGGGAGAACAGCATGTACATTTATAAAGTGTGACAAAGCATGCTATGTTTGAGGAAGACTGGGAAATTCTAAGTGGCTGAGTATAGTGATGAAGCTGAGATTACAGGGAGAAGCCAGCTGCTGAAAGGGTTTCTATGTCACGTGAAGAAATGCGAACTCTATTTTATAGGCAAGGAAAGCAAAAGGATTGTACAATGGGGAATAACATGAACAGACTTATGCTTAGAAGAAATAATTTCAGGGAACTTTCAAAAGCTGGAGTCAAGGAGATCTGTTAGAAGGATATAGAAGTATTTTAGCTATTAAGGCAGCAGAAGTGAGGATGAAGAGGGATGGACTCCAGAGTAAGTTAGAAGTGGGATGACTGGATTAGTAACTGATTTCTGAGGAGAAACCTATATCTTGGACAAGGAGTGAACATGTGGGTGGGACACGGACTAGAGGAGTTAGGGCAGGGCAAAGGTCTTCATTTTCCTTTTCCTTTAGGGCATGTTTTGTAAATAAATGTTCCACACATTTCAGTTATTCAATGAATGGTTCTTCTGTTTATCTGGTCTACCTGTGCATACTTTGCCATCTCTAATTACTTGACAGAGTATAAATAAACAAATACACAATAAGCACATACATTTATTACATACACACAAGCTTGCACTTGGCACTATGCTTTATATATATTATTTGATTCAATATTTTATATTTTTGCTACCCAAAATGTGTTCGGCAGACCAGCACATTGACACCATCTGGGGGCTTGCTAGAAATGTATAATCTCTGCCAGGCATGGTGGCTCACACCTGTAATCCCAGCACTTTGGGAGGCCGAGGTGGGCAGATCATGAGATCAGGAGTTTGAGACCAGCCTGACCAACAAGGTGAAACCCCGTCTCTACTAAAAATACAAAAATTGGCTGACTATGGTGGCGGGCGCCTGTAATCCCAGTTACTCAGGAGGCTGAGGCAAGAGAAACCATTGAACCCAGGAGGCAGAGGTTGCAGTGAGCTGAGATCACACCACTGAACTCCAGCCTGGGCAACAGAGTGAGACTCTGCCAAAAAAAAAAAAAAAAAAAAAAAAGTATAATGTCAGACTCACCCCAGACCTGCTGAATCAGAATCTGCATTTTAACACATATTAAAGATTGGAGATTAAGTCATGTCACATGTTGGATTGCTTGGGAAGCAGAGGCAAAGAGAGAAGTTTTTGAGAGTGTTTAGGATCAACGCCAGTAGAAAGGAAAAGACAGGAAAGAAAGGGAGCAGGATTGGGTAGACAAAGAAGTTGGGCTATGATGAAGTCTTAAGAAAGTCCTTGGCTGGTACTTCCAAGATCACTGAATTTGGGATTGCCCTGAAGTTGTTCTGAGTAGAGGATGAAGGGCTGAGCCTTTATATACCTGCTTTGATTGATCATTGGATGGAGGTCTCTGGGAATGGGGTTATGACCATGAGTGAAGATGTTCTCTTTAGGTGAGGCAATTTCTGAAGAAGGCTGGAGAGCTGCAAGCAGCATTTCCAGAAGCTGAAGGAATAGAGTAAATTCTTCAGTCCTGAAGAAGGATGCATGAGAGCATCTACTACAAGTAACACTCCAAAGTTATCCCATTAATATGGGGTGGAGCTGATTTCAAACTCAATTTTATCAGACTACAGGCTACAAAGCCCATTTGGAGGGCACATATCCTTAATTAACCCCGTGCAAATCTCTAGCCCTGCTCCCTCAGCTTCCCATGTGGGTGCAGAGTGTGAGCACAGGCTCGGAGTGACTGAATATTTGCTAGCTAGAATCAGAGTACTTTGGATGAGACAGAGTTTCTCCTCATGCTTGGAAATGTGTCACTTGGAAAAATACTGTCACTTTACTCATAGCTTTCCATCCCAAGGAACTATCATGTTACCTAAGTTCACTCTTCTTTTCCATTGAGCAATGAAAGAATGATGTGTGTGTGTTTCTTTTTTGTTCCTTGATCATGACATATCATGAGAAAATTTATTTTCTCCTTGAAGCTTCCTTCATGGCTATCTTCAGCATAATTTAATATTTTGATGTGCAGTTCCTAAACATTCTTTTTGGAATAACACTTTGATGTTGAAAACACTGTATCAAAGCAATCATAGCCTGAGGACTGTAAAGGCATAAATTCTTACAGTCCTTGAGGATACTGAATGTTGATCTCACATCCTTTGGGCATAGAAGGGTCTATAGGTGAGCAGTGGACAGCAGATGAAAAGAGTAGAAACCACAAGTAAAAGAAGATACTGGAGTTTGTTTAAAATAAATGTGAATTCAATACATGGTTTAGTCATATTTTGGTTGATTAACCTTAGATTGATGGTCACAAGATAGAACTATGTAAAAGACTAAATATTTGATCATTATCTATTTGCTTCTCTGATTTGTGAAAAACACAGTGGAAAATAATAGCCCAGACTATTCAAAAGTATTCACAAAGTATATTAACTTTATTATGATACATGAACTAAGAAAAAAGTGAATGTGTTTCTTTTCCCCATGGCTAATGATATTAAATGTTTTAATTATTCTGTGAAACTGACATAGGCTGGAGACCGCACTCAAGATGAACCATTCAAAGTCAAGTATTTTGGGGTAACTGAAAAGCAATTCTTTGCCAGCACCAACATCCAGAAAGCCATGGTTATTTCAGGCAGGGAGGTGTAGAGTATTCCCACACAGCGTATAACAAAATACCAAGTGCAAGTACACAAAATAAAGTAGGGAATCTATATAAAGCTAGCAGTACATATGAAAAATCTACTCTCGAGACAGACAAATTAGGCAGCATTATATGCTTTATGGAAGATTTCATCCCTGCCTTTCCACTTAAATAACAAACTTATTGAGAAATTTGGCATGTGAGTTGATTTGCACAGTGGATTTTGGGAATGTAAACATTGTGAAAAGTAAAATTCTCATTTGTACCTTCTATTGGTTCCATAGAGAGCCTTTGGGAGCTTTACAGTCAACAGCAGCCTCTGGCGCTGGTTTGAATTACAGCTCCACCATTTACTGGCTGTGTTATCTTGGGCCAGTTACTTTTTTTGTGTTTTAGTTTCTCATCTATAAAATGGGGATGGTAGTAGAACTTACTTCATAGGGTTGTTGTAGGGATTCAATGAATCAATATTTGTAAAACAGAGAGAGAATGCCTAGCCCGTGGTAAATGCTATGTAATTTTTAACAAATAAATATATTGAAGAAGAGGTATAAACTTTCAGCTAGGCATACATTCTGATTATTCAATCTTTGCGCAGGGATTGGTAAGTGTCTTACCTGTGTTGCCTCAGGATTTGTACATACCTTGACTATAGCACAAATCAGGCTCTGCTATGAGTAGTGAAATCCAGATCAGTTTATCCTGCCATGCGTGAGCTTCTCAAACAAATATATTCAAGGTCATTGAATATATTATCTTTGTAACCCTGACATTAGCATAGTTTCTGTTTCATAGAGTTTTATTGGTACATGATTTTAAAATAAATCAGTGAATAATAGATGTGCATATTTTTCTGTTTTGTGTCTGTGATGGTATAAATGTATCTTTTGATAAGAGCATTAATTATTTTTCCATAATCTTTGTTTCAGATTTTCTCCTTTATGTGGTCTTATGCTTGTTCAAAGACAGAATAAATGTCTTGTTCTTGTTGGTTTTGCTGTCATTTTAAGTAATTTTTAATATCAATTCAAAAAATAAATAAAACTGGTTTTGAGAATACACATCTAAACCTATGTGTTGGCTGAAGATTTATTACATATTCACCTGCTGTGCCTACTTAGACCAATGCCAGGAGTTTGGAGTTGTACAAAACAATAGGGAGACTTGGGTTTGCGCTTCTCTCTCTCTCTCTCTCTCTCTCTCTCTCTCTCTCTCTCTCTCTCTCTCAGTGTGTGTGTGTATGCAAGTGGCAAGGGCAGTGTTTTATGAGAACATTCTTTTGTTAGATGGAAAAAGCAGGAATAATCACACTCAACGAGTTGACTGGTAAACCTATACTCAAGAGATACTACTGGGCTGGCCTTTAGTCGAGGAAAAAATTTGTCTTTGGTTTACCTTTCTGTTTTTAATACTGTATGATCCTTGCCATTTTCAAAAATTCACATGGGTTCTATTGAAAATCACCTGAACTGAGAGAGATTTTTGTTTTGTAAAAGAGCTCTAATAAAATGAATAAAAACCATTGTCTAGTTACCTGTAAGAATAAGGTTGATTTTGTAAAAATAAAACTTGGTATTATATATAGTATTTTGCTTTTTAAAAATATAACTATAAATTATTTTGGCTTTTAAAGAACAGTAAATGTGGGAAGAGATGACAAATATACTCCAAAGGGAATAAGAAAAATGTTTTTTATATTTTGTACACCCATAACACTCACAAAAAGATACATAAAATACTAAAAAAAAAAAAATGGTGAAAATACTTGGTGACTGAACACTCCTAATGAGTGTTATTTTAGTTTGAAATACAAACACTGACATTTAAGAGTTGAGATTATGATCAAATACAACAAATGTATAACATAAATATTAGACAACATGGTAGAATAAAAACTTACATACCCCAGGTAACACTTGTAATGCATTATTATCCATCCATAACTCCCTCAAATTTTGTATTTGATCCAGAACTTCAGGCTGGGAGAGAGGTAGCAGGAAGGAGAGAGGAAAAGAAAATTAAATTAGTTTTTACTTATCACAAATATAAAATGTAATTTCTTGGATCTTGAGCTTTTACTTGGGAATCTAGTGTTAATCATCTAAGAAATTCCACCTTTAATCGACCTCTAGCAAAACTGGTATTCCCTGACATAGCCAATTTGGAATTGATCTGGAATCAGTTAGAACAATAATAATAAAATTGAAGATCTATTACTCACATACATTCTGCCTAAATACCTTATAATTATTCTTTGGAGCACTGATTATACTCTATTTGATAAGCATCTGTCTTTGTCACTAGAGTATAAACTTTTGAAGACCTGGGGAATGTTTGTTTTGTAATCACTATATCCTCACATCCCTGTTGCTTACCATGGGCACATAGTAGCTTCTTACTGTGTGTCTATTAGTACCTCACATACAAACATCCATGCACACACAGGAGTTACAGAACTGTGATGAGATAATATTGGGCTGGTGCAAATGTAATTGTGGTTTTGCCATTACTTTCAATGACAAAAAAACTGCAATTATGTTTGCACCAACCTAACACTATGAGTAAGATGAGTAAGACCCAGTGACTTTTAAAAAATCAGTCCCCAAGCTACCACCTGAAGACCCATGGACTTTTAATCCTTTCATTTTGTCAATGAATAATTATTTGTTGAATAGTCGGGGATGCCTACTACATGTAATGCACGATGCAGAACGCACGGTCATATAAACCCCAGTACTTGCCTTGGAATAGCTGATGATTTAGATCTAGATCTAGGGGAGAGAAATATTTATAAATAACTAAAACACAAGGCAGCATATAGGAAAATACTTTAGAATATGTTTTTTAAAAAGTTCAGAGAAGGGACAGAGATAATATGATCAAAGCGTAACATGTAGTATATAAAGAAACACTTTTTTTCTCTAACTAGATGCTGTCTCTAAATTCTAACTCCAGGCAGCAGACTGTATAGAGAGAATAGAGGTTGCTATTGCTGCCAACATCATAACCTTCCTTGTGGTAGCCTAATTTCTCTCCAGAAATTATTCCCTTCCCTATTCTTAGGCCTGTGCTTCCTTTGAAGCCCATTCCTTTTTTGTTTGTTTTTTTCACCACTTCGGGAGATGATTAAGGCCTCAGCTAACTAGTGCATTGTATCCACCTGGCCACAAAGATTGGTCCAGGGATGGGAACATGGCCCATTCAGAACACATACAAAGCAATGAATCTTTGTGACTTCTGGGGAAAACACTTGCTTTTCTCTGCTGGATATGAAACTGAAAGGGTGTGGCCCTGTGAACTTCACACATGATAAAAAGAGAGCCTGTCTGAGGATGGAGCATTTCTACAGAAAGTAGAGCCAAAGGATAGATCCTGGTAAGATTATATAAGCCTGGAAGGCAAATTTTCTGTTTTTTGTTTTTTGTTTTTTTCTAACTGAAAGAATTATTACTGAAACAACAAAATATAAATCTGTTCAGTGAAATTTGGACCCTAATTAGGTTCCAAATACAAAAGCAGTGCATTTTGTAGAATACTTGTAGAAAAGAATGGAATTATATCAACGTTACCATGAGAATATTAGTAATTGTAGGTCAGTGGAGGTTATCTACACATCCCTAACAAATTAGCAGGGCTTAAGACTTCCAGATCTACTTTGGAGATAGTCTCTGATTCCTTTAGCCTGTGCTTGCAACAGAACATGGTACGATTCTTGGGAGAAGTTTCCTTAATAACAAGGTTTGAAATTTAGAGACATGGCATTCTGCTGCGAAATCAAAGGCATCCATGAGGTAGTACGGAGGATGTGTGTGTGTGTGAGCATGTAGAAAAATACTTCTACTCTCACTTAGATCACAGGCAATAGGCAATGAACTGCTCTGCCTATATGTCAGGCTGGGCAAGGATGGAAAATATAAATCATGTGTAGGGAGCACACTCTGATATTCAGAGGTTTTGAGGCAGAGGGCTGGCTAGCAACAGGCAGGTGAGTTGGAAAACATCAGTTATGTGTGGCTCTCCTCCCCTCCCCTCTCTTCCCCTTTTTTTCCCTCCCCTCCCCTTCCTTCCCCTCATCTCCTCTCTGATGGAGTCTCACTCTGTCACCCAGGCTGGACTGCAATGGTGTGATCTCAGCTCACTGCAACCTCCACCTCCCGGGTTCAAGTGATTCTCCTGCCTCAGCCTCCCTAGTAGTTGGGACTACAGGCACAGGCTAATTTTTGTATTTTTAGTAGAGACGGGGTTTTACCATGTTGGCCAGGCTGTTCTCAAACTCTTGACTTCAGGTGATCCACCTGCCTCAGCCTCCCAATTTTTTTTTCTTTTTCTTTTTTCTTTTTTACCTATGCATTATGCACATGTAAGGAGAAGCAAAAGAGCTGCCCACTGGGCGAGGTTCAATAAAATCTCATATGTACACAGTAAGACAGAGACTGATGTATAAACTTGTAACAGTAAACATTATTATTATTCAGGGTGGATTAGATTATGCTGTTTTAACAAATTAACACTGAAATCTCAGTGATTTAACACAAAAGGCTTACTTTCCACTATCCCTGCTACTGTATGTTCAGCATGCATTTCTGCCCCATGATGTTGTGACACCATCTCAAGATTGTCAGGAGAGCCAAAGCAAGGGAAGAGAGAGTGTGGAAAATTCACCACTGCTCTTAAAGATATTGGGCTGCAAGTGACATGCAACATTTATGCTTATAGCTCATTGTCTAGAACTACTTATGTGGCCTCACCCTAAGTGCAAGGAAGGCTGGGAAACATAGAGGGAGGATGTGGATTATTTGGCAAATAGTATTGTCTCTGCCACACAGTGACACTGTATGAAAAAAAGAGTAAGAAGAAAGGATACACAGTACTTCTATAATTTACTCATCCCTTCATTAAGTAAGATCTAATTAAACATTTTCTAAGTGCTAGGCATTACACTAGTCACAGTACATGGTATGGTCTCTGTCCTCAAGAAACTCAAAGCTTGTATTTTTTACACTTGATCTTAGCCAAAAGGCCGAGAAGTGATAAAGCTTGTATTTTTTAAAGGAGATAGACTTTGTTGCATAAGTGAAGGAGCATAATTAAAATATTTTTAATGGAAAGTGATTTTGGCAGATTGGTGTTCTGTATATATACTCTATCCTTTTTGAAAAAAGAAAAACAAAAACAGGAAACTTAACAGGGCTGGTAATGAAAGAAGTAATGAGGAATAAAAAGCAGCTGCTTCAGGAAACATTTAAAAGATAAAAATGGTAGGACTTGGTGACAGGATATGGGGGCGAGGGAGTGAGTCATGCACAAACATGTCTTCCAGTTTCCCAGCATGTGGTGATGTCACCAATGGAGATGCAGAGTATTGGGGTGGAAGCAGATAAATGGGAGAGACTGAAACCAGTTTTGATCATAATTAACTTCAGGTTCCTGGAGGACATAGGTGGAGATTACCAGGAATCAGCTGGCTATCAAAAGCTGAAGCTTAGAGAATAGGTTTCAGCTGGAGATACAACTTAGCCGTATCACGGAAGTAGAAACTCGCATGAATGAGCTCTCCATGGGGAATGTGAGAGGAACTAGAGTGCAGTTGACTGAGGACAGTACCTTAAGGGACACTAATACTTGAGGGCTGAAAACAGGAAGAGCAACAAGAAAGAATGGTGTTCAGAAGTGTGAGGGTGACTAGAGTCCAATGAATAGAGTTGTGTTAGGAAAAAGGAAGTGAACAAGAGCATCCTACTCAGGAAATGTGTCCAGTGAAATAAGAGATCGAGGATATCCACTCCATTTTAAAAACAGTAGGTCACTAGTAACCTTGGTGATAGACATTGTGATGGTTAATAGTGAGTGTGAACTTGACTGGATTAAAAGATGCAAAGTGTTAATGTTGGAGGTGTCTGTGAGGGTGTTGCCAAAGGAGATTAATATTTGGGTCAGTGGGCTGGAGAGGGCAGACCTACCCTTAATCTGGGTGGGCACCATCTAATCAGCTGCCAGCGAATATAAAGCAGGCAGAAAAACATGAAGAGGGTAGACTGGCTTAGTATCCCAGCCTACATCTTTTTCCCACGCTGGATGCTTCCTGCCCTTGAACATCGGACTCCAAGTTCTTCAGCTTTGAGACTTGAACTGGCTTCCTTGTGCCTCAGCTTGCAGAGGGCCTATTTTGGGGCCTTGTGATTGTGTGAGTTAATACTACTTAATAAACTCCCCTTTATATATCTATCTATCCTACTAATTCTGTCCCTCTAGAGAACTTTGACTAATATAGACATTTCAGGTGATAACTATCTTACAGTGGGTTGAAGATAAATAAGAAGAAAATAGATACAATATAGGTAGAATATTCTTTATAAAGCCTGAATGAAAGGAGAGGAGAAAAGTTAAGGGGCTATGAAAAAACTGAGGGGTCAAGGGAAAGGAAAGCTGACATGAAGACACTGGCAAAGAGGAGCAGGTTAAAGATAGATAAGATGGTACCAAAAAAAAAAAAAAAAAAAAAAAATTGGAGTAAATTTCCAAGAGGGGACAATGAAGAGAGATTGACAGTACAAGGGGAGGGGCTGACACTGAATGAAAGTGAGGCACCTCATTCATTCAGACCGGAGGGAAGACTGCAGGGATGGTATGGGTGTAAGTTGGCATGGTGGAAGGAGGGCTGGTAGTTGAGGGAGGCATTTCTGAAGATCTTAAATTTTCTTGATGAAGTAGGAAATGAGGTAATCTGTTAACATAAAGGAACAAGAATTTTGTATACATCAGCAGTTGGGGAGAATGGTCCATACTGAAGAAGTTTGAGAGGAATCACTGAGAGCAATCAAAAGATTGTATCAAATCAATGATAACAATTATAACTTTTTTTCTTGGCCAGGAAGGGAATTGACAGTCTAGGAGAAAATAGAAGAAACAAAAGACTTCAGGTTTCCATAGGTCAGAGAGGAGCGTAGCAGGAGTGAGGGGGAGAGACCGAAGTGGAAGAAGGAAAAATTAGAATTTATGGTAGAATTTAGGGATTCGAGATTTCTAAAGTCGTTTTGGAAAATGGCAAAATTCAAACTTTAACTCTGGGGAGAGTTGGCTAAGGTACAAAGTATAAAATCTTGGTGCATAGGTTGGGGAGGACACTGCGGGAACATAAGGCCTTTCATGATTTCCAAGGATTTGGGCAACCTGTGATGCACTGCATAAATTGCTCTCTTGGCTGTGTCAGGCAAGGTGGCAGAGAAAGATGATCAATCATACCTCTGAAATTTCTCTAATTCTGAGTTCTACTGGGGAATTTAGTCATCTATGGCTACTTGGAAAGAGATCACTGATTCTATTCTATATTTCTACTTTATTTTAAAGGATCTCATTTAATCTATTTAAGAACATAATAAGGTGATAATAATCCCACTTTATGGATATAGAATCTGATAATTTCCTGGGGAAAATGAGAATAATTTGATGAAGGTTGCATAACTGCAGATGATATTGTTGCTCAGGTCTTCTGGCTGCAAAGATGACATCATCTTAGAGCTTAAAATTGAAATTCCAAAATAATGAAGAGAGTTGGTGATCACAAATACCCAATAAAGAAAGTAAAGCATATCCTGGATTTCTAAAAAAAGATATTTTTATTACTGGATGTTATAATAAAATGTACTACAGAGGAAACTTCAATAACCTCCTAATAGCACAGATAAAGCATAGTAGATACATATATAGCCTTTCTGGAAAGAAGAAAAAATCACAACATAAAAAGATACAATAGCATTTCATAATCGATAGACGATTTTAAAGTGGATCTTGGAACTTAACTAAATGGCTTACATCCAACCAACACATTGATCACATTTTTCAATGCTACTTAATTTAATCACAAAGTCAATTGTTTCCATTAAAAATGAGTGAATTAACTCCAGAATAACTTGGAATATTCAATGCTGGTGAAAGTGCTATAAGATGAGCACTCTCATAAATGGGTTTTGAGATTATAAACTGTAATTTTTTTGGAAAAATTTTCAAATATGAATCTCACACCTCAAAAACTTTCATATCTACTTGTAAGCAACTATCCTACCTAATCTAAAATATAGAAAAATCAAAATAAAAATATTACAAAATAATTAATATTAAAAATTTGGTCACAACCTAAATAAACAACAGTATAAAGTAAATTATGAAGAAGTAATATGTTGGTAAAATGAACAGCAATGAAAATGAATTACCTATATTTTTATGTATGAAATATGAATAGATCTTGCAAACAACATTGTGTGAGTAAGCAAGTACAGAAAATTTATACAGCACAAATCAATTTACACAAGTCAAAAAAACTGCTATATACTGAAGAATACACATACACGCATTTTAAAATAGAAATATGGAATAGATGTATGCCAAATTCAAAGAAGTAATTTCCTTGGTGAAGGAGGGCTTGGAATAGGACTCGGAGGGGGAACATAGAAGATGTCTGCTTTACAGCTGCAGTGTTTTTTCTCTTTAAAACAGAGAACAAAATCAAACACAAAATGGCTGGGCACGGAGGTTCATGCCTGTAATCCAAACACTTTGGGAGGCCGAGGCAGGTGGATCACCTGAGGTCAGGAGTTTGAGAGCAGCCTGGCCAACATGGTGAAACCCTATCTCTACTAAAAATACAAAAATTAGCCAAGTGTGGTGTTACATGCTTGTAATCTCAGCTACCGGGGAGGCTGAGGCAGGAGGATCGCTTGAACCCATGAGGCAGTGAACCAAGATTGTGCCACCGTACTCCAGCCTGGGCGACAGAGTACATCCTTTTCAAGGTGATTTTACCATGATTGATCAAAATGAGCTACGAAAATGGTTACACCAATATTAACACAAAGAAAATAAATATTTTGTATGACTGCAACAAATTCCAATAACTCCTGCCATGTATATGCAATTTTAGGCTGTTCCATTACTTTGTTTTTTATTTTTATTTTTTATTAAAATTTTTTATTTCTATAGGTTATTGGGGAACAGGGAGTGTTACATGAGTAAGTTCTTTAGTGGTGATCTGTGAGATTTTGGTGCACCCATCACCCAAGCAGTATACACTGCACCTAATTTGTGGTCTTTTATCTCTCAGCCCTTTCCTACCCTTTCCCCAAGTCCCCAAAGTCCATTGTGTTATTCTTATGCCTTTGCATTGTCATAGCTTAGCTCCCACATATGAGTGACAACATATGATGTTTGGTTTTTCCATTCCTGAGTTACTTCACTTAGAATAATAGTATCCAGTCTCATCCAGGTTGCTGTGAATGCCATTAATTCATTCCTTTTTATGGCTGAGTAGTATTCATAGTTTCCCTATCCACTCATTGATGGGCATTCAGGTTGGTTACACGTTTTTGCAATTGCAAATTGTATTGCTATAAATATGTATGTGCAAGTATCTTTTTCATATGACTTCTCTTCTTCTGGGTAGATACCCAGTAGTGGGACTGCTGGATCAAATGGCAGTTCTACTTTTAGCTCTAAGGAATCACCACACTGTTTTCCATAGTGGTTGTACTAGTTTACATTCCTACCAGCAGTGTAAAAGCATTTCCCTTTCACTGTATCCAGGCCAACATCTAATAGTTTTTGATTTTTTGATTATGGCCATTCTTGCAGGAGTAAGGTGGTATCACATTCTGGTTTTTATTTGCATTTCCCTGATCATTAATGATGTTGAGCATTTTTTTTCATATGTTTGTTGGCCATTTGTATATCTTCTTTTAGAATTGTCTATTCATTTGGAAAAAACTGCCTTAAAGTTCATATGGAACCAAAAAAGACCCCTCATTGCGAAGACAATCCTAAGCCAAAAGAACAAAGCTGAAGGCATCACGCTACCTGACTTTAAACTATAATACAAGGCTACAGTAACCAAAACAGCATGGTACTGGTACCAAAACAGAGATATAGACCAATGGAACAGAACAGAGCCCTCAGAAATAATACCACACATCTACAGCCATCTGATCTTTGACAAACCTGACAAAAGCAAGAAATGGGGAAAGGATTCCTTATTTAATAAATGGTGCCGGGGTGCCCAAGATGGCCAAATAGGAATAGCTCTAGACTCCAGCTCCGAGCGTGAGCGACACAGAAGATGGGTGATTTCTGCATTTTCAACTGAGGTACCAGATTCATCTCACTGGGGCATGTCGGACAGCTGGCGCTGGTCCACGGGTGCAACTCGACCAGTAAGAGCTGAAGCAGGGCAAGGCATCCCCTCACCTAGGAAGTGCAAGGGTGAAGGGAATTCCTTTTCCCAGCCAAAGGAAATTGAGATACACAACACCTGGAAAATTGGGTAACTCCCACCCTAATACTGCACTTTACCAAGGGTCTTAGCAAACGGCACACCAGGAGATTATATCCCACAACTGGCCCAGAGGGTCCCACACCCACCGAGCCTCCCTCATTGCTAGCACAGCAGTCTGAGATCTAACTGCAAGGTGGCAGCGAGGCTGGGAGAGAGGCGCCTGCCATTGCTGAGGCTTAAGTAGGTAAACAAAGCCGCCAGGAAGCTCGAATTGGGTGGAGCCCACCACAGCTCAAGGAGGCCGGCCTGCCTCTATAGACTCTTCCTCTGGGGACAGGGCATAGCTAAACAAAAACCAGCAGAAACCTCAGCAGAGGTAAATGCCCTGTCTGACAGCTTTGAAGAGAGCAGCGGATCTCCCAGCACAGAGGTTGAGATCTGAGAACGGACAGACTGCCTGCTCAAGTGGGTCCCTGACCCTTGAGTAGCCTAACTGGGAGACATCCCCCACTAGGTGCAGACCGACACCTCACACCTCACACAGCGGGGTACACCCCTGAGGCAAAGCTTCCAGAACAAGAATCAGACGGCAACACTCGCTGTTCAGTAATATTCTATCTTCTGCAGCCTCCACTGCTGATACCCAGGCAAACAGGGTCTGGAGTGGACCTCAAGCAAACTGCAACAGACCTACAGCTGAGGGTCCTGACTGTTAGAAGGAAAATTAACAAACAGGAAGGACACCCACAACAAAACCCCATCAGTACTTCACCATCAACAAAGACCAAAGGCAGATAAAACCACAAAGATGGGGAAAAAGCAGTGCAAAAAACCTGGAAATTCAAAAAATCAGAGTGCATCTCCCCCTCCAAAGAAACGCAACTCATCGCCAGCAACGGAACAAAGCTGGACGGAGAATGACTTTGACAACTTGAGAGAAGAAGGCTTCAGTCAAATTTCTCAGAGCTAAAGGAGGAACTACGTAACCAGTGCAAAGGAACTAAAAACCTCGAAAAAAGAATGGAAGAATGGATAACTAGAATAATCAATGCAGAGAAGACCTTAAAAGAACTGACAGAGATGAAAACCGTAACACGAGAACTACGTGACAAATGCACAAGCTTCAGTAACCGACACGATCAACTGGAAGAAAGAGTATCAGCGATTGAAGATCAAATGAATGAAATGAAGCGAGAAGAGAAGTGTAGAGAAAAAAAAGTAAAAAGAAATAAACAAAGCCTCCAAGAAGTATGGGGTTATGTGAAAAGACCAAATCTATGCCTGAATGGTGTGCCTGAAAGTGACAAGGAATATGGAACTAAATTGGAAAACACTCTGCAGGATACCATCTAGGAGAACTTCCCCAACCTAGTAAGGCAGGCCAACATTTAAATTCAGGAAATACAGAGAACGCCACAAAGATACTCCTCGAGACGAGCAACTCCAAGACACATAATTGTAGATTCACCAAAGTTGAAATGAAGGAAAAATGTTAAGGGCAGCCAGAGAAAAAGGTCGGGTTATACACAAAGGGAAGCCCATCAGACTAACAGCAGATCTCTCGGCAGAAACTCTCCGAGCCAGAAGAGAGTGGGGACAAATATTCAACATTCTTAAAAAAAAAGAATTTTCAACCCAGAATTTCATATCCAGCTAAACTAAGTTTCATAAGTGAAGGAGAAATAAAATCTTTTACAGACAAGCAAATGCTTAGAGATTTTGTCACCACCAGGCCTGCCCTACAAGAGATCCTGAAGGAAGCACTAAACATGGAAAGGAACAACAGGTATACCAATCATTGCAAAAACATGTCAAAATGTAAAGTCCATCGGTGCTAGGAAGAAACTGCGTCAACTAGTGAGCAAAATAACCAGCTAATATCATAATGACAGGATCAAGTTCACACATAACAATATTAACCTTAAATGTCAATGGACTAAATGGTCCAATTAAAAGACACAGACTGGCAAATTGGATAAAGAGTCAAGACCCATCAGTTTCCTGTATTCAGGAGACCCATCTCACATGCAGAGACACATATAGGCTCAAAATAAAGGGATGGAGGAAGATCTACCAAGCAAATGGAAAACAAAAAAAAAGCAGGGGTTGCATAATCATAAAGGGATAAATTCATCAGGAAGAGTTAACTATACTAAATATATATGCACCCAATACAGGAGCACCCAGATTCATAAAGCAAGTCCTTAAAGACTTACAAAGAGACTTAGACTCCCATACAATAATAATGGGAGACTTTAACACCCCACTGTCAACATTAGACAGATCAACAAGACAGAAAGTTAACAACGATATCCAGGAATTGAACTCAACTCAGCACCAAGCGGACCTAATAGACATCTACAGAACTCTCCACCCCAAATCAACAGAATATACATTCTTCTCAGTACCACATGGCACTTATTCCACAATCAACCACATAGTTGGAAGCAAAGCACTCTTCAGCAAATGTAAAAGAACAGAAATTATAACAAACTGTCTCTCGGACCACAGTGCAATCAACCTAGAACTCAGGACTAAGAAACTCTAACAAAACAGCTCAACTACATGGAAACTGAACAACCTGCTCCTGAATGACTACTGGGTACATAACGAAATGAAGGCAGAAATAAAGATGTTCTTTGAAACCAATGAGAACAAAGATACAACATACCAGAATCTCTGGGACACATTTAAAGCAGTGTGTAGAGGGAAATTTATAGCACTCAATGCCCACAAGAGAAAGCTGGAAAGATCAAAAATTGACACCCTAACATCACAATTAAAAGAACTAGAGAAGTAAGAGCAAACACATTCAAAAGCTAGCAAAAGGCAAGAAATAACTAAGATCAGAGCAGAACTGAAGGAGATAGAGACACAAAAAACCCTCCAAAAAATCAATGAATCCAGGAGTTGGTTTTTTGAAAAGATCAACAAAATTGATAGTCCACTAGCAAGACTAATAAAGAAGAAAAGAGAGAAGAATAAAATAGATGCAATAAAAAATGATAAAGGGGATATCACCACTGACCCCACAGAAATATAAACTACCATCAGAGAATACTATAAACACCTCTACGCAAATAAATTAGAAAACCTAGAAGAAATGGATAATTTCCTGGACACTTACACTCTCCCAAGACTAAACCAGGAAGAAGTTGAATCCCTGAATAGACCAATAGTAGGCTCTGAAATTGAGGCAATGATTAATAGCCTGCCAACCAAAAAAAGTCCAGGACTAGACGGATTCACAGCCGAATTCTGCCAGAGGTACAATGAGGAGTTGGTACCATTCCTTCTGAAACTATTCCAATCAATAGAAAAAGAGGGAACCCTCCCTAACTCATTTTACGAGGCCAACATCAACCTGATTCCAAAGCCTGGTAGAGATACAACAAAAAAAGAGAATTTTAGACCAATATCCTTGATGAACATCGATGCAACAATCCTCAATAAAATACTGGCAAACTGAATCCAGCAGCACATCAAAAAGCTTATCCACCATGATCAAGTGGGCTTCATCCCTGGGATGCAAAGCTGGTTCAACATACGCAAATCAATAAACGTAATCCAGTATATAAACAGAACCAAAGACAAAAACCACATGATTATCTCAATAGATGCAGAAAAGGCCTTTGACAAAATTCAACAGCCCCTCATGCTAAAAACTCTCAATAAATTCGGTATTGATGGAACGTATCTCAAAATAATAAGAGCTATTTATGACAAACCCACAGCCAATATCATACTGAATGGACAAAAACTGGAAGCATTCCCTTTGAAAACTGGCACAAGACAGGGATGCCCTCTCTCACCACTCCTATTCAACATAGTGTTCGAAGTTCTGGCTAGGGCAATCAGGCAAGAGAAAGAAATAAAGGGTATTCAGTTAGGAAAAGAAGAAGTCAAATTGTCCGTCTTTGCATATGACATGATTATATATTTAGAAAACCCCATTGTCTCAGCCCAAAATCTCCTTAAGATGATAAGCAACTTCAGCAAAGTCTCAGGATACAAAATCAATGTGCAAAAACCACAAGCATTCTTATACACCAGTAACAGACAAACAGAGAGCCAAATCATGAACTCCCATTCACAATAGCTTCAAAGAGAATAAAATACCTAGGAATCCAACTTACAAGGGATGTAAAGGACTTCTTCAAGGAGAACTACAAACCACTGCTCAGTGAAATAAAAGAAGACACAAAAAAATGGAAGAACATACCATGCTCATGGATAGGAAGAATCAATATTGTGAAAGTGGCCATACTGCCCAAGGTAATTTATAGATTCAATGCCATCCCCATTAAGCTACCAATGACTTTCTTCACAGAATTGGAAAAAACTGCTTTAAAATTCATATGGAACCAAAAAAGAGCCCGCATTGCCAAGACAATCCTAACCAAAAGAACAAAGCTGGAGGCATCACGCTACCTGACTTCAAACTATAATTCAAGGCTACAGTAACCAAAACAGCACGGTACTGGTACCAAAACAGAGATATAGACCAATGGAACAGAACAGAGTCCTCAGAAATAATACCACACATCTACAGCCATCTGATCTTTGATAAACTTGACAAAAACAAGAAATGGGGAAAGGATTCCCTATTTAATAAATGGTGCTGGGAAAATTGGCTAGCCATAAGTAGAAAGCTGAAACTAGATCCTTTCCTTACTCCTTATATGAAAATTAATTCAAGATGGATTAGAGACTTAAATGTGAGACCTAAAAACCATAAAAACCCTAGAAGGAAACCAAGGTAATACCATTCAGGACATAGGCATGGGCAAGGACTTCATGTCTAAAACACCAAAAGCAACGGCAACAAAAGCCAAAACTGACTAATAAGATCTAATTAAACTAAAGAGCTTCTGCACAGCAAAAGAAACTACCATCAGAGTGAACAGGCAACCTACAAAATGGAAGAAAATTTTTGCAATCTACTCATCTGACAAAGGGCTAATATCCAGAACCTATAAAGAACTCAAACAAATTTACAAGAAAAAAACAAACAACACCATCAAAAAGTGGGCAAAGGATATGAACAGACATTTCTCAAAAGAAGACATGCATACAGCCAATAGACACATGAAAAAATGCTCGCCATCACTGGCCATCAGAGAAATGCAAATCAAAACCACCATGAGATACCATCTCACACCAGTTAGGATGGCAATCATTAAAAAGTCAGGAAACAACAGGTGCTGGAGAGGATGTGGAGAAATAGGAACACTTTTACACTGTTGGTGGGATTGTAAACTAGTTCAACCATTATGGAAAACAGTATGGCGATTCCTCAAGGATCTAGAACTAGAAGTACCATATGACCCAGCCATCCCATTACTGGGTATACACCCAAAGGATTATAAATCATGCTGCTCTAAAGACACATGCACACATATGTTCACTGCAGCACTATTCACAATAGCAAAGACTTGGAATCAACCCAAATGTCCATCAGTGACAGACTGGATTAAGAAAATGTGGCACATATACACCATGGAATACTATGCAGCCATAAAAAAGGATGCGTTCATGTCCTTTGTAGGAACATGGATGCAGCTGGAAACCATCATTCTCAGTAAACTCTCACAAGAACAGAAAACCAAACACCGCATGTTCTCACTCATAGGTGGGAATTGAACAATGAGATCACTTGGACTCTGGAAGGGGAACATCACACACCAGGGCCTATTATGGGGAGGGGGTAGGGGGAAGGGATGGCATTGGGAGTTATACCTGATGTAAATGGCGAGTTGATGAGTGCCGACGAGTTGATGGGTGTGGCACACCAAAACGGCACAAGTATATATATGTAACAAACCTGCACGTTGTGCACGTGTACCCTAGAACTTAAAGTATAATTAAAAAAAAAAAAAAAAAGGATGAGTTCGTGTCTTTTGTAGGGGCATGGATGCAGCTGGAAACCATCATTCTTAGCAAACTATCGCAAGAACAGAAAACCAAATACTGCATGTTCTCACTCATAGGTGGGAATTGAACAATGAGATCACTTGGACACAGGAAGGGGATCATCACACACTGGGTCCTGTTGTGGGAAGGGAGGGGGTGGGATAGCATTAGGAGATATACCTAATGTAAATGACGAGTTAATGGGTGCAGCACATCAATATGGCACATGTATGCATATGTAACAAACCTGCACGTTGTGCACATGTACCCTAGAACTTAAAATATTAAAAAAAAAAAAAAAGAATTGTCTATTCATGTCCTTAGCCCACTTTTTTTGATGTGATTGTTTGTTTTCTTGCTAATTAGTTTGAGTTCATTGTAGATTCAGCATATTAGTCCTTTTTCAGATGTATAGACTGTGAAGATTTTCTCCCACTCCGTGGGTTGTCTGTTTACTCTGCTGTTTCTTTTGCTGTGCAAAAGCTCTTTAGTTTAATTTAGTCCCAGCTATTTATCTTTGTTTTCATTGCATTTGCTTTTGGGTTCTTGGTTATGAAATCATTGCCTAAGCCAATATCTAGAAGGGTTTTTCCAATATTGTCTTCTAGAATTTCTATAGTTTCAGGTCTTAGATTTAAGTCCTTGGTCCCTCTTGAGTTGATTTTTGTATAAGGTGAGAGATGAAGATCCAGTTTCATTCTACATGTGGCTTGCCAATTATCCCAGCACTATTTGCTGAATAAAGTGTCCTTTCTCCACTTTATCCTTCTGTTTGCTTTTCAAAGATCAGTTGGCTGTAAGTATCAGGGTTTATTTCTGAGTTCTCTAACTGTTCCATCCGTCTATGTGCCTATTTTTATGCCAGTACCATTCTGTTTTGGTGACTATGGCCTTATGCTATAGTTTGAAATCAGGTAATGTGATGGCTCCAGATTTATTCTTTTTGCTTAGTCTTGCTTTGGCTATGTGGACTCTTTCTTGTTTCCATATGAATTTAGGATTTTTTTTTTTCTAATTCTGTGAAGAATGATGGTGATATTTTGATGAGAATTACATTGAATTTGTAGATTGCTTTTGGCAGTATGGTCATTTTCACAATATTCATTCTACCCATCCATGAGCATGGGATATGTTTCCATTAGTTTGTGTCATCTATGATTTCTTTCAGCAGTGTTTTGTAGTTTTCCTTTTAAGGTCTTTCACCTCCTTGGTTAGGTATATTCCTAAGTATTTTATTTGTTTGCAGCTATTGTAAAAGGGGTTAAGTTCTTGATCTGATTCTCCACGTGGTCACTGTGGGTGTATAGAAGAGCTACTGATTTGTGTACATTAATTTTGTATCTGGAAACTTTGCTGAATTCTTTTATCAGTTCTAGGAGCTTTCTGGAGGAGTCTTAGGGTTTTCTAGGTAAACAATCGTATCATCAGCAAGCAGCAACGGTTCGACTTCCTCTTTACCAATTTCGATGCCGTTTATTTCTTTCACTTGTTTGATTGCTCTGGCTAAGTCTTCCAATACTATGTTGAAGAGGAATGGTGAGAGTCGGCATCCTTGTCTTGTTTCAGTTGTCAGAGGGAATGCTTTCAACTTTTCTCCATTTAGTGTTATGCTGGCTATGGGTTTGTCATAGATGGTTTTAATTACATTGAGGTATGTCCTCGTATGCCGATTTCGCTGAGAGTTTTAATCATAAAGGGATGCTGGATTTTGTTGAATGCTTTTTCTACATCTGTTAAGATGATATGTGATTTTTGTTTTTTATTCTGTTTATGTGTTGTATCACATTTGTTGACTTGCGTATGTTAAACCACTCCTGCATCCCTGGTATAAAACCCACTTGATGATGGTGGATTATCTTTTTGATATGTTGTTGGATTCAATTAGCTAGTATTATATTAAGGATTTTAGCATCTATGTTCATCAGGGATATTGATTTGTAGTTTTCTTTTTTGGTTATGTCCTTTCCTGGTTTTGATATTAGGGTGATACTGGCTTCATACAATGATTTAGGGAGGGTTCCCTCTTTCTCTATCTGGTGGAATAGTGTCAAAAGGACTGATACCAATTCTTCTTTGAATGTCTGGTAGAATTCTGCTGTGAGTCTGTCTGGTCCTGGACTTTTTTTTGGTGGATAATTCTTTTATTACCATTTCAATCTTACTGCTTGTTATTGGCCTGTTCAGAGTATGTAATTCTTCCTGATTTAAGCTAGGAAGGTTGTATCTTCCCAGGATTTTATCCTTCTCCTCTAGGTGTTCTAGTTTATGTACATAAAGGTGTTCATAATAGCTTTGAATGATCTTTTGCATTTTTGTGATGTCAGTTGTAATATCTCTCGTTTCATATCTAATTGAGCTTATTTGGATTTTCTCTCTCCTTTTCTTGGTTAATCTTGACAATGGTCTTTCAATTTTATTTATCTTTTCAAAGAACCAGCTTTTTGTTATATTTGTGTTTTGTATTTTTTTGGTTTCAATTTTATTTAGTTCTGCTCTGATCTTGGGTTATTTCCCTTCTTCTGCTGGGTTTGGGTTTGGTTTGTTCTTGTTTCTCTAGTTCCTTGAGATGTTACCTTAGATTGTCTGTGCTCTTTCAGACTATTTGATGAAGGTGTTTAGGGCTATGAACTTTCCTCTTAGCACCGCCTTTGCTGTATACCAGGGGTTTTGATAGGTTGTGTCACTACTGTTGTTCAGTTTGAAGAATTTTTAAATTTCCATCTTGATTTTGTTTTTGACCCAATGATCATTCAGGAGCAAATTATTTAATTTCCATGTATTTGCATGGTTTTGAAGGTTCCTTTTGCAGTTGATTTCCAGTTTAATTCCACTGTGGTCTGAGCGAGTGCTTGATATAATTTAAATTTTCTTGAATTTATTGAGGCTCATTTTGTGGCCTATCATGTGGTCTATCCTGGAGAAAGTTCCATGTGCTGTTGAACAGAATGTATATTCTGTGGCTGTTGGGTAGAATATCATGTAAGTATCTGTTAAGTCTATTTGTTCTGGGGTATAGTTTAAATCCATTGTTTCTTTGTTGACTTTCTGTCTTGATGACCTGTCTGTTGCTGTGAGTGGAATATCAAAGTCCCCCACTATTATTGTGTTGCTGTCTATCTCATTTCTTAGGTCTAGTAGTAGTTGTTTTATAAGTTTGGGAGCTCCAATGTTAGGTGCATTTATGTTTAGGATTGTGATATTTTTGTGTTGGACAAGACCTTTTACCATTATATAACGACCCTCTTTGTCTTTTTTAACACTGTTGCCTTAAAGTTTGTTTTGTCTGATGTAAGAATAGCTACTGCTGCTCACATTTGGTGTCCATTTGCATGGAGTGTCTTTTGCCATCCCTTTGCCTTAAGTTTATGTGAGTCTTTATGTATTAGGTATATCTCTTGAAGGCAGCACACAGTTGGTGAATTCTTATCTATTCTACAATTATGTATCTTTTAAGTGGAACATTGAGACCATTTGCATTTAATGTTAGTATTGAGATGTGAGGTACCATTCCATTAATCATGCTATTTATTGCCTGTATACCTTGGTTTTTTGTTTTAAATTGTATTTTTGTTTCATAGGTCGTGTGTGATTTATGCTTTAAAGAGGTTCTGTTTTGATGTGTTTTTAGGATTTGTTTCAAGATTTAGAGCTCCTTTTAGCAGCTGTTTTATTGCTGGCTTGATAGTGGCAAATTCTCTCAGCATTTACTTGTCTGGAAAAGACTGTATCTTTGCTTCATTTAAGAAGCTTAGTTTTGCTGGCTACAAAACTCTTGGCTGATAATTGTGTTGTTTGAGGAGGCTGAAGATAGGGCCCCAATCCCTTCTAGCTTGTAGGGTTTCTGCTGAGAAACCTGCTGTTAATCTGATGAGTTTTCCTTTATAGGTTATCTGGTATTTTTGCCTCACAGCTCTTAAGATTCTTTCCTTTGTCTTAATTTTAGATAATCTGATGACAATGTGCCTGGTTGATGATCTTTTTGCGACGAATTTCCCCGATGTTCTTTGAGCTTCTAGTATTCAGATGTCTAGTTCTCTAGCAAGGCTGGGGAAGTTTTCCTCAATTATTCCCCAAAATATATTTTCCAAACTTATATTTCTCTTCTTCCTCAGGAACACTGATTATTCTTAGGTTTGGTCGTTTAACATAATCCCAGACTTCTTGGAGTCTTTGTTCATATTTTCTTGTTCTTTTTCCTTTGTCTTTGTTGGATTGGGTTAGCTTAAAAACCTTGTCTTTGAACTCTGAAGTTCTTTCTTCTGCTTGTTCAATTCTATTGCTGAGACTTCCCAGAGCATTTTGCATTTCTATAAGTGCATCCATTGTTCCCTGAAGTTTTGATTATTTTTTATTTATGCTATCTATTTCATTGAATATTTCTCCCCTCACTTCTTGTATCATATTTTTGATTTCCTTACATTGGGCTTCACCTTTCTCTGGTGACTCCCTGATTAGCTTAATAACTAACCTTCTGAATTATTTTTCAGGTAAATCAGGGATTTCATCTTGGTTTGGATCCATTGTTGGTGAGCTACTGAGATTTTTTGGAGTGTTAAAAAATCTTGTTTTGTCATATTACCAGAGTTGGTTTCCTGGTTCCTTTTCATTTGGGTAGGCTCTGTTGAAGGGAAAAGCCTAAGGCTCAAGGCTGTTGTTCAGTTCCTTTTGACCCATGGGTGTTTCCTTTATGCAGTACTCTCCTCCTTTCTCTAGGGACGTGGCTTCCTGAGAGCTGAGCTGTAGGATTGTTACCTCTCTTCTGGATTTAGCCACCCAGCAAGTCTACCAGGCTCTGGGCTGGGACTGGGTGTTATCTGTACAGAGTCCTATAATGTGAACCATCTGTGAGTCTCTCAGCTGTAGATACTGGCACCTGCTCCAGTGCAGGTGGTGGGGGGGTGAAATGGACTCTGTGAGGGTCCTTAGCTTTGGTGGTTGATTAGTGCACTATTTTTGTGCTATCTGGCATCCTGCTGAGAGGTGGCGCTTTCAAGAAAGTATCAGCTGTGGCAGTATGGGGAGAAACAGGTGGTGGGTGGGGCCCTAGAACTCCCAAGAGTATATTGCCCTTTGCCTTCAGTTACCAGAGTGTGTAGGGAAGGAGCATTAGGTGGGAGCAGGGCTAGGCATGTCTGAGCTCAGACCTTACTTGGGCAGGTCTTGCTGTGGCTGCTGTAGGGGATGTGGGTGAGGGTCCCAGGTCCCATGGAGTTATGTTCCCAGGAGGATTACTGCTGTCTCTGCTGTGTCATGCAGGTTGTCAGGGAAGTAGGGGAAAGTGGCAGTCAGAGGCCTCACCCAACTCCCACACAATTCAAAGGGCTGGTCTCACTCCCACTGTGTCCCTTCCAACAGCACAGAGTCTGTTTCCAGGCAGTGGGCAAGCAGGGCTGAGAACTTGCCCCAGGCTACCTGCCTCCCAGCCGTGAAAGTAGGGCTTTCATTCTTTCCCAACTGTGGAGTCCGTATGCCAGATTCATACCCTCCCCTGAGTTCTGGCCAGGAGACTTCTGGGATCAGTTCAAATTGTTACAAAGTTCAACTGGAGGTTTCCTTCTCCCTGTGGCCTTTGCCCAGTGCCTCTGGCAGCCCTGCTCAAGGACTCCTGTGAGGCCAGGCAGAAATGACTTAGAGATTTTCCCGCTGTTTCCTCTACCTCTGTATTTTGCTCAGCTCTCTAAATTGACTCAGCTCCAGGTAAGGTCAGAATCTTCTTCTGTAATCTAGACCTTCAGGTTCCCTGGTGGGTTTATGTGCTCAGGGGTGGATGATCTCCCTTTCCCATTTCACGGTTTGGGCACTTGCAGTATTTGGGGTGTCTCCCAGGTCCTGCAGGAGTAATTCACTTCCTTCAAAGAGTCTGTGGATTCTCCTCGTTTTCCTAATGTATTCCTGCCCATTTATTTGACTATATGAATTACTATTATTCTACTAATTTGGATGATAGAGTTTGATTGCATTTATTTTTATACCTATGGGGTTAAGATGAAATGAGATTAAGAGAAATGTTACTAATGAAAAACATAATCTGCCATTTATCTAATTTTGTCAAAGTAAAACTAGTAAAATACAACAGAACTTTAAATTTTAAAATTGTATGAGATTACATGGTAGATACTGTAATTTAAAAAACTGGTTATTCCCAGAAGCAATATTCAACTGGAAGGCAACAGAATGAAACCCGTTTTAAAATTAAAATTTTAATCTGAATTAATGAAGGTGAAAGTGTTTACTCAAATTAATAAATGCAAATTGGCCAATAAAATTTTTAAAGCTATATTCTCTAACCAAAGTGACATAATTATGATATTTCATTGAGATATTCCAGTTATTACATTTTTTTCTAAATTTTGAGATCATCAATATTTCAGAGTATAACTTTTTATTTCTTTTTAATTTTATTATCTTTGTTTAATAACATTTAGACTTTGAAATCCACCAAGGAAGCATGACTTCATTTTAGGAAACTTTCTTCCATTTTTATTTAAATCTTTTATTTAACAATACACTAGGTTTATTACTAGCCCTTTAGTTCTCACAAGTGGGAAATCTTTTATTCACGAATTTCATAGTACCTGGTTGAAATTCTTTCTGATACGCAAAATTAGATGACTAAAATTGTTCACCTTTTGATGACAACCCTACTTGTACATTCTCCCAATAGTAATGTATTACATGCCTTGAGACTGTTTAGCTTCTTCAGTTAATTTCTTTGGTGATGACAAGGTTAGCACCATAAGGTCGACCCTATTTTCAGTTTACATTAAATTCATGTTTTTCAAATTTATTTCAGAATCCCATCACACTAAAATGTTCATAAATTTTTGTAATTAAAAAAAATTAATTACTCAAATTTTGGTGATATTTTGGAAAAAATGTTTAAATTTTAATAACTATTGAATGAATAAATAAGTAGATATTCTTAATGACAATTCATGATAAAATGTACTGCTAAGAAGATGTAATTGATTTATAATTAAAACACTTTAAGCCATAAGCCCTTATGAATATTTTAATAGAATATGAGCATAATATATTCCATTTAAATACTCAGAGGATTGTATTAATGGCCCAGAGGAGAAATCTACAGATGACATGATGTTTGGAGGGAATGACAATACATGAAATGACAAAATTAGTATCCAAGATGATCTGAAATGTTGGAAGGCTGGATAGCTCAAACAAAATGAAGTTTAATAGGGACTAATATGATGTCCTACCATATGTTTCCCAAACCAATCACAGAAGTATAGCACCAGAAGCAGAAGTACATGTGAACAAGAATGGAGATTTAAGTCAAGAGCAAGCTCAGGGTTCATTAACACATTTGTTTATAAGTGAATTCATTCAGTCAAGAATTACTACCTACTCCATGCAAGGAAGGCACCATAACTGTCTCTGAGAATATAATTCAGACTGACAGGATTATCCTCAAATCTTTTCTCTTAATGTCCTGTTTTATATGCAGCAATTACTCCATGCATGAGCTATAATATTTTGTTCTCATCTAGATGCCCAGGTATAAGAGTGTCTGCATCAAACCAGAGTATCTGGAAACCATGCCATAAGAGAAATAGCAAGTGATTCAAACTGCTTAAACTGAAGAATGGACTATGTAGGTGTCAAAAACATTCTTCTTTGAATATCTGAGGGCTGTTGTAAGAAAGTGGGGCTAGGCTTGCCTCTCTTTATCCCCAGTTCAGAACTAGAAACAATGAGGAAAGTCACAGGAAGTTAAGTGTAAGTGAGCATCAAACAAACAATGACTTTTTCCCAATTAGATCTGTCTAAAATGAAATAATCTAATTTCCTTTGAGAAATAGTGACTCATCTATCAATGAACATGTAAGATGCTAGAAGCTATAAATAGAATAAAACAATAACAACAAAAAAATCTAACTTCTATTGGGTACTTACTATAGTAAGGCACTTTTCTAAGTGTTTTTATGTAGATTGTTCTCACTGAATCTTCATGACTGTCCAATGAGGGGGATAGCATCCCTGGACAGGCAGTACACATAATGGTTAAGAGCATGGTCTCAAGCTGGACTGAGTTCAGGTCCAGGCTTTGTCACTTACTTGCTGTGTGACTTATCTTGGTAATAGGTGAATGACAGTAGTATAGCCCACATAGGAGGATACTGAGGATTAACTGTGTTAAGGCATTTAAAGTTCTTAGGACAGTGACTGGTTCTAAGTGTTAGTGCTCAATGGGCATTAGCTACTATCTCTATTTTACAGAGATTTAGGCATAAAAAACCAAATGAATGTGCCCAAACTCATACAGCTAATACATGGGGAGGGCAAGAGCCTGGTCTTGGTTTTGTAAAATATGATGAGTAAGGTTCAAAAGTAAAGGAGTCGTTCACACCTAGCATGATGTTACTTAGGCAGGGGGCCTTAGAATGAAGGTAGCATAGGAGATCAGATACTAAAGACAGACTTAAATTCCTTCAATGATTATATTCAGTTAATCTTTATTAAGGGCCTATCATGTACCGAGTAGTGGAGAAACAGCGAACAAAATAGACAAACCCTCATGGATGTTACATTCCGGTATTTTATGTTTCCTGGGCTGGGTTCTACAAAATGTTCACAACTGGATAAAAGAAGCAATTCAGGTTTCATGATCTGCACTTTAATGCATTACCCTCCACCTATACCAGAAACTTTGGTGACTTCATCTGAATCTAAATTTAAGAGTAAAGACCGTGTAACACATGTACTCTCATCTTATAATTCAAACTTGTCTTATTTTTTTCTCCAAAAAAAAAAAAAAAAAAAGCAAACACTGTGGCTACTACCTTCCTCCATCTTGTATCTACACTGCAGCCTGTGGGTCATTTCAGTATAGTTACTCCTGCTTGAAACAGTCTTCCCATTATCCAAAGAATACAAAGCCCCCACTAGGCCTTTGCCATATCATAGAAAAAGTCTCTTATTTGACCCTTGTTTATTTCTTGGGCTCTCCTTTCACTATACCTTCCAGTCTTAAGGAAAACTCAACTGTCCGCAGTTCATAAAGGCATCATGCTTGATCTTGCAATCTGGTCTTTGCAAATGTATTCTTTTTCTTTCTTTTCTTTCTTTCTTTCTTTCTTTGCTTTTCTTTTTTTTTTTTTTTTGAGATGGACTCTCACTCTGTCACCCAGGCTGGAGTACAGTGGCCAGATCTCAGCTCACTGCAACCTCTGCCTCCTGGGTTCAGGCGATTCTCCTGACTCAGCCTCCCAAGTAGCTGGGATTACAGGCATGTACCACCATGCCTGGCTAATTTTTTGTATTTTTAGTAGAGATGGGCTTTCAGCAGGCTGGCCAGGCTGGTCTCAAACTCCTGACCTGCTGATCCAGCTGCCTCAGCCTCCCAAAGTGCTGGGATTACGGGCATGAGCCACTGCGCCCGGCCCTTCTTCTTCTTCTTCTTCTTTTTTAACTTTTAAGTTCAGGGATACGTGTGCAGGATGTGCAGGATTGTTCATAGGTAAATATGTGTCATGAGCATTTGTTGTACAGATTATTTCATCCCCCAGGTATTAAGCCTAGTATCCATTAGTCATTTTTCCTGATCCTCTCCCACCTCCCACCCTCTGTCCTCCAGTAGACCTCAGTGTGTGTTGTTTCCCTCTATCTGTCCATGTGTTCTCATCATTTAGCTCCCACTTATAAGGGAGAATATGTGGTATTTGGTTTTCTGTTCCTGTGTTAGTTTGCTAATGATAATGGCCTCCAGCTCCATCCATGTTCCTGCAAAGAGATGATCTTGTTCTTTTTTATGGCTGCATAGTATTCTTTGGTGTATATGTACTACATTTTCTTTATCTAATCTGTCATTGATGGGCATATAGGTTGATACCATGTCTTTGATATTGTGAACAGTGCTGCAATGAACATACATGTGTATCCATCTTTATAACAGAACAATTTATATTCCTTTGGGTATATACCTAGTAATGGGATTGCTGGGTCAAATTGTAGTTCTTTCTTTAGGTCTTTGAGGAATTGTCACACTATCTTCCACAATGGTTGAACTAATTTACATTTCCACCCACAGTGTATAAGTGATCCTTTTTCTCCACAATCTCACCAGAATCTGTTGTTTTTTGACTTTTAAATAATAACTATTCTGACTGGTGTGAAGTGGTCTTGCATTATGGTTTTGATTTGCATTTCTTTAATGATCAGTGATGTTGAGTTGTTTATTCATGTAATTGTTGGATGCATGTATGTCTTCTTTTGAGAAGTGTCTGTTCGTGTCCTTTGCCCATCTTTTAGTGGTTTTTTTTTGTTTGTTTTTTTGTTTTTGTAAATTTTAGTTCCTTATAGATGCTGGGTATTAGACTTTTGTCAGATGCATAATTTGCAAAATTTTTCTCCCATTCTGTAGGTTGTCTGTTTACTCTGTTGATAGTTTCTTTTGCTGCGCAGAAGCTCTTTAGTTTAATTAGATAGCTTTTATTTGCAATTGGTTTTTGTATCTTAGTCATGCAATTCATTTATTTGCAATTGGTTTTGTATCTTGCTCATGCCTATGTCCTGAATGGTACTGTAGCCTACATTTTCTTCTAGGGTTTTAATGGTTTTGGGTTTTACATTTAAGTCTTTAATCCATCTTGAGTTGATTTTTGTATACAGTATAAGGAAGGGCTCCAGTTTCAACTTTCTGCATATGGCTAGCCAGTTATCCCAGCACCATTTATTAAACAGGGAATCCTTGTTTAAGGATCCTTGTTAATCCTTGTTAATCCCATTGCTTGTTTTTGTCAGGTTTGTTGAAGATTGGATAATTGTAGGTGTGTAGTCTTATTTCTGAGTTTTCTATTCTGTTCCATTGGTCTATGTGTCTGCTCTTGTACTAGTACCATGCTATTTTGGTTACTGTAGCAGCCCTGTAGTATAGTTTATGGTCATGTAGCATGATGCCTCCAGCTTTGTTCTTTCTGCCTAGGGCGGCCTTGGCTATTTGGGCTCTTTTTTAGTTCCATATGAATTTAAAATAGTTTTTTCTAGTTCTGCAAAGAATGTCAATGGTAGTTTAATGCGAAGAGCATTGAATCTATAAAATTGCTTTGGGCAGTGTGGCCATTTTAGTGATATTGATTCTTCTTATCCATGAGCATGGAATGCTTTTCCATTTGTTTGTTTCATGTCTGATTTCTTTGAGCAGTGGTTTGTAGTTCTCCTTGTAGAGATCATTCACTTCTCTTGTTAGCTGTACTCCTAGGTGTTTTATTCTTTTTTATGTCAGTTGTGAATGGGAGCTCATTAGTAATTTGACTCTCAACTTGACTATTGCTGGTGTATAGAAGAGTTAGTGATTTTTGCACATTGATTTTATATCCTGAGACTTTGCTGAAGTTGCTTATCAGCTTAAGAAGTTTTTGGGCTGAGACAATGGAATTTTCCAGATATAGGATCATGTCATCTGAAAACAGGGATAGTTTGACTTCCTCCCTTCCTATTTGAATTTTCCTTTCTCTTGCCTGATTGACCTGGCCAGAACTTCCAACACTATGTTGAATAGTAGTGGTAAGAGAGAATATTCTTGTCTTGTGCCAGTTTTCAAGGGGAATGCTTCCAGCTTTTGCCCATTCAGTATGATATTGGCTGTGGTTTTGTCATATATGGCTCTTATTATTTTAAGGTATGTTCCTTGAATACCTAGTTTATTAAGAGTTTTTTTTAACATAAAGAGATGTTGAATTTTATTGAAGGCCTTTTCTGCATTGATTGAGATAACCATATGGTTTTTGTCTTTAGTTCTGTTTATGTGATGAATCACATTTATTGATTTGCATACCAGAAACTCTGGGACACAGCTAAAGCAGTGTTAAAAGGGTAATTTATAGCACTGAATGCTCACATAAAAAAAAAAAAAAAAACAAAAACAGAAAGATTTCAATTTAACAACCCAACATCAGAACTAAAAGAACTAGATAACCAAGAGCAAACAAACCCCAAAGCTAGCAGAAGAAATAACGAAAATCAGAGTCAAACTGAAGGAAATAGAGAAAGGACAAACCATTTGAAAGATCAACAAATCCAGGAGCTGGCTTTTTGAAAAACTTAATAAAACAGATAGCTCTCTCGCTACACTAATAAAGAAGAAAAGAGAGAAGAATCAAATAGACACAATAAAAAATGATATGGGGGGTATTACCACTGGCCCCAGAGAAATACAAACAACCATCATAAATTATAAATACCTCTAAGCACATAACCTAAAAATCTAGAAGAAATGGATAACTTCTTGGACTCACACACTCTCCCCTAAGACTGAACCAGGAAGAAATTGAATTCCTGAATAGACCAATAATGAGTTCTGAAATTAAGACAATAATAAATAGCCTCCAACCCCCAAAACCCAGGATCAGACGGATTCACAGCTGAATTCTACCAGATGTACAAAGAAGAGCTGGCATCATTTCTACTAAAACTATTCCAAACAATCAAAAAGGAGAGACTCCTCCTTAACTCATTCTATGAGGCCAGCATTATCCTGATACCAAAACCTGGCAGTGAACAACAACAACAAAAGCTTCAGGCCAATATCCTTGATGAATATCAATGCAAAAATCCTCAGCAAAATACTGACAAACTGAATCCAGCAGCACATCAAAAAGCTTGTCCACTACAATCAAGTAGCCTTCATTCTCAGGATGCAAGGTTGGTTCAACATACACAAATGTTGTTTTCTAAGCCCATTCACTTGATCTCTGATTGGGTTAGATATCCTTCCTTCTGTGTTAATATCCCTACTGTAGCACTGTGCATATATATACTGAGCTCCTTGAAACGGGAGACTGAATCTTGTTCATCTCTGTGTCTCCAATTCCTTCCAAGATAACTCGTGCATGCTACTGCTCCAAGGATTCCATCTAAATTGAACAAAATAAACAATCTATGTTCATGACCAATCTATTCTTCTTCTCCACCTCAGTAACCTATTCCGAAGATAACACTTAGATTTGCCATCACAATGATCTATATTACCTTTGAAATCTCAATTGCAAATATACCACTGGCTGATCATCACCTCCTATGCTTTCAGTTCACTTATTACAGTATCCTAGAATTCCTCTGCCACAGTTATTGATATATCATTGATATGCTAAATTTACCTTCTCTCTAGTTACCTATCTTTCCTTCCTTCCTAAGCTGAGATTCTTTAACAGTCCATTGTTATGAACAATTTCTTGCAAACATCACTTAGCAAACTGTTTCTTTTGTTACATTTCCCTAGTTGAACTTAACATTGGTTGAATCCAACATTCTGCCTTTTCTGCAAATGCATGAAGATTTGTTGGAGAAAATCACGGTTTGGTTGACTGCTTTAACTTTAAATTCCCAACAAACACCTGAAATGGGGATTGAATAATGCTTGCAACTTTGCTACTTTTTCCCAAGTTGCTTTTCAACTATCTGAGACTATTTCATAATTCTTCAGTCTTGTCAAAAGTATCCTCTTTTTACCACAGCTCATCACTTACCCTATTATTTACTGAAACAAACACAAACAATAATAGGTAGATTTACTCCAAAGGTAATAAAGCTTGAGCTTCACATGCATAGTTAGAGAATTTGCAAAGGAATATATTTTAAGACAATTGGTTAAGACTGCCGTATTCTGCTACATTCACTTTCGCTTCATCATACTTCCTCTGGCATAATGTGGCATATTTAGGATCTGGCTTAGTTGAAGTTGAATTGGGGATACAATTAGTCTGAATTTAGTGCAATACATTTATGTGTTTTGCAGTCACTTCAGTAGTTTTCTCTCACTAACTACCTCTGGCTCTCCCAAATTTGTGTTTCCTTCCTGTCCATCTGAGATCTAAATCTCTTCTTGTCTTTACAGGAACTCTAGATCTGGACTTATTTCCTACACACTTTCAACCTCTGCCTCTACCAGGTCACCTTCAGCAGCACAGAAAACATGCTTTAGTTACTTCCATGATTAAAAAAATACTGTTTTTATAGATGCTACAGCTCCTTCCATCTACTTCCCTTTGTTTGCTGTTTTTCACAGGATCACAGTAGAAATAATGTGCCCAACTCTTTGCTTTTGCTTCCTTATCTCCCATTCACACTTCAACCCACTCTGATAGGGCACTGAAAACTGCTCTTGTGGAAGTCTTTACAATCTCCATTTTGGAGCTAGGATCTATAAAATACAGCTACATAAGTCAGACTAAATACTTAGCTAGTGAAGTCAGCCAATAAAGGGCATATAGCAAATTAGAGAAGAAAAAACAATTTTAAATGTCTAAATGCAAAACTTACATTAAAGTCCAGTTGATTAAAGGAAATTTTATGGCTGTAAATGTTTTTAAGATATAGAGAAAATTTGAAGTTGCCAATGCAATATTTCATTTTAGAATCATTAGATGACATATAGGTGTTCACTAACATAAATTATAATTATAGTAAATTATATAGTTTCTACAGTATATCTATTTTCTCTCTCATTAATATTTGGAATATTGGAATATTTGGAATACATATATATATATTTTTTTACATGCATCACATTCTACCATTATGCATTCCTTTTTTTTTTTTTTTTTTTTTTTTTTTGAGGCGGAGTCTTGCTCTGTCGCCCAGGCTGGAGTGCAGTGGCTCTATCTCGGCTCACTGCAAGCTCCGCCTCCTGGGTTCACGCCATTCTCCTGCCTCAGCCTCCCGAGTAGCTGGGACTACAGGCGCCCGCCACTGCGCCCGGCTAATTTTTTTTTGTATTTTTAGTAGAGATGGGGTTTCACCGTGTTAGCCAGGATGGTCTCGATCTCCTGACCTCGTGATCCGCCCGTCTCGGCCTCCCAAAGTGCTGGGATTACAGGCTTGAGCCACCGCGCCCGGCCCCATTATGCATTCCTATGAGCTAACCTCTGAAAATATCCAAAAATGTTTCATTTCTTCTGGAGGAGATAAATATTTTTTCCAATTTAGATAGTTCACAGAATGGAAAACAAATAAGGTCATTATTTTTTACTGGCAAACCAGTAACCTGAAATTTCTTTTTACTGATAATTCTAGAACTATTGTGAGCTTTTAAAGTAGAACTTGCATCTCTGAATCTCTGGTACTCAGCAGTGTGCCTGTTGCAAAAAATGTTGGAAATAACATTTGAGGGTCATAAAGATGTACTGCAAAACTGAAACACCTTCTGAAGCAGAAAAGACTACTTCTGTTCAGCATGATTTCAATGTAATTCGAAATTTGAATTATTTGAAAGTTGGTAATCAATATCCAGTATAGGATCATTCATTCTCTACTAAACTACATAATACCCAATTACCTGAACAGAAAATAAGAAAAAAATTATATCACCAATCTGTTAAACAGTGAGCATTTTATCAAATGAGAAGTTAAGCTGTCAAGTGTGCATGCATTATCTTTTCTGCCTGGAAGTCAGCAAATGATAAGGTAGATAGTCTGCTTTTTTTGTCAGTACCTTACGTTTGTTCAATGGAAGTGAGAATCTATATGAAAAAAATTGTAAGTCTTTCCAGGTAAAGACCATTTGGTTGTGTGCTTGGTAAAAAAATACCTTATTAGAGGCAGGCAAGAACCGAGTCATAACAAAAACCCATTCATATATCAGTTCCAAAGTTATCCTGCTTTCAATTTGTGGTAGATAGAAAATGCTAAACTGAGTCATCACCTAGGTTCTACCTAGTGGATACCCAGTGAATGCTTCATAAATTTATGTTAAATGAGAAAAGAAGATAGTGTCATCAGCAGAAACCTTTAATTTTGCTGTGCTTTAATTACCCATTAGAGTAGGAATGCTTATACTTATCCTACTTGACTTCACTGCACAGTAATGTTATGTAGAGCAATAAAATCTTGTGTGTTATATATCATGGGCTTTTAAACTGAATTTTGAAAAAATGCAAATTTTTTAAACACTATTAGAGTTAGATGGATTATTTTAAGTGGAAAGTGAGTTATTCATTTTTCATATTTGTTTTATTTTATTATTCCTAAATATATTATAGTTTTATTACCCTGAATGTGTTATATCCTATTTTTACAATACATTCTAATTTTTGTTCTTCAGTTTTATACTTATTTTCAATTAGGTATCAGGTTAGAATAGAAATGATGTAACTATTGCTGGATATTTCTTATATTTATTTTCCATATCCTACATAAATAATATAAACTGGTAAGAGACAATTTATAACATTCTTCAACATCGATTCCCAAACCTGACTACTCAAATATTAATAACATTAATAAACTAAACTTAGTCAGAACTTAAAATACTTCTCATTATTACTGTTAAAACGTAATATTTATCCATAAGTATTCTAATTGTCCACTCCTGAAAATTTAACAAGTGCTTACCAAGCACCAATCCCATATCCAGCTCTGTGTTATGGGATATATGAGTGTGGGCATGGAGAAGAGGGACACTCAATATTACTATAATATTATCTCAGACAAAATGTTGATATAGATTAATGGACAGAGATACGTAATCCAGAGTTAAATACTGTGGTAAAAGTTATACTAGGAAACAGGCAAAAGGAAAAACTAAAGAAATTATATAAAATAATATTAGCCTACCTGACCAAATACTTTATAATAACTAGTGAGAGAGTAAAGTCAGCTACTTCTTTGGTCATATTTTAATGTCATTGTTTCCACATTCCACAACTGCTCTTTAAGAGTCTCAGCTTTACTTTTCTCTGCATAAATTCTATCATGTGAAATTAGGTATATCATGTAAATTAGGTATTTTTTATTAGTCTTACACAAAAGTTGAATGAACTGTTTGTCAGGGTATATTAATTTGTCAATATAGTTCTACATCAGTACACCCAAATTATTTTTATGATACTGTGTTGATTTTGTTATTAACCCTCATTTGAGAGCTAATTGCTGCTGTGTAATTTAGTAAAATTATAATATTTATTGGCTCAATGTACAGGGTCCAAGGTTATGTAATTTGGAATTAGATGCTCAATTGTTTTGCTTGTCACTGAAAAAAAAATTGCTTAGTTTTATCAGACAAAATTTTCATTTATATTACAGATGAGTAATGCGTTTTAAGGTTTTAATTTTAACCAAATGTCTTTTGTAAACATACCAATTTCATCAAACTGATTTGGATTTCATCAACTTTAAGCAATATATTTCCTTATCTATATAATCTTGCCTAATATTTATAAACTTGGAAGTCCTGAAGAGTTGTCTTTACACACTTTCACCCTAGCCACCTGCCTTTCCATTCCCATTTTTGTGACTCCCTCTCAATCTGCATGGCAGCCACAGTGGACTCATCATGCTCTTTCCTGCTTCCTCTTCTGCCTAAAGCACTCCTCATCCTTCTCTTAGCCTGGTTAATTTCCACTTGTTTTTTAGATTTCATTGCAATATCATTTATTCAGGAAGTCTTTGTATGTTAGGCCAAATCTGATAGAGGCTCCTCAACACTTGGCATAGCTGAAATTTTACATTCCTTAGTACACATAATTAATATTTGTCTTCCTCACTAGACTATGAACTCACTAAGGGCAGGGACATCTCTGGTTTTACTTTACTCTTGTAAATTGAGAACCTGAAAAAGTGATCAATGCAAGTATTCATCCAACAAATGTTTATTGAGTATTTATTACATATCAAGTGCTACGCTCAGTGTCTGGCATATAACAGAGAACAAAGCAAAGTCATGGGCTGTATTCATTCATCTAGGAGTTGTTGAATGAATGAAGAAATGAATAATAATTTGATCTTAATTATTCTAATCAATCTTTCTTCTCTCTTCCATGTAAGAATGATCTTCAATTTGTATCATGCACATAGTGCTTTGCCATGAACATCTTGTGTACAGCTTTGCAAGCAGTAGATTGCCAATAACTATTTACCAGATCAGTGAATGAGTAAATGTCCAAGTGAATTAATTATAAATGTATAGGTTGGTGCTGGCAATGTCATAAGACAGAAGGAATATATTTTAACTACAAATTTACTGTCTTTTTTGTAACAAGTTAATATTTTTTTCATGTGTGAACAGAATGCTTTTCTTAAAAAAAGTTTTTCTTTATAATTATTGTGGTTATCTTATATTTGAATTCACATTACCCAGTCAGTAAGAGATTTTGCTAAAAATGTCAATTCCTATCAACATGATATGAAAAAGAAGTTGTTGAGACTTTAGCTTATAACATATGCTTTGATCTATTTTTTCTTTTTCATATGGATTTGTGAACAGATGCTTGGGCAAGTTAATTCTATACTAAATCTTGTGTTTCCACATGTGCCATGAAGGTGGATGCTTGCCAAATCAGCACCGTGGACCCCTTATCGGTCATTAATCACATCAAAACCACTTATTTTTGCTTTTATTAAATTAAAACAAAAATGAGAGCTCTGCTAACAAATGTTTATTTTATACAGTGGGGAGGCAGCCTCATATTTCATTCCTCTGCCACAATAATCTCTTGCTCTTATTAAACTAATTTAATCATCAACCCACAGAATGCTTGTGTTTCCTCAACTCCTTTCCTTTGATTATGTCAATCTCCTGACCAGGATGCTCTCTCCCCTCCCCACCTATCCAAATCCAACTCATTTTTCAAGGCTCAGAAAATTCTGTGCCTTAGGGAAAGCTTTTCTTAATTACCCCAGTCATAACTCACCCCATTAACATAGACCAATTCCACAGTGTTTGAGAAACTACTATGTTCAAATGGCTGGGCCAGGTATTTAGTGGAAACACATGTCCTTCCTTTAAGATGCTTATAGTTTAAGAGACAGAGAGAGAAAAGTAAGCATGTATTCAACAAATTCTATACTTATTAACTGGTGACCATTTTTAAATTTATCAGATAAGAGTCATCTAGAAAATTTGATAAAATGCAGGTTCCTGAACTCTGCACAAAACTCACTGAAACAGAATTTCTACAAGTGTGGCCTAGAAATAAAAATCTGTAACAAGCGTTGATGGTAATCTGCGGATGATTCTTTAACATACACTACTTGGACACAGGGGTCACTAAGATGAATGCTCTTCAAGGAGCTCCTTAAGGAGCTCTCATCCTAGTTAGTGCAGTTGGTTAATCCCAATACAGATCAAATATTACACAATTATTACATGTAAAAAAATGAAAAGGCTTGTGAGATGGTTTCAGGAACAACAGGAAAGAGCCAATAGCACTTGATGCACTGCAAACACAGTGGGTTCCCAAAGGTTAGAATCCTGTAATGGGCACTATTCACCAAACAGTAGAGGAGGGAGAAGGGAAAGACGTGTGCCATGATTATGCACCTCCATAAATTAAGACATATTAAGACATAAGGCAATTAAGACATAAGGCAAAAATAACGGGTGCAGTACAGATCTCTTTGTAGAAGAGATTCAAGGAGGGGAAGATTATTTATAGCTAGTAAAGTCAGGGAATTTTGGAGAAGGTGCTGTATTTGAGCTGTTCCTTGAGGAAAAGATAAGATTTACAAACTATAGTATAGAGTTGCTGATGAGAAAATCAAGGGTATTCCAGAAGGAAGAATTAGTAGAAGCAAGAACACAGAGGTAGGAAGCATGCTGCACATATGAAAGAGAGCAAGCAGTTCAATTTAGGTTAGTAAAGACTATGAGAAGAACAATTGTCCTTGTAGTGGTGGATTTAAGGAAACACTCCAGAAAGGTAAACTGGGGCAGATCTTAGGAGACCTTGAATACTACATCACAGAACAGCATTTATTCCTTGGACAACTCATTTGACAATACTTTTTTTTTTTTTTTTTTTTTTTTTTTTTTTGCCTTGTGTCTCTTACAAACATACTTTTCCTGAAGGCATGGGCAGGCTTCACATTTCTTTATAAGCCCTTCGGAATGTAGTGCAATGCCTGGCAAACAGTAGGAGTTCAAAAAATTTCTGTTGACTGATTAATGGAGGTTGTTTTGTTCTCAAAAGGAGGGCTCCCACAGCATGTAGGAGGACCACGCACCACTAGGGTTTTCTCTACTTTGTTGGCACTAGACTAGAAGATTGTCACTGTTAACAGTCTTCTAGTCATTCTGTGAAGACACTGGAGGTGTCTGAGCATGAAGAATGCAGTTCTAGTTCACTGGGAACCTTACTATAGATGTATGCTTCTTTTTCATTTTCTCCACATTAACTGTAAATATTTTCTTAAATTTGTACTTCTGTCTTATTAACATAAGACAAAAATGTGTACTTGGAATGGAAAAAATAATAATTACCCTGCAAAGTCAACTGTTTGAAAATTTAAGAAGTAACGACTGATTTCTGTAGTTGTAATTGGGCTATAAATTTAAGGAAGCCTTTTTTTCAGATTTAATGATCTGGCTTTACAAATTCAACAGTGTGGCTGTGGAATAGAATTGTTAGAGCTCTCATGGGGAATGTCATGACTCCTAATCCACCCGTATAATAAATACATATGTCTAAGGCATTAAATAAATGCATTTGGACAAGGAATAAATATTTACTAAAAATATCACATGTTTGACAATATTCTATTAGTTCTGGAATATACTGGTGAACCAGGGAGACAAACTGATTGATTTTGTGGAACTTAAATTAGATCTAGTAGTTTGGTTCAATTGTTCAGAAACAGCAATAATAATTAGTTATAGTATATAACATCTTAAACTTTGTAAATTTTTATGTATTTGTTATGTTATTTTCCACAACCCCTTTTTCTTCTGATTCTGTACATTTTATTTTCTGTTTTGATCCATTTTCATAGGGTCAGTTTCATCAGTGATTCTCAAATATTTATCTAGCTCAGACACATTTACTAAGTTTCAAATTGATATTTCTAATTATCTTTTATTATTATTAATTTATGTTTTAAACTTTTATTTTAGGTTGGGGGTACACTTGAAGGTAAATTCATGTCATGGGGGTTTGTTGTACGGATTATTTCATCACCCAGGTATTAAGCCTAGTACCCAATAGTTATCTTTTCTATTCTCCCTCCTCCCACCCTCTGTCCTCAAGTAGACTCCAGTGTTTGTTGTTTCCTTCTTTGTGTTCATAAGTTCTCATCATTTAGCTCCCACTTTTAAGTGAGAAAATGCAGTATTTGGTTTTCTGTTCCTGCATTAGTTTTCTAAGGATAATAGCCTCCAGCTCCACCCATGTTCCTGCAAAAGACATGATCTTATTCTTTTTTATGGATGCATAGTTTTCCATGGTCTATATATACTACATTTCATTTATCCAGTCTATCATGGATGGGCATTTAGGTTGATTCCATGCCTTTGCTATTGTGAATAGTGCTGCAATGAACATTTTCATGCATGTGACTTCATGGCAGAATGATTCATATTTCTCTGGGTATATACCCAGTAGTGGGATTGCTGGATTGAATGGTAGTTCTGCTTTTAGCTCTTTGAGGACTTGTGATACTGCTTTCTACAGTGGTTGAACTAATTTACACTTTCACCAATAGTGTATAAGTGTTCTTCTTTTCTACAACTTTGCCAGTATCTTGTTATTTTTTGACTTTTTAATAATAGCCATTCTGATTGATGTGAGATGGTATCTCATTGTGGTTTTGATTTGCATTTCTCTAGTGATCAGTGATATTGTGGGTTTTTTTCATATGTTTGTTGGCCGCATGTATGTCTTCTTTTGAAAAGTGTGTTCATGTCCTTTGTACTCTTTTTATTTTTTTTTGTAAATTTGTTTAAGTTCCTTATAGATGCTGGATATTAGACCTTTGTCAGATGCATAGTTTGAAAATATTTTCTCCCATTCTCTATGTTGTTTGTTTACTCTCTATCTTTTAGACATTTCCACCTGTGTGTTCCAAAGGCAATTCAAACTCAGTGTGTTCAAAACTGTTTCATCTTTTTCTACTCAATTTCTTTGTCCTCCTATATTTCAATTCTAACATTATGCCCAAAGCATCCAGATTACAACTAAAAGCAACATAGCAGATTATTTCTCTCTTTTATCCATCTCCCCTGTGTTCTTTCAGTTCTTTATTTTTTGATTCTATCATTTTCCTCCTCTGTTTCCACCTCAGTTCTGGCTGTATCATATTTCCAAAACTATTATAATAATTTTCAATTATCATTGTTTTCAGTCAGTTTCTATTAAAATTTTAGCACTTACCACAATTTCTGACACTTAGTTTACAATAAAAATTCTGATTGATTAACTCATCTTTCATGTCAGAGCAAATTTTAAAATGTAGACCCTAATATATTATTTACCTGCTTATAATTTTTGAGACTATTTGTCATTCATAGGATAAATACCAAATTCTTAGCATGGCATTCAAAGACTCTGGTAGTCTTACTTCAGTTTAATTTTCTAATCTTGCCTCCCTTTATTCTACAAAATGATCTGTAACACCAGCCTATCTAATTTTGTCAAACTTTCCAAGCCTGGTCTTCTGTTATCACTCCTAATATCTATGAGTTGTTCTCTCTTCCCTATTTATCTTTCATTTATTTCTTTACCCTGGACCTCTCTGCCTTTCCCCGCAAAAGTCACTCTTCAGTTCTCCTATATTTCCATCCATCCATCCATCCATCCATCCATCCATCCATCCATCCATCCATGTGTCTCTCTGTCTATTAATTGTGGTACGTCATTTTCATTACTATTAGTAGGCTTGGATTTCTGAATGGCAAAATTTGTATTTTATTAAGTTTTGTATTCTCAATTCTTGAGAATAGCTACATAAACATGTAGTGAATGGACAAACAGCAAGTTGATTCAGATTTTCTTCCACTGAAAACAAGTGAAAGAAAAAAAAATGCTGCTGCTAGTGGACAGAAAAGAAAAAAAATAAAGAGGCCATAAACACATAAAATTTTGTAGAATAAACTAAGTAGATTCAATTAGATTAAAAAAAAATCAGGGTCAATTGCCTGTGATAACACAAACCAAAACGAGTCCCTCTGGGATGTCAGAACTGCTTGGCTTTTTAAATGAGTTCCAAAAGTTTATATAAATTAGTAATGCTTTTGGAAGGTAAAATTTACTATCTATTAAAGTAAAATATGCACACCCAATGATCCAGTAGTTCTACCTGTAAGAATCCATTCTTTGAAAGTATATGCGTATATATATAAAAAGTTGTTTATGGCATTTTTAAAATACCAAAATATCGGAAACAACAAAGATGCCCATCAATAGGTTATAGATTAAATAAAAGAATACAACTAATAAAAGATGTACAATATTTAAATTCTCTCTCTGTCTTTTATTTTTCTTTGGGACTGGGTCTTGCTCTATCACCCAGACTGGAGTGCAGCCACACAATCACCGCTCACTGCAACCTCTGCCTCCCAGGGTCAAGTGATCCTCCCACCTCAGCCCCTGGAGTAGCTGGGACCACAGCTGGCTAACGTTTTGTATTTTTAGTCGAGACAGGATTTCGCCACGTTGGTCAGGCTGGTCTCAAACTCCTGAGCTCGAGTGATCTGCCTATCTAGGCCTCCCAAAGTGTTGGGATGACCTGTGTGAGCCACTGTGCCCAGCCTAATATATTTTTTAAGTGAAAAAGATGCACATACATGTAAATGTAAATGCATAGAGAAAGAAGTGGCATGGTAGACATTAAACTATGCCTACCTCTGGGGAGTGGGACTGGGAGATTGGTGAAGGGACCATTCTTTTTCCTTTTTTTTTTTTTTTTTTTTTCTGTATTAGAACTACTTTTGTAACTAAAGAGCAATATAATCAGCTTAACAATTTAAACAAAATCTCCAGATTGAAACAGCAGGGGCTGAGAGCAAAACAGGCCATAGTTAGTCCATAAGGAGAGACTGAAAGATTTCTAGACCGCTATGGCTTAGTACTTAGAGTTATCTCACTAGCTGAGAATTCTTATTAAATGTCTGCTCCCACTGACTTCTAATATGAGTAATAGAGTCAGATATAGAAGGAGGCAGTGTTCTACCTAACTTCAGGTCAGCACAATCAAAACAACACTGAAAGTCTAAAATGTGCACGTCCCCATCAGTAATTCTTCATCCATGTCTTGCTGTCAAGTAAAGCTTTAGGCCTTAAGAATCCTATATCAATGGCTGGAGGAGATGGTGGGTTGGGGAGTTCTCTTCATTTGGAACTCAGCTAGAGTGCCTCGTAAAAGTAGCTGGCACATCAATCACAACATTGATTACTTAGTCGTGCAGAGGAGGCTATGAATTGGGAAATGGTCACATAAAGAAGGGCTTTCTACTGCCATCCACATTTCTTGAAGGACCCAAATGATATGTGCTTGTTTGTAAATCTGCTTGCTCACTCACCATAGACAGTATCTAGCACTCTGCTTGAGTACCTAGGAAAAGTGGGGTAGGGGAAAATCCACCGGAAATAGAACTGTGTAAAATATAATTACTTTACAGTTGGAGTGGTTCAGCTAAGGGAGTTTACCACTAGACTTGCCTTATAAGAAATGCTATAGAGAGTCCTTCAAGTTGAAACAAAAGGACACTAAACAGTGACACAAAAGCATATGAAAGTACAAAGCCTACTGTTAAACATACCAACAAATACATAGTATATAATTCTGTAATAATCTCCTGCTTATCCACAGTTTCATTTTCCATAGTTTTAGTTACCAGTGCTCAACCACAATCTGAAAATATTAAAAGGAAAATTCAAGAAACAAACTACTTATAAGTTTTAAATTGTGCACTGTTCTGAGTAGCATGATGAAATCTCACACTGTCCTGCTCTGTCTCTCCTGGGATGCGAGTCATCCCTTCGTCCAACGTATTCATGCTGTACACACTACCCACCTGATTAGTCACCTAGTAACCTTCTCAGTTATCAGGTTGACAGATCACAAGAACAGTTAGTATGCCACAATAAGATATTTTGAGAGAGAGAAATAGGGAAAGGGTGGGGGGAGAGAGAGAGAGAGATCACATTTGCATAACTTTTTTTTACAGTGTATTGTTATAATTGTTCTATTAATGGTTATTGCTGTTAGTCTTTTACTGTGCCTAATTTATAAATTAAACTTTATCATAGGTATGTATATATAAAAAATAGTATATATAGGTTTGGTACTATCCATAGTTTCAGGCATCCGTTGTGGGTTTTGAAGCATATCATCTGCAGATAAAAGGGGGAATATTGTAGTAGTGCATAAACCATTGTTAAATCTGGTACAGAAATGAAAAGGTAACAGTATATAAATACTTATTTACTGTTGCCTGGCCTATTCACTTTAGATTTAAAGACAAATATAGGATAAAAGTGAATGGGTGAAAAAAGATATTCCATGCAAATGGTAATGAGAAGACAGCAAGACTGCTAATACTTATATCAGACAAATTAGACTTTAAAAACTGTCAAAATAGATAAAGAACATTATATAATGATAAAGGGGTCCATTCACCAAGAAGCTATAACAATTATAAATATATGCAAACCTGATATCAGAACATCTAAATATATGATGCAAATATTGACAGAATTGATGGGGGAAATAGAAAGCACCACAATATGAGTAAGGGACATCAATATTCTACTTTTGACAATGGCTAGAACATTCCAGATCAATTAAAAAAAACCCAAAAACAGGACTTGAAAAACCCTGTATACCAATGGACTTAACAGACATGTACAGAATATTCCACCCAAAAACAGCATAATAAACATTTTTCTCAAGGGCACACAGAACATTTGTAAGTGGGATTTATCTCTGGAATAAAGGGATGGTTCAACATGTACAAATCAATGTTTGAAATGCACCACATTAACAGAATGAAGGATAAAAATAATATGATCATCTTATTAGATGCAGAAAAAGTATTTGACAAAATTCAACATCTTTTCATGATTAAAAACTCTTAACAAATTATGTATAGAAAAAATGTACCTCAACATGCTAAAGGTCATATATGACAAGCCCACAGCTAACATCATGCTTGACACTGAAAGACGATAACCTTTTCTTATAACATCAGGAACAAGGCAAGAATGCACACTATTACCAATTTTGTTCAACAGAGTACTGGAAATCTTAGCCAGAGAAATTAGGCAAGAAAAAGAAATAGTAAGGCATGCAAATAGAAAAGAGATGTAAAATATCTCTGCCTATGGATGACATGCTTTTATATATGGAAAGCCCCAAAGGTTCCACCAAAATTAGAACTAATAAACAAATTCAGTAAAGTTGCAGGATACAAAATCAACATAAAATTCATAGAGTTTTTATATAGAAAAATGAACTGTCCAAAAATAAATCAGGAAAATACCATTTATGATAGCATAAAAAATAATTAGAAATAAATTTAACCAAAGAGGTGAAAAATGTGTACATTGAAACTATAAAATGTTGATGAAATAAATTGAAGAAGATAGAAATAAGTGAAAAGATATCCTGTATTCATGGATTGGAAGAATTAATATTGTTATAATGCCCATACTACCCAAAGTGATCCACATATTTAATGCAATCCCCATACAAATTCTGACGTTTTCCACAGAATTAGAAAAAACAATTCTAAAGCAAGCATGAAATCACAAAAGTTCACAAATAGACAAAGCAATCTTGAGCAAAAAGAACAAAGCTAGAGGCATCATACTATCCAATCTTAAAATCTACTAAAAAGTTATGGTAATTGAAACAGCATGGTACAGGCACAGAGAACAGACAGATAGACCAATGAAACAACACAGAAAGCCCAGAAATAAAACCGCATTTATACTAATGAACTGATCTTCAATAAAGGTGTCAACAACACCACAATGGGGAAAGGATAGTCTCTGATATATAATGTTGGGAAAGTTCGATATGCTAAAGTATGAAATTGGACCCTTATTCCACCCCATATACAAATATCAACTCAAAATGGGTTAAAGACTTAAGTAATGTATGTACTGAAACTGTAAAACTTCTAGAAGAAAATACAGAGAAAAGTTTTTTGGCATTGTTCTTGGCAAAGACTCTTTGGATATAACCCAAAAGCAGAGACAAAAGAAGTAAAAATAGACAAGTGGGATTACAGCAAACTAAATCTTCTGCAAGTCAAAGGAAACAGTCAACAGAGTGAAGAGGCAACATATGGAATGGGATAAAGTATTTGCAAACTACCTATCTGATAATGGATCAATATCTAAAATATATGAAGAATTAAAAAGACTCAATAATAGTAAAACAACCTGGTTAAAAAACAGGAAAGAACCTAAAGAGTCATTTCATAAAAAAAGACATACAAATAACCAACAGGTATATGAAAAAATGCACAACATCAGTAATAATCAGGAAAATGCAAATAAAAGACACAATGAGAAATCACCTCACACCTGTTAGAACGAACATTATCGAGAAAAAAATAATAAGTTTAGCAAGGATGTGGGGAAATTGGAACTCTTATGTACTGTTGGTGGGAATGTAAAATGGTTTTGCCATTATGGAAAACAATATGAAGTTTCTTCAAAAAATTAAAAATAAAACTACTATATGATCCAGCAATCATGCTTTTGGATTCTTATCCGAAAGAACTGAAATAGGGACTTCAAAAAAGTTTGTCCTTATGTATTCATTGCAGCATTATTAAAAGAGCTGGGATGTGTAAGTGACCCAAATGTCTATTGATGGATGAATAAATAAATGTCCTACATGTCCACTGATGAATGAGTGGATCAACTGATGAGTAACATATATATGCAATGAAATATCATTTAGCCTCAAGAAAGAAGAAATTCCTATCATGTAGAAACATGGATGAACCTTGGAAATATTTTGGAAAGTGAAATAAGCCAGTCACAGAAAGGTAAATACTGCATGATTCTGCTGAAAAGACGTATCTGAAAAAGTTAAACCCACAGAAGCAGAAAGCAGAATGGTGGTTCCAGGGGCTGGGGAGAGGAAAACGGGGAGTTGCAGGTCAATGGGCAAAAGTCTCATTTATGCAAGATAGAAAAGTTCTAGAGATCTGCTGCACAACGTTGTGCTTATTAGTTCACAATAATGTAATGGCTATTGAAAAATTTGAGAAGAGGGTAAATCTCACATTGTGTGTGTGTGTGTGTGTGTGTGTGTGTGTTTACTATGATAAAAAAAAAAAAGAACTGAAAAAAAAAACCCTTCATTTTTTATTGTTTGCTACTTGGAATTAGAAATTTCATTTTTTTAAGCTGCTTAGGTCTCAAATCTTGAAGTTACACTTAACTACTCTCCCTCTTATTCCTGATATGTGATCTGTCAACAAATCCTGTTGCTTCTACCTAGAGGCAGGTTTACCTTGAAGTTAATAAAACTTAAGCTTTAAAGCCCTTATTTGCATGAATTCCTTTCTAGATCCTGGGAGGCAGCCTAGAAAAGTGTTCACTTGGCCATATGTTTTTGGAATATTTGCAAAAGTAAGATTGTTTTATTTTTTAAAATTTAAAACATTGAAATATAACTCATATATCATAAAATTCACCCTTTTAAAGCATAAAATTAAGTGGTTTTTAGCATATTCACAGAGTGGGGAAACATCACCACTATCTAATTCCAGTATTTTTCATCATTTCCCAAAAAACCCATACTCATTCTCCCCATTCTCCTCTCCCTCTGGACCCTGGAAAGCACCAATCTACTGTTTGTCATTGTGGATTTGTCTATTCTGGACATTTCATATAAGTAAAATCATATAATACATGCCTTTTGTTTCTGGCTTCCTTTAGTTGGCATAATGTTTTCAAGGTTTAACCAAGTTGTAGCACATACTGAACCTTTAATCATTTTTTTTTTGTTGCTGAATACTATTCCATTGTATGGATATACCACATTATGCTCATCCATTCAACAGGTGATGGACATTTCTATTGTTTCAACTTCTTGCCTATTATCAATAATGTTGGTTTGCATATTCATGTGTGAGTTTTGTGTGAACACAGCGTTTTCAATTTTCTTGGGTATTGTACTACACTACGGCTGTCCAATCTTCCGGCTTCCCTGGGCCACACTGGAAGAAAAACAATTGTCTTGGGCCACATATAAAATATAGTAACACTAATGATAGCTGATAAGCTAACAAAAATCACACAAAAATCTCAAAATGCTTTAAGATAGTTTACAGCTTTGTGTTGGTCTGCATTCAAAGCTGTCCTGGGCCACATGTGGTTCACAGGCCAAGGGTTGGACAAGCTTGTAGCAGACGGAATAATGACACCCCAAAGATGTTCACATCCTAATTCCAAGAGCCTATAAATATGTTACCTTACATAGTAAAAGAAATTGCAGATGTGATTAATTTAAGGATCTTGAGATGGAGAGGTTATCCTGGATTATCTGAAGGGCCCCAATGTAATTACAAATGTCCTTATAAGAGAGAGGCAAGGGGGTCAGAGAGGGTAGAGAAAATGTGATGATAGAGGCAGAGACCAAGGCGATGTGAGGAAGGGGCCACATAAGGAATGCAAGTGGCCTCTAGAAGCTGGGAAAAGAGAAGAAATGGATTCTCCTCTAGCACTTTTAGAAGGAGTGCAGCCCTGATGAGACCTCGACTGTAGGACTTCTGACCTCCAGAACTGTAAGATAATAATTTTGTATTGCCTTTATACACTGAATTTGTGGTAATTTGTTACCATTCAGAAATAGAAAAGTAACACAGGAATATATGTAGGCCTGGAATTCTGGATAAAAGTAAGATATTTTAACTAGAATTTCTATTTTGCTTCCCCTCTGTTGCAATTTCTCTCATGTACTGTGGTGACTGAATGGCCCCAGGCATTTTGAAAAGCTTGCTAAAAGAAAGTTGTATAGGGTTACCCTTAATACAGGTTTTGTGGAATATGTTTATATGATTTGCAATAATTTCTATGCGTACTTAACTTGTGCTAGCAAGCCAGCCATTTTATTTAGAAATGGCTTCTGGAAATCCTCCTACTGCCCATTGTGCCCACTCACCTGACCATCAAGACATGAAGGCGCAGGGCCAGGGGATGTATTGAGACATAAACCTGTTCTTTGGTTCCTGGCACCATAAGTACGTAGGTGGTGGAGGAAAAAGAAGGTTTGAAATATATGGAGGCAAATGTTTTCCCAAATTTGACAACAATCCTAAAATTTTGCAAGGCATATCAATGAAAATTATAAGCATTTCCAAACTATCAATATTAAAAATCATGTTAGGGGAAAGACTGGATTGTTTTTCTATTATCTCCAAAGAAAATACTACACGATGTTTGTCATGTGGAAAGGCTGTCAAAGAGCATGAAACCAAAATGTAAGGGGGAGGGAAGCATTATAGATGTGTGCTATTAATGTTATTTTCCTGGATTTTATAATGTCTGTGGTATTTTGTCAGCTTTCAAAATTATATTTTATGATTTTTATTTGTAATTTAAAATGTATAGTTTCTTTTTTTAAATTCTGAATAACATTCCCTTTTGTATGTAATTATGTATTTCTAATTTTATATTAATTTTTGATAGAAGGTGTTCCTAATTCACAAAATTCAGATCTTACCATATCTTCTTCTAGCTATACTTTTAAAATGTACCCAGAAATCAGTTTCTTACCACCTCCATTGCTACTACCCTAATCCAGCATGCTAATATTTCCTGCCTAGATTACTGCAATAACTTCCTAACTGGTTTCCCTGACTCTACCTTGACACTGCCTGCCCCATCTATTCTCAGCATAGTAAAGTTGTCCTGATAATGTAATTAATTAATATGACCTAATGTAATATAAAGTAACATAATTTGATGTGAGTCAGATCGAGATTCTACTTGCTCAAACCCTTCCACAGAGCTTCCCATTTTATTCAGAATAAAATCCTAAATCCTTAAAATGTCTTACAGGGTTCTCTCCCACTCCACAAATTAATTTATCTCTCACTACTTTTCTCACTTGGTCTACTGCATCCTTCTGGGCTTCTTGCTGTCCACAGCAAGAAGTCTTGGTCTCATACCAGGTGTTGGTACTTGTTGTTCCCTCTGCATAGAACTATCTTCCGGCCAGATATTTGCATGGGCTCACTCCCTGACCTCCTTTCAGTTTTTACTAAAATGCTACCTTCTGAGAATGAAGCTTACCCAGCCAGACTAACCAATGACATCTCCCCACCCCATGTCATCTTTTCCTTTCTTTATATTTCTCTCAGTGTTTTTACTTTTAGTTTTGGTTTGTTGTGAAACCTGAAATCAAATAACGTTTGTGTTCTATTAACTCAATTTTAGGCAATACATCCAGATATTTCAATTTCAGCATATAAATGAAGATTTTAGTTTGAATTACTTTAAATATAAGTTTTCTTAGTTTTTTGGGGGATGATTTACAACTCCTATTCACAACTCAAGTATGTTTTTGAGTTGTGAATAGGAGTCATATATACGGTTTATTCCTTGGTTGCAGAATACTTTTATTTTCTTTGTAAAGTCTGACTTTTTTTTTTTTTTTTTTTTTTTTTTTTTTTTTTTTTTTTTTTTTTTTTTTTTTGCAGGGAGCGAGTCTTTGTAAAGTCTTGATTATACATTTGAACTCCTATTTAATATGCTTTTACTCTGGTTCCATCAGGGAGCTTTTAATTAATTTACATATTATTCCCCCTTCAATTTCTCTGGTAGACACTGTTGACAGAATCACCAGGGTATCTGACTACATGGAGATACATGCCGTTCTCAGAAAAATCTATTTATGGAAACACAAACCGAGCTAATTAATTTCATTCATAGTGCCCAGTCATGATATTTTGGTAATGCGAAATGGCAATGAGGGAAAAGCTGCTTCCTTGGAAAACAGAAGCAAAGATGATTTATTTTACTGCTAGCAAAGGGAAAATTCAAGAGCAAGAAAAGGAGTTTCTTTACTTCTATGTATGACAGTGGAGTCTGCTTATTAAAGCCATAGGTCAAGAGATGTTGCATTGATAAAACTGGAGACCCCAATTTGATCCTCCTCTGAAAGAAGTATTTCTATAATTAGTTTCAGTCAGAAAGTTCATTTTAATTGAATGATTCTTCAAGAATTCCTTTCAAATTTCATAGTTAGTGGGACTGCAGATTTATTTATTTATGTACACATATGCATATTTGCATGTGTGTATGTATTTATTGGTCACAATTTCAAATTTTGTACTTTAAAGTTTCATCAAGAAACTCATTTGGAATTATGTCTCAAAGTAAATTGGGATTGATACTTCAAAAGACAGCTAATTATGGAATGACTGCTTTTCAGATAAATGAAAGCATTTTCTCTACCTCTACTATTGTTTAGAGTTAAAAATCTGTATTTACATAGGCATGATTCTGATGATGAGAATTGACTGATCTGTTTGCTTTTAAAATCAAATGATTTGTCTATAAACGTCAAGTACCAGTTTGGAACTGGGTACTCGGCTAGGTGCAAGGAAAACTTTCTGGAGAAAATGATGTCAAAATTGAATCACAAAAATCAACACTTCTCTTGTCTATTGTTTTCAGGACACAGTAGTGACTTGCTGGTTATTAAACAGTGGCTTTTCAGCTGTGAGCTAACTCTTCTAATTTCTACTTCGTAATTCTGGGGTTAGCCACACTGCCGTTTTGACAAGGTGGCTCCATGTTAGGCTCTAACAATTGAGTGTCCTGGGGAGAGGCTGCAGGAGGAAGAGGGACTTGCTCTTTTTATTTACGTTCAGTTTCTCTTTGCACTTCCTCAGCAAGACTTCACTGTGGTGACACCAGAATTCAGTAACAGCAAGTGTTTCCAGTGTGCATGTAGTTTTCCACGTAACTAGAATCAGCCTCTTCATGTCAGAGACACCAGCACTAGCCTGTGGGTGCCCCTCGTATCGAAGACCCAGCTTCACCTTCTCATAATTCCTTTTTCAGTGTCCCCACTTTGCTCCTTCAGTTCTCTCATACATGATAAACCATCTTATGTTAAACTTTCTTTGTCAAATAATCAGTATAGTTTTCACCTGCTGACTGGACTCTCATTGATACAGAAATTGACATGCCCCCAATAACTTCAAAAATAAGTTTCATTTTTCAAGTTTCTTTTGATGTATTAATAACTTCTGGCAATGTCTGTGATATATCTATACAATCTATGGCCTTAGTGGCTTTACAAATGCAGAAAAATGGAGGAGTAAATTAGCATGTTTCAAGTGTTTTCCTTAAAATTGGGTGACCAGTTATATGATGACGAATTGAATTTTATTATTTTGCTCTTTTTTAAAAGAGTACAACTTGAAGTATAAATCACGCAATTTGATTAGTAGGTGTGGCAAACGTATGCTGTAATTGCTTATAAGAAAATTACTGCCTATGTAAATACAGTGCTTGCCTCAGGTATATATGCATTTTAGGTAATTAAAAATGAGCACAGCTTGGGTGAACTAGGGAGGTGAGACTATTGGCTGCCATGCTTTTAGTATAATGAATTTAATTTAATTCCAGTCAATTTTAGTTATAACGAAAATATTAGCATAAGTACTCAACAACACATTCATATCATTTATTTAGCCCAAAGCATCTATTTCTTGTCAACTGTATCATTCAGAACATCTTTATTCTAGGAATTTTTATTTAATTCATTTCTTTGAAATTTTTATTTGACTCTTTGAAATAAAGTGAGTAAAGCCAACAGAAACAAATTCCATTTAAACATTGAGATGAACAATTCTCACTTATTACAATCTGTAGCCTTATTAAGCATTTAAAATGGTGATTTGTAGAGTGCAGAATATTTTTTTAAAAGTTTTCTATAAAGAAATTTTACAGAATACAAGTCTTCTAATATAGTCCGTGGATGACTGAATTTATGAAATGTTTTTATAAAGACTGCCTGATTTACTGTTTCGAATGTTAGTTAAATTGATACTACTTATTTCCTGCTGAATTTTTGAACTTTTACATTCAGTCCAACTTTACATTGTGTTTAAAAAATTAAATATTGGGCCACGCGCGGTGGCTCATGCCTGTAATCCCAGCACTTTGGGAGGCTGAGGCGGGCGGATCACGAGGTCAGGAGATCGAGACCATCCTGGCTAACATGGTGAAACCCCGTCTCTACTAAAAAAAATGCAAAAAATTAGCCGGGCGTGGTGGCGGGCGCCTGTAGTCCCGGCTACTCAGGAGGCTGAGGCAGCAGAATGGCATGAACCTGGGAGGCAGAGCTTGTAGTGAGCCGAGATTGCGCCACTGCACTCCAGCCTGGGCGAAAGAGCAAGACTCCATCTCAATAAATAAATAAATAAATAAATAAATATTGTTTTCTTTTTCACATAGAATAACTTATCTTGCTCTTCAAATGTTTTTGCTGCTATCATTTAGATGTTGTGTTTTTAAAATCGTATTTTCTTCTTTAATCCAGAAATTGAGTAGCCTATAGTTTAGAAATATCTTTGTGAGTAACGAGTATATTAAGTAGTTAAAAAACATTAAAAACACTCTGAAAATAACCTCATCATCAAGTCTCCAAATTCTGGGGGGATTACACTGTATAATTTTATGTAAAAAGATAAAAAAGCCTCTCTTTAAGGATATGAAAGAAATATTTTAAAATTTCCCCTTCTCTGATTGATTCCTTTTTCAGGAAAAAAAAATATAAAATAATTAATATAATTAGCTAGTGATTCCTAAGCACTTATGGTTTTATATTCATATTTAATCCAAATTCCAGCAGCAGAGACAGAGCAAGTAAGTAAAAGGAAACTTTTAAAGGGACAGGGCTGATAATTTTCCAAAATTGATGAGTAATATGAACCTACAGATAAAGTAGGCAAGAATAATGTATACAAATCTCATAATGAGTACAAATTTTTACAAATTCTAAGCAGAAATGAACCAAATAGTTTATATAGAAAGTCATGATCATGATTAGATCATGATCATGTATGTATTTCAGAAATGCAAAAGTAGTTTTACACTAGAAATTTTGTATTAACAGAATAAGAGAGAAAATATGTAATATCAATAAATACAGACAAAGCATTCCACAGAGTTTAGTACTTGTTCATGCTAAATTCTCTTAGTAATCTAGAAGCAAGAAGGGATGTTATGAACCTGATATAGAATATCTATACAAAGCTAATAGTAAAGAGATTATTAATGACAAAACATTATAGGTGTTCCCATTAAAATCAGGAATCAGACAATGATAGTTGCTTCACTTCAACATAGTACTAGTCACACATAAAGCAAAAAAAAAAAATCGTGTTTAAAAATTGAGGTTCAAGAAAACAAACTGTGATTATTTACAGACTATTTGATTAGTTACATAGAAATCCCTAACTAACTTATAAACAAATTATTCATTTTATTAAGAGGGTTTAGCAGATAGCCAGATATAAGTGAAAAAAACCTGCAATAACTTTTCATGATAGCCAAGACATAGAATCAACCTCGATGCTTATCAGTGGTGGCCTGGATAAAGAAAACATGGTACATATTCACCATGGAATACTATGCAGTGTTAAAAAAGAAAGAAATCATTTCCTTTGCAACAACATAGATGCAGCTGGAGGTCATTAACTTAAGCAAATTAATGCAGGAACACAAAACCAAAATACCACATGTTCTCACTTATAAGTGGGAGCTAAACATTGAGCACACATGGACACAAAGAGGTAAATACTGGGGCCCTACCTGAAGATGGAGGGTAGGAGGAGGGTGAATATTGAAAAACTACCTGTCAGGTACTACACTCACTACCTGGGTGATGAAATCATTTGTACACTAAACCCCAGTGACATGCAATTGATCCATGTAACAAACCTGCACGTGTACCACCTGAACCTAAAATAAATTTGGAAGAAAAAATAAAAAACTGCAACAAGCAACTGGAAACTGTAATTTTTGAAGAAGCACATTTATAAGTACAATTTTAAAATAATGTACTTAGGAATAAATTAATTAAAAATGTGTGAAATCTTTTTCTGAAGAAAATTATAAAACTTAGATATTAAAATAGAAAATAAATGAAGATTATGTCATGTTGATGCCTAAAAAAATTTGATATGATAAAAACGTCAACTCTTTATTATCATTCCAATAAACAATTGAGTTATAGGGTCAATGCCATTGTAATCAAGTCCTAACATTTTTTCTTTTTGAGAAACTTGACAAACTAATTCTAAATTTGTACAAAAAGTAAATGTCCAGATGCCTAAGTTTGAGACACTTTCCCTATCCACTGTCAAAACTTATTGCTTGTGCTAATTACAATCATGTAGTTTTTGTACCTAGAAAATGAGGAAAGTAACTCATGAATGTATAGAAATCATATTTCGTTAAGAGGTGATACTCATATCCACGTGGAAAGGAAGTGCTACTTAATAAATAGTTCTTGGAAAGCTGAGTCTCTGGAACAAAAATACACAGTACACAGTATAAATAATGAAGCCCCCCACAGAAACCAATTAGGTTATGAAAAAATTAAACCTTCAAATGTTTAGAAGAAAACGCATGAAAAAATGTTTTGGCTTTGAGGAAGGAAGGACTTCCTAAGCAAAACAAAATGTGCTATACACCAAAAAGTATACATTTTCTTATTTTACAATTAAGACCTTCTATCCATCAAAATGTACCAGGTCGAAAATAAAAAGACTCTCCAGAGACTGTAAAGAAATAACTGTAGTACCTACAGCCAACAAAGGATTAGTATGTGAAATATATCAAAGATCTCCATAAATCAACAAGAACATGACTACCAATAGAAAAATGGGCAAAAATACATAAACTGGCATTTTACAAAAGAGGAAATGCAAATTGCCACAAATACATGAAAAAATCATCAATCTCATTAGAAATCAGGGATAGACAAGTTAGTTTAGTGTTTATTTTGTATCCATTATTTGGCAATCTTTCTAGTTTAGCTACAAAGAAAGGTTATATATTATGCCTGTAATGAATCTAGATTTTGAATTTGATAACCATGATTTAAAATAAAATAGAATGCACACTATAATTCCAATTTGGTAGGTAGAAATATCTGTGCAGACACGTATAACCAGTATGTATTATGCCACACTGATAGTAAAATTTTAAATCTATTCAAGCACTCCCTGCTTGAATAGCTCAGGATAAGGAAATTGGGTCCTTCTTGAAATAGTCCTCCCCAGTTATTCTTTTTAGGAGTCCTTTGTGGGGCTTTGGTGGGGGCAAAGGGGAGATGCTGCTCCAATAACCATTGTACTCCCTGCCTTCCTTCCCTGCTACCCATTGCCACTCTGTGGTCAGTGGGTCCGGGCCCATGCTGCTTTCTTTGAATTCCCAAACTCTAAACCACATATAGACTACTTCTCACTTAGTTTGTTAGTCTCCTCTGGTCTGGGATCTTCTTTCTTTCTGGCTTACAAAAAAGCACATTTTGCTTCTTACCACTGACTCTTCTGATGAAGGCTCCCATGGCAGAGTTGTTGGGGCCTTGAGTGACACTCTCCTTTACAGAACAGCCCTCTTCTTTCCAGCACAGGGAGGGGAGGAGAGAGGCAGTGAAGGAGGCTTGCAGCTGTAAGGTGGGTCTAGATTGGGGGAGGGTTGGCCATGGTCAGCAAAGAGGATGATCCTAAGGGTTGATGTTATCTGGTTCCATACATCGGCCTAATAGTGTTCCATCTCTGACCTGACCCCAAATAATACTTGTTTGACTTCGTTAAAGAAAATGAGAGTAAAGGGAAGAATATACCAAAAAATATTAATAATGGTTATATATAGGATGAGATCATGAATTATCCTTACTCTCATTTTTTCACTTTTTAACTTTCTATTTTTTAAAAATCGAACATTTATTCATTTTATGTTGAGCAAAACAATTCATGAAAGAAACAACAAAAAACTCCCCAAAAATATCTATTATGTTCTCAGAACTTTGCCTAATATCTTCTGGGGATAATTGCTGTTAAAAATATAAAATAATTCCTTTTGTTTAGAATTTTTCATTATTATGAATGCTTCCGTAAGTAGATATTTCTACTCTGAATCTTATTTGGGACATTTACACTGCTTCTCAAGCAAGCCAACTTCTGTTCTCATTAGGCCTTCACATTTTATTTTTAAAATTATAATCATCTACTCTCCACATTGTCTCTTTACCATGTCATGCAAAAATAAATCATCTAATGATAATCTCGTATGGTGTCAATATCTAGCTACAGAATAGGATTTGATCTCCTCTCCTTCACATGGCATTGTTTCTAGAGGTCACTTATCAGAGCAAAGTCCGTTATTTTCTCATTAAAAGTTATTACTGTTACAACAGCAGCCAGTTCCATGCATATGACTAGTAAGAGAAAACTATGATTAAAAGTGAGTAACATCAGAAACATAAAGTTTCACAGTTATACTCTTCAAATACCTAAGCACTATCAAATAAAACCTCCTAGAACAAAGGCAAAAGTAAGAAAAAAATAGAAAAAAAGAATAGAAAAAGAGACTTACTTTGTGCCTAGCATGAAATACTGGCATATCACAAAATAAAAAGTTTTCTGCTCATAGGATTTCTTAGATACCATAAATCACACATTACTTAAATAATTTAAAATTTACTTTTAGTACATCTAGTTTTGAAAAATAAACCCACCTTTTTCATCATTGTTGACCCAAATCTTTACAGTAAAATACTGATTCACACATATTCATACGAAACACTTGCAGAATAATATACCTGACAGAATTGAAATTCATTTAACATACTGAATGTTTGTTGTAGATTATCTTGTATGAAATTCTCTCACAAAGCCTTTAAGATAGAGGAGATTGGTGCCCTCACTATATTGATAAAGAAGTTGGATAGTGAGCTATAGACCCAAAAGTACCCAGTTAGCTAGTGATGAAGTTGAATCAAACCTCAGTTTGTCTGAATCCACTGTCCATGTTTTTCAATTATTAGACTGACCTACATGTCTTAATAAAAGTGTGAGCAGATCTTAGGTCCTTAACAACTTATATAAAACTACTAGTTTTGCCACTATCTGTTATTTACCACCCTCACCAATCTCTCTACCTACATTAATAAATATCTCCTTTAAAAATTTCTGAGGTACATTAGGCTATATATTTACGAGGTACTTTTGCCTTAATATCTGTGTTGAGGCCACCCTGCAAACTGCTTTATAACAACACTGGGTGCATACAAAGCAGAGTAAACTTGACAGTGTAATCTGACAGGCAAAGAAGTCTCTGGAGTTCGGCTTTACTTGGCGTCTCTCAGTTTGTATGTTATGTGGACTCTCAGAGCCAGCAGACAGGCCATGGGGCCACTACTGGGGTCATGGCTGGTGAGGGCCCTTCACAACACAAACTGGGGATGGACTGCTCATCCTGTGGTGGAGGGAGGACAGGGCACAGTCTCATTCATTTATAGCCAGTGAGAGCTGAGTATAGCAATGCCCAAAGAGGAAGATAGCCAATGCTCCTAGAGAGTTTTGTCTGAGCCCGAAGACCTGACTGCAGATTCGGAACAGAAGATTTAACACAGGAGGCAGCATCAGCTGCAGACAGCAGCCCAGAGACCAGCATGTGCTTCCAGCCTACTTCTGAAAACTAGCTTGAGGCCAGAGAGTCCTTACTGCCCAGGTCATGAAGAAATTTAGCCTCCTCTGCACATACCCAAATTCCATCTTAGGGAGGAAAGCAGGGGATGGAGAGAGGAACATGACAGACTAGGAACTTTTATGCAAGAAACATGAAAACAACCTAAAAGGACTATCTAACTTCTTAAATCAGATTAAACGTAATCACAGAAGAATAAAACTCAGTTTTTATCGTTAATAAACAACTGATAGAGGCTGGGGTAATGATCATATTAGCTATGGTTGAGGTAAAACAAATTGATTTTCTCTGTGCATTCAAAACACAGTGTGAGTTAAACCCTTTCACCCTTGCACACGGGCATTTATTAGAATAACTTTTGCCAGGTCCTGTACCTACATTATCTCATTTAATTCTCACACAAGCCCTGTGTGAGGGAGAACATTATAATCCCCATTTTATACATGAGGAAAATAAGGCTAAAAGAGGTTACGCAACTTGCACAAAGTCACACAGCTAGTAACAGACCTGGGACAGGGAATGGATTTCTTACTTAAATGTTTTAAGTTTAAATTAGTTAAAATACACTTTAGATCAATTGAATTTTTTGAAATTTGAAGATATTCAAGTGGAAGACTTCTGGATAGAGAAAGCTGAGTCGTCTTGTAAAGAAGTATATGCTTTCTGATCTGCATTTGAGATTCTGGTCTTCAGGCAAATTTTAAATAAAATGGATGCTTAAAAGGAGGAGGCAGAATTCTGCCAGTCTTGCCAGCAGTAAGGTAGTTCACTAGAAAGACGCTTTAAGTACAGTAAGAATCAGAACGCCACTGGTGACTTACTTCTCTCATGCAATGGTACCAAGAAGCCTCCAAAGCAGGTTTTCAAGGTATGGTCTTTGCAGTTAATCAAGTCTGGGTTTAATCCCTGTTCAGCCACATAATAGCTATGTATGACGGTGACCATTTTAACCTTATTTCCATAAGGTTAAAATGGCAACATGTCTAATCAGGATTAGAAGAGATAACATATGTAACATACTAAGCATGGTACCTGCCACATAGTTGGTGCTCAAAACTATCAATTTGTTTCTGGCTCGATTCCATTTTCTTTTCCAAAAAGTGAAAGCTAATAATAACTTCCAGTTTTTTATTTTTACATTTAGCAAATACAAATGTGCAATAGAGTTAATACCTTGGTTTACAAAGACAGAGCAAAAGAAATAATCTCCTGGAGTGTATTTATCAAGTTTAGAAAATGCATTTGCTTACCAGCTCACCGAATTCATTATTGCCTAGGTCAAGTCTTTCCAACTGGGCCAGTTTGTGCATTGACCTACAACAGATGGAGGAAAATACTATTGTGAGGCAGTGCATGATACATTGCTCTAAAAGACATTCCAACCACCTTCCTGTCAGATTTACCTGATTGTGCAGTGCACAAAACTGGGGGTACTCTTCAGCAAGAAGTAAATCTCAAATACACAAAACCTATGCAAACTGCCATCTGAAAAGCTTTAGTAGTTTACATAATCTACAGCACCTGTTCACAAATGCCAATATGGTTGGCATGCAGGGCTAGCTGCTTAACAAAAATCCAAGAAGCTTATTAAATATCTACACCAGTGGGAGGTGTAGGGTGGGGCCCCACTTCAATATTTTTAAGAGTCACTACAGGTCTGGGAATCAATGGTTGAAACCAATTCTCAGCAAACCACTCTAAAACCTCATAATATGGCACCATTTCATCATCAGTCTTATTATTTTCTACTCCCTTAAACAAACTTCTGTTATAGACAAATTGTAGTAATTGTCTCCCAAACATATTGACTTGAAAGCTGCTATAGCTATTAATAGTTGTTAAACTGACACGGTTTTGGTCTGTGTCCTGACCCAAGTCTCATCTTGAATTATAATCTTCATAATCCCTATATTGAGGAAGGGACCTGGTGGGAGGTGATTGGATCATGGGGGTGGTTTCTCCCATGTTGTTCTCTTGAAAGTGAGTGAGTTCTCATGAGATCCGAAGTTTTTATAAGTGTTTGACAGTTCCTCCTTCACATGCTCTCTCTCGCCTGCCGCCATGTAAGATGTATCTGCTTCCCCTTCCACCATGATTTTAAGTTTCCTGAAGCCTGCCCAGCCATGTGGAACTGTAAGTCAATTAAACCTCTTTTCTTTATAAAGTATCCAGTCTGGAGCAGTTCTTTATAACAGTGTGAAAACAGACTAATACAGAAACCTTGGGCAAGAGTTGGTGTCAAAGGTTCAGGGAACCCAAGTGCACTCCACATGCAGTCAGCATTTCTCAAAGCACTGTCAAGTAAACGTACACTATGAGAAAATATAAAATTTCTGAAAGTTTTTTTTTAATGTCCCCACTAACCAGAATTCTGTCCTTAAGTCCTGCCTACACAGGAATTCTTGAGACACCACTGACTGAAATCTTATAAATTTTAGTTTTATCACATTTAAAATGGATGTAGAAATTACTTTACAGGGCTTTTATGAACCTTAAAGGAAATATTACTGTAATCCAGACACTATCAGAGATACTCAGAAATGCAAAATAAAATAAAATAAAATAAAAAGTGTGTACTCTTTCTTCACTCAGCAACTATTATTGAGAGAGTATCATGTGCTGATCTGGGGTATGGCAGAGAACAAAACAGCTAAAAATTCCTCCCTCAAAGGACTTTACATCCAGCAGGGAAGAATGAGAGTAAACAATAAAATAAAATAAAATAATGTATTAAAAGGTTACAAGTGCTACGGAGAAAAATTAAGCAGAGGAGGTAGATAGGGATAATACATATAAGGATTTAATTTTTAGTAGGGTGATCAGGTAAGGCCTCAATGAGAATATGAAATTGGAGCCAAGGCTGAAAGAAAAAGAAAAAGCATGTCAATATGGAGATTCTAAAGCAGGGACATCTTACTTGCTTGAAGACATCCTAGGAGACCAGTATGGCTAAAGAAGAGAGTGAGAGGGAGGAGTAAAGAGATGATATAATGGGGAGTTGCATAATATGGGATCTTACAGCACAATGTAGAGACTTTGGCTTTGATTCTGAGTAGGATGGGGGGTCACCAAAAGGTTTTTATGAAAGATGCTTCTGAAATGAATATCTGTGATTGCAGGCTTATAAACAGACTGAGGGGAACAACAGTAGAAGCAGGAAGATCACATAGGAGGCTAATGTAATAAGTCAAATAAGAGGTGATGGTGGCTTGGACCAAATCCATTTCTTTTCTTATTTCTTATTATAAGAAATTTATGGCCACAGTGGTGGCCATAAATAAAGCAATGGCGAAAGTGTTGAGATGTGGTTGGGTTCTGGATATAGTTAAGATGAGGACTAAATGTCTTGATGAGTCAGCTGTGGGGAATGAGACTTGAATGTGACTAAAGGTGTGTTTTGGTTTGAACAACTAGAAGGATGGAGTTGCAAGTGACTGATGAGGAAGACCAGGTGGAGCAGGGTTTTGGGTAGACTGGAAGTTCAGTTTTAGGTGTTCAGTTGGAAATTTCTACTCTAGAGTCAACTAGAGATGTTAATCATGCAGTTGCATAAACAAGCCTAGACATCAAGAAAAAAGTCTAGGAAAGACATAATTTGAGCATGGTAGCATACCAGCTTACCAGCTCACTGAATTCATTACTGCCTAGGTCAAGTCTTTCCAACTGGGCCAGTTTGCGCATTTACCTATAATAGTTGAAGAAAAAATACTATTGTGAGGTCTTGAGAATATGAGATCATCAAGGGCATAAATGTAGATGAAAAGAGAATAGGTCTAAATGGATATGAAGGATAAATAAATAAAACTGAAAAGTGACTAGGGACATAGGAGAAAAAATAAAAAGAGTGTAGAGTCCTGGAAGCCAAGTAAGAATAGTATTTCAAGGTGGATGCTATGACCAATTGTGACAAAAGCTGCTGATAGATCTGAGAACTGACCACTTAATTTGACAACATGGAGATTAGTGGTAATTTTGAGATGATTAGTTTTAGAAGTTTTAATCTTTTGCTGATGCTCTTCTATTCAATATGCTTTTACCCATTTAGCACTCAAAATCATTTATTCAGTAACAAAAATATATTGATTTTCTATTTTCTTTCAAGTTTCAGGGTTTTAAAGATGAAAGGTGTTGTCCCCAATATTAAGTAATTCGTAATCAAGATAAATTATAAATGGAATGAATAATTTCTACCTAATATGGTATTTGCCATAAAAATTATACATGTAGGTTGCTAAAGAGTAAAAAGGAGAGGTACTTTTTCAGTAGGGAGGTAGGAATAGAAAATAGAAGACTTTACCGAAGCTTTACTTTGGAGGAGCTGATGAGGTTACACAGTCAGGGGAGATGGTCAGTCATTTCAGGAGAAAACGTCAAAGAGGTGGGATGGAAGAGATCATGATCCATTCAAGGAATTGCAGGTTAGTAGGAATAGTAAGAAATAATGTGCCGGGTGTGTTGGCTCACACCTGTAATCCTAGCACTCTGGAAAGCTGAGGCAGGTGGATCACCTGAGGTCAGCAGTTCGAGAGCAGCCTGGCCAACATGATGAAACCCTGTCTCTACTAAAAATACAAAAATTAGCCAGGCCTGGTGGCAGGTGCCTGTAATCCCAGTTACTCAGGAGTCTGAGGCAGGAGAATTGCTTGAACCTGGGAGGCAAAGGTTGCAGTGAGTCGTGATAGCACCATCACACTCCAGCCTGGGGGACAAGAGCAAGACTTTGTCTCAAAAAAAAAAAAAAAAAAAAAAAAAAAAAAAAAAAAAAAGAAAAGAATGTAAAAATTGATAAGAAATAAGAAAAATGATAGGAAGTAAGAAATAATATGTAGGTAAGCACTAGATCATGAAGTTATCTCCTGTGTCAAGCCAAGGAATTTGAGTTTTAGCTTGAAGGCAATGGAAGGCTTTAAGGTTCAGGTAGGAAAAATATACCAGGTTTTTATTTTAGAAAGCTCACATCAGCAGCTTGGAATGACGTGGGGAATGTGGAGAGGATATGCTAGCCGTAAGGCCAGATAACAGACTGTCTTGAAATTCATGTGGGATATAATTGGGGTCAGAAATAAGGCAATGGCAATATGAATAATGTGGTGGCAGATAGGAGAGATGCTTTGGAAAAAGACATGACTTGATTAATGATGATGACTGATTGGATGTCAGATGTAAAGGAGAGGAAAAAATTAAAGATAGGCTCTCAGTTGAATCGGAGTGAGAGAATATTAGAATGGAATAAATCTAGGGTGGAGATAGGTTGAATGTAATGGATTGTATTTTAAATACTATATTGGCTTTGAGGTGAATGCAAGACACTTATATCAGGAAAAAGTGTGTGTGTGTATGTGTGTGTCTGGAGCTCAGGCAAAAAGTCTTCACTGGAAATAAAGACTCGAGGAATAAAATCTTATCTACTCTACCTGAAAACGAACCCTCCTTTTTAATCCACATTCCATTTTCTTCCTTTTGCATCATTTACTTGGAGTTTATCACACACTTTCTTGAATTGTTAGTTTTTTTCAAATCTATCAGTCTCCTTTCTCCCCCCCGATCTTAAAATATGTTTCAAGATGCCCAGAACATCCTGTGTGGGACCACCAGCAGTCCAAAGATGGTTGTGAAACCTTGGCCAATGTTATAAGAACATCTGCTACACCTCTCACTAAATCTATACCACTGAATAGGTGCTTCTAGGGAAAGGGGGTTGGGTAATAGTTGGGGCCCAGGAGGAGAGAATTAGATCATCTTCTGAGCGTGGGAATATGGAGTGGCAAACAAACAATAAGCACCAAAGTATTGCGGGCCCAGGGGAAGGACCAAGCAGCCAAGTGTGGCAAGTGAATAAGAAATGCTCATAGGAAGAGTAGGTCACCTGCTTTTGACTTGACTGTATAGTTCTAGGCAACATGTATTCTAGTGAGAAGCATAAAAAGCTAAAGACCAGAGGTCCTTTGGCCATTTCCGGGATTCTCTGAATTCTGTAGTTCTCACTGATGTCCAAGGAGGTATGATATAAAGCTGAGAGTAGATTTTTTGCCAGTCCAGTGGTTGAGGCCCAAGACAAAACTAATTTTATTAAAAGAAGAAATGAGTGATATCTTATGCTTCAGTGTCTTAAGGAATATTTTATTAGTAATAGGACTTATCTTTTTATAGGTTAAATATTAATGATCTCTTAAATCCCTTGTATAATAGTGTTTCCAGACTCCTAAACACACTGATTATTCAATTTAGATCTACTAAAATTTGCCAATGTTTACTTTCCAAAACAGAGCAGGCCCAAATCTATGTGGCACTCTTGGTGTTTTTTTTAGTGGTTCCAGATTTAATTGGGGGTGAAAGGGTACTGCACAGTGGCTCAGAGGGCCCACAGCTGGACCCACAAGTGTTTGCTTTTGCTACTGAACAGAGAAGCGTGGCTTAACTAGAAACAACTCTGGGCCCTTGCATCTGCCTCCAGGACCTGGTGGGACATGGGGTGGCTCTGCTGACCACATCTTCTCCTTGGAACACCCCTCCCACCACACTGCCCTAGGTCTGCGAGCCTCCTACCCATGCTGAAGTCAGCTCCTTAAGGGAGAGTCTGGTGGTCGCAGCCCCAGCTGGGGATGGACAGGGAGTGGGGAACCCCAAGGACCCCAATCTGGAAGGTCCCCCTCCCAGCCATTTTGGGAACAATAAATACTGTGTGATGGTGGCAGGGAGTGGAGGGTTCGGCCACGGGCCAGCAGGCAGCGGGGGAGCCGGCGGGCCCAGCCGCCCTGCCCCCCTCCGAGGCTAGGCCTGGGGCCCCAACCCTCACTCCGTGTGGACAATCACATGGATGCCAGAATCCGTGAACACTCCCGCTCATCTCCCCAGTCCACCGCGCAAACCAGGCGTCTTCAAATGGCTTCTGCATCTGACCTTTGCTGAAGGCACCCAGGTCTCCCCCGACTTTGGACGAGCTGCAGTCGCTGAATTGTGAGTCTAGAGTCTAGAAGACTCAAAGTCCTCCTCTCCTGCCTTGATCTTCTGGATGTAGCTGCTGATCAGCTCCAGGGCTGCCTCCTTAGTCTGGGTGATCTCCTGCCGCCAGGTCGAGGGCCGCCTTGACTGGCTTTGCCAGCAGGTGCGAGGAACGGACGCTGGCGGGCTCCCACTGCCAGATTTTGCCGCCACTGCTGCTGTTCCCGCTGGGCGGCTCCCACTGGCTGGCCTTAGTGATATGGTTGAAGTAGTACATTCGGCCAAGGGGGCGGTTCATGCGATTCTCCCAGCCAGGCGGCAGCTTCTCGTCTGCCATCTTCCCTCCTCACGCTCTTGTTTTTGTAAATAAAGTTTTATTGGAACACAGTCATATTTATTTGCTAATATATCTAGCAGATACATTTGGCTGCTTGTGTACTAGCACCACAGAACTTAATAGTTGAGACTGACACCCTATGGACTGCAGAGCCTGAAACATTTCCTATCTCTGAGGGCCTGGTGGCACTTAAGACAATGTATTAAAAAAAAAATTATTTCTTACTTTTATGTTAGTGTAGTTTAAATTTGATCAATTCCTATTCCACTTCTAAGTCTTTTTCTATTGCTTTTGAAACCTTTGGTTCATAACTTCATGCCCAGGAAACTATATTTTAAAATTTATAATGTAGCTTTCTACTATTCCTTTGACATTCTTTTGAATGGGCAACAATTCTTTTCTTTTGCTTGTTCTCGGGGAAAGAAAAGCTGTCCCATAGGGTTTTATGACCCATTTCCTGAAGCTTATTTATTTTTTAAAAAATATCATTTCTTCCATTTTAATTTTATCTCATTTTATTTATATGACCCTAGTTTCCATACGTTTTTAATTATTATCACTATAGTTTCATTCTGTCATTACATTTTCTACTTTTGAAGTTGTCTTTCCACTGGTTCCCTACATTTTATACCTTTAAAAATATTATATTCTTATTTCCGTTTTTAGAGATGGCATTCAGTATTATTTGCTATATTTCACTCTTCTAAGTTTGACTGTCTTCACTTACTCACAAGATTTTAGACAGTCCATAACACAGTCTATTACTTTTCTTGTTCATGTGCCAGTTGCTAAACTATAATCATTCTGTCGAATTGTCCAAAAAGATGTTCCTTTAGATGAACATATGTAATAGGGTTTTAATTTAATGAGCATACAAACAAGTAAGATTTTCTCAAAAAAATAAAATAGAACTCATGGTGATTTTGTTAGTAGTGTTCTTTGTGAGCAATTATTCATTCATTCATTCCTGTAATGTGCTTCTTTGTGGCAAGCGCCCTGTGGGTATTGGAGTTACAAAGATTCCGGAGACGCAGGGTTTCTCCACCTCAGCACTACTGACATTTTGGACAGGTTAATTCTTTGACATAGGGGACTATCGTGTGCATTGTAGGATATTTTGCATATCCTACACAGCCTCTACTCTGAAGGGCTTATTTTCTAAATGGGAATGACCTTTAAATGAATAATTACTTCATAGAATGATAAGTGCCACGATAAAAGTATGTATAGGTTGCTAGAGGAACACAGAAGAAGGAATAACGAACAGTTCAGTAATTAGGGATACTTTTAAGAAGTGACATTTGAGCTGGTTTTTAGAGAAACTTGTTATAAAAATCACATGTACTTGCAAATGTAAAGAGAAATAATGAAAATACTGAAAGAGTAATTCTAAAGTTGGGATATAATCAACAGATTTTTTTGAGATTGTAGCTCGAGATAGCGTTAGGCACATAATCTTATATGTGTAATACATCCTCAAAGGATGTAAAAGATTTTGGTCCAAAGTGAAGAAGCTCTAAAAATTCCCATTAGAGTGTGTTGCAGAAAGTCTATTATCCTACTCTCATGAATGGAAAAGGAAATTTGTGGGATGTAGTGTTTCTCAACCTTGGCACGACTGATATTTTGTATGGGATAATTGTTTGTTGTGGGGGATTATCTTGTGCACGCTAAGATGTTTAGCAGCATACAAAGTACCCACTAGATATAAGCAGCACTCTTTACAGTTGTTACCATCAGAATGTCTCCAGACATTGTCAAATGTCTCCTTTCTTTACTGATTGTCAGAAAAGTAAGCATCTTACCTCCATTTGTTACCTCCTTATGCTACTAGGTGGGTTCCCATGTGGCTTTCCCTTAGCTATTCAAACTAGCTTACTTGAGGAATGCCCTCATTGGCTCTACTCCTTCTTCGTGAAAGTAAGCATGGGTGGGTCTGGGGCCTATCTCCCTTTCCCCACATGGAAGTCCATGGGTGTGATTTCCCTATACAAATAGCTGAACTTGAAGATATGATCACTACTGGAGGTCAGGGAGCAAATATTAGGACCTGATCACAAGTTTGGCACACATTCTCCATCAGTAATGCTAACTATTTGAACTTCATCCCTCTGAACCAAATATCTTCCTGATTATTTAGACTCATTTGCATATTAACTCAGTTATCTTAAGGAGAAAAGTTCTAATGAAAATGGTTGTATTAAATATTTACCAATCTATAGTCACATTATACGTGTAAAATGGTTGAAATGTGTAAAATTTCTAAATCGTTACTTTTATTATTGCTGTTGCTCCTACCTGTATGTTCTGCCTGTAAATCTTCTCATAGCCAGTCCCTTTTCCTCATCTCAGCTCATATGTTAGTCCATTTTCCACCAACCAGAATAAACTATCCTTCCTGCCTTCATTTTATATATTACCCTATTTTATTTTCTTATTAACGACCACTGAAAATATCTTAGTTTTTATTTGTTTACTTGTTGTTTTTCCCCCTCTGCTAGATTTAAAGTCCATTAGAGCAGTAACTTGCCAATGTTATTCACAACATAAATAGCTTCTCAACCAATGACGGTTAAATGAAGACATTTACACAGGCATGAATGAATGATTCTTTACCAGTAAGAAGCTGGAATTCTAGAATATTTACAAAGAGAAACCACTCAATTTCTATCAAGCATCTATAATTAATTGATAGTTGCCAAGGGGGCAGCTACAATTAATTAACAGTGGTCAGTGAGAAATCCTGATAGGCCTATTTTAATGAATAGTATAATGAGGATACATTAGTTCACTTATTATGGAATATGCATGGAGCTAAAGGCAGATAAAGCCAAAGTGCCCAATCTCTGTATGTTCAAATCTTGTGTTAACTTCCTGACATTTCCAATAATAGGTTCTTAAAAAATTCAAATAATAAAAGAAATACTAGGTGAGATGTTTAGGTAGTTTTTACTTCTCTGAATATCTGAAGTGCAACAACAAAACTATATATATATAGTAGCTAAGACAACGGACCCTGGACTCAAACTACCTGGGTCTGAATCCTGGTTCCACCACTCACTAGCTGTTTGACTTTGAACAAGCTAAATAACATCTTTGAACCTCAGTTTTGTCATCTATAAGAATGATAATAAGAATCCCTATGTTATAGGGTTATTGTTATGATTAAAATAGTTAATATAAGTAAACCATGTAAATAGTGCTTGACACATGATAAATACTCTCTGTGTTAGACATTAAAATACTTAGTGTAAGCTTTCAGAGTTTGAAAAAGCTTTAGAGATTGTCTAAGAAAGTTGTCTAAAGTTTTTCCAAGGATTTATAGGTGTTGCATGATTTTAAAACAATTTCAGATGGCCAGTACATTTTGGCAAAGCTTGTTGAAAAAAATGTTAAGCTTCTTATTGGCAGGACTTCTCAGACAAAATATGCAAATGTTCGTTGTGAATTTCTAACAGATGGAAATAGTTTACACTATTTCCTGTTTATGTAACCAAGGAATTTTTTCTTTTTTTCTTTCCTGCAGGACATTTCTTAGACTAGAAGCACACTTTGCCAGAAGTTTTCCACCAAAACTTCATTTCACAGAAGATGAAACAGTTCTTGTGTATCTCAGTCTATGATTGCATATACATACTTAATTTATGAAAACACAGTCCTGGGTATATTTAAGTAGGTTATTATGAGTATTTAAATTAGATTGGATCATCCTCATTTGTCTGCTTGAAACTCTGACCTGTTAGGCTCTGCACCTCCGCTCCCAATATTCACTTCAGGCTCTCCTTGCATTTATGATTATTTTGGACATAGTTCTCTGGCTTAGTGTCACATTCCCCTTAAAGATGATGTGGTTTTGCCATTTGGCCTTATGCACTGTAACCTCAGCAAAGGGAGACACTCCCTTCTCACTAGATGAGAATTGGTGACTTGCTCCATATCACACAGAAAATTAGTGACAGTGCTGACACAGGATCTTCATCTCTTTTTCCAGCACTGGCCAGTCATCTGAATCTGGCCTGTTTTGTCTGGCTTGACCATTGTTTAAATATGAATGTTTTTATGAAAAATATATGCTCTACAGTTCACTATATTCTATGCCAGGAGTCAGCAAACATTCTCTGTAAAGGGCCACATTGCAAATGTTTCAGGCTCTGCAGTCCATATGGTCTCTGGCTCTACTCAATTCTACCATTGTTATGTTACATGATATGTTAACATATAGACATGGTTTTGTTCCAACAAATCTTTATTTACAAAAGCTGACTTGCCAGATTTGGACAAGACATAGTCTATCAACCCTATTTTATGCCTGTTCTTAAAGTCTAATATTTAAGTTTCCAGACCTTGAATAAAGATATAACAGATAAATTAAGGATTGAGAATATTTATTATTATAAAATTGCCACTAGATAACTATTTATATGTGTGTATTATTTGAAATCCTTAACTATTTATATGTATGTATTATTTCAAATAATGAGGAATACTGCTGGAATCCAGGGACATTTGCTCTCAATATTGTCGTTTTGGTTGCATTTATTAAAATTAAGTCCTTCCTATTATGCTATCACTTTACAGCATTTATCCAATTGCAAAGTTGGAAAATACTCCAGTTGAAGCAGTGATGGAATTTATGCAATATTTTGGTACATCTGTCACTTTGATAAAATTGTACAATCTATGATTTTCTTTCTATCAGATTCAGAGATTTTATCCATTTAAATGTATGATTACCTCTGAAGCCACATAAATTTGGCTGGAATGTTGTTTTCCCATAAATTTCCAGAGCAGTAACTTGGATTTGCTGACTCAGGATTCTGCAAATTTTTGGCATGGACTTATGCATTCCAGTTTTTAACTTGTTTTTCAAATGTGCTCACTCTTTCCAGTTACTGGCTATTCATGGCCCAAGGACAGGAAAACTTCTCCCAGTTATTGCTGTCTGATGTCTCTCTCTTAATGAAACTTAAAAAAAGAATTTTTTCACTTTGCTTAGTCTGTGTCCTATGTTTAATGGACATTTGGATTTTATGATTTAGACCTGTCAATTTTATCACATTATCATGTTCTTCTCTTGTTATTAATTAATCTCTTTGAATATACTGCACATTATAAAATTTTAGAAATAAATTGCTCTTTACAGCACAGTTACTGAAGACTGCAAGGCCCAGGATTTTATATTCTTCAAAAATGCAAACTCAGGACGGGCACAGTGGCTCACACTGGTAATCCCAGCACTTTGGGAGGCCAAGGTGAGTGGATCACCTGAGGTTAAGAGTTCGAGACCAGCCTGGCCAAAATGGTAAAGCCTCATTTCTACTAAAAATACAAAATATTAGCCGGGCATGGTGGTGGGTGCCTGTAATCCCAGCTACTTGGCAGACTAAGGCAGAAGAATTGCTTGAACCTGGTAGGTGGAGGTTGCAGTAAGCTGAGATCGCACCATTGCACTCCAGCTTAGGCAACAAGAGTGAAACTGCCGTCTCTCACACACACACAAATAAATCAATAAATCAATAAATAAAGGAAACTTGTGGAACACCTCATTATGAGAAAATGTAATTTATTGTTGTTATAAACCAGGAAACATTAAATACCTAGTGTCTGATGGCAGATAAAACATGATTTCTATGATCAAATGTTTCCTTTAGTTAATACTATATCTTAAACCAACGTCACAGCTGTGATTGCTATGTGCTTTTCAGCATTTCAGCTCAACTTCCCTCAAGAACAACAAAAAGCCAGACTGGCTTCTGGCATCTTCCAAAAGGATATGTGACCAAATTAAACATCTATTATTTTGTAAAAGAATATTGGGAAGACCTAATTTTTTAAACCACTTTGTTAATATTTATCATTTAAGGTATTCCTCCTTGCAGTATTTAAATTATTAGGATAAACATTGAAAATATATAATTTGCATTAAGCTGTCATGTATTTTGAGGATTTCTTTAGGAAATATTTTTTCCTTTTAGATATTCAACAGTGAACAGTTTACGTTAATATTGTGATGTCTTATTGAAAAAATTTTCTTTCCTATAATTGTCTCTAGTTTAATGCACAATACAAAAAAAAAAAAAGACTCTGTACAAAGAAATAACTTCATTAGTAACCTTTTAAGAATACATCTTGTTTATACAGTAAGGAATATTTGTTAATAAAACAGAAAGATTAAATTGTAAAATTGTACCTTAATAACAGCAACTGGCTATACGACAAATACTGCACTACTGCTTTTAATGAAGGGTTTAATTAGACTGAGGAGAAGTCTGAATTTCATTACTTTCTATATAGTCTTCTTGAATTTATAACCAGAACCAATTATTCATTCATGCTGTACATGAATTTTCCACTGACTGAAAATTATTGTGCAATCCTAACTGATGATTACATAGCAAAGATATGATCATACTGGATAGACCTTTTGAGCTCCTTGTGGGGGAAAAGGTGCCCTATAAGCAATAACAATGACATTATATCTGGGGGCGGGGGCTACTCCGTCAGAGCTGAAGGTCCTAGAATGCATGTAGTAGCAGTTCGATCAAAAGGTGATGAGAAACATAATCAGTTACTAATATGCCCATTTTCATTAGAACATATTGCAACCTACATTATATGCTCATGAAGAGATGTTGAATGCCACTGAAAAAATAGTTAAGCCAAGTTAAGCTGTTTTAAAACTCTTATAGATAACTGGGCAAGGACCACCACCACCATCACAAAGTTTCTTTTCTAAAAGACCCTTTTAACACATACATATGCATGTGTGCATACACAAGGACACATAGACAATGTGTCAGGCTCATTGTTTTCTGTCTATATTTCATTGAAAAAGTTATTACTTGTTATATTGGGCTTTCTGAGTATTAATATTTGTATATAATCATTGCTCAGTATCCTTGGGGGAATTGGTTCCATGACCTTCATGGACATAAAAAAATCTACTGATACTCTAATTTCTGCAAAATGGCATAGTAGTTGCACCTAACCTACACACATCCTCCTGTATGCTTTAAAAACCTAATACAATGTAAACACATAATACAATGTAAACGCTTTGTAAAGAGTTGTTATACTGTATTGTTTTCTTATTTGTATTTTTTAAATTATTGTAATTATTATTATTTTTCAAATATTTTCCATCTGCAGAGGTCTAACTGTGCTTTTACATAGTTTGGTCTTAGATTGTCGATATCCTGATGGGTGTATTATACAGGCATAACTCCGTGACGAAGCTGTTGGAGAATTTGAACTTTAGAGGCTAAGGACCTTTACAAGTAAACTGCCAAAGTAGCCATGGCTATTTCCCATGCAACTACCTTTTTTACTTGTCAGCAGAACCTGCCCTGCATCAGATGAGAAATGTCATATAGTCGCTCTCCAAATTTCTTTTGCAACTAGGACATGAACTTATGACCCAGTTCTGGCCACTGGAATAGGAAGAGGACTCTGCTGGAGGAGATTCTAAGAAACATTTTCCTCCATGATTTAAGAGGGAGGGAAGCATGCAAATCAAAACAATAATAAGATACCATCTCACACCAGTCAGAATGGCTATTATGACAAGTCAAAAAATCACAGATGTTGATAAGGTTGTGGAGAAAAGGGAACACTTAAACACTGTTGATGGGGAGGTAAACTTAGTTTAGTCATTGTGGAAAGCAGTTTGGCAATTTCTCAAAGAACTTACAACAGAATGACTATTTGATCCAGCAATCCCATTATTGGATATATACCCAAAGGAATATCAATCATTCTATCATAAAGGCATATGCATGTGTATTTTCATCACAGCACTATTCACAAAAGCAAAGACTTGGAATCAGACATGGAATCAACCTAAATGCACATCAATGGTAGACAGAATAAAGTCTGCCATTGAGGACATAACTGAGTTCTTTTTTATGACTGTGTAGTGTTCTATGATCTAAATGTAGAATATTACATATATAATCATACATAATGGAGGGCATTATCTTAAGTGAATTAATGCAGGCACAGAAAACCAAATACCACATATTCTCACTTATAAGTGAGAGCTAAATATTGAGCATATATGGAAGAAAAAAAGGAAACAGACACCAGGGCCTACTCAAGGGTTGTGGGTGGGGGGAGGGTGAGGATAGAAAAACCGCTTATTGAGTATGATGCTCATTACCTGGGTGACAAAATAATCTGCACCTCAAACCCCTGTGACATGCAATATACCTATGTAACAAACCTGCATATGTACCCCTGAACCTAAAATAAAATTTTAAAGATGTAAAAAAAAAAAAAAGTTCAGGAAAAAGTGCATTTAAGTTTAAAAGAAATAGAAAAAATATAGCAATATATTTGCATAATTTTTATGTTACTCAAAAAACTAACAAAAGAAATTTTCATAAATCATTTAAGATTCAGAGTATCCTTTATGTTTTTTCCTTCCCACATTTAACTTTCCAATATTCTAGGTTTCCATTTTCATGGTTTTTCATCAGTTATTCTGTGGATATCAGAGTGATTTCCAATGTTTATAATTTCTGCTTTTTCAGAAACCATGTCTATGATTCTATATGCATTGTTTCTTTTACTTTTAATTACTTCAGAATTAAATATGTTAACATTTTTCAAATTAGTATTCCTCTTTTTTAATATTTATTATATCTTCCAGAAATTACTCAAAAATTCTTTTTCTGTAAGTTGTTTCTTCTTAAAATAATATAGCATCAGACTCAACTTGTTTCTGACTCAACACAGTTATTCCTTCTATGTAAGATATTCCTAGAGATTCTTCTCTTACCACTTGAATGCTAAAACCTATATTGCTGGTCTATTTGTGAATAGTGTATATAAATACGGAAGGAATGGTACCAATTCCTCTTTATACCTCTGGTAGAATTTGGCTGTGAATCTGTCTAGTCCTGAACTTTTTTTGGTTGATAGGCTATTAATTGCTGCCTCAATTTCAGAGCTTGTTAGTGGTTTATTCAGGGATTCGACTTCTTCCTGGTTTAGTCTTGGGAGGATGTATGTATCCAGGAATTTATCCATTTCTTCTAGATTTTCTAGTTTGTTGGTGTAGAGGTGTTTATAGTATTCTCTGATGGTAGTTTGTATTTCTGTGAGATCAGTGGTGATCTCCCCTTCATCACTTTTTATTGTTTCATTTGATTCTTCTCTCTTTTCTTCTTTATTAGTCTGGCTAGAGATCTATTTTGTTAATCTTTTCAAAAAACCAGCTCCTGGATTCACTGATTTTTTGAAGGGTTTTCTGTGTCTCTATCTCCTTCAGTTCTGCTCTTAATTATTTCTTGTCTTCTGCTAGCTTTTAAATTTGTTTGCTCTTGCTTCTCTAGTTCTTTTAATTGTGATGTTAGGGTGTCAATTTTAGATCTTTTCCGCTTTGTCTTGTGGCCATTTAGTGCTATAAATTTTCCTCTAAACACTGCCTTAGCTGTGTTTCAGAGATTCTGGTATGTTATGTCTTTGTTTTCACTGGTTTCAAATAACTCATTTATTTCTGCTTTAATTTCATTATTTACCCAGTAGTCATTCAGGAGCAGGCTGTTCAGTTTCCACGTAGTTGTGCAGTTTTGAGTGAGCTTCTTTTTTGTTGTTGTTGTTGTTGTTGTTGTTGTTGTTGTTGTTTTGAGACGGAGTCTCCCTCTTTCGCCCAGGCTGGAGTGCAGTGGCGTGATCTCAGCTTGAGTGAGCTTCTTAATCCTCAGTTCTAATTTGATTGCACTGTGATCTGAGAGAGTGTTTGTTATGATTTCCATTCTGTTTCATTTGCTGAGTGTTTTGCTTCCAATTATATGGTTGATTTTAGAATAAGTGCTATGTGGTGCCGAGAAGAATATATATTCTTTTGATTTGGGGTGGAGAGTTCTGTAGATGTCTATTAGGTCTGCTTGGTCCAGAGCTGAGTTCAAGTCCTGATTATCCTTGTTAATTCTCTGTATTGTTGATCTAATATTGACAGTGGGGTGTTAAAGTCTCCCACTATTATTTGTGTGGGAGTCTAAGTCTCTTTGTAGGCCTCTAAGAACTTGCTTTATGAATCTGGGCGCTCCTATATTGGGTGCATATATATTTAGGATAGTTAGCTCTTCTTGTTGCATCTATCCCTTTACCATTACATAATGCCTTTCCTTGTCTCTTTTGATCTTTGTTGGTTTAAAGTCTGTTTTTATCACAGACTAGGATTGCAACCCCCGTTTTATTCTGCTTTCCATTTGCTTGGTAAATCTTCCTCCTTTCCTTTATTTTGAGCCTATGTGTCTTTGCATGTGAGATGGGTCTCCTGAATACAGCACATTGATGTGTTTTAACTGTTTATCCAGTTTGCCAGTCTGTGCCTTTTAATTGAGGCATTTAGCCCATTTTTGTTCAAGGTTAATATTGTTATGTGTGAATTTGATCCTGTCATTATGATGCTAGCTGGCTATTTTGCCCATTAGTTGATGCAGTTTCCTCATAGTATCAATGATCTTTACATTTTGGTTTGTTTTTGCAGTGGCTGGTACTGGTTTTTCCTTTCCATATTTAGTGCTTCCTTTAGGAGCTCTTGTAAGACAGGCCTGGTGGTGACAAAATTCCTCAGCATTTGCTTGTCTGTAAAGAATTTTCTCCTTCACTTAGGAAGCTTAGTTTGGCTGGATATGAAATTCCGGGCTGAAAATTCTTTTATTTAAGAACGTCGAATATTGGCCCCAGTCTCTTCTGGCTTGTACAGTATCTGCAGAGAGATCTGCTGTATGTCTGATGGGCTTCCCTTTGTGGGTAACCCGACCTTTCTCTCTGGCTGCCCTTAACATTTTTTCCTTCTTTTGAACTTTGGTGAATCTGACGATTATGTGTCTTGGGTTGCTCTTCTCAAGGAGTACCTTTGTGGTGTTCTCTGTATTTCCTGAATTTGAATGTTGGCCTGTCTTGCTAGGTTGGGGAAGTTCTCCTGGATAATATCCTGAAGCGTGTTTTCCAACTTGGTTCCAATCTCCCTGTAACTTTCAGGTGTACCAATCAAATGTAGGTTTGGTCTTTTCACATAGTCCCATATTTCTTGGAGGCTTTGTTCATTTCTTTTCATTCTTTTTTCTCTAATCTTGTCTTCATGATTTATTTTATTAAGTTGATCTTCAATCTCTGATATCCTTTCTTTCTCTTGATTAAATCGGCTATTGAAGACTGTGCATGCTTCACGAAGTTCTTGTACTGTGTTTTTCAGCTCCAGCAGGTCATTTATGTTCTTCTCTAACCTGGGTTATTCTATTTAGCAATTCCATAAACCTTTTATCAAGGTTCTTAGCTTCCTTGCATTGGGTTAGAACATGCTCCTTTAGCCCAGAGGAGTTTATTATTACCCACCTTCTGAAGCCTACTTCTGTCAGTTCATCAAACTCATTCTCCATGTAGTTTTGTTCCTTTGCTGACAAGGGGTTGGGATGCTTTGGAGAGAAGACACATTCTGGTTTGTGGAATTTTTAGCCTTTTTGTGCTGGTTTTTTCTCATCTTCGTGGATTTATCTACCTTTGGTCTTTACTGTTGGTGGCCTTCAGATGGAGTTTATGGAGTTTTTGCATGGTCATCCTTTTTGTCGATTGTGATGCTATTGCTTTCTGTTTATTAATTTTCCTGTTTGATAACAGTCAGGCCCCTCTTCTGCAGGTCTACTGGAGTTTGCTTGGGGTCCACTCCAGACCCTATTTGCCTGGGTATCACCAGCGGAGGCTGTAGAAGAGTCAAGATTGCTGCCTGCTCCTTCCTCTGGAATTTTCATCCCAGAGGGGCATATGCCAGAAGCCAGCCAGAGCTCTCCTGTATGGGGTGTCTGTCGACCCCTTCTGGGAGGTGTCTCTCAGTCAGGAGGCACAGGGGTCAGGGACCCACTTGAGGAGGCAGTCTGTCCCTTAGCAGAGCTTGTGTTCTGTGCTGGGAGATCTGCTGCTCTCTTCAGAGCTGGCAGGCAGGAATGTTTAAGATTGCTGAAGTTGCACCCACAGCCACCCCTTCCCCCAGGTGCTCTGTCCTAGGGAGATGAGAGTTTTATCTATAAGCCCCTGACAAGGCTGCTGCCTTTCTTTCAGAGATGTCTTGCCCAGAGGGGAGGAATCTAGAGGGGCAGTCTGGCTACAGTGGCTTTCCAGCACTGAGGTGGGCTCCACAAAGTCTGAACTTCCAGGTGGCTTTGTTTACACTGTGAGAGGAAAACTGCCTACTCAAGCCTCAGTAATGGCAGACACCCCTCCGCACACCAAGCTCAAGTGTCCTAGGTCGACTTCAGACTGCTGCACTGACAGTGAGAATTTCAAGCCAGTGGATCTTAGCTTCCTGGGCTCTGTGGGGCTGGGATCTGCTGAGCTAGACCACTTGGCTCCCTGGCTTCAGCCCCCTTTCCAGAGGAGTGAATGGTTGTGTCTCGCTGGTGTTCCAGGTGCCACTGGGGTATGAAAAAAACTCCTGCAACTAGCTCAGTGTCTGCCCAAACGGCTGTCCAGTTTGTGCTTGAAACCCAGGGCCCATGTGGTATAGGCACCTGATGGAATCTACTGGTCTGTGGGTTGTGAAGACCATGGGAAAAGTGCAGTATCTGGGCCATAGTACACCATTCCTCATGGCACAGTCCCTCATGGCTTCCCTTGGCTAGGGGAGGGAGTCCCCTGACCCCTTGCACTTCCCAGGTGAGGCAGTGCCCCACCCTGCTTCCGCTCACCCTCTGTGGGCTGCAACAACTGTCTAACCAGTCCCAGTGAGATGAACCGGGTACCTCAGTTGGAAATGCAGAAATCACCCATCTTCTGTGTTAGTCTCGCTGGCAGCTGCAGACTGGAGCTGTTCCTATTCAACCACCTCGCCCAGCTCTCTGGTGCAATAGCAACTTAAGAACAAATTTCACTTAGGATAACTTTCTGCTTGGCCCTGACCAGGAATAATTTTTTCCCATGGATATAATTTATCATAAAGATTATAATGCCAAAAAAATGACTATTATCAATCAGCACTTGGAAGTTGTGAAATAAAATATAATAGGACAGCTATCAGACATAATGGACTGTACAATAAAAATAACAATGGGTAAGAAATCTACTCTAAACGAGACCATTGTGAAATGTGTCTCATAATGAAAACTCACTTCAATCAAAGAACTGTAAAAGACATGAAGTCTAATTGCATTATTTCTTATCGGTAATTATAGTTACATAAAGCAAATCTTGCATCAACCATTGCTTTTCAACATACTGTCATAAAACGTTATGTTTCTGAACTTGAGTTTTATTGAAGAAAGATTACTTTTTTTTTTGTCAATGTGATAACACTTGGCTGATTGCTCAAAGAGCAAGAAAAGCCTGATTCTTCAAATTATTTTTATCATGTGGACAAAACAGGTTGATTATGTAGTCTCTTTACTTTTGTACTATACTGATACTTTACTTTATAACGTCTCTGAAAATTAAAGCTTTTTTTCGTTTGTTTTGTTTTGAAACTGGTTCTCTCACCCAGGCTGGAGTGCAATGGCGATCTCAGCTCACTGCAGTCTCCGCCTCCTGGGTTCAAGCAATTCCTGTGCCTCAGTCTCTCGAGTAGCTGGGACTACAGATACATGCCACCGTACCTGGCTAATTTTTGTGTTTTTGTTGCAGAGACAAGGTTTCACCATGTTGCCCACGCTGGTCTCAAACTCCTGGAATCAAGTGATCGGCCCACCTCAGCCTCCCAAAGTGCTGAGATTACAGGTGTGAGCCATCACAGCTGGTCCCAATTAAAGCTTTTTAATTTCATCAACTAGATAACTAATTTTTAAAATCAATTTAACAAACATCTTTTGAGTATGTATTAGATTCTAGGCACTGGGCTAAGGATGAGGATTAACACATGGCTGTCGCCTTCAGGTCCTTGCAACCTAATGGAGTAGTTATAAAAACTTCCAATTAGTAATAATAATGGCTACTATGAAGTCTTATTATGTGTGTCATAGCAATTCAAGGGTTAACAAAGCAGACACAGTTCCTGCCCTGATGGAGCATACATTCTATCATACAATTTAGATGTTAAATTATTATGAAATTAATATATTAATTTATTATAGCTGGGATTCATGATGCCCAGAAGTCAGAGTACTATGAGAGCTTGTAATCAGAGCTTGACCTACAGATGGCTTTATATAAGATAACACTGGAATTAGGACTTAAGAGATAATGAGTTCACCAGATGGAGAAGGTAGAATGGGAATCCCAAGCAAAGTAAATGACACTACCATCAGCATTCAGTTAGGTGTAAAAGCATTTTGCATGTTCTAGAAGTAGTAATGTATTTTTTTCAATAAAGTTCTCTGCAACATGAAGGAGATCAAACATGATTTTGTTTTCTTAACATTAATGGCCAAGGAAGAGATAGACAGTTATTTCTCAAGAGCAATTCACTCTTGGAGAAGGCTGGTTCAGAAAATTATTTCCCTGTCAGGCTACAGTAGGTCATGTTGCCAGGGTAAAACTGTACTGACACTTTACACCGTGAGCAGGGCTTCATTCTTAGGAATGGAGAACAACCATTAGCACCAAAACTAGATGAGGAAGCCCACTTCCCCCATAAGAAAAGGAATGAGTTCAAATGAAACAAGGAGAAAAAACTTGCCTCTTGTCTATTTGCTATTTTAATGAGTATTACTACTATGCTCCCAGTAGCCTTAAATAATAGAAACATGGAAGCTGTTCTAAACTTTTTTCTCTATCATTCTCCAATTAGTTACAAACACCTATGTATTCTATCTCCATTATTTTCTCTTGAATGTATACTCTCTTTTCATCCCCTCTGCCACTTAGTTTTACCCTTCTTACTTCTTAGATGATGGCAACCCAGGCATTTGTACCAGCCTCTTCACTAGTCTTCCTGCCTCCACTTTCAACTGCTTCCAGTCCATACATCATCACCAGAGTAAACCCCAAAATAATTTGATCATATCATTTCTGGGCTCAGAAATACAATTATTTAAAGAAAAGGTCTAAATTCCTTAATATTGCATTCAAGGAACCTTATAATTTGACACCAGCTTACACCTTTCTGGTTTTATTGCCTGCAAAACCACTGTATATGTTGTAATTTACAGGCATACTGAACTATTTATAGTGGCTAAATGAATTCGGCTCTCTCATGGGAGTCATTCTCTGGTAGATTTAGTTTTAGAGGTCATGAAACTAAAGCTAGCCATTTTAAATACATCTCAGAGGACTCCTCAGATGAAAAACACACAATTGAGAATACGGGTTGAATATCCCTAGTATGAAAATCCAAAACCCACAATGCTTTAAAATCTGAAATATTTTGAGTGCCAACATGATGTTCAAAGGAAGTGCTCATTGGAGCATTTCAGAATTTGGATTTTGAATTTTCATATTAGTGATGCTCAACCAGTAATTGCTTTTTAAGGTAGAATGGTTGGGGAGAATATTTATTATGATTTGGCACCTTAGAAGAATATTGTATGCTACAATATAAAACTCATAATTTTTATAGATCAAAAACAAGAAAACAATATCAACACTCTTGATTTGTATGCAGCCAACTGAGAGCTCTCCTCTGAAGCTGACCAATAAATAATACTTTTTAAAGACGTATGGGAAGAAGTTTATCCTCGAATACAATGAAGAAAAATAAAGTGTTAGATAGTTTATCACTATTTCTTAATCTGAAAGCTATTAAAATAGATGTAGATTCTGAGTTTTCTGATAAGGACCAAAACTAAATGGAACCTCTATTATAGTGACTTCTATTCCAAATCCCAAAGTAATGGTCCCCATTTTTTGAACCCTTTCAAAATAATCTATAGGTCCCTTCTAACTCCCTCTTACTGAGATGCTGCATGGTTCTCCATCATATATGATCTCTGTTGCAGCAGCAATGAATAAATCTAATGTTGTTAACTAAGTATATTTGGTGGTATCTTCTTGGTGGGTCTCAACTTTTAACCCTCCTAGAAACCAGAGATTTGGATTTTAAGCCTTTCTGGTATCAGTGAATTGGGCACTCAGGCTATACAAGTCAGACACATGCTCCTTACCCTCCATGGATACTATCTACAGAAGTTCCTGACCACTTAGAATTGATTATCATTTGAGCAGCAGCAGCAGTGATGATAGCAACAGAAACTGCAAGCTGATAATGCAGTAGCAGTGGCCAGTGCTCAGCGCTGGCAGAGTACCAGTGCAAACTGTGGCATTCAGTGTTCAGTGCTGGTGCAATGGAATTACACTGGAGTGTTCTTTTAAACTTGCTTTTGCTTAGTTTCTAAGTTTGACCTGTCTTGCCATCAATTATTTCATTTATTCAAGGTCCTCCCAGTAACGTCTTTTTCGGTTACAATCACAGAGTTGGTTATTGTGTGATACATATGAATCCAATGGAATAATATTCATCATAATCTCCCTACGCAACTTGGGGCATTTGATGACTTTGAAATATAGCTCTCCAGCCACAGGTGCTAAGTTCCAGGTCTAAATTTCTGATTGTCTACTGACTGGATCCACTTGAATATACTACATGCATTTCCAATTTATTATGTTGAAAACAAAATTCATCATCTTCCCAGACCTTCCTTATTTTCTGTCTATGTAGTTGATATTTGCTAAAACAGAAACCTGGGAGGTATTCCTTACCCCATGATGAATTATTCACCAAGCCCTATGAATTCTACTCTCTCTGAAATCCACCCTTTCTCATCTACATAGCTATTTTATAGTTCTAGTTCAAGGCTTCAGTTAATTCTCTCACGGATGAACTCTACGACTTCGTTAACTGCTTACCATGTCTTCCATTGTGCCCACTATATAATATATATATATATATAATCCACTCTGCACGGAGCAGCCATAGAAATCTTTCCAAAATGCAAGTGACAAAATGCAAGTAATATAAAAACTCTCTTTCAATTCCCCTTTGCCAGAAGAAAGTTTCCCCAGAATAAAACTCACTTGACCGTGTATCTTCAAAGAATCTTTAAAAATGGCGTTGCGTTAAGATTGACAGGGCATGAATTTGTATTGGTATCCATGTTTCTGTCTAATAAAGATCCATTTTGGTTTATAAGCAGAAAATGATTCTGCTAGATTTTTTTTTTACAAACCTTTGCTGTCCCTTTGTACTTAGCACCACGATGCCATAGCATAGATTGATTCTATGAAACGTTCATGCATTCATTCAACAAATATTTACTAAACACTTATTATGTCCCAGGCCTCATTCTATGAGATAGGAATAAAGTCAAAAGCAAAACAGATTAAGTCTCTGCTCTCATGGAAATACCGTTCTTGTGGGGAGAAATGTACAAGAAGAAAATAGAAATAAATATACAACATATAGAGTGGTGGTAGTGCTGTGAAAAAAATAAAGCAGGGTAAGAATTATAGACAGTATTGTAAGGGATGCTATCTCATGTAAAGTGCCCAAAGAAAGCCACTCTGAAAAGCTAACATTTTATTGAAGTTCTGAAGGAAGTGAGGAAACATAATGATATAATATAGCATATATACACATAAAAGACTAAACTGAATAAAAGCATGAGTTCTGAAGCCAGATTGTCTGGAATCAAATTTGAGTTCTGTCACTTACTAACAATGTGATATGACATTCTACCTCTTTGTACCTCAGTTTCCCTGTTTATAAAATGGGAATATTGTTGGGTTGTGCATCTTCAAAGAGTTAGCAGATGTAAAGTGCTTAAACAGAGTACGTACGTTGTAAGTACTCAATAACACAAATTATTATCATTGAAAAAATGATGCTAAAACAAAGCATTTCATTTGGAAGAAAATCTCTCAATATCACACAACCTGGTCAATAAATTGTAGACAGTAGGAAAACTGAAGGCTCTAGAAGAAGTCAAATAATGAAGACTCAGGGGCTAACCTTTGAGCATACGCATAAGCAAACAACAAAGAAGGCTTTATAGTATTCATCTAAGGGTCCACTGAATATCTGCTCGGTACCAAGCACCATACTGCAGAATAAAAACAAAGGTGAAAAGTTAGACATTATCTTTTTTTTTGTTGCAGAAAATTTATAGTGTAACAAGAAAGACCTAAACTAAAATAAATAATTACAGTACAGGCTATAAAGGCAGTGGTATAGGAAGAACAGAGAGGATACTGGGAGTTTATGAGTGGAATAGTAATAGGCTATGAAATAAGAAACAGACATACCAGTCAGGCAATGTATACAGAACCATCTAGATCTAACCACAACCATTTCAGCAGCCTCACTTTTAATCCATGTATAAGATACCTATAAAATAACAAATATCTAAAATATGCTCACTGAATTTTCATATACTGACTGATTATGTAATCAACATCAAGATGAAGAAACAGGTTGATTAATGGGTACAAATATATAGTTTGATGGAAGAAATAAGATATAGTGTTTGATAGATCAGGAGGGTGACTATAATTTATAATCATCTACTGCATATTTCAAATAACTACAAAAGAATAATTTGAATGTTTCCAGTGTAGATAAAAGAAAAATATTTAAGGTTATAAATATCCCAATTATACTGATCTGATCTTTACAAATTATATGAATACATGAAATTATCACATGTACCCTGAAAATATGTACATCTATTACGCATCGATATAAAATAAAATTTTTAAAAAAGAAGCACACTATTACCAGAGTCCAAAAGCAACCCACTTCAGGCACCCTTTTAGTCACTATCATACTTCCCAGAGGATAACTACTATTGTGATTTCTAATACCATAGAATAATTTTGCCTCATTTTGTATTCTATATAAATGAAGACATATATTTTCGTTGTGGCTTCTTTTCCTCAACATTCATACAAAGACTTGTACATAAATATCATAAATATTCATAGCAGCCTATTTGCAATAATCCAAATCTGAAAGGAAGCAACACAAATATTCATCACTAGGTGAAAGAATAAACAACCATGGAATATTTCTACAATGGAATATTATTCATCAATAAAAACTGATAAACATTACAGCATGGATCAACCCCAAAATAATTATGCTCAGTGAAAGAATCCAGACAGAAAAAGAGAATACACTGTATAATTACACTTACATAAAACTCCAGAAAAGTCAGTCTCATCTATAGTGATAGAAAGCAGAACAATGTTTGTCTGGGTGGGGAGTGGGGTGAACAGTGCCCTGGGGACACCGTTGGGGCTGACGAATTTTGTTCATTATCTCAATTACAGTGATGCTTTCACTGGTGTGTATGTATTTCAAAACTTGTAAAATTCTACACATTTTTTCTGTTTTATTTAGAGTTTATTAGTATACGAAAATTTCTTATTAATACACACAGTTTGGTGAGTTTGTGTATATTATAAATTCAAGTTACTGTCGCCACCATCCAGATAGGAGGTTTACATCACCTCCAAAAGTTTCCTTGTGTACCTTTGCTTTTTTGTTTTCTGGGGTTTTTGTGTGTGTTCATTTTTTGTTTTTATTTTTTTTAATTTTTTGAGACAGAGTCTGCTCTGTCACCCAGGCTAGAGTGCAGTGGTGCGATCTTGGCTCACTGCAAGCTCTGCCTCCAGGGTTCATGCCATTCTCCTGCCTCAGCCTCCCCATAGCTGGGACTTTAGGAGCCCGCCACCACGCCCGGCTAATTTTTTGTATTTTTAGTAGAGACGGGATTTCACCGTACTATCCGGGATGATCTCGATCTCCTGACCTTGTGATCTGCCCACCTCGGCCTCCCAAAGTGCTGGGATTACAGGTGTGAGCCGCCACTCTCGGCTGTTCATTTGTTTTTGTAGTAAGAACACTTATCATGAGATCTACCTTCTTAACACTTTTTTTTTTTTTTTTTTTTTTTTTTTTTTTAAGATGGAGTTTTGCTCTTGTTGCCCAGGCTGGAGTGCAATGGCACGATCTTGGCTCACTGCAACCTCTGCCACCCGGGTTCAACCGATTCTCCTGCCTCAGCCTCCCAAGTAGCTGGGATTACAGGCATGCACCACCATGCCCAGCTAATTTTGTATTTTTAGTAGAGACGTTGTATTTTAGCAGAGATGTTGGTCAGTCTGGTCTTGAGCTCCTGACCTCAGGTGATCCGCCAGCCTCCGCCTCCCAAAGTGCTGGGATTACAGGCGTGAGCCACCACACCCGGCCTAAATTTTTATGTACACAATACCTTATTGTTGATTATGACCACTGTTTGTTGTGCAGCAGATCTCTGGAACTTACTCATATTGTGTAACTGTAACTTTATACCCCTGACATCTTCTGGTAACCATCATTCTACTATTTACTTCTATACCATTGATTATTTTAAGTGCCTCATATGAGAGATATCATGCAGCATTTGTCCTACAACCGACTGATTTTAGTTAACAAAATGTCTTCCAGGTCCATCCATGTGTTTTAAAATGGTAGCATTTTTATCTTTTTAAAGGCTGATTAATATTTCATTGTGTGTAATGTGTACAAAGGCCACACGTTTTTTATTCATCTGTCCATAGACATTTATGTTGCTTTTCTTTCTTGAATATTGTGAATTTGTACATGTTAAGTATGTCAGTTTATTAGATGGTGACTGTACTTCAATAAAACTTTTCAAAACCAAAAAGGAGGCTAGTATATTTTACTAACAAATGTGAGGAAACGAATTCAATATGTATTCAAACCTCTAACAAACTCATCACATATCCTCATATCTTCAATTTGGTTTGGGTGATCTCTATTCAGCTGTGCCACAGTAATGAAGAACAAGGCCAGAGTCATGCTGCCAGGGTTCAAATCCTTCCCCCACACCTTACCAGCTTCCTGACCTTGGGAAAGTTACTTCTTTGTGTTTTAGTTTCCTTATTTGTAAAATGGGGATAATAATAATACCTACTTCAAGGTACTATGTGAATTCATACATGTAAAGAATTTAGAACTCAATAAATATTAGGAACTATATCACCTATTAGATTCTGGTCCCTAGATTAGGTAAAATAAAATGATCAATATTTATTGAAAAAATCAATGCAATGAGGCTTATTTCTCTTTGTTGATCTAACCGTTATACTGGGATATAAAACCACTCTTGAATAGGCTCTCTTCTATTGCTCAAACCTCATGTCTTGACATTCAGTAGCCAATGCCTCCCACACCAATGAATCTCCTAGTATTTTGCACAGTTCATCAGTTTCTCATTCATCTCCCTGCTTTTGCACATGACTTTCCTTGGCCTAGAATATCTCTTCCACAAAACCAAGAGCTCATTGAGAGGACTAAAAAAAAAGTTTGGTTTTCAAGTATGAGAAATTTTATATTAAAAATTAAATTTAAAAATCTCTTAAAAGAGCAAATGCCTTGACATTATTAGAAGCTACATGGTTCCCATATCTACTTATATCAAGAAATACTGAAAGTACTCAGTAGTTACATATAGAAACATTCTGAGCTATTTACCCATATTTATGGTAATTACCGTAGGAAATAATTTACATTTCAAAGTTTTACCAGTTTGTATAAGATCCTTCTACAAAGCTTCTACTTATAATAAAAATTACAATTCCAAACATTTTTTCAAGAAAAAAAATAGAATGTATTTCAATACATAGCATAAGCTGAAACAAAAAAGTAGTGTATTATCCTTACCAAATAACATTAAAGTTCTTATTAGCGGAATTGGAAATACTTTTTATGCTCCTCTTACCAGGTTAATGTGTAGATCAAAAAACACATTCTTGAAAGTATTGTTTCATGTGCTTTCAAAAGTTTAATACATATTAGCTGTCTGAGATTTTGTTACATTTTTAATCTTGAATCTTAGGAAATGCAAAAGAAACCACCTTGATTTTAAAAGGTTGGAAAAATAAAATTGATAGCTAAAGACATTGAGTCGTAAATTAAGGACAGTATTACATTATTGCAAAGAAACTGACACTCTTTTAACTGTATGAAACCCATTGATTATCTCTTCAATCTCGCGTTATGAGGACTGAACGGTTAATCTGCGATTCAAGAACCCAAAATGTACCTGGATGTATTTTTAAAAATGAAAAACACCTCAAGAGAATAATCAATTCTTTTAATGTGTAATGAATATCTATCATCCACAAGAAGCATTAACATAATTTGATTCTTAATCAAGTGCTTGGAGGTAAATCAAATAAGTGACACCGACATAAATAATTTGGTTTCTTAAACAGAATTTAAGCAAAACTATAATCTGTAGGCAAAACAATCAAGTTAATACAAGATTGAGTACTAGAGAGAAGTGGGTTTGAATCCAGTTTCTGCCACTTCCTATCAAAGCGATCTTGAGTAAATTGTTTAATTTCTCTGAGACTCAATTTTCTCATGTGTAACACAGTGACAACACATACCTCACTCAGTTGTTACAAGGGTCAGTGAAATAATGCATGTAGGTAAAGAGCTTGGCACGTCCAGTAAATAAATATTATTTACCCCTCATTATTCTGGAATAAGGGATCACTTAGGGGCTAAATCAGTTTTGTCTAGCTTACTGTTTTGTTAGAGGGATGACAGTTTGAGTCATAATTCATACAACTTCATATATCTTCAGGTCAATTACAGTACCAGAAGGAATTTTAAAAATGTGTATTGTATTGTATCATAATTAAATACATCATTGGCTTTTTCTGCGTGATGTTGCTCCAACATTTCTTTTCTCATTTGAGGTTTTAACTCATGCCTTGAGTACCAACTGTGTCCTTGCTACTCACATAGATAATCTTTAAGAGTTACCACTTAGTGAGGTCGAAACTCCTCACCCTACCTTTCCACTTTTATTTTCTACCACTGTTTTAACTTACTTCACTGATCAGAAACCCAAGTCAGTCCTCATTCCATAAATATATATTAGACTTTCCTATATCCACTATTTTCTCTGCCTGATATGCCACTGCCATCCTTCCAATAGTTGAAATATAACTCCTCCCCTTTTACAATATTTTGGAGTTTTAAATTTATTCAGTTTTATTGAGTTATAATTGACATATAAAATAGTATATATTCAGTATACAGAGTGATGTTTCAATATATGTATACATTGTGAAATTATTACCACAATCAAGTGAATTATGATACCTATCACTTCACATGTTTATTTTTTTCTTTTTTGTGATTAGAATATAGGCACCTTTCATTTTATTGCACTTCACTTTACTTTATTGTGCTTCACAGATACTGCATGTTTTACACATTAAAGGTTTGTGGTAACCCTGTGTTGAGCAAGTCTATTGGCACCATTTTTCCAACAGCATATGCTCACTCATGTCTTTGTGTCACTTTTGGTAATATTTCAGACTTTTCCTTTATTGTTGTAACTATTATGTTTATTTAATCAGTGGTTTTTTTTTTTCTTTTTTGAGACAGAGTCTTACTCTGTTGCCCAGGCTATAGTGCAGTGGCACGATCTCGGCTCACTGCAACCTCCACCTCCTGGATTCAAGTGATTCTTCTGCCTGTCTCCTGAGTAGCTGGGACTACAGATGTACACCAGCACATCTGGCTCAGTTTTGTATTTAATAGAGGTGGGGTTTCACCATTTTGGCCAGGCTGGTCTTGAACTCTTGGCCTCCCAAAGTGCTTGGATTACAGGTGTGAGCCACCATGCTCAGCCAATGATCAATGATATTTGATGTTACTACTATTGTAATTGTTTTGGGGAGCCATGAACTATGCCCATATAAGATGGAAAAGTTAATTTGATAAATATTGTGTATATTCTGCCTGTTCCTCCAAAAGACCATTCCCCTCTCTTCCTCTCCTTGGGATCTCTATTCCCTGAGGCACAACAATATTGAAATTATGCCAGTTAATAAGCCTACAATGGTCTCTAAGTGTTCAAGTGAAAGAAAGATTTGTGGGTCTTCCACTTTAAATCGAAAGCTAGAAATGGTTAAGCTTAGTGAGGAAGGCATGTCAGAAGCTGGAGCCACCAAAAGCTATGCCTCTTATGCCAAACAGTTAGCCAAGTTGTAAAGTCAAAGGAACATTTCTTGAAGGAAATCAAAAATGCCACTTCAGTGAATACATGAATGATAAGAAAGTGAAACAGCCTTACTGCTGATATGGAGAAAGTGGTAGTGGTCTGGACAGAAGATCAAACCAGTCACAACATTCTCTTAAGCCAGAGACTAATCCAGAGCAAGATGCTAACTCTCTTCAATCCTATGAAGACTGAGAAAAGTAAGGAGGCTGCAGAAGAAAAGTTTGAAGCTAGCAGAGGTTGGTTTATGAAGTTTAAGGAAATAAGTCATCTCTATGACATAAAAGTGCAAGGTGAAGTGACAAGTGCTGATGTAGAAGCTGCAGTGAGTTATCCAGAAGATCTAGCTAAGATAATTAATGAAGGTGGCTACATTAAAAAACAGGTTCTTGGCCGGGCCCCGTGGCTCACGCCTGTAATTCCAGCACTTTGGGAGGCCGAGGCGGGAGGATCACGAGGTCAGGAGATCAAGACCATCCCTGGCTAACACGGTGAAACCCTGTCTCTACTAAACACACACACACACACACACACGCAAATTAGCCGGGCATGGTGGTGGGCGCCTGTAGTCCCAGTTACTCGGAAAGCTGAGGCAGGAGAATGGCATGAACCCGGGAGGTGGAGCTTGCAGTGAGCTGAGATCATGCCACTGCACTCCTGCCTGGGCGACAGAGTGAGACTCCATCTCAAAAAAACAAAAAACACAGATTTTCAATGTAGATGACATAGCCTTCTATTGGAAGAAAATGCCATCTGGGACATTCAAAGCTAAAGAGGAAAAGTCAATGCCTGGCATCAAAGCCTCAAAGGACAGCCTGACTCTCTTATTAGGGGCTAATGCAGTTGGTAAATTAAAGTTAAAGCCAATGCTCATTTACCATTCTGAAAATCTTAGGAGCCTTAAGAATTATGCTAAATCTATTCTGCCTGTGCTTTAGAAATGGAACAACAAAGTCTGGATGACAACACCTCTGTTTAATGACATGATTTACTGAATATTTTAAGACTACTGTTGAGACCTACTGCTCAGAAACAAAGATTCCTTTCAAAATATTACTGTTCATTGACAATGCACCTAGTCACTCAAAAGCTCCCATGGAGATGTACAAGATTAGTGTTGTTTTTATGCCTGTGAATACAACATCCATTCTGCTGTTAATGGGTCAAGGAGTAATTTTGACTTCCAAGCCTTATTATTTAAGAAATACATTTTGTATATAGCCAGATAGTGATTCCTCACATGGACCTGGGCAAAGTAAATTGAAAACATTCTGGAGAGGATTTACCATTCTAGATGCCATTAACAGCAATCATAATTTATGAGAGGAGATCATACTATCAACATTAACAGAAGTTTGGAAGAAATTGATTCCAGCCCTAATGGATTACTTTGAGGGGTTTAACACTTCAGTGTAGAAAGTAATTTCAGTGTGGTAGAAAGAGATCTAAAATTAGAAGTGGAGCCTGAAGATGTGACTGAATTGTTGCAATCTCATACAACTTTAACAGACAAGAAATTGCTTCTTATGGATGATCTAAGAAACTGATTTCCTTCCTCCTCCTTCTCCTTCTTTTTCTCCTTCTCCTCCTCCTCCTCTTCTTCTTCCTCCTCCTCCTCCTCCTCCCCTTCTTCTTCTCCATATCCTTACTCTTCTTTTGGACAGGGTCTCATTCTGTCATCCAGGCTGGAGTGAGTGGCACAGTCTTGGCTCACTGAAGCCTCAACCACCCATGCTCAAGTGATCCTCACACCTCAGCCTCCTGAGTAGCTGGGACTACAGGTGCATGCCACCACACCCAGCTAATTTTGTATATTTTTGTAGAGACAAAACTTTGGCGTGTTGCCTAGGTTGATAGCGAACTTCTGGGCTGAAGTAATCCACCTGCTTTAGCCTCCCAAAGTGCTGGGATTACAGGAGTGAGTCACTGCACCTGGCAAAAGTGGTTTCTTGAGATGATAAAGATGCCGTGAACATTGTTGAAATGACAAGAAAGAATTCAGAATATTACATAAACTTATTAATAAAGTAACCACAAATGTTTGAGAGGATTGACTCAAATTTTGAAAGAAGTTCTACTGTAGGTAAAATGCTATCAAATAGCATCACGTGCTACAGAGAAATCAGCATTTAAAGAGAAAGATGTTCTAGAGAAGTCTTTCATGAAAGGAAGAGTCAATTGATTCAGCAAACTTCATTGTTGTCTTATTTTAAGAAATTGCCAGAGCCACCATAACCTTAATCAACCACCACCCTGATCAGTCAGCAGTCATTAACATCAAGGAAAGACCCTCTACCAACATAAAGATTACTACTTGCTGAAGCATCAGAAGATTGTTAGAATTTTTAGCAACAAAGTATTTTTTCATTAGGATATGTATGTTGTTTTTAAAGACATAATGCTACTGCTCACTTAATAGACTACAGTATATTGTAAACATAATGCTTATATTCAGTGGAAAACAATAGTTTTATCGTAATATTTGCTTTATTGTGGTGGTGTGAAACTGGGCCTGCAATATCTCTGAGGTATGATTGTACTTAAGATCCACTCTCTTGGCATATTTCAAGTACTCAATATATTCTTATGCTGTATATTAGGTCTCCAACACGTATCCATTTTACAACTGCAAGTTTGTACACTTTGGGCTACATCTCCCCATCTTCCCTACCCCCAGACGGCTGGTAACTGCTGTTCTACTCTCAGCTTCTGTCTGTGTTTTTTTAGATTCCACCTGTAAATGAGATCATATAGTATTTTTCTTTCTGTGTTTGGCTTATTTCACTTAGAAAAGTGTCCTCTAGACACAAACAAATGAAAGAACATACCATGCTCGTGGATAGGAAGAATCAATATCATGAAAATGGCCATACTGCCCAAGGTCATTTATAGATTCAATGCCATCCCCATCAAGCTACCAATGACTTTCTTCACAGAATTGGAAAAAACTGCTTTAAAGTTCATATGGAACCAAAAAAGAGCCTGCATTGCCAAGACAATCTTAAGTCAAAAGAACAAAGATGGAGGCATCACGCTACCTGACTTCAAACTATACTGCAAGGCTACAGTAACCAAAACAGCATGGTACTGGTACCAAAACAGAGATATAGACCAATGGAACAGAACAGAGTACTCAGAAATAATACTACACATCTACAGCCATCTGATCTTTGACAAACCTGAGAAAAACAAGAAATGGGGAAAGAATTCCCTATTTAATAAATGGTGCTGAGAAAATTGGCTAGCCATAAGTAGAAAGCTGAAACTGGATCCTTTCCTTACTCCTTATACAAAAATTAAATTGAAGATGGATTAGAGACTTAAATGTTAGACCTAAAACCATAAAAACCCTAGAAGAAAACCTAGGTAATACCATTCAGGACATAGGCATGGGCAAGGACTTCATGTCTAAAACACCAAAAGCAACGGCAACAATATTGACAAATGGGATCTAATTAAACTAAAGAGCTTCTGCATAGCAAAAGAAACTACCATCAGAGTGAACAGGCAACTTATGGAATGGGAGAAAATTTTTGCAAGCTACTCATCTGACAAAGGGCTAATATCCAGAACCTATAAAGAACTCAAACAAATTTACAAGAAAAAAACAAACAACCCCATCAAAAAGTAGGCAAAGGATATGAAGAGACATTTCTCAAAAGAAGACATGCATACAACCAACAGACACATGAGAAAATGCTCATCATCACTGGCCATCAGAGAAATGCAAATCAAAACCACAATGAGATAACATCTCACACCAGTTAGAATGGCAATCATTAAATAGTCAGGAAACAACAGGTGCTGGAGAGGATGTGGAGAAATAGGAACACTTTTACACTCTTGGTGGGATTGTAAACTAGTTCAACCATTATGGAAAACAGTATGGCGATTCCTCAAGGATCTAGAACTAGAAGTAACATATGACCCAGCCATCCCATTACTGGGTATATACCCAAAGGATTATAAATCATGCTGCTATAAAGACACATGCACACATATGTTCACTGCGGCACTATTCACAATAGCAAAGACTTGGAATCAACCCAAATGTCCATCAGTGACAGACTGGATTAAGAAAATGTGGCACATATACACCATGGAATACTATGCAGCCATAAAAAAGGATGAGTTTGTGTCCTTTGTAGGGACATGGATGCAGCTGGAAACCATTATTCTCAGCAAACTCTCACAAGAACAGAAAACCAAACACCGCATGTTCTCACTCATAGGTGGGAACTGAACAATGAGATCACTTGGACTGGGAATGGGAACATCACACACCGGGGCCTATTATGGGGAGCAGGGATGGGGGAGGGATTGCATTGGGAGTTATACCTGATGTAAATGATGAGTTGATGGGTGCTGACGAGTTGATGGGTGCAGCACACCAACATGGCACAAGTATACACATGTAACATACCTGCACGTTATGTACATGTACCCTAGAGCTTAAAGTATAATAAAAATAAATAAATAAATAAATAAATAAAAGTGTCCTCTAGTTTCATCCATGTTGTTACAAATGACAGGATCTCTGTTTTTAAGGTTAAATGATATTTATATAGTGTTTATATTTGTGTGTGTGTAGGTATGTACATATATGATGCAATTTCTTTATCCATTCATCAGTCAATGGGCATTTAAATTATTTCCATATTTTGGCTACTGTGAATAATCCTGCAATGAACATGGGACTGCAAATCTCCCTTTGAGGTACATGTTTTATTTCCTTTGGGTATAATATATACAGAAGAGGAATTGCTGGGTCATATGGTAGTTTTAACTTTTTAAGGAAACTTCGTACTGTTTTCCATAATGGCTGTACCAATTTACATTCTCAGCAATTTACCTTTTCTCTACTCCCTTTCCAATACTTGTTATCTCTAGTCTTCTTGATAATACCCATCCTAACTGATACACAGTGATAATTCATGGCTTCGATTTGCATTTTCCTGATGATTAGTGATGTTGAACACCTTTTCATATACTTGTTGTCATTCATAATTCTTCTTTGGAAAAATGTTTATTTACATACTTTGTCAATTGCATTTTGTAAACTGGGTTATTGTTTGCTTTTATTTGCTATTCAGTTGTATGAGCTTTTAAAATATATTTTGGATATTAACTTCTTATTAGATATATAGTTTGCAAACATTTTCTCACCATCTATAGGGTGCCTTGTATTTGTTCTTTTTGTTTGTTTGTTTTATCTGGAGACAGGGTCTCACTTTGTCACCCAGGCTGGAGTGCAGTGGTGTGATCATGGCTCACTGCAGTCTTGACCTCCTTGGTTTCAGTGATCCTCTCACCTCAGCCTCCCAAGTAGTTGGGACCACAAGCATGCACTACCACTCCTGGTTAACTTTATTTTATTTTTGTAGAGATGGGGGTCTTACTATGTTGCCCAGACTAGTCTTGAACTCTGGCCTCAAGTGATCCTCCTGCCTTGGTCTCCTAAAGTTCTGAGATTATAGGTGTGAGCCACCATGCCCAGCCTGCCTTTTTATTTTGTTGACTGTTTCCTTTGCTGTGTAAAAACCTTTCAGTTTGAGTTAGTCTCATTTGTTTTTCTTTTTTTGCCTGAGCTTTTGGTGTCATAATAATTCAAATGGAAGTGACAGCTATACACGTATTAGTTGAATGATGCTAATAATTTCAAACTCAACAATGTTCTAGTAGCACGATTAGAACTAATAACACATACAAGTACTGATTTCATTGGAAATTTTAATAGGAATGATATTGGAAATAGTTTCATATTTTTATGATGATAGATACAGGGACTGATTTTAGACATTTTAATTTTGTTGTTATTGCATATAATAGTACTTCTGACACTCAGCAGAAGATTGCATTTCCTCTGATTGCCATATCTCCTCTATTCATTTAACAAATCTAACTTTGGACAAAGCACTTTTCTATCCAGTGGAGATATAATGATGAATAAGACATAGACCCGCTTTCAAAGAGCTCAAGCAAGCAGACCTTCGAACAACTAATTAAAATATGATGTGATAACATTTTAGAAATTTTACATCCAAAGTCCCATGTGCACATATTTGGGGATCCAGGGAAATCTTCAAAGAGGCATTAACATTTGGACTGGATCTTAGTCAAACCAGCAAAGGCAAGCAGATTTATAAGTCAATATAAAACAGTTATAAATGCAAGATGCATTATTCTGGCTTTGCAATTTGTTGTTAGTTGCTTTGAACATTACTGTGTCTTTTTTTTTCTGGAAAATCCTTTTCAAATTAAATCATAAAGCCACAGAGTAAAGTCCTGATTTAAGGAACAATCTAGAAGCAGTTTTTGTCAAACTTTTTCCTTTTTTCCTTATATATGACAAGAATAAGCTACACTCTGATGAGAGTCCTTTGAATTTCACTTCCAAAAATGTCTCCCAATTCTGTTTACTTTTTCTTCCCTATTATTATACTCTCCTTCTTTTGTCATGATTACAGCAACTGGTCTCCCTGTCCTTCATATTCACTCCTATGATACTTTCATAAAGGCTACTTAGAGAAACATAGACCCCAAATGGCAATTTCTGTCCTGAGGTTACTGTCAACATTTAAGGGGATCTAAGAACTTGACTCACAGCACTTCTTACTGATATTTTCTATCCTACTGCATAGCACACCAAAACTCCTAGGAAAACCTTACCCTCCTACGCAAAGAACTCTCTTTCCTGACGTCACGTTTACCCCATCTTTTGCCCTGATCATCCCCTTGCTCAGTGCTAAAGTCCTACAGAGTGAGCTCCTGATGTCCCCTCATCTCCAGCTCCCACACACAGTCCATGAGGGAGAATAATTCTCCTCCTTTGGCTTTTATTTGAGAGCATCTTGCAGTGACTGTTGTCTTTTCTTCTTTCAGGAAGTGGAGACAGAGAACAAAGCTAAGTGGGCAAGGCGGAAGGGAAAATACAAAAATCTCCATTCTGTCCCATCCCATTTTAATTTGCCTTTTTTTTCCTGCCCTACCCAGAGTATGCAAACATTTCTCCAGTGTCTCGGAGCATTTCCTGGAGAAATATCAACCTCTTGTAATTAAAACACATTCCTATTAGTAGTAAACTTCCTTTCTTTTAAAGAATAGAGTCTTAGTTTTACGGGTGGTAAAATGGCTCCTTGTTACTTTAACAGCAGCAAACAAGACCAACCTTCAGGATTCCGGGTTTGTCCTGTTCACCCTGAACAAGGCAGGGGACCCTGACTCCGTGGCTTAGGAAATGAATCTGCAGTCCTTAACTTGGGATTGTTGCTGAGAATTTGTGCTCAGCATGGGAATTTTGACCTGCTCCGTTTTTGATCTGAGTTGGTTCACCCCTCCTTAGAAAACCTAGTGGGCCCCTGCTCCAGGAAGGTCACCATATTGATGCCCAACTTACTGTTACCACCCGATCAGCATAACACACTACATCCTAGAACTCCTGGGCTCAAGAAATCCTCCTACCTCAGTCTCCTGAGTAGCTGGGACTACAGGCATGTGCCACCCCGCCTGCGGTGCTGCAGTGTTTCTAATCAGCGCTGAGAAATCTCTCATTCCTACTGAGGCCACAGCAGACCACTTAGCGCCTCTAGGAACCGTGCTTGGCAGGACCACTTCCCACTCCTAGAGGTTTGGAGATGTGGTTTCTGGAGAGATGGTCCTTTCAGTAGCCTCTCAGAAACCATCTTTGGTGCTGTCTTCTGAGGCTCCAATTTCATTCATCAGAGTTCTTGGCCTGAGGCCAGTCGTAACATTAGGCTGGGAGATTTTTGTCAGATTTCCTACTTACTGGGTTCTTTGTTTTTGAGTTTGTCCCTTCCTGGTAACAAACTAAGTGGCAGGCATATTCTGGCCAGTGTGCAGTCTTTTTTTTTTTTTTTTTTTTTTTTTCCCCCAGCAGTTTTAGGTTTACAGCAAAATTGATAGGAAAACACAGAGATTTCTCATACACTCCCCACCCCAACACATGCATAGCTTTCCCTAATATTCACATCCCCAGCCTGAGTGGTACATTGTTTCAACTGATAAACTACATCTACACATCATAGTCACTCAAAGTCCAGAGTTTACATTAGGGTTCACTCTTGGTGTACATTTGATGGGTTTGGACAAATGTATCCATCCTGGATAATACATGTCATTATACATTGGTCCAAACCCATCAAATGTACACCAAATATATAAATATATGTATATATACATTTTATAATATATATTTATATGTAAATATTATACATAGCAGAGTAAATATATATCATACATAGCTTGTTCTTTTATATATACACATTTATTTATATATGTAGTATCATTATTCATCATGCAGAGTGTCTTCACTGCCCTAAAATCAAAGTCTGTTTATCTCATTAGCTGTGCTATAAACCTGTGATTTTTCTAGTTAATGGTAGATCACATAAAAAACTCCAAAATTTGCTTTATCTTCAGGCCTATAGTAACAGTCAAATCAGCAAGGCAGCCATTCTCAGTTAGTGGGGTGGATCTTGAATAGAGACTCAGAAAATCTGCCAGTAGCCTTGTCTTCTCCTGCAGAAAGAATTTTTTAATTTTTATGACTTGAGTGGCCTCATGATGCCACCTAAGTCTGTTTCTTCATCTGAACAAGCATTATTTTTTTTTGATATATATGTATTTTATTATACTTTAAGTTCTAGGGTACATGTGCATAACGTGCAGGTTTGTTACATATGTATACTTGTGCCATGTTGGTGTGCTGCACCCATCAACTCATCAGCACCCATCAACTCGTCATTTACATCAGGTATAACTCCCAATGCAGTCCCTCCCCCCTCCCCCCTGAACAAGCATTCTTGAATCAATTGTGCATTCTCTAAAACCACTGTAACTCCAATCTCAGTGTGACTATCAAAATGTCCCGTTGGCTCCACAGTGGTTTTTCAAAGATAACACAGCTTGTTCTAGATGCACTTTTGCACCTTTATGTTTTAACTGCAGATGTCAGTCTGTCACTATTTAAATGCATTCTTGTTTTTTTCCTAAGGTAAGCATTATTTGGAGACATGACTTTACTTCTCCAAGAAACTAACGAAGCTTGTGATACCTCTAGTATCTAGAATCTAGTAGTAATGACAATCAGGAAGTCCAATCTTTACAAACACCTATTTTAAATCTTTAAGGTAGGGAGGCAATACAGTTCAAATCTTTAGTCTTCAGCAAATTATATTAAAATATCTTGACATGTTTTCTTCTACTTTCACATAACTGTGCACTTCTGATTCTTCTACTCCAACTGATTCTTTTTTCCTGCCATCCTGCCCTCACTATCTTGGTCCCTCAATCTCTTGTCTCCTCTACACCTTTGAGAGTCTCACACCACATCCTTATCACACGTCTTGTTTTCCCAGTGTTCATAGTCTCTTTAGGAGTAAAATATGTTTATTCTGTTTGTCTAATAATAATCTGGCAGAAACCTCAAAAGCATTATGCTAAGTGAAAGGAACCAGACACAAAAGATGTCTACTTGAATAATTCTACTTATATGAAATGTTCAAAAAAGGAAAATTTATAAAGACAGAAAGCAGTTTAGTAGTTACCTGGGACTAGGGTAGGAAAGGAGATTAGAATGGGGATTAATTGTGAATAAGCAGGAGGGACTTGGGCATTGGGTAACAGAAATGGCCCCAATTAAATTGTGGTGATAATTGCACTTCTCTATAAATTTACCAAAAATATTGAATTGTACACTTAAAATGAGTTAGTTTTATACTATGTATTTCACACACCTCAATAAAACTGATTTTAAAAAAAGAATTGCCTAAGTAGCTTTAGAGACAGGGTCTTGTTCTGTTGCCCAGGCTGGAGTGTAGTGGTGTGATCAAAGCTCATTGTAGCCTCAAACTCTTAGCCTCAAGTGATCCTCCTGCCTTGACCTCTCAAAGCACTGGGATTATAGGTGTATACCACTACACTTGACCCAGAGTGGCTTTTGTTCTTTGCTTGCTCAGCAAGGAGAGTGTGAATTCTTACTTAGCCAGTTTTATCTCATCACTCACAAATCTAACTTGTCATTCCGCTGCTTAAAAACATTTCATCAAAACCTCTCTATTGCCCAGAAAATAAAGACCAACTATGGTATAAGAGCCCCTTCACAGTTTCTCCTCTGTCTACCTCATGGTTACTCCTTCCTCATGCTTTCTCTTTTACATATTCAACCCCTTGTGACATGGAGTTTTCTCTATGAGCAACACTCATTCTCCTTTTGCCCATTTTTAAATTCCAATTTATGGTTTGAAAGACTCCTCAGGCTTCACCTGGACTTTACAGATAGGACTAAGGAATAGAACTTCTCTTTACTATTTCTGGGCCTTCATCACATCTCCATAATCCTATGTACTATGCTGTACTGCATATAATGCTTCACTTGTCTCTATTCCTTATCAGACCTTAAGCTTCTGAACAGCAGGGGCTCTTTGTACATGGTGTCTCTAGTGTTAATCCTTGTGCTTGACACACAGTCAGTCCTCAACAAATGTTTATTGAATTGGATTGAATTAAAGGTTTGTATTTCTCTAAAATTTGCCCAAGCACCAGAGGCGATGAAGAGTTTGGATTTCCGATGTTCTATCTATATGTTAAATACAGCCGAAATCAAAGCAAGTTGCACCTGTGTGAGGGTTGGAAGAATTACTGGTTTGATACAAGATTTCTACCTCATTGAGATTTGAGCAAGATGTAGTTTCCACATTCTCATGCTGTTCTAAACCCATCTGTTCTGAAATTATTATTTTTACTCTACTAGACCTCCAGATGCTATATTTTTGCCCTGGTAATAGTGTTTTTTATGCCAATGAATAAATATAGACTATCAGTCTTTATTCAACTTATATTGATTGCTAGTGGCAGAAAGAAGTGACACAAAATAAAACTGACTATGCCTAACATGCCTTCCTTTTAAAAATTGACAAAATAATCATAATTTTTGGTGACAAAATTTAGATCTGCCAGTTTTGGCTCAAGAAGAGTTGATTTGATTAAAAAGATAAGACAAAATAGGAGGAACCTTAACTGGCAAAGTTTGATATAGACAAAAAATATGACTGGTAGAGTACATTTATGAAATTCTTGAAGTTCCAGAAACCTGTAACTTCTGAGAAACATATTGGAATACGTATTCTCTTCTCTGAGGCACTCCTAAAAGGCATAATAACTGGCTTCTCTTCATGAGATGCCAATAGAATGATGAAAGGCAATACAGTGTACACCGCTACACTTGGCCCAGAGTGGCTTTTGTTCTTTGCTTGCTTAGCAAGGAGAGTGTGAATTCTTACTTAGCCAGTTTTATCTCATCACTCACAAATCTAACTTGTCATTCTGCTGCTTAAAACCATTTCATCAAAACCTCTCTATTGCCCAGAAAATAAAGCCCAACTATGGCATAAGAGCCCCTTCATAGTTGTTGTTCACATCATGCCCCATGTTCCTGAGAGTAGTCTAATATTATGAAGAGGGAAAGGGCTGTATGGTATTTGTATCTTGGAGAATGGGTAACCACATACTGTACTGCCTTTTTCTTAAGGGGTCGTTTTCGTGGTTGTTTTTCTTTATTGAATATGTTTAGCCAAATTCTGGCATAATATGCATATCCTACTACTCCTGAATGTAAAATCAATAGCATATATTTATAAAAGGGTTCAATACAATTATTTCAGTAAGAATAAATGCATATAAAAACATCTCATCTTATTACCATTTTTACCAGTTTTTTTCAAAAGTATATATTGAGACTGAAATTATATGAAACTTCACAGATAAATACAGTCAGTATTTTGTTAAACTGGTATGCACGATTCCTCTTGGAATAAAAGATTAGAGTCACACAAATATTGTGAATGAATTTACAATCACTTATGATTGTTGGAGCACTAACCAGGACATATAACATGGACAGTGGGCAAAATAAATCATGTATTATATTCAATTGTATTTATTTTAACCTTTTACTTTTATAATCACTTCTGCTGATTAAGTTTTAAAGAACTTTAGCTTTGATAATAGTTATTCAATTTACTTGTTAATTTCTTTTCATTAAGAAAAATTTCCTTTATGCTACACATGCAAGTTTTCAATTGTTATATATTGTCAAGACCAGAAAGACAACATGGTTTACTGCAGTAAAGTTAATTATTCAACAGTCTGCCCACTGATGCGGACTTTCATTGCCGCTGCATAAAATTTTTAAGCTTTAATAATGAAAGGTCCAGTTTCTTACTTAGACCATCATAAAGTCAAAACAGCAATGTTTCTTTAATCTTTAAAGCTGCTTTCACACAAAATGTTTTAAGTAATCTCTTTTTAAGTAATCTCTAAAATAAATTTCGGAAAACTAAATAAATTGATGACATTTGGAGGGCACTGAGAATTCATAAGAACACATCATAAAACTACGCTAAGATAGTGCAACTTATTCTAAAGCAATGTCAGGAATTTACAATCTTGTTTTTAGAATAGCAATATACCTTTTACTTTTTCAGTGATATATTCAATATATGTGACAATGACAGAAGTCAATTAGCATATAGTATACACAGCTAAAAACAGATGGTACAAACACAGTAGACTTAAAATTTTTACATATAGATCTTCATAAGTACTCATGGAAAAATCAGCATTTACACAAGTTTAACAAAAAATCAACATCTACTTTCAGATATATGTTTTATACAAAGAGTTATTGTAAGAGCATTCTAAGACAATTTTATATTTATATATTTCACATAATTGAAATTCATAAAACAGAATAGAAATATTCAAGAAAGTACATTTCAGCTCCAATAGCATAGGTTTTGCAAAAAAAATGTGTTTCTTTCCTAGGCAGTAAAATGAAATAGAAACTAAACAATAGGAAAAGCCCGTAAGCTCAGTGTGTCCTGCTCATACCTGTTTTATAAAAAGAACCTTTGAATTGTATTTAATCAAGCACTAGCTCCAACACAGTCATTGTAAATTATTTGTATTTTGCCTTGTTCCAAAAAGGAGTTAATATGGGATGAAGAGTGAATTTGCTGTACTGCATTAGGCATCAGTAAGAAGATGGTGACCCTTGTATGTTGAATTTCAAGCTTTTCAAAATTTCAATATGAAATATATCCTACTGCTAAATTATATGTATAAAATGTTAAAAGCAAATGAACCCATTATGTCGATTGTTACTTATTTAGCAAAAGTACCATTACAGAGACTCATTTTGTATGCAAATTGAAATGCTATAAGTCATTGAACTGCACGAAAAGCCAATATGGTTAATTAACAAATGTATTTTAGAGCTAGAAAATAACTGTTTCACATTAAATTACTTAAGATGAAAGGATACATAAAATCAATCAATCACCAGCATTTCATATTTTGACTTGTGCCATCTGGGAACTTTGCACAATAAGTCCACAATGGAACATCATCAGGGAGTATGACAGAAAAACGAGGCAATTATATTCAGTCTCTGAAGAATTTAACAAACTAGAGAAATTATCTTATTTACTACATTAGGATGACTTAAAAGATGGCTTAGTTTGATCCATATAAAAAATATACAAATTATACACAACAGCACCTTAACATAACAAATAGTGAAATCAATTAGATAAAAATATGGGTATTAATGTTTTTTTGAGACTGATAAAATTTCATATTCATTGAAAGTTATGGCAACTGAACACACTTGGAAAAAAATCAGGTCTCTCTATATTAGTCAGAAATGTCATTGTTAAACTTTAACAAAGACCAAACATTTTGTAGATACTAGGCAGTAAGAAGGCAGCCCCCATCAGCAGGTAGCGCACCAAAAATGTTTGGTTTCGTAATATAGTTTGGGAGAACTACCTCTACAAAGTCTATTCGTGCTGATGCTCCTGATGCTGCCATTTCTGGTGCCCGAAAAGCTGCTCCCTCCACATCCTCTGTTGTAGGTGTCACTGTATAGTCTCAGGCGATTGGGCAAGGGGCACACTCTGGATCTTCAGATGCTAAGATGAAAAAAATCAATTTCAATGCCCAAAAGATGGAACTCCTAATGCAGAAGGTGACTAAAATAATTACCAATTGGTTTACAGTACAGGGTGGTAGAAAGTTTACTTGTTTTAATGTAATTCCATAGAAATAGGTTTTAAGTAATATTTTTGTAAAGAGGCATAGTTCTAGGATTAGGAAAAATGTTAGATAAAATAAAAACAGAAAATTAAACTCAGAGTGGAATTGGACCAGATGACAAAAAACATGCATACCCCCTGAAAGGAGCAAGCAAAACTTTCATATGATGATCATCAGGTGATAAGCCATTGTCATGAAAATAACTTGCTCACACTATCACTTCCAAGCTTCTACTCATTTCCAATAACTCTTTGCAGCAACAAGCATGATTAAGGCATACTGTTTAAGGCATAAGAGAAATGGATACATTGATATTTTACTATGAATTTTAATATCCCATACACTCTCTGAAAATGACAAAATTTATGAATTTCCCTTCTATGAAATTTTCTTCTCCAGTATAGTGGTTCAAATCATATTAAGATAATTCAGTTTAATCTTCATAGTGTTTGAAAAAGATCTCATATGAGAAAACATCACTGAAAGACACCAATGAGAGAGGTATATGTAAATGAACATACTGTAGAAGAACACATTTTATTATATTAAAAGAATTTTGATTGAAATAATGTTTTGGGTTGTAAACAAATAATTATTCTTCCAATATATTTTTCTGTTAAATATTTAAATAGCAACTTTTGCCAGGCATCTCCATGTTTTGATAAAAATATGTGTAATTTGGACCTTGAGAGGAAATTTTAAAAACCATTGACTTGAATGCAGAATGATAAATGTATATATGAGAACAAAATCGTTTATAAAAATATTTAACATCTCTAGATACAGCAATAGCTCAAATTAATAAAGTATGGCTATTTGGAATTAAATCATTTAAGTAACCACCTTTTTAATTTAAGAAATTGGCATTTTTATAACAGTCGCTTTTACAGCTTGTGCACCTGACTCCATTATATTTGATATACTGTAGAGTAACAAATGATCAAAAGTCATGACAGATTCTTATTGAACATAATTTTTCAGTAGGAACCATCCTGAATCAATTAATCATGCTATTACTCTACTTTAATTTTCTCCCCATTTCTTCCAGAAAATCCACCAATCACATTTCAATTAATGACTCACACATATTTTGTTTACAATTTTTTGTGTACTACATTTTATTCAAACTAATTAAATGCTAGAATTTTACCAACTTGTACTAATTTAAACGTTGGATATGCTCAGACAAATGCAATTATGACTACACAGAATATTAAACGATGATTGAATACATTAGCTGCATTAGAAATTTCTTTTTGCTCCATCTAAAGAGACTTTTATATTTTACATTAAAAAATGAAAATATAATGTTTCATTACAGTATGTTTGCAAACAACTGAAATTAGTGCACATGAATCTTAAAATATTTTCACAATAGAACGTAAGAAGTATAGTTCTCAAATCCATATAATTTTTACTTACATTAGAAAACTTTGGCAAATACTCTAAAGGTTGAACAATTTCATGTATATAATAGGTACACTGGGAATATACATAGATTATTTGAACAAAAATTACTTATCTTCATGTTTAATTGACAGGCAATACATAAACAGATTCTTTGTGAGAATATTTTGTCTCATGGATTTTGCTATACGTTGGGTTTTATATTTATTTTTGGATGGAATATTAAATAGTCATTTAAAAGAGGTGTTTACAGATTGATATAGCCATTTCACATGATTATCTTAACTCTCTCAATGTATGTTTATAAAGTTCACATTCTTATTTTGCTGATATAAGGAAAATAACAGCATGTGTAAAATGTTACAAAGAATATTATATTTTTATATTTTAAATACTCGACTATATTTTATAAATTACACATGGATCATGCTACATATCTCAAAGTCAAACTCAAATTGAATATAATTATGCATTCTGTGCATTTTTGAATGATTCTGAAATGTGAAACTTGATCCTGCTGAACTTAAAACAATTAAATATTAGTATTTTGTCTCAGATCTCTCTGCCGTATCATTTGATCTTCTCATAGGGCATACAGATTGTTCAAAAATAAAATTGTCAACAGAACAGTAATATAGCAATCAATATTCTCAGCCCACTATCGAACCAGCCAAAATTTAACACCAGCTGAAAGCTTAAGGTATTACAGCGTGCAATTTGGTTTTGAAGATAGGGCATAAGTATACATCATTTTCTTTAAACATCAAGATGATCAATACATAAATCTTTATAATGGCAAGCAACATTTTATTCTTTAAATACATTGTATAAATTTTCCCAATTTATGCATCATTTGTGGTATAACATTATTAAAAGTCAATGAATTAAGAGTATATTTTTATTACAAAATGCAGTCATCTGCTAGAGTACTGTTTAGCTAACCATTAAGAAAATTTACATCATATAATTTTTGGCATATAAAAGTTTGAGCTAAATACATGCAATTGTGTTCAAGTTAGGTCATGCTTGCTCTAAGATATACCTTATAACATTTTCAAATATTTTGTTGATATGTTAAAGTGTTTCAAAAACTTAACAAAAAATGAAAGCATAATTATCTATGGATTCCAATACTCTACAGAGGAGTGAGTGAGTGCTGTAAGAGGTGGAAAACGGAGGGAGTGATAAAATCTGTTTGGAGAATTCAAGAAATAATTTTGAGAGCTAACTTATAATTTGGGTCTTTATTTCTCCATAAGCATTTACTATACAAAAAAAAAGAGAGAAGTAGTTCTAGGCATTGGGAATTGCATGTATACATTTATTAAAACTTTAAAGCAAATAACTTATTAGAGATGGTGAGATTTTTTTCATAAGGGAGTTTAATATGGATGGGATTGTTGGGAGATGAAACAATTTGCCTTTTGTCCCTTTAAACCTATTTCTATACCTCACTCTTTTGTATTCAATCTCAAAGAAAGAGTTCATCTACTCAGATAAAATTCTTACTTGTATACTTGATACCAGGATCAATCGACCTCTTCTACAAAGGACCTGGCTTGCTAAATTTTCCCCTTTCTTCTTTGGCGTTATTCTCTTTACTGGCTCCCTAATCTTGGGCTGTGTGTACTCGACGCCTCTGCTACCTCCTGTTCCACACCTAACATGTAAACCTGATAACTAGCACAAGTTGACATTTATTTCTTCTTCACTGAACTAAAATTTATTGAGCATCTACTGTGTGAAGGCAATGTACTAAACCTTCTCCCAGGCAGAAAATGGCAGTCTATCTTACTTCCTCACCAACCATTCATTCATTGCCCCACTGCTCTCTGAATTTTGAGCCCCTCCACTTATCACACCTGCTTTGGTAACGCAAGATGGAAGCTAGAACTGACTCCCACATCTGCTGTTCTCAGACTGAACTTAGGCAAGGTATTTGACTGTCTTGAGCTATAATCTTTGCAATCTGTATAATGGACATAATGACACTTTCCTCAATCTATTATAATGAATCTCAAAATGAAATATCATACACATGCCATGCTTTATCTACTGTCTAGCACATGAAAGCCTAAGGAATTGTTATTAGGCATAAATGTCCAAAAGTCCTTCCGATTTCAAATCCAGCTAACATTTATCAATTTTTACCTTTGGGATCTCTTTGCTGTCTTTCACTATTGATTATTCCCTATATCAAAGCTCTCTACTCTCTTGGAGTCTATGACAAGTGCCTTTCCTGCTTCACATCGCACTTTACTGTCTCTTTCAGGGCTTGTTCTTTGCCTGTCCCATAAATGTTGGTTTTCTTTTTTTTTAAAGTGTATTGTTCTTATCATTCAGTATGTGAGGATGTGCTCCCATAGTTTCATATAACATATGAGAATAATAAAGACAAAATATAGACTTCCAGCCCAATTATCTGTCTTTGTGCTTCAGTCTTCTATTTAACTGTATTTCAGGTAACTCTAATTGGATTCCTCAAACTGAATTCATCATTTCCTCTCTGAACAAGCTTCTTACTTTGGATTTTTTTAAACCTTCATTGATGATGTCACCATCTACTGGTTCATTCAAATCAGAAATCCAGAGACCTAGATTAGTCTTCTCCCTCTCATTTCTAACATCCAAGTAACCTTAATCCTGTGCCAATTTTGTTTCCTAAATATTTCAGTAATTTGTCCCTTTCTCTCCATCTCTGTTAACAAAGTTCTATAGAATAATCTGAGTTTTGCCTTGATTATTACAATAACCTGTTAATTTATCTCTTCTTCCTCAAAACTCCACATGATTATGAAATGAAATTTAACCACATCATTCCCTTTTATGGACTGAGTTGTGTTCCCTCAAAATTCATATGTTTAAATTTCAATTCCCGGTCCCTCAGAGTAAGACTATATTGAAGATAAGTATTTAAAGCAGTGTTTAAGTTAAAATGAGGTCACTAGGGTGGACCATAATCCAATGAGTGATATCTTTATAAAAACAGGAGATTAAGATATACAAACACACACCTACCCACACACACACTCACACACACACACACACACACACACACACACAGAGAGAGAGAGAGAAAACCATGTAAAGATATAGGGAGAAGATGGCCATTCACAAGCCAAGGAGAGCACGTTCAGAAGAACCCAACCTTGCTGACACCTTGATATTGGACTTCTGGCCTCCAGAACTATAAGAAGATAAATTTCTATTGTTTAGGCCAACAAGTCTGTGGCACTTTGTTATGGCAGTCCTAGAAAATGAATACATGCCTCTATGTATATTTCTTCAAGAGTTTCCCAGAGCACATAGGATACAATTTTAATATAACAAACCCCCAAAGTGTGACCGTATCTCCCTATTCAGCTTCCTCTTTGATGACTCTTTGCCATCATGCTATACTTCACCAACTCTTAACTGCTTACAGTTTCAAGTACACACTATGTTCCTCACCTTTGTACCTCTGCTAACACCACCCTCTTCATCTGGCTCAATTCTATCAGTTCTTTAGACTCAGTTTAATCATTATCTTTCCAGGAGCCTATCCTTACCCTCAAATGACTTTTAAGAAATGCACATAGAAAACTTGTTTTCTATGTATCTATTGATACATAGAAAAAAAAAAAAGAGAAAAATTACCATAAACTCTTAGCCCTAATGTGAGCATTATAACTGTTTAATGATTTTCGTTCCAGCTTTTTAAGGCCTATTTTATTTAAACAGTAGAGATTTTATTGTACAAAATTTTGCATTCTGTTTTTTTTATTTGATTTGATATTTTCTTTTGAGCATTGTCCCATCATTAAAAAATAATTTTAATGGCTTCATAATATATTCCACCATGTTGGCTGACTTCAATAAATCTAATTATTCTTCTATAACCAGAAATTCAGAAGATGTTTTTGATTGTTCTGGGGTAAAATGATAAATGGTATGGTATGTTTTTCATACCTCTAACTCTAGACCTCTCTCTGGTCTCTGGATCTGTGTATCTCTTGGACCTCTTCACCAGGGAATTTCACTAAAACTTCATATATTCAATATGAAACTCATTATTTTAATCTAGTACCTGTCCCATCCTCCAATTTTCTTCAAACTTTTTGTATCTTATAGCATAATAAGATTTTGTGTTTTATAGCATAATAATTCACCCAAGCACCAAGCACCAAGTCTTTCAAGTTAATAACTAGTGAGTTATCCTTGACTTCTCTTTTCCTGCCACCTTTCCCGATTCAAACTCAGTCATTTACTAAAGTGTTTCGGCTCCATCTCCTAAGCATAACTTGTATCTTTCCCTTCTATTCCACATTCCACTGCCATTGATTTAAATTGGTTCTCATAATTTCCAGGCTATTGAAATGGTCTCTAAACCCATCCTTTTGTCTTTAAACTACTCAATTCCACCTTCCTCAGATTTGCTTCATAACTGTTTGTTACCCTTGAAAAACACAAACCTGATCACATCACTCCTAGCTTAATGTTCTTCAGTGGATCATTGGATCCTTCAAAACCAAGTTCTAAGCCTTTGGTATGGTTCTGTACTAGGTACCTTATATATAATGTTATTCAGTCTTTCTCACAAACATCTGAGGGAATCAGCCCGAGTTTTCTATTTTACATCAGTACTTCTCAGAAAACTGAGATTGTGATTATTAATTATGAGTCTGTGCACCTGATTCCATCCCAAGATAGGAAATTTGAAAGAAGAACCTATAAAAACTAAAAATATATAACATCTCTAAATATCTATGTTGGCAATATCTTCACTATAGGTTCAAGGTGGGAAGAATATTAAAAGAGAGTGGAAAGTAAAGAATAAAGAACTTGTAATAAAATCATAATCAGAATGAAAATAAAAACTATTTTTTCACATTTCTGAATTCCTTTGACATTGAGGTGTATGATAATTTTATAAATTTCTCTGTGTAATAGAGACTTTGCTAGTTTATTTATTCCAGTGTCTCAAAGAGTCTGAAAAATAAATGACATTTTACTCCTACTGTGAGCTTAATATATATAAACTTTTCAAGGCTTAGTGGATTAAGAAATGTTGGAAAAACAATAGATACCTTGCTAAAAATATTATTATTCTAAAAATAACTCATAAAATCACAATCAGTGATAAATAGAGGTACGCATTTATCATTTCTAACTGGAAATTTAATGGAGCCTTGGCAGTGAGTAATCATTACCAAAGGAGCACTAATGCAGAATTGACATTCAGTGCTAATGAATTAATTTTGAGTCTAATTGAGAGGAAACTTTGCTTTGAATGACATCACTATGAGGCATGCTTATTGCTATGATTTTTGCTATTACAATGCTTAAGAATGTTCTGATGCTTTCATTTTATAAGATGTAAAGATGCTTTTATTTAGGGCACAATTACAGAAAGAAGATTTAGGAATAGAAAATGATAAATAACCCTTGGAATCAGGAGGTCCATGCTTGCAAACTCTGAATGCCATCAGAGTCTAACTTCCAAAAAGTAATTAAGTTCACTTTGGGAGGGTAAAAGTATATACCCTTTCATTACCAAGCCTGCTGCTTAGTTAACACTTTGCTGGTTCTCCACTTTCCCTACAGTTTGCTGCTGCATTTGCAGACCCTACGCCTCTTCCACCTCTGACACAACAACTCTGTCTCCTTTCAAAACCCAAGCTCCCATAAAAAGCTCTTAGCCTTAGTGGAGATAAAGTAAGTAGAAGATTCCACTTTCTCTCACTTTCACCATCTATTATTGTTTTCTTTTCAGGTGTAGTGATTTTAAAATAGACAAACACAACAAACCCTTGTCATTAGAAGACTCACCCTCCTGGGCTCTTCCTTTCCAACATTTGAGTGTTAGAAATAATAATATACGAAAGCAAGAGCATTGTGTTGAATTTATCTTGGGCTTCATTCTTTTGCCATTTGAGAATGTGTCATCTTGCCAAATGGTAACTGATCCACTACTGAAAGTTACGGGTACCTTCAGATATAGTTAACTATTTCTTTCCAAACTTTCTATCTGCCACAAAATGTTATTTTCCATTTGGCAGAGGCACCTAGGGAGCTTTGTTTTCACACATTACTGCTGGTGAATCTGAGGTAATCCTGGCCACAGGCTGGTTGCCAGGTCACTCCTGAGGTGACTGGCATTTGTTCTATAGCACTATTTCTCTTTATTACTTATGTAAAAGGAACTGTCTTCAGTGGCTTGCTTACTCTGATGCTCTCAAGGTGCTTAATTCCTTAGCTGTAGGAATCTGGTGCCTATTAGTGCTGGCACTTCAAATGTTCACCATAGTTGTATTCTTATTGGTTACCCTTAGCTCTTTTTTTCTGATAGTTAGGCATCATGCAACCAAGTGCTTGAAACAAAGTACATTTTAAACAAATACTGACTGCATGTTGTGCAGATGTTGTATTGACCATCTGGTCAACTGAAGCCTCTATTGGAACCATCGCTGATATATAAGCACCTTCCCTGGTGCTTAAGTTACCCCTTTAAAACAAGGAAAGTTGTTTTCTCTAGATTCATTGGGGGTAGGGTGGAAGTAGTTCCCCTCCACTGGGATGTTCTCAGGTGAAATAACCAGAGTCACCTTGTTTTATGCTTTTGTTATATACTCATTCTGTCCCTAATGACTAATGGCAACAAACAACTTTCTGATGGCAAACAGATGCTGAGACTTTTTCAAGGACCAGCAATCTTTGTGCCCTCATGCTCCTCTTCCCTAGAAACAATTGTCATTGTTTCCCTAGGACAGCAATGGTTGTCATATATTCCCAGTTGCCACAGTAAGTCTCACCCAGCATTATACTTTATTTATTGGCCTAAATATTCAGCGTTCCTTAACACATGACAGGGTATTGCCTCTATTTGTTAGAAATTCCTTATAACCAGTGACAAATACATTGTAGCCATGCATTTTCTTCTTCAGTTACAAAGTTCCTCATGGAAGACTAGAGAATGTGGATACTCTGTTTTAATCAGTGTGCCATCACTAGTAGAAATATGGCAAATTGTCTTTTAGTCTGCTAATGTAATTGCCAGGTTGCCCTATCTTCTGACACTTCAAACACAGGGCTATGGATAGTTGATGTTCTCTTCTTAACATTAAAAAACATGAAATAAATTTAGTGACCAAATTACTGAGTGCTGACTGTCACAGTATTTGAAACATCCAAATGTGCTTCACTAGCCTTCTGTTCTGGCCAATATGCTTTTTCACACACATTTTAATAGTACATGTTTGAAGCTGTGTTGTTGAATATCATTATAGACTTTTGTTTTTAGTTTTATCAAGCAAATTCCTCCATCTATCTATTCATCCAACTATTCTTCCGACTATTTCATTCCACATACTTGCTGCTGCTCTAGGCAATGGAGATAGAAATATAAAAGACATTCATATTTCTATCTGTGAGTCCCCATAAGGGAACTCATAGACCTGCAAGGGAAACAAGCAAATAAATAAACAATTCTAGCACAATTAAATTATTATTTTTTTATTTTTTATTTTTTTGCTAAGAGAGCACATAGAAGGGATGGCAGAACCAGTTTGAGTGGGTCCAGAAAAGGCTTTCTGAAAGAGCTTTTCTTCATTGAGCCATAAAGGATAAGTAAGTGAATTAAAGAGTAGAAAAACATGTATCAGGCAGAGGGAATGATATATACAAAGGCCCCAAGATAAGAGTGTAATTTAGGGTGACTGAAGCATGCAGCATGAGGAGAGAAAGGAGAGACAGATGATAGGCAGGTCATGAAGGCCCATTATCTTAAGGAGTGTAGAAACATTTTCTTGACTGTCATTGAAGTTATTATGGTTTTTAAGGTGGAAAGTGACATTGAATTTGCATTTTAGCTTTGGAAAAATAGAGAGGAGTATGGCACAGTGGAGGCAGAGAAATAGTTGATTTTAATAGTTGAGGCAGGAGATAATGATAACCTGAACTAATGCAATGGTAATAGAGATTAAGAGAAAAGAGTAATTACTCATAGTTGTAGTTACAACTTATTTATGTAGTTATTCTGTTAATGTCTGTTTCTCTGATTAAATGTAAGCTACATGAGGACAAGATAGGGTTTACTTTTGTCCATTACCATATTTCGTATGCCTAACACAACGCGGGACATAGAAGTGCCTAATAAGTGTATTTGTTGAATGAATGCTCTAATGAATGAATTTAAAAAGTGCAACCTATTAATGCATATCATGCACTGGGCAGAATACTAGGCAATGAAGATACAGAGATAAACAAGCTAGGCAAGATTCCTGTTCTCAAGGACAAGTTTTTAAAAGGGGAGAGACAAGTAAAAAAATAAGAGAATTTGTAATATTAACCAGTGTTATGCAGAAATTAAAATAGTTTTTGGAAGGTGTCTGGGGTCGGAATGACTGCTTTAGATTGGAGGGTCATCAAGGACCTTTTGTAGCAAGTGACATTTGATTTGAGATTTAAATGATAAAAAAGGAGTCAGCCTCTGGGGGCACAGAGTTCCAGACAGAAGGAAATGAATAAGCGAAATAGATTTGACAGAACTTGTTGACTGATCAGATGTGGGAGTAAGAAATAGACCTAAGATGATTCATAGGATCTAAAAAGTGTTATTTCTATTAACTGAGCTTGGAGATACTGGAAAAAAGTACAGATAGTGATGTAAATGATGAATTCAATACTGAAACTTTTGACTTTAAGGTACCTGTGATGCATTGAAATACATGGATGATAATTCACCTCTAAAATATACTTTCTTTCATTCTCACGCATAAGTGGGAGTTGAACAATGAGAACACATGGACACAGGGAGGGGAACACGATACACAGGGGCCTGTTTGGGGGTGGGGGGCTAAGGGATGCATAGTAGGTGACGGGTTGATGGGTGCAACAAACCACTATGGCATGCGTATAACTATGTAACAAAACTGCACATTCTGCAAATGTATCCCAGAACTTAAAATACAATAAAAAAGATATGAACCATGACTCTAAAAAATTATTACAATTATGTTCTCTAGGTGAAACTCCTTAACTGGCAATATCTTTAGTTAACTACATTTGCTGAAAATTTTCCAAATACTTGCAGCTATTCAGGGCAAATAGACTCTGTTCTGATGATTCAGAATTTTCTGTTAAAGTGGACATTCAAAGGTAACATGACTATTAGTTCTTGGTAGGCTTTGTCCAGGACTAATTATTTCCAGGCAGAAATCTGAATATCTGGGGTCTTTTACTGTACTCCTCCCTATAATGATCAGTGAAAATACTCAGTTTTAATTTTTGATTTTATTACAAAAAGTTTCATTTCCGTTGAAAGGAGCCTGATTTTTTAAGATCCCACTTGCTATTTTTGCCCATTATAATAATCTATATGCCATCTATAAGAACACACTACCAGTTTTCCATGTTCAACCTAGACTTGAGGGTCTGGTTGAGAGTTGTGTAGTTTACTGCAAATATTTTTCAACATTATCTTGGGCCATAGATGGTTTCCTTTATGTTATAAATGAGAAGGGTGATGATTAGACTTCTTCACCAAGGATACTTTTGTGGTTAATTTTGAAAGGTGGTATGCTAATGACCATCCAAGCTAGACAGTGCTCTTTGTGTACAGACACGCCAGAGACTGCCCTGCTACCCTGACACACAGCTACCGTGGATCTGAAGAATTATCTCAACAGAGAAGGCACAACTGTAAGTAATTTGACCTCATAAACTTACCCTGTTTTTCAGATAACTTTTAAAAAGTACCAGAAAGCTACACTGTAGCAACTGATTTTATGAAGTGTGGGTAGGGCCTGACAGGCACTTGTCTCTGAACTGTAAGAACACCTGTGATTTCCAGCTCCACCACACACAGACACTGCGGGGTATAAGGCATAAAGCAAAGAGCCTCTGGTTTAGAATTAAGATTCTCCATTAGCCTTTTCTGTTATGGCTATTCTAGTTGGGATACCTCTATGGACAGCGGGATCCTGCCTTCTGTTTCACTTCTATGGCCCAGCTTAACATTTTATTCCCTAGCAGATATCCTTGAACTTGATTTTCTATCTCCTTGGATGAACTCAACTTTTATCAGATCCGTTTGTGAGGTTACTCCTTTTTGGTCTGATTTCTCCTCTCATGTCTCTGTAGGCTGGACTTGTTAAATTGCTTGTCATGTCCAGCAGGACTCAAAATGTAGATTGAATCTGTTACTCTTTAGGAGTCAAAATCCATTAAAAAGTATTTGAGATTCTTTAGTCACCACCGCAAGATTTTTCACTAACATTTTCATTTTTCTAAATCAATATGTTGATACAAGGTCATATTAAGTTGTGTCTGCTGAATTGTTTAAGAATACCATTTGCTGAATTTATCTAAAGAACATTATCTGTGAACATTTTCTAGAAAAATATGAACTTTATTAAAGATGTGGCAGATAAGAATGCAAAAATTTGTAAATTGCCAAACACAATGGAAGTAATTAAATGGCAGTCCTTTTCAACTTTTCTATTTAAAAATGCTTTGTGTATAAATAAAATTAAAACATAACTTTCATAAATTTATAACTAATTATTTCATATATGCTTTTTCATTGTAGTTTTAATTTTTACAATTGTACTTATGAGAGTGTTTTCCTCCTCTTTCTCACACTCTTACTTACTTCTCTCCTTGACCGCAGCCTCAAGTACCCAAACATATAACCTATAATTTATTTTTTCTCATATAAATTCTAAGATTATTTCATTTAATTAAAAGTCTCTGGAATTCTAAGGAAAGTTGGTTAGACAAATATTTAACTTCATTAATGAATAATTTGGGAGGAGATAACACTTTTATGATATTAAATATTTCCATATAAGAAGTGATACATGCCTTTTCATTTATTCAAATCTTCTTTTATGCCCTTCAATAAGAATTTATGATTTTATTTCTGAAACATATGCCTTTCTTTTAAAACTTATTCCTAAATGCTACATAGGTTTTGTTGCTCTAGTGAATGGAATATTTATTTCAGTTTCTTTCATCAATGCTTTTGTTCCTAGAATGAAAAAAACCTATTGATAATAATCTACTCATTTTATTTCCAATCATCTGATAAAATATTCATTTCAGTATATATTAAGCCTCAGATTTGCTAAGTGTACATAGTATGGCCATATGGTTAGCAAAGAATATAACTGTCACTCATCGTTATTTCTACTCAGATTTATAAGTAAGACAGATCTGTCTTTGAATCCCTAATCTACCTTTCAGGGTTGTGCAATATTGGTCACATTGCTCAGTCTCCTTAAGTCTTTTCTTCCTCATCTATAAAATGGGAACTGATAATGGTACCTACATTATAATGATACTATGTGAATTTAAAGTATTAATACATATAAAGTACTTTAGTATCTGGCAGGTATAAAGCACTGAGAAATGATGAGGTGAAGAGATTCTCCAAGCAACATGGAAAAAAATGGTCCAGATAAAAAATACAATGCCAGCTGACTCTTTAGGAAAATAGAATTCAACAAAGAATGTATTTCAGGTAGTAGTAAACTTTTTAAAGTTTAAAAAACAACAAATAAAAACAAAAACCCTGATGAGAGTATTGATGTGTGCATAAACAAGGAAATATACAATAGGAATAGAAGGTGAATCAAATTTTGTGAATTTTGGAAACCACTGGAAAAAAAAAGAGAATTGAGCTCATAAGTTGGCTGTAGTAGAAATAGAGATATTCAGTGTAAATCACATCACTTAGTTCAATTTAACTTACTGATACTAAAAGATTAATATAATTTCTCCAAATATTGATACATATTACTAAAACCTAAATTAATTAATTTGAGTAGGTTCTCTAGGAAAATTTTCTTGTTGATTTTAAAATGGATCAAAATTAACATATCATACTGTCATTTAAAGAAACTTTTTTCCCTGTTTTGAATTCCTTATTTCTTTCTCAACTTTGTTAGCTCTTGACAAAAGCATTACTTTTACAGAAAAGTTAACATTTAAATTTATACAATTTAGCTAAGAAAACATTCCCCAAAAGTGATTAATTTACACTTGTCAAAAGAAATGGACTTAAATATATATCAGAATCCATTAACGCTAATTGCCATCAGAGCAAAATGAAAGGGAATAAAATCTCTTGGATCAACTAATAATAAAAACCTTCACTACCTGACAAAGGAAGACAGAATATTCAAATTAGCTATCTGTCAATGGCGTATTGGATTTTGGGATCATAAATGAATGCAGTAAAGTTTCGATACCACCTATATATTAAGCCTACTACTATATAGGTGTGTGATGCCAAAATAATGGGTTAGAAAAGTTGTTGAATAAACTTCAGGAATCATGATGCAGGTACTTACTGTCTGCAAACTGAGGTGTATTAAAATTAGTCTTCATTCTACTTGCTGAAAAATATCAAGACTCAATTCTAATGCATTTCTTCATATAATTCTCATATACACAGATGATACACAGCTTGTCACACTCAGCAAAAACATGCAACATTATAAGTTGTATATGAAGCAGTAGATTCGGGTTCAGGATCCATGCAAAATTTTTTAGGCAGAGGAGCAGGTGAATTTATTTCTGTTTTTGAATAGCGACATTCATTTCCAGATCAGTTACCTGGGGTTAAGAGTGAAACTTATTGTATTGTTGTCAGTTGCTCCTTTCAGATCTGTCAATATTTGCTTTATGCACTTAGATGCTCTGCTGTTGAGTTCATATATATTTGCAATTGTTACATCTTCCTGTTGAATTGACCCTTTTATATTATGTAATAATCTTCTTTGTCTCTACAGACAAGATTCTAGGCATTGAGGAGGTTACCAAGATAAATAAAAGGACTCAAAAGACCATTCCTTGAGAACTAGAGGTCAGATAACTCAGGAAATGCAAAATGAGCACTAGCACCATGGGCATTTTAGAGCAATTATCTTATGACTCATAATTTAGTAGATAGGAAGAGTTGATTCTGATATAAATATTTTGACTTCCTGAGCAGTTGCCATCTGGATCCTGCTTTGTAACTGCCACTGTGAAGTAAATCAGGCAAAGCAAGTTCAGAAATAGTAAACCTTGAATCCAGAGGTCCTGCCATAACTCCCAACTCAAAGGATGAAAGGAAAAAGAAAAAGAGACCTTCTAGTGTGCTAATATCGGTGTAGCCTGGATGGCCCTCTTCTCTCTGGATTTATTTTTATCTTAAGCAAGGGCTACTACACTACTGAGAACCTCTAGGAAGCTTCTCTTGGCTTCATTTATGCTCCTTCCCTCTGCAAACTTAACAACCACTTTCATTTATCATGCATCAACCATGTAAAGACACTATTGGGTATAATACATACATCGTATTACATATAATGCCTAAATAGAAAGGCATATCAGAAAGGCTAAACGCCCTGCTATAAGCTATGAAGGTACTAAGAGTCGAAAAAGATTTGCCATACTCTAAAGCCCAGGTCCCTTCCACTTGGCCATGATGTTTCTGCCAAAGGCAGGGAACCAAAGAGTAAGTTGAGGAAAATGAATCCAGATTTTATTTTGTAAACTTAAAAGAATCACCAAAAGAACTGTTGATTTATAAAAATGCAGGCATATTTTTAAAATTTGTATTCGATTTTAATATTTTTAATTTTGCTATTAAACTGCTGGAACAGCTCTTTTAACAGCTGTTTTTCTTGCAAAGGAATACTCATTTTTACTATATAATTTTCAAGTAATAACTTCATTCTATATGAGATTGTAAAGATATCTGGATATCTGGATTCCCATTGGATCAAGTTACCCTAAGTAAGTTGGTTTAAAAATAGATAGTTTATGATTACCAAAAAATTCATATTCCTGCTTCTCTCTCTCTTTCTCTTTAAATTTAGAGACAGGGTCTTGCTCTGTTGCCCAGGCTGGAGTGCAATGGTACCATCTTGGCTTATTGCAGCCTTGATCTCTTGGGCTGATGAAATCCTCCTGCCTCCACCTCCCAAGTAGTTAGGACCATAGGCACACATCACAAGACTTGGCTAATTTTTAAATTTATTTTTTTGTATAGATGGGATCTTACTATGTTGTCCAGGCTAGTCTCAAACTCCTGACCTCAAGTGATCTTCCCACCTCAGTCTCCCAAAGTGCTGGGATTACAGACCAGCCACTGTGCCTGGTTCCATGTTCCTGTTTTATCTTATTTGTTCAGTAATACAAGGGTGAAGAATCAGTGTGCATTTCTGTTTAAAACTACAGATGGAAAATATGATGGAAAACAATACAAGAAATTTTAGAGAAGTTAATTATCCTTGTTTCAAATATATCCAAAGATCTCAACTAAAAAACAGGCCATAGTTAGAACTATGCTGATTTACTTATTTAATGCTTATTCTGTGGATAAACTGGGACTAACAAACACAGTCATAATTTAATGAGACTCTGTATCAACTATTCAAAACTTTATCAGTGAAATATCTGCCAGGCTCTACAAGGTAGTACAGTTTACTTATGAACCAATATTGAATGCTAATCATTATACTTAATATAAACACTACAAAATATTTATATAAGTGACTGAATTACAACAGAAGCAAGGATTTCAGATTTCTCATTGTTATTATAAAAGGAAAAAGCTATCTGATTCCCTAAATCAGCTGAGTTCATATTTCTCATCCATTTTCTCCTACAATTTGCTGAGTTTAGCTCTGCCTTCATCTTGGATTAGACTCTTTCACATGTTTCTTTCTGTAACCATCTGAAACTTATTTCAAATGCAAAATTTTCTATCAGAAATTATTTAAAATTATTTAAGAGGAACAAATGGGCGGGGCACGGTGGCTCACACCCTAATCCCAGCACTTTGGGAGACAGAGATGGGTGGATCACAAGGTCAGGAGTTTGAGACCAGCCTGGTCAACATGGTGAAACCCCATCTCTACTAAAAATATACAAATTAGCCGGGTGTGGTGGCACATGCCTGTAGTCCCACCTATTTGGGAGGCTGAGGCAGGAGAATCACTTGAACCCTGGAGGCAGAGGTTGCAGTGAGCTGAGACCACGCCACTGCACTCCAGCCTGGGTGACAAAGTGAGACTCTGTCTCCAAAAAAAAAAAAAAAAAAAAAAAAAAAGAAAGAGAAAAAAGAGAAACAAATGGAAGGTGCTAATTTCTTATTATGAAGCCAAATAGAACAGAATTCCAGTAAAATATGGCTTATTTTATAATTTTAGATAGATAATAAATCAAATAATCATTTGAACATAGCATTTGTCATTCATTAGCTTTTTTTTTTTTTTTTTTTTTTCTCTCACAGTATCAGCCTCATGAGGAGGCTCTACAGTAGCTGCATTTGGGCATCAGGAATGACTTAAAGATTTTGTAAAATTTTGAGGCAGGATGCATTTAGTAAGCTGCAGAAGCTTTGGTAAAAGCTACCTATAGCAATTATAATTGCATTATGGACATTCTGATACAAAGTGTTTTACACAGTTTGCTCACCAGGCAACAACATTTGGCAATGTAGAAAAGGCCATATTGCCTTGCAATACACTGTAACTTCCTCGTCATTTCTTTCTTTAGAACACATTTTCATTTTACATAATGTTATGGAAATTCATTCCATCTAAAATGTACTGTAACAAATTATCCTGTAAGGAAACATTACCTAAGAATATGCCCAAAGTTGATATTTATTTTTTCAATTAAAATCAATTATATGTTCAATTAACTAACTTAAGAAAGCAAATAAAGTCCACGTGTAACCGAAAAGTGTCAGTTTAAGCCATGTTATTATATTGCCAACATTTTTTAAAAAGCAAAAGATACTAAAACAAGTTGACATCTGTAGTGAACTCTCGCCAAGGCTAGTGATGGATGTAATGGCTATAGGTATGCAAGTGAAATGAGAAGAAAGATAAACAATGAACGTTATACTTGAGTTATTAAGTTTCCAATAATCAAGAGCCAGCTGTTGTATAAGAAAATATCACAGAGCTTAACTTCCTATTCATTTCTGTTCCTTCCAATCAATCAAGTACTCACAGGATTCCATCAAGTGCTTGGCATGAGTCTAGGCACTAAAGCACTTCCTTCCATACTACATTGTAAATGTTCTTTGCAAGCCTTCTTTATGCCCCGCATTGTTGCTAAAATACAGACGAATGAATAAGATATATGTAGTTCTTCCCTTTACAAGTTAGAGTCTTCTTGGGGATATACTCGTAGACAACAAATTCAACATAATGTGATAAATGGTAATGTAACGAAGAGAAAAGAATAATTGTTTGCCTGAGGTGTCATGAGACACTTTGTAGCGAGAGTAGCATTTGGAATGCACTTTAAAGACTTACGGTACATCAAAAAGGAGAGAAAGACAAATAAAACATTTCTTCCTGACCTTTTCATATCTTCACATCTGTCTCCCATCTTAAATTTTGTAGTTCTAGATCCCAGTCACTGTCCCATAAACAACCTATGTTTCCTTGTCCCCTCTTCCTCCATCTGGCTAACTTGGCAAACTCCAGCTATCTGGCTGTCTCCTTCTATGCCTACAAAGTATCTGACTTTCTGAAGAAGACTACCTAACTTTTCTGACTGGATTTTCTTCAGATGTGTAACCTTAAATCACAAATCGGTGGTCAACACTGCCAGAAAATTCTAGGACACCACCCTTGTCCATTAACTTTCTCACTCTGTCTCAGAGTGCTTCATGCTTTCCCTTGTCTCCTCACATCTCTAATATTTTCTCCTTTTGCTCAGGTGATGACTGTTCATGCTTTATAGAGAACATCAAAGAAATTAGTTGAGAACATTTTTTATCTTTCCACTCCCAGGCCACCAGTGTTTCCATGTTAGAAGAGTCCCTGGTTCTACGGACACCTTCTCATCTGTGCTCTACATCCCATTCCCTCACCTCTTCAAGCATTTCTTCTGGTAATTATTTCCCTTCTCTTCGGCATCATCAATTCCTTTCTTTTTATTGGGTCATTTTCATCAGCTTGCAAGTATGCTCCACTAAAATCTGTCTTTAAAAAGTCCTTTTCATGACACGATGTCCCTGTCCAGTTACTGATATCTTTGCACTGCTGCATCTTGCAGTTAAAAATGGAAGAAATTGTGCTTGTTGTCTCTTTTTGCTAATCCTTATTTGCTCCTCAACTACTCTAATAAGGCTGCACATAATGCACTACTAAAATAGCTCTTATCAAACTCCTCTCAATGAATTATATCTTGCTAATGCCAATGCTTAGTTTTCTTTTTCCTTCTTAATTGACTTCTCAGTAACATTTGGTACAATTGACCCCTCCCTCCCACATTCTTCCAGACTTCAGTGGCACTACCTGCAGTTGGTTTTCTTCTTAACTCTCTGGCTACTCACTCTCACAATCTTTTATAGGCTCCTTTTCCATACTCAAACTGTAAATGTTCCAAGCTCAGTTCTGGCTCCTCTTCTCTTCTCTATTTGTGTTCTCTCCTTTCATAACTTCAAAGAGTTTCATAATTTTAAATATAGTCTATACAGTGATGACTCTTAAATTCACCTCTCTATCTCCCTGAGAAGATGATTTATATATCTAACTACCAACAACTGATTGTTTAATAGACATCTCAAACTTTCCATTGCCAATATCAAATTCCCAATTCCCCTCATCTACTAGTCTTTGAAGTTTCTTTATATCAGGAAATTGTGTCACCATATCCAATTAGTTAAACCCAGACTTTGGAAATGTGCCTTGATTCCTACTTTTTCATTTCATCATGTATTCTGTCTGTCAGCAAGGACCTACCTCCAAAATGGATCACAAATCTTCCCACTCATTGTCTCCATAACTACAATCTTAGACAAAGTCACCAACATTACTCATCTTCACTATTGCAATCATCTCCTGATTGGTGTCCCTTTTTCAATGTTGTCTCCCTAAAATCCCCACTCTCTAGAGAAGTCACACTGTTCTTTGTGAAACTTAGATCAAATCACGTTTCCTTTGCTCAAAGTCTCTGTGGCTTCCCATTATGATCAGAATACGATCCTAATTTCTCAACATGGCTCACAAGGCACTTCATAATTTTACCCCACTGGCCTTTTATATTCCTTCACCTTGCACTGGGCATGTTCAACTGCTCTGGCCTTGTGCTTCTTAGACATCTCAAGCTTGCTGCCATCACAAGTTTTGTACACCTGGTTTTCTTCTTTTTTTCTTTTGTTGTTATTTTTGCTCTTTCTCTTTCTTTACAACTTCATCATTCCTACCATTCAAATCTAGATGCAAACTGGACCTGTTCATAAAGGTCTTCCTGGACCAACCTAGAAAGAACAACAACAACAAAAAAATCCAACCCCCACCCCAAATCATCCAACTTCTCCATGAACCCTCAAAAACCCAACTATCTCTATAACATCATCCTGTGTTCTTTATAGCAGTTACCAATCTTACTCATTTATTTGTTTATATTTTATTATCTGTCTCCCTCCATCACACTTGAAAGTCATTGAACAGTGGAAAATTGTTAGATCCCCTGGCACCGAGAATAGTGTCTGACACATATTAGGCACATGATCAATTAAAGTTGTTTTTAACTGACTTATTCATTATATAATGTGAGAACTTAGCAGTATATCTTCAGAGGCACAAACTTGCGAGTCATATTTAGGGAATTAAGTAGTGAGTGGTAGGAGGAAAGGTAGGAGTCAGATTGTGAAGAGCCTGGATTGCCATGTTTTGGGGTTTAGATATTATTGTATGAACAATAGGAAGCCAAAGATTTTTCATTTTATATTCTCTCTTAAGTAAACCTTTTAGGTATTAGGTCTTCCTTATATAAAACTAAAGTATATATTTTAAAATGTGTTTTATATTTTACAATGTATACCCATTTAGATGGAAGTAATAACTTAAAAGATGCTCTTTAAGATTACATTTAGTACAAGAAATGCTGTTCCATTTTCTTTTGAAAATTCCATGAAACATTTAAGCAAAATGAAGCTTTTGCTTTTAGAAATACATTTAATTTAGATGTATTTCAGTATAATCCAGAGCCAATAGATAGCCTTAATAACATTTTACTGTAATTAAAATACAAAATAATTCATTTATCTACAGTGCCACTGAATATTTCCTAATGTTCTTACTTTTTAACCAAATCATATGGCGTAAGTTATTCTATCCCATCATTTTAGAATGCACATAAATGTAAAAAGCTAATATTTGATAAGAGTCATAGTTTTGTAATCTAATTAATTTTATTTCTAATCTTGCTCATAAAATTGTAGTGCATTTAGTTTATAACTAGAAAAGATTGCTGTTAAGTAGTAAATGTGAACGGGAGTCCTATTAAAGTTATGGGAAAAGGTTAAATTTAAAGTAAAAAGAATAGAAATGCAAAGTAGTTAGGTAAAGATTTGGGGTATATGCAATATAAACAATATAAAATTAAACACAATGGAAAAATTAGTTTGGTAAGAAAATGATATATATTTTTACATCAATGAAAGGACAAGCTATAACCTTATATTACCAGAAGAAAAGATACAATATGCATCTAAAGAAATTAATATCATGAAGTTAATTTCTTATGTGAATTTTTATTTTTAATATTGCTCAGCCACTTATCTTAAATGTCACAGAAACTGTGGCAAACTATAGCAATTTAGAAATATTCCCCCTTGCATCTGTTCGACAGAAAAGCGAGCTTTTTAAAGATGTATTTTGCATATTGAAAGACCTGAAATAACCCTGACTTGAGTAGAGAGGAGAGAGGAGACCTGAAGAAAGCAGAAAATCTATGGAGAGTTAGATACATTTCAGCGGTTTTAGTGTGTCTTATTGAACCAACTATCAATAATGGGGTAGTTTGTTGTTTACTCATGAAGAGTCCTTTTTAAAAGTAAAAATCAAAGCACAGGTGGCAGGGAAATCATTTAAGATGCTATAATAAAATATATCTGATGAAATTCAGGGTTGTTTTTAATTTTTCTTTTTGCACCTACCAAAATATCATTGAAGAGAGCCTGGCAAAAATCAATCCCTCAATACCTGTTATGTGTCCACTGTTGCGGAGACTGTGCCGTTCCAAAATCTGCAGTTGGGTAGGAAAGCACACTGCTCAGCAGTTGCTTAGTTGACAGTTGAACTATGGAGTTAAAGCTTCAGATAATATATTCAACATAACAAAAAAACTCTCACAGAATTAAGCTTATTATCTTTCTGAGTAAAACTATAATTAGATCTGAATTCCCATGGAAACTTTGCCTTGCAAAAACTCAAGAAGAATTTCTAAGCTACCACTCTGAATGCAAAATCTATGGCTAATTTCATGGTTAAAGTGGTGGGAAAGTTAAGGGATAGTTTGAAGTTTTTCAGACAGAAAAAGGGAATATCTCAAGGAAGATGCTTAGAGATGTAAAGGTGCATTGTATATTGGATGTAGCAGAAGCCTCGTGAGATCATGAAAGTGTTGGGAGGCAATGAAGCCAGAAATGTTGGCTCCAAGCTATGACAGTTCTTGACATTTTGTCTTCTGAAAGCTGTGAGCAGTCAATCTGCGCTTTCAGATTGACATGTGCCTCGGTATATTTTAATAAGAAAACTCTGACAACAATAAGGAAGGTGTATTCCAATGGTAGAGATGAGAAGGAGGAGGAATTGTTCATGGCACAGGCAAGCGTTATTAAGAAACTCAAGTAGGGCAACAACATGGGAAGGCAAGAGCGCTCAGATGTGACATAAGTTGATGGCTAGTGATTTGGGGCTAGTAGGAGAGGAAAACGAGATGGCTACTTCTACTTTCGGTGATTCTGTGCATAGTAGTGCTGTCATTAGGCAGTGTATAATAAGAAACAGGATTTCTGTTTGATTTGGTTTAACCGAGTTTGGTTTTGTTATGGGGTGTTGGGTGGAAAAGAGCAATAAGGATGATTTCCATTTTTACCTGTGTTGAATATTCCATATGAGGTTGGCTATGGGAATATGGACTTGGAATTCAGATAAAAAGTTCAGGTTGGAAATAAATGTTTGCAGCTCATCAGCACAGAGGTAATACCTGAGACCGCAGGAATATATCTGTTACTAGGTTGTTTGTGTATTTTCTGGCCTGAGACGCTGAGACAAAAGTCAATATTAGTATAATGTTTCAGAATGTTCATTTAGGAAAGATACTATATTTATTTCGAGACCATAAAGGATATAACAAAAATCTACAATAATGAATTTATAAAATACATGAAGATACAAACCATGGATGTATGCCTTTCCTAATCCTTGTTGAGTGTTCATTTCTATCATGTGTTTTAGTTGCTAAGTTCAATATTTGACTAAAGAAGTTGCCAATTTTAAAAGCAAAAAGTCATTAAGAATTAATAACTAGACCATTTAAACATTTTCTATATTTTTTTATTGAGAATGACTGAAAATGAGTCGTGTAAGTTTTCATTAGAGTACTGCTGGTGAAGTAAGAAAGGCACGTTAGCACCATGCATTATTTTTAAGAATTTATTATAAGAAACTAAAAATAACATTATTTCATTTATGATAAAGATTTTTTATGAGATAAAATGAAAAATATCTGGAACTCATGCCAATCTTTTCTTGCACACACCCAGATTTTCTAAGTGTCAGTGTATACTAAATTTATTTAAAATTTTTCCTGGGTCTAAATGATAATAAGCCTTATTTTCATCAACTCTTACCCAAAATATATTTCCCAGCTTAAAAGAGGTAATGATATCTAGCACTCTTTACAAATAAGGACATTGAGATTCAGAGAAAGTAAATAACTCATAAACAAGCAACAAGGGCCTTTTGCCTGCAAAGTACATTCCCACTCAAGTACTTTACAGCTCTTCTCAGCGAAACAGAAGTAAGAGTGTGGGCTAATTGTTCCACTAGAGACTAAGCCTCTGAGATCTTATAAAACTGAAGCCCAGCGTTTTCAGCATCACTGTTACTGCAGGCAGTTTTTATCTTTTGGTAAACTAATCATCAGGGATCAGAGTAGCTATTGTTTGAAGTAGTCTGAAAAGAGTAATTTGAATACCGTGGTGTTACTTGGCTTTTGTGACCTCTTCCAAGCTCCTCCCATTCCCGACACATCCTTAGCTAACCATAATATTATCATTCTTAATTTTGTGTGGGGAGTATCAGTTTAAAAAGAAATACAATTAGCTCACAAGGCAGAACTTAGTCTTTCCTTTGTGAGTCTATGGAAAGCACATATTTGATATTTTAGAAGTGACTCTAATAATCACTCTGTTATAACACATTATAATTTATAGAATACTTTTAAATATAGAATGTCATGATTGTCTGCTTATTTCATTTGAATTGAAAATACAGCACCAAGTGATAAGAAAATATATGTTTCTATGTACAATTCTCTAAAAGCAGAGGGCACTGATGTGGTTTCCCTTGGTTAGTTAGCTTGTCAAACTGGGGATTTTGATAAAGACAATCCTAAAGAGGATGGTACCATGGGTTCAGCAAAAACACTGTACCTTGTAAATTGATATAAATTAGTAAAAGCATAAGGTAATATGATTACACAATCACACAGTATCCAATTATGTATTACAGTTACAAAACAGAATTATAAATACAGAGTTAATAGAAACATCAAAAAGCCATTCTGTAAGCTGTGCCTGACAATGAAATTTTCATTACAATGGCACTAAGGAACCTATTGATGTATTTCATTAAAATAGCTAGTAGGGTAGCATAATGCCAAATGAGGTAAATTCATTAATAGGACCCTGAAATGAGAATGGAAACATGACTTAGTCACACCTGTCCAGTTTAGAATGCATATTAATCTATGAGCTTTCTTCATTATTTTGATAATAACTGGTAGTAAACTAGATAACAAAGGAAGGATTTTAAAAGAAGAAAACATAGCAAATTTATATTTAGATAAGCCTGCCTATGGAGTAATCTTATTAAAAAAGAATAAATGAACTTATATGAGAAATAAAAACACAGTACTTGGAAATGAATAGTTTAGAAATTTGAGTGATAATTATAAATATGTAGCACTTATTGCTATTCAGGTTAGGAAAAAAATACACAGTGCATATATTACTCATATACATAGAACCTTTACTTCTAAAATGCTGATTTTTATAAATATTTAAGCATTTTATTTATTTATTTGAGAGAGGGTCTCATTTTGTTGCCCAGGCTGGAGTGCAGTGGCATGATCAGAGCTCACTGCAATCTCAACCTCCTTTCCTCAAGTGATCCTCCCACTTCAACCTCCCTTGTAGCTGGGAATACAGGCACACACCACCAATCCCAGCTAAGTTTTAGAAATTTTTGTAGAGACAGGGCCTCGCTATGTTGCCTAGGCTGGTCTCAAACTCCTGGGCTCAAGTGATTCTCCCACCTTGGCCTCCCAAAATGCTGGAATTATAGGCCTGATGGCCTTAGCATTTTAGTATGGAAGTATAAATTCTTCCCTTAACCTGTATATTGACAAATATTTCATACAGTTAATAATTTTATCTGTGTTGAAAGTGTTTTATCTTTATTTATCTTTGAAAATATATTTCTAAAACACATTTTTATGTTCCCTTTATTATATTGGAAAATGGTACAGCTCCTATGGAAAACAGTATGGTAAAATATAGTGAATAGTTTCCTAAAAAAATTTAAAATAGAACTACCATATGATCCAACAATCTCACTTCTAAATGTATATCCAAAAGAACTGACACTGGGATCTTGAAGAGATGTCTGCACTCCCGTGTTCATTGCATCATTATTCACAGTAGCCAAGATATGGAATCAACCTAAATGTCCAACAACAGATGAACGAATAAAGAAAATGTGGTATGTATGTATATAGCGGAATATTATTCCACCTTAAAACATGGGTGAATCTGCTAAGTGACATAGGCTAGTCAAAGAAGGACAAATACTGCACGTTCCACATACACAAGGTATCTAAAATGGTCAGACTCACAGAAACAGCATCAAATGATGGCTGCCAGGGGCTCAGGGCAGGAGGGAATGGGGAGCTGTTCAATTGGTATAAAGTTTCAGTTATACAAGATGAACAAGTTGCAGACATCTGCTGTCCAACATTGTGTGTATGGCTAACAATACTGTATTGTATGCTTAAAAGTTTGTTAGGAGGGTAGATCCCATGTTAAGTAGTCTTACCACAATGAAAAAACTAAAAAGGAAATTGAATAACACAATAAAAAATAAAGTGACTTTTTTATTGAAACAGTCATAAAATTACAAAAATGTTTAAAAACTAAAAATCATGTTTTTCTGAATTACTTGAGAATAAACCGCCAATCTGGTGTCCCATTACTCCCAAATACTTCAGTATTTCCTACACACAAACATTCTACGCAACCAAAATACAACCATCCAAATCAGGAAATTAATAGCGTCTACTCTTCAAACCCAAATTTTGTCAGTGTCTCAAAAATGTCCTCTATAGCTAAAGAACCAGTTCAGAAGGACATTTCTTTCAGTCTCTTTAGTCTTCTTGAATCTGTAATAGTCCCTTAGTCTTTCTCGACTTTCATGATCTAATATCTTTCCTTAACAGTGTGCAGCTGTCAGTGTAGCTCTGGTTTTAATTTACATACATAATTTAAAGTGAATCTTTTTGGAAGAGTATGTCTAGTTAAGGTATAATGTATTGGCATCTTCTGTGAGTATATTTGTGTTGTGTACATGTCCTTAGGTATTCACAAAGGTGGTACTACAGAGTTCCTGAACCTTTGTTTTCAGGGGCAAAATCACTTAATAAAAGCAATGATGCTTGAGGGATAAAATCATATAAATAATAGATACACCATTTATGAGATATCTAGCATACAGAGCTTAGTAGTTTAAAAGTATCATTTATGCTTGTACTTGGGAAAATTTTTCTCTTAAATAATTCCTTAATAATTTCTACTATGGGAAATTAAAAACCTTCACAGATGATAATGAAATCTAATCCTATTAACAACCCAAAATCGAATTTACTCAATACAATATTCTCTTCTTAAAAACATCTTCTTCAATCAACATACTAGAAACGGTTATATGACTAAAATTATCCATTTGACAAATTTGAACCCTAAAATCGGGAGGGCCCTCTTTTTGGTGCTCTATACTAGGGTTTTTTTTTTTTGTTTTCTGGTTTTTTTTTTTTTTTTTTTTTTTTTGAGATGGAGTTTCACTCTGTTGCCCAGGCTGGGGTTCAGTGGCATGATCTCTGCAACCTCCCAGGTTCAAGTGATTCAGTTGCCTCAGCCTCCCAAGTAGCTGGGGTTACAGGTGCACACCACTATGCCTGGCTACTTTTTGTATTTTCAGTAGAGACAGGATTTCACCATGTTGGCCAGGCTGGTCTCAAACTCCTGACCTCAAGTGATCCACCTGCCTTGGTCTCCCAAAGTGCTGAGATTACAGATGTGAGCGACTGCTCCTAGCCAATACTAGGTATTTTGATGTGGCTTATTTTACATAAAAGGCAAAATATTCTACTTCTAGGTGAAAATAAGAACATGTATATTCACAATAGACTATTCATATACTGAAAATAGATACAACTTGAACTTTAGAATTAATACTTTTCTATATTCCATAGCTTTTTTCAGATTCTCTGAAGGGTCAATGACCCAAAAGATATTGTCACTACTTCAGATTTACGTTTCCACTTAGAACTTCTTCCAACAACTCTTAGCATTCTTCATCTACCAAATCTATCCACTTTCCCAATTTTGAATATGTTCATCAGGTTTTACTGTATTTACCGATATTACCCCATTAATTCTGTTGGAATATATTTGAACATTCCTCTCTTAGTCAGTGTTTATGACAGCAAAGTGAGGTATCATGCTTCATGCCTTGTGCATCAGGAGACATGAATATTCATGTTACCTTAATTTATGTTTCCTTTTCTTCATATTACTTCATAGTTTCATAATTAACACATGCATTTACATAATATATTTAAACTCTAGTTGAAACAAAATTAGTCATGGCCTCGATAAATTATTAATGAATGAGGCCTTATTTTAACTTTAGGGTATTAGAAAAATTCCTCTCACACATATGGGACAGTTTAAGTTAAAACCCACGATTATTACCAGTCATTTATATGATGTTATGTTACTTCTGTGGAAAAAAATTCTAAATTTCATTTTAAAAAATTGTTTTTATCCCTTCATTTTTATCTTGACATATATTTTGTTTCTTGATGAAATGTGACACATTTTAATAAAAAGCAAATATTATACCATTTTTGTATTTTATTTAGTTGTTACAAATATTAATTTAGTTAATATGAAGTTATTTTTCTCCCTGTCATGTCTTAACTATTGTGCCTAACTTGAAACCATTTAGAGAGAGAGAAAATGTGTGCAGGTTTATAAAATCCAAGTCTGGGCTATCAGCTATTGAGAAATCCCAATCATTTGTCCTTGTCTGACTTCATGCTGCTCTTCAAGATTAATCTGATTATAATGTTTGGCTTCCCATATAATTTTCTGTGGAGAAAAATAATCAAGTGACGCAAAATGTCAAGGTCACATGACAGACACTTGTATTGCGAATCCGTAGCTCAGCATTCTTGTTTGGAATGTCTACCATGTTTAAAGCATTGGAGAGTCCACAGTGACCAAGTGGAAATAACCTCTCATTAATGGAACTTATACTGTCTTGAGGAGATATCTCCAAGTACGCAGAGTCAAAATCATACAGAAAGCAGTAAGTGCTATGATGAAAATCCAATACAATAATGAAATGGTATAAAGAAGAAGGGAGACAATTTTATATGACATAATTGGGGAAGGCCCCCGAGGAGGCAGTTATCTGAAGAGAGACATAAATCATAAGACCTAACGATGCAAAGGTGTAGAAAGAAAATTCTCAACGGTGTAAAACCTTCAAAATGGGAACACACTTGTTTTGTTCAAGAGGAACACCGGTATAGCTGGAGTTCTAGAAAACAGAGTGTCCTGTACTAGGATAAAATCCCCCGTGCATTTGATGATTTGTGTGTCGGCCTCCTGTGTCTGATGCATCTAGTGTATGTTGGCATTGAATTTCTAGACTAGCAATGCTGAGAACCAGACCTGTTGTAGGAACCTCTACAATGGACTCCATTAATCCCTGTGTCCTGGTATTTATAGTCTTAACATTGTTTTCTTCCATACTTTGGAAGAAATGGTCCAGATTTGGTCTCTGTGATCAATAGCATATGGTAGACATCATAGTATATCACTTCTGAGATTAGATAAAGACCAAGGCTTCTGTCTTAGATGTACACTCTTTCTCTCAAATCACTTGCTCAGGAGGAAGCAAGCAGCCACACTCGGAGTAGCCCTATAGAGAAACACACATGAGCTTCTATAGGAAAAGAATGGAAAGCTTCCAGCCTATCATCAGTGAGAAACCCATTTGCCAACCACCACTTTAGTGAGATTTGAGGCAAACCCTGGCCCATTCAAGCCTCATGAGACACCCTGAGACAGCATCACTGAGAATCCAGCCTCTCTTTGATTCCTGACCCTGAGATGCTCTTACACAAAAAAATGAAGGAAGGAATAAATAAGCAAACAAATAAGGAAACAAAGGCTTGGTTTTCCCTTGACATCTAACATTCTTTTAAATTCTCTCTACCATCTCCACATTTTCTGACTATCCCTCAAAAAACACAATGAAGAAGATAATTCTTCTATAAGGAAAAACTGTATCATAGAATCTAAAAATTTTTCCTTTTGGCATGCTAGTTATTTTCAGATGTTTACTATCTTCTAATATTACAAATAATCAAGACTTGACTGTTTCAATGAGCAAATGCATTTCCAAAGGACTTAATTTTATTACTCCTCCTTGATGTATGTAGAGTAATGATCATAAACATTATAAGGAAATTTATAATACTATTTTTTTTAACAGAAAAAAATTATCCTAGAATTTGCATACATCTAAGTGTATCTATCAGTTTGCTTAAAGGATGTACATCTTAATGCATGTTATATTATAATTCTTACACACATTCACATTTTGCACAGATCGCTAAGCATATAGACTTAAAAGATGAAAAGAAGAAAATAACTAAAAATCCAACATCTTGTTTGTTTCCCTAAGTAAATAATGACTTATCTCTTCTCAGAATAGTTATTGTTAAACTAAAATTGTTTTTCCTAAAACTATGTTTTTACCTTTATTTTTATTGGGAGTGCAAAATAAAGGATACTATACTGCTCTCACGTGGCTTTAAGTTACAGGTATAGACTGGTGATCAAAAGGTATAATACATAGTGAAAACAAAGTTTATTTTTATTCAAATAATTTCTTTCTGAGATTCTCATTCTATAGACCCAAAACTAAAGTTATCTATATTTTATGCCTGAATTTTGTTCTTTAGATTTTGGTCTGTGGGTTATAAAATGAACACACTACATTGCAAGTAACTTTGAAAATGTTTCTTAAAATGTAACAGCTGTAACAGCTATGTAAGTTATATGTATATGAGTCTATCAAAGAGACCCAACACCAGTTCTAATATATCTTTACAACATTTTTCTATGTCCAAATTCATTTATGCATATTATTCTACTTATTTTAATTCTGTTTAATACTGAACCAAAATCTGAAAGCCTGCACAATACCCCAGCACCAATTATGTTGTTATTATTGTTCCTCATTACTCTGATTTATTCACACAGCTACCTCATATAAAGTCCATATTATCAATCTATATCAGGTTTTAATCTATATTTAAGATTCGTATTTAAAGATATATATTTAAAAACCTAACAACCTATGTCAGGTTTATTTTCTACTTCAAAGGAAAGCCATTATTTGAGAACAGAGGGAAAAGGATTCTCTTCTGCATACTCAATATTTTCTCCTTGACCTAAATGTATATATTTAGGTGAAGGGGACACCTGCTTTTCTATCTTGGTTTAGCTTCCAGTTAGCCATGTTTCGCACTTACTTTAAATGTGGCAGACAAAAGCATGAGGGATGGACTCCGTGGCACTAGCTGCATTTGCAGGAAATTTCCACTTGAACAATTAACACCTTCAACCATATTTCCACCTGTTTATGCCCCCAACCTGGGAGGGGTCCCCTGGGTTAGGCCCATACCCAGTGCTTTAGCTTAGAGAAAGGCATAACTCAGAAGTGCTGGATGGTGAAATATGCAGACATTTCCTCATTACTATGCTCTCTCCTTGTCTTCTCTTATGGAGGATTAAGTAGGTATTTTATCTTTATGTATATATTCAAATTAAATCCATATCATTATTGAAAGTTATTTTCATAATTGTGTTATTATATTACAATGACAATTTTAATACACAATATCATACATAAAATGTACTTGAAGGTATGTTGTTGAAATATTAGTCATACCAGTTTGCTTTGGAAAAGGATTTAATAAGTAAAAAATAAGGTTACATTTTGGTTCAGCAGATGTATCTAAGTTCTACTGAAATGTTTAAAAAATTAGTCACTGTACTCAATAGTTTTCTATAATACTGCGGAAGGGTGATAATAGCAACATAGTACTTTAAATATTTTCATCTTAATATATACAAGTGTAATGATTTAATTAAGTAAAAAACCCATTTTGATTTTCAAAAATAACTCTGTAAAACACAAAATTCTATTGTTACACATGAATAAGGCAAAGCTGGGTGAAACAAAGCATTTTATTATGGTAAACATTGCATAAAATTTTAAGGATTAGTTTTTACTTTAAAATACCCTATATTTTTATATACGCCAAATTTTAAATAGACTAGTAAAAATGAACAATTTGAAAGAATATATAACTTTTAGCTAAACCACTTTGTGATCTCTTGAAACATTTTAATCTTTTTTCCTAAAACTTTGTGGCATATTTTTGATTTAAAAACTGAAAGGTATACTACAATCCATAAATTAACTTGAAGAATTAAGCATCCTATTAGGTTGAATCTTGTGACACTATTGTTTTTAGCTATAAGAATGACAATTTCATATGTTTTAGTGCAATAATTTTCTGGTATGTATCTTCAGCCATGCGAAGAAACTTAAGTGAACTCTTTCCACCTTTACCTGTAATTACAGTTTTATAAAACAGAATACATTCTCATGTAATATGAATCTTTTACAGTATATCATACTTTTTGGCCATTAGGAAAAATGTGTAGATAAATTAACTCAATTAAAGTACCAAAACACAAACAAAATAAAAGTAGTTAGTTTTCTTACTAGTGAAAAAATATCACAGTTCAAAATTCAGAAAATACACAGTCACTTACTTTGGTAGAGTTTTCAAGTGATTTTCTCTTAACTCCAAGATCCGCAATTTGACAAGTCTACAGAAATGAATTTTTAAAATTTCCTCTTAGTATTTCTGTCTAAAAAATTATTGAGTAAAGTCTAGTATTTGGTAGTACTATAGGGTTACTATAGTTAACAATAATGTATATTTAAAAATAACTAAAAAACTAGAATTGGAATATTTCTAACACAAAGAAATGATAAAAGCTTGAAGTGATGGATACCCCAATTACCCTGATTTGATCATTACACATTGTATGTCTGTACTAAAATATCACACATACCTCATAAATATATACAACTATATGTACCCATAATAATTAAAAATTAAAATAAAGATAAATTTTACTATGGTAAACTATCATTATCACTATTCAAACAGCCATGTTCAAATATTTTTTTAACTATGGTTATAGATTTTAAAGAAATTTACATATTGATTATGAGTAGGGTTACATCAGTATTGGGCAATGACAAATATCATTTTCCTAAAATTAACTGAGATATTTAAAAGATATCTTTGGATTCCAGCCTTCTAAATTTCATACGTTTTATAAAAATATATTTGTTGTTCAATTTTTTCATTGATATTTGAATGTATACTAAATATCAGGTGCTGTGTTCACTGGAATATGGCAATAATTTATCTCAAGAGACTATAAATAAACTAAAAAGCAAATACTATAGCATAGACTTAAAAAAATGGGATTTTATAGGAAGACAAACCTGGGTGAAATCCAAACTCTTTCATATTCTGCCTCTCTGACACCGGCCAAATTAATTAACCTCTCTTAATTCAATTTCCTCATCCATAAGTGTGTGACAGCAGTATCAAATTTGTATGGTTTGGAACATTAAATAATGTAATACATGTAAAGCATAATTTCTTGTATATCACAAGTTTTAATAAGAATTGGCTATTATTATTTTCATTATTTACACAATGGGAGAAGTGTTGCAATATACCATATTTCATTGACTCTAAGGTGTATATTTTAACATTTATGAAAAGTTTATACATTTAAAAATCTGTTGCATCATATGTCCCGTGACAATGCTGGGGTTGGGGAAATCACGTGAGAAGAATGAGAGGTATTCATAGTTTCTGTTGCTTGAGTAACATTTGTGATTAGGAATGCATTTCACACTTAATTACTTGTTAAGTTTTGTAGTCTAGGACACACTATTGTTATTCATGTCCATACTGAATGTTAAAATGTACCCAGATGAAGCTACTTTAGAACAGATATTAACTGGATTATCTGAATTCTTAATGTTTTGGGAAATATTTTACTATTTGAAGTTTTTCATCTACCATCTCCCATATTTACTGTACTTTTAGGTTTTCATGTGGGTCTCTCTCCCTTTCTTTTTTTTTGCCTCCTATCAAGCTTTTTATTTAATTTTAATCTTATAATGATTAATCTGTATATGAAATAAAGTGATTCAGTTCTTCACAGCATGGGTATATTCTAGTAAAGGAGATTTCTTCAGCATTTGCATGTCTCAATTGTCAACAATTGTACTAGTATGATATTTTGTACTGATTTTGGTTTTTAGGAGCACAGAATCTCAGGTGTTAAAAGGAATTTTAAGTGTCCTCTTGTTAAACTATCCAGTTGAAGGTTAGAGACCTTTTTAGACGATAATAATAAAATACAGCATATTTTTTTGTAGGCAATTTATGCAAAATTATATTCTATTTTCAAGTGGTTTTGGTGTTGGTATTATGTTTTTCACTTGCCCAAATCTTTTCCTCACATTACAACTAAAGAGAACTGACAAAAGTTCAAGAAAAAAATGTATCTTAAGATAATAATTAAATATTTTCTGATTTGAAAAATCCAAAGTATATTGTAATGCTGTGGTCAGTGCCAGAAAGGCAAGGCTAGTTTCTATGGATGAATGATGAAATGCCAATTCATTTAGAAGCCAGGCAATGCTCTTTGGACGTTCTGTGAAGTTTAAAACTGCCCAAGTATATGCTATTCATAAGTGTTGTGATGGTATGATGTGCAAAAGTAAGGGAATCTGGGAAATATTGATGTGCTCTCAGTATGTAAATGGAGGCTGTCACATGTTAAGTGACTTCATTATTCAACTGAGTTCTTAATGTCCTGTGCCAGCTTCGCTCAACAGATTGGTGTCAAGCTACACTTAGTCTATTATTTGAACAATTTCAAAGATATTCATTTACATAAATGCAGCTGACAATAAACTTAAATATATCCTAGCTGTTGAGATATATCTTTTGCACAAAAAAGCTGATTGTAGAACACCTGAAAAATATTGAAAAACATGTCAAGATGACAATAAAAATTATTCATAATTTTACTTTTGAGATACCAGTCTTTCATTTCATACAGATTCATATTAATATTGGAAACATCTTAAGAATTAAAAAAAATACTTTCCTAAGATAATATTATTATTATATAGTATTATCATATAGATGAACCATAATATATTTAACCAATATCCTAGACAGATATGTGATTTCACTTTTTTCACTTTGTAAATAACAATAAACTTGCCCATAAATCCCAGTGGGATACTGACAATGGTAATAGACATTTCTAGAAATGATTCACAGAGGCAACAGTTTGTAAATATTTTCAAAGGTTTTAAAAGCATACTGCCCTGCTTGAAAGTCATAACATTCTACAGTCCTATCAGAGAGCATGAGATCATCTCTGTTCTTATACACTAAAAAAAAGTTTTTGCAATACGTTGGAACATAAAGGTCTTTTATTGTTTTAATTTGTATTATATTTATTATTTGTGAAGACAGACATGTTTTATGTGTTCCCCAGCCATTCATATGTGTTATTATAAATTGCTTTTTTCTTGTAATTCGACCATTTTTCCCTAAAATCTTTGTTTGCATGTTTATATGTAAGAATTCTATGTTAAATATATAAATAATTTTTTTCATATATAATGAAACTATTTTTTCAGTTTATTGTTTTACCTTAAATCTTTGATTTTCTGATACTTTATGTTAAAAGTATTTAGGTCACCATATCTATCCATTTATGGTATTCTTCTTTGCGTCTATGCCTGTAAAGGTATTTCTCCACAAAAGAGCCATAAATATTCATCTCCTTTTTTCCCCTCAGATCATTTCTGGCTTTATTTTTTTATATTCAACTCCTTAATTCATCTAGAATTTATTTGACTATTAATGTCATGTAAAGGCCTAATTTTACTTTATTTTTTGCAAAAGTTTCATTAATTAACAGAGTTTCATTTATTGAATAATAATGAGGCCTATCTTTAATCACAGCTGGCACTTTTGAAGTCTCATCAACTGACACTAGTAAAGCACTTACCTAAGGTGAAATATAATTGCATAATTTAAATTTCTCATTCTTACCTTCCAAAATTGGCTGGAAGAAATTCAAGAAAGGCGTCATTCAGGTAGAGCTGGGTCAGGTTTAGGAGCTGTGTGAAGCCATCAGGGAGTCTAAAAAGGAGTTAAAGTTTTAGTCATTGCATTGATGTTGCTATAGAAACAGAACAAAAATATATATCTCTGAGGAGAAAAAATATAAATGTAATACATTTTTCAACTCTCCTTTGGTATTACAGTAATGAAGAATTTATTGAGCATGTTGTTACAGTTTGAAAATTTTGCCTGTTATTAAAGTAAATAGCATTTATCCACTTCCATGCTACTCTCCTACATTAAGATTTATGTCATTGCTAAAATTAGCAACATCATCTCTTATTGCTGGCCTAACCTTATGCACACCAGCCAGGACATTTTCTATGGAAATCTCAAATTGTTTGGCTTGTTTGTAATTTTAAAACTAATGTTCCTTTTGCAACAGAATATGCACATATATAGTCAGGCAAGAGTATCCAGTTACTATTTCACTTAATCATCAAAATTTGTCTACAATTTGTTACAGTGATGACTAAAGTTGCCCAGTATGAAAAGTGAAGGAGCATGTTGTCCCCTTGACTAATGATTTCTTTAATGCCTGCTCAATATGTATGTAAATCATGATTCAAATTGGTCTAATTAATATCTATTAAAAATGACAAAGAACATTGAAAAGGTAATTAGACAATCATAAAGGCTATAAACTGCATCAAAAAATTAAGAAAATAACCTTTATGAGTTTTAGAAATTAGATTAAATTATTATTTTAAATGTAAAAAGATTTAGTTCAAGGATTTCTCAGGAGACTTGTTTTTAGAGGAATATTGACTTTTTTATTAGTAAATTTCTATTTAAACATTTGTAATACTTTTATGTATAGTCTAGTCCAGATTTTGTTATTTTATAAAATACTCTTAAATAGCCTTCAAATTTGCCTTCTCCTCAAATTACAGCCTGTCTTCCTCCTTGCATTTACTGCTAAAATTATTTAAAAACCTGCCTACACTCATTGCTTCTTATTACTACTCAAGCCATTGTTTTCTGGCATCTACCTCAACTCTGTTACTGAAAATGCACTCACCAAGGCCTCCACTGACATCCTAAGTTCCAATCCCATTAGCTTCATTTTATTTTGGATCCTACACTGCCTAGCAACAGTTGCCATTACTGCTTGTTCTCCCCTTCTTTGCTTCTACAACAGTTTTCCTGCTGCTTCTCCTTCTCCTGGGACATTATATGAGTTTTATTCATGGTTTCTCTTCCTATGTCCAATACTTTGTTATATGTATATATAAAACACTTACATATATATATATGCACACACACACACACACATATATAGATATATATATATAAATATATAATGTTTGTATTTGGGTATGTATGTGTGTACATACATATATGTATAAAAGAATATATGTGTACCCACAATAGAATCAAGAAATAGAATCAGTATTTTTGAAACCCTCTGGGTGTCCCTCCCTGTCTATATCTTCCTATTTACCACACAAATTCCCGAATCATGTTTACTATTCTGTTTTGAAACAGCTTTACCACAAATATTTAATTCCCTAAAACAAAACATGTTGCATAGTTTTGCATGGTTTTGAATATTATGTAAATCAAATCATACTGTGAACATTTTCCAAAGGCTTTAAAAATTAGTATTAGATTTAAAAAATCCATCCATTTTGATGTGACTGATTGGCCATCATAGCATAGTATTCCATTGTATGAATATACAATTTGCTGTTTTCCTTCTAATGAACATTACAGTTGTTTCTTCTCCTTCTTTTTTTTTTGAAATAGAGTTTCACACTTGTCTCCCAGGCTAGAGTGCGATGGTGCAAACTCGGCTCACTGCCACCTCCGCCTCCCAGGTTCAAGTGATTCTCCTGCCTCAGCCTCCCGAGTAGCTGGGATTACAGGCACCTGCACCACGCACAGCTTATTTTTGTATTTTTAGTTGAGATGGGGTTTCGCCATGTTGGCCAGACTTGTCTCGAACTCCTGACCTCAGGGGATCCACCTGCCTCGGCCTCCCAAAGTGCTGGGATTACAGGCATGAGCCACCGTGCCTGGCCTACAGTTGTTTCTAGTTTTTCATTTTGCTATTACAAATATTGGCTTCTGTGAATATTTTTGAACATATAGTATACATTTACAAAAGATTACTTAAGTTATATCCTTAGAAGTGACATCATTGGTCATAGCGAATGCAAGTCTATATTTACTAGATGTAACCAAATTTCATTCAAAATGGTTCCACATTTTTCCACGTCCTTCCTAACCCTTGGTTTTGTTAGCTTTTTTCGTTTTTGCCAATTTGGTAAATATAAAATAGCATTAATAATCACTTCGCTGATTAGTTAGGAATAAAAGTTTATTAGCAATATTTGTTTCCTTTTTTTGTGAAATACATGTTTACTTATTTTACCTATTTTTCTATTGGTGCCCCAACCAGAACTCCCTGCCTTTATCATTTTGTTGTACACTGGAACAAATCATGATTGCCTGCCCCTTTCCTTCCTGTTTGAAGGTTTTCTTCAGCTGCTAAAGCCTGGTCTGTTCATGCACCTGGTAGCCCAAGTTCCATGGAATTAATGTCCCTCTCAGAGACAGTACTCACCTAATGACAAGTAGGAATATAAATACTTCTGCTCTCTCTCCCATTGTGTTTGACAGCTCTGGTATGTGTTTTACACTGTTACCCAGAGCTCCCCAGAAAGTTAAAGTCCAATGGCCAAATACTGTAAACAGCTTGAAAAAACACCCTCAACAAGTATTTCCTGGGCTTATCTCCTGAATATACTGCTTATATTCTTTTCTAAACATCTGCTTCTAGGGAATCTAAAACAAACACATTTATATTTTTATACCGATTTATGACAATTCTTTACACATTGTTAGTAATAAGTCCTCAATGTCATTGATAGGTTCTTGGAAACTGCAAGTTTAAGTGCAACTATGTATAACAAAACAATTTTTTTATCTTCTCTACAGCATTATAATGAAATGATGTTGAAGGAAAAAATGTTATTTGAAGACTTGCTGGTATGTCCTATAACTTAAAGTTGGAGTTTCCAACAACCTATCAATGACATTAAGTGAAGACTTACTCTATATTAATCTGATATTGGTTATTTTTGCTGTAAATACATTTTTCTAGTTTGTATTTTGGAGCTGAATTGTGTGGATATGATTTCATAGAGGATTTTGCCATAAATATGCTTTTAAGAGACATAGGATTTATGAAAGTAGAAAAGAAAAAGAAGGGAGGCAAGTGAAAAATGAGGGTTTTTATGATGTAGAGGTAAGAAGACACTTGAGATGTATAATGAAGAGAAGATGAGTTCTGGAGCAAATACTTTATGTATGAGAGTATCGGGAGTTAATATTTAAGAATATCAGGAGAGGGCAGGGTTTACAGTCCTTGGATGCTCAACTCAAAGGTTTGAACTTAATCTTATAGAAATGAAAGGCTATGGTAGGTCATTACTTTTCTCTGTGTTTTACTTTGTTGTAATGCATTAGAGCTCATGTCCTGATAGTATGACAGTTGTTATGATGCTAAATACATTTGTTTACACAGACGTTAAATACATTTCCATTGGAATTTAAGTATTATCTTTGATGTCTTGTAATTCAAAACAACTAGTTACATATGACTTTTCAAAAAGATGATCAGTAAGATACATGTAAAATTAGACGACTGTTAAAACTATTAATCTAATAATTTACTTTAACAGTGTCACTACTCAGTAAAAAATGGCTTTTAAAATACAAATTTTCTATTTGTAGGGACAAATATTTTTCCTATGTATCAAAACTATCCAGGTTCTCTCAGTCTACTATTCTCCATATGTATGTAATAAACGATATTGTACTACTTCTTTGATCAAAAATATACTGCTTTTTTGCTTCTTTTTTGGTAATGCTTATGCCCTAGAAGAATCTGGCTTATTACATAGAACATTTTATTGAGAGTTAAGAATTGACCACATTTTGCAGATTCCAATGACAAAATTGGACCACCAAAAATAGGTTATATGAAAAACCAGCATTCAAAGTAAGCTAGTTTTTATCAGCCTGGTTATAAAAAAAAAGATGTATTGACATTTTTCTATTGAACTTTTCTTCCTAAAAATGTAGAGTTAAGAATATGATTACATAGTATGTCTTATTTAATGACATCTATGTTTTATTTCAATTCACTTCAACATAAATTTATTGAATCGTTACTCTGCACTTAGATTCAAAATTAATGTCTTCTTTACTTTTCTCATATGATTCTGTTTACAGATTTAGTTGAATGTTTATACAATTATACTTTGCACTAGTATTTGAAATTTTCTGTTCCTGGGAAAAATTATAAATTATTTGGGGATAAGGAATTTTTAAAATCTCTTAAACTGTCCATTATTGTACTTTGAAAATAACATACAATGAAAAATGGATTTGATGTTATTTGAAAAATCATATATATACAGTCAGTAAGTCTGCCAAAAATGATATTCAACTTTATCATTAATTTTATGGTACATTTTGTAGCTTCTAATAGAGACAAGGGCCTGACTTGTCAATATAATCACTTCCAGAAAAATGTATGAGGAACTGTAAGGAAGAAAGTATTCCATAGCAAGCGGGACACACTTGATGAAGATGACAATCTTAAGTTGCCTTTACTTTCCTCTAAAGTATTCAATGAAATCCAATATCTGACATTAAGTAAGGAGCTCTCAATAATGAAATGATTTTACTATCCTAAAGTAACTTGGTGGCTTTTCACATGTGACAGATTTATTTAAAAATTCAAAGAATATATATGTTTTATAAATTGGCAAATAATTCATTCTACTAAGTAAATGTTTTCCTTTTATTAATTGCTTAAATTAAAAGTGGTATGTACAAATACACAGTTACATAGAACAAATGAGATATGGTGTTTGATGGATCAGTAGGGTTACTCTAGTTAACATTAATTAATTTTACATTTCAAAATAGCCAGAAAAGAATTAGAATGTTCCTAGTGTAAAGAAAAGATAAATATTTAAAATGATGGATATCCCAATTACCCTGATTTGATTATATGAATGTATCAAATGATCACATGTGCCCATCCAAAATGTACATCTATATATATCAATTAAAAAACTATAACAAAGATAGAATAACAATAGACCCAGACACCTATATAGTTCAGCAGTTGGGCACATAATATCAGCTATGTGGAAGACACATTCTAAATGCCCCGCCATGATCCTCGCCTCCTGATGTTTATGCCCTTGTATAATCTCCTTCCTTTGAGTGTTGGTAGGAGCTGTGACTTGCTACTGATCAATAGAATGTGGCAAATACGATGGAATGTCTCTCCCACAACTAAATTACATTATATAACTCCATCTGGCTAAGATACTCAAAACTGCCTTGGGGGAGAATTATATGGCAGGGAACTGCACACAGTCTCCAGGTCCCATGAGTGGTTGCCAGCTGATAGCCAGCAAAAAGTGCAGCCTGGTGAAACTCTGAAGCAGGGGACCCAGATAAGCCATTCTCAAATTCCTGACCCACAGACATGGAGAAATAAATAATATGTGTTGTTTTAAGCTGATACATTTGTGGCGATTTGTTTCAGAGCATTAGAAAATTAATAAAGATTTTTGATGATTGGAACTGGGGTTCTGCTATAACTGATTTCTAAAAATGTGCAGTGGCTTTGAAAGCACTCAGTGGTCACAGACTGGAGAACGTTAAAAAAACATGAGAGAGCATACGTTTTCTTAAAAAGACGTTTAGAAGAAATCTAAACTTTGATGGCCCTGCTAGTGAGGGCTCAAAAGGAAGTGAATGTCAGGTTACTGGAAATTTTCTCAATCTGATAAATGGCATATATTTAAAAAACAAGTAACAGTCACACATAATGGTGAAACTCTAAATGATTTCTCTCTAAGATTGGGAACAAGATAATGATGCCTGCTTTCACCTCTGATGTTCAACATGTAAAGGAGGTGTTAGCCAAGACCAAAAGGTAAGAAAAACAAACAAATAAATGGCATGTAGATAAAAAATGATAAAATGAGACCGTCTTATTCACAGGTAACATGATATTCTACATAGAAAATTTCACAAAAATCTATACATGCAATTTAATGGAATTAGTGAGTTTAGTAAGATTGAAGAAGATCTGATAAATATTAAAAATCAATTGTATTTGTACATGCTGGCAGTAAACAATTGGAATAATAAAAAATCATTCGCAATAGCACAAAAACCATAAAACACATGGAATAAAATGAACAAAATTTGTATGCTGAAATCTATAAAATATTGATAAAATTTTAAATACTGAAATAAGTATGGAGCTAAACTATACTCAGGGATGAGAATATTCAACATTTCTGAGATGTTAAGTTCTACCCAAATTGATCTACAGATTTAATGCAATCCCTATCAAAATTCCAATATGCTTGTACATTTTTGTATAAATTAGCAAGCTAATTATAAAATTCACATAGAATAGCAAAGAGCATACTAGCCCAAATGATTCTGATGAAGAACAAAGTTGAAGGACTCATATTTTCTGATTTCATGACTTACTATTATATAAAGCTACAGTAATTAAGACAGTAGGGAATTGGTATAAGGACAAACATATAGATTAACAAAAATTGAAAATCCAGAAATAAACTCAAATATATGTGATTAATTGTTTTACAACAGTGTATACAAAATCAACTTTAAATGGATCATAGACCTAACTGTAAAGCCTAAACTATAAGAGGTTCAGAAGAAGGCACAGGGGAAAATCACTATGGCTATAAATTTAGCAAAGATCTCCTAGATAAAAAAGAACAGCAAAACCATAAAAAATTATTAAATAGAAATTCATCAAATTTAAAACCCTCTCTTTGAAAGGTACTACTTAGAAAATAAAGAGAGCAGCCATAGAATAAGAGCAAATCTTCACTTCCAAATATCTTCTAAAGGTCCAGAATATATACATAATTCTTATAATTCAACAATAAAAAGGCAAGCCAATAAAAATGAACAAGAAATTTGAATCTTTAGCAAAGAAGCAATATAGATTATAAATAAATATATGCAAAGGTGATAATTAGACATTAGAAATATATATTAAAACCATAATGAAATACCATTTCTACTACACTTGTTAAAATGGAAAAAAATAAAAAACTGATAGAACCAGATTCTGGCAAAGATGAGGAACAACTGAACTCTGAACAACTGAAATGATGTAATGCACAATTGAATAGCTTTGGGAAAGCAGTTTGGAAGCTTCTTATCAGGTTAAACATACACATACCATACTACTCAGAAAACTACTCCTAGGGCTTCACCCAATAGAAATGAAAATATATGCTCACATAAACACTTGTGCATAGTTTGTACCAGCTTTATTCATAATAGCCAAAAACTGGAACCAACCCAAATGCCTATCAACTGAAATATAGATACATAAATAATGTTATATCCACACAATGGAATGCTACCTGGCAATAAAGAGGAATAAAGTACTGATTATTGAAAAATTACAAATAAATTTCAAAATCATTATGTTAAGTAAAAGAAGTTAGACACAAAAGTATGATATCATTTATTTTTCATTTCGAAAAAGACAAAGCAATGGGGATAGTAATCATCAGTGGATGACTGGGCTAAGGGAACTCTTTGAGATGATGCAATAGTCTATATCTTGACTATGGAGATGGTCACATGACCATATACATTTGTTGAAATTCATTGAACCATACACCTGAATATAATTAATTTTATTTTTTTGTGAGAGGGTCATACTCTCATGCCCAGGTTGGAGTGCAGGGGCATGATCATGGTTCGCTGCAGTCTTGTCCTCCCAGGCTAAAGTGATTTTCCCACCTTAGTCTCTCAAGTAGCTGGGACTACAGGCATCCACCACTACACCAGGCTAACTTTTTGTATATTTTGTAGAGATAGGATTTCACCATGTTGCCAGGGCCAGTTTTGAACTTATGTGATCCTCCTGCCTTGACCTCCCAAAGTGTTGGGGTCACAGGTGTGAGCAACCATGCCTGGCCAGAGTGAATTTTATTGTATAGAAAAAACATATTTAAAAACCTGACTTTAAAATTTGATAAACAATTTATAATGACTTTTCATAATTTTTGTGAATTCCAAAACTGTTTAATGTTTATAGTGTTATGCATTTTGCTGAAATAGGTCATATTTATTTATCTTTTAAAAAGTTAAACATATGAAGGGAATTAGACATATCCAATAAACCTATGGATTTGAAATTTCTCAGAGATGTAATTTATTATCTGGCTTCCACTCCCAAAGACCTACCATGATTCCTAAATAAGATGAGCTATTAGAATTAAATAATTAGGGAAGAAAAAAGCAATTTATTGTCAATACTGAATTGTTTTGACTCAATTCAGGGACATGGTTGTAGTCCTGGTAGGAGAAATTAGTAACATCTATTTGATTGAGATGTTGAAAAAATTGCTTTTTTGGTCTAAGAGTTTTGGGAAAAGCTTTTTAGGGTTTTGTTTTCTCTTTTTTTCCCTCCCTATCTACTTTTCGGGAAGAAAAACTGTAATTTTTAACATAAAGGCCTCAGATTATTTCACAAGCCATTCACTATAAAGATCTCCATCTAAACTTTGATCTCATTCTTTTACATTCTATTCCACTCCTCACCTTGTCTAGAGCCTCTTTTCATCATCCATAGAGAACCACTTTCACTATTCCCTCTCCTCAACTCTACTGGTATACAATTTCCCATCAACTTCCCTTTGACAAATTTATTTATGTCTTCTTCTAAAAACACTCCATCCATTAAATATTTTTCCAATGGGCTTCAGTTTCCCCCAGTCTCCTACACTTCATCAGACAAAATATTGAGGATTTTTTTTCAAATCCTACTGTCAGCTTTGTATAATTAAAATGCCAGTCTTACTCTGAAGCTCATTTTTCGCAGCCCAATACCACTGACTTGTTTCAACCTCTTCTAAATATTACAACTGTCAGTAACCTCTCTAGATTTTATTTCTACTTCCATTATTAAGTGACTTTAACATTCAGGTTCATGACTCCTCCAATCAATTTATTTTATTGCTTCCTGACCTACTTGATTCCACAGACTTCTGTCACTACACCATATGCTCAATTCACCAACATGGTCACTTTCTGGTTATCATTTTTCTACGGCATTTCTTAATTAACAGATCTTGGACTACAAATACCCATTTTCTGATCACAGCATCTCTATCATCCAGGCCTTCCATTTTCCTGTCCTCCTAGGGTTATCTCTTTGCTCTTGCTGCAATCTCTGGTATACAAGTACTTTCTATTTCTGGTCATACTTAATTACCTTGAACTACATGATAGGTTATTTTTATGCACTTATCCTTACCTTAAACTCTTGCACTATCTTGAACTTCTGCCAGGCCCTTTATGCTAGTTTTCCACCGTGACCATTACTAATAACCGTTTTATTAGTTTCAACTCTTATCTATGGAGTGTTACCTGAGAGCTGTGGAAAATGGTGATAAAGTTTGCTTCCAAGTAAGTAATACCATCTTTTGCCAGTTGGGTCTTCCTTGCTACTCAGCAATGTTTTTAATCATCTTTTGTCAAACTATTCTGATTAATTTTTCCCATTATTCTATTAAATGCTACGTCAATGTTACATTTCAGTTTAAATTATGATGTGCATTTCATCTATCTTGGTACATTATTATACAGTGGAAACATAAAAATAAATAAAATTTAATCACTCATACTCACTTAGAAATGGGATTGACACTGGCTTCAATAATTGTTAAACACTTACAGCACTTTATGTTTTCTGGAAATTCTTGTACACCTAAAATGTGAAAAAAACAAAGTACATGAAAATGTTCCAACAAATATTCTTTAAACTATCATTCTAATATTTAGATAATTATTAAACTATGAGTCAGTATATGGTATAAACACCGTTTAGAATAACCATTTAAGTAGAAATAAAAACTTAATAACATATCAATACCATTAATCATATATACATTATTTTTAATAAAAGTTGAATGTTAAATAATATTTTATAATAAAAGTTTAAAATTGGTTATAAGATTGAGGACAATTGTGTATTTGGCCTAAAATAAAACTTTGATCTTTAGTAACCTAAAGAAATAAAAATAGCTTAAGTTATTAAGTTATAGTGCCACTACTGAGAGAAGGGAGAACAAGTAGATGTAAAGAAAACAGAAGATAAAATCTTCACTTCCAATAATTATTTTATAAGGCTAGGAAGTTTGAACATATACATGTGAAAAATACTTAAGAACACACCCAAAACTGATAGACATTCCCAACTAATATTGGACTCTACTAAATTTTATACAATTCTTTTTTTGGTGCATACAGAGTGTAGCTCTGCATCTGCCTGAAAGTGTGAAGAGACAAGTAGCTTTCCTTGGGTCCTCCCTGGAGTCTCTGAGGTAGCCAGCCTGGCTGATTGCCCTTGGAGATTTGCTCATCTGCTGTCACAGCTGTGCTACTGGCTGTGTGACAGAAAAACACAGATTTTTCTATGAAACTGAAAATGTAAAAGCCGCAAACCTAATCCATAAATGTGAGGGTTAGAGGAATAAAAGATGTGGGGGACATTGCAATCAATTGACAGAAATGGATCAATGTAGTAGGCCCTGCAAAAGTTACCAGGGAAGAAGCTATATGAAGCTGTTATGATATGATATGCCTGCAGTACTACTTTCTCTCAATGTTTGAAACTATTATTAAGGATGTAAAAATTTTCAAAAAGATCTGACCTTTCCCAGTACTTCATATCTGATGGAAGGATAAGGAACAGTTTCTGGCAGGATATAATTGAACTTTTTGACGATGGATGCTCAAGAAACAAAAGATTCCACCTTTCTAGATTCCATTCATCTAGACTACCATATCTGCAGGACTTGAAAGCCCTTGAAGCAGCAGGAGGGTAGTCAAATCCAGAACAGGTCACTTATCCACTGCCAAATAGGGGTACAAAGGGGTACAAAGTAGGGGATTTGTGATGTTTCTCACCCCATTTCTCTCCATTTAAAATTTCATGAAATCATGTGGTCCTAAAATTATTACTGAACTATTCTGACTTCTTAATAAGAGCCTCCAAAAGTTTGGGAGCTCCATTATGTATGAATTTAATGAAAAAGCCTGTTTCTCTTGTTTTTGGAAGTCCATAACACCTAGAACTTCTTGCATGAAATAGTCACTAAAAAAAGGGCAGCTAGGTCAATAATATAAGTTGTGAATCATTCTTAGCATTTTCCCTTAAAAGTCTTTACTTTAAATGTCTTCAACAAACAGGAGTATAAATTTCTCCTTTTCTCTGTTTAGCTTTTTCTGTTCACTCTCCAATCTGGGCTCATTGCATGCTGGTATGCATGATGCCTTATCTCCACAGGTCCCTGCCTTAAAATGGTATATCCTTAAATTATGTGTAAACCAGGACATGGAAGCAGAAGTAAATTAAAATATGATTTTAAGAAAAAGATGATGTCTCTTTATCTTCTACTGAAAATGGAATTGCCTACTGTGGTGAAAATGGTGCTATATTATTTGTTTAAAAATTTGTATTATATTGTTTACAGTTTAAATTTAAAATAATTCAGAGCAGAGTCTATTGGCTTAAGATGGAATCCTAGCTATATACTTTCTGGCTGGGTAGCCCTAGGCAAGTCCTTTAAACTCCCAATGCCTTAGTTTCCTACTCTGAAAAATAGTGATTATATGAATGGTTTTATCATAGAGTTGTAGTGAAGATTAAAAGAGATTATACAGAAAAGCAATTGGCACAAAGTGCTGTAATAATGTTATCTATAATTATTACAAATAAAAAAGAATTGGAGAATGTAAGTCAAAAAAAGAACCAAAAACATACCAAAATGATCTGGCTTCAGGTATAAATGTGTAAAATTTATCTACCTTAGAGAACACAGGAAAAAGAATTAGTGTGCTGAAAGAATATAATATAATATATATACTGTGAATATATACATTATTAATGTGTGTGGATGTGTGTGTACACACACACACACTTTTTTTTTCACACACACACACTTTTAAAACTGCTGTTCTTTGAGGACTTAAAAGTGTCAGACATGGTGCCAAGGTTACAGACATAAAAAGTGGGATGAAAAAGACTTCATGACATTTTTCTTAAATTGATGTTCTAACTCAGAAGAATGATTGAAAGAAAATCTATAGAAGAATCAAAAGATAAATGTGAAGAAGTCTTCTAGAAAATGTGGTAATATTAGGCAAAAAGACAGTAAAGATGAATTTTTAATAGTTGAGACATTTTAGTATCCGAGTAATGAAGTTCTAGGAAGAGTAAACTGAGAACACAAAGGACAGAAAACACTAAAGGAACAATTCAAGAATATTTCAGTAATTTCAAACAATGAACGAGTTTATTTCAGATTGGAAAAGCTCACTCATTCAAGGAGTATTGAGGATTAAGAGGGGAGAGAAAAATCAGGTTTCACACAAAGGATCAAGATCTAGATGACATTTGACTTCTCAAAAATATTTGGAATGACAAAATTATACAGAAATATATCCAACTTCTGAAGGAAAATGATTTTCAACTAAAATCCTATACACCACCAAACTAATATTCCAAAACTATGAAACTGAGTGTGGAATAAAGATATTTTCAAAGTGATATAAGCAAGATGGCAGAATAGGAGTTTTCTAACATCGCACAGTTTACTGATTTTGGCAACCACCTGCAGATAAGAATATTTTTGTGGGAGTTTGGAAGTCCAGCGGAGAAATTCCACCATATCATTGGAGCAAAGCTTATGAGATTAGACTCATTGAAGAGAGTAAGGAGAATAGTTTCATTTTACCCATTTTGCCCCTCCCTCAAGGTGGCACAGCTCAATGCCAGGAGAAACTCCTTCAACTCACAATTGTCCCCACAGGGGAAAGTAAAAATGTAATGAGTGAGGATTCCTCAACTGTGCGGGACATTGTCCTAGAGGCCTACTTCTTTCTTGCCCCACTTAGAATACTGAGGGCATCAACAAGGCTGAGTGGCTAGGAGAGGTTAGGAGCTGGGAGGAGAGGTAGGGACTCTCAGCAACCAAGGTTCAAAACTAAACAAACAGCTGTATATTCTATTATTCTCCACCAGAAAGTCTGCCCATGACCTGTTCGGTATGCCTCACCTGTGGACCACCATAACTGACCCATAGGTCCTCCCAACAGATTGTGTTTTTCAGCCTTCCCTCTATAACTGTAGCTAGCTCCTTTCATGTGCCTGACAGATAGTCAGTGTGAGCACTTGCAGTTGTCTGGCCAGGATACACATCCAGCCACCTTGACTTTGTGGGAGTGGGAGAAGGAACATAAACTTGAGCATTTCAGAGCATTGCCTAAAAAAACAAGTGAGAGACTCCCAGCACACAGCCTGGCTTTGTGGGACTGAGAAAGGGCAAACAATCTTAAGAAATTCTGCCCAAGAGGAAACCAAATAGGTGGAGCAGGCACATCCATAGCAAAAGTCTGAGAGAGACTCAGAATCCCTGATCTGGCTGACTGGTGAAGGTGTTTCTCTCCTAAAGCAAGTCAGTAAAGACTGAAGGAGGTGACAGCTTCTTCAAATGCAAAGACAACAATACAAGACTTCCAGGAATACAAACAAAACAAAACAAGGGAATATGACACCACTAAAATAACACATTTTTTTTTTTTTTGACAGAGTCTCACTCTCTTACCCAGGCTGTAGTGCACTGGAACAATCTCAGCTCACTGCAGCCTCCACCTCCTAGGTTCGAGTATTCTCCTGCCTCAACCTCCTGAGTAGCCGGGATTACAGATGCCTGCCACCACACCCGGCTATTTTTTTGTATTTTTAGTAAGGATGGGGTTTCACCATGTTGGCCAGGCTGATCTTGAACTCCTGACCTCAAGTGATTCAATCGTCTCAACCTCCCAAAGTGTTGAGATTACAGGCATGAGCCACCATGGGAACACAATTTTCTAGTAACCAAACTGAAAGAAATGAAGCTCCATTAATTGCCTGACAAAAACATCAAAATTAATATTTTAAGGAAGCTGAGTAAGCAACTAGAGGGCACAGATGGACAAATCAATAAAATGAAGAAAATAATGAACAAAACAAGAAGTTAAATGAAGAGACAGAAATCACTAAAAAATCCCAGAAATTCTGGAGCTGAAGAATATAATAAATGAAATGGAAAATGCAATATAGAATTCCACAGCAGATTTGATCAAGCAGGAAAAACGAATATAGATCGGAGACAGCTCATTTAAGATTATTCAGTTAGAGTAGAAAAATGAAGACAGAATGAAAAGGAATGAAGAAAGCTTATGGGATTTATGGGACACCATCAAAAGAAATAAAATATGGATTACAGAAAACCCAGAATAAGAAGAGAAAGTACATAAAACTTATTTAAAGCAATACATTTATGCAGCCAACAAATTTACAAACAAATGCTCATCATCACTGGTCACTAGAGAAATGCAAATCAAAACCACAATGAGATACTGTCTCATGCCAGTTAGAATGGTGATCACTAAAAAGTCAGGAAACAACAAATGCTGGGGAGGAGAAATAGGAATGCTTTTACACTGTTGGTGGGAGTGTAAATTAGTTCAACCATTGTGGAAGACAGTGTGGCAATTCCTTAAGGATCTAGAACTATAAATACCATTTGACCCAGCAATCCCATTACTGGGTATATACCCAAAGGATTATAAATCATTCTAATATAAAGACACATGCACATGTATGTTTATTGCAGCACTGTTCACAATAGCAAAGTCTTGGAACCAACCCAAATTTCCATCAATGATAGACTGAATAAAGAAAATGTGGCACATATACACCACGGAATACTATGCATTCATAAAAAAGGATGAGTTTATGTTCTTTGCAGGGACATGGATGAAGCTGGAAACCATCAGTCTCAGCAAACTAACACAAGAACAGAAAACCAAACACTGCATGTTCTCACTCATAAGTAGGAGTTGAACAGTGAGAACACATGGACACATGGAGGGGAACATCACACACTGGAGCCTGCTGGGGGGATAGGGAAGGGATAGCATTAGGAGAAACACCTAATGTAAATGACGGGCTGATGGGTGCAGCAAACCACCATGGCACCTGTATACCTATGTAAAAACCTGCATGTTCTGCACGTATACCCCAGAAATTAAAGTGTAATAATAATAATAAATAACTATAACATCAAATAATTAAAATGTGTGTGAGTGCGTGGGGGTAAGTGTGTGGATTTTTTTGTAAGTGATCAAAGTTAAGTTACTATCAGCTTAAAATAGTGTTATAACTATAAGATGTTGTAACAGCCTATGTTATAATACAGCCGCATGGAAACCACAAAGACCTATAGTAGATACACAGAAGATAAAAAGAAATAATTTAAAACATACACTGTATAAAATTAAATCACAAAGGAAGAGAGCAAAAAGAAGGAACAAAGAAACTATAAAACAATCAGAAAAAATCAACAAAATGGCAATAATAAGTCCTTACTTATCAATAATTATTTTAAATGTAAATAGGCTAAGTTATCCAATGAAAAGACATAGAGTTGCTGAATAGATAAAAAAAAAATGACCCAACTACACGTGCTTGAAACAAACTTTAGGGACTTATGTGGGCTGAAATAAAAGGATAGAAATAATATTTCATGCAAATATAAACCAAAAAAGAGCAAGAGTAGCTGTACTTATTTCAGACAAAATAGGCTTTAAGTCAAAAATCTGTCACAAGTGACAAAGAGAGTAATTATATAATGATAAAAGTGTCAATTCAGCAAGAGGATATAATAAAAATATATATGCACCCAATATCAGATAACCTAAATATATTCAGCAAGCATTGACAGACCGAAAGGAGAAAAAGAATAAAATATAATAACAGTAGGGACAAAAACTAAATCGATGGTCCCAGAGCAAGATGGCTGAATAGGAGCAGCTCCAGCCTCCAGCTCCCAGTGTGAGTGACACATAGGACGGGCGATTTCTGCATTTTCAACTGAGGTACCGGGTTCATCTCATTGGGGAGTGCCAGACAATTGGTGCTGGTCAGCTGCTACAGCCCGACCAGCGAGAGCTGAAGCAGGGTGAGCCATTGCCTCACCTGGGAAGCGGAAGGGGGAAGGGAATCACTTTACCTAGCCAAGGGAAACTGAGACACAGAACACCTGGAAAATCGGGTAACTTCCACCCTAATTCTGTGCTTTACCAAGGGTCTTAGCAAACGGCACACCAGGAGATTATATCCCACACCTGGATGGGAGGGTCCCACGCCCACAAAGCCTCCCTCATTGCTAGCACAGCAGTCTGAGATCTGACTGCAAGGCAGGAGTGAGGCTGGGGGAGGGGCGCCTGCCATTGCTGAGGCTTAAGTAGGTAAACAAAGCCACCAGGAAGCTCGAACTGGGTGGAGCCCACTGCAGCTCAAGGGGGCCTGCCTGTCTCTGTAGACTCCACCTCTGGGGACAGGGCATAGCTAAACAAAAAGCAGCAGAAACCTCTGCAGATGTAAATGACCCTGTCTGACAGCTTTGAAGAGAGCAGTGGATCTCCCAGCACAGAGGTTGAGATCTGAGAATGGATAGACTGCCTGCTCAAGTGGGTCCCTGACCCCTGAGTAGCCTAACTGGGAGACATCCCCCACTAGGTGCAGACTGACATCTCACACCTCACACAGCAGGGTACACCCCTGAGATGAAGCTTCCAGAGCAAGAATCAGACAGCAACACTCGCTGTTCAGCAATATTCTATCTTCTGCAGCCTCCACTGCTGATACCCAGGCAAACAGGGTCTGGAGTAGACCTCAACCAATCTCCAACAGACCTACAGCTGAGGGCCCTGACTGTTAGAAAGAAAATTAACAAACAAGAAGGACACCCACGCCAAAACCCCATCAGTTCATCACCATCATCAAAGACCAAAGGCAGATAAAACCACAAAGATGGGAAAAAAGCAGTGCAGAAAAGCTGGAAATTCAGAAAATCAGAGCACATCTCCCCCTCCAAAGAAACGCAGCTCATCGCCAGCAATGGATCAAAGCCGGATGGACAATGATTTTGACAAGTTGAGAGAAGAAGGCTTAGGTCGATCAAACTTCTCAGAGCTAAAGGAGGAACTATGTACCCAGTGCAAAGAAACTAAAAATCTTGAAAAAAGAATGAAAGAATGGATAACTAGAATAATCAATGCAGAGAAGGCCATAAACGAACTGAGAGAGATAAAAACCAAGACACGAAAAATACATGACAAATGCACATGCTTCAGTAACCAACTCGATCAACTGGAAGAAAGAGTATCAATGATTGAAGATCAAATGAATGAAACGAAGTGAGAAGAGAAGTATAGAGAAAAAAGAGGAAAAAGAAGTGAACAAAGCCTGCAAGAAATATGGGATTATGTGAAAAGACCAAATCTACATCTGATTGGTGTGCCTGAAAGTGAGGGGGAAAATGGAACCAAGTTGGAAAACACTCTTCAGGATATCATCCAGGAGAACTTCCCCAACCTAGTAAGGCAGGACAACATTCAAATTCAGGAAATACGGAGAACGCCACAAAGATACTCCTCGAGAAGAGCAACTCCAAGACATTAATTGTCAGATTCACCAAAGTTGAAATGAAGGAAAAAATGTTAAGGGCAGCCAGAGAGAAAGGTCGGGTTACCCACAAAGGGAAGCCCATCAGACTAACAGCAGCTCTTTTGGCAGATACTCTACAAGCCAGAAGAGAGTGCAGGCCAACATTCAACATTCTTAAAGAAAAGAATTTTCAACACAGAATTTCATATCCAGCCAAACTAAGTTTCGTAAGTGAAGGAGAAATAAAATCCTTTACAGACAAGCAAATGCTTAGATATTTTGTCACCATCAGGCCTGCCCTACAAGAGACCCTGAAGGAAGCACTAAACATGGAAAGGAACAACGAGTGCCAGCCATTGCAAAAGCATGCCAAAATGTAAAGACCATTGATGCTAGGAAAAAACTGCATCAACTAATGAGCAAAATAACCAGTTAATATCACAATGACAGGATCAAGTTCACACATAACAATATTAACCTTAAATGTCAATGGACTAAATGGTCCAATTAAAGCCACAGACTGGCAAATTGGATAAAGAGACAAGACCCATCAGTTTGCTGCATTCAGGAGACCAGTCACACATGCGGAGACACACATAGGCTCAAAATAAAGGGATGGAGGAAGATCTACCAAGCAAATGGAGAACAACAACAACAACAACAAAAAGCAGGGATTGCAATCCTAGTCTCTGATAAACAGACTTTAAAGCATCAAAGATCAAAAGAGACAAAGAAGGCCATTACATAATGGTAAAGGGATCAATTCAACAAGAAGAGCTAACTATCCTACATATGTATGCACCCAATACAGGAGCACCCAGATTCATAAAGCAAGTCCTTAGAGACTTACAAAGAGACTTATACTCCCACATAATAATAATGGGAGACTTGAACACCCCACTGTCAACATTAGACAGATCAATGAGACAGAAAGTTAACAATGATATCCAGAAATTGAACTCAACTCTGCACCAAGCGGACCTAATAGACATCTACAGAACTCTCCACCCCAAATCAACAGAATATACATTCTTCTCAGCACCACATGGCACTTATTCAAAAATTGACCACATAATTGGAAGTAAAGAACTCTTCAGCAAATTTAAAAGAACAGAAATTATAACAAACTATCTCTCAGACCACAGTGAAATCAACCTAGAACCCAGGACTAAGAAACTCTATCAAAACCACTCAACTACATGGAAACTGAACAACCTGCTCCTGAATGACTACTGGGTACATAACGAAATGAAGGCAGAAATAAAGATGTTCTTTGAAACCAATGAGAACAAAGATACAACATACCAGAATCTCTGGGATACATTTAAAGTAGTGTGTAGAGGGAAATTTATAGCACTCAATGCCCACAAGAGAAAGCTGGAAAGATAAAAAATTGACACCCTAACATCACAATTAAAAGAACTAGAGAAGCAAGAGGAAACACATTGAAAAGCTAGCAGAAAGCAAGAAATAACCAAGATCAGAGCAGAACTGAAGGAGATAGAGACACAAAAACCCTCCAAAAAAAATCAATGAATCCAGGAGCTGGTGTTTTGAAAAGATGAACAAAATTGATAGATCACTAGCAAGACTAATAAAGAAGAAAAGAGAGAAGAATGAAATAGACACAATAAAAAATGATAAAGGGGATATCACCACCGACCCCACAGAAATACAAACTACCATCAGAGAATACTATAAACACCTCTATGCAAATAAACTAGAAAACCTAGAAGAAATGGATAATTTCCTGGACACTTACACTCTCCCAAGACTAAACCAGGAAGAAGTTGAATCCCAGAATAGACCAATAGCAGGCTCTGAAATTGAGACAATAATTATTAGACTACCAACCAAAAAAAGTCCAGGACCAGATGGATTCACAGCCGAATTCTACCAGAGGTACAAGGAGGAGCTGGTACGTTCCTTGTGAAACTATTCCAATCAATAGAAAAAAGAGGGAATCCTCCCTAACTCATTTTATGAGGCCAACATCATCCTGATACCAAAGCCTGGCACAGATACAACAAAAAAGAGAATTTTAGACCAATATCCCTGATGAACATCGATGAAAAATCCTCAATAAAATACTGGCAAACCGAATCCAGCAGCACATCAAAAAGCTTATCCACCATCATCAAGTGGGCTTCATCCCTGGGATGCAAGGCTGGTTCAACATATGCAAATCAATAAACGTAATCCAGCACATAAACAGAACCAAAGACAAAACCACATGATTATCTCAATAGATGTAGAAAAGGCCTTTGACAAAAGTCAACAGCTCTTCATGCTAAAAACTCTCAATAAATTCGGTATTGATGGAACGTATCTCAAAATAATAAGAGTTATTTATGACAAACCCACAGCCAATATCACACTGAATGGGCAAAAACTGGAAAAATTCCCTTTGACAACTGGCACAAGACAGGGATGCCCTCTCTCACCACTCTTATTCAACATAGTGTTGGAAGTTCTGGCTAGGGCAATCAGGCAAGAGAAAGAAATCAAGGGGATTCAGTTAGGAAAAGAAGAAGTCAAATTGTCCCTGTTTGCAGATGACATGATTGTATACTTAGAAAATCCCATCATCTCAGCCCAAAATCTCCTTAAGATGATAAGCAACTTTAGCAAAGTCTCAGGATACAAAATTAATGTGCAAAACTCAAGCATTCTTATACACCAGTAACAGACAAACAGAGAGCCAAATCATGAATGAACTTCCATTCAATATTGCTTCAAAGAGAATAAAATACCTAGGAATCCAACTTACAAGGGATGTAAAGGACCTCTTCAAGGAGAACTACAAACCACTGCTCAGTGAAATAAAAGAGGACACAAACAAATGGAAGAACATACACATGCTCATGGATAGGAAGAATCAATATCGTGAAAATGGCCATACTACCACAGGTAATTTATAGATTCAATGCCATCCCCATCAAGTTACCAATGACTTTCTTCACAGAATTGGAAAAAACTGCTTTAAAGTTCATATGGAACCAAAAAAAGAGCCCGCATTGCCAAGACAATTCTAAGTCAAAAGAACAAAGCTGGAGGCATCATGCTACCTGACTTCAAACTATACTGCAAGGCTACAGTAACCAAAACAGCATGGTACTGGTACCAAAACAGAGATATAGACCAATGGAACAGAACAGAGTCCTCAGAAATAATATCACACATCTACAGCCATCTGATCTTTGATAAACCTGAGAAAAACAAGAAAGGGGGGAAGGATTCCCTATTCAATAAATGGTGCTGGGAAAATTGGCTAGCCATAAGTAGAAAGCTGAAACTAGATCCTTTCCTTACTCCTTATACGAAAATTAATTCAAGATGGATTAGAGACTTAAATGTCAGACCTAATACCATAAAAACCCTAGAGGAAAACCTAGGTAATACCATTCAGGACACAGGCATGGGTAAGGACTTCATGTCTAAAACACCAAAAGCAACGGCAACAAAGGCCAAAATTGACAAATGGGATCTAATTAAACTAAAGAGCTTCTGCACAGCAAAAGAAACTACCATCAGAGTGAACAGGCAACTTACAGAATGAGAGAAAATTTTTGCAATCTACTCATCTGACAAAGGGCTAGTATCCAGAACCTACAAATAACTCAAACAAATTTACAAGAAAAAAATAAACAACCCCATCAAAAAGTGGGCAAAGGATATGAACAGACATTTCTGAAAAGAAGACATGCATACAGCCAACAGACACATGAAAAAATGCTCGTCATCACTGGCCATCAGAGAAATGCAAATCAAAACCACAATGAGATACCATCTCACACCAGTTAGAATGGCAATCATTAAAAAGTCAGGAAACAACAGGTGCTGGAGAGGATGTGGAGAAATAGGAACACTTTTACACTGTTGGTGGGATGGTAAACTAGTTCAACCATTGTGGAAAACAGTATGGCGATTTCTCAAGGATCTAGAACTAGAAATACCATATGACCCAGTCATTGCATTACTGGGTATATACCCAAAGGATTATAAATCATACTGCTATAAAGACACACACACATGTGTGTTTATTGAGGCACTATTCACAATAGAAAAGACTTGGAATTAACCCAAATGTCTATCAGTGACAGACTGGATTAAGAAAATGTGGCACATATACACTATGGAATACTATGCAGCCATAAAAAAGGATGAGTTCGTGTCCTTTGTAGGGATATGGATGCAGCTAGAAACCATCATTCTCAGCAAACTATTGCAAGAACAGAAAACCAAACACTGCATGTTCTCATTCATAGGTGGGAATTGAACAATGCGATCACTTGGACTCTGGAATGGGAACATCACACACCGGGGCCTATTATGGGGAGGAGCCGGGGGAGGGATGGCATTGGGAATTATAACTGATGTAAATGACGAGTTGATGGGTGCAGCACACCAACATGGCACAAGTATACATATGTAACAAACCTGCACGTTGTGCACATGTACCCTAGAACTTAAAGTATAATAACAAAAAATAAAAATAAATAAAAATAAAAAAAAACAGTAGGGACTTTGATACCCTGCTTGCAACAATAGATAGATTATGCAAACAAAAAAAATCAACAAAGAAACATTGGACTTGACTGACTTAATATACACACACACATACACACACACACACACAGACACACGCACACACACAGAGAGCATTCCATTCAACAGCAGCAGAATACACATAAACCTCCAGCACACATGAAATATTCTGCAGGAAGATTATATGCAAGGCCACAAAATAAATCTTAAAAAATTTACACACACTGAATATCAAGTATCTTTTCCAACAGCAATGATATATATAAAACTAGAAATGAATAACAAGAGGAAAACTGGAAAATCCACAAATATGTGGATACCAAATAGTACCATCTTGAGCAACCACTCGGTCAAATAAGAAATCAAAAGGAAAATTAAAAGAAAATCTTGATACAAAAAAAAAATATAAATACAACACACCAAAACTTATGGGATGCAGCAAGAGTAGTTTTAAGAGAGAAGTTTATAGCAATAAATGCCAAATTAAGAACAAAGAAAGATCTCAAATAAACAAGGTAACTTTACATTTCAAGTAATTAGAAAAATAAGAACAAACCCAACAAATATCAGAACAGAGTAAATGAAGCAGTGACAAGAAAAAAATCGGAAAAGATAATGAAACTAGAATTTGTTTTTTTGAAAAGATAAAATTGACAAGGCTTTAGCTAGACTAAGAATAAAAGGGAACCAACTTAAATAAATAGAATCAGAAATGAATGAGAAGACATTACAACTGATACTACAGATATACAAATCATGATAGGATACCACAAGAAATTATATGCCAACAAACAACCAAATAATCTAGAAGAAATAAATTATTATTGATATAGAACCTGCTTAGTCTGAATCCTGAATAAAACATTTGAACAGACATAATTGATAAGGAGATTGAATGAGTAAACAGAAATCTCCCAACAATGAAAAGCCCAGTATCCTATGACTTCACAGTGAATTCTACCAAATATTGAAAGGAGAATTAATATCAGTCCTTCTCAAACAATAGAAGAGAAGGGAACACTTTCAAACCCAATTTCCAAGACCAGCATTACCTTGACAACAAACTGAGACAAGAAACTACAAAAAAATAAAATTACAGGCCAATATCCCTGATTAACATACATGCAAAAATCCTCAACAAAGTACTAGAAACCCCAATACAACAGCACACTAAACGGATCATATACTATAGTAAAATGGGATTTCCCCCTGGGATGCAAAGATGGTTTATCATCCGCAAATCAATAAATGTGATATATCACATCAAGAGAATGAAGGATAAAAAACATATGATCATTTTAGTAGATGCAGAAACAAAAATTTAACAAAATGCAACATCCTTTCATAATGAAACTTTCAACAAATTAGGTAGAAGAAATGTATTTTAACACAACAAAAGACACATATGACAAACCTACAGCTAACATCATACTCAACAGTGAAAAGTTGAAAGCTTTTCATCTAAGATCAGGAACATGACAAAGATGATCACTCTTGTCACTTCTATTTAACAAAGTACTGAAAGTCCTAACCAGAGGGTTAGGCAAGAAAGAGAAAAAAAAGTATATATATATATATATATATATATATATATATATATATATGACCTGAAACTTTAAAACTTCTGGAATAAAAAGTAAGGGCAAATCTCCTTGACATTGGACTTGGCAACGATTTTTTTGAATGTGACACCAAAAGCACAAACAACAAAAGGAAATGTAAGAAGTAGGACTATATAAAATAAAAAAGTTTTTGCACAGCAAAATCTAGATACATATAATATATGTATATCTTATCTATACGTGTAATATATGCACATAGTATATATGTGCACAATGAAATATTATTTGGCCTTAAAACATAAGCAAATCCTCTTATTTGGAACATCATGGATGGGCCTAGAAGACATGCTAAGTGAAATAAGCTAGACATAGAAAGACAAACATGGCATCATATCACTTATACGGGAACCTAAAAAGGTATAATTATTAGAAACAGAGTAGAATAGTTGTTACCAGGTGCTGGGAAGTGGGGGAAATGAAGAGATGTTGGCCAAAGGGTATGAGCTTTCAGTTATAAGATGAACAAGTTCTGGAGATCTAATGTACACTATGGGGGCTAGAGTTAGTCATTATACATGATGTATACTTGAAAAAAATAGTTTTTTAAATTATATAGAAAATGGAAGTTAAATATTTATGTTCTACCTTTCAGTTAAACATAGTCAAATGCCAACTGTGAAACAAGGACACTATCAAAAATGTTTTAACACCTTTTTCAATGGAACACTTCAGGCCTTCCACTAAAATATAAAGATAAAAAGTGCCCATAAAACCATGCTATTGCTAAAACAACTTTTGGAGAAGAAATATTGGCTGTAGATTTGGCAGAACATGCCTGCTATGGTTTGAATATCTGTATCCTCCCAAGCTCATGTGTTGAAATCCTACAGAATGGGAGAAAATTTTTGCAATCTACTCATCTGACAAAGGGCTAATATCCAGAACCTACAAAGAACTCAAACAAATTTACAAGAAAAAAACAAACAACCCCATCAAAAAGTGGGCAAAGGATATGAACAGACATTTCTCAAAAGAAGACATGCATACAGCCAACAGACACATGAAAAAATGCTCGTCATCACTGGCCATCAGAGAAATGCAAATCAAAACCACAATGAGATAACATCTCACACTAGTTAGAATGGCAATCATTAAAAAGTCAGGAAACAACAAGGGCTGGAGAGGATGTGGAGAAATAGGAACACTTTTACACTGTTGGTGGGACTGTAAACTGGTTCAACCATTGTGGAAAACAGTATGGCGATTCCTCAAGGATCTAGAACTAGAAATACCATATGACCCAGCCATTGCATTACTGGGTATATACCCAAAGGATTATAAATTATACTGCTATAAAGACACACGCACATGTATGTTCATTGCGGCACTATTCACAACAGCAAAGACTTGGAATCAACCCAAATGTCCATCAGTGACAGACTGGATTAAGAAAATGTGGCACATATACACCATGGAATACTATGCAGCCATAAAAAGGATGAGTTCGTGTCCTTTGTAGGGACATGGATGCAGCTGGAAACCATCATTCTTAGCAAACTATTGCAAGAACAGAAAACCAAACACCGCATATTCTCACTCATAGGTGGGAATTGAACAATGAGATCACTTGGACTCTGGAATGGGAACATCACACACCGGGGCCTATTATGGGGAGGGGGTAGTGGGGAGGGATGGCATTGGGAGTTATACCTGATGTAAATGACGAGTTGATGGGTGCTGAAGAGTTGATGGGTACAGCACACCAACATGGCACAAGTATACATATGTAACAAACCTGCACGTTGTGCACATGTACCCTAGAACTTAAAGTATAATGAAAAATAAAAAGAAAAATACAAAAAAAAAGAAATCCTAACACCCAAGGTGATACGTTTTTAAGAGATGAGGCATTTTGGACATAATTAGGTCATGATAACACAGCCTTCATGAACCTTCATGAATAGGATTAGTGCCCTTATTAAAAAGGTCCCCAAGGCTGGGCGCAGTGGCTCATGCCTATAATCCCAGAACTTTAGGAGGCTGAGGCAAGCAGATCGCTTGAGGTCAGGAGTTCAAGACTAGCCTGGCCAACATGGTGAAACCCCATCTGTACTAAAAATACAAAAATTAGCTGGGTGTGGGGGTGGGCGCCTGTAATCCCAGCTACTCGGGAGGCTGAGGCAGGAGAATTGCTTGAACCCAGGAGGCAGGGGTTGCAGTGAGCCGAGATCGTGCCACTGCACCCTAGCCTGGGTGACAGAGCAAGACTAGGTCTCAAAAAAAAAAAAAAAAAAAAAAAAAAAAAAAAAGGTTATAGAGAGCTGTCTTGCTCCTTCCACCAGGTGAAGACATAGTGAGAAGGGGCAAGACTGCTCCCAGTGGCCTTTTTAATAAGGACACTATGGAACTTGTGCCAATTGAGGTGCTGTCTATAAGGAGCAGGTCCTCATGAGAGAGATTTGCCAGTGCCTTGATCTTGCATTTTCCAGTCTCCAGAACTGTGAGAAATAAATGTTTGTTGTTTATAAGTCACCCAGTTTGCAGTATTTTGTTATAGCACCCTGAATAGACTGAGAAAGAGCTTCTTGGAGTGTGTGTGTATGTGTGTGTGTGTGTGTGTGTATATATATATACACACCATATTCTCTAAGTTGAGAATAATTTTGATAAATGAGTGGCTGTCATTGAAAGAGCTTCCTGGTGTCAAGCCTAGCTGTTTTGGGGACTGTGAAGGGGTATCAAGCTGTGCTGCACATTGGGATCCCTGCCAGATAAATGACATTCCCTAAGAACACGGAATTTTTTAAAGTTGTCTTGTCCTTACTAAACAGGTGAAAGGGTATTTCAAAAAAAAAGACACAGCCAACCTTCTGAGGATACTAAAGAGAAAAGCTAACAAATTTTTAAACTTAACTGAGCTGAAAATAAGCTGTCTGATTGGAAGTAATAACCTCCTAGGTTTTTTTAAAAGATACTTTCAGATGTTCAAGTTGCCCCAATTTTTATTTTGCACACACCATTTTCCAGAGATGTGTAGGATGTTTGCCACCAAAATGATGTATTAAAGGAGAAATGTGGTAACCAGGAACCAGATGTTCCAACACAAGAGAGGCAAAGGGAATCCCCAGAATGATGGTGAAGGTTTCACAAGGCAAAGCCTCACAGCAGGCCTGGAGAGCAAGCAGTCTAGATTGCATCAGGTCAAAAAGCTCCTAGAGAATTTCTGGCCAATAAGTTGTAAGTGATAGAACAATTAATGTGTTTAAACATATTGACAGGAAATTTACACAGCTTAGGGAGAGTTCTGGGTTGGACTGATGAAAAACACACAAAAAGTTAAGCAATAAAATCAACAAAACAAGCATTAAATTCAGGAAAAACAAAATGTGGCAAGAAAGTAAGAGTATGCTGTTGTTTCAGCTATTGAGTCAATGGAGTTTATGCTCAGCAACATTTTTGCTGAGGTTTTCATGGTTATCTTAATTTGCTTAATTTCTTGGAACACATTTAGAAAAGTAGGTTACCAGTGGCTCTTCACCATGTATATTAATATATGAGTTCTAGAGTTTAGGGAAAGTTCTTTGAGCATATCATCACCTAGGAGTTCAACCCAAACACAGAGAAATAGTAGTAGTTAAAAGTATAGTGGTTAAAAGCACAGATTGGAAAGGCAAGCAAGTACCAGTTTTGTCACTTAACTGAGCATTTAATCTTAGACAAGCATTATAATATTTGAATGAATTTGTCATTTCTTGTTTAATTCAAAAGGTTGTTCCGAGCATCTGATGGTATGAATGTAAAACATTGAGTATCATGTCTGGCCCTTAACAAGTACTTGATAAATTCTAGGTAAAATTATTGTACGAATAAGAATTTTAATTAATAAGTATAAGGTAACTTACACTTCATTTTGTCACTGTGAAAAAATTATTTAATTCTTTCAATAACTCTGAAGCTGTATGAGGCAATATGATTTTCATTTTTCAAATGAAGAACCACACATTTACAAAGAGTAGAAGGTTTATTTAAATATCTAATGGGTGTTTATAGATGAGAATAGATATATATGGGATTTAATAACATTTTTAAAACACCATATCTTTTTAAAATCCATTATGCCACCACCTGTTAAAACTGTTAGATTTGTCATTAGACAAATAGAGCCCATACTTTTATTAATCAGCCTTTGTAATCTGTCTGGTACCCAGAAACAACTTTTTTCAATTTATAAAGAAATTTTTATATACATATATTTAATTATATATGTTATATATATTTGTTACATATATACATATACATATTTTTGAAGATATAACTTTGTTTTGATTTTTTACATTTATTCATTCAGACATGGAATACATAGGCTTACTTTAGCAATATATCTTATATCAAACATTCTGACTTGTGATTAAACAGGTCAATAATTTGTAGACCACATAATCCAAGCTCTGGTCTCTATTTTTCAGCTGAGATATCCTACAAATTTCTGTCACAGGCCCACAATGAACTCTCTTCTAAGAGAACCCACAAGTTCACTTCTTTTGATTTCCCTGGAGACCCAAGCTTATTATATTTAGGTTATATTCAAACCTAGGCTGAACAACCAATTACAGTAAGAACTGTACTCTAAAGTAATTATATGGGAAGCATTATGTTTTATAGGCAAAATGGTATATTTAATTTACAAAATGGAAAATTGCCCTATTCACAAATAGCAAATGAGACGTGTTTCTTCTCTGAAGCAAGCTTTAGTTTTTTGGAGGAGTAGGATTAGTAGCCATGAAGATGGGAGAGGAGGTATGCATGGTTTAAAGCCAGAGGAAAACATATGAAATTGTCACCAGGATAGAGGGAGAGTCAATGGACTAGGGAAGTATGAAATGATCACTGTTAAGCCTCAAGACTGAATTTCAGATTTGCAACCATGAATTCAATCAGTTGGTATGGTTGAGTCTTTCTTCCAGTTCCTTTCAGCACTACATAGAGAGTTGAATTCAGCCAGGGTTGTAATTTTGCTGAGTAAGCACAATCACATGAGAGAGAAGAAGGGGTGTCAAGGGGATCCACAAGGGAGTAATTTGATATTGACTATAGAATTTGAATCACGTAAAGAGGGCAGAGAAAACATCGATGTTGTGGAGAAGTGCATGAGAAATGCTAATATAATGGATTGGTGGTTCTGATGGGGTCAAAGATGGTTGAAGATGGTGGGGGTTCTGGAAATGGAAGAATGGGGTCAGATATTTGGGGTCAGGGATTTATCAGTTGACACTAAATTTCCTGATATTCCTGACAGTACCTAAGTTAACGCCAGGAAAACAATGGAAACTCAGCCATTGCTTGTTAAATTGCATCTAGTTATAGTTTCACATCAATAACTTGAGGTGATGATCTAAAACACTTTACAAACATGAGATGAAACAATGGATTTTAGTACAGAGACTATGGATTCTAATTCCCCGTTTGAAAATGAAAAAAGTAACCATCACCAGACATAATATATTTCTTTACAAGTACCAAATTTTGAACGATTTAGTGTTCTCTCAAGTGCGTAAAAGTTGTTTCTTATACATTTTTGTATAAATCAATACACATATAATAGGAATACTGCCTATTGAATGCTTATGTTTTCTGAATTTTACACATATCATCAACCCAAATGGTTTACTCTGTGATATAAATGTTATATGCTAATAAAGACAAAAATTCTAATGATATATCTCATATGAAATAAAGACAGAAAACATGTTTAGAAGATTTCAATATCTACATCTGATATTTTAATTGCAATAAAATTTTTGTAATTTTATTTTTCAATTTTGAGAAGGCAAGTCAGATATTAGTATATCTAACAAATTGGATTAATCTTAAAGAATAGACAGAACAGAAGGTATTAAGAAAATGTAATAAGCACTTTATTCCATCTGCACAATAATTTTATAAAGTGATTTATTATTCCCATTTAACTAATGAAGAAACTGAGGTTCAGAGGCTACCCAGAATTTGAAACTAGGCCAAGCTTATTTCAAATGCTATCATATTAACCTGTGTTAAACTACTTCCATCAAATCAAGGATTTCAACTATGTTGGGATATAAGTTTTAGCTACACAAGACTGGCGATGCAGCATTTATAACATTTGTTCCATACTTACTCTTCAGGTCAAATACAAACAACCTGAACTTTCTGAAACTCTGAGTTTAAAGCACAACCAAGGTTGACTACATAGCATCTTTAAAGCATCATTGTAAGCTCAATTTGTTCTATAATTTTCTTAGGCCAAATTTCAGATAGTATAAACTTTCTGGCTTTTTTGAGTGTTATGCTCAGGTAATAAAGTCCTTTATTTCTGAATCACTTACTAATGCGAGGCCCTGGAAGCTTAGTTCATAGTCTTTGTACTCTTAAATTTTTTTTTTTTTTTAATTATACTTTAAGTTCTGGGATACATGCGCAGAATGTGCAGGTTTGTTACATAGGTATACATGTGCCATGGTGGTTTGCTGCACCCATCAACCTGTCATCTGCATCAGGTATTTCTCCTAATGCTATCCCTTCCCTAGCCTCCCAACCCCTGACAGGCCCCCATGTGTGATGTTCCCCTCCCTGTGTCCATGTGTTCTCATTGTTCAACTCCCACTTATGAGCGACAATATGTGGTGATTGATTTTCTGTTCCAGTGTTAGTTTGCTGAGAATGATGGTTTCCAGCTTCATCCATGTCCCTGCAAAGGACATGAACTCATCCTTTTTTATGGCTGCATAATATTCTATGGTGTATATGGGCCACATTTTCTTTATCCAGCCTATCATTGATGGGCATTTGGGCTTTTTTTTCTTTGCTATTGTGAACAGTGCCGCAATAAACATACATGTCCATGTGTCTTTATCGTAGAATGATTTATAATCCTTTGGGTATATACCCAGTAACAGGATTGCTATGTCAAATGGTATTTCTGGTTCTAGATCCTCAAGGAATCGCCACACTGTCTTCCACAATGGTTGCACTAATCTGTACTCCCACCAACAGTGTAAGAGCATTTCTGTTCCTCCACATTCTTTCTAGCATCTGTTATTTCTTGACTTTTTAATGATCGCCATTCTAACTGGTGTGAGATGGTATTCATTGTGGTTTTGATTTGCATTTCTCTAATGAGCAGTGATGATGAACTTTTTTTCATATGTTTGTTGGCTACATAAATGTCCTCTTTTGAGAAGTGGCTGTTCATATCCTTCACCCACGTTTTGATGGGGTTGTTTTTTCTCTTGTAAACTTGTTTAAGTTCCTTGTAGATTCTGAATATTAGCCCTTTGTCAAGTGGATAGATTGCAAAAATGTTCTCCCATTCTGTATTTACCTCTTCACTCTGATGATAGTTTCTTTTGCTGTGCAGAAGCTCTTTGGTTTAATTAGATCCCAGTTGTCAATTTTGGCTTTTGTTGCCCTTGCTTTTGGTGTTTTAGTCATGAAGTCTTTGCACATGGCTGTGTCCTGAATGGTATTGCCTAGGTTTTCTTCAAGAGTTTTTATGGTTTTAGGTTTTACATTTAAGTTTTTAATCCATCTTGAGTTAATTTTTGTGTAAGGTGCGAGAAAGGAATCCAATTTCAGTTTTCTGCATATGGCTAGCCAGTTTTTCCAACACTGTTTATTAAATAGGGAATTCTTTTCCCATTGCTTGTTTTTTGTCAGGTTTGTCAAAGATCAGATGGTTGTAGATGTGTGGTGTTATTTCTGACGCCGGTATTCTGTTCCATTGGCCTATATATCTGTTTTGGTACCAGTACCATGCTGTTTTGGTTACTGTAGGGTTTTAGTATAAAGTCAAGTAGCATGATGCCTCCAGCTTTGTTCTTTTTGCTTAGGATTGTCTTGGCTATGCAGACTCTTTTGTTTCCATATGAAATTTAAAGCATTTTTTTCTAATTCTGTGAAGATAGTCAATGGTAACTTGATGGGCATAGAATTGAATCTATAAATTACTTTGGACAGTATGGCCATTTTCACAATACTGATTCTTCCTATCCATGAGCATGGAATGTTTTTCCATTTGTTTTTGTCCTCTCTTATTGCCTTGAGCAGTGGTTTGTAGTTCTCCTTGAAGAGGTCCTTCACATTCCTTGTAAGTTGTATTCCTAGGTATTTTATTCTCTTTGTAGCAATTGTGAATGGGAGTTCACTTATAATTTGGCTCTCTGTTTTTCTGTTATTGGTGTATAGGAATGCTTGTGATTTTTCCACATTGATTTTGTACCCTGAGACTTTGCTGAAGTTGCTTATCAGCTTAAGGAGATTTTGGGCTGAGACGATTGAGCTTTTAAAATATACAATCATGTCACCTACAAAAAGAGATAATTTTACTTCCTCTTTTCCTATTTGAATACCGTTTATTTTTTCCCTTGCCTGATTGCCCTGGCCAGAACTTCCAATACTATGTTGAATAGGAGTGGCAAGAGAGGGCATTCTTATCTTGTGCCAGTTTACAAAGGGAATGCTTCCAGTTTTTGCCCATTCAGTATAATATTGGCTGTGGGTTTGTCATAAATAGCTCTTATTATATTGAGATACATTCAATCAATAGCTAGCTTATTGAGAGTTGTTAGCATGAAGAGCTGTTGAATTTTGTCGAAGGCCTTTTTTGTATCTATTGAGATAATCATGTGGTTTTTGTCATTGGTTCTGTTTATGTGATTGATTACATTTATTGATTTGCATATGTTGAACCAGCCTTGCATCTCAGGGATGAAGCCAACTTGTCATGTGGATAAGCTTTTTAATGTGCTGCTAGATTCGGTTTGCCAGCATTTTATTGAGGATTTTCGCATTGATGTTCACCAGGGATATTGGCCTGAAATTTTCCTTTTTGTTGTTGTTATGTCTCTGCCAGGTTTTGGTATCAGGATGATGCTGGCTTCATAAAATGAGTTAGGGAGAAGTCTCTCTTTTTCTATTGTTTGGAATAGTTTCAGAAGGAATAGTACCAGCCACTCTTTGTACCTCTGGTAGAATTTGGCTGTGAATCCGCAAGTCCTGGACTTTTTTCAGTTGATAGGCTATTAATTATTGCCTCAATTTCAGAACTTGTTATTTGTCTATTCAGGGATTCAACTTCTTTCTACTTTAGACTTGGGAGGGTGTATGTGTTCAGGAATTTATCCATTTCTTCTAGATTTTCTAGCTAATTTGCATAGAGGTGTTTATAGTATTCTCTGATGGCAGTTTGTATTTTCGTCGGATCAGTGGTGATACCCCCTTTATCATTTTTATTGTGTCTATTTGATTCTTCTTTCTTTCTTCTTTATTAGTCTAGCTAGCAGTCTGTTTTGCCAATCTTTTCAAAAAACCACCTCGTGGATTCATTGATTTTTTGAAGGGTTTTTCATGTTTCTATCTACTTCAGGTCTGCTCTTATCTTAGTTATTTCTTGTCTTCTGCTAGCTTTTGAATTTGTTTGCTCTTGCTTCTCTAATTCTCTTAATTGTGATGTTAGGATGTCGATTTGAGATCTTTCCCGCTTTCTCCTGTGGGCACTTAGTGCTATAAGTTTCCCTCTAAACACTGCCTTAGCTGTGTGCCAGAGATTCTGGTACACTGTGTCTTCGTTCTTACTGGTTTCAAATAACTTATTTATTTCTGCCTTAATTTCATTATTTACCCAGTAGTTATTCAGGAGCAAGTTGTTCAGTTTCCATGTAGTTGTGCAATTTTGAGTGAGTTTCTTAATTCTAAGTTCTAATTTGATTGCACTGTAGTCTGAGAGACTGTTTGTTATGATTTCCATTCTTTTGCATTTGCTGAGAAGTGTTTTACTTCCAATTATGTGGCCAATTTTAGAATAAGTGCAATGTGGTGCTGAGAAGAATGTATATTCTGTTCATTTGGGGTGGAGAGTTCTGTAGATATCTGTTAGGTCCACTTGGTCCAGAGCAGAGTTCAAGTCCTGAATATCCTTGTTAATTTTTTATCTTGTTGATCTGTCTAATATCGATAGTGGGTTATTAAAGTCTCCCACTATTGTTGTGTGGGTGTCTATGTCTCTGTGTAGGTCTCTAATAACTTGTTTTTTGAATCTGGGTTTTAACCCAATGCAAGGAAGCTAAGAACTTTGAAAAAAGATTAGATGAATTTCTAACTAGAATAACCAGTTTAGAGAAGAACATAAATGACCTGATGGAGCTGAAAAACACAGCACGAGAACTTCGTGAAGCATGCACAAGTATCAATAGCTGAACTGATCAAGCAGAAGAAAGGATATCAGAGATTGAAGATCAACTTAGTGAAGTAAAGCATGAAGACAAGTTAAGAGGAAAAAGAATGAAAAGGAATGAACAAAGTCTCCAAGAAATATGGGACTATGTGAAAAGAACAAACCTTCATTTGAATGGTGTACATGAAAGTTACAGGGAGAAAGCAACCAAGTTGGAAATGATGCTTCAGGATATTATCGAGGAGAACTTCCCCAGCTTAGCAAGACAGGCCAAAATTCAAATTCAGGAAATACAGAGAACACCACAAAGATACTCCTCGAGAAGAGCAACCCGAAGACACATAATTGTCAGATTCACCAAGATTGAAATGAAGGAAAACATGTTAAGGGCAGCCAGAGAGAACAGTTAGGTTACCCATGAAGGGAAGTCCATCAGACTAACAGTGGATCCCTTGGCAGAAACCATACAAGCCAGAAGAGAGTTGGGGGGCAATATTCAACATTCTTAAAGAGAAGAATTTTCAACCCAGAATTTCATATCCAGCTAAACTAAGCTTCATAAGCAAAGGAGAAATAAAATCCTTTACAAACAAGCAAATGCTGAGGGATTTTTGTCACCACCAGGCCTGCCTTACAAGAGTTCCTGAAGGAAGCACTAAACATGGAAAGGAACAACTGGTGCCAGCAACTGCAAAAACATACCAAATTGTAAAGACCATCAACACTATGAGGAAACAGCATCAACTAACAGGCAAATAACTAGCTAGCATTATAATGACAGGATCAAATTCACATATAACAATATTAACCTTGAATGTAAATTGGCTAAATGTCCTAATTACAAGGCACAGACTGGCAAATTGGATAAAGAGTCAAGACCCATTGGTGTGCTGGATTCAGGAGACCCATCTCACATGCAAATATACACATAGGCTCAAAATAAAGAGATGGAAGAATATTTACCAAGCAAATGGAAAGCAAAAACAGCAGGGGTTGCAATCCTAGTCTCTGATAAAACAGACTTTAAACCAACAGAGATCAAAAGAGACAAAGAAGGGCATTACATAATGGAAAAGGGATCAATGCAACAAGAAGAGCTAACTATCCTAAATATATATGTACCCAATGAAGGTGTAACTCTTTATATACAATTCAACCAATAGCTATTAGAGATAGTAAGAAGAGATGCCTCCTTAATTGTCAGGGTGTCAGCCTGAAGAAATTATAGCTGATGGTATCATTTATAGAGAAGATGATAGAAAAAATGACAAAACTGACACCAGAAATCTTCATGTCTACCATTCTTATTTTTTGTAGAGGCAAACAACCACAAATGCTAAAAAGAAGGTTCAATACCAAACCCATGATGAACTCAAGTCAACATAGATAAGTTAAATTTCATTGATTACACTCATTTAACTATGGTAATGCAATAAGAAACATTGTTATGATAATGTATTACCACAGTGATTAAAACAATATTAAAAATTTGATATATAAAAGGATAAACTTTAATTTTATTTTGAAAATAGTTTGTGGGTATAACTGTACAACTTAAGGATATTTGGTAAATGGGGCAATACTCTATTGAGTAGGAAATGCAGATTATAGGGAGCTTTCAGGAGGGCAACACATTGTATAATTGAAGAAAAATGCACACAGCTGTCAGGTTAGTAAATTTGGGAGAAATTGTATAGGCCAGTTAGATCTCATGGACAGAGAGAGAGAGAGAGAAAAAAATAGCAAAAGAGCAAACAGACTAGAATGGTTTGCTTTACTTCTAACCACTCCAGTAAAGGGAGCCAGGAACTCACTAGGAATCTCAGCAAGAAGAGTTAAAAGATCTCCTGCAAGACTCTGCCTATTTTAGTAGCATCGTAAAGTGAAAAGCCACATGCTGGTAATCAATAGAGACAGTCATACAACTGATTCTGCCTTACAAACATATTTGGGGAAAATTTTGAGGAGTGTTTATGACCGTGGCCAACAATGAGTTCACATAGGAATGAATTTGACTTAGTCTAAATGAGTTAATTTAAGTGACATTTCAATTCCTCTTGTTCTCTCTCTCAGCTTCAACAACAAACACATTGAGTCATTTTATGTGAAATGAACTGTTTAATAACCTTGCTTCATACTTCAGAAATGATTTTTTCCTTCCTTATCAATCTACCACTTTACTGAGCACTCACTATGCCTAGACATCGATAGGGGCTATTGTGGATCTAGAAACAATGTAAGGTTCATTCTTGTTTTCAAGGAGTTTATACTGAAGCTGCAAGAGAGCATGGCATTGTGGAGGAAGGACTCGCAATTCTTCATTGCCCATTTAAGCTTGTTCTTTTAATTTTTTTTTTTTTAAGGATCTACTGAGACATGGAAGACAAGTTCATCACTTAGCTCTGCTGCAACTCTAGGAAAATTGATCAGTTTATGTAACAGAACCCAATACAGACTTAAAAAGTGTTAGGAAGTGTTTTTCCTTATATTTAGTACATAACCAGATTGTAAGTTTTATCTCCCATGGAGTAAGTGCTAGTGACACACATAAGGCATTATTTACTTTATTTCCTAATGAAAATATTAGAAAGAGTTAAAAGTTCCAGCATCAAGCCAAAAAGGTGGCAGGAGGAAATAACAATTAAAAAAAACCCTGGGTTTTGTTACCATGATGTTCTTTAATGGAAAAAGAAGGAGTCAATCCTCAGTTTATTTTAACACCATAACCAAGGGGAGAAGTCGATTCTGTAGAAAGGGAAAGTAGTCTTAAAGTGAGAGAAGTGCTGATTACACTTCAGATAAATAACTCATTAACAGTGTTGAAAGTGAGGTATTTAATAGAATAAAATAATGAACTTTACTCTAAATAAATGGTGTAATGATTTGCCAAACACCAGAGAACACACTTATTTGCTTATTGATAACAATTGCATGGTTCCATTTTCTCCCCGACACAAGGTGTTACAGAGTAGACTCCTTTATGAATTTATAATATATACACTACCAGAGCCTCAAGAGTAATGTGCTCAAATGTTTAAAGATTTCTATCGTTTAACTGATTACCCATATATGCTTTTTCTAGCGTATTTGAGAGAAAAAAAAGTCGCCCTCCTATCCTTCAAGTAGAGGATATGATTTGTCTTCAGTGTTTTGCATGTATTTGAGGGAAGGGGTGGAATAGTTGGCAAATTGGTAAAACACATAATAATGCCTTCAATTCTGATTGCCTTTCATTATAACTAACAATAATGATTTTTTTCCCACTATGGTGCTGTGCAAATCCATTCTTGTATAGAAATAAGTTTTAGTGGATGAGAGAAAAATCACTTAATTGCTGCAGAATTAGGAAGCGCTTTCAAATTAATTCATTTTCATTAAAGTCCTTATAGTGTCATAGTCTCTATAAAGCAATGAAAAATCAGCAATCAGACTTGAAATAGAATCACTGCCTAATTAAATCTTATAATTCATTATCTTGCTTTATCATACAAAACAAAACAATTTACTTCATTATGACCAGGTATCGTCTCCACAAACATGCATGGACTATTTATTTAGAAATCATAATATCATGAAATGTATTCATTTCTGATGCACATAGTAGTTTTATTTCACTGTTGAATTAAGATGAGAGGAATCATGGATAAAAATTCATTGGCATAGAAAGCTGATGCATTTACTCATGGATTGCTGCATATAATTAGGGAACACAAAGAATTTAGAGAGGAAGAATAATTTACATGCAATGCAGATATTTATGTATTTCCTCTAGATACCTGGCTAGCTAACCAGGTTTTACTAAAATTAACCAAAATTTCTTTAGAAAGGTCAATGTTAATACACTTATTTTTTCAAAGAAAGATTATGTTTTACTGAACATAAGAGATTAAAACTTCATTTTTCAGTTCATTTATTTCCAGCTCATTAGGTGTTTTTAATGTTCTAAGTAGGTAAATATTTCAAGTATTGGGTCCTCTCAATGTTCCAAGTATGTAAAACTCATAAAATGTGGTATTCGTCTTACAGAAGTTTATAATATAATGGAGAATAAAGTGTACTATTAATAGATCTCTAGCCTATACCTAATAATAAAAGAATATGTATTTTTATTACAAGCAAGAAGAAACATTTAAGAAATTAACAATATACTTGGCCACAATGTGAAAGGCAATAACTAGTAAGACCTCAGTATCATCAAAACTGTGTAGTCTGCAAAGTATTTCAATAAAAACAACAATGAGTAAAAAGGTCCTAAATGTATTAGAGCACTAGAAAACAATTTAGTAAACAATAAGAAAGTAAAAGAAGGGATATAATAATGATAACTGCAGTAGAAAGTAGAAATTAATGAGTTGGAAAAAAACCAAACAAATCAAATAATAGAAAAGACCAACAAACGAAAACAGTATTATTTGAAAGATTAATAAAGTAGGAAAACCTCTGGAAAGGTTGCTAAAAAGACTAAAAGATAAATGGGGTGAAACAATGTTAGGAATGTAAAGGAGAAAACAGTCACAGATAGAGTAGAGATTTATGAAAGAGAAGATTGTGGATAATATGTGAAAACAAATTAAAAAACCAGTATGATGAAATAGATTATTTTCTAATTAGATTGTAATTTATGAAAAAGTGACTCAAGAAGAATAAAGGTATCAAATTAGAAAGAAATGATATTGTCATGGGTATATTAAATGATTTTATAATAAAGATTCAAAAGAATCTGCTGGTTATATATTAGAATTTATATCCAGCTCTGTAGCTCAATGTACAATCAAAACATCAAAATTAGTAATGTTTTTACATAGAATCAACCAAAATTAGAAAACGTATTTCTTAAAAAGTGATACAATTTGCAAAACTAACAACTTAAAGTACTTAAACGTAACTATAACAAAATGTGTACATATTCTTGATGGAAATCACAAAGTTGTATTGAACAACACATAGTAAGACCTAAATAAAGGGAAATACCATGCTCATGATTTACAACTCTTACTATGCCAAAGATGTCAACTCTTCCCAAATTAACCTTTCAATTAAAGCCAATTTTTAAAATTCCAATAGATTATGTACCTCAACGAGTTGAACCTAATATTCCTGTGGAAGAATTCAGTATCAAGAATGGCAAAACACTTTTGAAAATGAAAACCAAAAAAAAAAAAAGTGGACTTGTATTTTCAGATGTTAAGACTGAATATTAGATTATAGTGATTAGAACAATGTTGTAACAGCACAGGAATAGGCAAATAAGGCAATGGAGCAGGATGAATAGTTTGGGAAAAAGCTTTTTGTATGCAAAAGAGGTAGAATTACAAATCAGTGGGGGAAACAAGGGACCACACAATGCTGTTGGAACAATGAATCATCTATTCACATGGAAAAAGATACATTTTGATCATATAGAGCATTGAAATAAACTGCAAATGAATTAGATATCCAAATGTGAAAAGAAAAACAAGCAGTTTTAGAAGAAAATATAGAAAAATATCTTTGTGATATTAGAGTAGGGAAGACTTTCTTAAATAATTTGTAAAATTACATATTAAAGAGTAATACATTTTGCTACATTGAGAGAAACAAAGAACCCACAAAACAACTAGATAACAACATTACAACAGGAAAAAAAGCCTCACAAATCATTATTAATTTTGGATGTAAATGAATAAAATGTTCCTTTAAAAGATATAGATTAGTAGAATGGATTAAGCAACATGAATTAACTATATGCTTCTTATAAGAAATTCACCTTACTGGTAAGCAAAGACACTTACAAACTGAAGGTAAAGGGATGATAAAAGATATTCTACACAAATGGAAACTAAAAGAGAGTAGGAGTAGCTATACTTATGTCAGATAAAAGACTTTAATCAAAAACTGTGAAAACAAAAGAGAAAGATGTCATTATATAATAAAGGAATCAATTATAGAAGAAGATGTAATAATTCTAAAAATATATGCACTCACCACTGGAGCTCCCAGATTTATTAAACAAACATTACTAGACCTAAAAAAGATATAGATGCAATACAATAATAGTGGGGGACTTCAACACCTCACTTACAACACTTAGATTATTGAAAATAGAAAATCAACAAAGAAACAGTGGACTTAAATTCAGCTTTAGAGCAAATGGGCCTAATAGACATACAGAACATTCTATTTAACAACTGCAGAATATATATTCCTCTTATCAGCACTTGGAGCATTCTCCAAGATAGACTATATGACAGGCCATAAAACAAGTCTCAATAAATTTTTAAAAAGTGAAATCATATTAAGTATATTCTCAGACAACAGTGGAATAAAACTAGAAATGAAGACCAAGGAAAACTCTCAAAACTACACATAAGTGGAAATTAAACAATATACCCCTGAACAATATTTGGTCAATAATGAAATTAAGACAAAATTAGAAAAAAAACTTTTGAAATGAATGAAAATGGAGACACAACCTACCAAAACTTATGGAATACAGTAAAAGTAGTATTAAGAGGGAAGTTTATAGTATTAAATGCTTGCATTAAAAAAATAGAAAGGTCACAAACTAGCTTCCAGGCTCATCCCAAGGAACTGGAAAACAAGGGCAAACCAAATACGCAGCATAAGAAAAGAAATAACAAAAATCAGAGCAGAACTAAATGATACTGAGAACAACAACAAAAACAATACAAACAATCAATGAAATTAAAAGTTGATACTTTAAAAGATAAACAAAATAATAGACCACAAGCTAGACTAATCAAGAAAAGGAGAGAGAAGATCCAAATAAACATAATCAGAAATAAAAAAAGGAGACATGATAACTGATGCCATGGAAATAGAAAAGATAATCAGAGACTACCATGAATAACTCTATGCTCACAGGCTAAAAATTCCAGAGGAAATGAATCAATTCCTAGAAACATACAACCTCCCAATATTGAACCAGGAATTCACAGAAATCCTGAACAGATCAATGATGAGCACTGAGATAGATTCAGTAATAAAACATTTCCTCAAAAATAAAATTCCAGGATCAGATGGATTCAGAGTCAAATTCTTCCAAACCTATAAAGAAGAACTGGTACCAATCCTCATGAAACGGTTCCAAAAAATTGAGAAGGAGAGAATTCTCCATAATTCATTCTAGAAAGCAAATATTATCCTGATACCGAAGCCAGACAATGACACAACAATAAAAGAAAACTATGGACCAATATCCCTGTGAACATAGATGCAAAAATTCTCAACAAAATACTAGTAAACCAAATCCAACAGCACATCAAAAAGATCAAGTTGGTTTTATTCAAAGTGTGTGAAGATGGTTCAAAATAGGCAAATCAATAAAAGCAAATTATTACATAAGTGAAAATAAAAACAAAAACCATATGATCATCTCAATAGACAGAGAGAAAGCATTTGACAAAATTCAGCATCCCTTCGTGATAGAAACCTTCAACAAACTAGGCATAGAAAGAGAATACCTGAAAAAAATAAAAATCATATATGACAAAGGCACAGCCAACATCACAATGAATTGGGAGTAGCTGGAAGCAATCCCTGTAAAAACTGAAAGACAAGAATGCCCACTTTCACTACTCTGTTCAATATAGTATTAGAAGTCCTAGCCAGAGTACTGAACCAAGAGAAAGAAATAAAAGGCATTCAATCTGGAAAAGAGAAAGTGAAATGATCTCTGTTTACTATTGATATGATCTTATACCTAGAAAACCCTAAAGGCTCCTTTAGGAATCCAACTTACAAGGGATGTAAAGGACCTCTTCAAGGAGAAATACAAACCACTGCTCAGTGAAATAAAAGAGGACACAAACAAATGGAAGAACATACCATGCTCATGGATAGGAAGAATCAATATCGTGAAAATGGCCATACTGCCCAAGGTCATTTATAGATTCAATGCCATCCCCATCAAGCTACCAATGAGTTTCTTCACAGAATTGGAAAAAACTGCTTTAAAGTTCATATGGAACCAAAAAGAGCCCGCATCGCCAAGACAATCCTAAGTCAAAAGAACAAAGCTGAGGCATCACACTACCTGACTTCAAACTACACTACAAGGCTACCGTAACCAAAACAGCATGGTACTGGTACCAAAACAGAGATGTAGACCAATGGAACAGAACAGAGTCCTCAGAAATAATATCACACATCTACAGCCATCTGATCTTTGACAAACCTGAGGAAAACAAGAAATGGGGAAAGGATTCCCTATTTAATAAATGGTGCTGGGAAAATTGGCTAGCCATAAGTAGAAAGCTGAAACTGGATCCTTTCCTTACTCCTTATATGAAAATTAATTCAAGATGGATTACAGACTTAAATGTGAGACCTAATACAATAAAAACCCTAGAAGAAAACCTAGGTAATACCATTCAGGACATAGGCATGGGCAAGGACTTCATGTCTAAAACACCAAAAGCAATGGCAACAATGGCAAAATTGACAAATGGGATCTAATTAAACTAAAGAGCTTCTGCACAGCCATCAGAGTGAACAGGCAACCTACAGAATGGGAGAAAATTTTTGCAAGCTACTCATCTGACAAAGGGCTAGTATCCAGAACCTACAAAGAACTCAAACAAATTTACAAGAAAAAAACAAACAATCCCATCAAAAAGTGGGCAAAGGATATGAACAGACAGTTCTCAAAAGAAGACATTCATACAGCCAACAGGCACATGAAAAAACGCTCGTCATCACTGGCCATCAGAAAAATGCAAATCAAAACCACAATGAGATACCATCTCACACCAGTTAGAATGGCAATCATTAAAAAAGTCAGGAAACAACAGGTGCTGGAGAGGATGTGGAGAAATAGGAACACTTTTACACTGTTGGTGGGATGGTAAACTAGTTCAATCATTATGGAAAACAGTATGGCAATTCCTCAAGGATCTAGAACTAGAAATACCATATGACCCAGCCATCCCATTACTGGGTATATACCCAAAGGATTATAAATCATGCTGCTATAAAGACACACGCACACGTATGTTCATTGCGGCACTATTCACAATAGAAAAGACTTGGAATCAACCCAAATGTCCATCAGTGACAGACTGGATTAAGAAAATGTGGCACATATACACCATGGAATACTATGCAGCCGTAAAAAAGGATGAGTTCGTGTCCTTTGTAGGGACATGGATGCAACTAGAAACCATCATTCTCAGCAAACTATTGCAAGAACAGAAAACCAAACACTGCATTTTCTCACTCATAGGTGGGAACTGAACAATGAGATCACTTGGACTCGGGAAGGGGAACATCACACACCAGGGCCTATTATGAGGAGGGGGTAGGGGGAAGGGATGGCACTGGGAGTTATACCTGATGTAAATGACGAGTTGATGGGTGCTGACGAGTTGATGGATGCAGCACACCAACATGGCACAAGTATACATATGTAACAAACCTGCACGTTGTGCACATGTACCCTAGAACTTAAAGTATAATAAAAATAAATAAATAAATAAATGACAACAAAATAAAAATAAAAATGCTTAGATTTGAAAAAGGAATTCAGCAAAATTTCAGGATACAAAATTAATGTGCAAAAATCAATAGCATTTCTATACACCAATAACAAGCTGAGAAACAAATCAAGAATGCAATCCCATTTACAATAGCTGCAAATGAATAAAATGCCTAGGAATCTATTTAACCATGGAGTTGGTACATCTGTACAAAGAAAACTACAATACGCTGGTGAAACAAATTGTAGATGACCCAAAGAAATGGGAAAACATTCCACTCTCATGAATTGGAAGAATTAATATTGTTGAAATGACCATACTGCCCAAAGCAATCTACGGACTCAATGCAATCCATATGAAAATATGCATGCCATTTTTCACAGAATTGGGAAAACCAATCCTAAAATTCATGTGGAACTAAAAGAGAGCCTAAATAGTCAAAACATTTCTGAGCAAAAAGAACAAAGCTGGAAATATCAAATTACCTGACTCCCAAATTATACTACAAGGCTATAGTTACAAAAACAACATGGTACTTGTATAAAAATCAATACAGATATCAATGGAATAGAGTCGAAAAGTCAGAGATAATGTGACATATCTTTGCCAACGGATCTTTGACAAAGTTGACAAAAGCATAATATGGGGAAAGGACACCCTCTTCAATAAATGCTGCTGGGAAAACTGGATTGCCATGTCCAGACGAGTGAAACTCATCCTATCTCCCACCATATATGGAAATCAACTCAAAATGTATTAAAGACTTAAATGTAAACATGAAACTATAAAAGTACTGGAAGAAAATCTAGAGAAAACACGTCTGGACATTGAACTAGGCAAATAATTAATGACTTCAGACCTTCTGAGCTTTTGTGCTCTAAAGCACAATTAACAAAACCAAAAAGAGACATTGAAACAATTAAACTAAAAAGCCTGTGCACAAATAAATAATCAACAGAATGAACAGAAAGTCGGCAGAATGTGAGAAATTATTTGCAAACTATAGCAAAGATTTGAAATCAACCTAGGTGTCTAGCAATAAATGAATGGATAAAGAAAATGTAGCACATAAATACAATGGAATATTAGCCTGCAATTCAAAAAAGAACGTAATCATGTCTTTTGCTGCAACATGGATGTAAGTGAAGGCCATTATCTTAAGTAAAACAACTCAGAGACAGAAAGTCAAATATTGCATACTTTCGCTTATAAACAGAAGCTAAATAGTGTGTACACATGGACATAAAGTGTGGATTAATAGACATAGAAGACTCAGAAAGGTGGTAAGGTGGGATGTGGTGAGAAGGATGAGAAATTACTTAATGAGTACAATGTACACTATTTGGATGATGGTTATACTAAAAGCCCAGATTTTACCACTATGCAATGTGTGCCTCTTACTAAACTGCTATATCCCTTAAAGATATACAAATAAAATTTAAAAATAAATTGACAACTTCTTTATGACAAATGGCATCCCAAAGTGAAGACAAGTCACAAATTGGGAGACAATATTTGTAGCCCACATAACCAAAACCAAAACCAAAACCAAAACCACAACAACAACAACAACAAACTAGCATTCAGAGTATATAAATCTTTCAAGTGATCAAAAAGCTAAAAGACAAACATTCAAAACTAAAATGAACCCAAAGAGACAATGTAAAGAAAGAGACTCTAAACTGGCCAATAAAAACAAAACAAAACAAAATGTCAACTTCACTAGTGATTAGGGAAATATAAAGTATCAAGCTACTCTTATATAGCCATCTGATTGGCCAACAATTAATATATTTAATAACCCTATGTGTGGCAAAGATATGGCACACTGGGGACATTGGCAATTTTCTGGTATGAGTAATACCAAGGACAAATCTTAGAAAATATAGAATGAAAAACTTGAAGAATAATATATACAGTGTGGTAGCACTTCACTGAAATTTTAAAGACATTAAGTCTGAGAGGGAGGAAGTGGGAAGGGATTGAGATGAGCATTTACAAGTTTCTCTAACCTTTTATTTACTAATAAAACCCCTAAAGTATGAAATCTATAATAAACATTAACACTTTAATTTCCATGATGGGTACATTGGTGTCTCATGTTATTTTCTTCATGCTTAAAATGTTAAAATAGTTTAAAAATTAAAGGTGCACAAATATTTTAATGTAACTATCAAGCATTTTTAATACAATATTAAGTGTTAGGACAGACAATACACAGGGTGTATTAGTACAGAAGGGAGACCCTTGACTTAATTTAGTCAGGTCAGAGGCCACGTGGAAACAATAACAACTGAATTGAGTTTTGAATAGTAAGTATGATTGAACCAGGTAAAAAGAGGTATAAAAAATGATTTAGTCAGAGGGAAGAGGAAATAATGTAAATAGAATCACAAAGATTCACTATTTGAGGAATCTCTTCAGTATCTAGGCCATAAAGTTAAAAAATGCAAATCAGCCAGGCGCAGTGGCTCACGCCTGTAATCCCAGCACTTTGGGAGGCTGATGTGGGCAGATCACAAGGTCAGGGTTCGAGACCAGCCTGACCAACATGGTGAAACCCCATCTCTACTAAAAATACAAAAATTAGCCGAGCGTGTTGGCAGGCGCCTGTAATCCCAGCTACTCAGGAGGCTGAGGCAGGAGAATTGCTTGAACCTGGGAGGCAGAGGCTGCAAGTGAGCCGAGATCATGCCATTACGCTCCAGCCTGGGTGACAGAGTGAGACTCCATCTCAACAACAACAAAAAAAAGAAAGTGCAAATCATGCGTGGTGGGATTGGCAGATGGAATGTAGGAGTTAATAAAGGTCAATTACGGGTACTTTTAATTTGTGTTAGGAACTCTACATTCTACCTCAGTTCAAATGATGTATCTTATGTTGGAGAGTAATGCAGTCATATTAGAAATTATGAAAGAGTGCTGAAGCTATTTTGTAGAGAATGGGTTTGGTAATTGTGGTGGCAATAATGGAGATGAGACCAATTAGGAGGCTATCAAGTAATCTAGGAAAGAGATATGGGACTAGTTTATGAATGTAACAATGGGAACAGTAAGAAGGAAAAAGACCTGCCATATATTTAGGAGGTAAATTTGGCAGGAGTTGAAGACTGAATGGATATGGAAGTTGAAGAAGAGAATGAATTTTTGCCTTGAAAACCTGAGTAGATCACAGTAACATTAACAGAGAACTGGACAATGGAGGAAAAGCAGGTTGGAGAGAATGATGAATTTGGTTTTCAATACTTTATATTGGGAGTGTTTGTGGAATAAATTGTAGTGATGCCCAACATTAAGTCGGTTATTCTAGTCTGAAGCTCAGGGGAAAGGCCAAAGCTTGACATGAGGTAGTCATTATTCTAAGGAACAAAAACATTGAATTTATTATTATATGGCAGGTTAGAGCTGACTTTAGTGGCTACTCATTACTTATCGCAGCATCATTTCTATCTTTTCCAGCCCTCACTTAAAACATTTGGATGGGGACCTTATCCTATGTTGGGTCCCTAATGTCATTAAATACATATTTTTTATATTTATTTATTTATTTATTTATTTATTTTTATTATACTTTAAGTTCTAGGGTACATGTGCGTAACGTGCAGGTTTGTTACATATGTATACTTGTGCCATATTGGTGTGCTGCACCCAACATTATATATTTTTAAAAGAATGTCTCTATATAATTCTTATTTACCTGCCAAACATTTGATGAATGCTTACCATGCATACTGGGTATCACGCTAGTAGTTCCAAACAGAGAAATAAATAAAATAGCCCCTAATCTCAAGGGTCTCACTATCTAGTCAAATATATAGAAATGAAATTAAAAAGTGAAACAAGTTCAAAACAAATACACATGCAATGTAAAAAGGTATCACGGAGGGAGAAGGAATTCATTCTCCTTATTATACAGTGTCAGGGAAGTTTCCTAGACTAAATGACATCTGAAATATCTGTTTCTTTCTTTTTTTTTTTTTGAGAGGGAGTTTCACTCTTGTTGCCCGGGCTGGAGTACAATGACACGATCTTGGCTCACTGCAACCTCCACCTCCTGGGTTCAGCCTCCTGAGTAGCTGGGATTATAGGCGTGCCCCGCCATGCCCGGCTAATTTTTCTTCTTTTTGTATTTTTAGTAGAGACAGTGCTTCTCCATGTTGGTCAGGCTGGTCTCGAACTCCTGACCTCAGGTGATCTGCCTGCCTCGGTCTCCCAAAGTGCTGGGATTACAGGCATGAGCCACCACACTAGGCTGAAATGTCTTTTGAAAGGTGAAGAGGACTCTGTCTGGTTGATGGGGTACGACAGTAGGGAGGAAGGGGTATTTTGGGTAGAGAAGATAATACGATTCCTTGTGTCACAAGCAACCAGCTTGATGCATTTGGAAATTACGATCTGGTACTACGTGAGCGTGAAATGGAAGAACGATGACCAGTTGGAGTTGTGGTTAGAGAGGGAGATAACATCTGTTTACTCAAATTGTGCAGATATATTTCTGTACACAATAGTTCACTTATCTAAAGGTTTTAATATAAAATAGTATTTTTGAATTATGGAGAGGAAAAATGGTGGATCAGGATTACAGACAGAAGAACTGGACATGAAAAGTAAAAGCAGGAGGCCACATCAACAATCAATATCAGATTGAACTTTGACCTTAGAGTGAATTAATTTCATTAAGGGCTCACTCATCTAATTTAAGCACATTTTAGGTAATTTTAACCTAGATTGACTAATATGTGAATGAGTCTCTGTCTCAAAATACTCTAGTATGTCCTGTCCCTAAATACTCATACTGCTTGTATTCTCTCAGGTCTTGCCTCTTTCTGAGTAGGGCTATTCCAAATTGTCAACTGTGGTTCTGACACTACACTTATTTTTTTTGCTATCTACTCTTTCTTCACTTGACAGATTCCCAAAGAATGTATTATGTTCCTTAAGTAACTGTCTAGTTTTCTGTCACAGAATCAGTGACAGCTTTCTTTCTTTCTTTCTTTCTTTTTTTTTCTGAGACAGTGTCTTGCTCTGTCGTCCAGGCTGGAGTGCAGTGGCGTGATCTCAGCTCACTGCAACCTCCGCCTCCCAGGTTCAAGCAATTCTCCTGACTCAGCCTCCTGAGTAGCTGGGATTACAGGCGTGTGCCACCACATCTGGCTAATTTTTATATTTTTAGTCAAGACGGGATTTCACCAAGTTAGCCAGGCTGGTCTCAAACTCCTGAACTCGTGATCCCCATGCCTGGGCCTCCCAAAGTGCTGGGATTACAGGCATGAGCCACCGAGCCAGGCAGCGACAGCTTTCTTAGGTATGGCTTTCTGAAATGGCTGATGTGATAAAATCTTTTACTGTTTGTGTAAGTTCTAGCAGTGGTTGCTATCACTACACTCATCAAGCCTATAGTACTGTACTAGTATTGCAGAGTGCTTCACCATCGTTTGCATGACTTTTTGCATAAATAGTTCTAGACTATACAGAATCATAAGCATAACTAAAAGCCCCTAATAGTTGCAAAAACTTCTAAGGATGCTTACAGATACTTCTGAGTTGAAAAAATATAACCTGTGGTTCACTTTCTAAGAGCAAACATTTCTTGATGTAAGAGGGCCACCAGAAACTATTACACGCTCACAAAAATGTCAAATCACTTAGGAATTTCATGGTTATCTTGGATGATAAACTATTTTCAAATCTTCTTCAAAAATAAGGTAGATTTTTCTTTACTTGGACTATCCAGGTAATCCTGCCTGAAAATCAAGGAATGTGATAATTGTCCATATACTATTTCTCAGAAATCATAACAAAAATAAAATTTGAGTGTGAATGTATATAAATAAGAAGGTAGTAGTGATTGTTTTATTGTACCAAAATACAAATCTATACAAATAGGTAAATCTGTTCTCAAAGTATGGTATCCCTAAGGTCATCTTCCCATGGGTCAAAACTTAGTTGTTCTTCTCCTTACACATCTGCATATGTTACTTTTAGAATTGTCTTCCTGAAAACCCTCTAAGTAGCAAGTCAAGTTGGTGTAGAAAGAGATCTGTATCCCCTGTTTATGTTCTTTTTTTTTTTTTTTTTTTTTTTTTTTTTTTTTTTTTTGAGACGGAGTCTTGCTCTGTCACCCAGGCTGGAGTGCAGTGGCCGGATCTCAGCTCACTGCAAGCTCCGCCTCCCGGGTTCACGCCATTCTCCTGCCTCAGCCTCCCGAGTAGCTGGGACTACAGGCGCCCGCCACCTAGCCCGGCTAGTTTTTTTTTTTTTGTATTTTTAGTAGAAACAGGGTTTCACCGTGTTAGCCAGGATGGTCTCGATCTCCTGACCTCGTGATCCGCCCGTCTCGGCCTCCCAAAGTGCTGGGATTACAGGCTTGAGCCACCGCGCCCGGCCTATGTTCTAATTGTCTCTTTCAGATGAAATACTCTCTTTATTCTGATGCTACTGTGTTTCATGGAAATCTTCAGGCAACTACTTGAACTCTTCCTGAAAACCTTCTAAGTGGCAAGTCGAGTTGGTGTAGAAAGAGGTCTATGTCCCCTATTTATGTTCTGATTGTCTCCTTCAGCTGAAATACTGTCTTTATTCAGATGCTACAGTGTTTCATGAAAATCTTCAGGCCACATCTTTTACTTGAACTCTTCCCTAATAATACAGCAGTCTTAATTAATCTTCCATTGTCTAAGAATTTATAATTGTAACATGTGCTTTATGATTAAGTACTTCGTTGTATAGTATTTTATAAATTCCACTGATTATTTGAGAGTGTCAGTCTTATCCACAGTGATTTTATTAACTTCTCAATTACTCTCAAAGACTTGAATTGAAGAAAATCACTAGCACTTCACACTGGTAAATTTCAACAAGTTTTCCATGTTTCAGAACAATCATTCATTCATGAATTCATTGAATAAATATTTATTGGGCTCCTAAAATGTGACATACACTGTTTCAGGCAATGGAGATATAGCAGTAAACAAAACAACAACAAAAAATTTAGGCCATCACTGAATTTTAATTCTAGTAAGGAGATTTCAGACAATAGATAAATAATTTAAATACACACTGGGTTAGTTTTTCATATGAGAAAAAGAAAGAAAGAGTAGAATGTGATTCTATTGAATAATAACAGTAGTATCTTATTTTTAAATAGGGTGGTCTGGGAGGGCTTTGTTGACAGTACATTTAAGAAAAGGCCTGAAGGTGATAAGCAAATGAGCATTGCAGATATTTGTGGAGGAGAGTTCTGGTCAAGCGAACAGAGACAAGGCTACTGAGATATTGTCATGGAGCTCTAAAGGCACCAAATTTCTTAGGAAAGTTATATTTACGTGTGATCAAGGTATTTGTCTGGTGGCCTTTCACAAAACAGATCCTTATTTCCTAGGATGTCAAGCCAATCTTACCTAGCTTCTTTTGGTCCTATCCGGTTATCACTTCTTAGGAAAACCTTCCCTAACTACAAAGATTGCATTGCATCCTTCTCTAGGCATGCCCTTCATGTTGAATGCACCTTCACACAAAAGTGCTTATTTAAACATCTACAATTCCTTGTTTAATGGGCAACCCACTTGAATGTAAACTTCATGAGGGCAGGATCTGTTTCGTTCATGCCTGCATTCCTGTCTCCTTGGCACTAAATATAACCAAATAAATTACCAAAGTACTACTTGTGCAGATATGGTGCACACACAGGAAGTTTAACGGACTTCCTTAATGATGAAGGGGTCATATTTTGTATCCTTATTGTACTAGACATAACCCTTTTTGACTGATCCTTGCTAACAAAAGGGAGAGCTGAGTTCATTTGGAAGGAAATGAAGATTTAATGAATGAACAAGGTGCAAGAGACTTTCTGAAGCTCTAAGTCACTCCCATAAATACTCAAGAGAAAATATAATCAACTGGAATATCAACATCAGCATTCTCATCAACAAAAGCACCAGATATACAAGTCTGTCCAGGAATATAACAAAAACTACTAAATTCCTATTATTTATTAGGCATTGCTCTAGATGTTTCGGACACATTAGTGACCAAAACAAAGAAAAATTCTTCCTGTTATGAAATGGAGTTTACATTCTCAGTTAGAAGAAAATATACCATAACCATAGGAAATAAGTAAATTATACAATATTGTGAGGATGGTTAGTGCTAGGGGAAAAAACAGAAACCCAGTAAGGGAAATTAAGAGTGTATTTTCAAATAGGGTGAACGGGGAGGCCTTGTTTTGCAGGTGATATTTGACACATGTTGAGAAACAATTTTACTCTGAGAATGACAGAAGTCAACTTTGTGAGGGCAGTAAATTATTATAGAAAAGATTATATCACATATCTGAATGCAGAGGGAAACAAGGCTTGAATGAGTCAAGCACATTAGTAAGAGGAGGAGAGAGAGGACGTCTGTCTTGGACTTAAAATTTAGGATTTAACTTTACAAGAGCATTAAACTACAGTTGCAACAAAATCAAAGAAAAAAATATTTTAGATTGTTTGCTAAGACAAGACATTAAAACACATTTTCAGTAAAAAATTCCAGGTATTTTATGATGAGAGAAAAGTCTTACCATTTTTACTGATGTCGAGTTCTTTAAGATTAACTAAACTAGCAATAGTGGTTGGCAGATTTGAAAGGTCATTATCAGGAATACTTAGTTTTCGTAGAGCTTGACAGTTGAACAATTGCTGTAATAGAAAAAATCATTAATTAGATCTCAATTTGATTAAATTCATTCATAAACTCAGTAACAAAATTAAAATCACGATGTTTATATATGTAGTAGTAGAAGAATCAGTTAAAAAAGCCTCACTTTCCTCCATACTCATCTTCTCAATTGTTTCTGAATGGCTTCACATTCTATTCTCATATTAGCGCTTCTATTTTCTGCTACCCAGACTCTTGCCCCTACTTTTACCACTCACATTCAATTTGACACTGAATCCCCACTGACTGCGTTTGCTTTTAAGTAACTTCTGGAGTTGTCCCTTCTTTTCTATTCTGACAGCTACCAGGATTACCTCAGTTCTGTTTTTCTGTGACCACATTAGATTTCATGAGGTATTATTTTAATTGAATCACATTAAACAGTTGTTTATCTAATATGCAAAAACTGCAATACACTGGAATACCTGAGCTCATATTTCTTTTGTGCTCCCTCCCCCAACTGTTTCATAAATATTTGGTGCATGAGACATTTAACCTCTGATATTTGGTGAAAAAAATCACTCGTAATTGCTTCATTTCTGCCATCAGTCCAAAGGATTAGGTGGGAAAGAGCCAAGTGTTAAAGTAATAGCTGTGAAATCCAGCATGCTTATATTCACTGGTTGAGGCAGATGCTTCCTTAAAATGTGAATTCTTGAGCTTTACCCAAATAGGTCCTGGAAGGGGGTCAACAATCTGCATTTTTAACAAGCACATCAGTGATCTGGAAGCTTTGACATAGGTGTTTGCAGTATCATATTTTGAGAAACAATAAATTAGATGGTTTAGCTCTGTCCAATTCATCTTGACTCCTGCCAGATATGAACATCTGGGACAGAATTTTTGATTCATTTCTGGAAGAATTATCTTAATGAGATCTTTTCTGTTTGACATTTCTAATTCTGTTTTGCTGAATTTCCACAGATGAAGTCTGGTATCCATGACTATGAAATTGGCCTACAGTACATTTAACTACCATTTGTTCTTACATGTAATTTGTTATTTATAGGCTAAAACAATGTAGCATATGGTCGTTATGTCTTAACTCATTAGCCTTTAAAAAATAAATTGGGCTGGTTGTTACTTAATATGAAATAATGCAGTTTCTTACTTTGGGTCATGTTTGGTGCCTTACAAAGATTATTTGTAACACTTCATGTAGTGTAGAATTAATTGTCAATATCTCAGACATAAATGTTGCTATTTCTTTTTATGAAACCCCAAAAAGAGAACTTGGATGCATACTTTGATGGATAGTTTCCACTATTAATTTTCCTTCTAAATAAATAGGAAAACAGATGCCTACACTCTCGGTAAAAGTTAATTTATACTTATTCCAGTCTCTATAATTCTGTTACGACTATGACATCTATATCTGCATGCAGTGTGGTCAGTTATAGATTCGTAGATTTAAAGAAATCAATTGTCTTATGACTGATTTTGGTAAGATTTACTAACAACTCTCTAGTCCGATCACTATTATACAACCATTTCAAGCCATGTTCAGGATAATAATTTTCAAAACACAATTTGTTTGTTTTATAAATTTGTCTCATCATCCCAACTAAATTCTGAAATGAGCTCAAGAATTAATAGTCCCACTATTAATAGTCCCAGTATTCTTTTTCAACTTTAAATGAAGTCACATCAGAAAGAAAAGACACAGAAACTTCTGAACAGCCTGTAACAAAAAGAATCCAAGATCTCCTTGGTGTAGAAGCTGAGAATATGGTATGTGGAATCAGACTGACGTGTGTTCAATCTCCACCCATCTATTTACTAGCTGTGCAATCTTGGGCAAGTTACATAATATCTTTGAACTCATCAGTTTCCTTGCCTCTAAAAAGAGAACAATACATTACCTAACTTGAAGAGTTGCTGAGAGAATTGTATGAGTTAATAGATTCATCAGTTCTAAGTCACTAATATTTTCACATATTAACAACTTTGATATTTGGAATGCACCCTGCAGTCAGGAGTAAGTTATGATTTTTAAGGAGTATTTTTTCTTTCTTAATGGTATTATAATATTGATGTGTCTTATAGTCAATGGCCTTGAATTTGATGAAATAAGGTACTTGTGAAAATGTAAGACTGTGTTTGTCACAGAGTAAAGTTTGACAACTGTAAACTATTATTAATATTTATGTACCAGATACAGAGGAACACCTATATAATAATCTATTTTTTACTTTTCTAGATGATGGAGGCAGGAGTCATGCCTGATCTATCTTGGTTACAACCCGTTTCTTCCTTTTATACACCAAAGTGGCTGGTACAGTGTCCTGTACATAGTATATACTGAGGAAATATTTTTGAAATTCTGCATAGATAATCAAAAGGGAAATAAAGAGAATGCTAAATTCCAGATGAGAGTGGTAGTTCACTGGATTGGGAACTTCAGATAGGTAAACAGTCTCAGTGGAATCCAGGTTTCAAATATAAAACAGTGAACTTCTTAATATAACTATGAAGAATACAAATTGGCAAATAAATTAAAAAGGCATTTTAACACCTCTTTCAAGATTCAAAAGCTTTGAATTAAAATGAGGAATGATTACAAAATACCTGTAATTCTTCAGTACAGTAGAATATGGCAAATATAATTGATAGCTATTATAATTAGAGTAAAACTGTTAGTGGTCATGATAAACTTCTCAATGATTTTCAAAGACTTGAACTGAAGGCATGGCTATCCTGTCTTCATTTGCTAATGGTATTTTACATTTCAAAAACAATAAAATTGTTTCGAGTCTTAAAATATTTGTGTACTAAAGTGTTCTTTTTTTCTTGGGCTAAAGGAAGCAATTTAACTCTGAAGAAATTGGTTCGAGAAGAGTATACAATATAAATTACTGACACCAGAGTAAACATTTAGAACTGAAACACAGCAGCTAGATGTCTTCTCTGAGAGTTAACAAAAAGAAAAAAGCCTCAAAAGTTGAAAATAAAAATACATTTGGAGCTAAAAATGTATATTCCAAGATATTTCATTCATTCACTCATTTGTTCATTCATGAAAAACCATTTATTGATACTTGCCACAAGGTAGACACTATGCTAAGTGCAGGGGAAACAACTATACTTGAGCCCAGATTCTTCATATTTTAATATTCAGACATTAATATATTTTCATATTTGGGCACTAATGTACTTTAATATTCAGATGTTTATTTAAGTTTAAATTAATTTAATTGAAATTTATGTTGGGGGCAAATATCAGTTGTAATGAAAATGCACAGGTAGGATATCTGTACCATATTTTATTGTTGATGGTGCTGGAGTTGGTTTATGAAAGTATCTTTAGGAAAGGTGTGAAAAAGTGGACCATGAGAGAGCCATCAGAAGTTAGCCAGATGAAGGCTAAAGAGGCAATAATATCACACTTTTGTTGAAGCATCTAAAGATAATCCCAACTCAAAGAATATGTAGCTCAAACTAGTTTCAGATATTTGCTTGATAACATAAGAAGATTTGAATCTTGGAGTGAATGGTATGAGCCTACAACATCTATATGCATCTAAAATATATTTATTGAATATCTATTATATCTATGATTTGTCTTCAACACTAAAGATAAAGGTATGAAAAGATATCAACTTCTGTTTCAGAAGTATGGTAAACTAAATATTTAAAGAGTAATCTTTTGGTACAGCAAAACTAAACACCCTCACACTCACCCACTGCTTTATTGTATAAAATGAGCTCTGACGGTAATTTGAGGCAATTATTTGAATTCCAGAATAACAGGATAAATAACACATAGACTTACATGAGTCTGGATTTAGCTTTTTCTCTGGTGGTGTCTGTTGGTCCCTGATGGGTTAAGCCTGAGTTAAAGATATTGCAAGTGGAAGGATAGAAGACTTCTTGGAGTCTGAACAGAGTGAGAGATTGGCTTAGAGACCACCCCCAGTGAGTGAACTAGGAAAAAACTGGGTCTGCAAAGGGATTTAGCAGGGGATACATGTATTTCTCAGCCTCGGCTTTGAGTGAAGTGTGAAAAAGGAAGAAAAGAAGGAAGAGAGGCAGGAAGGAGGAAAAAAGGAAGGAAGGAAGGCAGGAGGGATGGAGGGAGGGGAAAGAAGGAGTAAAGAAAAGAAAAAGAATGAAGAAAGGAAGTGACATAGTTTGGCTGTGTCCTCACCCAAATCTCATCCTGTAGCTCCCATAATTCTCATATGTTGTGAGAGGGACCTGGTGGGAGGTAACTGAATCACAGGGGCAAGTCTTTCAAGCTGGCTGCAGAAATTTGCATAAATAATGAGGAGCTGAAAGTTAATCACCAAGGCAATGGTTAAAACGTCTTCAGGGCAGGTTGGAGACCTTTGTGGCAGCCTCTCCCATCACAGACCCAGGGCCCTGTGCTGTGTGCAGAAAGGGGCCAACATAGAAGTAGGGCCATGGCTTCAGAGGGTGCAAGCCCCAAGCCTTGGCAGCTTCCACTTGGCGTTGAGCCTGCAAGTACACAGAAGTCCAAAATTGGGGTTTGTGAACCTCTGAGTAGATTTCAGAAGATGTATGGAAGTACCTGGGTACCCAGGCAGAAGTTTGCTGCAGGGGCGGGGCCCTCATGGAGAATCTCTGTGAGGGCAGTGCAGAAGGGAAATGTGAGGTTGGAGCTCCCACACAGAGTCCCTCCTTGGGTACCCCCTAGTGGAGCTGTAAGAAGAGCGCCACCTTCCCCTAGAACCCAGAATGGCAGATCCACTGACAGCTTGCACATTGTACCTGGAAAAGCTACAGACACTCAATGACAGCCATGAAAGCAGCCGGGAGGGGAGCTGTACCCTGCGAGGCCACAAGTACAGAGCTGCCCAAGGCTGTGGGAGCCCACCTCTTGAATCAGTGTGACCTGGATGTGAGACATGGAGTCAAAGGAGATAATTTTGGAGCTTTAAGATTTTGGACTTGCATGGGGCTTGTGGCCCCTTTGTTTTGGCCAATTTACTCTATTTGGAATGGCTGTCTTTACCCAATGCCTGTACTCCCATTGTATCTAGGAAGTAACTAACTTGCTTTTGATTTTACAGGCCCATAGGTGGAAGGGACTTGTCTTGCCTCAGATGAGACTTTGTACTGTGGACTTTTGAGTTAATGCTGAAATTAGTTAAGACTTTGAGGGACTGTTGGGGAAGCATGATTGGTTTTGAAATGTGAGTACATAAGATCTGGGAGAGTACAGGGAAAGAGTGATATGGTTTGGCTGTGTCCCCACCCAAATCTCATCTTGTAGCTCCCATAATTCCCATGTGTTGTTAGAGGGACCCAGTGGGAGGTAATTAAATCATAGTCTTTCCTGTGTTTTTGTGATTGAATAAATCTCAAAAGATCTGATGGTTTTAAAAAGGGGAGTTTCCCTGCACAAGCTCTTCTCTTGTCTGCCAGCATGGGAGATGTGCCTTTTACCTTCCACCATAATTGTGAGGACTCCTCAGCCATGTGGAACCATAGTCCAATAAACTTTTTCTTTTGTAAATTGTCCAGTCTTGTGTATGTCTTTATCAGCAGCATGAAAATAGACTAATACAGGTAGGAAGGGAAAGAAGAAAAAATAAGAGGGATGAAAAAGAAGAAAAAAAGGAAAGGAAGGGCAAGAATGGACAGATAGGAATAGCAAAGGAATGAAGAGAGAGAGGGAAGGAAAGGAAGAAGGAAGAAAAAAATAATAAAAAGAAAGAGAGAGAGAAAAAAGTCTTCTAGGAATTGCCAACCACAAGCCTGACCTCTCTTGTGTTAGAGACTGGAATTCACAGTATCTATAGGGCTTCTTTAAACCCACTTGAGAGTTACAAGTGGTCCTGTGTTTGTATTGCCCTAAGTGCCAGGTAGAAGCATACACAAGTCTCCCCTAAGGAACTCAACTTTAAATTTAGGCCTTTGTCTAACAGATAACATTGCAAAAAGCATAACATCATTGAAAAAAATCACTAAATATATAACAAAATAATTGACTTGCGTGAGATGTTACAGAAAAACAAAGAATCAAGCCTGCAAATGGTGGATATAATAGAATTATGAAACATAAAATGTAAAATAAATGAATTTAATATGTTTAAAGAAATAAAAGTAGAATTTAAAAGACTGCCTAAATGACGTGGAGGACAGGGTAAGAAGGTCTTTTTGGAATTTTGGGAAACCATAGAAAATAAAATGAGTGAGTTAGTGGAGGAATTTCAGAATTGTTGGAAGGCACTCATATTCAGATTGAGCAAGCCCAACAAATTCTAAGCAAGATAAATAAAAAAGGAATCTATATCTAGACTTACATGAAGTTGCACAGTATCAAAGGTAATAGATCTTAAAGTTTGTCAAGGAAAGATTATTTTCAAAAGCTCAAAAATTAGGGCTGTCTTCCCAACAAGTAAAGCAGCAATTCATTAGATGTCATCTCTGAAGTATTGAGAGTAAATAATCTTATATTTACAGTTATCTTTTTTAATAAAGGAAAAATAAGTTTTTCAGACAAAAATAGACTTTACTATCGAGAGACTACTGAAGCCGCTGTGAAAGAATATTTTTTAGTAAGGAAAAAAAATATGACTAAGAAGAGAGGTCAGAGCAACAAGAAAGAATATTAATTAAAAACAAGAACAAAAAAATACATGGTTACATCTAAACATTAACTACATAAAACGGTAACAAAATGGATAATTGTTGGATTAAAAAATAAATGTAGAACTAAAGTTCTGAACAACAAAAGCATGTATAGCAAGAGAAAAATACTTGGATTACAAACATTTTCAGATTTTTTCATTGTTTGGGAGGAAGGCAAAGATACTGATTAACTTTAGATCAAAGTTAAATACTCGTGTTAAATTAAAATGGTATGTTTACATTTCTAGAATAACAAATTAAAAAATAGAATTAAAGTGTATGATTTCTAGTTGATAGAGACAAAATAAATGGAATGAGATAAAGAAGCAGAAAAGACTTTAATAAATATAATGAAAAAAAGACTCAGAAGTAGCAACACAGATAAAAATAAAGAATAGAGTGAAATATATTAATAGAAATGCATCCATAATTGCCTTCAGTAAATATGGATTAATTTCTCCAATTAAGAAACAGACTGTCAGAGTGAATTAAAATTAAAAACAAGAAATTTCTATGTTGTTTAACAGTGGTGCACCCAAAACTTGATGTAAAGTTGTAAAACCGTCAAAATAAACTAAAAAAAGTTTACACAGCAATACCGATTTAAAGCAAAATACATTACTAGAGAGAGAGCAACCACAAAGTGATAATCAGTTCACCAGTAATGTATAACAATTACAAATTTATCTAGTATAGTAGCATTAATATATTTAAAGGAAAATGTGACGGATCTTCAAGGAGATACTATAAAACTGTTATCAATGCAGGATAGTGTAACACATTTTTCCATAATTGACTCAAAAACAGACAAAAAATACAAAAAGCTATAGAAGAACTAATGGCTACACTTAATGAGCTTGTTCTACAGGACACACATAGAACACTGAGCTCAACTACTACACAGTTTTTTTTTTTAAATGCATATAAAAATTTACAATTAGTCGTGTGCTAGACATAAAAGAAGTCTCAACAAACACCAAAGAATTCATAACAAAAAGACCATATTCTTGGTCAATAATGCAATTAAGTTAAAAATTTGTAACTAAAAAACAACTTTAAAAACATTTATATTGCGTTCTATATTTACAAGATAAAATTTAATAATTCATGCACTAAAAAATAAATGATAATGGAGATTACAAAACAATTAAATAATAAAATGTTACATAACAGAAATGCCACGATATAGCTAGAATAATAGGTGGTAAATGTGTAGCCTTAAATGCTTACATTAGAGAAGACAAAAGGCTGAAAATGAGTGAGTTAAGCATGCAACTTAGGAAAATTTACAACAAAGGGCAACAGAATAAATCCAAAGGATGTAGAAGGGAGACAGTAGTTGAGAAAGGAGCCCTTCACAACAATATATGGAACAAGGAGGACACAGGAACTGAAGCAAGCAGCAAACTGCGAGCATCTCAAGGAGAGGAACCATGTCTTTTGTGAGTCATTGTATTTATTTTGTTATTGTTTGTGTCTTTTAAAATGTCTTATTGTGAAATACACATACCCAAGAACATATGTAATAGGTGTTTTTTTTAATTATAATAAAACTACGACCCATATTTCTCAATCCAGTTGAAGAAAGTTCACCTATGCTCCTCTCTATCATATCCCTTTGTCTTCTACCCACCACCACTGAGAGGCAACCAATTTTTTGAATTTTATTTTACTAATTCCCTCGCTTCTGTCAATTTTTTTTACAGCAGGTTTTACAACAGGTTTAATAATCCTAAATTTTTACAACAGGTTTAATAATTCTAAAATTATATATTGTTTGGATTTGTGTGTTTATCTTTATATGGATAGAGTAATACTGTATGTTTCCACCTGCAACTTTCCTTTTTCATTTGATATTATGTCATTAATAATATTCAATGTTGATGTAGAAAATGTATTCATTCACTTTCACTGCTTTATGTTTCATATAACACAACTTTCTTATAAGTTCTATTGTTCATGGCTTTTGGGTTCTTTCTAATTTTTTCTAACATGAGCAATGCTGCTAAAAATATTCTAATATACATCTGCTAGCGCACATACACAAAAGCTGGATAATAAAATTATTTATTTTTCTTCTAAATGTTTTAATGCTTTGATTTGAACTATCTGAAATTTATTTTTGAGAATGATGTGATGTAAGGATTTATTCTTTTCCCCCTTATAGATGACCAGTTATTCCAGCATCCTTTTTTTTTTTTTTTTTTTTTTTTTTTCTTTTTTGAGGTGGGAGTCTAGCTCCGTCGCCTAGGCTGGAGTGCAGTGACATGATCTTGACTCACTGCAACCTCCTCCTCCTGGATTCTAGCAATTCTCCAGCCTCAGCCTCCCGGGTAGCTGGGATTACTGGTGCTCGCCACCGCAGCTGGCTAATTTTTTGTATTTTTAGTAGAGACAGGGTTTCGCCATGTTGCTGTTCTTGAACTATTGACCTCAGGTGATCCGCCTGCCTCGGCCTCCCAAAGTGCTGGGATTACAGTTGTGAGCCACTGCGCCCGTCCTCCAGTATCATTTTTTAAAAACTTCATTATTTCTCCACTGGTTTGCAAGACAACATTTTTGAATATCTGATTTCCACTTAAGCGTCGGTTAGTTTCTGGACTTTCTATTTCTAGCCTACTGGTCTATTTGTCTATCCCTCTCTCACTCTAGCTGGGTCACCAGAATACTATGGCTTCGATGTGTGCTTTTCTTAAAAAATGGGAAAGAAATATGAGAGAACGCCTGGAGAAGGAAGAAACATTTCAACCATGTTTAGAGAGAGGGGTTGTTTTCTGAGTGGAAGGTGGGGGTGGGGAGGTAGGGAAGATTGGAAAGTGCAGAGAAGCCCAAGAGGCTGTACATGAAAGAAAGGCTCAGAGGCATATTCAGAATGGCAACAATAACAAAAAGCAAGTGGCTGTATTCTAAGCTGTCTGGAGAGGAAAGAAAAATGAGGGTTTTAGTCAGAATGTAAAAGGCTGTAAGGGTCTGAGCTTTATCCTGTAGGAAGTGTTTGGATGGTCATTGTTCACAATTTTGAGTTAACCTTTTAGTTGCTATCTCCAGAAAAATGTTTATGAGAACACGCATATGCGCATGTGCACGCATCCACTCACACAAATACACACATTTGCAACCAATTTCAGGGAACTTGCAAACCACCTGAAGCCCAGGCATGGATCTGTGGGCTAGGTGAATGGCCACTGAGAAAGGAAGTGGTGGAATGTTCCCTCTAAAAAAGCAAATGTGATTAGGTCCATCTCCTCCTCATAATTTTTTAGTAGTTGTCTGCTCTCTTCAAGACAGTCCAAATTCCTTAATGTGGCTTCCAAGGCTCTTCGCCTCTCCAATTTCTCATCTTGCCATTTCCCTTTTTCTCTGTCCCTTCTCCATCCATAGCTCTCCTCTGCTGTCCTGCATTACCACATCTCCAGCCACACTCAGCAGCTGTGTTTCTGCACCTGCTGTACTCTGCCTTGACTTTACAAATGCCAGTCTCCACCTGGAGCTCTTTTCCACTCTACCCTATCCCACCTCCCTTCTACTCTCTTGTTCAAGTTCCAGGTCACAGATTAAGACCTGTTTGCATGCTCCACCTGCAAACTTTTTAACGTTCTGTACGTTTATACCTATTGAAACATGGATGTCTGAGTTTTGTGATTACAAGATTAAAGTGTAGTTTCTCCAGTTCCTGTAGTATGGAAAGTGTGGAACACAATGCTTGGCACATTGTACCTTCTCAGTAAATGGTTATTCTTTCATGAATATTTTATGTAGGAGAGTGGCATAATAGCAAGATAGTCACCATTTTTGTGTGTGCCTATTACATAGGTGCAAGCGACTAAACTACACTTTGATGTATATTGTCTCTACTTACAACAATGTTGTAAAGAAGGTATTGTTATCCTTATTTTGTAGATGAGAAAACTCAGGAGGTAACTTTTACAAGGTCATATTGCTAGCAAGTGCCAGAGCTAAGATTCAAAATCAGTTCTGTGTGGGTACAAAGCCATTTCTTTCTTTCTTTTCTTTTCTTTTCTTTTCTTTCTTTCTTTTTTTTTTTTTTTTTTTTTTTGAGACAGAGTCTCACTCTGTTTCCCAAGCTGGAGTGCAGTGGCATGATCTCAGCTCACTGCAACCTCCACCTCCCAGGTTCAAGCGATTCTCCTGCTTCAGCCTGCTGAGTAGCTGGGATTACAGTTGTGCACCACCACACCTGGCTATTTTTTTTACATTTTTGGTAGAGACAGGATTTCACTATGTTGGCCAGGCTGGTCTCGAACTCCTGACCTCAAGTGATCCACCTGCCTTCACCTCCCACAGTGCTGGGATTACAGGCGTGAGCCACCGTGCCGGGCCACAAAGCCATTTCTATACTAGTACACTTTTGCCTCTGAATGATCAGATCTGAGCTTTGGAAAGATAATGGTGAGAATTGACAACAGTCTCTCCCAGGCTTCCTGGGAGGGAAGAGTGGATAAGACAAGGAACCAGTGAGCCCTCACAAAGGCCGCAGGCCCCAGGAGAATTACAGAAGACTCAGACTCAACAACTATCTACTGACAGAGAGGAGCATAGCATAAATATGAGTATATGTTATAGCAATTTGGGGTTAGCAAAGTGCCATATAAATGAAAACATCATAATTTGGATTAGCATTTTATTAATATTTTTATACTCATGCTTGGAAAATTAAGAACATTATAAAAATGGCCTAAATGTAGATGACTATATCCAAACATAGTTTAGTTTCTTAGAAAAAATAAAATAAGCTGTATAGTTTTCAACACAAATACAAAAGTATTAGTTGTATGCAAATTTTCAAAAGATAAATCCTTTTCCTGAAAAGCTTTATATTAAATCATAAATATTCAGTGAGAGGTTTATTGATGCCATATGTAGGCACATGTAGACTTCACCAGGGAGAAGAAATGATTGTCTAATGAGTTGGCCTCACTCAATGGCTGGTTTCTTAGAAGTTCTTCCTTTGAATCCCTTTAAAGATGTTCAGTTCATTTGAAAGTTGTTTCAAAGAAATAATTACATCATGCATATTATAATAAAATGTTTTAAAATTCTTTCACTTAAAACAAGTGTTAATAATTTGTTTTGTTAGAAAAGAGCCAACTCTAAGTAACAAGAGAGCAAAAATGGTTTTATATACATACTTGGTGAAATTGTAAACTTCCAATTGTGACATCATTTACCCTTCCTTTCTCTCCTTCTTTTCTCCTTCCCTGTATCTCTCCTTTTCCCTTTCTTCCTCCCTTCTATCCTTTCCCTTCCCCCTAGACTGCTTGTGTTCAGTGAGCACCTCTTGAACATCTACTCAGTGACAGGAACAGTGCCAGGATTCAAAGATTAATAACAAAGAATCCCCTTCCTCATGCATACAGCTAACTAATGGTTATAAATAAAATTAAAGGTAATAACTACTATAACAGAGAGAGGGCTTTGCAAAGAACATTTTATTCCCCAAGAAATATCCCTAGACTTTTTTCTTAATGTAGAGAATTTAAATACGTGGAATTGTGTGCTTTTAAAAACTCTTCTATGCTACTCTCCCACACTAACATCCACTCCTTAAATATTCATACACAGTGAATATCACGGAAGTGACTTACTCAGATTTTTGTTTTTGAGAAACAACTGGTACCTATGAACAGACAGGCAAGTGGGAGATTAGAAAACATCCAGATGAAAAATAATGAGTCTTCACTAAAGCACTGTTAGTAGAAGTGAGCAGAGTGACACAGCTAAGAGGAGAAATCGTTAAGAGCTGGTGCCAGCAGTGCATGGGCAAAGAAGAGATTTTGTAGTCAAACAAGGCTTTAGGGTCTCTAGCAGTAGTGATGATGTAGGACTGGTGGGGCAGGTATAGCGCTGAAGTGCTGGCAGTATCAAGTAAGATTGAAGCTATACGAAAAGGGAACAAGTATAGTCCTTTCTTGTACATTTTAGCAATGTTGAATGTACTGCAGAGAAGAGCTCTTTTTATTTCCTGCAGAAAGATGGTGACTACAGTAGATACCCAGGCATTTTTTCCTAGAAAACAATAAATATCACTGCTGTTGTTCTTAAAATACAGATGTTTTAAACAACAATTTGTACAAAGATGTTGAATCATTTTTCCCTTTGGAAGACCAAGGTTATTTTAACATTTGTTATTATCTTAGAAGGAAGGAAATATATCTGTTTTATTGGAATAACGGCTGTTGCTTTGAATGTACAAGACATAGCACATTGCTATACCTACTCTATTCAATAAAAATTTGCATTAAAATATTTAAATGAAAGTGTTCTTTAACTTGCATATCCTTGATTTCTTTATGTGATGGTAGCAAGCTAATAATACCCAGAATGAAACAGAAAAATGTGAAAGCTGAACTTAAAAGCATAGCTTTAAGTGTTCTTAATTTCAACCCAGTTTCATTGTTTCTGTGTATTTGGGGTAAATTCCTGATATCTCTATTAAGCTAAAGACAAAGGATATGTGTGTATGAGTATGCTTGTTCATAGGTGTGCCTTTGAAGAGGGGTTCCTTTTGTTGCTTTTTTAGTAATTATTAGTTGGTAAAAGTTTTGTTAGTTGACATGTAAAAAAATACTGCTTTGTCTATAGAGGGTAATCAATGTGGTATGTGAACAATTAGGCTGAATGGCATCAATCTAGAGTTCCACACTAGTGTTAGCTGGTTTGTGTATGTATCTGTACATATATATATATACACACACAGACACACATATATGTATATATATGTACAGATACATATATACACATACATACACACACATATATATGTATATATATGTATGTATTGTTTTGCCCTTCTATGCCCTGATCAGTTGTGAGTGACAAAAGGCTAACTTTGCTGACTAGCTCTACTGAGGTCAGTGAGCCAGAGAGAAGATGGCTCATGGTATAACTGGAGTTTTTTCTCCACTGGTAGTGATAATAAGTAGATTATAAACTTTGGAATCAGATAGACCAGGATTTGAATTCTGACTCCATTCATACTTAGCCACATTATTGAGCTAGTTCCATGTTCTCTAAGGTTCCATTTCTAATCTGAAAACCCAATTAGATTGTGCTCTAGTCTTGTCTTCAGCAATGCACTTCTGCCAGGTGGACCTCCCTGACCCCCAAACAAAGCAGGATTGGTTGTCTTTCTACTGTGTTTTCATGTACTTTTGCATATATATTTCTATAACCCACTGTTACAAAATTATAAGTATTTATGCAATAAATACTTAGTGAGACGCTAGCTTTGGACAAAACACTGCACTAGTTCCCATGGAAACAAAGATTAAATAGACATAGTTCAGTATTCTGGTAGGGGAGGCGGACACACGTTAGTGTCTTTCTTCTTCACCCTTGTTTCCCTGGAACAGAGTAAGCATTCAATATATATATATATATATATATATAGAATGAATAATTGCCATAGGTTTGGCAAGTACAACTATGGAACATGGTAATATGGAGGCACAGAGGAGAGTGGAACAAATGTGCCAGGGAGTGAATAATGAAGGCTGTGGGAGGAAGTGACAGTTGAGATGAATCAAAGTAGCGTGCCAGGCAGAGGAAACAGCATGAACCTACAGGCAAGAAAAAGCTTTGTGTTTCAGGAACACTTCCTAAGAGAGCAGAAGAAGGAAGAGATTGAAGAAATAGGTTGTAGCCAGACTATAGAGGCCTCATGTCAGCATTCCATGCTAAGCTGCGTGGTTTTTTTCCCCTGAAGTTAGAGAAGAGACAGGTAACTTCCTTAACTTAGGCTACAGTCGGGTCATATTTATATTTGGAATGGGTCACTGTTGGCTGTGTGAGAAATAGAATGGGGGAAAAGGCTGGTTTAAGATAACACTAAGGAGATGATTCCATTAGTCAGGTGTGAGATGTAGGTCTGACAAAGGCTCCAGTCACAGGCTGGAGAGGTGAGATAGATTTAAGAGATATTTAGGTAACAAAATCTTAGCTGTTGATTTGATGTGGAAGCTGAACAAATAGAAAGAGTAAATGATGACTGTCTTGGTAACCAAACTGAATGGACAGTCACCAACTGAAACAGGGAATACAGGACAGAAGACAGGTTTCAAGGTGGGGAATTATACTTGTTGAGTGTGAATATCCAAGTAAGTCCAGCAAGCATGTACCAGTTTGAAGATTGAGAGACTGGGATGAGCTGGCATCGTAGATTTGTGAGTCTTCACCGTGGCACTGAGAATATGAGAATAGATGAAGGTGATAACCCAGAGAGAACAGCAAGATCAAGGAGCTTTCGCCTCTGCTCCCCTGAAGTTGGCATTGTAACAGATACAAATGACACTTTATTGCCTGGTCTAATGGATTATACAGTTCTTGCCTTTCTTGGCCTCCCTATTCTGTTTAACGATGTCATCCCTCCCTTCTGAGAACACTCCACTCTGATATCCCTGACTTCATTCTTCTAAAAAGAGCTCCTCCTGCTGTGGGTATCCCGCATACCCGGCCTCTGTGGGCCCTGGCTCTGCCCCATTCCTCTCAAGTGTTAGGGTTCCTCTGTAGGCTGGTGGCAGTGTTCCACTGGTGATGACAGAAGCAAATGTCATTAATGTTAATGAATAAACATATACTACAAGCTTTTATCAGTTAGCTCTTAATTATTTAAGGCTCTTGGTAGAAAGTAAAATTCAATCCTATTTAAGGTCACTCACACACAGGACAGACTCCATTGAGGGCCATGGGAAATTCACCATAAAGAGTCTCGAAAAATAGGAAACAAACCTTTAATTCACCTACTTAAAATTTAAAGAAAACAGAAAACTTAACTGTCTGAGCAATAAATATCAAACCCACACACCCACACAGACCCACACCAAAATGAAAAATCAATAGCAAGGTAGTGAGGTTGCATTGTTACCAGGAAAGTAAGAAGCAGTGACTATCACGTGCAGGCACACACAGCCCCCGCTCACACACACCCACACACACCCCCACACACCCCAAAATGAAAAATCAATAGTAAGGCAGTGAGGTTGCATTATTACCCGGAAACGGAGAAGCAGTAAAATGGTTCTAAAGAAAGAGGTAGAATGTTGATGTTTCCTTTGATCTCTAACTGGTTGAGACTTAACTCAGTGCTGTTTCAGGTTCGTTATGGAAACAACAAATTGCCTCTATGCATAGAAGGGATACATATGCCTAGGATTTTATTAAAAATGTATTTCCACATACATTTTGGAAGAAAAAGTATCTGCAAAAGATTTGTTTCATTTCATATCACTGTTAATTTGGAATAGAAGATAACTTCCTTTCTGGAAAGTGCAACTATCATTTCTCATTTTATAGGGAGAGGCCAGCTTTTTTGTATTCTTTACTGTATTGCAGCTCATAGCAATTACTGCCATTTGTTGAAAGATTATGTTTTGCAGACACCATACTCACATTTCACATATATTATGTTATATAATATATAACAGTGAAGAAGAATTACCACAAGGTCAGTAGATGATAAAAATAAGATATGAGTAAGACAGTCTTTCAAGGTAGATGCTATTTTCTTCAGTTTACATAGGAGAGAAACTGAGGCTAAGAACCTTCCCCAAGCTGGGATTCAGACTTAAGTCTGCCCAACTCTAAGACTTTAGTGGTTTTTCCCTATCCCAGACATTTCACTTTGGGCTGCTCTTTGTCTCTGTAATGAGAGGCTCTATTGGGATTTTGGAGCTGACCTTTCAAATTAAATAATACTAGCTAGGAGGCAATAAGGGTGAGCTTACATTATTCATATCCTTTGCTTCTTTTCTTTCCCATCATTTCTCACAATCTGGGGAACTGCTCATTATCTCTGAAGTCTAGTCCAAGGTCTCTTAAACTTTTCTGCCACAGTATCTCTAATAACAGAGTACAGTAAATATGATTTCTCTTCACAATTCAGATGAATTTTGCATTTGATTCTGTAACATATTTATGGTTTTCTCTTAGAAATCATTTAATTAATTGTCATTATAGAAAGATGCAGTATATATTTGCTATAGTAGATCCTGATTCCTGGCCTTATATAGCTCTCCTAATTTTTGAAAGCAAATGTCCATATATGAATTTTACATTTGACTAGAAGTCAGTTCTATGCAAACTCAGCTTCATAATCTCTGTGAAGTAATCCTACATTTCTGTAACAAGTTAAGAGTGACCTGGCTTTCTAAGAGTGCCTGGTCAAGAACTGGATCTCAAAGTGGTTCTAAATCAGAGAGGGCATTCTATTAATGTGGCAGTTTGGACTCACTTCTAGAATGAAATCTGCCTTTTGGAGTTGATAGGGGATTAATTCTCTAGAGTATAACAAACCGTTAAGTCACATACTAAGAATTAAGCTGGAAATGAATAATATTAAAACATGCAATAACCAAGTAACAACTATGAAAAGAAGTAGTGAAAACAATAGATAGCAGAAATTGACACACCTGAAATTACATTTTTACTTTTTACCTCATTTAATTTGCACAAATCATGTTTTATAATACACTGGAGTTCTGGACATACATTTTTATTAGTGTGGCTTTTATAAGACACATTGATAAATCATTTTCAGAAGGAAGTGCTATCATATTGTCAGATTTGGTCAGCTCTACCGAACGACTAATCCCTGTGTTTTTCTCTTCTAGCTCAATTCTCTTTACCTCTTAAAATTTTTTAAAATAAAAATATCCCAGTTCTTTTTCCCCTTCTTCACATCCCACAGTCTCTCTTGTAGAGTTAGTTGCTTTCAACTCTTTTAGCTATTACTTCTTGTATTTTCTTCTACATTTCTAAAGATGTGCATGTATTTCTTTGTCTTTTTCGATCAATTGTAGAGATTGTGTATTTATTTCATATTATGGCATTTGAAAAATCATATCATCTCTCACCACCAAAGCCACCACCAGTCTTTTTGCCAATCTTCCCAGCATACTTACATCCGAATCTTTGGTTAAATCAGCGGTAAATACTGACATTAATAAGTGGATTTGTACCCTGTGTTTACTTTACTCATAAAAGTTTTTAAAACCATAAATGTAATATGTATACTTAAAGTATGTAACATGATGTTACAGAATACACATAGATAGCAAAAAGGCTACTGTGGTGAAGCAAATTAACATATAAATCACCTCACTTTTCCTTGTTTCTGTGGCAACAGTAGCTAAAATCTACTCATTAAGCATGAATTTCACATACAGTACAATTTTACTACCTATAGTCTTCATGCTGTACATTAGATTTATAGATTTGTTCATCCTATGTATATGCTACTCATAAAATTTTTTTTTGTTCCAGAAGTTGCTTCATTTTTTAGCTTGTTTTTTTCCATACATTTATCCTTAATTTTCTCCAAATGCTCAAAAAGCTCTGTCAAATGCCAAGCAATTATATTTCTAAACGTAAAGCACATCAGATAAATTGCTAGGTCTACATTTTATTCTAGAGCAGTTAACTCCTGTGCCCTGAATAGCTGGCTGCAGCATGGGAAGATTGTTCTCTCAAGGTAATGTACAGCTGGTTTTGTAAGATATTCCTTTACTGCTCTTCTGAACTGGGCTCTGGTCCCTGGATTCTATGCCTTCCATCTTTTTGCTTACCCAGATATCCTGTAGCAGAAACCTAGGAGTCACCTGTGACTCCTTCCTCCAATATCAAGATGGCCAATCCAGTAAAGTTTGCCTTCTAAAAACCTCTCCAAAATCTGTCCTTCAAATCCATCCTCAGGATCACCATCCTGGGCCAGGCCATTTTTTTAAGGGATCAGGTGTCACTCTGTCTCTCAGGCTGTAGAGGTGTGGACATAGCTTACTGCAGTCTTGAACTCTTGGGCTTAAGCAATCCTCCTACCTCAGCCTCCCCAGCAGCAGGGATAACAAGTGTAAGCTACCATGCCCAGCTCTATTTTCTAGCTGTATAACCTTTAGTACATTCTTTAACCTCACTGTGCTTTAAGATCCTTAAATTTAGTGAAGATAACAAAATCTATTGGGCAGGGTTGTTCTGAGGACAGAAAAGCTATTGCATATGAAGTGCTTAGCACAGAGCAGATGATCAATAAACTTTTGTTGCATTTCCTGCCTTCTTAGCTGTTCATCTGTCTTCTCAGTTTTTTCTGGTCCAGGCATATAAGACAATATATAAGACTTTAGGAGAACTTGCCTTTGATATCTGTTTCTCAACTAACCACCACTTTAAGAGGAAACTTTACAAAATACAGTTAATTTATACATTTAAGGCCCTCAATTCATTTTATAAGTAATATTCCTCTTTAATCCCAACTTTCATGTACCCCACTCTCTCAGCTTCTTGGCACATTGTAAGATTGCCACTTCCCATCCTTTCAGCTCACAGCATTTCTTTCACACATTGGAACCTATGGTTTGAACCAAACTTCAGTGTCATTATGTCCCTCAAGTCCTGCCAACCATCATCATCTGCCCTCATATTTTCTTCTTTCTCTTTCATTACAATGAATGAAGTATGTCTATTCCTCCCCTTCACACATTCTGAGGATCTCCTATACTTTTGCCTTCAGGACTTTGCTCCTATAATTATTCCATCAATTTTCTGCAGCTAGTTTCTCCCCCTTTCTTCTTATTTAATTCTAGTCATGAACAAATGTGCCTTCATGTCACTGATCTTAAAACAAAACAAAATGTATTTTGACCTCATACACTTCTCTAGCTGGTCCCATTGTTCTGCTTTCCCTAACAACAAAACATTTTAAATAGAAATGTTTATATTCACTATTGTCTTTTTAATCTACTTCAATCAGGTTTTCACTGTACTACTCTTATTAAGGTCACCAACGACTTCCATACTAGCAAATACAATGGTCTCTCCTCTATCCTCTTAGCTAATCTCTCAGTTTATACTCCCTCTTTTTAAAACACTTTCTGTTCTTTTCCTGGCTTTCATGACAACATAAGTTTTCTTCCTATATCCTCAAAAACCCTTCTTTCCTTGTTTTCCTCCTCTATCAATAGCAACTCTTTCTAAATTTCCTTTCTGGTCCTAATCTATCTCTCAAATCCATTTCATTATCAAATTTTGTTAACTTTGCCTACAAAACATAGTCTGAAATTCTTCTCCTTCTCTTCACTATCATCAGTCTAGTTGAAGCCACCAACCTCTCACCTGTACAACTGCTGTAGCCTCTAATCTCTTTTTCTCTGCTCTTGACTTGCTACAATGTATTTTCACTGCAACCAGAGTGGTATTTTTAAAATATAAGTAAATTCATGTCACTGTTTCTCTTAGAATTCTTCAGTGTCCCTTCACGTCACTTAGAATAAAATCTTAAGACCATTCCTAGCTTATCTGAACTTGTATGATTTAGCCCCACTCTTTCTCCTGTAACCTCTCCCACCTACTCTCCTGTGGTGCCTTGTAGCACTCTTCCCCTCATTCTTTACACATCCTACTTTTTCCTGTCCTGTAAGTATGCCATACTCCTTACTTTAGAGTGTCCCTTTTGCCTAGAATATTCTTTCTCTGATCTTGCATGACCTTGCCTGGTTGACCCCTCCCTGTTATTCAGAACTCAACACAAAAGATCATTTTTTAGGCATTTACTGCACTTTCCACCTCAAATGCCCTCTCAACAATTCCCCTCCTTTATTTTATTTTAGTTTTCCTTCTTTTTTCCTTATTTATTTATTTATTTATTTATTTATTTATTTATTTATTTAGAGATGGAGTTTCTCTCTTGTTGCCCAGGCTGGAATGCAGTGGCGCGATTTCAGCTCACTGCAACCTCCACCTCCTGGGTTCAAGTGATTCTCCTGCCTCAGCCTCCTGAGTAGCGTAGCTGGCATTACAGGCATCGCCATCAAGCCTGGCTAATTTTTTTTTATTTTTAGTAGAGATGGGGTTTCATCATGTTTGGCCAGGCTGGTCTTGAACTCCTGACCTTAGGTGATCTGCCATCCTTGGCCTCCCAAAGTGCCGGGATTGCAGGCGTGAGCCACCGCGCCCAGCCCCCTGCTTTATTTTCATAATGGCGTTTGCCATCACCTAACATTTTCATTTTAAATTGTTTGTTGATTTATATGCTTCTTTTGCAGCAAGGTAGATTTTGTGAGAATAGAAACTTGTTGATCCTCCTCAATAATATATCTCTGGCACCTAGAACAATGCTTGCACATAATTGGTAACCAAGAAATATTTGCTGAGTGAATGAACAAATCAATTGATAAATTTTACCTAAAATCTTGAGGGTTTTTTATATAATTTCTCAAAAGTTGGCAGGAAAAATCAGCAAATTTGTTGTCGAATCAGATTTTAATGAGATTTGATATTTGGGTAAAGGTTAGAAATAAATGATGGCATGTGTAAGCCATCTTACTCATTGTAAACTTGTAGAAGATTGTCAGTTTCTCATTGACTCACATAATTAAGGGTTGCTGATACTACACATTTTAAAATAATAAAACATTTTAAGCAAAAACAAAAATCTCAGTAAGCAAAAATTATTTACTATTTTCCACATTCAAACTACATTTTTGCTAATCTGTCCTTCATCTCACTCTTCCTTAGGGCTTTAGAGAGTTAACCTACATTATTTATTTATTCAAATTGAAAAATAATTGCAATTAAAGGACACACATGAAAAAAGATGCTTTAGGAAAGAGATTAAATGGAGTCAAATTTTGATCATTTATGTATCACATATGCATATATATGAGATAGTTTTGTCCTAAATGTAGTTTTATATATTCAGAAAAATTGTATACATTTGGTGTTGGGGGACAAAATCATGCAACCTTGTTAGTTATAGGTTCTCATATTTCTGGAAACATTAATCAAAGAGTGGATACAAGACTTAGGTCAGGTGAATCTAAGTTTTCTACTGGAGGATAGAATCATGCACAAAATCATTAGTGAGAAAGTGAGGCATTTTAAAAGGTCGTTTTTTAAAACTTTTTTTCAAATCCAGGATCTAAGGAGAGCCCTCCATAGATATATGTGAGGCTACATATGCCAAGGGTACAGAAAACTCCTTGTTTATGAAAGACAAACCCTTCAGGGAATTAGTGTTAACATGAAATTTTAAAATGGGGCAACTTTATTAAACAAGTGGCAATTTTTTGTTCTACATTTGCAAGCTTAGGCTGTGTTAAATCTTGAGCAATGCATTTCATATTCTCAATCATGACCATTGTTTAAGCAGCAGTTATAGTGATACAAGTATTTTTTTCATTTCAAAAGATTCCTTTTTAGTAGGAGGAAAAAATAACATAATCAATGATCATGCAAGTTTTGATAAACTACAATTACAACTATGAAATAGCATTTCAAAATTTGTCACACTAAGATCTTTCTTCCATGGCTCCTTTGATCTCATTAGACCTCTCACAAAATAAATAAGTGTCGTTATTTTCAAATAATTTTACTTAAAGTTTTAAGAAAAACATGGCCTTGAACGAATACATCTTAGGTTGCAAATATCAGTGAATGAAAAGAAGCATCAATAAAATTGAAGGCATATGATATGCAGAATATTAGAGAATGCTTTATTTTTGCTTATTTTGCTTATCAGACATCCATTCCCCTTATTCCATTAGAACCTTCATCTTCCTTTTAATGACATCCCTCATTGTACATTGTGGAGGCAGCAGGAATTTGAATCTTGAGCAACTGTCATGGTTACATGGGGGTCTTTGTAAATTGCCATCCTCAGAAGATCAGCATTGTGTGGCCCAGACCATCACTGCTGTGTAAATTCTGAGCAGCAGTCTAGAACTCTCTTGGTTCCTGTCCCTTTTCTATGTAAAGTTCTTTAGGCTCCTATTAATTCTAAGAGCCTGGATATATTTCCAGTAAATGTTCATCTTTACCTAAAATGGCCAGTTGGTTTTTCTGGCCTACAATAAAAAAGTAACTGATGCAGCTGTAAATCCATGTTAAATAGTAATCTATAGCCACTGGTTAAGCAACTAAAAGAGCTTTCTGTTATTTTAGTGTTAGATTCATCTTTATTTTAAATATGCAAAGCAACTTCATTAAACGACTCTTATTTCTTATTAAAATAAGCCATTTCTCTTAACTCAACAGTTATACATGTTAAACATCCCTTATACTTGGAACCAGAGTGTTTTGGATTTCAATTTTTTTTTTTCAGATTTTGGATTACTTGCGTGTACATAATGAGATATCTTGGGGATGGGACCAGAGTCTAAACACAAAATTAATTTATGTTTCATATACACTTTATACACATAACCTGAATGTAATTTTATACAATATTTTAAAATAACTTTTGTGCATGAAACTAAGTTTTGACTATGTTTTGATGGTGACCTGTCATATGAGATCAGGTGTGAAATGTTCTAACTGTAATATTATGTATGTGCTCAAAAAGTTTCAGATTTTGGAGCATTTCAGATTTCGGATTTTCAGATTAGGGATGCTCAATCTGTAGATTACTTTGCTGTTTTTAAATTACTTTCACATACTTTATATTATTTGATCATCACCACAATTGTAGGAGATGAGGAAGAACAAACCTAGATGAGCAACTACTGCAAATGAAGATGCTAAGGCTCAAAGGAGTTAAACAATGTCTGAAGTCACATGACTATCTAGTGGCAGAACTTGTGTTAAACTGAGGTCCTCTCTTACCAGAATTGTTTACATTGTACTATAGTACATCTGTGATAATAACTGGTAACTATAGTTACTATGTTGTTTGTCAGAATGCTTCCTTCTATTGTTGGTTATTTTTTTCTATTTAAAAAGAAGCTTATACTAGTGAATCACAAAATATTGTTTGGAAAGAATTTTACAAAACCTATTCCACCCCACATCCCCAAACATAAAAGTATGTTCCATGACATCCGACCTTTGACAGCTCTTAGACTCAAACAGCACATTCCTTTATTTGAGCAAAGATTATGTGACAGCTCTAATTTATATGGATACAAGTACTCAGAGTTTGAGAGGAAGGAAAAATGCAAAGAGTGTGTTGTATTAGGTCCTGCCTTATGGAGGAATCACATAAACTATCCCATGTCACCCCAACTCCTAGGATCAGCATCAAAAATGTAAAAACTGCTACATGAGAGTTTTATTTTCTGTGTTTTACACATATGCAGATATACTCCAACTTTCCCCTTCCTTCCTCACCTATGGCCACTGTCAAAGCTCTTATTCCTTGTAAAATAATAGACAGCATATCAGAGGGAGATATTTACAGAGATGTTTTACAGCAATGATAAAGTAGTTAGGCAGTGTCTTAATACTGGTTAACACAATCAAGTTGTATGAGACATCTCTTAGAGACACAATGAGGCTTAAAATTTTGTCCAGGCTAAATAAGTGGTGGTGATAGTGGGTGTTGTTATTTTGTATAAGATAATGGGGATACGCTTCTCCAGTGATGTTTGAGCAGATATCTGAAGGAAACAAAGGAGCGAGCCATGGTTCAGAGCAAGCCTGGCAGTGGAAAGACCAGGGGTAAAGTCTCCCAGGAGAAAGCTTGCTTGGCATTTATGTGCCCAAACTGCTTGAGCGTAATTGTCAGAGCCCATTTGCTATTCTTGAACATGGAGCTCTAGCTTGGTGTGTCTCAGATGCATTTTTGCTGTTCATTTATTTTCTAAAGAGTTGGGGAGGATTTCTGCTATTTCACGGGCCAGTGACTGAAGCCAGCCCATGACAAAATTTTCACCAGCCTAAAACATACCTTTGTGATAAATCCCTGACTTCATTATTTTGAATGATCGGTGTTTCAGCTACACAGCCCAGCATGAGTGGCCGGCATGGAGTAGTGAGCACCATGCAGCTGTCTTCCCTCACCTGGATCTGGCTTCTTAATGTCGGTTTTTTTTTTCCCCTCACCTAGGGCAAGCAACTGTATGTATATGGAGGCTCCTTTTTTCTGGCATCTCTCAGCTTACTGATATTCTATATTGAGTGTAATATTGTTAAAAAATTTGCCTGGGTCATATGGTACATCTAGTTCTAGATCCTTGAGGAATCGCCATACTGTTTTCCATAATGGTTGAACTAGTTTACAATCCCACCAACAGTGTAAAAGTGTTCCTATTTCTCCACATCCTCTCCAGCACCTGTTGTTTCCTGACTTTTGAATGATCGCCATTCTAACTGGTGTGAGATGGTATCTCATTGTGGTTTTGATTTGCATTTCTCTGATGGCCAGTGATGATGAGCATTTTTTCATGTGTCTGTTGGCTGTATGAATGTCTGGGTATATACCCAAAGGATTATAAATTATGCAGCTATAAAGACACATGCACACGTATGTTTATTGTAGCACTATTCACAACAGCAAAGACTTGGAATCAACCCAAATGTCCATCAGTGACAGATTGGATTAAGAAAATGTGGCACATATACACCATGGAATACTATGCAGCCATAAAAAAGGATGAGTTTGTGTCCTTTGTAGGGACACGGATGCAGCTGGAAACCATCATTCTTAGCAAACTATCACAAGAACAGAAAACCAAACACCGCATGTTCTCACTCATAGGTGGGAACTGAACAATGAGATCACTTGGACTCGGGAAGGGGAACATCACACACTGGGGCCTATCATGGGGAGGGGGAGGGGGGAGGGATTGCATTGGGAGTTATACCTGATGTAAATGACGAGTTGATGGGTGCAGCACACCAACATGGCACAAGTATACATATGTAACAAACCTGCACGTTGTGCACATGTACCCTACAACTTAAAGTATAATAATAATAAATAAATTAAAAAAAAAAAACAAAAACAAAAAATTTGCCTTCATTTTCACTACATACTTTTATGAAATTGAATTTCAACCAGCGCCTAATTAAAACAAAATACTGGATTGGCCAGGAGCAGTGGCTGATGTCTATAAATCCAGCACTTTGTGAGGCTGACGCAGAAGGATCACTTGAGGCTAGGAGTTTGAGACCAGCTTGGGCAATATACGTAACAAAGAACATAATACCACTTCTCTATAAAAAATTATCTGGGCATGGTGGCACACACCTGTAGTCCCAGATACTCAGGAGGCTGAGGAGGTAGGATCACTTGAGCCCAGGAGTTCAAGGGTGCAGTAAGCTATGACTGTGTCACTGCATGCCAGACTGTGTGACAGAGTGACACTCTTGTCTCTTAAAAAATAAACAAATAAAAATAAAAAACAAAACCCTAAATACTGGAGGAAGTTGGATATTGGAGTTCAACTTTGTGTATACTAAAGACTATAAAGCTCCAAACTGATGGATTTGTATTAAGAAAATAGTTACACATATGTGTTATAGAAAAATAACATAACAAATTTTCTGCATTTATAAAAGTGTTATATTCTATTTTTTTAAATGACATACGGTATATTCATACAAAGGAACATTATTTGTCAATAAAAAGGAATGAAGTACTGACGTAGGCTACGGCATGGATGAACCCTGAAAACATTATCCTCAGTGAAAAGACAGTCACAAAAGGACCCTGCTATGTAATTCCATTTATATGAAATTTCTGAAATAGGCAAATTGATGGAGAAATAAGTTGCCAGGGGTGAGGAGAAGCAGGGGACATGGAGTGACTGCTAATAGATATGGGTGGTTTCTCAAAGGGTGATGAAAATGTTCTAGAATTAGACAGTGATGACGGCTGTGCAATTCTGTGAAAATAACAACTGAATTTGTAAAAATGAATTTGATGGAATGTAAATTACATCTCGACAAAACTTTTAAGAAAAAAAGACAGTGTAAGTTTACTGCCTATTTTTTCTTGTAGAAGGATGCCATTTGTTTTGTGCTTATGATTATTATATACATTTGGGTGTGAAAGCATTTACAATTAAATAATAAAAGTCACATATGAGTGTTTTAAAAATGTTTACTTAGCAAAAGAAAGAGAATGTCAGTTCCCACAGTTTGCTGGATTTTCAGTCCAGAAGCCTGGGATCAACTGATCTGCGTCATGCTGAGGTAAAAGCAGCATCAAATGAAGACACCATCAATGTGCCTCCAGGAAATGAATAAGTTTTAAGAATACATAGCTTGGTTTTCCTGCTAATTCATTTAAAATATCTGTATAACTTTTCTATATCTCACTAATGTTTTATCCACTCTGAGTGTTTTATGGCACTCTGATAGGAAGCAAGAACTTCACCCTTCAGACACAAAACAGTTAATGTGTGATCTCTATAAGTGAAATGAGCAAGACCTCAAATCTCACATGTCTTAGAGGATTGAAAATATCTAGAATTAGCTTTGAAAGTGCTACACAGTAAATTGCTCTCTTTGTCTCCTGTGCATTAGAGCAAATAGGTTTTATAAGTTATAGAAACCTAGATCAAAATCAGTTGCGATGTTAACATTCCTCTCACCCATGGAGAGATATTTTGGCTTCATAAGCATAATAAAATTTCCCAATTTTGCCTCTGTATGCAAAGTTGTCATGACTGCTGGGGGAAACACAAATAACTTCTAGGCAAGTTCCAGCAGCGAGTTTATACTATCGTTTCACTTTTTAAGGTTTAATATTTTTTTCTCTGCAATTGTCTTTTTCCTTTCTAAGGATTTTTTTTTTTTTTTTTTTTTTTTGTCTGTTGATTTTAACTCATTTCTTGGAAGGATGACTCTTAAATATCTTTCTCCCACTATGACTCCACTCCTGAGTTTGATTGCATTTTGTATATTGCTTTTTGGGGTTCTTTCACTTGGATAAATATTTTTATTCGATAAAACAATATGTAAAACCAAGCTAACAACTGCAATCTGTGCAGAAGAAAGTAACTATGATGGTTAGGAGTCTAGATAGCATGTCTTTGAAAAATAGTCAAGAGAAGTTGGAAACTTGTCTTAGAAAAGAGAACCATTAAGCAAAGTACATGAATTTTTAAAAATATTTGAAGGATCAAGGCAGTGATGATGGATGCATAGTTTCTTGTTGAGTGAAGGCATACCTTAACAATCTTTGTATCACCCTGAGCTCCTAGCCAAGTGTTGAATAGATAGATGGATGGAAATAGGGAAACATCATTAGCATATTACAGAGTTTTCTAAAAATTAGAACTTTCCAGTAATATAATGGTCTATCCTTTAAATTATTGATTTTTTTCCATTACTAAAAATGTTCATGAAGAGCTTGGGTGGCCATTGCAAGAGAAATAATAAGCATATGATTCTGCATTGGGTGGAAAGTTGAACTACTTGTTAGGATGGGCTCGTGAAGAGCAGTGGTCCCTGCCGGCACTAATGGACAGAAAGCAAAATTTCTGTTCAGTTATCCACTGAGATTCTGATCTGTTTTTACTGCAGCATAACCTCTCCTTTCCTAATACATAGTCTTTGGTAATAATTTTGGATAGGACTCAAACATGCCATGTGGCCTAAGGAAAGTCAATTAACTTTTCCCTTTGGATTTACTTATTAGTAAAAATTGAGAACTAAATTAAATAATCTCCAGGGTTGCTTCTAATAAAAATAATGTAATATTGTTATTGTGTGAGTTAAGAAAATTATCTCGGGAAGTAGTGGTATTATCACAAATGTGTTGATGTAATTGTGTACGGTCAGAACCCTATCACGTTTTACGGACGAGGGAATGTTTTCCCAGAAGATGTCTTTGAAGATTTCAGATAAAGAGAAAGTCATGCCAGAATATTTTTTGTCGACTAGTCAACACCTAGAACTATCCTGAGATGTTACATAATCTTACTTTTGTTTGATTCAGGGTAACTTAACATAGAAATCTTATTTCAGCTGTGATAGAATAATAAATATCAATTATTGAATATTTTTCTATTCCAGGTATGCCAATGACATCATCTTGCCTATCTATCTATCTATCTATCTATCTATCTATCTATCTATCTACCTACCTACCTACCTACGTACCTACCTACCTACCTACCTATCTATCCACCTACCCACCCACAGGAGACAGTGTTGTTACATCCCTAGTTTTACTAATGAAGAAACAGGTTTCCAGGAAAAATACTTTTCTAACCAAATACCAATGCTAGGATATAATTCCAGATTTGTCTGGGTCAAGAGCTCTGGTTCTTGATCTCTAAAATATTTTTGGAGTGGGTTGTAAACTTTTAAGCCAAGAAAATGTTGAAAGTATGGTGCTTAAAATGTCATCCCATTTCTTTTACATGTGGTTAAATTAATTTTGTCTACCAAATTCACCCTCCAGGTCTTTCAGTTTAGTCATATATTGGCTTTTCCAAAATTAATTATAATCTCTTTTTAAAAGTTCTTCAGTTTCAAGAAGTTTTTTTGGCAGTTTTTCTCTTTATTGCTTTTTTCAAATTTGCCATCCCACTCTACTTCATATATAATATGCACCTGTTATGGTCTATTATTCTGTCTATAATTTTAAGTTCCTAATTCAAAATAACAAGCAAAACAGTACTAAATTATAAGCTGCGTGGGTTTCTATCACTGTGTGAAAGGCATGTCATTTTGTATTTTTACCTTTCACTACAGAAAATTAAGACACACAGATTGAACTATTCCTAATCAAAATACTTCCTGTTCTTTCATGTCTATTCTTGGGTCTTTTCTGACACATTCTTGATATATCTTCCCTAATGCCCTTTACCTTGACTTTTTGTTCTCTATCAATTGTGTTATATAACATCTTATAGTAGAGATTCATGACGAATTATAATATTGTCTGTGTACAATATCAGAAAGCAAAGAATAAATACATATATAAAAGACAATTCTTACTATGATGTAATATCAAGAATAAAAATGGCTATCTTGTTACCCAACAAATCTGAATAACAACTCAAAGAAAGCCATAAAATAAAATGGCAGACAAAAATAATTTATTTAATCTAACTTTAAAGATTTAAATCCTTAAAGAGCTCAATGCTCTGCCTATAGGTCATTAAGAACTTTATTTATTTATTTTTTTATTTTGAGCCATTTCTCCTCCTGAAATAATTATTTTATAGCAGTTTCTTTATAGTGCACATTAAGGTTATCTCTGTAACAGCTGTTTTACCCTTTCCACCCCTTCCCCTTGTACTGCTACCAGAAGCCACAGCTCTACAGAGGTGACCCATTATTATTTAGCCCAATCACAGTAATCCCAGTTTTCTTACAGTAGCTTATTCTGTGCTCAAATAGCAAAGGAATTACATCAGCAGGAAACATGTGACACAATTAATGCCAATGAGATCTGCAGACAAATTAGTTGAAGAATTTTAGGGGAGACAATTTTTGTCCTTCTCAGAAAGAGTTTTAAAGGAGTCAGATATTTCCATTTTTGGATGCTGTGGAGTTGAACTCTAGAACCCCTGCAGCCATTCTGCTACCAAGAGAAAAGTCAGCCTCAGAATAAATGTATTCCTGCCAAGGTGAATAGGAACACACCAGTTCTGATTACTGTCCTGAGATGGGCCTTCCACTTACGAGAGCCAATCAAACCTATTTCTTTGTAAAGTCAGTTTGCATTGGGTTTTCTGTTACTTGAAATACATATAATGAACTCTGATACATTATTCCTTTCATTTTTGTATTTCTTATTTTTTTCCAATGATGCACAAATACATCTATGTGCTGTTTGGATCATACCTCAATATCAGATCATTTAGATCATATTTCAATATAGCAGCTTACAAGGCTGTTTTATGAAAGTAAAAAAAAATTCAACCTTGACACTCACAGAAACCTTAAAAGATTATGTAAAACTTCTTTGAAATATATAAGGCAGGTCAATGAGAAGGATAATAAATTCTCCTTAACTATAATATACTGGTAAAATATATTAAGTCTTTGGTGTACTTATTTTTAATTATTGTTAGTCAATTATTTTAACTAACCAAACAGACAAAATATCTTAAAACTTCTCTTCCAAGCCTACTTAGGATCCTAGTGAGTTCCTTGATGTATAAGACTTTTCAATGGAATTATCTTATCAATGTGTTAATTCAAACAATACTATGTGACTTTCAAGAACTTTCATAACCAGAGTCCTCCCCAACTCTCCCTACATATTGCCCGCATCCACATCCATGCACCTGCAACTCCAGACTCTTCACAACTCTGCTCCCTTTAACTCTTGCATCTTAAATTTTAGATATGTGCTTTTTGGTCAAGTTCTTCCCTTACTTCTCCAAAAATGGGGCTCGTCTCTATACATAAGCTCTACAATGGTACTTGGCTCTTTGGCTCTGATTGTACATCACTGAGCACTTGCCTCTAATGCTTCAGTTTTTCTCTGTAATTAGGTTGTCAGATCCGGAAGGGCAAAGATTGAGATTTATTTCTCTTGTAACCCCCCTAAAGCTTCAAGTACTGTGTAGTAGAACAGATATTAAATAAATACTTGCTTGATAAATTAATCTTACACAATTTGTTGCATAGAAATGGAAAAAGATTTAAATGACCAGATTGGCCTAGAGTTGCTAGATTTAGCAAATAAAAGTACAGGATGACAAGCTAAATTTGAATATCATGTGTATATATATATATGTGTGTATGTGTGTGTGTAAATGTATCCCATGAAAAATTTGGGACATAATTATACAAAAATGTTGTCTGTTTCTGAATTTAAAAGTAAAATATAACTGGGTGTCCTCTATTTTTTTCTGGCAATCCTAGATTAGCCTGACCTAGAAACCCCCCACCCCCATGCCTATTTTCCTAAATTAGAATGGGTTACCACATTTCTGACTTATTCAATCTTATATACTTTTGCTAATCAAGTCCTATGGCATATGAAGTTCTCTGCATTGTTCTATCAATCAGAGACAACATAGACTCAGTATCTAGTATGTGAAATTCATCATGACTGCCCATGTACCGGGAAACAGAGATGAATATGGTGCCATCTTTGCCCTCAAGTAGTTCCTCATCTGGTAGAACAGACAGTCCATTTCAGTACAGGCTTTACTTCATGTGCAATCCTAGTGTGAATACATGTAGTCAGTAATATTTTTATAGGCCTGACCTACCCCTAAAAAATACACTATACCTGTTTATAGTGTCATCTAAGGAAATATCCCAGACAGACGACACCGTACATAGGTTGTCAAAAATGAAGTATATTGGTTTTGAAGTACATGTCAAATAGCTCTTAACTTTGAAGTATTATGTAAACAGCATAAATTTTAATTTTACACTTGATCTTAGCCAAAAGGCCAAGTGATAATTTATAATTCTAAGTAAAAATAATTATTCATAATTTATTTTGATCAGCATATTGAAATATCAGATTCTGATAATTAATTTCAAGTTTTTATTGTGGAAGGTTCTTTTCTTGATTACTGGATATTTAATATACATTTTTACTTTTTAGCATAAGCAACAGAAATTGAGTGCATGACGTTTGTTTCCCTTCTCAGCCATATAAACCCTTCCATAGGCAAATACCATGCTCACTACTTAATCTGGGTTACTTACTTAGGTGACTGTTAGGAACCCTGGGTTTAGATTTTGAACCTCTCTGCTGTGTGGCCTTGGTCTGATTTAGCTAATCTCTTATCATCCAGTCTTTTTTGCGATAAGGAATAAGGTCACAGGAGACCTGGTTTTCTTTGCATGGCACAATGCCATAATGGCAGTGTGTGTGTGCAGGTGTGCACGTGTGTGTGTGTGTATGTGCACAAAGTTTGATAGTTTCAAATTCCTAGTAAACTTTTTAGTAGTTGTATGCCACAGTGCTACTTGTAATAATAAAATATTTTAGATACAGGTACAAAAACATGTTTTTCATAATAGTATTAATGTGTGTAAAAGCATTTCTTAGACTTAGAGCATACAATTCAAGGTTGTAATATAATGTCACCTTAATATACAACATACAAATTTTCAGTTCTGGAGCAGTGTCACATTATTCATTTGTTTCTAAACATAAACTATTGATCTCAACCCTCTACTCTATATTTTTATAGAGGTCATTTTAAATGAAGATAACGAGGCATAATCCATCAAATGGTGATTTCCATAGAGTTCAATTTGTTATTAACAGAGGTCTATGAAATCATAAATGGAGTAATATTAAAAGGTGATGAGAATATTGGGCGAAGTTATATCAATTTCAATGGCTTGTCAGTTACCTAGATAGGAGCCCATAGTTAACATTATCATCATAATAAAGTCTCTGAAAGTTATGAAATACTCATTTACATTGTATATTTTAGGTTGTCAAAAGTTACCTTGGGTAGTTCTTCAATTTGATTGGCATCTAGGTAAAGCTCCTCTAATGTTCGTTCGAAGTTAAAGACCTCCTTTGGCACCTGCTGAAGACTGCAGTGGGAGTAATCTAAAACTGAGATGATTTCTTCTTCACCTCGGAAACATCGGCACGGCACCAGACGGCCGATGATTTTCCGTTTGGTGGTCATCTCCAGGCACTGCACTAGAGAAACGCACAAACAAAACAAAACAAAACAGCTTATCCACTGCCCTTGGAAGGTATTCTTGTAATATTTAAAGCTTAGAAATTTAATTTTGGTATATGGTCTAGAATACTTTAAAGTAGGACACACATGTGCATTTTATCATTAAATCCTTAAACAACCCTGCGAGGTATGAAACAGGTTTTATTCCCATCTAGCAAATTCGAAAATGGCTCAAAAAGTATAAGAGATTTCCCATCATCACACAGTTTTGGAAAGGCAGAATCTAATTAGAATACCATCCTGTCTCAGTTCAATGCTACTATCATGCTTACCTCCTCACTTGAAACATGGAACTATATATATTTTCTATTTTTACACAAATTACAGGGTAGAACAGAAACTTCCAGAATTTGTTGGAAAAAAACATTTCTCCCATTTCTGTAAAAATATTCATGTTTCAGTGCCAAAGTTTTTGAGGTACTCTTTTTAGCCTGCAAATGTCATCAGTGAATGGATATTTACTGAATAACAGGTGTTTTAGGCACTGCTCTAGTGGAAACAGTGATGCATTGAAAAGAGACCCTGTTTTCATGGCGTTTTTATTCTGTTGAAACCACAGATTGTAATTGGATTGGTTATTCACTTCCAAATGGGGATCTATTTTTATGAACCTTGTAATATGGAATAAAACAACTTGTAATTATGGTAGAAATTACTGTGACACTGATGACACATCTTTCTCCTATTCCTCTAGGTTAAACTGACCAGATGCCATGAAATCTTGCAAAGACTTGTATCATGGCACCTTCAACATTTTATTCAATCTACTGTTTTTCATGTGATTTTTCTCCTAGACAGTAAGGCCTCTTTAGGGCAGTGATTATTTTGTTCATTCTTGTATTTATCTTGGTACTTGATATATAGTATGTATTCAACAATAATTATAGAATAAACAAATGAAAGCATGAATGAATAAATGAATATATTTGGGACTCTCCTCCTAACCACCATCAGCTACTGATAATTGCTTGAAAAACTTATTTTAACGAAAAGGTCACTATCTCGGTGAATGTCTTCCCAGGAAATATGAGTAGTATCTTCCTCTGATTTCCCAGACCACTAATCATAATGTTTTCCTAATTGTTTGTGCTGTTTCCCCATGTATCAGGCAAGTTCTCTGAGGAGATCTTGTTTCACTTATCCTTAAATTTACAGTACACAGTACAGTTTGCCAGCTACAGAATTAAAACTTAATAAACATGAATTTGAAACTCGCATTTAACTTGCTAATGTATTTTTACTTAGTAACACAAATTTATTGCTTACACAGAAATTAGTAACATTTATAAAAACAATGTAGCATTTTGTTTTTAAAATTGCTCATGTTAAGTCAAATTTGGAAACAATCATTATCTAGCAAATTAATGCAGGAAGAGAAAACCAAATACTGCATGTTCTCACTTATAAGTGGAAGCTAAACACTGCAAACATGGCCACTAAGAAGGGAACAATAGACACTGGGGTCTACTTGAGGGTGGAGGGTGGAAGGAGGGTGAGGATTCAAAAAACTACCTGTTGGGTACTATGCTCATTATCTGGGTGATGAAATAATCTGTATATCAAAAGTCTGCAATATACAATTTACCCATGTAACCAAAGTTGCACATGTGCCCCATGAACCTAAACAAAAGGTAGAAGAAAAAAATATTTGGAGGCAATCAAGTAGAATATGCTTTAAGAGGTGTTAGATGTTCAGCCTAAAATGATCCTTTTTCATTCTTCAACTTCTGAAATTAATAAGAGGATATTCTAGGGACAGGTTCATGAATAAATACTTATATGTGATTGTTTGCACATGGTAATCTGTAGAAGGCTGAATAAAAACATTTAAAAAGACGACCTTTCTTCTCCATTACTTTCTATCTTTCAAATTCCTGTTCTTTTCATTTCTGGGAACCAGAATTGCAAGATTTTGTAACTATTGCTTTGCATAACCTTACTTGAAATTCTTGATTGCAGGATTGATGCCTTTCATGTCATTACCTGGCATCTAGCACATAGTAGGCATCCAGTAAATGCACTCTCATAGGTATCTAACATATTATATATAATAGGTACTTAGTAAATGTTTGTTGTGATTATTGTGGTTGTAAAGGGAAGTGGTGATAGCATAGACTATGGTAGTGGTAGTGAGGATAAAGACAAGTGACGGATTGGGAAGATATTTAAGAAGCTGAATCTAAAAGTTGATGATAGATTAAATGAGAGGTGGGAGAGAGGCTGTGAGAGAGGGGAGGGTCTTGAAAGATTTCCAGGATTTTTATCTGGGTAACTAGTAGTCACTTTAACCCACCCCCAGTGACGCAGTAGAGCTGACCCAAGGCACACACCCATTTGCTCTGTATCCACAGAGGAGTAATAAATCCATTGTTCAAGCTTCTTGTTGCCCAACATCTCTCACTTACCGTGGCTATTTCTTGATGTTTGTGTTGCTGTCATTGCACTTCTTAAATTATCAACCAAGAGGAAAAACAGAATATCCAAGCCTGAACCTAAACCATTTGGCAAATGTCCACTGTCTACAGGCTGAACTACTTCCCTGGCCCAGCTTCTCCTCTTCCCTCTGCTCCATGTGAATTCTTCAATTGTGTCTATACCGTGATAAACATCTTTACTGAGGCTCAGTCTCTCTTCATTGAATGCTCTTCACTCCCATCCTCATAGGCCCAACTAAAACTTGGTTCTCCCCTAAGGTCATTAATTACCTTATAGCCTTTAAAAATAGAGCAAGCTGATTTTCTCACATCACATGCTGATTAGCCAATTTCTGGGTTGGAAGATGGGATTACTGTACCCCTTGCACTCTAAAAACTATGACTCTTCTCTCATCTTGTAAAATCTCTGTTCATTTGATGGTCTCATGCTCTACTAATTAGACAGTAATAAGTAGAAAGTATTAACATCTTTCTACTTGTCCTCACATCTTTCATTTACCAATCTCTTGTACATTCCCATTCTTTCATTGATGACTCTGGTATCTAGTTTATTGACTTTCAATCACAATTCCTTCTATTCCTGATTTATGCTCCCTACACGTAATAACTTTCAACTTTGTAGAGGTTTCTTCCCCCTGAATTTCTAAACAATCTGATTGTAGTGCTACTCCTTGACTCCCCTTAACCCCCACTCTGGAGTAACCTTTTAGGAATAAAATATCTTTTTGATATAGTCTGGAGTGGTTGCTTTTCCCGCTGTCATCCTAGAATTTCTCTTCACTATCATCCTGTGAATTTTTCATTTCTTTCCTGTGTTATATTTCCTATTTTCTTGATCCCATGTCATTTTCTTTCCTGATTTATTCCTTCGGTTTTGTGGAACATAATGTCTGTTCACTTGCTGAAAAAGGATTTATGGTAGGTATATTTTTTTGAGGACCTGCATATCAGAAGTACCTTTTCTTTACAAATAAAAAAGTTTTTATTTATCATATTTTCTAGTTTCCATTCTTATTCAAAATCCTATTTCACACCCACATTCTTCTCCACCAGAAAATTTTAGAATTCTGTTTTCCCTCACTCTTGAAAATTCATGACAAAGTGCTTTGTGTGTTTTTAAAATCTATCTATCATACAAGGTACTTGATGAGTCCTTTCACTCTATAAGCAGTTATCCTGCATTCTGTTACATTTGTGTTATTATTTAATTGATAAGTTCTTCATTTTTTTAAAAAAAATCATTTTTCTGTGATTTCCATTAACTGGATGGAGGATCTATCTCTTGGACTTATCCTATAATTCAAGTATTTTTTTCTTTTGAAATTTCCATGTTTTTTTCTTTTTCATCTATTTTCTGTGAGATTTTCACAACTTTATCTCCTAAATCCAGGTCCTGACTTACCCTTTATCTAACAGCATATTTTTACTTACGAGAGTTGTATGTTGTTTCCTGAATGATCTTTTTTCATAGTATCCTATTTGTGCCTCAAGGTGCCATATCATTTTTGTTTTCCTAGAAGATATTAACTACAGACTTTCTTTTTTCCCTTGCTCCCTGTGTTATTTGAGTTCTACTTTCTGCTTGTTTCTTTTGATCTTCATCTTTCATGGTAAAGGTTGTCCACAAATATCTGTTGATTCCTGACTGTCCTCTTATACTGAAGCGTGAAACCCTAAAAAACGAATTGGAAGTTTTGCAGGCTTGATAGGTTTTACTGCAGGGTAATCTGGCAGTAAGCCAAAAGATATTCCAGAAAACTATTCTGGAGAAGAATATTCTAGTCTTCTGCCCGGGGTGTAGCCATGTTACTACGTATACAGAGACTTTCAGTCAGTTTTCCTATTTTCAATACTAAGTCTCTTCAATTTCTTGCCTGGTACCCAGTATTTCCAAGATTCTAAGAAGGTCTGTGGTATATAATCAATTTTTATATCAATTTGTGGGTACTTTATTATAATGTTGCCAATAACGTGCTTTGTAATTTGTACTATATATACACATATACACACACATACACACACACACATGCAATGTAGATATACATTGCATTTATATAAATATATATGACATCCTCTTTCTTGTATTCTAAAAATTTCTGAAGTTTCTTACCTGCTGATGTCTCCTTTTATATTTTCTCTATCCTTGCTATATATATATACACACACACACACACACACACACTCTTTCGCATATATATAATATATATATATTTGCAAGGATAGAGAATATATATGTGTGTGTGTGTATATATACATATTCCTTTTAGTTTAGTGGAGTCTTCATTATAAGAATAGATACATTAGGAAAGTGAGAGATTAATTTCAAAGTTAGTGGAGTCTTTGTTATAAGAATAGATATATTAGGAAAGCAAGAGGTTAATTTTAATGTTTAAAGGAAGTTTTGATCTTAGTTCCTTTTATCCTTTTAATCCTTCCTTAGTTGACGTATTAGCAAGTAGTTCTGGGCACAGAACTAAATCTTCCTTTTAAAAACCCTCTTCCTTTGGCTCCCCTGACATCAACTCTTCTGACACTTATCCTTCCACTTTGGTTCTTCCCTTTCAATCTTTCCAGGTGTCACTTTCTCTACCCAGACACTGAGAGATACCATGTTAGAAGTTGTCCTCTAGCCTGTTACCCTTCTAATTGTACCCTCTTTTTCTTTATAATATCATTCAGCTTTCCCAACTCTCACTTCATTTATCATAAGTTAAATGGTAAGTGGATGACTGCACATTTTTTTAAATGTTTAACACAGATTTACTTTCCTCGTCATTTCTACTTTATGTTTCATGGGCATCTAACAATTTACAAAGATGCACATTTCTCAGAAGTTGTATGTCACACACACATAATTGGCATGGTGCTCTTGAGAGGTCTGTAGCACATTACCATTGTCAGGAGCTTGGACTCTGGAGCAAACTGCCTGGCTCTGTGACCCGGGGCACGTTATTTTACCTCTATCAGTTTCCTCATCTGTAAAATACTAGAATACATACAAAACACTGAAAACTATATCTTCAAGTTGTAAGCATTTACTTAGTGTTAGCAATTACTGTTCTACCTAAACCTCCTCCTCCAGTATTACCAATCTCAGCAAACAGCAGTACCACTGACCTTGTTTCTCAAGACAGAAACCTTGGCATCAGTTTTGATTCCTCCAATTCTCTCACTTTCCACATTTAACAGTCACCATATCCTAAACATTAAATACCCTAAACGTTTCCTGAACCAGCCTGTTTTTCTTCATGTCAACTGCCTATTGACCTAGTTGAAACCATTATCATCTCTTGCATCTATTCCTGTGTTTCTCTTTCTATTGTTCTCACTCCACAGTGTAGCTAGATGACCTTTTGAAAACACAAATATGAGTATGTCACTCTTTTGCTGCAAATACTTCAATGACTCCTCTCTGTCCTCAAGACAAAGTCCAAAATTTTTCCTGTGACCTACCGAGTACGATATGGTCTCATTGTCTGACTCTTGCCTTCCAGATTCACACCCAGCCCCGCTGCACAACCTGGCCAGGTACCACTCTTCTCATTGCTTTCTGTGCTCTTTACACTTATGGCTTCCTTTGTATTTTTAAGACTATATGACCTGTCCTATACTAGAGCCTTCAGATCTATGGCTGCCTCTGCATAAGGCACAAAGGTACATTTGCCTTGCTTTAAAAAATTTAAATTAAAAAGGGAGAATGGCTTCTTTCTGTTCATCAAGGTAGGTTATGATTCTTGGGACTATATTACCATATGCTGTAATTCACTTTGATCATATTTTAATTACTCACTCAATATCAATCTTTACTAGATTGAAAGTTTTATGAGGATAGAGAGCATGCCTAGATTGTTCAAAAATATGTATTTCTGGTAACTTGCCAAGTCTATGATTTAAAGTAGATATATTAAAATATTACCTGTATAAGCAAATGAATATGGGTGTAAAAGATGACTAATTACTTTTATTTGTGCAATACTTGCAAAAATTCAAATCAATTTGCAATCTATCACCTTGTTGTTTTCATGAGAAATAGATCATATATTATTTTCCACGATAAACTAATTTAAGTTTAGTGAGTCTGTGATGTGCATAGGATCACACATAGAATAATTAGCAGACCTAGGCTTGGATCTCACTATCTTTGCCCTAAAGCCATTGATTTTCCTGTTAGCAGACTCTGCATTACCTTGATAGTAATATTTATAGATCAGCATATAAGAATTTACAGACATAAATTTACCAGAAGTAGTGCTAACACACACACACACACACACATACGACAATGATTCATGTAAAGAATACTTTATAGGTACAAAACAGAATGAGGAAGTAGCAGGAAAGGAAACAATTTGCTTCTCCAGATCTTTTAATGTCAAAAGGATGAGCATACCATATGGTAGAATGCAGAAAGTGTTTCAGAAACTGAGTTGAGCATAATACACAAGAACTCACAAATATGTTACATCTATAATATGTGGAATTACATATCTGCATTTTCCTGAAACATGGCCACTGTCCAGTATACATTAGAGACACATTGCTTTATACCCAGTATTTGGACTTGAGTCAGTAACAATCCGATTTCCTCTGTTACCACATGTCTGCACACAGCCAAAAGAGGAATTCTTAGATTCTCAGTTTTTCAGAGGCATTAAAAAAGGCAAGAAGAAAACAGGTATTCATCTCTTTCTGTTAAGGCCCTTCTAGTAAATTTCTTAAAATCAAAGATAAGGACATCCTTTTCTGGTTTATCCACAATGCTGCATGGATTCCCTTCTCTCTTGAATGATATTGTTTTCAATTTAAATTGAATATCTAATGGGGATTTTTCTTTTTCTACAACTGCAGTGTGCAGTCAATAGCTTCCTTTTCAATACTCTCCCACAGTTTCAAATGCATTTGAACAGCAGTGCTTGCTAGCATGGCCTAACCTAGGTGAATAACAGTGAGACTCATCTTGCTACCTTCTTCAAATCCTTCCCTATTGACAATTTAAACCAAAGATAATTTCAACCACTTGAGAAGTATGCCTGTAGCAGATAGAAATAACAACAATATATGTATTAAGAACATTCAACTTTCAATACTTATGCATTCTCTAGAATTTTAGATCAATGCTCATTTATGTTATCCTTGCCTAATATTCCGTACCTGGAAAGAGAAAGAGACAAAGGAAAGTTCAATCTTTCCAAGATTTCTTGTGACAAATATCCTGGTTGTCCTCATTAGTTGGCACAGTCTTGCATTTTTCAAATGACAAATGCATCTGATTTATTCACCGAGAAACCTTTTTCCTCATTAAGTGTGCCACAGGGATATGGAAATCTGCCAGCCTCGCTCCATGTCCTACTTCAAGAACATCTTTAAAATCATTACCTACCCTCAAGTACATCTCTGAAACCCCTTTATCGAGAGAATATACATGGTGATTCTGGTACTCCAAAATGGGGCATCTGAGGCTTATTTGATATTTTGACTCTTGAAATGATCACATTTGGAAACTACTCAGATTTCATGGGTTTGTTTTCATCTTATCACAGTATCTGAAAGTCTATAATCCTTGTACATGGTTTGATTTGCTATCAATACAGGGAAACCAGTTTTTCTTCACCAAGATCAATGGACTGTTCTTGGGACAAATCTCTTTATGGTCTTTAATGCTGATGTAGCATATCAGCAATTAAAACATGAAATCAAGAAGAAAAGCATAGTGCCTGTTATCAAGAAGGAGCTTATTACATATTTCTACATTCTACTTAAGGCAAATTAGTTCCTTTAAGAAGATCCATGCTTCTGTTCTTTCTCTACATGGTCTTCCCAGGAATTTTCATCGCCTGACTTCAAAGAGCTTCTTTCTATGAATGATTCTTACTATAGACCATCATCCCTGATTTTGCCTCTAACTGCTTAATGAGATGCCAAATTTAAATAAAACTCCACTTGTCAAAAGCAGAACTTGGACATATTTACTAAGCTCCTACTCCTCCTTACTATACATTGTGCTTTCCTTCATAATTTCTTGTTTTGATTAGTTATACTTTAATTATCTTATTCTGTACTTTGCAGTCCTCTTTTGCTTTTCCTTCTTTCTTTTTTCCTTCTATATTAAATATTTTGTCTTTCTTTTCCTTTCTTTACCATTCTGTCAATCTAATTCAGACCCTTGCCATCTTCTAGTAGCAATGCCAATGAAAATACTGTACAAAAGTACACTATTTCTAGACATTTAATAAATACTTATTAATTGTCTACTATATGTTAGGTACTGGTTTATATGTTGAATAATACCAGTGAGTTAAAAAGCTATGGTGCCTGCTCTATTTAATTTATTGGATAGTAAGAGAGATGAACATCAAATAAAAAGTTATTTAAATAAATCCATAATTGCACATTATAATTGCTATAAAAGCAAATATTAGAGTTTTATCCTTTTTACGTATTGACACATTTAAGAAATTAATTAATCTCTTAAAATGCACATCCATTCCCCAGTTTAAAAGCTTCACTGAGTCTACATTTTCAACAGTAGTGTTTCCCAGACCATGCTCCTGGGTTACACCTTACTCTTAGACGTAAGCTGAGAGGAGATCATAATCCCATATGCATTAGCATATTAAGGACTCATGGAAATTGCTATGGTTTGACTGTGTCTCCTTCAAAATTAATGCTAAAACTTAATCCCCATGTGGTGATATCAAGAGGTGGGGCCTTCTGAGAAGGGACTAAGTCATGAAGACCCTGCCCTCGTGAATGGATTAATGCCTTACAAAAGGGCTAAAGGAAATCATTTTAGGCTCTGTTGCACTTCTGTTCCTTTGCCATGTGAAGACACAGCAACAGTTCCATCCAGTGGATGCAGCAATAAGACCTCATCTTGGAAGCGGAGACTGGGCCCTCAGCAGACTATGAACTTGCTGGCACCTTGATCTTGGACTCCTAACCTCCAGAACTGTGAGAAATACATTTCCACTGCTTATAAATTACTCAGTATTGTGTTATAGCAGCACAAATGAACTAAGGCAGAGGTCTTGTGATAAATTTAAAAACTGCATTTTTCTTTGTTCAAACCAGTGTTTTCTAGACACCTTTTTAATTAAAAATTTAATGATGTATATGGTTGTACATATTTATGGGGTACATGCAATATTGTAACACAAGTGTACAATGTGTAACAATCAAATCAGAGTAATTGGGATATGTAAAACCTCAAACATTTATCAATTCTTTGTGTGAGTAACATTCTGAATCTTCTAAATATTTTGAAATATACAATACATTCTTGCTAAATAAGAGTTTCCCTGCTGTGCTACTGAACACTAGAACTTGCTCCTTCGCTCTAACTGTAATTTTTTATCCATTAACCAACCTTTCCTCATTAGTATTCTGAATTACCCATTTTATGAAAGGCTGCTCTACAAGATTCTTTAGCTTGACATTCAAGTTCTCTTTAACTTAACTTTTCAGTTATTATTTATTATTTATTATTATCATTATTTTTTGAGACAGAGTCTTTCTCTGTCACCAGGCTGGAGTGCAGTGGCGTGATCTCAGCTCACCTCCCGGGTTCAAGCTCAACCTCCACCTCCCAGGTTCAAGCGACTCCCCTGCCTCAACCTCCCGAGTAGGTGGGACTACAGGCACATGCCACCACGCCTGTCTAATTTTTGTATTTTAGTAGAGAAGGGGTTTCACTATGTTGGCCAAGATGGTCTCGATCTCCTGACCTCGTGATCCGCCCGCCTCGGCCTCCCACAGTGCTGGGATTACAGGCATGAACTTTTCAGTTTTTCTACCTTCTACTTCCATGAAGACACTTTCCCTATTCTATGCTCTAGCTTACACTACTCCCAAAACTGAATATCTTTCATCTGTTTTCTTCATCTATGTCAACCCTACCAATCTGTGGTAAAACTGATATTTAAAAAAATAATGTTGAATGATTTTTGTTTGTAATTATAATTTGTAAATCTTAAAACATCACAGTAGATGATGTTACAGAAACCTGTGAATTGGAACTTTTTGGTTGAGAGAATATTCTGTTTCACTCTTTAATTTATTTAGCTCATTGTCTTCTAGTCATAGTGTGCATTGTTAAACAAAATCCACAGAATTTGAGTTTGGAGCACTTATTGAAGCTTAAATTTGTCTTCTTTTTAAAATCTTCTGTTCCACACTTATACATAACACTGCTTTCCTGGTCTGTCTTCTACTCTTTCACCATTATTATAGTCATTGTAACACTAAAGAACATCAACTTGTGGATTATAGGATCAAGCTAGAAGCAATTCCTTGAGAGAAGGTTTGTACTAAGTAGTGGCATGTACAAACTCACTCAAAATCTGTCCTCATCATATCACCTGGATGAAAAACTACACCATAGTACTTTTGTTTTTCTCTTTCTACACATTCTCTCTTGAAATTTTTGTTTACTAACTTATTCAAATATGCAAATACACATGTAAGGACAGTTGAAAGAAAATTACCACATCAGGTTAAAATTAGCCATAGTTCAGAGACAAGTTCTAAGTCAGGCATACACTATTCCGCCTATGTTTCTTGAAGAGTTTGGCTTCCAGGCAAGTTGTAAACCTGACCCAAGAGCCACATGAAGAAACACATTTCTAAACATTAGGATACTCTCAAAGATCTCACTTTCATAAGGTCATAACCTAAAGTGATTAGTTTCTGGAATAATACCTGAAGGCCTGACCCAGAATGAAAGAATAAAAAGACACAGAATAAAAGAGTGGAGCAGTAGTAGTCAGATAGAGGCTATTTTTTTCACAGACTCTCAAGTTTGGAAGGACCCTCAGTCTAATCACTTACCTGATTCTTGAATATATTACTCAGATGATGTTCTTACACCTTAAGATCTCCTGAGAAATTTTCATACTGTAGTACAAGATTTATGTTCTTAACCATGAATCAGTTATCAAGACAAAAATCAATGATTCGGCATGGTCTACTAAGCAGCCAGAGGTGTGTATAATACTTTTCAATGTGTTTTAATCAAATACTTTATTTAATAAAACTTTGGGTATACTGATGGTCAAAATTTATTTTGTTAAAATTTCCACTTTATGTGAAGCATTTTACTCCATACCCTCTTCTAGAGATTTGAGTAGGAGCTTTAGTAAGCACTGGTAGGAAATCATTTTCTATGTAGTTGTCTCATCCCTGAGACTCCTTGCCTTTTGTGATAAGACACAATGTTAATTTGGTGCCCTTCACAACACCTGATAAGAGACCCATCTTTTCTGTCTGATATAAACAATGTAGAGAAAGCATTTTAAAATGATATTTCATGTTGTTTTATACTCATTCTTCAATCATAATTATAGATAACTTCTGATGTCTTCTAAGTTTATTAGTATTTTAATTAATGCTGATGATGGCTGTACTTGTGCCTTCAGGATACTTAGAACAAATGCTACAATTTTGAGACTCAACTAAATAACCAGGGTTTTGTTGTGATAATCTTTTAATAAACTAAGTTGCTTTGGGTATAAATTTAGGCAGTTACTTTAAAATTAGAAAGATTTTTAAGAGATTCATGAAATATACAAGCCTGCTTAATGTCACCCTCAGGCTGAAAGAAGAGTTAAAATAAAAGAATTAATTTAAGAATCCTTCTGCAAGGAAGTTAAAGGCATGTGTGAATGCATTCACAGATTTAACAATTGTTAAATGAAAGGTCCGTGAATGCTTGAAATGGAAGAATCAGAAGCTCATTTAAAAACGGAATGATTTTGTTACCATTTTGAATTTTTTTTACTGTTAGTCTATGATATGGGATCAAAGTATAATTTCAAAAAACAGTTTACAATATCCTGAATCTTTAAATACTTATCCTGATTCATGTTGTAATAAGTGCCATAAATGAAATTTATTCATTTCTTCCTGAAATCAAGTGTAATTGTTACTGAATTAAAGTATTTAGAAGATGATGAAAGGCAACAAGAGTTGAATGAATTAAGAGAATAGAATGAAAAAAGCATGCTCAGATAATGGAGTCCTGTCGGTGGACAGAATTTAATCAAAAGAAACCACAGTACTACCAGCGTAATTGTTTCTAAAATTCCACTCTGAATATGTATACAATTCTTCACTGGCTCTCTGCTACCTTCACTCTCAATCACATACTGCTGAGCTGGACTTCCAAGCCTCTGGCATGACATTGGTCTCCTCTGGGACCACACCCATACAGGCACCTTATGTTCCATGCCTTTGCACATTCGTATTTTCCTATTTCTTCTCCTGAACTGTCTGCCTGCTCAGCTTTCCTGAATTACTTTCCTTATCATTTTGAACTAAACTCAAGGATTAACTTCATAGAAAAATTTCCCTCCAATCCCTGTTATAGGTTGAGTGGTGTTCCTTCCAACATTCATTTGTTGAGTCCTAACCCTCAGTACCTCAGAGTGTGACCTTATTTGGAAAGGGGTTGTTGCAGGTGTAATTAGTTAAGATGAAGTCGTACTGGAGTATGCTCCAATGTGATTGATATCCTTCTAAAAAGAAGGCCTTGTGAAAAGACAGAGGTCCACAGAAGGAAGGTGATGGGAATAGGCACAAGGAGAAGATGGCTATCTACAAGCCAAGGAAAGAGTCCCAGAACCATACTTTTCTCACAGCCCTCAAAAGGAGCCAACAGTGATTCACCCTGATTTGGGGCTTCTAGGCTCCAGAACTGTGAGATAATGAATTTCTGTTGTTTAAGCTATCCAGTTTGTGATATTTGTTATGGCAGCTCTAGAAAATTAATGTGACACCCGTCTTCAGCTTCTTCTCTGACATCTATAGAACCTGGGGCCCAACTGTGGCATAGACTTATTGCCATTGTTTTCTTGTCAATCTCTAGAGGTAGCATGAGCTGTTTATTAGACCACAGACTGTCTTTTATTTGTACTCCTAATAGATGGCAGACATTGCATGGCAGACATACAATACATTCTCGATAAAATTCTGTTTTATACAGATAAATGAATAAATAAATAAAGCAAATGTATAAATTTTGTTTGGAATTAGATTCATCAATCTGTTGGAGAGGATTTAAAACTATATTTTCAGATACAGGTAAAAAAATGTTCAACAAGATTACAAAATTAGATACTCTAAAAAACATGTATGATTCCACAGAGAGAACAAAACCAATAAGGTGCCCACTCATTTTCAGAAATAAACATCCAGAAGAAGAAATAACTCCCAGTGTTTCTGAGCCATGCACACAGTCATTATAATAAACTACTGGAGCCTAAAAACTTGATCCAAAGGATCAAGTAAAGATTTCAAAAATGTCTTGAAAAATTGATATGATGGACATCCTATGAAAATGAATGGGTATATCTCATTCAGAGGAAGCAGAATGAGATATAGTGGAAAAGAGAGAGCATTTTATGTTAATATGGATTTCCTAAATTCATCATGGATGTAAATTGAAGAGCTTTTGAGAGAGGATAAAAATAGAAGTTATATTACCCTAGAAAATATGCTATTAGCCACTAGACCATGTGAAATAAATTTGGGTGATACTTTACTAATGAGTATTAGCACACTGGCACAGAGACAAAAACAAGAGTATGAGAAAACTATTTAGATATTTTGGACACATAATTCTACTCAATCAAAATTCTGGTGTATAAGAATGCTTGTGATTTTTGCACATTAATTTTGTATCCTGAGACTTTGCTGAAGTTGCTGATCAGCTTAAGGAGATTTTGGGCTGAGACAATGGGGTTTTCTAAATATACAATCATGTCGTCTGCAAACAGGGACAATTTGACTTCTTCTTTTCCTAACTGAATCCCCTTGATTTCTTTCTCTTGCCTGATTGCCCTAGCCAGAACTTCCAACACTATGTTGAATAGGAGTGGTGAGAGAGGGCATCCCTGTCTTGTGCCAGTTTTCAAAGGGAATTTTTCCAGTTTTTGCCCATTCAGTATGATATTGGCTGTGGGTTTGTCATAAATAGCTCTTATTATTTTGAGGTACGTTCCGTCAATACCGAATTTATTGAGCGTTTTTAGCATGAAGGGCTGTTGAATTTTGTCAAAGGCCTTTTCTGCATCTATTGAGATAATGATGTGGTTCTTGTCTTTGGTTCTGTTTATATGCTGGATTATGTTTATTGATTTGCGAATGTTGAACCAGCCTTGCATCCCAGGGATGAAGCCCACTTGATCATGGTGGATAAGCTTTTTGATGTGTTGCTGAATCCGGTTTGCCAGTATTTTATTGAGGATTTTTGCATCGATGTTCATCAGGGATATTGGTCTAAAATTCTCTTTTTTTGTTGTGTCTCTGCCAGGCTTTGGTATCAGGATGATGTTGGCCTCATAAAATGAGTTAGGGAGGATTCCCTCTTTTTCTATTGATTGGAATAGTTTCAGAAGGAATGGTACCAGCTCCTCCTTGTACCTCTGGTAGAATTCAGCTGTGAATCCATCTGGTCCTGGACTTTTTTTGGTTGGTAGGCTATTAATTATTGCCTCAATTTCAGAGCCTACTATTGGTCTATTCAGGGATTCAACTTCTTCCTGGTTTAGTCTTGGAAGAGTGTAAGTGTCCAGGAAATTATCCATTTCTTCTAGATTTTCCAGTTTATTTGCGTAGAGGTGTTTATAGTATTCTCTGATGGTAGTTTGTATTTCTGTGGGGTCGGTGGTGATATCCCCTTTATCATTTTTAATTGCGTCGATTTGATTCTTCTCTCTTTTCTTCTTTATTAGTCTTGCTAGTGGTCTGTCAATTTTGTTGATCTTTTCAAAAAACCAACTCCTGGATTCATTGATTTTTTGGAGGGTTTTTTGTGTCTCTACCTCCTTCAGTTCTGCTCTGATCTTAGTTATTTCTTGCCTTCTGCTAGCTTTCGAATGTGTTTGCTCTTGCTTCTCTAGTTCTTTTAATTGCGATGTTAGAGTGTCAATTTTAGATCTTTCCTGCTTTCTCTTGTGGGCATTTAGTGCTATAAATTTCCCTCTACACACTGCTTTAAATGTGTCCCAGAGATTCTGGTATGTTGTATCTTTGTTCTCATTGGTTTCAAAGAACATCTTTATTTCTGCCTTCATTTCGTTATGTACCCAGTAGTCATTCAGGAGCAGGTTGTTCAGTTTCCATGTAGTTGAGCGGTTTTGATTGAGTTTCTTAGCCCTGAGTTCTAATTTGATTGCACTGTGGTCTGAGAGACAGTTTGTTATAATTTCTGTTCTTGTACATTTGCTGAGGAGTGCTTTACTTCCGATTACGTGGTCAATTTTGGAGTAAGTACGATGTGGTGCTGAGAAGAATGTATATTCTGATACAAAATTAATGTGCAAAAATCACAAGCATTCTTATACACCAGTGACAGTCAAACAGAGAGCCAAATCAGGAATGAACTTCCATTCACAATTGCTTCAAAGAGAATAAAATACCTAGGAATCCAACTTACAAGGGATGTAAAGGACCTCTTCAAGGAGAACTACAAACCACTGCTCAGTGAAATAAAAGAGGACACAAACAAATGGAAGAACATACCATGCTCATGGATAGGAAGAATCAATATCGTGAAAATGGCCATACTGCCCAAGGTAATTTATAGATTCAATGCCATCCCCATCAAGCTACCAATGAGCTTCTTCACAGAATTGGAAAAAACTGCTTTAAAGTTCATATGGAACCAAAAAAGAGCCCGCATCTCCAAGACAATCCTAAGTCAAAAGAACAAAGCTGGAGGCATCACGCTACCTGACTTCAAACTATACTACAAGGCTACAGTAACCAAAACAGCATGGTACTGGTACCAAAACAGAGATATAGACCAATGGAACAGAACAGAGTCCTCAGAAATAATACCACACATCTACAGCCATCTGATCTTTGACAAACCTGAGAGAAACAAGAAATGGGGAAAGGATTCCCTATTTAATAAATGGTGCTGGGAAAACTGGCTAGCCATAAGTAGAAAGCTGAAACTGGATCCTTTCCTTACTCCTTATACGAAAATTAATTCAAGATGGATTAGAGACTTAAATGTTAGACCTAATACCATAAAAATCCTAGAGGAAAACCTAGGTAGTACCATTCAGGACATAGGCATGGGCAAAGACTTCATGTCTAAAACACCAAAAGCAACGGCAGCAAAAGCCAAAATTGACAAATGGGATCTCATCAAACTAAAGAGCTTCTGCACAGCAAAAGAAACTACCATCAGAGTGAGCAGGCAACCTACAGAATGGGAGAAAATTTTTCCAATCTACTCATCTGACAAAGGGCTAATATCCAGAACCTACAAAGAACTCAAACAAATTTACAAGAAAAAAACAAACAACCCCATCCAAAAGTGGGCAAAGGATATGAACAGACATTTCTGAAAAGAAGACATGCATACAGCCAACAGACACATGAAAAAATGCTCATCATCACTGGCCATCAGAGAAATGCAAATCAAAACCACAATGAGATACCATCTCACACCAGTTAGAATGGCGATCATTAAAAAGTCAGGAAACAACAGGTGCTGGAGAGGATGTGGAGAAATAGGAACACTTTTACACTGTTGGTGGGAGTGTAAACTAGTTCAACCATTATGGAAAACAGTATGGCGATTCCTCAAGGATCTAGAACTAGATGTACCATATGACCCAGCCATCCCATTACTGGGTATATACCCAAAGGATTATAAATTATGCTGCTATAAGGACACATGCACACGTATGTTTATTGCAGCACTATTCACAATAGCAAAGACTTGGAATCAACCCAAATGTCCATCAGTGACAGATTGGATTAAGAAAATGTGGCACATATACACCATGGAATACTATGCAGCCATAAAAAAGGATGAGTTTGTGCCCTTTGTAGGGACATGGATGCAGCTGGAAACCATCATTCTTAGCAAACTATCACAAGAACAGAAAACCAAACATCGCATGTTCTCACTCATAGGTGGGAACTGAACAATGAGATCACTTGGACTCGGGAAGGGGAACATCACACACCGGGGCCTATCATGGGGAGGGGGGAGGGGGGAGGGATTGCATTGGGAGTTATACCTGATGTAAATGACGAGTTGATGGGTGCAGCACACCAACATGGCACAAGTATACATATGTAGCAAACCTGCACGTTGTGCACATGTACCCTACAACTTAAAGTTTAATAATAATAAATAAATTTAAAACAAAACAAAACAAAACAAAATTCTGTTATTTAAATTACTATTTATTTTCTTCAGAATATAATAATTATATATGTTTATTATTAAGAATTTTAAAATTATAGAAAATTATAAGAAAATAAAATTCACAATATTACAATAATTTGGAAATAAAGTACTATTAATGTAGTAGAGTATTTCCTGTCCTTCATTTAAGGTTGCACTACTAATAAATACATACACAAACACACACACATACCAACACATAAATATGTTATTAAGAATTAATACATTGTTTTGTGTCATGCTTTTTAATTTAGCATTATACTGTGAATATTTTTCAATATCATTAAATATTCCTTGAAACATATTTTTTGAAGACTGAAATGTTCTGTTGTGATATGTCTATTAATTTATTTGACCAATCTTTTTCCTGTACTAGGAAATCGTATTATTATTTTTCCAAATTATAATTAATACCTTAACAAACAACCTAAAATATAAACTTGTGTACATTTACTAGGTTGTAAGGATTTGAACACTTTTCCTGATTAAGCATTGCAAAATTGCTCAATTATTTTTATCAGTGGATACTCCCCAGAGTATTATATATGAATGTCAATTTTCTTGCACCAGTGCCAACAGATGTTAGGTTTATTTTCAATCTTTGTTAGTTTAGTGAAGGAAAGTGTAATTTAAAGTGTTTTAAGTCTATATCTTTACTTGTTATGCCTTTGATTTATGCTTATATTAGTTAGTTTGTGGATTTAACTCAATGGACTACAAACAGGAAACTATTTTTTCACCATTCACTGCCTTTAAACACCATTTCTGAGAATTCCCTTCTCATCTCTTGAACAGGATCATCTGCCAATGCCATAGCTTTGCAATTTAGTTATAGGAACTGTCTCATTTTGATAATTAGGCTAATTCTCAGGTACAGTTCCAGCACAGTGTATAAATTATCCAGATATTTTTGGAAGTTTACTGCTGTCCATGGTTTTTGAGCAGGTGGATCCATTATAAGAGAACCATATACATGATTAAATAAAGGGTACATCTTTACATGTTGAAGACTAATGGCATTTACAGCATTTTACTATATTATCTTTTATTTGTGTGTTTTTAGGGAAGTGTATTTATAATAGTATGATAAATGGGAAAAAATATTTATTTTTCTTTTCCATTAGTGACAATGGAAAACAAAATCTCTTCAAATGGAAATATCTCTTGGTAATGGTAGCACTTTTGTTGAGTGGGCTTGAAATTTTGCACTAAGTCTTAGATCAAGAATATTTATATTTTTACTGACATAGAATGCCACAGAGCAAATAATTCCTTAGCAATTTAAATTCAATGTTTCACATTCTTTCTTGAACCCATTTAGAAATCAATCCACCTCTGGCAATTATAGTGAGATTAACATATGAATGCATTCAGAACAAATCCTTTTTTTTATTTCACATTTTCCAGATATATGGAGAACAAAACAAGGTACAGAAATGAACATTGATGGAGACAAAATGCGCCTGCTTTCTCATTAAATAGTGACAACTATTTTCCTAGACTGTCTCTGAACCAAGAGCCAAATCTAACCTGAAGCAGAAAAGTGACATAATTTCATCATTTACCTGCACCACCTACTCAGTCTTTAAGGATAGTAGAAAAGCAATCATTAAATGAGTTTATATATATTGTTTATATATATGAGTTTATATATATTGTACTTGTGTGTGTATATACGTGTGTATTGCAGTTGAGAGCATACGGTATTGAAGCAGGGGAAAAGATGGGCACTTGGAAATAAGTAAATATATTATATAATGTATAGTAATTATTTAACCTTCTTAGGTTAAGCATTTTATTTATATTTTAAAAACGTATTTTCCCCAATCATAGTAAAGGAAACATATTTAGTATAATAAATATTTTTTGCTGCTTGTCTCTGAGTTATCACGAGTATTGATGGGTTGTTTGGTAAAAATTACAATAGACAGAATTGGGTAGAGGACAGTAAGTAGTTATAGGGAATCTTAGCATTTTAAAGAAATTTTCCACTTTTAAAAAGAAGTATAATGAATACGTACAATCATACAATCTCATTATCAGAGTATCAGACAAAAGGTTTTTTTTTCTTGTTACAAATTTATATTTCAAGTAAGTCTCATAAAACTGTTTTCCTCTGTAAGACTCTTAGCAACTGTTGTTTTCACTGTCCTTTAAACTCATAACAATGTTTAACATATGTTGTCATTATTTTTTTCCCCAAAACTGACCTTAAGGTACTTCTACCTTCCAGCTAATGAATCAGTTTTCCATCTCCCACACTAAACCTTTGGAAGCATCATCCACTCTATATTTTCTATCATTTCACACTTTCAGTGTTACATATAAGTCTGATTTTTAAATGTGGCTCCTCCTTTTTTAACAATGCTGGAATGTTGGACGTTGTCGTCTTCTCTTGCTTTGACATGTTAAATAGCTTTCTACTTGGTTTCCTAATGGCCTACCCTATATATATGGTCAACTTCTTCCTGCCCAACACACATCCATGATGCCTTTGCATTCTTTTCCTCTGCTAGAATAATCTTCACTCTTAGAGAAATCAATCATCATCTTTAAGACAGTTCAAATGTCACTCCTTCTGCATTTCTTTCCCAACTTCCTCAGGGTGTAAGCTACTCTCTTCTTTTGCTCTTGGAGCACTTTCTAACATTTATTGTGGTAAGCTGTCAAGCTGTATCTGAGGATTTATCTTGACCCTAACCTGCTCATTCCTGACTAAGGCAATTCTAGAATTCTTCACTTTGAAAATAGCCATTCCTAGCCAACTGATAATTCTAATTTATTTTTAAAGTTTTATCAGAAAGAAAAGTCCAAGCATATTCATACTTTACTAGACATTACATATGGGTGTCTTCTAAATGACAAATCATCTTTCTAATAAAATATCTGCTGTGGTGACACTAATGTTCTAAATAATAAAGTGGTAGGTTATAATAAACATGACCAGACACCAATTCCGCTTCCTTTAACAATATAATATCTTGTTATTCTTAGTAAATCTATGGCTCAGAAATGCTTTTCTGTTCTGTGTACAAAAGGAATATATAACATTAAAAAATTATTTGTCATTTATACATTACAGCTATGCTCTATAAACAATAAGGTCAGGTTTAATAGAGCTAAAGACACTAATATAATTATATTTTCAGTCACAAAGATTTAAAATAACTAAGGTGTATGGTTATCTCTGTGAAATAATAGTTACCTTATTTTTCTGCTTTAATCTCAGAATGGTTGATCATGCTACTGCAAAATTTAGTAAATATTATTAAACAAATATCTCACATCCTAAAGTATTCAAAGCTGGTTGCTGAGATATCTCACAGTATTTAGACACATGACTATGTGCACGCACACACAACCAGACACACACATACACACATATAAATATCTTCTAATGAACATCTAATCTAAAGATGCTAAATACACCCAACATAAAATATATGATTACATAAAATTATTTTACTCCTAAAAATGTGTGCCACTGAAATTATTGGTTTGGAAATCTTTTCACTGAATATTCTATGTTACTTAGTTATATATAACTTGTATAAAGCAGGATGATTTTAACTATATTAAGATGTCAAGAAACCCTCATTCTAACCCTAATTCTGATGCAAACCAATAAGTGTCCTAAACTATTTGATATTTAGTTTTTCAATGTAAAATAATAATTTTTGACTGGGATTGCTCATATCTTCTCCAAAAATAATACTTACAATTCCAATTATTTCATGTACTCACTGTACTTTATTTAATTTATAACCTTAAGGATTTTAGGCTGTTTTTCTTCTGAGTTTTTATGTCACATAACTCACATAAAAACATACCTACACACGTATAGTTTTAGATTTCTGTTCTTGCTCTTTTAAAATTATGTTGCAGTCTCCATTCACTGTGTAAATCTCAGTGCCACTTTCTGAATAGTTTATGTGGGCTTACACACACGATGGAAGTTCACTTTGAAATGTGGTGAGGCTTCTAAGTGGGAGAAAGGTCTGGTCAGATTTGCATTTGTATCTTGCTGCTCTGTGGAGAATAGTTTGAAGAAGGTTGGGAAACTAATCAGGAGGCTCCTGAAGAAGCTGTGGCCAGAAAGGAGGTACAGAAGAAAGGAGTGAACACAGTAAAAAAATCCAGTGAATAAATGACTAAATTAGAGTCGTAATCAGCAAGACTCAGTGACTGGCTAGTCATGTCTGGTAAGTCTTTTTTAGCTTGTCCCTGTTGTGAATACTTTTGGAGGCTAGTAGGATTTGGTTATTAATTCTTCCCTCTCTTCCTCACGCTTGTCTCTGCTCTCTCTTTCTACACTAATCACTGTCAAATTTCTGCTTCTCATCACTGGTTGTCATCTACACTGCATTTGGTGGTCTGGCCTGTACCTCCACTTCTAGTCTCTAGTATCTCTCTTTTGTCCGTGATTCTTTTCTTTTCTTTTCTTTTCTTTTCTTTTCTTTTCTTTTCTTTTCTTTTCTTTTCTTTTCTTCTTCTTTTCCTGCTCTTACTCTTTCACGTCTTAGATTACATGTCACCTCCTGGATTATAGAGTTGCCAGATTTAGCGAAGAAACAAAAACAATCAAACAAACAATAAAAACCCCAGGGTACCCAGTTATATGTACATTTCAGATAAACAATGGATAGTATAGGAATGCTCCATGCCATATTTTGAACATATCTATATTAACAAAAAACTGTTTTTTTAAAAAATTTAAGCATAACTTGGCATCGTATATTTTATCTGCCAGTACTAGATTAGGAGCCCCTGCTAAATGCTCTTGCATAGCTCAGTGAGCTCAGCACTTTCCACATCATGTAGTAAAATTGCTGACATGACTCCCTTACCCACCAGCCTGTAGAACGACATGCAAGTTTGCCTTTGGTCACTGCAGTTCCTCTAGTACCTAGTACATATAATAGATACTTAATAAATATTCATTATTTATCCAATAAATATTGTATATATTTATGAATGAACACTTCCACTAGTCTGCTCTGTTAAGGGCATTGGCTGTTGTTATGGACTGAGTTATGTTTTCCCCAAATTCATATGTTGAAGCCTAACTCCCACCGTGACTGTATTTGGAGACAGGGTTGTTAAATCAGTTTAGTCTAAGGCTGCCTCCTTACATATTTAAGTCCGGCCTAAAGGTTTTCTGTACACCGTGAACTGTAACAAGTGGAGAGGTAAACTGAACGTAGTCCACACCTGTGCCAATTGCTGAGTTTTGGCCAATCACACGTAGCCAACTGCTGGAACCCTGTTCGAATAAGGCAGATTCAGAACTGTAATCAACCCAGTTGTTTCTGTACCTCACCTCTGTTTTCTGTAACTCACTTTCCTTTTGCTGTCCATAAATCTACTATGTGGCTGTACTGGAATCTCCTGAATCTGCTGTGATTCTGGGAGCTGCCCGATTTGCTAATCGTTCATTGCTCAATTAAACTCCTTTACATTTAATTCGGCTGAAGTTTTTACTTTAACAGAGCCTTTAGAGAGGTCACAAAATTGGGGTCCCAATATGAAAGTGTGGGTGCCCTTATAAGTAGAGGAAGAAGGAACACTAGGGATGTGCACACACAGAGAAAAGTCCCCATGAGGACACAGCAAGAAAGGAGCCATCTGCAAACCATGGAGAGAGGCTTCAGGATAAATTAATCCTTCTAGCACATTGTTCTTGGATTTTCAGCCTCTACAACTATGAGGAAATTAATTTCTGTTGTTTAAGCCACCCGATTTGTGTTTTGTTATGGCAGCCCTGGAAGACTTACCCAGACATCCATGGTCTGCAGAGCCATCGTAAATCATTGTACTTCTTTCCTTCTGTTTAGAAAACTGACCAATCATAAAGCAGAACGTTTAACCTCTCATTGCCTATTTCCTCCATTTGGTTGCTCTCTTTAGTAGCATTCTGTTGTGATGCTGCTCATATCTGTAAAACCAGGTTCTAAGTAACAGAAGACCTTTTTTTACTGTAAACTTGTTGAGTGCATTCAGTTTGCTTAATGATAATTCTTTATTTAATAGCATAGATCAGCAGCCAGTTTCTTCTCTGGTGATTGACATCTTGAAAATTCAGATTTGTAGCTACCATTATACACGAATTAAGCTTGTTTTTGGCAAAATATGACTTTGTATCTTCAGTAACTAGCTCCTCATTAAATTAAATGAGATGTAAATTACCTAGCACAATTAACCAGTAGATTGTCCAGTTAACCAGTAAACACCTCACTTTTACTTTGATAATAAAAATGTAAATCCTATTCGGAGCAATTGAAAAAATGAACACAAAGGCCTACAGTCAAATCAATTAACTTTGTCAAAGTGTGCTCCCAATCTTATTACGATCTTTTGCTCTTTGATGTTGTATTCATTCTTAGGCTGCACAGTTTAAATCATCCTACAGCTGCTAAGCAGGCTTGGCAGTAGTAGAAAGATGACCTCAAGCTGTTCTGATATTTGGCGGGTAGGAAGCATTTCTTCTACATTCCTGGGCTTACAGGGGACCAGCTGAAAGTCCTATGGCTGCCCCCCTGTGACTAATATATTTAATTATTTGCTTACCCTTAGCTTGGCCTGCCTTCTGCTAGCCCCCAGCAAGGCCAGGAAAAACTATGTGGTTTATATTATATTTACTATCTAGTACCTATCCCCCCTCTATCTCTCTTTTTCTAAGTCAGAGAAGAATATATGGAAAAAAGCAACTTGATTTTCTTTCTCTATGTCCTTTACACATAAGCTCAACCTAATCTTAACAGTGTTCTTTCCCATCAGCATCGTTTTACCTCTGGTTACCATAGTGACCAGCTACTGCTATCTTGCTTTTACTCAAGCCTCTCAAACCATTTTTATTGTTCAATACAGGAATTTTGTATTATACCCAGTAACCTAAAAGCTGATATTTTTGGCATAATGATAGTCTGATTTTCCCCTTTAAGGGCTTTCTTACTTGGCCATCTTTTTCTAGGTCCTGTTTGTTTCCAAGCTGTAAAGTCTTCAATAACTTGCTCCTGCCTATCTACTTTTTTCTGTCTCCAGGGTCCACTTAAGTTTCTTTCTTCTCCATCTGCCAAGACTCAAATTTGTAATTCCTGATAGCTTATTAAATAAAGCAGTTTAGCTCTTTCTGTGTCTTCTTTCTCTCACATAAACTCTCCCTGGGGGGCCTTGCCTTTATAAGGAACTGAACCCCCAGTATGTTGTTTTTGAATAAAAATAGTCTTTCTTTTTCTCTCTCTCAAAGGGGTACTATTCAGTTTCCCTAAGCAACGGGCTCATACAGCAGCCTACTGATAAACTAACACTTTCTGTGATAAGAAAAACACACAAAGGCAATTTTTCTAAAAGTAGGATTTTTATTTTAAAGAGTTTCAACTTTCAGTTTTATAAGATACTTGATGAATTGACAATAGAAAAACAGGGCAAGGAGTAAAAAGATGAAGAAAAATATTTAAAAAATAGGTTTGTATCATTTTCAAAGGTCCTGTGAAATACTTAGTTGTAGATCAGTACCAGCTCTGGTGCAGGTAAGCAGGATGATAAGAGGGACAGACCACAACTTATGAGATGACAGGGTCAGGGTGCAAATCCCAGCTCTTCCAATTACCAGCTCTATCATTCTAGTTACCTTCCTAATAAAAGAGAAATGTTCCCTCTAAATAAAACTGAGTGAAGTAATCAACACAATATTACTTATTAGAACTCGGTACATGGCCCTTTTTGGTGGTCTCAGTGAGACATATATGGTCCTCCTTAAGTGATTCAGCCTTCATTTGACACTTAAAACCGATCTCAGCAAGCCCAGACAAGATGTGTCATCCTCTGGAATAAGATTAAGCCATTTCTGCCAAATAGTCAGATTCCCTATTTGACAAGTGCAATAGAGCCCACAGATTCCCTGGGATGAGGCTGTGAAATAAATGTAGACCAAAGCCCATCCTTCCCTTTGCCTCCTGTCGTACAAAGCAAGAGAGTAGAGTCCAGCCCTAATACTTATTAAAAGACTCTCAGCTTCTTAGTCTTTGATCCAAAACGCTGGTATGAGACTGTGGTGAGTTCAAGGATTTTGGGGCTAAGTAAGGAAAAGACACAACCACAAGATGGCAGTATTGCACAACCGTCTTTATTATGTGGCACTTGGACAGGTTTGCAAGAGTTCTGGGAAGTGTCTAACACTGGAAGACCTACCAGATACAGTAGCATGGGACCACTACTTAGAAGTAAACTAGGCCAAGGAAATTCTGGGAAAGCAGGGAATTGGACGGGGGGCTTATATGTCTAGCTGATATCACTCCGCAGCCATGTGGGGGAGTCTCTGGGTCAAAGCTACAAAGGGTAGCATCAAATAGTTACAGGGTGTATTAGTCCAGTTTTCATAGGGCTATGAAGAAATACCTGAGACTGGATAACTTATAAAGACAAAGAGATTTAATGGACTCCCATTCTACATGGCTAGGAGGCCTCACAACCATGGCAGAAGGTGAGGGATCTTTAGAGCAAAGGCACGTCTTACATGGTGGCAGGCAAGAGAGCCTGTGCAGGGGAACTGCCCTTTAAAAAACCATCAGATCTCGTAAGACTTACTCACTATCACTAGAACAGCATGGGAAAAACCCTTCTGCATGATTCAATTACCACCCACCAGGTTCCTCTTACAACACGTGGGGTTTATGGGAGCTACAATTGAAGATGAGATTTGGGTGGGGACACAGCTGAACCATATCACAGAGTTTGTCTAGTTTCTGGCTAGCGGATGTTAAGTGAAGTTTTGTAAAGAATGCAAAGCAGGCAGGCTCAAAGAGCTTAAAATATAATAATTTGGGCTATATGTAAACCAATCAGAGGTATAAGAATTTGAGTTTTGCACTGGCAGGCTTGGAGCTAGCTATGAAGAAGCAAACAATATAAAGACCAATACACAAAGGTCATCTTTATCTCCTTTCTATAAAAAAGACTCATACTTTCAGAACCTTGGTTTACAACTTATTATCTCAAATTAATCCAAAGGCTGATAATATCAAAGGCAGTATAATGATAATGATGGTGATGACAATAATTACAATGGCTACAGTAAATAGACAAGGGCCTCCTGTGAGCCTCAACAGGGAGAAAGAACCTGCAGCCTGGACCCCTTTCTACAGATAAGGCAACAAAGTCTCAAAGCCATGACTGAGTGAATTCCTATTCAAATAGGTGATGGCTTTACTATGAAACTGTATTTATTCACCACACACACACATTTATATTAAAATTAACCCAAATTTTCTGTAACTTTCCCAGTAAAATTTTTTATCTCTCACAAGATATTTTATTCCTTGGAAAGAGAATCATTACCTAACTTATTCCCAAACACTGATAAATTTATTTTTGAAAAACCTGCTTTTGATGATAAAAATGTCTCATTGTCATTCAAATACTACTGGATTCTGTTAAAGTCTGAAGAAAACATTAAGTAATTTTATTTGTATAAAATGTTAAAAATAGAAAAGCAGTAATTATAAATAATATTCCTTGTTTTCTAAGAGATGAAGTACAGCCAAATGATTTAGCAAATGTTAAAATTTTAAACCTACTTGGTTGACTGAATAAATCAATAATTTTCTATTGTTAGTGAATTGGTCAGAGAAAGTAGTCAAATCTTATGAGGATCAAAAAGTATATTATATAATACTTTTTTGTAGTGTTTAATCTCCTAAATTTCAAATGTTATTTTTGGAAAGAGAAATTGTGAAGTAATTGATTTCAACATGTCATCGTTTGACTTGTAGGAAAGCATCAAAATTATTATTAAGAAACAGAACAATGCTAATGTTATTAAATGTATCCATTTTTCTCAGTACCATAATTTTGAGCATTTAACCAGCCAAAGTGAGCTAGACTTACCATTAAATTTCTATTGTTTGATTGAATTTTAAAAATCATGTAATTAAAAATAAATTCATGAGTCCATAGTGATGAGGTATGGTGTGGTGGTGGGGGTAGAGAGACAGAGAGAGGTAGAGAGAGAGATGGAAAAGGAAGCTTTGCAAGGAAGGGAGTGAGACAGATTGGGAAGGGAAGGGAGTGGAAGAGGGAAAGAGAGAGAGGCGGGGAATAAAAAGGAAGCTTCTTGAAAGAATGCTAATACCATGTAGAAAAATGGTAGGATATGTCTATCTTGTAGTCCCAAATGATAATTCAGTCAAGAACCATCAATGGAAGTTATAACTATTGGGTAAAAAAGTTGTTAGAGTCAGGGTATTCACACACTTTCAAAACCCACACGTTATTTATTAATTACAAAGGGGGAAATGTACTATGGAAGAATTTAGCATCACCTCGACTAAGTGGTCAAATTTAGTATCATCAGTTGTGGGACAAATTGATATAATATGCCTTCTGATGTGATAGAATAAGAAGCGTACAGCACCAACAATCCAGTAGTCTTGCCTAAATGGATAATCTAAATACAATAATGAAGAAATAATTAACAAATCCAGTGTATGGGACCTTTTAAAAGATGACTGGAGAAGACTTTTTAAAAAGTCAATGTCATGAAAAACAAACATATTAAAGAAATGCAGAGAAACTACTGTAGCACGAACACTGATTGGATTAAAAATAAACCGTCATATAACACATTTGTGGGACCACTGGGGAAATTTAAATATGAACTATATATTAGATATTATTATGGAATTATTGCAAATTTTCTTAAGCCTGATAATGTTGTTATAGAAAACCACCTGATAATGGTGGTTATAGAAAAGACTGTCCTTAATTTAGGAGAGGTAACATGAAATATTTAAAGAGGAAGTATCATGATATCTGCAACTTACATAAAGCTAATATGGCTCAATGTTGGAAATTAGTGAATCTAGGTAAAGATTATATAGGTGTTTTTTTTCCTATTGTTAACAGTTTCTTATAGATATAGTGGTTTCTGAAAAATCTAGAAACATTTTATTGTTCTCGTGATGTTTATTGTATGTTGCCATTGAATAAACATGCTATTTATCTATATATAACTTTAAAAAAGTATTTATCAATCATTTTGTCTATAGTCCACTAAAATTGGAGTAAAAAATATCCGAAGCATAAAGCCAAATTAAATTTCTATTGCTAATTGCTTCCTACTTCCTATAGAAATAGGACATAAAGAAATAGGAAGGAACTCAAAACTATTATTCAGAAATGTTACTTGAAGAATAATTCTACCCTTAAAAATCTATCCAGAATTAAATATGTATAAAGTCATGTATAATCATTTACAAAAGCAAAGAAAATTTAGAAGTACTTAAAATGCAGCCATAGAGAACTGGGTAAACAAATATAGAATGCACTTAGAATGAAATACTATATAGCCATTAAAATGATATTGTAGATAATGATGATAAAATGTTCATATTGTTTATATTAGTTTGCTGGTTCATATGCATCTTATTCACTCAGAAATAATGGTCATGCAAAACTCACATGCTGTATTATAATTTTTAAATTAAAATGATTATATTTATTTTAAAAATCTTTGCTATATATTTCTAAGAGTAAGAGAAGCTCAACAAACTGCATATTATAAATTATTACTTCTCATGGGTCAGTAGTATGTGTATATGTGTTTGAAAGGGTGTTCAGGTAGAGGTAACTGAGGTTTAATAGGGGTAATCTATGATGGCACATGGAAGCTTTAAATTTTCTTTATTTTGATTTTGTGTATTTTTAAATTTTTCTATAATGTCTGTGTTTTGCTTTAGTAGTAAGATAAAAAACTCATATAAAACAAAAACAATTATACGGGAGCTTGGACTGCTGATAAATATATGTGACACTCCCAAACTTAATTTTTTGCTATTTATGTCATTTCAAGTGCAGCTCCAACTTTTGATGTTTCTTATTACAAACAAAAGAACCACCGCATCAACTCAAACTCCTGTTTATAATAACCTAAAAACGACAACAGGGTTATTCAGGAGACACTAACCCTAGCTGAGTTGGTTGGTGGGTAATCAGTACAGTTAACAATAAAAAGAAAGTATGATGGCATGATTACTGAGATGGAAAACTTCTGCTATTATAGATGCATAACCTGATACAGAGAGCCAAATGCCTTTGAACAAGATGACATTTTTAGCAAAGGCACTGTTTTTCTGCACAAAACAGGTGCAGTATTGAGAAATAAGTGGAAGAGGTTTTCAGTGTTAGCAAAGAATGGTTTGATAGTTTAAAGAAGAGCAATGTCGGGCATGACATATAGCACCAAAATTCAGGGGAAATCTGAAGTTGCAACAGGAGAGGCCCTAATTTACAACCATTTTATTTTAGCATTCTTCAGAACTAAAATGAAAAATAAATGGAGAGTCACTTGTAGCTAACAAAGATGAATCAGATACTCAGTTAATGCAAATAAGGAAACATGAGTTGAAAATAACTAATAATCAAATCATGTCATTTTTCCTCCTTTCCTGGAGGACTAAAATAAAATTACTTCACTGACTTAATTTTATACTCTCTTCTCTGTCCCTGGGTGAATAATGTGCCATTTCATATAATCTGAAGAAAGTCATGTTCACAGAGAAGTGGAACAAGGACCAATTATAAGCTTAATTGCATGTCTAACAGGGAACATCAAGTATCATCAGGAATCTTGCCAGAATTCCACTAAAGAGCTTTGAATTAAGAGTCAAGAGAAGTGAATTCTAGTCTCAATTCTGCCATTAAGTAGCCACACCATCTGAGTCAAAGCATCTTTTTTCACATGTCCTCATTTATAAATAGAGTACATTGATCCTCATTTTTGTGATTCTCTAACTCTGAATGTCTTAAATAGATAAGAAAATACATGTTCTATGTATTTTTTCTTAAATTGTCTCTTCTGCAGAAACACATCTAGATTTCTTCTTACACTGAATCTCTTCTAGAAATTAGATATCCCTATCACATTCGCCTGGCACAGAGCCTCCGGATCAATTCCTGAGCCATTGATTAATTCCCATGTTCTCAGGAGTGTATGGAATCCCTATTAACCATAAATATGCTGTATACCTAAGGTTTTAAAGTGGTTTACTCTATTGAAGTATCTTCAAAACATGTGTCAGTTGCAGCCCCGTCTTCATTCACATTTAATTTTTAGTTCAAGGAAACTAAAATATTTTTGTATATAAAAAGGAGACAGATGAGCTCTTCATTTTGTCAAAATTCAGAATCAAAACATTGCAAGTATATATTAAGCCCAATTGAGGATTGAAGAATTCTGTTTTCTTCAATATGGGACTTTATTATTATATTTACTTAAATCTAATCTTTCTAGATTTTTGTCCCTGTTTGTCAACATGAAACTTAAAAAAAAAATTCCCTTGCGACAGAATGTTAACATACTGGCCTTTAAACAACTGCTCTTTTAAAGTTCTGTGAATTTGGGGAAAAATTGGATCCTTTATTTCTACGTTTTCAGGGACTTTTTTAACCTGACCAGAGCTTTTGGAATTTCTCACTGACTGCGTATTTTAGTCATAACAGTATTCATCTTTCTTTGAGCAATTAGCTGTATGTATTTTTTTTCCTATTTTTCATTAGATTGTATAAATCTATCCAACTCAAAAAAATTCTAAACAACCTTTAAAAAACCTTTTTTTGTCCTAGTACTAAATGTTTCCTTTATTTAAAAAAATACTTAGCTTTTTCTTCAAGTTAACTTCCAGACAGTTTTTTAAAAAGGCAGTATTTTAAACACTAGCCAATTATTATTACTACTAAATTAGAATTACTTCTGTAATATGTAATACTTCTTTAAATTGAGAGACTGTTTTCCTTTTTTATTTCATTTTCAAGGCACTAAATGGCTCAAATAATCATTCCATTGGTATAAAAGAAATCAAGCAAAATGCTTTGTCTAGTGTTTTTAATATATTAACTAGTTAGCAATAAACATGTTATTTTTGTTCTATAAGGAGAAAATTTAGGGACAGTAGAAAAGACATTTTCACATTTTACTTGGAAATACCCAAATAACTTCTCACTAATAATAAGCAAGGTCTTGTAATAGTGTAGCTCCTATTTCATAAGTGCTTATAAACTGCCCAGAACGTCTAATGATATTCTCCTGCTGTCAAAATTCATCAATAGAGAATCCTTGTATAGATTTGCTAACATTCATAGATGGAGACCCCTATTAAGACATTGGACATTGAACATTTTGTCCAAGGCAATGTTTCTCAAATTGGTCCTGCAATAGCAAAGTGAACACCTTTCAAATGTACAATGCAAACAAAAAGCTACCTTTGAAAAGGATGTCTAAATACATGTATCATTCTCTTTTTCAGCTTTTTCAGAGGGCTAAGTTAGGAACAGTTTGTTTCCTGTTAGCATTCTCCAAATAAGCACATTTTCTTGTGTTTCTTCCACATTTTGGTAAAACAATAGTAAGTTTATACTTGACATGGTGTGGCTGTATCTCCACCCAAATCTTATCTTGAATTGTAGTTCCTATAATCCCCACATGTTGTGGGAGGAACCTGGTGGGAGGTAATTGAATCATGGGGGCAGTTACCCACATGCTGCTGTTCTTGTAATAGTGAGTTCTCATGAGATCTCATGGTTTTTTTGGGGGGTGGGGGACGGAGTCTTGCTGGAGTGCAGTGGCCGGATCTCGGCTCACTGCAAGCTCCGCCTCCCGGGTTGACGCCATTCTCCTGCCTCAGCCTCCCATGTAGCTGGTACTACAGGCGCCCACCACTATGCCCGGCTAATTTTTTGTATTTTTAGTAGAGACAGGGTTTCCCCATGTTAGCCAGGATGGTCTCGATCTCCTGACCTCGTGACCTGCCCGTCTTGGCCTCCCAAAGTGCTGGATTACAGGCATGAGCCACTGCGCCTGGCCAAAATCTCATGGTTTTATAAGGAGCTTTTTCTCCTTTTGCTCAACACTTCTTGCTGCCGCCATGTGAAGATAGATAGATTCCCCTTCTGACATGGTTGTAAGTTTTCTGAGGCCTCCTAAGCTCCGAATTGTGAGTCAATTAAAGTTCTTTCCTTTATAAATTACCCAGTCTCAGGTATGTCTTTATTAGTAGTATGAGAACAGACTAATACATTAAATTGGCATCAGGTAGTGCGGTCTGCTCTAAAGATAGCTGAAAATGTGGAAGCTACTTTGGAACTGGTAACAGGCAGAGGTTAGAACAGTTTGAAGGGTTCAGAAGAAGACAGGAAAATGTGGAAAAGTTTGGAACTTCCTAGAGACTTGGAGGGGTCAGAAGACAGGAAGATGTAGGAAAGTTTGGCGCTTCCTAGAAACTTGAATGGCTTTGACCAAAATGTTGACAGTGATATGGACAATAAAGTCCAGGCTGAGGTGGTCTTAGATGGAGATGAGGAACGTGGGAACTGGAGTAAAAGTCACTCTTGCTAAGCAAAGAGACTGGTGGCATTTTGCCCCTGCCATTGATATCTGTGGAACTTTGAACTTGAGAGGGATGATTTAGGGTATCTGGTGGAAGAAATTTCTATGCAGCAAAGCATTCAAGAGGAAGCAAGGAATAAAAATTTAAAAAATTTGCAGCCTGACAATGCAGTAAAAAAGAAAAACCTATTTTCTGGAAAGACATTCAAGCCCACTGCAGAAATTTACATAAGTAACCAGATACCAAAAACTAATCACCAAGACAATGGGGAAAATATCTCCAGGGGATGTCAGAGACCCTCCTGGCAACCCCTCCCATCACAGGCCTGGAGGCCTAGGAGGGAAAAATGGTTTCTTGGGCCAGGTCAAGGGCCCCCAGTTGCGTGCAGCCTCAGGACTTGGTGCCCTGCACCCCAGCTGCTCTAGCCTTGGCTAAAAGGGGCCAAGGTACAGCTTGGGCAGTTGCTTCAGAGGGTGCAAGCTCCAAGCCTTGGTAGCTTTCATCTGGTATTGGGCCTGCAGGTGCCTAGAATTCAAGAATTGAGATGTGGGAACCTCCGCATAGATTTCAGAGGATGTCTGAAAAGGCCTGGATGTCGAGGAAGAATTGTGCTGCAGGGGCAGAGCCCTCATGGAGAACCTCTGCTAGGGCAGTACAGAAGGGAAATGAGGCGTTGGAGTCCCTACACAGAGTCCCTGCTGGGGCATTGCTTAGAGGACCTGTGAGAAGTGGGCCACTGTCTTTCAGACCCCAGAATGGTAGATCCACTGATAGCTTGCACCATGTGCCTGGAAAAGCCACAGACACTGAATGCCAGCCCATAAAAGCAGCCTGGAGGGGGGCCGTACCTACAAAGCCACAGGGGCAGAGCTGCCAAAGACTATGGGAGCCTATCTCTTGCATCATCAACCTGACCTAGATGTGAGATATAGAGTCAAAGGAGATAAATTTGGAGCTTTAAGATTTGACATCCCTGCTTGATTTTGTACTTGCATGGGGCCTGTGGCTCCTTTGTCTTGGCCTACTTCTCCCATTTGTAATGGGTATATTTACACAATACTTGTACCCCCATTGTATCTAAGAGGTAACTAACTTGCTTTTGATTTTACAGACTCACAGATGTAAGGGACTTGCCTTGTCTCAGATTAGACTTTAGACTTGGACTTCTGAGTTAATGCTGGAATGAGTGAAGAGCTAGGGGGACTGTTGGAAAGGCATGATTATGTTTTGAATTGTGAGGACATGAGATTTGGAAGAGTCCAGGGGTGGAATGATATGGTTTGGCTGTGTCCCCACCCAAATCTCATCTTGAATTTTAGTTCCCATAATCCCCACATGTTTTGGAAGGGATCTAGTAGGAGGTAGTGGAATCATAGGGGCGGTTACCCCATTGTACTGCTCTTGTATTATCCAGCTTATGTGCACACTCTTCAGCAATTTATTCCCTTTCCTTTAGGCTCAGCTCTAAACCTTTAAGTTCACTTCTTTCAATTGCCAAATGGGTAATAGTATGAATGAAGTTGAAGCTTCCCTTACTGCAAATAAGTTCTATTCTCTATTAGGGAAAGTTGATCCAATTTCATAAAATGAAAGAAAATATAATTAATTTTCACATTTCCTTGGACCATGATCATGGAAAGAGCTGGGATTTGGAGTCCACTTTTCTTTTTCCAATTCTCTTACTCTCCACAATGGCAGATATTTTGATGTAGCAATAATTATCTAATCTGTCTTGTTCACAAGGAGTACACCGCACAGTAGGTGAAGCCAATGAACTGCAGGATAGCTTTATCCTTCCTTCCCTTGCTGCATATTTTATGGCCTTTATTGTAGCTTCAATCCTTGTTAAATGCATTCTCCAGGCAATTTGACAGATGGGACTGACTTTTTTTTGGTGTTTATATGATATTTTCAAAGCAAGAACAAATATGCCCATTTCAAACAGTTTCTAGTTAGATCTAAGTAAAGATGTTACATGATTTCCATTTTTTTAAATGGGGAGGGTGTGAGTGGGGGTTGTTTTTGGTTAAATCAAATTTAATAGATTAGAAGTTTATACTTTCCAAAAAATCTGTCACTAATACATCTTAAATAGTAAACTATTCTATCAATACATTAAAAAGAGAAATAAATATATGGTACTATATATTCTGAAAAAAGTAATAAAACTGCCAGTAAATACACATCTCAGGTGACTGCCAGAGACAGCTGGATATTGTATTAAGCACCTGAAGTGAATGGAAAGATACATGGTGATAAAAATGGTTGACATGATGATATAAGTTCATGTTGACTCAAATCCCTCCTGGGAACTATTTTTACACCATCCTTACACTCAGAGCTTCCACACATTAATAATTGCCAAAATGATTAACAGCTTTTATTTAATCTTTTTCTATATTTATGAACATAAGATTATGGTAAGATTTCATAGTTATAATTGTAGCCTATTTATTTAGTGTCTTCTTCTAAGGAAGTGTAAAGTCCCCCAGAAAATATGTAAAACCAGACTCTTCAATACAGTCAGAGCCTTCAAATAATACATCAAATCTTGGTTTATAGTTTCTAAATTCCTTAACTTGGAGCTCACACAGAAAGCCTCATTTCTAATGAAAATTGATCTAGAAAAAAGCAATTCTGTAAAGTATGGCAATTTTGCACAAAAGTGTTAATGGGAGTGGTTATAGGAATCCACTGCATTGTCCCTTGTGGGACTAGTAACAACTCAGTGAAACAGTGACAGAAAAGACAGCTACTTAATTGCAGGACATATAAGTAAAAGAAGTAGCTATCTAAGAAGAAAATCTGTCAGTAAAGGAATCAGATTGGCAAAAAGATGATGGCGGGGAAAATTTGGAAGAGAGAATTAGTGGCTACAATTATAAAAACCCTTACAGCAAAGCATTCTTCACATTCATTTTCTGCACTCTCTCCTGGGAAGCTGTGAGGTGCTGACCATCCCAGATCCCTTGCAGGATGGAATCATTCATTCTCCCAGTTGCCAGAAGGTTGGCCACTAATGGCTCACCAGTGCATCTCTCTCTGGGCCCTGCCCTTGACTGAAGGGAATTACCTCATCCAGGATACGTCCCTCCTATGACTGAGGGGGGTTTGAAAGCCCAGCTGCCTTGCCTCACTTTGGCACAATACTGAAGGGCTTTCCCAGCTCCAGTGCTACCCTTAGGCTCCATTGAGGCCTGTGTTGCAACGTCACTGCAGTTTAAATTCTCTCTCTACCCAGAACCACCCAATAATTCTCCTGCACACAAATTTTTACCTTGGAGTCTGTTTCCAAAGAATCCAACCTAAGACACATTCAATAGCTTAACCTACATGGTTATAAAGTTCTCCTGCAGGTCCCCAAATATCTTAACCACCAGATTCTATGAACTCAGACTTTGTTTTCTTTGCAGTTTTTTATTTAATTCTGTTATGTTTTCCTTGGTATTCTTTTTTTTTCTTCTTCTGTGGACACAGTTGACTCTGGTCCTCTTACATCTTCAAATTTTAAAGAAATATAAAGGCAAGTTATGCTCTTTATTCTCCTCTTAGCTTGCTTTTTGCTTGTTTTGGTCAACCTCATTTATATCCTTGATTTTAGTTCTGATCGTAATGGTAAAATCTCCTGAATCCACGTCTTTAGCCCAGATCTCTGTCCTTCATTTCAGAAACCCACTTACCCACTTAGTATTGCTACCTGGATAGCCTATGACTGTTCCTGGTAGGCATTCTCTCTACCTTCTGCCATAATCTCCCTTTACAGTATGACCAGAGGCACCATATTTAATGACAACAATACAATTATTGTCATTGTTCCATTGTTATTGTTTTAAGGAATCTTTACATTTCTATCTAATAAGCCTATACCTCTATAGAGGTTTATTATGGTGATAAAATTTTACGATAGCTTCTTCATCCAATTTCTCTCAAGGAAACTCTTTCCTCCTGGCAATACAGTAGATATAGAATGTGCCTTCAAGTCCTATAGAAAAAGGGTTTCCCTTTAGTAACCAGGGTAACTGTCAAAAAGTCACTTACGTAACTTCTCTGCATCTCAGTTTCTCATATTTCTTATAGAGATAATATGAAGGTAAGTGAGAAAATGTGTATGAATGTATTTTGACTACATAGAAATGACTCGATAAATGTGAATTTTACTCTCTTTTGCTGTTCCATCTTTCTCTAGGTTAGTGGTCACAGCTTTAGTTTAAACAACTAAACTCAGTTAGTCAAATCCAGCTAGAGAGTGCTCTCTAGGCTACAGGTAGGGTCCAGGCCCGTTATTCAGCACAGATAATTTAGAAATATAGCCAAACAGACATGGCAGCATCAAAACTTGTTTTCCTGGTATTGGAACACTCAGGGCACAGAAACCAAGCTGCTGGGTCATGCAGGGCTCCCCAGAGCAGCACAGGTCTGGACAGGAGCCTGGGGTGTGAAGCTGGTTATAGTCTCTCTCTGGCCATCATGGTCTTGAGAGACAAGCACAGTTTGACAAGTTGCCCTCTTGCCTCCAATCTCTCTTTCCTTTGTTGACTATTTCTGGCTCACCCCAGAGTTCCAATAACTTCCCCTAATTATATTAAAAACGTTTAGGCACCTTGAGTGTATGCTGGCATTTCGTACCTATACAGAATCTGAAGAATCTTGTCGTCAATTTCATTCTTTAGATTTTCAATTTCTGCCCATATAAATGCCACCTCTAACCTGTAACAGTTGGTTTTCAATTTTTGGTTATTCTTCATGGACAGTATTATATTATATTACTTAAAATTTCTCTTTGGCTTCCTCACAGAATGACTGATATACTTTCAGTAGGATATGCACTTGGAAGTCGTTTGGAGTTAGTACAGTTGATCCTTGAACAACACAGGTTTGAATTGTATGGGCCCACTTAAACGTGGATTTTCTTCCACCTTTGCCACCCCCGAGATGGAAAGACCAATCTCTTCTCTTCCTCCTCCTCCTCCTACTCAATGTGAAGACAAGGATGAAGACCTTTATGATGATCCACTTTGACTTAATAAGCAGTATATATATTTTCTCTTCTTTATGATTTTTTAAATAACATTGTCTTTTTTTCTGGCCATATTGTAAGAATGCAGTGCCTCATATACTCTCAAATATACATATATATAAAAAACATACATATTAATTGATTATGTTATAGCTAAGGTGTCCAGTAAACAGAGGATATTAGTAGTCAAGCTTTTGGGGAGTCAAAAGTTATATTTGGTTTTGTCATTGCTTGGGAGGATTGGTGTCCCAAACCCTTACATTGTTCAAGGGTAACTGTATTTGTAATAGTATAAGCTTATCACACTTTAAGAAAACTAAATATATGAATCAAATAAATGTCTAATTATTTATAGTAATAGTTGAAAAAGATTTATTCTAAAATAGCAAGTTCCTGTGGTACAGTGAAATGATTTTATTATAAAAGTTCAATAACCACACAATTGTATAATTTTCTGGAGTTTCTCTACTACCCAAAAGTATAAGTCTCTGTGACTTCTCATCTCATTTACTGCTAGATTTCTGGCACCTAGAATAGTACTCAGCAGGTAACAGATGCCCAATAAACACTAGTTGCATAAATAAATCCTAGTGTTAAAAAAGCATAAATTTGTCAGATTTTTGTAAAATTTTATCATATTTTATTCTTCTTTACAAATTGTGAGCAAGAGCTGCTTTTCAAAAATAGATTTGTCTAATTTGATTTATATTTCTTGATTCTCAAATAATTATCATAAACAATGGTTATTGCATGTTATGTGCTATGTGTCCTGTTGCTTGCTCTACTAATTCATCTCTCGAACTGCTCTCACATTCATATTTCACATGAATAGCCCCAAATCACGTATTCATGAAGGCACAGGTATTCATGTGTTTTTTGAGATGGAGTCTCGCTCTGTTGCCCAGGCTGGAGTGCAGTGGTGTGATGTTGGCTCACTGCAACCTCCGCCTGCTGGGTTCAAGCGATTCTCCTGAATGGCACAAGTTTTACCAGTTTTGTTTGCTGCTTTATTCCCAACAGTTAGACAATATTAAGAGATGAGTACAATCATGTCCCTGTTTTTTTTTTTTTTTTTACAGATGAGGAAAAAGAAGTAATGAAAAATGAAGGAATGTGCTCAATTTTAAACAGTCATAGAAGGTAGTGCTAGATTTTAAACTAGACAATTCAACTCTAGAACATATGGTTTTAAGTACTGCTTCCTTGACTTCTATGTCTTTGCTAGCCTTGAGTTCTACTTGCAATGAATGGAGTCTTTTCATCCCCAAAATTTATATGTTGAAATTTTAACCTCCAAAGTAAAGTATTAGGAGAAGGGGCCTTTGGGAGGTATTGAATTTGTGAGAGAAGAACTCTCATAAATGGGATTAATGTCCTTATAAAAACGATCCCTGAGACTGCTCCTTCTACCATGTGAGGTTACAGTGAGAGCACAACTGCCAATGAAGAAGGGGACCTCATTAGACACTGAATCTGCTGGCACTTTGATCTTGAACTTCTCAGCCTCCAGAACTGTAAGAAATAAACACTGATTCTTTATAAGTCACTGCCATAAATCTACGGCATTTTTTTTTATAACAATCCAAAAGGACTAACATAGTTTTTCTACCACTATAACTTGTAAAGAATAGAAGGGTCTCTAAATATCATACGAAACGAATAGTCATGAAAATGGAAGTTTTAATTTCCAAATTCTCTTACTAATAATTTGTGACAACTGTCCAGTAAAACACAAAGGAAAACAAGAAAGAACTCAGAAGGACTTCTGGCAACTTATTTACTGTCAGAATGATAAAAAAAAATCAGCTGTATGCCTTTCCCATTTTTGGTATTTTGAGATAATTTTTTTCTCTTAATACGTTAAGTCTCAAATGAAGTTGTACTGCTTTCCGTTTATTCACATCTCTTATCTAGGAAATGACTTTTTCAGGATAGCTGTATAAAAAACGTATGAATTCATTTATGCATTTCCCAGCAGATGTTAAATGTTCCCTAAATGTAAAAGTGAACTTTTTCACAATCACAGGTGAGTCAAAATAAAAATAATTAAATATTTTAGGAAGACAGACAGTCCCTGTCATTAACAGCTATAATAATTACCTAACTGCTTCAAGAGAATTAAATACCAACATAAATTATATATAGAAGAATCACATATAATAGAATTAAATAGTTAATTCCATTACAAAAACAAAAGATGTCTTTTACCTCATATACCTTTAAAAATAATGGTAAAAACTAACATAAAAATGGCAAAAAACTAACATAAAAATTAAATTTTAAGCTGGAGAAAATATTTGCAATGCATTTGAAAGAAAATTACATACAAAGAATATATGTATGTGTATATATCACATACAAACAGTATGGTGTATACTATATATGGTATAGAGTGCATACAAAGGGTAGTCACAAAGTGATAAGAAAAAGTCAACCCTAAAAATTAGTCAAAGAATATCAATATACGATTTATAGAAAAGAATATGACTAATACACATGTGAAACAATGCTGAATCTCTCTAACAGAAAAAATGCAACTTGAAGTAATTCAGACATTACTTTATGCCTGGCAGAATGAGAAAAATGAGAAAAGTGATCACATCCAACTTCTGGATAGCAATATGGGCAAAGGATATTGAATATATAATGCTGTGGAAATGTAAACCATCACAGCTTTTGAGTGCATTATCCATCTATTAAATTTAGAAAGTCTTATTCACTACATTATGGATAATGGCAAAAACTTGGGAGAAGCTCTATGCAAGGCAATATTATAAAATCTATCAAAATCACAAAAGGGCATACCATTGTATATAGCAATTTTATTTCTTCGAGATATGCTTACATAAATGCAAAACAGTCTTGTACATGCTCATTTAGAGCAGCTATGTTCATGATAGCAAAAGACTGGTTACAAAATAAATCAATGCAATGTACGTCACTAAGGAGCTGTCAGAAAATAAAATTAGAAAGTTTTTTTGTGAGCACATATGAAATTATCTCTAATATTTTCTATTAGGTAAAAAAGGCATTGAATAGTGTCTCAATATGCTACAATTTCAATGGAAAAGGAGAAAACAGATATATGTATGTGTAAGTAGACTTACATATATGAAAAATATTTCTAGAAATTTATATAAGAAGCTGATAATGCCAGTTAATTCTCTCTAGAGAGGGAAATTGGCTAGGGATAGAGTTGGGAGAGACTATTTCCAGTTTATCATTTAGAAGCTTTTGATTTTTGAATCACATGAGCTGTTGCCCATTGATATGAAAGATGATTTTTTTGCATGACAGTGTGAATGTGCTTAATGTCACTGAAATACACACTTAAAAAGGTTAAATGGTAAATTGAATTTTATGTATATGTTCACACAATAAAATACTTCTAAAAATAATAATTTTCTTAAAGTGCCTGTTTCTCAACAAGTCTGTACCTAAGGATGTATATATCCTTTGAGAAATGTAAGTATGTAAGGATAGATTCAATTTGGCTCATAGGCCATTATTTTACATGGCAAAAAAAAAATAATAAATTATCTCTAATTAAGGGATTTTTAAATAAAAATTATCCAGATATAAAATCGAAAGCAGCCATTAAAGAGAATACTTTATGAATGAATAAATAAATTGTGATATATTATATAATGGCGTATAATTCAGTGATAAAGAGAAATGAGCTATCAGTCGATGAAAGGATGTGAAGAAAACCTAAATGCATATTACTAAGTGAAAAAGATCAATCTGAAAAAACTATACACTGTCTGATTCCAATTATATGACATTCTGGAGATGACAAAATTATGGAGACAGTAAAAAAATCAGTGGTTGGCAGAGATTAGGGAGGATGGAGCACAGAGGAGTTTTAGGACAGTGAAACTATTCCGTATTATACTATAAATGTGGATATAAGTCATTATACACTTGTCCAAACCCATAGAATATACACCAGGAGTAAAACCTAATGTAAACTACAGACTTTGAGCAATAACTATATGGTAATGCAGGTTAATCGATTATAACAAATATAATACTCTTGTGTGAGATGTCGATAGTGTGGGAGCCTGTAAATGTGTGCGGATAGATGGCGAATGGGAATTCTCTGCACTTTCCGCTCAAGTTTTGCAATTAATCTAACACTGCTGTAAAAATACTGTCTATGTTTTTTCAAATAAAAAGAATTCTCAGTAAAAGGAAAGAAAGGATACATTAGTCTGTACTAGTTGACATGTAAATGTTTCCGTGATTATTTTGAAGAGTTCTGGAGATGGACGGTGGTGATGGTTGCAAAACAATCTGAATGTAGTTAATGTCGCTGAACTGTACACTTAAAAGTGGTTAGATGGTAACTTTTATACTATGGATATTTTATCATAAGTAAAAAAATTAAAAAATATTTAAACATTATTTAAGCAATAAAACCAATAAGTATCAAAAGAGCAACAATAAGATTAATGATGGTTCCTAACAGAAAGGATGAAAGCTAGAAGACAAGGGAATGAAATCTTTGGTGCTGAAAGAAATTCTATAACCAGTAAAAATAAGGTTTAGAAACATAGATACAATAAAGAATTTCCAGAGAAATGAAAACAGAAAATGTATTTCCAGGATACCAGCACTAAAAGAAATTCTAAAATGATTCCTTCAGACACAAGGAGAATATTTTCAGATGGAAACACAGATATGCAAAAGAAATGAATGACAATGGAAAAATAAATGTGAAGGTAAATATAAATGGATATTGACTGTATAAACAAGAATAGAAATGTTCTAAGTAAACCTTAAATAAACTGTGAAAAATGTCTTAATAATGGCACAAGATGGAGTTAAAATTTTCTAAAATTCTAACAGCATCAGGGAATTGCTAGTAGTAATTATTTGTGTTAGACTATAAAAGTTGAGGATGAATGTGAAATCTCTAGAGTAACCACTATAAGAACAATATAAGCATATATATCTAATAAATTAATGAATTAAAAATGGAATAACGGGAAGTATCTGTTTATTTCCAGTATCCAAAAGAAGTTAATAGAGAAAAAAATAAGTAGGTGAGTTAAAGAGAAAATAAATAGTAACATGATAGATAGAAACCCAAGTTTGTTTTAATAAATATAAATGCAAATGGACTACATAACTCAATAAATATCAATACAATCAGATTAGGATTTTTAAATAAAGGCTACTATAAGATGCTTACAAGGGATCATAAATATAAGAACCAGAAGGCTAAATGAAGGGTGCACAAAGAAAAGCAATGCAAATATTAACCAAATGTAAGTTGGTAGTGTTTGTGCTAAAAACAGAAAGAGCAGATTTTAAAGCAAAAGGCATTATTAGAGATAAAAAGTAACATTTTGTAATGATAAAGTGATCAACCTATGAATAATGTAAATGTTAATTGTGGTTATCTTTTGAGTGGTTTTTAAAGTGATTTTCACATTCTTCATCATACTTTTTTGTATTGTTTGAGGTTTTTACAATAAGCATGAATTATTTATATCACCTGAAATAAAACAATGAAGCCATTTTTTACTGTAGACAGAAAAAGAAATAATGCAATACAAAGATTTAAGAGTAATCTTTATAAATAAAAAAAGTTTAAAAAGATTTAGTGGTTATTATGCTCTGATTACAATTATGAAAATTAAGTCTATAATGCCAGGTCAAGAAAAATGAAAAGAGAACTAATGAGAATCAGGTGGAAAATTGCACAAAAAAGTGTTATGTAATCTCATTTTCTTCTTAATTCTACTTGTTTATATAAGGAGTAGAAGATAGTTAGATAATTCTGAGTGTATTTTCTGCAAGTAGATGATACAGGAGTGCTAAAAAACAAAAAGAATGTGGGAATGATACAAAGAGAGGAAAGAACTGATCCATTCATTCACTCATTCATTCATGTATTCATTCAATAATTACTTATGGGTACCTACTCTGTGCCAAGTACTGACTGAAATTGTTATTTCTGAGGCAAACAGAATATTTGTCAGTCTAATGTGGGAAATTACTTTTGAGATTATTAGATGGAATAAGTCATGCATATTTGATGGGATTACCGAAGAATAACAATTCCTTAACTAACATACATTGAATTGAATTTGCTATTCAAATTATGGGAAGACTTAACTTGTTTATAACAATGATATTCTGAGAATAAGTAAATCTGACTTACAAAAATGAAACTACCCATAGATAAATCTGAAAAACATTAATGAATCATTGGGATTGATATAGGAAGGAGATAAAGAATAAAGATGCAGTTGAAGAGGATTCAAAAACCATCTGGCGTCCAAAGTTGGATTAGCTCTGTTGGGGTTCCCAATTACTAATTGCAATATCCAAAAGCTTTTTCTCCCTCAATCATTCTAGAATTTTCAAGAGCATTTAACACTGTTGCCCTCTTTGAATCTCTTGGCTTCTTTGGTTTCTGTTAACAAAACAAAGACAGTAGAAGTCAGTTTTTCTCTTATTTCTAACTATCAGTTTCTGTGGTTAATTCCTCTTTCTTCGAACAGAATTTGGATGACTGAACATTGATGATCCTAAAAGTTCTACCTGTGGCAATGTTTCCCTTTCACTCAGTACATGTTTTTCGCCTGATAAAATTCTGGCAGCTTCTATCAGCATCTCTATTCTAATAGATCAACCCACGCTTTACCCAATCCCAGAGCTCCAGTTCTGTGTTTTCACTATCCCTGTGATCATCCCCCATTTTGCTCTGCAGGAGGCATACGAATGTCACGTTCCATGCTAAAATTACAGTTTTAATATCCTCTATTGAAGTTAACTGTTAATCTTTTAGTGTTCCAGGTCTCAAATAACGAGATTATAAACCAAGTTCCTGTGGACCCTGGTAAAGAAGATATTTCTTTCAAATCAAGTTCTTCTTCTCTATCTCTACTGCAACCACATTCCTGAGCCTGGCTTCCAACAAGCCATTGATTTCCTTGTTTCCCAGCATCAAACTCCCTGCAGTCTAGTCTCATATTGCTACCAAATGTTTTCCTTCCTTCCTTCCTTCCTTCCTTCCTTCCTTCCTTCCTTCCTTCCTTCCTCCCTCCCTCCCTCCCTCCCTCCCTTCCTTCCTTCCTTCCTTCCTTCTTTCCTTCCTTCCTCCCTTCCTTCCTTTTTCTTTCTTTTTCTTCTCTTTCTTTTCTCTTCTTCTTTCTTCATTTCTCTTTCTCCTTTCTTTCCTCTTTCTCTTTCTTCTTTCTCTTTCTTTCTACTTTCTCTGTTTCTCTCTTTTTCTCTTTCTCTCCCTCCTTTCCTCCTTGTTTCTTTTCTTTTCTTCTCTTTCCTCCTTCCTTCCTTCCTTCCTTCCTTCCATCCATCCTTCCATCCTTCCATCCTTCCCTCTTACTCTTTCTTTTTCTCCTTCCTTCCCTCCCTCCTCTCTTTCTTTCTTCTTTCTCTCTCTCTTTCTTTCTTTCAATTCTCCAATATCTTTTAAATTATGGCCTTCTAGAGTTCCTTCTGAGCTAAAACTGATATTGACTATTACCAAGGTATCTATAAATACAGTTTTACAATTTTCCCTCCTTCAATATGAAGTTGGCCCAACTGAACTTTGAATTTTGAAGGTGCTTTCCTTTCCACTCCCTCATAGGATAAGCGTGTGCCACTTTATGGCAATCTAAGATGAAGAGTCTAATTTTATAAATCAAATACACTAAGGACTAATAATTTTCATTATAAAAATGTTTTTCATCTCTATTGAGTTATTGCTTAGTATTCTTCTTATCAAAAGGTGTGGTTCCAATAGTATATATATAGATAGAGTTTATCTGTGAAGTATTTATCATTCATGACCTGTCATTCACAAAGGCGTCAAAGAAAATTGAAAAGGAAGAAACTTCTGTTGGTTTATATAATTTTTTTTGAATCTGTACTGCTAAGTAATTGAAACACAATTTTACACATTTTCTGTGTTTATAGAAATATCTACTACTATAAAATTTTAAATATAAAACATTTATGCACAAAATTTTGATTATGGATACTGCCATCATTTCGTATACATTTTTCTTTGCATGTATATTTTAATTATCATTACTATCGAATAAGTCCTATTAAATTAAGAACTAGCTGTATTAAGTTCTATCTTGAAAAAATATATGTATATATGTATATATGTAGATATACATGTAAAATACATTTTTAATTGCAAACTTAGTTCCCTTCTCCATACCAATGAAATATTTATGCAAATACTTTCTAAAATCCTCTTAGATTTAATATTTTCTGATCCTATTACAATCTTCAAGATACATTTGTGGATAAAGAATCAAGTCCGACCACTTTAACATGGAGCAATGAGATTTTCAAAGATTCTTCTTGCTATTCAAATAATCTTATTTACTCTTCCCACATTCTTAAATTCATTTTTTATCCATTTATCTAAACATTTCATGCTTTTATCATCGAACCTCCAATTTCATTTCTTGAAAATGTCAGGAAATACTGATAAATGCAAAGCTCCCGCTTTGTGCCTGGATTTCATTTGAAATCACCTTGAATTTTTGAAATGTAACCTTCGGAAAGGAATATAATGTCACTTTATTTCTTAGCGGCATTATTATAAAATAATATTTATTAACGGCTTATGAGAGGAACCAATGCATTTACATAGTGGATAAATATGTCACAAGACATAGGGAGATTCATTTACTTTTTTTATGAAGGAATAAGTATTGAATTAAGGGCTCTAAAAATAAGACCTGAGAGAGGATACAATATTTAAATTCATGTTTCTTATGAAAGTAATTTCATTATTACTGACATAAAATGAGTTTCCTGAGATCCATGTTTCTTCCTAATTATTTTTGTGATGTGATATATGTTAACATGAAAACTGCTAAGTATAAATTTAAAATTACAAGACTATTTGGTAATTATAGAGTAAAATTCCCATAACACTACTGAATTCTATATACTTAAGCATAGTAAAATAACATAGTATCTACTTGCTAGTTATTCCTGTCTCTGCAGACTTCTAGGTTGTGACCACTTTGACTTGCATTTTTTTTCATGTAGCGGGCTCCTTTAAAAAAAAAAGAAAATTTAAAAAATTTCAATTAACTGCAATTATAAATTGACAAATGCATCTAAATGAACATAATAAGCAAGAATGGAATGTGAAGAGCTTAATTAGATGTGTCCCTAATTGTCAGGTTACATATCCTATAAGAATAATTCCACAAACACTACCACTAAACATTAGAGCTGTGGGTATATAAATCCACAGTGGAATAAAAGGATGATACTGTTGTCCAATATTCTTCCTTACAGCAGCAACACTTCGATATTTATAAGCAAAATTGCTTTGTATAGTGCTTTTCCTTCTTGCCCATTTTATTTCTAATAACCAAATAATAAATGTAAAATGTATTTTTTCTTATCTTGAATTTATAAAAAATTTAAAAAAATTATAATTTAGATTCATAAAGGTTAGAGTTGCCTTCTCCTCTAATTATTCTGAATCAATAAAATTTTATATTCTTGCTATTATACCTTAAACACTGATTTGGTGATTCACAGTGATCATTAAAACAAAACTAAATGCTTTGACATTGTTAGTTATTATATGTGCATATAGTCATAGCTTAATGTATTCAGTATATTATAACTAAAATAACTGAGCCCAAAATCCCCAAATGCATTTGTAATGAAGCGTATTTTAGAAAAGTGACTTGCCTGAGACTGACGGAGATATACACATTAACTTGCTGTTGCAATTTGCACTCTATACATTTATTATCCCATGGTTGATATGGGAAATAAAAAAGAAAATGTACTTTAAATTTATTAATATGAATACTCAATATAAAGCCTTTATATCTATGTCTATAAAACCCAAGACTCTCTATATAATCATTAAATGTATAAGTCAGGACTATAGGGAATTTCCATTTATCAGTGGGACAGAGAAGTATCTAGTTCATATCCAGAGTCAGGCAGGGTCTGGTATGTCTTAAGGGTCATAAAGGGAGGATTCATTATCATTATTACTTAGTGCAATGGTTCTATTAAAAATTTAAAAAATGAAATCAAAAGGCCAAAAACTTCAAGATCTACTTAAACAAGCCAATTTTACACAATATGACTTAGATACTAAAATCTTTTCTTGGATTTGGAACTTTAAAGGGTATTTTGGAAAATAAAAACTACAGTGACAATATATAAATAGCAGATAAAATGCTGATGATTATGTTTAATTGATACAATTCTTTATTTCCACAAAATGCATATTCTTAGAATCAATAAAGCTTAGCAAATGGTGTGTTTAGGCAGAAGTAATTTCCTGATAATAAATCCATTGTTAAAGTGAGATAGAAATTACGGTTTAACGTGATAAAAATGCTCCTTCTGGTCTTGCCACTGTTCACAGAATAAAAAAAAAAATCAGATTCCTAATCTTGGTATTCAAGTTAAAAAGTGATTCTCTGTCCTTGACTTTACCCACAACAGTTTTTCAACACATACTTTATGGACCAGGAAGACTGAAACACCTGGTGGAATCTTCCCCACCCTGGCCCCCACTACACCTTTGTTCATGTTGCTCCTCCCGCTAGCACTGCCCTTCTGCTGATTTCTGCCTGTGGTTTCACCACTCCCATCAAAGTCCAGATAACGAGTTCCTCTTCCAGGAAGCCTTTCCTGATTCCTTTCAGTTGTATGTAATCTTTCATCGTCCTCTAAATTGCCATTTCTCATTTCCTCTCATAACACTTTTCAATAGATTCTAATTATTTATGTTTCATCACATCAAATGACTAAACTGTAACTTTTTCATAAGCTGCTTTCCTCCATGATTGATCTTTGCATTTCAACAAATTTCAGGACGGTACACTGTAGAGTATAAGCACTTCCTACTTTTAAAAAAAATTGATAAATCTTGCTTATGTATTAAACTGGACAAATTTTTGTTGGTAAGAAATTTCCTCCTAGAGGGAGACTAGATATTGTTGGAAAAATTCCTTAGTATGTCCTCTTGGCGTAGAAGAAGAAACACAGGGGAGTCAAGTGTGTCTGGGAGTGGCAGAAGGAGGATCTCATTCTAGGAAGAGGGAAGGCCTGGAGAGCAGGGTGAATTGGTGTAAGGCTGTGGCCACTTCATATAACATACCTCTCTGCACATGATTCTTTTTGCAAGTTGTACAAAATATTTGTTATGAGGGTGCTGGATGAGTTTAGCATTGGGATTAATAAGAGACAGTATAAGAAGAGAGAGAAGAGAGTCCCGGGAATTAGCAAGATTACTGGGTAGATTTTCTAAGCAAAGCTCTTAGGTGTCTGATACACAACAAGCATTCAGCTATTGTGATTAACATTTTGTGACTGGAAATTCTTATTTGGGCAAAAGGCTGTATTAATGTTAAACAATTCTCTCTATTCCCCAGAATTCAAACCCTTTGATCAGTTTCATACCAGATGCCATGCAGATTCCAACTCTGTGTAATTCAGGTAACTAAGGTTTAGCCGAAATGATCATAAATGTAGCTGGAAATTAAGGAAACAGCCATTCAACAGTCTGATTAAATACCATTTGATATAGCATAGGCCTACAACTTAGAAAACAGGAATCAGATAATTTAATTTCTTTTTCTGTAAAATGACAGTAATCATCAAACTTAACATCTCATAGTTTTTTTTTGTTTGTTTGTTTTTGTTTTGTTTTTTTTTTAAGTAAAATAAGCTCTTTTTGTTTGTTTCTGAGACAGGGTCTCACTTTGTCATCCAGGCTGGGGTGTAGTGGCACAATCACAGCTCACTGGTGGCCTGGACCTCCCAGGCTCAAGTGATCCTCCAACCTCAGCCTCCAGAGTAGATGAGGTTACAGGTGAAGTCCACCACACCTGTTTAATTTTGTGTGTGTGTGTGTGTATATATATATATACATATATATAAACACATATATATATATATATATATATATATATTTTTTTTTTTTTTTGAGAGACCAAGTCTTACTATGTTTCCCAGACTGATCTGGAACTCTTAGGCTCAAGTGAGCCTCCTGCTTTGGCCTCCCAAAGTGCTGGGATTACAGGCATGAACCACCATGCCCAGCCTAAAATAAGTTCTTCTTAAGAGCAAAAACTCTCCTTAGAAGACGAGTATTTGTTATTATTTTTTATTATAATAGGTAAAATTATATGTGCCTAAAATATATTATTACAGTATCCATGAAGGTGACATCTTAAAAATAAACTATTATATTCTTGTTGTCTGTAATCTTGTCATTTTGCTGAAAACAAAAAGTGCCCCTTCATGTTCAGAGAGATTCACCATTCAATACCTTGAAGGGAATATGTGTCTGAATTTAGAACAACAGTTCTTTGTGTTACATAGGCAGCAGTTATTATTTTAAGTATGCATAGACTTGCTTTTTTCTCTTGCAGATAGCTGAAATTGGGCCTTTCCATGGCTAGTGCAATATGAACATCATCACTCCACTCATTCATACAAGAGAAATAAAGCCAGCAAGGCACATATACTTTTAAACGCTGTATTTTATTATTCTTTTATAAGAGACCAAATGCACTTAGTCACTAGTGATATTACATTTTTAATGCTGAAAGAAAAAATAAAAAGAACTTTTGGTTATAATAGAGACCAGAATACCAGCCCTAATGGGTCTTTTGTTTGTTTGTTTGGTGAGATGGAGTCTTGCTCTGTCGCCCAGGCTGGAGTGCAGTGGTGCAATCTTGGCTCACTGCAACCTCTGCCTCCCAAGCAATTCTCCCTGCCTCAGCCTCCTGAATAGCTTGGATTACAGGCACCCGCCACCAAGCCTGACTAATTTTTATATTTTTAGTAGAGACGGGGTCTCACCATGTTGGCCAGGCTAGTCTCAAACTCCTGACCTCTGGTGATCTGCCTGACTTAGCCTCCCAAAGTGTTGGGATTACAGGCGTGAGCCACTACACCTGGTCTGTTCTTTTTTTTCTAAATAAAATACTTAAAAAATTAAATTTTAAAGTGTATGCGTGTGTGTGTGTGTGTGTGTGTGTGTTCTTTTTCTCAGTGCTACCACTGTCCTCATTGGTTGGGGATACACTTGGCTAAGTGACTGAGCCTCCAGGTTAAAGTCTATTTTAAATGACTTTATGAGATAACTTATATATGAAAGTATTGTTTGAAAGCCTTTTGAAAGGCTCCTTGCTTTGGGCCATAACTCTTTTTAGTGGCATTTCTCATTTCTAGATTTTTAGTCAAAATTTTGGAAATACAATCTCCCCATGCAGTGCTTTGATTACATGTAAATGATGACACAAGATCCCCACTCATTGTGCATATTAGGTACATGCTAATTCTCACCAGCATATACTTCCTGAACTTTCTACATCTTTCTGTGATCCAAACTGCATTTGACTCCAGTTTGACTTGCCTTCAACATGCTACTCAAAAGTGGAAAGTACGTGCTAAAAGTCCTTAGGGTATAAGCTCCTACTTAAAACATGGTTTCCCAGGGGCAAAGACCTTGTTCAGTTATGCTTATAATCAGTGTTTATGACTCTGGACACTGTAATATTTATCAAGTGTTGCTGTAGCACTTGAGCCGTGACAACACGGTAAATAGGCTAGATTTGAATGTCAAGCACTACAACTACCCAGCTTCACATTTCAATTATATTTAAAGGAAATTGCCTAATGCAAGTGTTTAAAAGTTCATTAAAATTAACCTTTTGAATCGAACGGGTGCAGTGGGCACTCGGGATAATACCACAGTTTTAGATTTAGGTTTTCAATTACTGAATAAATGAAAATTTCAGGGGATTTGAAATGTCAAGGATGCTTTGAAACAGATACTGAATTGGCTGAGAACTTTAACTCAGTCTCATGGTCAATGTTCTCTAGTGTTTTGTGACATGATTACTAATAGTCATTGATTATTTAGTGCCAACAATGTGCTAGGAGCTGTTGAAGTACAGACACTGCATAGCAAAGAAAAGTGATAAGCATTACTTCAGGCAAGAATTATGATAGAGAACATAGTTAGATTGAATTACAGGTTTGACAGAAATTTTAAACAGCCACAGTCAGTTTATCATTTTAGGAAAAATTGCACCACAGCCATCCTCAGTAAGGGAGAATTTATTATATTTTGAAGGTCACCAATATCTTCCGAAGATTCATTATGATTTGTTGCTACATCTTACAGGTGCTCAACCTGTAAGAATTAGAGTTGGAGGGCTTTTCGGAAAGCATGAGGTCCTACACTCAATACTGGACTTGTGAGATCTGGGTGGAGCAAAGAACATTTTTGAGGCAAGCGCTATGAGTCACTTGAATTTAAAAGCAGGTCTTTAAAGTCTATGTATAAATATCTTCAGAAACTAAAAGGGAAAAAAAGAATTCCAAATTGAGACCAAGTTCTGGTTATCTAGTCAGTGTGGGCTCTGGGATGCAATATGAATAAGCCCGGCAGAAGAGCTTATCTTTGAGGGGCAGGGATCTAAAACAGATTTAGATATAACCTGAGAAGTGCTATTTTGGATGTGTATACATTATATCATAGGAATCTGGAAGAGGGGCACTCAGTACAATCTAGGGATTCATAAGGGGCTTCTGATGGGGCACTGCCTTAGATATTCCAAGCATTTTATATACTCTACTACATTTTAATTAAATTTCAGGAAATAAAACCGAGATTCTTCAAGTTTCTTTCATGCACATGGTTTTTCCTTTAGTTCAGTAAGAAAAAGACAGAAAATAAAAACAACAGAGACTGTAGATATCTATAAAGCTTTCATTGTTACCTTTAAACATGCACCCATCTCCAAATCTATAAACCCTACAGGGAAGAATAGACAGTACAAAACTGCTTTGCTGGTTGCTGCTGGCAAGAGAAGGAAGCCCTGAAGCTGTAGTGAAGACTCTGAGCTAAACTGGGCCACTGTCTCTGCCTTCCTCTGCTCTGGGTCTCCTGTCTTGACATCTTATCTTATCTTATCTTATCTTATCTTATCTTATCTTATCTTATCTTATCTTATATTTTCTTTTCTTTTCTTTTCTTTTCTTTTCTTTCCTTTCCTTTCCTTTCCTTTCCTTTTCTCCTTCTTTTCCCCTCCCTCCCTCCCTCCCTCCCTCCCTCCGTCCCTTCCTGCCTTCCTTCCTTCCTTCCTTCCTTCCTTCCTTCCTTCCTTCCTTCCTTCCTTCCTTCCTTCCTTCTTTTTGAGATAGAGTCTCGCTCTGTCACCCAGGCTGGAGAGCAGTGGCACAATCTTGGCTCACTGCAACCTCCTCCTCCCGGTTTCAAGTGATTCTCCTGCCTCAGCCCCCCAAATAGCTGGGACTACAGGCTCCCACCACCACACCTAGCTAATTTTTTTGTATTTTTAGTAAAGACGGGGTTTCATCGTGCGAGCCAGGATGGTCTTGATCTCCTGACCTCATGATCCACCTGTCTCCGCCTCCCAAAGTGCTAGGATTACAGGCATAAGACACCATGCCTGGCTGACTTTTTTTCTAGATCATCCATTATCATAAGAAATGAAACTTAAAAAGTCTTGCTTCATATATCCATACACATAGTTGCATAAATCAATAACTTTTCCTCCCCTACCATTATCATAAGCAATGAAACTTTAAAAGTCTTGCTTCATATATCCACACATATAGTTGCATAAATCAATAATTTTTCATTATTATTACAAACTATAACTCATACTCAATATTTCTTATGCATTTTTGAAACAGAAGTGAAGTCATAAACTAAAAGACGCCCCAGAGAGTCCGTCTTTCCTATAACACAACTCCTTGTCATACAGAGTATTTCTTTAATCTAGTTAAGGATTCTGTTTGTTAGGCATGGATCTTTATTCTCTTTTCACAGATGTAAAACCTGACCTTGGAGTCAGATAGCATTCATTCATTCATTGAACAAATTAAGAGCTTCATTTGCTAGGCACTGTGGGGCTAGAGAAGACTCTTGTCATCAAAACCCCCATAGTCCTGACAAAAACAAAGCTGTGTTCACCATACCAATTTTTCTCCCCTAGTAAATAAGAAGATTGGGTTTTTCTGCCGGCACCTCCCACTATAGCTAGACTGGGGCCATGTGACTGAAAGTTTGGTCAATGATGGGTGAACATAATAAAAAATATTTCTAGGCCTAGCCCTGGAAAAATATAATTTTGTGATCTTTCTATCCTCTCTTTCCCTGGTAAGCTGCAAATACCCAGTTGGCATAGCTACAAATGAGAGCCTCTCAATCTGCATTGAACTGTGACATGAAGGAGAAATAAACTTTACTATGTTATTTTGGAGTTTAATTTTGGAGTTTAATTTGTTACCACTGCATAGTCTATTCTTTCCTGTCTAATATAATGCAAAGTTTCATGGGCAAGACAGACACTAACCAAATAGTTACAGAAAATACAATTGCTTTGAAGGCAACAATCTGAGGGCTCTGAACTGAAGTAACAGGGGAGACTTACTGTAGTAGATCGGATAATATTTCAGAAATATTTAATCACCCCCCCTTATTTCTATAGAAGGAATATACCAGTGATGTTGGCTGGGTTTGGTTTTGTGACTTGCTTTAGTCAATAAAATAGGTGGAAGTAATGGTGGACCAGTTCTCAATCTATCCCCTAAAGGGTCTTGTGTGTTTCTGCTCACATTGTTCCATTTCTGCCACACATAAAAGCTATAAAAGAAACCTGTGCAGGTTAGCCCACTGGTTCTAGGAGGAATATGAGTGACATATGGAGCAGAGTTGTACCAACAGAGACTCCTTAGATCAGCTGACCTCCAGACATGAACATGCCCATATGAGATCAGCACAACCACTGAGTGAAGTCCATCCTGACCATCAGGCCCCCAACCAATGCTCACACATTTGGCTTAAAGAGATGTTCAGTATTGCATACCACAGAAATTTTGTTATTGATATACACATTATTACAGTAAAAACTAACTAACATATCTTCTCAGATAAAGACCTCAATGAGGTGGTAATATTTCAGTGAACACCGAAAGGGAGAAAATTCTGAGAGAAGAAACAACATTCAAGAAGGCACTAAAGTATGTGGCATATTTTGAGAAACTTAATGATGGTCAGTATGCCCAAGCCTAATGAGCATGAAGGAGGGGAGTTCAGTAATAGATAGGGGAGATCAGACCTTGTAGACTCTGGAAGGAAATTAATTTTTAAATTTTACAACAGCCAATAGGGACTGTTGAAGGATAGCTTAAGGGTGGGAAATAAATTGGAAGAGAAGACAGAAATACTTGACTTGAAAATCCACTTATATATATAGCAAACACATTGTTTTCACTTAGGTTTTATGCATCATATGTATATATTGTAGCTTTAAGGGTGCTGATGGACATCAGAGGCCCTTCTACATTTCCACTTGGTACTTCTAAGAATGCCAGATAAGAGCAGGAGGACTAAGGAAGCTCTGACCAATTTTACTGAGACTGATCTCTCAGTCTACTTTTGTTAGCCTAATAGTGTGTATAAAGGATACCCAAGGGTTTCTTTGCAAAACGAGTATACCACCCCTTAGAACCATGTGGTCCAGCAGAGTATATAATGTGCAGTGAAGGATACAGAGGAGTCATAATATGGCCATTATAGCTAAATGAGACCTGCATCTCACCTTGGTCTGTCTGGGTCTTTATTGCACTTCATTAGTTCTAAAGCAAGAGTCTGCTTCCTCACGAGTCTCCATGACTCTAACTTTACCTACCGCCAAGACCATAATCCAGTCTAGGGATGACTTTCTAAAACATTTGCATTATGCATGTTTGACTTGGGGGCAAGGGAACAAGAATGAGGAAAAGGAAATTAACATTTACTGAATGCATATTTTATTCTAGATATTATTCTAGGGGATTGGAGATTATATTTTTCTCAGGTTGGTTTCCCCTGCCTCAGACTCTGCCTGAGACAGAGTTGATAATAAATAATTTGGGAGGGAACACCAGGAAACACCAATAAAAGAGTAAAGAAATAAAACAGGGAAGGAAAGGAAGCCAGAAATGGGCACGTAATAAAGCAGATTACCAATCTGGGTAACTGAGGCTGTATTCTGCGTGGAATATGCCTCAGGGTGACTCAGTAGAGGGATGAAGAGGGTTGGCTATTTATTCTTCTACTCCCATCTGTCAATGATGGAAGGCTGCATCTGGGGGCATTCTCTCCTCTGTACTTATAGGCTGCATTGAACACAAGCTGAAAGACTGTTCTCAGGCAGATATGACAGTGCCTGCACTTAGATGCCATGGCATGACTGGAATAACAAGGATCAAATGGACATGGGAGGATCCTCAACAGCTACAGAAACTTTTGCTTATTTATTCCTCACTAATTATCATCATTTTACACCCTTAATTCCCTTATTGCTCAACTTAAAGACACACCCTACCACACTCTATTACTTGTTTCTTATCACAATTGTATTTTCTATATTATCTGATCCCTTATCACAATTGTATTTTCTATATTTGTTGTTAGACTGTGAGCATAATAAGGCCCAGAATTGAGTTTATTTTGTTCATCAACATCGAATACAAAGTAGGAACCACTTGAGATTTGTTGAACCAATGAATAAAAACATCTCTATGACATAGGTAGTGTGTTCTTCGTTAATGGGTGGGAAGCTATGGCCATATTGGTGGTGACAGGATTCCAATACAGGAAAGTCTGACATAAATTCCATACCCTACCACATCGTGATAATGACACCATACTGTGTTCCTGCTTCCTGCCTCAGAAACTCAATCATTTTCTATTTCCTACATCATTAAATCTTAACTTTTCTGCCTGACTTTCAAATCCTTCTACAATCAGGATAGTTAGATTAGTCTTGTAGCTTTAATAAAAACAGCATACAAATACCTTATAGGATGAATGAAATATTTCTTAAGGCCATGTGTGAAAATGACTTGCAGGTCGCTTATTGTCAGCAATTAGTGTACTATGAGAAAACAGTGTGATCTAGTCTTTAAAAAGTCCAATGTGAAAATGTTGCATGAATGGGAATATAATTTCTAGAGCTGTCGAAGGTTGGGTGTAAGTGATGGTGAATGCTAGACTCTGTTTCTGAGGTCGAAATGACTGGAACACTCAAGAGTAACTGAGGACAGGACAGCAAAATTCCTTTTATCCATGCACAGGTGAGTGATGTTGCTCAAGATAGTTGGACCTGAACAAGAACCACAGAAATATGCAAGCAAAATGGAATCAGTAAGGTTGAAGCTGGAAACAGACGAACAAGAAATAGTACATACCTACTTATATTTGCTAAGGGTGTGTAGATGCTTTCATTTACATTATTTAATGTAAGCCTCAAGACAAGGTGATTAGTTGAATGTAGAGCCAGACAAATACATGAAAATAATTCAGCATTCAGTCAAGCGGCAAACAAATTACCAAAAGAAGAGAGTTCCACCCTGCGTGCTAGGTTACAAACTCATATAAGAGATAATCAGGTAATGATATGACTTTTTTTTTTTTGGAGGGAAGATGTAGTAGAATGCATTAATTGATCAAAAATACTTGAAACGTTTCTTTGTACTATCAGGCTCATCTGTATGGATGTTCCTTCCTCTGGGAGTGTTAAAAATTAACCATACAAATTAGGTCATTCTGGTCATGTCCAAAATCAGAGTCTAGGGGCCTGGGGGATAAAACACTTGGGGCATATAGCACCATCTTCAAGAACTGAATTTTTCTCAAGCCCAGCTGCTGAAATGGCCTGCTGTAACCCAAATACCAGTTTTATGTAGTAGCTGCTGAAACAACCTGCCATGACTCTAGAGCTAGTTTTACCTACCACCCTCACTTACCAGTCTTCTCTAATGTCAAAATTTCTTCCAAAACACTTCGCTTTCTAATAAAACTCTAAACCTTTTCTTTGTTCTTCAGACATACTGAAGATAACCCTAGTCTGGGTGTATGCCCTGGATTGCAAGTCTGTAACTCCCAAAGAAAATGTTTAATTTAGAGGCCTATCTCTATGTTTTATTTTGACTTCAACAGAAGGATTACACTTCCTGTCCCAATGATGTCAGCTAGGCAATGCAACTCACTTTGACTAACGTAATACAAGCCAAGGAGAAGCTTTAGGAGGGCTCCTGTGCTTCTACCAGTGTTCTCTTCCCTCTGTGGCCAATCACAGCTATGGGCTTCATTTTCTTTCTAGTTGTGAAACAAAGAGAAGGTAGAGCAGAGCCCTAGCCAATATGGAGCCAAGTAATTGTAGTGAAAAATAAACCTTTTTGTTGTAAACACTAAGGTTTGGGGGTTACTTATTATTACAATGGTAAAGGTTCTGTAAGAAGAAGTGGGTAACAGCGTCTTTCTAATTTTGGGAAAGTTTACAAATTAGAAAGTGAGATAATAAAGAAAACACTTTACAGAAATAATTTTGGGTTTAATGTAGAAAAAAATCTATAAATGGTGTTTTAAAGTGTTCATAATATTTAAAGGAATTTGGTCTTAGGGTATAAGGACACATGATTACAAATGAAATGAGAAATAAATTATTGAATTTTGATTTGTAGTCGTAACATGTAGGAGAATTTTATTTCATTGGCTAACAATAGTATTGTAATGCTTAAGACAATTTGAAATTTACTACATTTATACACATAATTGATTAGATTTACAAGAGTGGTTTTAGTCCTTGGGGATATTTTGCTTGTTGTATCTGGGCTTGAAGTGATTAATAAATAGATACAATGTATCAGATTTATGAAGAAAATAAAATAATTTAACAAAGTCTGGAAAAAATAAAGTTATAAAGTGATTATTAAAACTGATCATATTTATAAAAAGAATAATAATTTAATATGTTTCCTGTAAACACACTAAAATACTAGATTTCAGTAAAAAATGTTAACTTTCATGAAGTAAAAATTAAAAATTGTGAATAGCTATAAATAGTCTATGCACAAAAACCATTCTAGAACATTAAAAACTTACAACAGAAGTCACTAGGAAGTAGTAACATGTTTCCCATTTTATTGATGAGGAAATGGAAGTTGGATGGATTATTCCTAAAGATTGGAAGAGATTTAGTCTACCTAAAGCACCTATTAAAAACTGTGCAAATATCATGGGGTCAGTAACTGCCTCCTGAACTAATGAATAAAGTGTACACACAAACAGAGATTTTATTTTGTTAAAATTGTATTTCTCTTTCTTTATCTCCTTCAAAAAAATTGAAGAGACATAATAAAAGATACCCAAAAACTAGTTTTAAGTTAGAAAAATGTCTTTTATAAACTAGTTTTAAGTTAAAAAAGAAAAGAAAAAGATACCTTATCATAAAACTTATACATCTATTGTGACTTAGCACCCAGTGTGTATTTGTGGTTCCTGGAAGAGAGGCAATGAAGGAAAAATACAGGTTATACATTTTCTTTATCTGTTACAAAGAAGCATATTAATTTTGTTATAAAATTCGGAAAGGTATTTAGTCTGTTGATATATGTATCTTGGAACCTAGAACACCTATAAATAAAAACTCTGACCAAATCCTTTATCAGGTTTCTAAAAGAAATGGTAAACCTTTAGATAAAATAAAGAACAGTGATAAAGTTGACTACATTATTATCTGCACTATCTATCTTTGCATGCTTTTTTATTGATACTCTTTAACTAGGAAGGATTGTTAATTAAAAGGCAAACCTCAAAATGAAGTGAATATATATTAATAAAAACATCATATACATGCTATAAGTACACATACTGGCAAATATAGTTCAATAACTTATGAGTTTGAAGCAACAATTATGTAATTTGTTGAAGATTTCCTAATTTCTGATCTGTAGATAAGAAATTAAAATTTGTTCTTAGAATAGATATATTGATATGTAACTAATACAAATTATAAATAGCTCTAAAGTAATACTGTCCTTTGATAAACTAGCCAGCAAGTACAGTACAAGTGCAACATAATTTTCTTTCTCAATTCTCATGGTTCCATTACTCTGAATAAAAATATGAAATGAAATAAAATTTTGCTAAGTCTTAGAGTAAATGAGTTCTAGGAAATATAAAAATTTGTTTAAAATACTTAGATCTGTCATTGAAATGTAAAACTATAGTATTACTTTTATGAAATGAAGTAAAACTAGATTTATTTATTTTTATCTTGAAATACTGCACAATTGTAGAAAGTAAATAATCGCTTAATTTTACTATTTATAATTTAAGAAAAATGATCCCAGGAGAGACTCAGTCCTGTGAGATTTTTCAAGATAAAATAAGTCAGGACAAAGTAAACGTGAAATGTGTTTTCATTTTTTGATGTAAAAGTAAAATGTATTTGAGGTAAAATTCATATAAAATTTTACTGTTTTCTTTTCAGACTGTTCTAGGGTCTCATAAGAACTAAAAACATTAAGTAATTAAAGGTTGGACTCTGCAGACAGATCAGTGAGCCAGAGAACAAGTCACCTTCTGAACTTTGCTTAATAATGGTGTTGATAATACATAACACCAGAAACAGAAATTACATCCATGTAATAAACAGTGCAATTGATCCTAGGAGAGGAAAACACATCTGAATAATGGTTTGTCATAAAACTGCTCACCCTTTCCTGACTGCTATTGATTAAAGAAAAAACACATAAAAGTACTTACGACTACTAAGTAATATTATTTTGTGCCTAGGATACTATCTATATTTCACATCTCAACAAAAATATTCATCTTAATAATAAACTCCCCAAGTGCTAGAATTGTATATTCAATCAAAAATCATTTTTTCCATCATTTATTATGTCTTTTAGGTCCACCTCTCTACCACACTTATTCTTGATTGGATACTTCCACATACACTGTGGCTCTTAAAAGTTGATGAATAGCCTCCATGTCAAGAATTAGAAAGTTAGTCCTTAACCGTCTCTTTCCCATTTTTTTCCCCTTCCCAATTAATTTTATAACAAAGTTAGTTAAGAGTTTGGGCAAAGAGAGAAAAAAAATCTGAAAAGAAAAAGCCTAGAAAAGGCTTAAACATCATTTTGTGGTCAATGATGCAGGGCCGATTGTCCCACCATGGATTATCCCTGGAAATACTGTCTAGCCAAAGTGTTATTAATAACAAGATGCCAGCAAAAATGTTGCTGATCACAAAAGCTGTCATGTTTACTGTCATCTGCAGTGCTGCGCTCCAGAAGAGAGCAGTAAGAACTGATGCACTTGATGATGTGTTCTATCTTACTTGACAGTAAACTGATAGACATGTGACATGTCAAATACTACAGATGAAAGTATGTTCTTGATTAAATACGGTGCGTGATGGCCCACGAGCAGATAGGTCACATCATTCATCCTCTGGGCATGCAGCCAAGTGGCACAAATGTCACATATATTTTTGCTTTTAAAATTAAAAAGGAAGTATTTGATTTTGCTTTTGGCTAGAAGGTGTTCAAACTTGCAGAAAATAAAACACAATGCCTTGTTTTTGGATATTGTTATAAAATTATAAATAAAAACAGAATTTAAAAATTATTAACGCAAAGACTTTCTGAACTTTATACTGCATGGACACATCATCAACTCAAGCATTTTAAATGCATAAAATGGAATCTTTCCTTTAGCTTGGATAACACTAGTGATACGATTTTTAAATTGTTAAGTATGAATATCCTCTGTGCGCTAATTCGAAAGTAAATTAAGTCAACTGTTTCTAAAATAGCATGCTCTGATTAAATAATTAAGTTTTCTTTAATGAAACCAGAGAATCTTCCAAAGAGGCTGGAATGCATTCCTTGTTATCAGGACTTTTATTTTGTAGGAACACTTACATATTCCACATATAAAAACAGCCTCATGTGAAACAGAGTTTTAGTCATTAATGGGTTCATCAGTAAATGTCAAGGAACATGAATTCATAAATATATCTGACTTTAAAATGCTATCATAATAATGACTTTCATTTTCATTTAATATGGGGGATGAGAACAAAAATGGAAGTGGATGTTTTTTTTAAATGCAGATGTCTTCTGCCCTATTCATTAATTCAGTCATGCAATGAACAAGTATGTCTCAAGCATCTCCATGTGCCAGACACTGGGCTCAGTGTGTGTGATACAAATGGGTGCAACAGATCACAGTACGTTTCCACTGACCTAAGAGTCTGGTGAAGAAAAATGAACAGCACAACATTCTATTAATAGTATTTCTGCTTGGGGTGGGGTGGGAATGTTTATACTCATTTACTTCATTGAGCCTGAAACATCTGAAATGTGTTGGTATTCTAACTGATACGTTCTTCTAGGGTAGTTTTTGGTACCTTATATGCAACAACTGATTTGACAATTTAGAGAGGAGTTTATTGAGGTTTGGTCTGTACCTTTCATCCATAATTTTAAGGCCACAAGTACAGTTTCATTTAGTAGAATTTAAAAATATATTGAATCTAATGCAATCACTTGCGGTTTTATAGCTAGGGCTGGTGCAGGCTTGAAATTAAGGATGTGTAAGCTTAACAACAGCGAGGGAGTCACAAGGAAGGGCAGGACAGTCATGGGCTCAGAGCTACAGTGGACTCCTGAAGGGTTGTCTGACATGCAAGGATTTCTTCTTTCTGGAATGGCCTTGATATACAGCACAATATGACCCTGGTCTTGGGCTGATCAAATTATTTCTCTGCTGAGAAATAAACTTAAAATGGGGACATAGTAATTTCAAACTTTGGAACTGAGTCATATTAACGGTGGCAACTGAGAGAGAATAAACACAAATTCCTACAACCAAGTTCCCTGTAATTTTCTAAATCCCTGTTCCTTTCTTCCTCTCTTGGTCCTCTCTTCCCCCTTGGCTTGAGTGAGCTTGCTAGGTGTGTTTCTAAGCTCCTACGTCATTTTCTTTGGATGGAAATCTTTCACATTCCTGTCCTATGCTGTGAGGAAGGAGACATGAAGGTTAACGTGGGTTTCTGCTAGGCCAGTAGAAGAACAGGATACTCAAAAGTATTACAGAGTGTTAAAATACAGATTTCAGTAAAGGGAGCAAGAAAGCCTGATCAATATATGAAGAATTTACAAAGGAGTAATAATAGCACATAGTTACATAGTGCTTACTATACGCCAGGAATTGTTCCAAATGCTTTACACACATTAACTCAATCCTTACTGTTGTTTTCAAAGAGGAAACTGAGGCGCAGGAAGATTAAGTGACTTGCCTGAGTTACACAGCTAGTAAGTACTAAAACTATCATACAAAGACAGTTTGGCTCCAGGATCTACATCCTAAACCACTCCTGACTGTTTTGTGCTAGCTAAGTTCAGGTTCCGCACCTTTTGCATCCCTAGATGTGCACCTTTTGGATCCCTAGATCAGTGATTTAAAAGGGATCAGAATGTTGAAAAAGAAGGTGAATTTGTGAAGGAATATCTCCCCAAAAGCTATTACCATAACATGAGTACCTTTTCCACCCAGGGGTGAAGTCAATGACGCTACCCTCTACTACTGCAGTTTAGTGAGAAAGACTTCCATAGAACCCCTCAGTGAGCTGGAAATAAATTCCCTGCAGTTGAAAACATAGAAGACTGGTACTTGGCTTACACTTAGAGAAGTAATTCAGATGTCAGCGGGTTATGGGAGGCTACCTGGCTGCATCAGGATTTATCTCCATGCTGAAAGCAAAAAATGTGCCAGTTTTCCTGTCCATCAGAAGTAGGCCACACAGAGGACACAACTCATGTGGGGCCATCTTTGGCCCTGTTCGATAAAGCTGCTTGGAGAGACAGATGAACCCCACAGGCAAAAACTTGGAGACATGTATTGAATTTCTAGATGCTACTGGAGGAGTTGCAAAGACATTCAAAACAGAGTTGTATCTGCAGAGGTCAGGAAAGAAGTTTTGTCACTGAAGGGACCCTTTTTTTTTTTTTTTTTTTTTGAGATGGTCTTACTCTGTCACCAGGCTGGAGTGCAGTGGCATGATCTTGGCTCACTGCAAACTCTGCCTCCCGGTTTCAAGCGATTCTCCTGCCTCAGCCTCCTGAGAAGCTGGGATTACAGGCGCGTGCCACCATGCCCAGCTAATTTTTGTACTTTTAGTAGAGATGGGGTTTCATCATGTTGGCCAGGATGGTCTTGATCTATTGACCTCGTAATCCACCCGCCTTGGACTCCCAAAGTGCTGGGATTACAGGGGTGAGCCACCACTCTGGGCTGGGATTCTCTTAAGAAAAGCCATGAACATAGTTCACAGTACTTTGAACTCTCTCTCAGAGATGGGCAAGTCCTTTAGCCAGGTAAGTGCTTCCATTTCTCCACAAAGTGTCTCCAGCTCCTTTTTCAAATCTCAAGGGGCTCTGAAACGGTAGCAAAGAAGTCAGAAAGAAGGCGAAAGGGATAGGAATAACTTTGACCATATCTTCTAGCCTAAAGTCAGACAAGCAGAGAGTTACAGATGGGATGGTGAGTGAGGTAGGAAAAGTCTAAAATTTGAATGAAGACTAAAGCATGGACCAACAATTTGGACTGAGATAGTCTAATAACAACATTGAGACCATGTTTTGTGAATTAAAGCAATCACAAGGCTGTTTATTACCCAACGATGGGTTAATGATATCAAGGCAGGGTAAGATGAATCCCCTTTCAATGCACAGAAGGTAATGAAAATACAGTTACATCTTCATTGTGTCATGAAATGTGGTTGTTCAAACTCTCAATTATACATACTGGGACGTCTAGAATAGAAGGAGAATGTCATGATCCTGGTTGCAGGGGTGAGGAAGGGTACTAGAAATTTTGTTCAGTTTTCTGGATATTCCTAGGAAGCAGAAATAATAAAAGGAGATCTAGATGGGTTTCTCTATAAGATTATGGGAAGTTTCTTGTTCATTTAGTTAATTGTAGCTTTGGCAAGAACCATTGCTTTCTGGGGCATGATTTGGAAGATATTCTGGATTACATGCTTTGGCAAACCATCATTTTTGTCAAATATCAGATAGACTGACATCAGTAAAAGAAAGTGCTGGGGGTTGAAAACTAAATTAAGCTAAAATAGGGCAATCTTCATGAACTTAAGTGCCTTGAATATATGCAAGTTTTATCAAGAGAGGCTCTCTCGATGGGACTTTAATCCAGAGCGGGTGTCCTAGATATTGATGTGTAGTCACATCATGGCAGACTGAGTCCACAGAAACTTCTGTCGGAGCTTGTGGGTAGTTATAAATGCCACTGGAGTGTTGTTGGAGAGGACAGACTTGTTGCTCACTTCTCAAGTTTCAAGAGGAGGCATTTTCCCTAAACTTCCTGAACACTTGCCCCATTTTTTCTTTCTCACAGATGTTAAAGGAATTGTCTGATTGGCAAGTTCTGAAGAAGATGTGAGCACAGATGCAAAGCTCAGACACTTCCCCTGTCTTTCTCGTGGAGTCTACCTGAGGATATTTGGTTTTGCCTCCAAGGCCTCAGTTGTACAGCAGTAAGCCCCGTGGGATGAGGCTACATGTGCTAAGTCTTAGGAAGATCCTTGTAGCCATGCACTTAAACCACCTCCTCCAGTATCAGTTTTATCACTAATGAACATAAATAGACACAAAGTAGATTTTGGTGACTCAAATAACACCTGGAGACATTTTTGATGAAACTAGGGCATGGGGCTATGGGCTGTCAGCTTTAGCTATGCAAGATTTTGACTTTGGGGTTTATTGTAGGGCATAACAGTTTTATTCCTAAGCGAATAGTGGTTTTTGGGCAAATGGGACAGTTTTATCATTAATGTACTGGCCTTGGTGGCCTGAGTAGATGCTGGCTGAGCTACTGCAGTTTGATCTTGATCTTTGAACTGTATTATCACACAAGCACTGTCCACGGCCTTATCACTCAGAGAAAGCTTATTATGATTTTGCCCACAGTGGGGTAGTGAATCTGATTAATAAACATGAAAAGTAGATTCAAGTGCTTACTATACAGAGAATCTACTCTCTCTTCAGTGGAACTGAAAAAGTTAACAAATAAGTTATTAAAATTATTGCACACTTAAAGGCTATGAAGGAAAGAATAAAGGCTGTGTTTGGAGCACCTGGATTTTAAGAATTGAGTTTGTGTAATATCTCCAGGAGGAATTGCAGTTGTGTGAAAGAGACATGTTTTAGGTTTTTTATTAGAACAGAAGCAGTGGAGAAGAAAATTAAAAAAATAGAAAAACTGGTTGATTACTTCGGAGGAAAAGAGAGATTTCCTTAGAAGAAATATGGAGATTTTATGAGACAAATTATACAGCCATGAAGTAGAGAATGGTATCTTGATGCTTGAAAGAAACAGATATCAAAAGCAGAAGGATAGATCCAGATCTGATTGATCTAAAAAGGAAGGTAGAAAAACAGATGTTTCAGCTATTATCAGATGCGTTAGTCCATTTGCATTCTTATAAAAGAATACTTGAAGGTTGGTAATTTATAAAGAAAAGATGTTTATTTTGGCTCATGGTTCTGTGGGCTGTACAAGAAGTGTGGTGCCAGCATCTGCTTCTGGTGAGGTCTTAAGGAAGCTTATGATCATGGCAGAAGGCAACAGGGGAGCTAGCATATCACATGATGAGTGGAAGCAAGAGAAAGTGATTTTAAACAATCATGACTCACATGAACTCAGAGCAGGAACTCACGCATTATCACAAGGACAGCACCAAGCCTCGTGAGGAATCTGCCCCATGACCTAAACACCTCTCACTAGGCTCATGTTAAACACTGGAGGTCACATTTCAACATGAGATTTGGAGGGGGAGAAAACATCTAAGCCACATCATTCCACTCCTGTCCCTCCACATCTCTTATTCTTCTCACTTTGCAAAATACAGTCACCACTTCCTGATCATCCTTAAAAGTCTTAACGAATTCCAGCATCATTCAAAATTCCCAAGTCCAAAGTTCGAAGTCCCATCTGAGACTCCTATGAGCCTGTCAATTAAAAAAGAACCAAGTTATTTACTTCCAAGATACAATGGTGGTATAGGCATAGGGTAAACGTTTCCATTCCAAAAGGGAGAAATCAGCCAAAAGAAAGAAGCAGTACGTTCCACACAAGTCTGAAATCCCGCAGGGCAGACTTAAAACTTTAAAGCTCCAAAACAATCTTTGACTCCATGATTGACTCCGGAACACTCCAGGTTGTGCCGGGCAGGCTCTCAAGGCAACTCCTTGGGCAACTGCACCTCTGTGGCTTTGTATGATGCAGCTCCTGTGGAGTTGAGTGCCTGTAGCTTGTCCAGGTCAAGGATACAAGCTGCCAGTTGTTCTAACATTCAGGGCTCTGGAGGACAGTGGCCCAATTCCCACAGCTCCACTAGGCAGTGCTCCAGTGCTGACTCTGACTCCATAGTTTTCCTTGGGACTGCCCTAGTAGGGACTCTCTGCAGGGCCTCTGCCTCTGCAGCACGTTTCTGCTTGGGCACCCTGCATATCCCACGCATCCTCTGAAATCTAGGCGGAAGCTGCCAAGCTTCCTTTATTCTTGGATTCTGTGCAGCTGCAGACTTTACACCACATGGAAGCCACCAAAGCTTATGGTTGGTGCCTTCTGAAGTGACAGTCTAAGCTGTACTGGAGACCCTTTAATCTAAGGCTGGAGCCAGAGCAACTGGCATGTGGGGGGCTGTGTCCTGAGATGGCACAGGGCATCAAGGGCCTGGGCCTCTTCCCTGAAGCCACTCTTTTCCACTAAACCTCTGGGCCTATGATGGGAGGGTTTGCCTCAAAGATTTCTGACAGGGCTTTCAGACCTTTTCCCATTTTCTTGGCTATTAGTGCTTGGCTCCATTTTAGTCATGCAAAGCTCTCCAGCAGGTGGTGGCTTTGAATCTTATTTCAATTCGTCTCCTAAAAATAGCCTTTCCTTCTCTATCACATGGCCAGGCTGTGAATTTTCTAAACTTTAATGCTGTGCTTCACTTTTAATTATAATTTCCAAATTTAAGTTATTTCTTTGCTCCTGTATCTGATGACAGGCTGTTAGAAGAAGCCATGCCACATTTTGAATGTTTTTCTGCTTATAGATTTCTTCTGCCAGATACTCTGGGTCATCACTCATAAGTTCAAACCTCCACAGATTTCTAGGGCATGGACACAATGCAGTCAAGTGCTTTGCTATGACATAACATAGGTGACCTTTACACCAGTTCCCAATAATTTCCTCACGTCCATCTGAGACCTCATCAGCTTGGATGTTACTATCCATATTTCTATCAGCATTTTGGTCACAAATACTTAACAAGCCACTTAAAAGTTTCAATTTTTCCCTTATCTTACTGTCTTCTTTCAAGGTATCCAAAATCTTCCAACCTCTGCCTATTATCCAGTTCCAAATGTATATTTATAGCAATTCCCCACTCCTCAGTACCAGCTTTCTGTTTTAGTCCATTTGCGTTGCTATAAAGGAATACCTGAGGCTGAGTAATTTATAAAGAAAAAAAGTTTATTTTGGCTTATGGTTCTGTAGACTGTACAAGAAGCATGGCACCAGCATCTGCTTCTAGTGAGGGCCTGAAGAAGCTTATGATCATGGTGGAAGTCAAAGGGTGAACTGGTGTATCACATGATGAGAAGGAGGAAGAGGAAGTGGGGGGTGGGGGTACCAGACTCTTTTAAACAACCAGATCTCATGTGAACTCAGAGCAAGAACTCACTTGATATCATGAGGACACCACCAAGCCATTCATGAGGGAGCTACCCTCATGAATCTAACACCACCCACTAGGCCCACTTGTAACTTTGGAGGTCAGATTTCCACATGAAATTTGGAGGGGAGAAAATATCCAAACAATATCACCAGGTCAAAAAATTGTGACTGAAGTCTAAAGATATCTAACTGGAGCTGAGAGACAGAAATTCAGAGAGCAGTGTGGAATGTCTGGAATGAATCTCCAAGAGGAGAAAGAAATCAGGGAAAATCAGCCTTTTAAAGCTATGGATAACAAGTCCAGAGTGAGAGCAATTAGAGAATTATAGCTTGAAGAATGATGACACTATACCAAATGTCCAGGAAATTTGAGCAGATATAAGAAGGCAAAAGATTAAAAAAAAATTTAAAGCATTATGAGATAAGTTTCAAAGTGGTAAAATTATTATAGGTGAGGGTACATGTAATTGCCTTGCCCTAAGAGAACACTCTAGAAATCTCAGGAATTAGGGGGAATGCAGCAGGATGCGTCAAGTTACAAGAGGCCTTGGAAAAGGCAGGCAAAGCAATAAGAGATAAAGTCCAGGCTTGGGTTTGATAGTGACTTCATGGGAAATTTTTTCCTGGATGGGATTATCGAACCCAGAAAGGAGAGAATGGATATGATCTGCTTGAACAGTGGAGGCTTCTGGAAGACTCAGAACTTATTGATTTTGTATCTCTCATATGTGAAACCTCATGAGACATTTAAGAAAATAATTTCAAAAAAAATATGTTTGCTTCTGAAAGCAATAGACAACTAAAACACAAAGTACTGGTAAATAGTGCCAGTTTTACATTGTTAAAGAAAGAAAGAGATTGACTATGGGAGCAATTTAAACTCTCAGCAACTCAGTTCAGACCCCTGAAATAGAGTTGTCAGATTTAGGAAATAAAAATAAAAGACACTTGTGATGCTAATTTTTTGTGTCAGCTTGGCTGGGCTATGGTGCCCATATAATTGGTCAAACCTTATTTTGGATGTTTCTGTGAGGGTGCTTTTGGATGAGATTAACATTTAAATTGGTGGATTTAGAGTAAAATAGATTGTCGTGCATAATGTCACTGGGCCTCATCCACTCAGTTGAAGGCATTAACAGAAAAAGATCAACCTTTCTATAGAAAGTATTTCTGCTAGCACACAGCTTTTAGACTTGAATGGCAATGTCAACTCTTCCCTAGGTCTCCAGCCTATCAGCCTATCCTGCAGATTTTGGACTTGCCTGTCTCCAAAATCATAGGAGCCAATTTCTTAAAATAAATCTCTCTGTATACATACACACAAACATTCTATTTGTTCTGTTTCTCCTGAGAAGACTGACTAACACAGACACTCGGTCAAATTTGAGTTTCAGATAGGCAATGAATTTTTTTAGTAGAAATGAGCCTAAATATTGTACAGGATATACAGATGTCTATATCTATATCATCTATATCTATATCTAATCTATTGATTTATATAGAGAGGGGTCAATGAGATTTATTGTAAGGAATTGGTTCATGCAATTATGGAGGTTGAGTAGTTCCATAATCTGCTGTTCATAAGCTGGAGACCCAGGAAAGCCAGTGATGTAGTTTGAAGGCATGTGAGACACAGACCCAACAGTGTAGACTCCTGTCCACGTCTACGAGCCTGAAAACCAGGAGCACCAAAGGCAGGAGAAGATTGATGTCCCAGTTCCAGCAGTGAGCAGAGCCACATTTTTGTTCTATTCACGTCCTCATGGATTGGATGGTCCCCACCAACATTAGGGAGGGCTGCCTGCTTTAGGGAGAGCCCACATTAGGGAGGGCCACTAACTTATATACTATGTTTTTTTTCTGAGAACATTCTCATAGACACACCTGGAAATAATGTTTATCCAGATCTGTGCATACTGTGTCCAAGTCAAGTTTACATATAAAATTATCCAACATGCTGTGTATTACAAGCACACAAGAGGGAGAACCATACAGCTGACATTAAATCAATATTTGTTGAATAAATTAGTGTAATTTGATCATCATATTTTGGAAGCTTTGAGAACGATGTAAGACACAATTTGAGATGACAGTAGAATATAAAGTGTCAAGGCCTTGGTTTAGAATGGTCTTGGAATTAAATCCACATTGCTGCTCCTCTCTGCTCCCAGTAATCTCAGAAGGACCCATGAAAAAGTATGGATTGATATTTGGGTAAAGGCTGCCCTAACAAATGCCCCTCTAGCTGTCTAAAGGCTTAATATTTAAGCCTAATGGCTTAAGAGATAAAGATTTTAGGGAACATTAGAAGTGAGATGCTTATCATGCACTCATCTATTTTCTGTATGGAGGGATTTCCCCAATACTCTTGACTTCTTATATCATTTCTAACGTCTTTAGGAAGTGAGGTGATTTACCCAGTTAATAAATTTTGGAGGAGAACTGGGCATAAGTAGCCCAGTGCCTTGTTCCATCTTTCTTTGAGATGGAGCTGCTTCAGGTAAGATACACTGCATGAATCTGCTCCTCACTGCTGTAAGTTTTGTAGGAGGAGTTTTTTGTACTGCTGTGTTTAGGTGGATAGATATGCCCATTTCTAGAGTATATTATGAAAAATCCCCATGGTTGCCAAAAATCCCAACTATGTTCTTCAATCTAGCTTTTATAAATAATAAAGATCAACCATCATCAGGATGTTTATCATTTAAAAATAATACATGATATCTTGTTAATATTTTAATTGGTTTCAAAATTGTTTTGCAGTATGAAAATTATCTATGGGATGCCTTTAAACTCCAACTGTACTTTCAACTACAACTACGGTGGCTTAAATCAAGTTGTTTCTTTTCTTTTTTTTTCTTTTTTTTTTTGAGGCAGAGTCTCCCTCTGTTGCCCAGGCTGGAATGCAGCAGGGTAATCACAGCTCACTGCAGCCTCAACCTCCCAGGCTCAAGCAATCCTCCCACCTCAGCCTCCTGAGTAGTTGGGACTACAGGTATGTGCCACCACTCCTGGCTAATTTTTGTTCTTTTTGTAGAGACAGAGTTTCGCTATGTTGCTCAGGCTGATCTCAAGCTCTTGAGCTTAAGCAGTCCACCTGGCTCAGCCTCCCAAAGCATTGGGATTACAGGGGTCAGCCACTGTGCCTGGCCAAGTTGTATCTTTTATAATTCATTCCTTTTTATGTTTTCAAACTTTATTAGAGTGATGACTGCATACCAAATGCTGTGCTTAATGTTAGTGATAGATAGGATGTGTCTATTTGCCCTTAAGCAATTTACAACTCACTGGGGAAGAAATAGACATGCAGACAATGAGATAAAATACAATTAGATGAGTGCTACAATAATAATCTTTTTGTAATGCTTCAGGAACAGATAGAAGGGAGGTCCTGAAACCATCTCTACAAACTTCATAAAATTATTCAGGTAAGAAGGGAGGGCAGAAACAAGAAACAAAAATAAACCAAACTTTCAACCCATTCAATGTTAAACACGAGGCCAGCTTGCCCTTTGACCTGCTTCCTGGTGGTTGTTTGGGGCCTATTACCTCAGAATCACACAGACCCTGTTACAAGATTATTTTCCCTTAGCTGCTCTATAGATAACTTCCTGAACATTATGAAACATGGTTTTCCCTTTGAGATATTCTTTCAGGTCCTGCATACTAGTAAAACTGCTGGTATCAGCTGCTCTGAAGGACCCCGCTAACACAAGCTGGTCTGAAAGACCCCACAACAAGCTGACTCACCAAAGAATGGGCTTCCATGTATTGATGATTTCATTCTCTTTACCCCAACCAACCAACAACCCCAATTTTCCAGCCCCTTATCCTCTGTGATTCCCTTAAAAAGCCCAGCCCAGAACTTCAGGATAGGGAAATGGATTTGAGGGTCTCCTTTATCTCCGCACTTGGTCCTCCGCTCTGCGTTTGTTTAACTCTTTCTCTGGGGCAAATCCAGCTGCCTTAGTGTAACCGGTGTGTTATTGCATGGGAGGCATATGAACCTGTTGGTCCTTTAACAGTCCTGACCTCTGCCAAGAAGAGGAGGAGAGGCATCAGGGAAGCTTTCATAAGGAAGGAATGAATAACAGGACAGTTACTACTAATATGAGAGGAAGGGTGTAAAAAGGGCTGACATTTTTTTCAAAAAAATCCTTCATCAGATAACAAAACTAACCTTTGTCAAAAATATGTAGTAGTTGAAATTTGCTTTTCAAATCCCTCACTTAAATATTTTTCAGACTTTTTCCTACTTCTTTCCAAATATCCAAAGATCTCTTGCTGTCTGATTCCTTCTAGTTATTGAGGCCATTGATCTGAAAACACTTTCACGTTGAAGAGTTTTATGACTTGACTACAGTTACTCCTCACAGACATTTGCATTTTTTAAAAAGCCCAGTGGGAGCTCAAGTCCTAACACAAATGACTGATTTGCTAAGCCATAGGTGCTAGGAAAATAAGTGGCAATGGATCTTTTAAAAAATTATATCCTATGTAGCATCTCAGGAAGGGTTTGGCTGCAAAAATAACTATGGAGGCTGGAGCCAAGCTATGGACCTTCCATAGAAGAGCTTATGATGCACTTTTGGTAAGTTATTTGCCTGAAGTTTGAATGAAAAAACCATCTAAATACACCTAAAATACTTCAACTTGGTATCAAATTTGCATTTACTTGATTTCAGTTTTCTGAAGGTCTAAGAATATTCAGGCTGTGAATCTAATTTGATATAATCCTTTAATCTTATTTTTATATTATGCTAAAATAAATAGTCAACTGTATTAATTTTGGATGTGCAGATAAAATTCAACTGAGTACAACTTCACTTTTTAAAATTATTGTTATGACACTGTTTAACTGCAACCCAAGATAGTAATAGAAGCATAATATGTAATAGGATTTTCTAGCTTACTCTTAGAGATAATGAGAAATCACTAACCACTTGTTTCTCTTAAGCCCCCTTGTACTAAAATCATATATGGTATTCTTTCAGCTTTGTTGTAAAACTTAGTAATAGTCGCCTTAATGATGAACCTAAGCAATCAGGAGTGGGGAAGACTGGAATGCATGCACCTGACTAGAGATAAACAGAGCTGGGTAGGAATGTTTAGTTTGGTGTCTCTGATATTGCAGCATGAATATTAATTTATAATTTGTGAAACTATACATACATGTTATATGCATTTCTTTGTAGGTATGATATTTTACATTTTAAAAATTTAAGGGTTAAGCAGAAGATGAATTCCAGAGAGGGAAAATGAGGATATAGCATGGTATAGGCAGATAGCATAAAACAGTATGACTAAGACAGTTTTTAGAGTAAAACTTAGGTTTATATCTCAGCTTCAGCACTTACTAGCTATGTGACATTGCATAAATTACTGAACCTTTCTGAGCTCCTGCAGCCCTTTCTGTAAAATCTGACTAACATTTGCTTAAAGTTGAAAGGAAGAAGAGCTGGCCATAGAGTGTGAGAGACACAGGGGAAGTGAGTCTGATTTTAAAACAGAAAGATATTGGATTAAGGAATTTAAAGGAGAAACTGAAGATGATGACAATGTAAACTGCTCACAAACTAAAGGGCTCAAAGAGAAAAAGAGGGAACTGAAAGATATATAGGTGCCTGGAAGTCACTGTGACATTAGTGCCCTGATTCCTGATATACCAAGTACCACCTCCTCTATCCTTTGTTCCCATTTGCAACCATAAAATATTTTGGGATAGTTGAGTATGTATAGACAAATATGTAGTATATGCAAAATAAGGGATATAGTGTTGAGTAATCTTACCTGCTCCATTGCTTATGCTAAGCCAAATAGCCAATATAAAATCTGAGATTGCTTCTAATATTAAACCAGCTCTTGAAAGTGATTGGTTTAGTACAATAGGGTGAGGCCAATGAGTACATAGCATTCTCCTGGTGTACAGTAATGGTCATGAATGGGGATGTAACCCCATTTAGGCCAATAAAATGATAAAATAGGGAGTATTTTCCGAAGACTTCTACAAGGTTTTTTTTTTTTTTTTTTTTTTTTTTTTTTTTAACATAAAAAGAGTCCAGGAAAGAGACAGCATTTCTTCCTCTGCAAATTTTCATGCACATGCATGAGGTTTATAACTGTAGAACATCGCTGCCAGCCCAAGAATAAAGCTGACATCCAGAGAACGGTGATGTTCTGAAGCCTGTCTTATTTCTAAACTTCCAGTTATGCAAACCATCAAATTTCTTTAGTAGATATGAGATTTTCCCCTACCCCCTGTCGCATAAGCTCCTGACCATAGTAGCACCAGGTTATTAACGTCATAGTTGGGTCCCTGGGATATGGCTTACAAAAAAGGAACTGATAAAGAACCCCAGTATCTGGGGATCCAGCACAGACTTGAGGTGAAGTCAACTGGAAAAGGGGTGGCTCCAGGATCTACTCAACAAATAAACTCTACTTACATTGCACTAATGTTCCTTACTTCTTTTACCTGATTTACCATAAAGCATCTGAAGCTTGATTAATTCTCAATCCCTGATTCATTGACACACGTTTAATATACAATTCTTAACAAGAATGGTTTGTCAGACTTCTCAGTTCTTGAAGGAGGAAACTAAAATGGAAAACAGAATGTCAAAAGAAGAGGTAGTTAAAAAGCAAGAACAGTTACAGCAAAAGTGACAGCTGACAACTTGATATGTAGGGAAGCAAAAAGACAGAATTCCATTATTACACTTTATAATAATGGCAGATTATAAAACCATCTTTGAGATACTAGGAAAAGCCTAAATCATATTCAGTGGCTTCTACTGCGAAGGTAGGAATGTCACGAATCATAATGATTTTTACCAAGCTGGTTAATATTAGAATATTTTCACATTTGAAAGGGTAACATTCAGTTATATAAACGCAAAATGATTTGAAGTGTTATCTCTTGCTAATATTAAAGAAATCCTGTTAGAAGGGTAAAATAAAGGACCAAAACCCTTCAATGAATGTCTGTTATTATTTAAAAACTCAATAGACAGGCATCATGTATTTTAGTGTACATAATATTGACTCAGGTTGATTTCAGAAAAAAAATTACACTGTCATAAATATTTCTCTATAAAAATAATAATTTCTCTTTTTTTCTTTTCTTTCTTTTCTTTTTTTTTTTTTTTTTTGAGACGGAGTCTTGCTTTGTAGACCAGGTTGGAGTGCAGTGGTGTGATCTCAGCTCACTGCAATCTCCGCCTTCCAGGCTCAAGCTATTCTCCTGCCTCAGCCTCCTGAGTAGCTGAGACTACAGGTGTGTGCCACCATGCCCAGCTAAGTTTTTTGTATTTTTGTAGATATTGGGTTTCACCATCTTGGCCAGACTGGTATCGATTTCCTGACCTCTGATGATTCACTCTCCTCAGCCTGCCAAAGTGCTGGGATTACAGGTGGGAGCCAACAGGCCTGGCCTAAAATAAGTTTCTTTTTTTAAGCAGACCGCAACCACAACTTACTAACAAGAATTTATTTGCTATTGACAACTAAGTGGGACTAAGTAAAAGATAAATAAATAAAAAGATGCAGCAAAGCTAATAAAACAAAGTTTAAGAAAATACAAATTTTGTAAAATTAATTTGAATACATACAATTTCATGATTGTTAAGTCCTCTTGATGAACTGACCTTCTTTATCCCTTGTAATGTTTTGCTCTGAAGTTACTTTTATCCAGATATTAATATAGTCACTCTAGCTTTCATTTAAATAATTTAGGATGGTATTTCTTTTTCCATCCCTTTATATTTAACCTTTTTGTATTTTTGCAACTAAAGAACATTTTTATAAGCAACATATAGTTGGTCTTTCTTTTTTATCCAATCAGACAAGCTTTGTCTTTTAACCACGGTATTTACACCATTTACACTTAATGTAATTATTGATATATTAGGACTTAAGTGTAATACATCTAATTTTATTATTTGTTTTCTGTTCTGTTCTCTTGGTTTCTTGTTTCTATGTTTCTTTTTCCTTCACATCCTCTAGGTTACATGAATATATTTAGTTCACTTTTGATTTACCTAAAATGTTTTTGAGTCTGTTATTTTGTGGTCTTCTTAGTGGTTGCCCTAGGTATTACAATATACATATGTAACTTATCACAGTCTACTGGTATCAGTGTTATATAATTTCAAGTGAAGTAGAGAAACCTTATATCAATTTAGGTCCCTTTACCCTTTCCACTTTTTAAATATTAATTGACTTAATTATTTCATCTACATACATGTGCACCACATCAGATGGTATTATAGTTTTTGCTTCAACCATGAAACACAAGGGAAAGAAAATTCTACTATTCATACTTCTATTTTTATTCATTCTACTGTTCTTTACTTCCTGAAGGTATAAGTCTTCTTTTGTTAAACTTTCTCTTTGTGTTTGGAGAGTTCTGTGTAGCCATTGTTTTGGGGAAGGTTTGTTAGCAACAAATTCTCTCAGTTTTCCTTCTTCTGAGAATGGTTTTATTTTTCCTTGATTGCTGAAGGATGGTTTAGTTGGATATAGGATTCAGAGTTGACAATTCTTATAATACTTGAAAATCTTGTGTGTCATTTCCTTCTGGCCTCTGTGGTTTCAGATGAAAATATACCGTCATTTTAATTGATGTTACTTTGTATGTAATGTGTTATTTCTGCTCCTTTATATGTAATGTATTATTGCACTCTGGTTGTTTTTAAGATTTTCTTTATCTTTGGTTCTCACAAATTTAATTATGAAATGTCCTGTTGTGGAATTTTTTTTTTTTTTTTTTTGGTTTATCTTCTTTGGTGTTGACCCAGCTTCTTGAATATCTAGATTTATGTCTTTTGTCAACTTGTAGAAGTTTGCAACAATTACTTCTTAAATACTTTTATCTGTCCAATACTCCTTTCCTCTCCTGGGATTCTGATGATACAAATATTATATATTTTGTTATTTTTCCACAAATCCCTGAGGTTCTGTCCATTTTTGTTTAGTATATATTCTCTTTGTTGTTCAGAGTGAGTGAATTCCACTAATCTACATATTCGTTTAATCTATTTTCTGTAATTTTCACTCTACTATTGAGTCCATTAAGTGATATTTTTATTTTGGTAATTTTGATTTTCAGTTACATAATTTCCATTTGGTTCTTTTTTATAAGTCCTTTTTTTTTCCTTGAGATTTTCTGTTTTTCTTGACTTGTTTCAAGAGATTATGTAATTGTCTCCTGAAGCATTCTTATGATGGATGCTTCAATTTCCTTCTCAGAAATTCCATTATCTAATTTGTCTTAGTATTGGGGTCAGTGGAATGTCTTTTCTCAGAATGTGGTTTTTCTGGTTCATGGTATGATGAGTTACATTCAATTGCATTTTGAATATTTTGACTATTATGTTAGGAGACTTTTAATCCTATTGAAATCCTTTATTTGAGCAGGTATGTATCCTGTTTAGGTTTAGCTTATAGGGTTTGGACTAATTTTGTGGGCTTAGTTCCAATGGCAGTTAGTGTTCTGATTTTTCATAATGCTGATGCTGATCTGGTCTGCTTCATTCTTCTGGCACTGTTGGGGCTTCTGCTAAAACTCTGCTGGTGTCATCTGCTAGAGTTAAAAGTGCTGCTCTGGGTTCTCTAATATTCCTAGGTAAATCTCTGGGAAGAAGCCTCTGGCACAGAAGCCACTGGGCCTGGGTCTCTTTATGACACTGGGTGAAAGATAGGAAGACACAGGGCTTTACTACTGCCACCATTACTACCAGATAGATCTGCCCACCAGGGAGAGCAGAGCAGGGTTGCCCTGCGGCCTTACTGCTCTGTTTCTGCAGGTGAATTGAACTGCCTGTGGATCAGGACTATAGAATAAGATATTGGTGGCTCTCTTCCAAACCTCTGTTGTTTTTCTCTCTCTTGGTCCTCTGGACTGAGAGAGTAGGATTTGCTTTTGTTTTTTTCCTTCTTTTCTTCATGCCTGTTGACAGTACCAGATTGCAAGCCTCTCTGGAATGCAGTCCAGGGATATATAGGAGATAAAAAGAAAATGCAAGAAGCATACCATGATGTCTTTCTTTAAGTCCTGATATCCCAGTCAGTTTGCCTTCTTCTTTGAAGCTTTCAGAGTCCTTTTAAAATGGTCTGTTGAAGAATTTTTCCAGAGTGTTTAGTTTCATTTAGAATTGAGGATCAGGAAAGGTGAATCTATGCCATCTGTTACAGAATCAAAAGCTTGGCCTTCCCTCCCTTTCTTTCATCTTCCTTCCAACTGTCTTTTTCTACCTTTCTCTTTTTCTTTCTTTATGCCTTTCTTTCCTTCCTTTTACTCCTTCTTTTCTTTTTATCTCTCCTACCCATCTCTTTCTTTATTTCTGGCAGATTCTTGTGAATTTTCATTTTTGAAGTTAATTAATTAATTCCTTCACTCATTCTCATTCGTTCTATAATATCTGTTGAACACCTACTAACTGCCAGACAATATGTCATGTGTTACTAATATAGTGAATAAGAGGGAGTTCTTGCTGCTCAGAAAGTTGATAGTATAATTCTAAAATATCTGTATGTATCTGGGTATGGATCTTATATAACTGATTTTTATACAGTACATCAGAAAACATTTTAATATGCAATCAGATATTTTAATAGCTTCAGAAAGTACATTACATAAAATCTTTTATCATTTTTGTTTGAATTGTTCTGATTCCTTTAAGACAATTTACACTTCTTAGGTTGGATGTTCGTTCTTCATTTTTCTACATGTAATTGTTTCCCATCATTATTTATTATTTCATCATCTTTCCTTTGTATTCATGGAGTGCTTCCAGTTCCAATTGTTCCAATTTCTGATATTTTTGCATGTAAATTCTTCTATTGACTCCAGTAAAGATTTTAATTGTGATCTTCATGTTTAGTTTTTTTTTTTTAATTCCCTGCTCAATAATGTTCATTTTTCCTTTTCTCTAAAAAAAGTTTTTCCCACATTGTTTATTTTGCAGGTATTTCTTAGAGTATTTCTTGTGACTATTGAAAATTTAATCTCTTTAATTTTTCTTTTAATTTCTTCATTTATTATTTTTTGAAGGCAAACTCTTCCTTTACAGGCTAACTTCTTCCCTCTAGTTCTATATTATTTCAAAATACATATTTTTTTCTCTTATCACTGAGTACGATCAATAATTATAAGACAGTCAGTTTGGTTGAAGCACAGAGAGCACAGGAATAGAGTATGAGATGAGGCTGATTGGGTGGGTGGGGGCTAGACTCTGCAAAATCTTCAAATCCACAGTATGGCTATTGTCTTTCTTGAATGAGCAATGGAAAACCATAGGGTTATTTTAAGATGAAGAGGGTTTTCTAACAGTATGTAGGAAAGTCACTTAGGGGAGCATTTGGTAGAATCTTACATAGAATATTTGCAAAGGTGATTTGTGAACAGATTCAAAACATACGTAGGAGGTCAAGTTGAGAGGCCTTGAAATTAGAGTGAACATAGGAGAGAAAAGGGGAAGAAATGTATGGAAGACGACTCCTAGGTTTATTAACTTTGAACCTAGATGGTTAACAGCATCACACATTCAGACAGAAAACACTGGGAGAAGCTCGGGCTTTGAAAGATCATAGATTTGGTTTTGGATTTGTTGGGTTTTTTGCGTTGTTGAAACATTCAAGAATGTGTCAAGTGCACACTGGGATGAACAGAGAGAGGTTTGGTCTGGATACATCAATTTGTGAGTCATCTGATCATAGGAATAACTAATACTGTATGTAATGACATTGTTTGTGGAGGAAGTATATTTGGGACAAAAAGGAAGACTTCAAACTATCTTCCAAAATTCTAATATATAATGGCTGTAAAGAGAAAGTTAGCATGCAAAAGAGTAACCAGAGGGACTATAGAAAAATCAGGAAAGTATTCTATTATGGTAGCCAAAGCATTAGATGATCTCTGTCTCAGCCTATTCATGCTGCCATAATGAAATTCCATGAACTAGGTAGCTTATTAACAACAAAAATTTATTTCTCACAGTTCTGGAAGCTGGGAAATCCAAGATCAAGATGTTGGCAGATTTGGTACTTGGTAAGTCCCACTTTCTGATTTATAGATGGTGCCTTGTCACAGATTACCTCCAAAAAGTCTATCTCATGATATAACATCAATTGGGTTTTAACATATACTGTTTGGAGGGATAGTAATATTCAGAGCATTGCATTTTTCAAAAGGACAAAATGGTCAACAGTATTGATCCCTGCTAAAAAGTCAAGTAAGATGAGCATTGAAAACAATGCTTGATGGATTAGCAAATGATAGCTTAACTTCTAAGATGGCCCCATGATCATCAACATACTTCTTGATGCTTGAACCCTGTATAATCCCCTCTCCTTGGATATAAGCTGGACCTATCACTTTCTTCTGGACAATAAAATATGGCAAAGGCAATGGTGTAATTATGATCCCACATTCTGAATTAATCAAAATTGAAATTATCTTGGGTGTGCCTGACTTAATCAGGTGAAAGTACTTAAAAGAGAGACAGGTAATTCTCCCTAAGAATAGGGAGTTAATGGGCTAATTTAGAATGTCCATGCAGCAAAGAGTTTCTGGAGGCCTCTAGAACCTAAAAATGACTTCAGCTGGCAGCCAACAAAAAACTGGGACTGTCATACCACCACAAGGAAACAAATTCTGCCAACAGCCTAAATGAGTTCAGAAGTGAATTATTTCCCCAACTGAGCTTTTGATTAAGACTTCAACCTGGTGATACCTGAAGCAGCGAACTCTGGACTCCTGACCTTCAGAAAATGTGAAATGATAAATGATGTTGTTTTAAGACACAGGTCTGTGCTAATTTGTTACATAGCAATAGAAAACTATTAGAGCAACATAAAAAATTTATTGATGCTCTGTGAACAAAAGCTGTTTCAGTAGAGTGACTGGACTGGAACCAGACTGGACTGGGTTGGAGGAGTGAGTAGGAGGCAAGTAAATGGAGCGAGTATAGATAACTCTTAGATAAATCAAGAGATTTTCCTGAACAGAGAACAAGAGTGTAGGGCTGTAGCTGAAAGGGGCTGTGGCTTTGAGGACAAAGTTTTTATTTTGTGTTTTAATGGGGAATACCTTAAACATGTTTAAAAATCTGTCTTCCACAATAATCTATTTTTACTGAAAGTTTACTTGACTATGCCAGATGCAGCATAGGTAGATATAATTCACATTAAATAACTAAGATCTATATCTGGTGACCTTATGTTGATTTTAACATTGCAAATATTGTAAAGTGGGATAGAGAATTATAAAAGAAAACAATACGAAGTATGCTATTTAGCAAAACCTTCCTGTATACGATATCTCCAAACAAAAGAGTGATTTCCTTACTCTGGAGGATCCTATGGTCTGAACCACGTTTCCTTATTCCTTTCAATTCTTAGTGCAGAAAAGCTTTGATTTGACTTTCTACGATAGTTCTCAAAGGTGGAACCTTTGTGTGGGATTTGACCAACAAATCTTGGTGTAGATCTATACTGAATCTGTAGAATCACAGAAAAACAACTAGGCCATTGTGTTAAACTAATATCAAACATGAATTACCATCGAACATTGCTGTAAGAATTTCAGCTTTATGATATTTACTTAGAACCTTTTCTTCTTCATGCATGATTGTTTCTAAAAACAGTGGTGGTAATATCTGTGCATTTGCATTCCTGATCTCAAAAAACTGCCTTATTATCCTCAAACAAATGTTTAGTTTGAAATAAGAGAACAATAATAACAATTAAAGAAAGAGACAGAAAAAGAGAAGAGAAGAAAGAAAACTCACTACATCCCAGGTTCTGTACCAACTACTTAATATAAATATCTCCCTTCATTCTTAAAATAATTACATTAAGTAGGCTTTAGCATATCCTCATTTTCTCTAGATAAATAAACTGAATTTTATATTCAAAATAACTATCTACTCATGGTCCTGCATCTGGTCAAATTAAGTGTCATATTAGAGAAAAAATCCTTTTGTGTATCTCTAACATTAATAGTTTTCACTACCATATGTTGCTTCCATTACAAAAAAAATTATGGCTTTTATTTTTCTCATGGAATTCACACTAGTCCGTCACATAGCAAGAAGAACTGCTCACTGCACTAACAAGGGAAAATAAAGACCTCTATGGAAAAGAAAACAATTGCATAGATTTTGCATTTTTCAGTACATCTTTCCATGTTCAATAACATACTCCAGCTGAATTTCCTTGGTGACACTTCAAAGACTTCCCTGACTGTCACGATCCAATTGGTAAGAACTTATAACACAAGTGTCGGTTATATCATGTACCTTGCTAAGCACAGATTAGGTAGCTTAACGTATGTACTTTACATGAGAGAACAATAAAACTTGATTATGAACTATACCAATGATTATTCCTCTTTTGTATAGATAACGATTTAGTATCATCTGATGCCAATCATTTTACCTAGGCTAGTAGTTTTCAAGCTTGAGCTTGCATCAGAATCTCCTGCAGAGCTTCTTAAAATACAGGTCACCAGGCCCTGCTCTAAGTGTTTCTGATTCGGTAGGTGTGACTTGCAGCACTAGAATTTACATTTTTAACAAGTTCCCAGATGCTTCTGCTGCTGCTCATAGCCTGGAGATCACAATTTGAGAACCACTGGCCCAGACCAGGGTTCAAAAAGATTTTCCATAAAGACCCAGGTGAATATTTTTTTTGGTTTTGGGGGCCATACGGTCTCTTGTCACAACTACTCAACTATTCCTTTGTAGTGCAAAATCAGTTGTGCATAATACACAATGAATAAATGACGGCTGTGTTTCAATAAAATTGTACTTACAAAAAAGGTGTCAGGCTGAGTTTCATCGACAAACTATATTGGCCAACCCCTGGCTTAGACCAACTCAGTACAAGAGCCCTGAAATATCACTTTGTTTATGTTAAATGGCAACTCTGTGATAATCGTTTGCAAACATATCTCCAAATATCCCTTTTAAGTTTTATTTAAGTATCTACAGAACTGTACCAGAGAGTAAACTGATGGTCTCCTTGAAGCATAGAGAAGAAACCCCAAAGTTTTTCTATAAACCCAACAGAAATATGTAATACTTTTATGCAAGAGTCTGCATAGTTATAAATGCCCACGAACTCTATCTTTATTTTCAAGTTTTAGTTTTAGTGAAATATTGTTCGTGGTGTTATAAGCCATAAATCTACCAGGTTAAAGAGGGCCAAAACACTACTGAATGACATATATGTCAGCTCAGTAAGGTTATCTATTAACTTTATAATAAACAAAACAAGAACACTTAATTTGCCATGAGTGTGCCCTGCTTTAATGTAGTTGGTCTTTACCCACAGCAGTATACTTCAAACTAATTTGAAAATGCCACTATAATCTTAAAATTCTACTTAACTATATACTTCAGTGAACCCACTACATTAGCTTTATCCTTGTAAAATGTAAGTTCCTGTAAAAGGGCAAAATTCTGATAAATTTTTATCATAATGAAATGTGATTTAGTTCCCTGAAAATAATTATATGCAAATACCATGAGGAAACATAGTATTATGAATCATTTTATAAACTCAAGATGTGAATATTATGTCAAGAGTCTCCAACAATCTACTACATGCTATAGAAAATAAATAAATAAAATCCCTACAGCCAATGGCATATTCTAATATTTGATAATTTGAGGATGAACTAACATGACTTTATACTGGGATTCATGGTATCTATCTTTCAGAACATTTTACTAAATTCAATTAAATCAAATGTTTCCATTTGGCAAACAGGTTTACATTTACCGGCAGATATCTAGTATTTTGTCTAAAGGAGTGGTTTTAAAAAGTTCTCAGTTAAAAAAAAAAATGTTAAAAGAGCCCTGTGGCTAAAGAGAAACTGGAAAGTGTTGATTTTAGATATATTTCAAAAGTTTCTTTACTTTAGGACGTCTCAGAACCATTACCATGCATGGTATAAATATCTAAGGAAGATTTGTCAGACCGTACAGCCTTTTCCCATCTTATTTGAACAGGGAACTTGATTATCAGTAGAACATCTTGAAGTACCAGAGAAATATCCTTAAGAAAGCAATGTTCTAAGTAAGCACTTACATTCAGGTAACATATGGTAAGTTATTTTTAAAAGACCAACTCAACTCAGCAAATATTCTATTACTTGACTAACCATTTAAAGGTCACTCATTTCATTTTACTATGCTACTCACCAAAATCTATCTAGAACACAGTTAATCCTATTAAACATACTTACACTCCTCTTCAGGCCTTTTCCGAAGTGCTGCACGAACCTCTTTACAAGGACTTCTCTGGTACTGTGGGGGGTTCCTTCCCCTTATTAGGTTCTCCATCCTATAAGAGAGAATCAAAAGAGTATTTTAATACCAAAAGTTTGATAAATGTTTACAAGTTAAATGGTCTAAAATTCAAATACCCACAGAACTTTGCGAAACAACACCATGAAGATGACCTGGCAAGGAGCGAGCTGGCAAGGAGCACTGGGGACCACAGTAAATTGGAGAGTGCTTGACTTTTCCAGCATTCCAATTTAAAAAATTTAAAACACCATGTGTATGAAACTTATGCACATTCTTTAATTAGAGACTGCCGTGGACTGAATATGTCCCCATAAAATTCAAATATTGAAGCACCAGCCCCCAGCGTGATTTGAAGGTAGGGCTTGTGGGAGGTAATTAGGTTTAGAGGAGGTTATGAGTGGAACATCCATGATGGGATTAGTGTCTTTACAGGAAGAGAGAGAGAGAAAAAGGGAAAAAGAGTAGACTTCTCTCTCTCTCCACCATGTGGGGACACAGGGAGGAAGCTGTCTTCAAACCACGGTGAAGGCCTCTACAAGGAACCAAATTTATCAGCACCTTGACCTCGAACTTCCTAGCCTCTAGAACTGAGAGCAATAGTCTGTTGTTTAAGGCACTGAGTCTACGGTATTTTGTTATAGCAGCCCAAGCTGAATAAAATAAAGACCTATCGACTAAGAGTAATTACTTGTAAAGTAAATAAATTTAAAAATAGGACATCATTCGGAAAGAAAAATCATATCTTTTACCAACATTTCAAGTATCAGTTTTTCACAATGAGATACCACCTTACCCCAGCCAGAAAGGTCATTATTAAAAAGTCAAAAAACAATAGATGTTGGCATGGATGTGAAAAAGGAACACATACACTGCTGCTGGGAATGTAAACTAGTACAGTCTCCACGAAAAACGGTATGGAGATTTCTCGAAGAACTAAAAGTAAATCTACCATTTGATTCAGTAATCCCACTACTGATTAACCCAAAGGAAAAGAAGACGCTATTTCATAAAAACACCTGCACTCATATGTTTATTACACCACAATTCACAATTGCAACGATATGAAATCAACCTAACTGCCCATCACCCTATAAGTGGATAAAGAAAATGTGGGATATATATGATATATTGATATATAATATATAACATATATATGATATGTATGAAATATACTATATATAAAAATGTGGGATTATATATGTGCAATATATACACACACATATATATCTACACACAAAATGTATATATGTGTGTAGGATATATATACTACTGGAATATACTACTCAGCCACAAAAAGAATGAAATAATGTTCAGTAACTTGGATGGAAGTGGAGACCATTACTCTAAGTGAAGTAACTCAGGAACAAAAAGCAAATACCATATGTCTTACTTATAAGTGTAAGAACTAAGGTATGAGTATGCAAAAGCACACAGAGTGGTATAATGGACACTAGAGACTCAGAAGGGAAAGGGTGGGAGAAGGGTGATCAATGAAAAACGACCTATCGATTACAATGTTCACTATCCGGGTGACATGTGCACTGATTCCTAGACTTCACCAATATACAATTCATCTGTGTAATAAAAACTCACTTGTACCCCTAAAACTATTGAAATAAGAAACATGTTCAAAAAGTACCAGTTTTCAGGAATGGAACTGCTGATTTCATTCAATACTAATGACTGAATCAGACCGTATTTAAATTCTAATAATTGTGATTTTTTGAAAAGAGTGGTTAATATAAATTGTACCTTTCTGTTACCAGTTACATGGCGATGCTGACAACCAGAAAATAATAAATTAATCAAACACAACTTGGGTGAGCATCTGTAGCAGCATATACTTTGTGGTATTTTCTGTTTTCAGTAAAGTTCACAGTTTTGCACATCAGTGTACACTCTACTAACTTCTATAACACTAAAAAAATTGAATGCTCAGGATTTGAAAAAGTAAACCATAGTATTTATCATTTTGAAAATATAAACGTTATTTCTTAACATCTATATGATTATCCTCAACCAGGGATATCACTGGTTTTGATAGCTGTCCTGGTTGATAGAACGCATACCATTGAAAACAGTGTGATTATTATGGGTATACTGGCAGAGGGTTTTCTAGGATTAGTAGTATATAGAGAGGATTATGTTCCTTGTATCTGGAGGGGAAATTGAGAAAGGATGATTCCATAAAAGCAGTGTGTTAAGTGGTGGAAAATATGAGATAAAAAGGCTTTTGGGGTGGAATAGTAACATAATACAACTCCTATGGGAACTTATCATTGGGGCTTAAAAATAGTCTTCCAAATATACTGAAATCAGTCCATTCATATGTAGAGGCTGCTTTATGTGCTTATGTGTGTGTGTGTGTGTGTGTGCATGCACTCATATGCCTATGCCTATGTGTGTAAAGTATAAGAAATTGTTTTTTAATGTGCAGTGATAACTTGAATCTTAGTTTCATTCAAAATTCATTTCAAGTGAGAAAAAGTTATTTCTCTCAAGATAATGATAATACAATGACAGGAAACCAAGTGGAAACTTGTAGAATTGAAGACATAAACTGCTTCAACATTATATGTGTGCGTGGGGGGCGGGGTGAAGAGTAAGCTTCTAGGTCTGTCCCTGCAATTTCACCATGAAGATTAGCTATGCGAACTAAATTATATCAAATTTTCTAGTTTCTGACTCTTGAATTAATTCAACGAACAATTTTGATTATGTGTTTCGGCAAATGCAGAAATCTCCATGATGATCTGATAACAATTTAAGTGAGCTTATAATTATTCACTAGTATTTACAAGCTTAAGATAGTAAATTATAGCAAACAGAACCTGCACATGCAAATGTCTACATAAAATTGTAGTGTAATTTTTAAAAACACTTTTACTCATTGTGATTACACTCTGATGGGGAATGACAAGTTATGTTGGTTGGGGAATACATGAAAACTACTCTCTTGAATAGGCTATTACTTTTCCTTTTTATCTCTGACTATCGAATATGTGAAAACAAAAGTGGTCTACTGGATTTCCATGTAATTATGGTTGAGGGTATGTCAGAAAAACTCAAAAACATATTAGAAAGTACTTTCAAAGGCTTTAGGAGGACTTAGATGGTTACTATTGGTATCCAAGACCCTCAGGTTAGCCTCCCAGGAATCATGGTGTTCAGAGGTTGTATCTTGGGAATACTCATGAGCAGATATGCAAGAGATTATACAATGCTGGCAATGTAATATGGCTTAAATGTAATGTTCCTCAACTCTGGATTCAGAATGCCTGGGTTTAACCTCTCTTTTTCTTTCTTAAAGGATGATTTTAGGTAAAGTTACTCACATACTTTGTGCCTTACTTACATGCTTACATACACAACAACAGGATTGTTGTGAGGATTAAATATGGTAACACATGTAAAATGCTTTGCATTGTGCCTGTCACAATGGAGAGCTCAGTAAATGAAGCTATTAATAATAATGATTATCACAAATAGAAATGTGATCATATACTAATATTTTAAATGTTCCATATATTTGGAAAAATATTACAACTGGTCTTTAGTAAAGAAAATGAAAACAGATAGTACTGTTGAGGAAAAAAAAAATTGGCTTACAAATTTTCTGATTATTAGGGAAACACAAAATATCCAGGTATATAAATGGCCAATTTTCATAGATGAAGAACTTAACTAAATATGCTTCATTTTTTATCAATAAGATTTAAGGGATTACTAATGACAATCTTCCAAGGACACTAACAGGGATAAAAGTGGGTTGTCGTCACCATGAATTAACTAAAGTTCTACAAAATTACAGGTTTTGTAGATAATTTAGAAAATATTTCAAAATTTTATAGCTAACTTGGACCTTAGAAACAATTAAAATATTTTGTAATATATTTACCATTTACTTTATCCCTTCATGAATTAAATTACTTCATTTACTTTACCATTTACCATTTACTTCATTAATCCTTTGAACAACCTTATGAAAGAATATTTTAAAGATGAAGAAATTAAGCTCAGATATGCTCAGTGACTTGCTCAAGGCCACATCAGAAGTAGAAGAAGGCTCAACTAAGCTTTAACCAATCTTTTCTGGACTTTTCTAGTTGCTTCTTAGTCCCTTATTTCCATGAGTTCATGATTATAATTCCACTAGGGGACTGAATACCTGAGATTCAAATATATAACATGTTTTTAATTCTGGTAAAATTATCATTAACATAATATTAATATTTATATTAATATCTATACTCAGGAGGCTGAGGTGGGAGAATCACTTGAGCACGGGAAGGTGGAGGCTGCAGTGAGCCATGATCATGCACTGTACTCCAGTCTGGGCAACAGAGTGAAATCTGCCTCCATATTTATATGTTATAGATGTAAAATATATATATATGATATTTATTTTCAAATATGTTTTTAGTGTTAATCTGTTGATTACATGTTGATTTCTTATCATTTTGCTATTGTCACTGAAATGTTTGCTTCCATCAGTGACATTTTAAGTTTTTGAGAACTGCCAAAAAGATAACTGGGGCCAAAACAATTCACTACAAATTACATGAATGATATACTAATCGATGAAGATACTAAAAGTCATTTTGTTCGTTGGAATGCGATATGTCGTGCCCACTGGAAACATACTTAAAATGAAGTTAAAATTTTTACAGAGCAATGTTTACATCTAAATTATTATATAACTGAAACTTGCATCTTCTTAAGATTACACTTCTGGTTACTTGAACTCTTTCACCACCATTATCTATGATCTACAGTTTGCATTAAATAGTCAGACAAAATGACCAAAAATGAAATCTTGGAGCACAGCCAGGTCACGGCAAAGGAGCTGTTCTAGCTACTCTCAAGCTTGGCAAGCCACCAGTAGGAGTGTGTTAACAATTCTAGCAAGGAGAGATGAAATGTAATGACCACAGGTGAGACAGATGCTCTAACAACTCATTGAAGAGCTCTGAAAAAGTGCAGCCTACATTTTCGACTGCTAGGAAGAAATGAGGGCAGCCAGGTTAATATCAAACAGTGTGAAATAGCAATCAGCCATTATAAACAAAAAGTGTCCACGACATTCTTGATGGTGTCTCCCAAATTTGGCTAGGTATCAAAATCACCCAAGGAGTGATTTTCCCAGTACTAAAGACTATCATGCAGTAGGTTGAGGTCAAGTCCTAGTTGATGGTTTTTTTGTTTTGTTTTGTTTTTTAGATTAATCAGGTGCTTCGAAAGTAGCCAGCCAGCTGTACACTTGTTTAGATACTGGCCTTTGGGAACCTCTGTAAATAAAAAATATATACTTGGAATTGTAGGGAAGACAAGTCCATTGAATTCATTCAGGTGATAAAGTTGTCTACTAACACAGAGGTGTAGGGCCTGAGGAAGAGACTGCAGTTAGAACAGACATTATCGAAAATGAAGAGTAGCCAAAAAAGCACAATCAAAGGCTTGCCAAGTTGCCTGGAGGTCACTCACAGGAACCTACAGGGTGCTCATTTATATTATCAACTCACTGTCAATAATCTCAATAGTGAGATAATATCCCCTAATAAGGTTTGGCTGACTCAGCTGGATCAGGGAATATGTTTGGACTAATCTAGAATCATGGACTGGGATGGCAGTGTTTCTGGTGAATGAAGGATGTGAAGTCTGGGTGAAAATCTAGTTGAAATAGATTTACACTTGATGGAGGAGGAAGAAGGAAAATGATTGGCTCACTGGAGGAAAAGGGAGTTGGGATAAGAGAATAAGGGTTTCACGTATAAATATTCTCAAATGCCTATTATATGCCAGGTGCTTTGTTAGGTTCTTTATAGGTACATTATCTACATCATCTGTATTTTATCCATGGATCACCTGAGTCTAAGAAATATACGTGACTTGCTTAGGATCATACACAGAATAAGTACAAAAATCAAGATTTAAATCCAGATCTGTTTGACCTCAGATCTATTAACTACGAAGTGGGCTGTGCAATAGAACTTTCTGCAATGATGGAAATGTTCAGTATCTGTGCTGTCCAGTAAAGTACCTGCTAGCCACGTACAGCTATTGAGCACTTCAAATGTGGCTAGTGTGACTGAGGAATTGAACTTTACTTAATACAACTTTTTTAAAAAAAGGTATTAAGTAGAAGGGCAGAGGAAGATGGCCAAATAGGCTCCACCGATCGTCACCACTCCCACCCTGCAAGGACACCAATTTAACAACTATCTACACACACAACAAAAAGTGCCTTCATCAGAACCAAAAATCAGGTGAGCACTCATAGTGCTTCGTTTTAACTTCATATCACTGAAAGAGGCATTGAAGAAGACAGGAAGTCCTGAATTGCAAACATCACTCCACCCCTATCTCCCAGCAGTGGCCACATGGCATGGAGAGTCTCAGCACTTGAGACAGGATGAATGCAGCAGTTTTATGACATTGCATTGAACTCAACGCTGCCCCTGTCATAGCAGAAAGCATAACTAGGCTGAACTCAGCTGATGCCCAACCACAGAGGGAGTTTTAAAATGAGCCCTAGCCACAGGAGTATTGCCCATCCCGGCAGTAGGATATTGAGCTCCAGCAAGCCTCACCACCACGGCTAAAATGCTCTGAGGTCATAAGTAAACTTGAAAGGTAGTCTAGGCCACTAGAACTGCAACTCTAAGGTAAGTCCTAAGACTGAACTGGACTCAGCGCCAGTGGATTTGGGAGCATATGTGACCTACTGAGATACCAACTGGGTGGCTAAGGAATTCATCTGCCACCTCTCCTCTAACCCCAGGCTGCACAGTTCATGGTTCCAAAAGAGACTCACTCCTTCCTCCTGATTGAGGAGAGGAAAGAAAAGAGTAAGAAGACTTTGTTTTGGATCATTGATACCAGCTTAGCCACAGTAGGATAGGGCACCAGTCAAAGTCATGAGGCACCCTTTCCAGGCCCTACCTCCTAGATGATATTACTAGACACATCCTAGGCAAGAAGGGAACATGCTACCTTGAGGGGAAGGACCATCACCTGCTGACTAAAGTGCCCTCAGGTCCTGAATAACCAACAGTGATACCCAGTTACTATGCTGTGGGCCTCAGGTGAGACTCAGACTTGCTGGCTTCAGGTGAAACTCACATATTCCCAGTTGTGGTGGCTATGGGAAGAGACTCCTCCTGCTTGAGAAAAGTGAAGGGAAAAGTAAAGAGGACACTGTCTTGCACCTTAGGTACCAGTTTTGCCAAGAGGGAAAGAGCACAAAGCAGGCTCCTGGGGTCCCCAGTTCCAGACCTTGACTCCTACATGATATTTCGGGACCTGTCCTGGGCCAAAGGGAAGCCTGCTGCCCTGAATGATGTGTCCAATGCCAGAAAATATTCACCACAAACTGAATAAAGAATCCTAGAGCCTTAAGGGAATATTGGTGGTAGCCTAGCACTAATCCCCATGGGTCTGTGGGGATGGTGGCCATGGTCTAAGACTCTTCTCCCTATGGAAAGACAAGGGAAGAGTGGGAAGGACTGTGTCTCATGGTTTGACTGCCAGCTCAGCCACAGTAAATTAGAATACTAGGTATACTCCTAAAGTTTTTGATTCTACTCCCTGGCTCCCAGATAGGACCTCTGGACCTCCCTGGGGCCTGGGGGAACTTGCCACCATGAAGGGAGAGACACAGGCCTGATTGGCTTCACCACCTACTGATTATAGAACTTCAGGGCCTTGACTGAACATAGATGATAGCCAGAGAGTGGTTATAGTGAGGCCCAGTGCTGTGCTGGCTTTAGGTCTGATCCGGTGCAGTCCCAGTGGAGGTGGCCACAGAGGTGCTTGTGTCATTCCACCCGCAGCTCCAAGTAGCTCAGAAAAGAGAAAGAGAATGTTTTGGAGAAAGTAAGGGAAAATATCTGGATCTTATGCAAGACAACTAAGGTGGTACCTCTATGAGTTTGCAAGAACCACAGCATTAATGAACTTGGGGTTCTCCCTAATGCAGATACAGCTTAGATTAAAACATACATGTCCTTTTGAATACCTTGAAAGCCTTCCCAGGAAGGATGGGCACAATCAAGCCCAGACTTTGACAGCAATGATAAATACCTAACTCTTTAATGGCCAGACACAGATGAATATCTATAAGCATCAAGACCATCCTGGAAAACATGACCTCGTGAAATGAACTAAAAAAGGCACTAGAGACCAATTCTGGAGACACAGAGATATGTGACCTTTAGAGGATAATTCAGAATAGTTGTTTTGAGGAAATTCAAAGAAATTCAAGATAACACAGTAAAGGAATTCAGAATTTTATCAGATAACTTTAAGAGATGGAAATAATTAAAAAGAATCAAGCAGAAATTCTGGTGTTGAAAAATCCAATTGGCACACTGAAAAAAGCATCAGAGTCTTTTCATGGCAGAGTTGATCAAGCAGAAGAAACAATTAGCATGAAAACAGGCTTTTGAAAATATGCAGTCAGAGGAGACAAAAGAAGGAAGAATAAAAAAATAAAGCATGACTACAAGATCTAGAAAATAGCCTCAAATGGGCAAATCTAAAACTTATTGGCCTTAAAGATGTGGTAGGGGTAGGGGTAGGGGTAGAAAGTTTATTTTAAAGAATAATAACAGATAACTCCCCACTTAAGAAAGATATCAATATCCAAGTACAAGAAGGTTAGAAAACATAAAGCAGATTCAATCCAAATAAGACTACCTCAAGTCATTTAATAATCAAACTCCCAAAGGTCAAGGAAAAAGAAAAGGTCCTAAAAGCATCATGAGCAAAAAAACAAGTAACACACAATGGAGTTCCAATATGTGTTGCAGCAGACTTTTCAGTAGAGAGTTTATAGGCCATGAGAGAATGGCATGACATATCTAAAGTGCAGAAGGAAAAATATTTTACCCTAGAATACTTTCTCCAGTGAAAACAGCCTTTGAACATGCAGATAAAGACCTTCCCAGACAGACAAAGGCTGAGGGATTTCATTAACACCAGATCTGTTCTGACAAAAATGCTAAAGAAAGTACTTCAATCAGAAAGAAAAATACATTAATGAGCAATAAGACACCATCTAAAAGTACAAAACTCACTGGTAACAGTAAGGACACAGAAAAACACAGAGTGTTATAACACTGTAACTGTGGTATATAGACTATTCTTACCTTAAGTAGAAAGACTAAAGGATGGACTAATCAAAATAATACTATAAGAACCTTTCAAGACATAGACAGTATGATAAGATATAAATAAAAACTACAACAAACAACCCTATCAAAAAGTGGGCAAAGGATATGAACAGACACTTCCCAAAAGAAGACATTTATGCAGGCAAAAAACATACAAAAAAAAAGCTCATCATCACTGGTCACTGGAGAAACGCAAATCAAAACCACAATGAGATACCATCTCATGCCAGTTAGAATGGTGATCATTAAAAAGTCAGGAAACAACAGGTGCTGGAGAGGATGTGCAGAAATAGGAATGCTATTACACTGTTGGTGGGCATGTAAATTAGTTGAAACATTGTGGAAGACAGTGTGGTGATTCCTCAAGGATCTAGAACCAGAAATACCATTTGATCCAGCAACCCCGTTACTGGGTATATACTCAAAGGATAATACATCATTATACTATAAAGACATATGCACACATATGTTTATTGCAGCACTATTCACAATAGCAAAGACTTGGAAACAACCCAAATGCCCATCAGTGATAGATTGATAAAGAAAATGTGGCGCATATACACCATGGAATACTATGCATCCATAAAAAGGGATGAGTTCATGTCCTTTGCAGGGACATGGATGAAGCTGGAAACCATCATTCTCAGCAAACTAACACAGGGACAGAAAAGCAAACACCACATGTTTTCACTCGTAAGTGGGAGTTAAACAACGAGAACACATAGACACGGGGACACAGGGAAGGGAACATCACGCACCGGGGCCTGTCAGGGGATGGGGGCTAGGGGAGGGGTAGCATTAGGAGAAATACCTAATATAGATGATGGGTTGATGGGTGCAGCAAACCACCATGGCACGTGTATACCTGTGTAATAAACCTACATGTTTTGCACATGTATCCAAGAAATTAAAGTATAATAATAAGAAGAAAAGAAACACAAAATGTTAAAAAGTGGGAAGGCAAAGTTAAGGTGCTGAGTTTTTATTCATTTTCTTTGTGCTCATTTGTTTTTGCAAAGAGTGTTGTTGTTATCAGCTTAAAATAATGTGTTATACGATAGTATTTGCAAGCCTCATGGTGACCTCAAATCAAAAAACATACAATGGGTACACAAAAAATAAAAAGCAATAAATTAAATGATATCACCAGAGAAAATTACCTTCACTAAAAGGGAGACAAGAAGGAAAAAAAGAATGAGGAGAAGATGACAAAACAACCAGAAAACAAATGATAAAAAGGCGAAAGTAAGTCCTTACTCATCAATAATAACATTGAATATAAATGGACTAAACGCTTCAATCACAAGATGTAGACTGACTGAACAGATTAAAAACCAAGACCCAGTGATCTGTTGCTTTCAAGAAACACACTTTGCCTATAAAGGCACACATAACTGAAAATAAAAGGACAGAAAAAAGATATTTCATGCCAATGGAAATCAAAAAAGAGCAGGAGTACCTATACTTATATCAGACAAAATATATTTCAGGATGAATACTATAAGAATAGACAAAAGTCGCTATATAATGGTAAAGGGGTGAATTCAGCAAGAGAATATAACAATTTTAAATAAATATGCATCCAATACAGGAGTACATAGGTATATAAAACACATACTATTAGTGCTAAAGAGAGAGATAGACCTCAACATGATAAAAGCTGGAGAATTCAACAGCCCACTGTCAGCATTAGACAGATCTTCCAGACAGAAAATCAGCAAAGAAACATCAGACTTAATCTGCAGTGCAGACCAAATTGACCTAATAGATATTTACAGAACATTTCATCCAAGAGCTACAAAAATACATATTATTTTCCTCAGCACATGGATCATTCTCAAGGATAGACCATATGTTAAATCACAAAACAAGTCTTAAAACATTCAAAAAATGTGAAATAATATTAAGCATCTTCTCTGACCACAAGGGAATAAAACTAGAAATCAATAAAAAGGGGAATTTTGGAAAATACACAAACACATGAAAATTAAATGATATGCTCCTGAATAACCAGTGGGACAATGAAGTAGTTAAGGAGGAAAATGAAAAAAATATCTTGAAACAAATTATAATGGAAATACATACCAAAATCTATGGGATAAAGCAAAAGCAGTATCAAGAAGGAAGTTTATAGCTATTAGTGCCTGCATCATAAAAGAAAAATTTCAAATAAACAACCTAATGATGCATCTTGAAGAACTAGAAAAGCAAGAGCAAACCAAACTCAAAATTAGTAGAAGGAAAGAAATAATAAAAATCGGAGCAAATATAAAAGAATTTGAAAGAAAACAATACAAAATATCAATGAAACAAAGCATTGTCTTTTTGAAAAAGTAAACAAAATTGACAAACCTTTAGCCAGACTAAAAAGGGGGAGAAGACTCAAATGAATATAATCAGAGATAAAAAAGGAGACATTACAATTGATACTACAGAAATTCAAAAGATCTTTAGTGGCTACTATGAGGAAGTATATGACGATAAATTGAAAAATCTAGAAGAAATTGATAAATTCCTACACACGTACAACCTACCAAGATCGAACCATGAAGAAATCCAAACTCTAAACAGACCAATAACTAGTAATGAGATTGAAACCATAGTAATAAGTCTCCCAGCAAAGAAAAGCCTGGGACCCAATGGTATCACTGCTGAATTCTACCAAACACGTAAAGAAATAATACCAATTATACTCAAACTATTCTGAAAAATAGAGGAGGAAGGAATGCTTTCAGACTCGTTCATAAGACCAGTTTTATCCTGATACCAAACCCAAAGATACATCAAAAGAGAAAACTATCAGCCACTATCACTGATGAATATTAATGCAAAAATTTACAACAAAATACTAGCAAACCAAATTCAACAATACATTAAAAAGATCAGTCATCACGAACAAGTGGGATTTATCCCAGGGATGTACGGATGGTTCAACATATGCAAATCAATTAGTGTAATACATTATATCAACAGAATAAAAGACAAAAACCATATGATCATTTCAATTGATGCTGAAGAAACATTTGATAACATTCAACATCCCTTCATGATCAAAAACCCTCAAAAACCTGAGGATAGAGGAAACATACCTCAACATAACAAAAACCACCTGTGACAGATCCACAGCTAGTATCATACTTAATGGTGAAACCTGAAAGTCTTTTTCTAAGATCAGGAACACAACAAGGATGTCCACTTTCCCCACTTTTCAACATAGTCCTGGAATTTCTAGATAGGGCAATCAGCCAAGAGAAAGAAAGAAAGGCACACAAATTAGAAAGGAAGAAGTCAAATTATCCTTGTTTCCAGATGACATGATCTTATATTTGGAAAAATGTAACGTCTCCACCAAGAAAACTATTAGAACTTATAAACAAATTCACAAAGTTGTAGGATACAAAATCAACATACATCAGTAGTATCCTCTATATGTCAATAGAGAACAATCTGAGAAAGAATTAAGGAAAGTAATCCCATTCACAACGGCTACAAATAAAATAAAATACCTAGAAATTAACCTAACTCAAGAAGTGAAATATCTCTACAATGAAAACTATAAAACATTCATGAAAGATTTGAATAGGACACACAAAAATGAAGTATATTCCATGTTCATGGATTGGAAGAATCAACAATGAACAATGAACAAAGAATCAATCAATGTAAAAATGTCCATACCACCCAAAGCAATCTACAGATTTAAGGCAATCCTTATCAAAATACTAATGACATTATTCACAGAAATAGAAAAAACAATTTTAAAATTTATATGAAACCACAAGAGACTCAGAATAGCGAAAGCTATCCTGAGCAAAAGAATGAAACTGAAGGAATCACATTTCCTGACTTTAAATTACACTACAGAGCTGTAGTAAACAAAATGGTATTGCACTGGCATAAAAACAGACATACAGATCAGTGTAACAGAATGGAGAACCCAGAGATAAATCCATATATCTACAGTTAACTCATTTTTGATGAAGGTGCCATGAACACACATTGGGGAATGGACAGTTTCTTCAAAAAATGGTGGTAGAAAAACTATATATCCACTGGCAAAAAAACTAGACACCTATCTCTCACCATATAAAAAAACCAAATCAAAATGGATTAAAGACTTAAATCTAAGACCTCAAACTATGAAACTGCTAAAAGTAAACATTAGAGAAACTCTCCAGGACATTGATCAGGGCAAAGATTTTTTGAAGAGGACCCCACAAACACAGGCAACCAAGACCAAATAGACAAACGGGATCACATCAAGTTAAAAAGCTTCTGCACAGCAAAGGATACAATCAACAAAGTGAAGCAACAACCCACAGAATTGGAGAAGATATGTGCAAACTAACCATCTGACAAGGGATTAATAACCAGAATATAGAACTCAAGCAACATGATAGGAATAAAATCTAATAATCTGATTAAAAATGGGCAAAATATCTGAATAGACATTTTTCAAAAGAAGAGATACAGATCGCAACTAGGTATATGAAATGTGGTCAACATCATTGAAAATCAGAGAAATGTAAATCACAATTGCAATGAGATATCATCTGATCCCAGCTAAAATGGCTTTTATCCAAAAGTCAGGCAATAACAGATGCTGGCAAGATGTGGAGAAATGGGAACCCTCGTACACTGCTGATAGGAATGTAAAGCAGTACAACCACTATGGAGAACAGTTTGGAAGTTCTCAAAAAACTAAAAATACAGCTACTTTGTTATCCAGCTTTAACAGCATTGGGTATATATCCAAAAGAAAGGAAATCAGTATATCAAAAAGATATCTACAGTCCATGTTTATTGCAGACATATTCACAACAGCCAAGATTTGGAAATAACCTAAGTGTTCATCAGATAAATGCATAAAGTAAATGTGGTACAGATACATGATGAAGTACTAGTCAGCCATGAAAAAGGATGAGATTCTGTCATTTGCAACAACATGGAGGGAACTGGTAGTCATTACGTTAAGTGAAATAAGCCAGCTACAGAAAGACAAACGTTACATGCTCTTATTTGTTTGAGCTAAAAATTAAAACAATTGAACAAATGGAGACAGAGAGTAGGATGATGGTTACAAGAGACTGGGATGGGTAGTGAGGATGTAGGGGAGGAGATAGGGAGGGCTAATGGGTATCAAAAATTAGAAAGAATAAATAAGACCTAGTATTACATATTTACTAGTAAAATAGAGTGACTATAGTCAAGATAATTTCATTGTGTATTTAAAAATAACTAAAAGAGCACGATTGGATTGCTCATAACACAAAGGGTAAATGCTTGAGGTCACGAATACCCTATTTATCCTAATATGATTGTACGCATTGTATGCCGGTATCAAAATCTCTCATGCAACCCATAAATATATACACCTACTATGTGTCCTTAAAAATTAAAAATTAAAATGAAACAATGTATTGAATTTTAACTTACGGAATCTAAATAACCACGTGACAGCTGTATTACATACTACAGCACATCTAAAAGCCTCTACTTAGCAGGACTGTTGAACATACATATGACTCACACTTCTGTAGGTCTAAAAACTCAACAGAAATAATTCATGGGAAGCAAAAATAAATGAAAAGATTAGGAATTAAAACTGAAAGTAGGACTAACCATTCTTATGGAGAAAGAAGAAATAAGATTTCTATCTCATTGTTAGAAATAATAATAAATAGTCTTCTCTGTCCTACCCAGGGAAAGAGAAGAACAGGGCAGCGCTTTGACCATCTAACTTCATGAAACCCTAAAACCAAGAAACCTCTTCAGAGTTCTAGATTTCCTTATTTGGCTCTGAATTCAAGAGAAATGAGAAAATTGTTGAAGAAGCAGTGACACATGCCTTACCTTATCAGTGAGGTGCTAAGTTTCTTTCCAAGGAAAGTAGAGTTTGAAGCACAGTGAACCAAATCCCAGACCAGGACTATGCTGAAAGCATATGCATATCAAGCTTTCAATAGCCATTGATAAATAGTCTCCAGTGCTTATAAAGATCCAATTTGAACTGCAAATGACAGTGCGAAAATAATCAATACCCAATTATCTCAGCCAACTATGTTGAGTTGATAGCTAACAAGGACAATCTAAATAAAGTTTAACGACAAGATTAGTGTGAAAAGAAACCATATATTAACCACACCTAAACTGCTTAAAAAGGGTGATGCTTAACAAAACAAAAAGATGTGAAGTTCTGTATGTTGGAAACTAAACAAAATTCCTCATTTGTAAGGGCAGCAATGATTTACCAAAAGAGAAATGAGAAACTTGTTTGTACATCGCCATGTCACACATTTAGGGAAGTATCAAACACAATAGTACATTTTCTCACTTTATTTTCAAAGAAATAGAATTCAGAATAGATTGGTATCATTACGAATGTCTTGAAAAATCTAGATTTTACCTTTTGTAAACAACACTGAACACAGCAAACATTAAATATTTATTTTTAAATGATTGAATGAATGGTTTTAGCAATAAATTTATGCCCTACACAGTACTGATGAGTTTATGGTTACAGAACATCTTTACATATATTATTTATCCTCATAAAGGTGAGGATAAGACCTGTGGGTTTAGCCTTTTAGAGATGAAGAAATTAAGACCCACTTGTCCAAGGTCACTGCAAAGCCAGATTCAAGCTCAGATTTTCTGATTCCTATAATCTTCCTACCTGAGCACAGTGCCTAAATGAAAAAACTGTTCTGCTCAGGTTCAGATTATTGCACCTTCCCCTGGAGCCTTCTTATGTCTCAGGGAAGGAACTACTACCATATGTGGTAGCTGTTAGATGCAGAATAAAAATGTATGTGGAGGGAATGTAATGATTTGGTAAGAAAAGCATGCATTCCTTCCTCAAAGTGAAATGGGGAGAGTTGGCAAATAGGAAAAAAATGTCATTCTTTTCAAAATTTTCATAAATGTCTAAATATATACCATACACAGAATATAAATGACATTCATTTTATAAACCAGGGAAGTAAAGACCTAGTGCTACCCTGGACTTCTGCCTTCAGCCTGCTCTTCTTCTGGGTCCTACCCATGGTGATTATCTTTGAGCTGTAGTTATGATCTTAAGGCAGTGGTTTTTAGTCACTAGATCAGGGGCTTTTTGAGTGTTGACACAATGTTCTCCTGGTAAATTCTCTAGGATTGTCGCAGATGGTGCTGACCACTCAGAGTAAAAGATATTCAGCATTTTTTAAAATAAATGAACTGTTATGATTAATCAAGTGAGTACTGTTTGATGGCTATGACTCATTGATGAGAAAAATAAAACATTATGATCACACTCATGGTTGTAATTTCTGGGATGTGGTAAGGCATAAAATACTTTTAATCTCTTAGTATTTTCTACTGAGATGAGAAAATGGAATGTGCGGTATCTTTTACTAGGGAAAGAAGCAGCAAGATGACTCATTTATTTAGGAAGATAGGTTCTTGGGAAAAATTAAATTTTTATTTGCGATTGAGTGAATATACTAGCAGCTTGAAGTGGTCAGTAGACATCACAGTTCTGTGTTAGTTCCAGGAGCATTAAAAACTCTTTTTTTTTTTTTTCCTAAAACTTTGTGGAGTCACGAGGAAGTATTACATCACTGGGATATAACACTTTCCCTTTAAACTCTGCACCTGGCATTTCATTTTCAGTTCCTTACCCCAGTGTGGCCAAGGACTTTTCCCTTCTTTTTTCTTTTTGGCTATCTTTACTGGCTTCTTTTGTGGGTGTCTAAATAAGTTATTTATATTAATGTAAATATATTAAATACATAACACATTAAAGGAATGTTAGAGCATACATGTACAGCCTCTATGCTACAACCCATCTCCCTCATTATCTGTTCTCAATTCAACAGCCAGAGGGTTCTTTTAAAGCATGAGTCAAATTGTGTCACTGCACCGCCTGCAACACTCCAAGGACTTCCTATTTCACACAGAGCAAAAGACATCTTTACAAAGGTCGCTTTATGCTTGCCTGCTGTAACCTTCCCTCAAATCTTTTATTTCCCCTTCTAATGGAGTTGAGCATATACAATATTCTCCTGCCTTGGGCCTTTCCACTAGCAGTGTCTTCTCTTTGGAATCCCTTCACCTCTATTCAGTCCTTATCCAAATGTTACTTTTTCAGGTGCCTTTCCTGAGAACCACAGTTAATCCTACACTCGGCATACCACGCCGACATCAACATTCTTGATCCTCCTTACCAGGCTATATTTTTTCTTTTACCTCACTGCATATCAACACCTAACATCGGCTTTTATCTACTTTTTTTGCCGAATTCTTTGTCGAGGTGTGCTTTGGAAAGAATGTGTGTTAATTTGAAAGTTGCTGATTTTGTTTCTGTTTGTCTATTAACTAGTGAGAAAAGCATAAACACTGTCCCCAGTATGATAGTTAATTTGTCTATTTCTCCTACAGTTCTGTCATTTTTTTTTTGGCTTTATGTAATTTGAGACTATATTATTGAGTATACAGAAGTTATAATATTCTGATGGATTGAACCTTTTATCATTACGTAGTGATTGTAGGAGCTAAAAATAGTATTTGCCTTAAAGTCTGCTTGTCAGATAATATAGTTGCAGAACCCTTCATAAATATTAACTGCCTGGAATATCATTTCCCATACTTTGGCAATAAGTTGTTTTGGGGTTCTTAAGATATGCTTGTTGAAAGAAAATATGGTTGTGAATTTTAAAATATTTTTTAATTCAGTTTTAAATCAGATTATATTTGCATTTATCTGATTTGCTGATAACTTGCATTTAAGTCTACTATCTTATTTTGTGCTTTTTATTTATACAGATTTTCCATTTTGCTTTTCTTCTCTTCTTTTGAATTGGGACCCTTTTTTCTTGTTTCATTTTATTTTTTATGTTTTCTACTTTGGAAATCATGATTTTTCTATGTTTAGCTATATCTACATTTATAATATTTGTTTACTATTCTTTATTGCATCTGGTGCCTTTCACCTTTGATTATTTTCCTTCTTTCTGAACTTTATCCTTTAGAATTTTCTTTAAAGTGTGTCAGGACATTTTTTAAGCCCTCGCTGTTGTTCATCTGAAAATATCCATATTTGTCCCTGTGGTTGAAAAATGTCTTTGCTAGATGAGGAATTAAATGTATACAGTTGTATTCTATGGCGCCATTGCAGCTGTTGAGATATTATTAATTCAACTGTCCTTCCTTGAAAGGTAATCTTTTTTTTTTTTTTTTTTTTTTTTGGCTGATTGTTGAAGGTCTTCTTTGTTTTTGGTGTTCTTCAGTTTTACTATGACATTGTCTATTTATACTTTTTTTATTGGTTTTATATTTTGGGACAGAAATATATTGTCTCTCAGCAATTCTAAAATACGGTCATCTATTTTATCTTTGAATATTTGTTTTTTTTTTTTTCCTTTTATAACACTGTTTGTAGCTTCAGCCTTTTCACTCTATCCTCATTGTTCTCCTGCATTGGGGATTCTCTTTTTACCCCTCTAGATTCTCTCTTCTCCATTCTGCTCTATTTTCTGGCTCAGTAACCTCTCTATTATGCATCATCTAAGTTTTGTCTCTGGTGTCCAGGTGTGCTTGGCCAATGAAAAGTACCAGCAGGACATTTGAGTGTGGGGGAGAGACAGGAGTATTTACTTCCCAACCTGCCTCCTTAGTAGGCTGTGGGTGAGTAGAAGCTGCATTCTACCAAAGTTTGCAGTTCCTCTTGGACAACCCTATTCTATAGCTCCAAATACAGCTCCCTCCAATTTCTTGTAACCTCTGCTTCTCTATGCTCCTTTAGACACAGAGGTGAAAACGACTTTTTGCTGTTGTTAACCTCAGGATTTGTCATCATACCTTGTTGGTTTATTTAATTATACCTATCTTATTTTCAGAAATCCACCTAGTTATTGTTATAGACTTGTTCTTTTCTCACATTTCCATTGTGTATTTCTTGAAACACATAAACTTTAGAAGGTTCTTGCCATGTGATTCTTCTGATTCTTGTTCCTGCTGACTTTGATACAGGATGTGGTTCCTTTTATGGTTTCTTGTTTCTTTGTATGTTTTATATAATGAACTTATTTTTCTGGACATTTGTCTTTAAGGATTTGTTTTAGGTCCTCATTAGTGTATTTTACTCCAAAGAATATCTAAGCTTTATTTCCCGACTCCAAGACCATTTCCAGCCACTAAAACAGGAGCTCAAGGTCTATAGTTAAATCTTCCTTCAATTCTTACCTACCTTCTAGGAGATTCTCCTTGATTGCTTTTATCTACGTCCTAACTTTTTAGCCAGTGTGGCAAATCACTTAAAAATATATCACTTGCATTTTATCTAGATTTTGTAGTTGTTTTTATGGAAGGGTACTTCAGGGTGTTTAGTGCTTCATGCTGACGATAATGGAGATCCCATTTTAAAAAATAAATTCAGTTGTTATGATGATATATTTTAGAAGAGATAAAACAAGCAAATATGAATTATTTAAAATATGTTATACTAAAAACATGATGTAATGGAGCCTTACAAATGCTGTCTCTAAGCTGCCAGAAATGACACAGACAGGAAGTAGCAAAGATAGGATTCACATTTCATTCATTCCGAAATCTCTCTCTAACACTTCTGTTAATCCTAGTCTTTTTGTATTACATCAGAATAATATTACTAAGAACCCATATTATTACTTTAGGCTCAAGTTAGTGCCATTAAATGCTGATTCTATGGGTATAAAAATGATGAACTGAAAAACAGCTGCTATGAGATACACTGGAAAGAATCAACAAAATAGTATATGAATTTTAACCAAAAGACTTCCATCATTTTCAATAGTATTAAATCAAAGGAATTTATTTCACTGGTCATAACTGTTCTATGAAAAAGCGCAGAGGATAAATAAGTCTGTGACTGTGGTGAAGAACCTGAAATAATGAACAGCCTGAAACATAACATGACAAAAACTGGTTATTTTAGCAGGACTATTCCTAGACAAAATTTTAAAATAGGAAGAAAATTCATCTGCATGAGCCCTCAAGTCTCCTTTGGTTAATTTTCCTTTCTTCCCATGCTTTCTCTGCCTTTATCCTTTCTACATTCTCTGCAGACCTAGGTAAGTCAATAACATCATAGGGTAAATTAATTCAATATTATAACTTATAATACTTTACATACAGAAGACACATGTGGAAAAATACCAAGTATAAATTTTATCTGTGGCAGTTCAGATACATAGCACCTGAATGAAGAGGATCCTGGGGAATCTTATACTTTTCAAATCGGATGATATGGATAAACTTATAATCTACTTCCATAAATGATTTTTTTAAATTATACCTTAAGTTCTAGGGTACATATGCACAACCTGCAGGTTTGTTATATATGTATATATGTGCCATGTTGGTGTGCTGCACCCACTAACTCATCATTTACATTAGGTATATCTCCTAATGCTATCCCTCCCCCTCCCCCCTCCCCCCACCGCATGACAGGCCCCGGTATATGATGTTCCCTTTCCTGTGCCCAAGTGTTCTCATTGTTCAATTCCCATCTTATGAGTGAGAACATGCAGTGTTTGGTTTTCTGTTCTTGTGATAGTTTGCTGAGAATGATGGTTTCCAGCTGCATCTATGTCCCTACAAAGGACATGAACTCATTCTTTTTTATGGCTGCACAGTATTCCATGGTGTATATGTGCCACATTTTCTTAATGCAGCCTGTCATTGATGGGCATTTGGGTTGGTTCCAAGTCTTTGCAATTGTGAATAGTGCCGCAATAAACATATATGTGCATGTGTCTTTATAGCAGCATGATTCATAATCCTTTGGGTATATACCCAGTAAGGGGGTGGCTGGGTCAAATAGTATTTCTAGTTCTAGATCCTTGAGGAATCACCACACTGTCTTCCACAATGGTTGAACTAGTTTACAGTCCCACCAACAGTGTAAAAGTGTTCCTATTTCACCACATCCTCTCCAGCACCTGTTGTTTCCTGACTTTTTAATGATTGCCATTCTAACTGGTATGAGATGGTATCTCATTGTGGTTTTGATTTGCATTTCTCTGATAGCCAGTGATGATGAACACTTTTTCATGTTTCTGCTGGTTGTATAAATGCCTTCTTTTGAGAAGTGTCTGTTCATAACCTTTGCCCACTTTTTGATGGGGTTGTTTTTTTCTTTTAAATTTGTTTGAGTTCTCTTTGTACTCTACAAGTGGGAAGAGAGTGGGAGCCAATATTCAACATTCTTAAAGAAAAGAATTTTCAACCCAGAATTTCATATCCAGCCGAACTAAGCTTCATAAGTGAAGGAGAAATAAAACCCTTTACAGACAAGCAAATGCTGACAGATTTTGTCACCACCAGGCCTGCCCTGCAAGAGCTCCTGAAGGAAGCACTAAACATGGAAAGGAATAACTGGTACCAGCCACTGCAAAAACATGCCAAAATACAAAGACCATCAATGCTAGGAAGAAACTGCATTTACTAACGAGCAAAATAACCAGCTAATATCATAATGACAGCATCAATTCACACATAACAATATTAACCTTAAATGTAAATGGGCTAAATGCTCCAATTAAAAGACACAGAATGGCAAATTGGATAAAGAGTCAAGACCCATCAGTGTGCTGTATTCAGGAGACCCATCTCACGTGCACAGACACACATAGGCTCAAAATAAAGTAATGGAGAAAGATTTACCAAGCAAATGGAAAACAAAAATAGGCAAGGGTTGCAATCCTAGTCTCTGATAAAACAGACTTTAAACCACAAATATCAAAAGAGACAAAGAAGGCCTTTACATAATGGTAAAGGGATCAATTCAACAAGAAGAGCGAACTATCCTAAATATTTATGCATCCAATACGGGAGCACCCAGATTCATAAAGCAAGTCCTTAGAGACTTACAAAGAGACTTAGACTCTCATACAATAATAATGGGAGACTTTAACACCCCACTGTCAACATTAGACAGATCAACGAGACAGAAAGTTAACAAGGATATCCAGGAATTGAACTCATCTCTGCAGCAAGCAGACCTAATAGACATCTACAGAACTCTCCACCCCAAATCAACAGAATATACATTCTACTCAGCACCACATCACACTTATTCCAAAATTGACCACATAATTGGAAGTAAAGCACTCCTCAGCAAATGTAGAACAGAAATTATAACAAACAGTTTCTCAGACCACAGTGCAATCAAACTAGAACTTAGGATTAAGAAATTCACTCAAAACTGCTCAACTACATGGAAACTGAACAACCTGCTCCTGAATGACTACTGGGTACATAACGAAATGAAGGCAGAAATAAAGATGTTCTTTGAAACCAATGAGAACAAAGATACAACATACCAGAATCTCTGGGACACATTTAAAGCAGTGTGTAGAGGGAAATTTATAGCACTAAATGCCCACAAGAGAAAGCAAGAAAGATCTGAAATTGACACCCTAACATCACAATTAAAAGAACTAGAGAAGCAAGAGCAAACACAATCAAAAGCTAGCAGAAGGCAAGAAATAACTAAGATCGGAGCAGAACTGAAGGAGATAGAGACACAAAAAACCCTTCAAAAAATCAATGAATCCAGGAGCTGGTTTTTTGAAAGATCATCAAAATTGATAGACCGCTAGCAAGACTAATAAAGAAGAAAAGAGAGAAGAATCAAATAAACACAATAAAAAATGATAAAGGGGATATCATCACCAACCCCACAGAAATACAATCTACCATCAGAGAATACTATAAACACCTCTGTGTAAATAAACTAGAAAACCTAGAAGAAATGGATACATTTCTGGACATATACGCTCTCCTAAGACTAAACCAGGAAGAAGTTGAATCCCTGAATAGACCAATAACGGGCTCTGAAATTGAGGCAATAATTAATAGCCTAGCAACCAAAAAAAGTCCAGGACCAGAAGAATTCACAGTTGAATTCTACCAGAGGTACAAAGAGGAGCTGGTACCATTCCTTCTGAAACCTTTCAAATCAATAGAAAAAGAGGGAATCCTCCATATATGATTTTATATGTCATTCTGAAATAATTCTACCTATAAGAAATATCTTGAAGCACTGCTAATCCTTTGCATGAAATCATCTATGCAAAAGATAGTGCTATAAAATTCCAATAAATTGTTGTCTTAAATAATTGTAATGCTCCTAGCTAGTCACTATACTTTTAAAATATTCTTTTAGTCTTTCAGATTAATCATAGAATAATGATATGTTAGGAATGTTTATCACTTTAGTAACATAGAAATGCTGGTGAGAAATTAGGTCAGTGTGAATTTAGGTCAGTAACCAGTAACACACACACACATATACATAGACACACAATATAAGTATCTAATTTGGGGTTTATAATAGACTGTGGAGGTTTACAATAAAATAAAACATTATAATGTTTTGCTTCTCATTAAATATTTATGTCTTGTCCTTTCCTTAATTTTCCTTTTCCTTTCCTTTCCTTTTTTTTTTTTTCCTATTCCCTTTCTTTTCCTTTTAAATAATTATAATGTAATAAAGGATTATGGTAGTTATTTCTTGATACTTCCCATTACATTGTTGCTAAAATTGTTTATCCCTACTATCCTTACTCTTATACCCAAGTGGTTAACCCAGACCCCTCTCATTACAGTAACATGGAGGAAGCATCTTTCAAGTGTGAGTTACCACCGGCATTCATTGAATCAGACTATTAACTCCTTGAGGGAAGAAATCAAGTCATGTTCACCACTATAGTCTCAATGTCAATTAAAGTGGTTTGAACAAATCAGTACTCCATTTGACAAAAGTTAAACAAACATATGCTGCCACAGACTTTGATAATATAAGATCTGCAGTTTTAACTATGAAGTCTTAAGTTTATGTGTATTTCAGAGAAAGTTCCTAGAAATATGTGAGTTAGTAAAAAGAAACAGTTACCATTCCACATATGGGAATTGAACCAAGTACTACATTGTTTCAAAACAGCAGTCTTCTACCTTAGTGCTATAAACTCATATGACAAATGTGATATAATATAGTCTATTTGCAAGATCACTTATCAGGCCTTGCTAACAATTATTATACAGTTGTAGTTTTGTTCATGTTATTACTTAGCTTATTATTACAGAAGCCAGTATGTCAAACTGACAATATACCATCTCATAAATTTAAGAACTCAAATTTTCAGCAATTTCCTTAGAGTAATGTTTGTGGGTGAAATTTTAAAAGTTTACAAAAAAAGTAAGTATGTTTCCATCTTGGTGATTATGGTACTGGGAATGCTTCAAATTGTTACTATTTTTTTCTACTTGAAAAAAATATACTAACTGGCTCTTTTGTATCCCATTTCTGTGTATATCAAGTCTAAATTAAATAACCACTTATTGTTTCTTTGGCAAAAGGTATTCTTATCAACGTATGAAATACCCATAACTAAAAGTGAGAATGTAGGCAGTTCAAAAGACTCCTTATCTGGAAAACAATGTAAATACAAAACATTAATTTCAATATGTAGTCTAATATTCAAATTAATATACAGGCTTTTCAAATAGCTAATATTAAGTCGGGACATTCTTATTTACAGTATTGTACCACACTGAAGATTTGATGGTTTGACTTTCAGGAAGCATTAACATTAGGTACAAACTATGTTTTAAATCATTTACATATAATGTGATACAATTCCAGTATCTGTAGCTCCAGAAACAAACCATAAAATTTCCTGCATTTATCAATTAATGTACAAGTAAAAGTCAAAGATTTTTATTCAGGCATGTTTTGGAAGATATTGCTAGCTGTCTTTTATCCTTTTTCCTCTTCTTTACCAATAGAGCCCCAATTTTGTACATAAATGTTAAAATCTTGCATTTCCCAACTTTCAAAGACTGTGAGAGTGGCAATGTGATCCAATACAAGCTAAAATGATATAAGCCAAAGTTACTAGGAGACTTAGGAAAAGCCCTTTAAAAGGAAAAAGAAGACAGGCTCTGTCAGCTTCTCAATGTCTTCCTCCCTTTGCTTTTCCCATCTTTCTGCTTGTAATATGGATATGATGGTATATCGGTGGCAAATACAACATGCACACAACAGCAGGAAGACAAGAGCCAAATGGCTAGGCAGAAAACAACAAGAAGCTGTACTCTCCAGGGGTGTCGCTGAGCGACCTCATCAGCCTCCTATGTGGTAGTAGAGATAATTATAGAAAAAAAAAAACACAGGTTGGTTTGGGACAGTTTTCGGTGGTTTATATTATTAGCACTTGAATGTAACCCATAACTTATCAACTGTCTTAGCAGTAAATATATTGAACCATATGTGTACGGTTTCTGAGTTTTTTATTTAACTCCATTAAATATTTATGGAGTAGTAATTCATTACAGAACCTGACCAAGTTCATAGCTTTCTCAAAGTGCCTAACTTGCTTCAGGGATTAATTTGCCTACTGGTTGGATAAGACCAGTTAGCTTTGATATATAGAATATTGCACCAGCTAAGGGGAAAACCTCAATTATGATGAATGACAACAGGGCATCCAAGTTGAAGCCAAACTATTTGAAATACTGGCCAGCATATTTGGAATGGGTAATTTTGATAATTTATCAAAATATGTGTGTGTGTGTGTGTGTGTGTGTGTGTATGTATATATATATATATATATATATATATATTTTTTTTTTTTTTTTTTTTGAGACGGAGTCTCGCTCTGTCGCCCAGGCTGGAGTGCAGTGGCCGGATCTCAGCTCACTGCAAGCTCCACCTCCCAGATTTATGCCATTCTCCTGCCTCAGCCTCCCGAGTAGCTGGGACTACAGGCGCCCGCCACCTCGCCCGGCAATTTTTTTGTATTTTTAGTAGAGATGGGGTTTCACCGTGTTAGCCAGGATGGTCTCGATCTCCTGACCTCGTGATCCGCCCATCTCGGCCTCCCAAAGTGCTGGGATTACAGGCTTGAGCCACCGCACCCGGCCCAAAATGTATATTTTAAACATTAATTTTATTTCTGAGAAGCACAGCCAGTTTGTTATTAAAACAATTTATCATTTATTAATGGTGAATAAGTAGCAGGCAAGTTGCCACATTCACTATTAACTTGTCCCAACTTTCCTCTCACTTGTTTGCAGAAAGATAATATGCATAACTTCTTTGGAAGCCTAATAGCAGTTATCATCTTTGTAAAAATGAACTTATAGAAAAAAGATTGAAAAATGGGTTTTTAAAATTAAGAAACTGGATTTCCTATATTTAGAGTAATAACACTGCTTCTTCACCTAGCAGAACTACATAAGTGCACTGATACAGAGGCATCTTAAAGTCTATTTGGCACATGATCTGTGTGATAAGACTGGCAACTTCAGTAAGGGTTATCATGACTTGTTATCACAACTCTAATTTTAGAAGTGAGGATCTATTAGGAATTAAAATGGAGAAAAAGCTATTATGATCTATTTTCGCTCACCTGAATTTGTTGAAATAAAAGGTAAACTATTCGCAGTTTATATTATTATAATTCACCCAAAATTTCATTTGCATTTTATACATATAGTTTCCATTGGTAAGATGAAAGTATAACAACATAATTAAACGAATGACATAAGTTTTAAGTGTTCACATTTTTGATATTTTTATCTAAAGTTTCTTGTGCTTTCACACTTTGATATTTTCATTTTGTTTCTAACATAAATGTAAGGTGCTCAGTATCATGTCTACTCTAGTCCTATAGTGCTTTTGTTTGTGTGGTTAAAAAAAAATAACATGAGATCTCACTTCTTAACAAATTTTCACATGTACAGTACAGGATTATTAACTATATACACATTGTTGTACAACAAATCTTTAGAAATTTTTCATCTTGCATGACTGAAACTCTATAGTTATTGAACAGCAATTCCCCATTTTCTCCTCCTCTCAACCCCTGGAAACCACCATTCTACTTTCTGTTTCTATGTGTTTGACTGTTTAGATACCTCACATAAGTATAAACATTTAATATTTGTCCTTCTGTGATTAGCTTATGTCACTTAGCATAACACCCTCAAAGTCCATCCATGTTTTTGCATGTGACAGGCTTTACTTTTTTATGGCCAAGTACTATTGCACTGTGGACACTCGAGGTGTTGTCACCTCCTGGCCATTGTGAAAAATGCTGAAATAATCATAAGGGTATAAATATATTTTTGAGATCCTGATTTCAATTGTGTTGGATAAATACCTAGAAGTGGGATTGCTGGATCATATGCTAGTTCTTTTTATAAATTTTTGAGGAACCTCCATACTGTCTTCTAAAGTGCCTGCACATTTTACATTCTCACCAACAATGCAAAAAAGTTCTAATTTCTCCACATCCTTGCTAACAGTTTTCTTTTTTTTTTTATTAGCACACATACTTGCTAACACTTAAACAAATTAATTATGACCATCTTGACAGATGAGAGGTGATGCCTCATTGTGGTTTGGAGTTACATTTCCCTGATTATTAGTGATGCTGAGCATCTTTTCACAGATCTGTTGGTCATTTGTTTTTCTTCTTTGGAAAATTTTTTTAAATTATTTGCCCACTTTTAAATTGGGCTATTTATTTTGTTTTTGAATTGTAAGACTTTCTTGTATATTTTGAATATTAACCCCTTATCAGATATATCATGTGTAAATATTTTCTTCCATTCTGTAGTTGCCTTTTAATTCTATTGATTGTCTTGTTATGCAGAAATTTTGTTTGATGTTATCCCACATGTCTATTCTTATTTTTGTTGACCATGTTTCTGGTGTCAAATCCAATAAATCATTGTCAAGACCAATTGGTAAGAAGCTTTTTCTGTGTTTTCTTTTAGGAATTTTATGGTTTCCAATCTTATGTTTAAGTTTTTAAATCCATTTTGAGTTGATTTTTTTTGTATGGGTATTCGGTTTTCCCCACACTATTTCTTGAAGAAACTCTTCTTTCCCCATTGTATAGTCTTGATGCCATTGTCAAAGATCATTTGAACGTATATGAGTGAGTTTATTTCTGGGCTCTCTTCTGTTACATTGGTCTGTATGTCTTTATGACAGTAATACAGTGTTTTCATATTGTAGTTTTGAAATCAAGGAATGTGAAGCCTCTATTTTGGTTATTTTTTTTTTAAAGACTGTTATGGCTATTCAGAGTCCTTTGAGGTTCCATGGGAGGTAGGGGAGTTTTTCCAAATTATAGAATTGAAAAAACAATGATATAATTCACTATAAAAATACCACTGGGATTTTGGTAGAGATTGCATGAATTTGTAGATTGCTATACATAGCATGGGCATTTTAGCAATATTAAGTCTTCAAATCCATATACACAAGAGCTTCTTCATTTATTTAGGCCCTCTTTAATTCATTTTATCAATATGTAATAATTTTTAGTTTACAGGTCTTTTGCTTCCCTAATTAATTATTTTTGTTGGTGTTATTGTAGATGAGATTAGTTTCCTAACTTCCTTTTTGAATTATTCATTGTTAATGTACAGAAATGTAACCAATTTTTTTGTGTGTTGATTTGTATCCTGCAACTTTGCTGAACTGATATATTAGTTCTAACAGTTTGTGGAATCTTTAGGGTTTTCTATGTATAACGTCATGTCATCTGTGAACAGAGGAAATTGTACCTCTTTCTTATTTGTATGCCCTTTATTTCTTTTTCTTGCCTAATTGTTCTGGCCAGTTCCTTGATATGTAAGGAGAGTTGAACTCCAAATCCAAAGTATTCTGGCTTCTAATCAGGGCCCTAAGTCAGGCAAGACAATTACCAGTTGCTTGGGTAGCCATCCCAGGAGCTGAAATGCAGGATACACTCTCCACTCCTCTCCTTTCCTCCTGAAGGAGAAGCTTCAAGTTGTGTACCTTTTCTACTCACACCAAGTCATGCTGATTGGACCAAGCCATCCCCTCTTTTTTTGTTTTCTCAGTGGCCCTCCAGGAATCCAAACTCTGCCTGTTCTGTCAGTGCTCTGAATGAGGCACTCACAGAAACCAGTCCACCAGACAGCCCTCCAAAGAGCTAGAACTTTACATGCATGTTCCACTCTTCTCTTTTCCCTTGACAGAGAAGTAGGGAGCCAGGACATTCTCTCTTAGTGTTGAGAATCGGCTGATGCAGGTAAAGTGAAATTGCTCTTCTTATCTGTTTTAATGCAAGTGTTCCCAGCTTTGTGCTCACCTGGGATACTGCAACTTTTTAATTGAATTCTGGAATTCTCAGAAAGGTATTTTGCTCCATCTATTATTGCTTAATCAATATTTCTGTGGAGGGGCTGGGACTTCTTATTATGTCATTTTTGCTGACGTCAGTACTCCCACAGTGCTTTTCTCTTAACTTTTAAATAAATTATGTTAATTTTATCTGCCAGTGCTTTTAAAAATAACTTTGGTTGATACAGCAAGACAAAATGAAAACTCTTTGAATTGGCAGACATAATTGGATTTTCGAAGTTCCATTATGTCCCAAAGGATGCATAATTTTGCTCTCAACTATAGAGAAAGTTATAGTTGCTCTTGCTTCAAATGTAGTCCACTCTTTTTTTCTAATCAGTACTGTAGAATGATTTGTAAACCAGGTTAAACTTGCCTCAGAAAACAAGGTTTTAAAAATATTTTTCTTTAAATAAATATGCAGACTTGAAGTTATTTATACAGTATATGAATAAAATATGGAAAAGTTAACATCTTTATGTCTCTAAGTTCATGCCAAAACTTAGCTGTATTCATATGGTACCTCCAGTATGTCATCTAATTAGAAAGAGTTGACATTCATCACTTATTTTCATGAATCTAGACATGCCAAACTGTCTCAGGGAATAATTTAGCTCGAAGCTTCAGTCCATAATTTTGAAATTGACATCTATACTTGTCACTACTGCTGTAACTTTCATGTGAGGATAACATTTCTATCAGTGGCAGCTATAATCAAATGAAAAATGTGCTGAAATATACCCAGTAAATTAGGTAAGTTATCGACAGTGCCAAACCAATGATGCTCGCAATATGTTCCCAAATTCTGCCAAGGAGTACCTGAAAACTTGAAGCACTCAGAGTATATTTTAAAAGAAATGATTAAAATTTTCTGATTATAACAAATTGCACAACATATATTTTGTTTAGGAAGCTACAGCTAAAAGCACTAGTTGTATACAAAGCTTAAAGATATGAGTGTATCAAACACAAAGACTTCACAGATAGCCTACGATACATGCTTAATGAATATTTGCTACATGTATGAAGTAATGTATTCTTGTATAGAAAATGACAAAGATGCTTGGCTTTTTATGAGAATGTTTTTCAATAATATTCCAAAGAATATTAAAAAGCAAATTTGCTCCTCTTTTATAAGGAATAAATAAAATTAATATGTGCCAGGGAAAGAATTTTCCTTGAAGAAAAACACCCACAAAATTAATAATGAAGTAAGATTATTACTGTTGTGCTATGTCTTGAGTTTCATTAGCAGAAAGCGTCACACTGACTTGAAATTAATATTTGTTTTGGAAAACATTGATGGATTCTCTAACTGCATCTTACCATCTCTTATTGCACGCTTGCCTGTCATCATCCATAAAGTATTCATATCTATTAAATCTCCTTGAGGAGTGAGCCTAATCCTCATGTGACTGTCATTGAAGGCCAAGAATTATCCTGTGAGGGTGCTGTTGTTGCTATTTTTTCAATCACTTTGATTCTTTAAGCCATCTTTACCACTCTTAAGCCCTTTTGAAATGTCTAAAGCTGTTTGCACAATAAACTGGAGGCAGTTTGTGAACTGCATAAGAGAACCAGGCTTAGGAGCCTGTCTACCAAACCATATACTTTTGCATGGAATTGCATCTGCATGGAGGAAGGGGAGTCATTTTTCAATTAGCAAAGGTGCCATAAGGGCTAGTGGTGTCTTTGTTGACATCTTTTCTGGAGGATTACCAGAACTTTGCAAATTACTTCTAATGTCTATCATTACTTCCTTCCAATTTCATTATCTAAAGCAGTCCCAGAATATTTTTGAATACTCTAGATATTTAATTATCTTTTATATGTCATACACAAATCTTCAAAATCTGAAGCCTAGTAACATTTCCAGACTTCACTTCCTTTCTTCCATAGTACTATAGGTCTGCTTAAAATCTTGGTTAGGCAAAGCACATATATCATCCTCACTTCCCATAGCTTTCTCTCCCTTCAAAATTGAGAAAAAATAAATAAAACAAGAACTAACAATTTGAGAATACTCACTGTAACTAGGTACCATTGTAGGTACTTTATGAAGTAAATAAGTTACTATTATAATTTTCACTTTAGAGATGAATAAACTGAGGCAACAAAAAGTAAAGTAACTTGTACGTCATGTAACCAGTAAGTGGTGAAGCCAAGTACTGAAGTGTATAGTGAGTGAATCAGAATCTAATAATATCTCTATGTTCACATTCCAACAGTAATAACATTTTAGAGAATGGGAAATCTTGAAAAACTGCAATATAATGTTTAATAAATCTTTAAAAAATCTTTAATTCTGTGTCAACACACGATTACTTTCTCAAAAGAAGAATATTTTCTCAGTATTTTCTGGTGGCTTTCCAGAATCCATAAAAATACAACCCCATTTGCCTTTTCTCATAGTGAGACCTGTAAATATATCTTTTGTGCTGTCTACAATACATCTCATCACATGTTTTTACCTAGTGTCTCACAGTGTTACTAAAAGTCAAATATTTGTCACAGAGAACTGAGTGCGCTTCAAATATTTGTCACAGAGAGAACTGAGTGCAAGGAAATTGGTTACACAGGAGGTGGAGGAGCTGAGAGGCCCAAAAGAAAGCAGAGAGTAGCAAGAGCTGGAAGCCACTGTGTATGTAAACAGGAACAGGCATGTTTCTGAAGCCTAGGGCCTTGATTCATATAGCAGAGGTTGAAACCATAGTAGGCTTATTGGGCAGGAGCCAAAACCATGATGGAGGAGATGTAGCTGCTGCTAGTGAAGGCCCCTGTGATGGGAGAGAAATACTCTGGCTTTTCCCATTCCTCTTTCTTCTCCAACCACTGTCTCCCATTGGTTAGTTACAGCCAGAAACCAGCTAATAGGTCTTCTCCCTAGACCTGGAGCAAGGCAGAAGAAGGGCAAGGATTGGTTTTCAGGGTTAATAGGCTCCATCCTTGGTCACCTAGTGAATATGTTGTTCTTAGGCCTTCATCTGGAGATCTCCCTGTTCCTCTTATAGACTCCCACAGAACCATGTAATTCACTTGATATAACACCTCGGGTATTATTTTCTTGCAAATTAATAATAGTTAATTTATGAACAATTACCAAGAGACAGACACTAAATGTTATACATATTCTCATTTAAACCTCCCAACAATCATAAAATCAAGTCTGTATTTTTTCTTAAAGTTTAAGTTCCATGAAGACAGGGTGCATGTCTATTTACCTTGTTCTGTATTATTAACCTAGGATTCTGGAAACCCATACTTTCTTATTGAATCATTAAAATTCCTAGAAATAAATCTGAAAAAAGGATTACTGGGTAAACTTTTGAAAACATTTTATACTAGCTAAAGGCATTTTCTTTTGTATTTAGATAAATCTATTCAAAGAATCACTGAATTTTATGTGTGTCGATCTGGAATATATCTAGCTAGCTAGCTATCTCAGGTAAATTTGGAAAAGAAGCAAATAGCAAGTATACACTCAATAAAATAATGTATCAATTGAAAAAAATCATCCCATATGTAGTATGTAGTCTAAAGTAGATAGAAAATACGAGAGAAATATTAAGAAACATGTATGATTGCTTGTGCATACTTAATATATATATAATGGGATTTTGAAAAGGAGAGAATGAGTTAGAAGTAGTATTTGAAGAACTGACAGGTATTTTCCCAGAAGTAAATGAAAATATAAGCTTCAAATTGAAGGGACCTATAGGCTTTAGAAAAAAAAATAAGTAAAAATAAATCTACACTAAATAAATTGTAGAAGGAATGCAAAACATTAGATACGAAGATAAATTCTTGAAAGTTACCAGGGAGCCTACAGAGCATCAAAATCAGAATCATGGCCAGCTTATCCACAAAGATGGCTGCCAGAACTGAAATATCTTCTGTGTTGAGGAAAGTGAGCCAAAAATTAGCATTTTACATTCACTTGAGTTCTAGCACTCAAGATTGAAAGCAAAATAAAGACACTTTAATTTGAAAATTAGACATTCTTTTGTTTCACAGAATCTATAAAGGGTGCATTATAAAAAGAAAGTTAAATCTGGTAGGAAAGTAGAATTCAAATGCCCACCCGCTGGGCCTTATACACATCTCGTGTTGGCTAGCAAAGTGTGTGGATGACTTTTGGCTAACTTTCTGCCCATTTAAGTACAAACTCATTTCCCACTGAAGACAAAAAGACCTGAAAATGTGTTACATATTTTTTGGCATTGATAGCAGGAATCTTTTGGTTTGTGCCTATAATACATTTCTAGTGGGGATATATATTCTAGGATTCTGTTTCCTACTATGACACTTTTTTTTTTTTCCCAAGATTTTCCTCTAGATGTTGTAATCTTTAGAATGATGTAGGCCAGCTCTGATATGTGGTTGTTGGACCCAACTTTTGGCTGCCTCTAAAAGCAACTCCCATCATGCAGGGTTCTCAATCTGAATAGCCAGTGAAACCTCTTAAGAACAGAGATCCTTAAACCCTATTTCAGACGTTAAAAAATACTGTGTTGTTGTCAAATCTTTAACAGATGTATTAGTGCAGCCAGAATTGATAAGCACTACTATAGAGGTTCGGCTGCACTGGTTTTAAATTGATACAGATTTTTCAGAACCAAGGACTAGATATCGTAGGGAGCAGGGAATGTGTACTGAATCTGTGGGAAGATTGCGTAGGAATGCTCGAAGACCAACATTCCTGTCTTTAATGATAGCAGCTTCCCTCTTTGTGACAGCATAGCACATGCAGCCAAGCAGTTTGCATCAAGCACTCCAGCTAGATTAGGAAGTGTTGACTTTCAAATTAGAAGTCAACATTTAACTTTGATTATACATGAAACTACAAAGCCAAATATTGGTAAGTCCCTAATATCCCTTTTTATATTAGTGCTATTCTAAATGTTATATATGTACCACATACTATTATAACTGAAATACGAATTTACTTATTTACACTGTTTTATTGCCTTATTCCAAAAAGATGAAGAAAAATGTAAACAATGGCTTAAGTAGAAATCTATGCAAAGATTTCTATGCATCAGACTCTCATATCTATTTAAAATATCCCTTAGCAGATGAGAAAAAATAATAAAGTAAAATAAACACATGAGGCTCTAGCACTTTAATAGCAATTTTAAGTTATAGTTACAAAAATGAGTTTAAAAACATATGGCATGTATTAGCCATAGTTTCAGTTTCAAAAAGAGAGTAAGCTCTGAGCCTAATTATAAGTATGCTGTCCAATTAGCCATTGTGTACATCTTTTTAATCATTCATGTAAATAACTTGACTTCCAAAATTCTATAACAAGTTATTAGTCCATTCTGAGGTGTAAGACTTAATACAACATGGCCTTTGACCTTGAGGAATTTGCAACCTGGAACAAGAAAAAATTCCAGTTCTATTTTATTTTAAATGTTTACTAGAAAAATCAATTCGATACCAAGATTTATCATAGCTCCAAACCAAAACAGTTGGAACCTTTTATGGTATCATTTTTATAAAACCTCACCTTTGTATTTTCTCATAGTATTATGAATGCATTGTAATATCTTTTTGTGGCTTCTCTGCCCTATAGGATACACTTAGTAATTAAACATCAGGTTATTCATTACAAAAGCATTTTCTAAAAGAAGCAGTATTGTGTTGTGGCTAAAGTCATGTGCTCTGTTTCCAGAGATCAGTTCAAACAAAGGTTAACTGAGTGATCCTGAAGAATTAACCCAGGCTCTCTGTGCCTCATTCTAAAAGTGAAGAATGATGAAAAATATAAAGAAAATATTGAGAGTCAAACAAAAAGGGAAAAGAAAATTCATGTTATTAATGTAGGAGGTCAAGTATCTTAACTAATTGCAATTCCATAAAGAACACACAAAATGAAGGAAACATTACAGAAAGACAAGGTAGTTTTCCAGAACTGAAGGCCTGAGCCTCTGTGTGGTGGAGCCACCATATAAGTATTTTATAGTTACTGATGCTATAGTTAATGCAGTTTTAAATTTTTCAGAAATACAACTGATTATTTTATATTGAACTTGCATATTTAGAATTTGTCTGTCTTAATTAGTTCAGGTAGTTGTTTTATAGATTCCTTGGGGTTTTGTATAAAATCAATTATGTCATCTGTGAATAAAAAAGATTTTACTTCTTTTCCAAATTTTGTGGCTTTTCTTACTGTACTACCATGGCTGAACCTTCTGATACAATGTTGAGTACAAGTTACAGCAATGAATATTCTTGCTCTGCTCCCTACCTTGAAGAATGCATTTGATTAATTAAGTCTAACATTAGCTGTAGATTTTTGTAGGTACTCTTATTAAATGGAGGAATTTTTTTTTCTATTCTAGACTTGGTAAGGGTTTTTATGACTAAAGTTTATTTAATTTTGTCAAATTCTTTTGTCTGCATTTATTGTGATGGTCATATGATTTTTCTCCTTCATCCTGTTAATATGGTGAATAAAACTGTTTGATTTTTCAGTGTTAACCCTCAGATAAGCCTAACTTGTTAATATGCATGTTTTTTAGTATATTGGTAGATTAAATTTGCTAACATTTTGTTAAAGATTTTTGTGTCTGTTCCTTAGCAAAAAACTTGATACCAGGTTTTGGTATCAAGGTTAGTTGGGAAGTGTTACCTCTTCCAGTATTTTTTGAATGCGTATGCTTAATATTGGTAATATTTCTTCCTTTAATACTTGATAGAAGTTACCAGTGAAACCATATGGTTAAAAAAGCAAGAGCCAATTTTATCTGTTCACAAGAGGTACACTGAAAATAAGAGGATGGAAAATAATCTATCATGCAAACTGGAAGCATATGAAAGCTAGTGAGGCTACAGTATTATCAGAAAAATGTAAAATATAAGACAAAGACTTTAAAAAGAGAGACAGAGATTTCTGATAACGGTAAGCAGGATAATTCATCAGGAAGATGTAGCAACCCTAAATGTGTATGCACCAAGTAACAGATTCTAAATGTACGAAGCAAAAACTCACAGAAAAAAAGAGAGAAATAGAAAAATACGCAGCCATATTTTACAATACATCTCTCTTGGAAATTGAAAAAGGTTAGAGGAAATTAGTAAGAATACAGAAGATCTGAATATCACTCTCAATCACCTTGTTCTTGTTGATATTTACAGAACGTTATATCCGACAAATGCAGAACAATCTTTTCACATGTACAGAATATATTCCAAGATAGACCATATATAGAACATTGAAACAATAAAATCCTTCAAAACTAAACATTTTTCCCAAACATTGCATTAGCTGCATCCCACAAATTTTGCTACATTTTTATTTTTATTCAGTTTGAAATATTTTTAATTTGTTTGCGATTCCTTCTTCAATGCATGGGTTATTTTAAAATACGTTGTTTAATTTAGAACATTTAGGGATCTTCTATTTTTTTTTTTTTAATTTCTAATTATGCTGTTATCAGAGAATACACTTCACAGGCCAGCAGAGGGGTTACTTGTTCTTCTTTTCAAATCAAATAAGGGAGCGGAGGATACCTCAAAACAATCACATAATTTTGGAATTTCTGTCAACTTCTTATAGTAATCTGACATTAATCCCTCAGCCTGATGAGTAAAGAGAGCAAAGAAGTTGAGAGTAATTTTAAATAGAGAGAGGGATTAGGGTAGTTTAGGTGCATCCATCACCTGACTTAGCAAGGAGCAAAACTTTCCTATGGTTAATAAGACATATTGCTCATCATTGGGAAAGAGGACTTGAACTGCAAAAGAATGTGGGATGCATCATTAGGAAAACAGCTAAAGGAGGCTGGAGGAGAATGTGCTGCAGAGGAATTTCTGTTTTCGGAGAATAGAGTTGTTTTATTGGGCCCTCATGTGATATTGGCTGGCGGTTGGCCAGGTTCTGCAGATACACATTTGTACAAGCACTCTTTTTTTTACTGACTCTGAGAGTTAATTTTATATGTTAACTTAACTGGGCTAAGGGATGCCCAGATAGCTGGTAAAACATTATTTCTCTGTGTGTCTGTGTGGGTATTTCCTGAAAAGATTAGCATTTGAATCAGTAGACTAAGCAAAGAAGATCCAAGTTCAACAGTGTGAGCAGGCATCATCCCATCCATTTAGGACCAAGAACAAAAGACAGATGAAGATTGAATTCTTCCTCCATCTTCTTGAGCTGAGGCCCATTGTCTCCTGCCCTTGGATACAGAAGTCCCTGCTTCTTGGGGCTTCAGATGTCAGGAGTTAACCACTGGCTGCCCCAGTATTCCCATACCTTCAAGCCTTGAACTGAGAGTTACACCCTCAGCTCCCCTGGTTCTCACTCAGAATGGATTACACCTCTGGCTTTCCTGGCTCTCCAGCCTGAAGATGTCATATCATGGGACTTCTCAGCCTCCATAATCACATAAGCCATTTTCCACAATAAAATTCCCTCCAATCAATCATATCTATCTATCTATCTATCTATCTATCTATCTATCTATCTATTATCTATCTATCTATCTATCTATCTATCTATCTATCTATCTATCTATCATCTGTCATTAGTTCTGTTTCTCTACAGAATGCCAGCTGACTTTTGCAATGTTCATAAAGTTTTCAGTCTATTTAAAATCTCTACTTAAACACATGATGTTTTCACGTTGTCAGCCATATGCATATCTTTTTAACTGGCATAATTTTATCAGGGAAAATCTGAAGTTGCACTGGCTATTTTGAGAAAACTTTGACGTTATTGAGTGTGTTTGAGAGGCACTTTACAGCAAACAACAAGAAAAAGAAAAGACGAGAAAGAAAGAGAAACTCCTCATGAACAGATTCTGTCTCATCTGCCTAAAAAGTAAGTTATTATATTTACTATAGTAGATCTCCTAAATTTTGCTGGAAGGTAATTCCTTCTCATATTTCCTTTTTAACCTTCCTATCCTTATCTTTTCCTTTTTTCTTGGGAAATATTACACATTAATTGATCACAGCTTTTTGATATTTGAATACAATGGTTTATTTGTGGTTTATTTGTGTTAGAACAATTTCAAGCAAGATTTGTTATATTTTGAATAAGTTAGAGTGATTTAATTTAAAATGTAAAATGACTACATTTTTCTCTCTGATATGGTACCCATGTAAAAATAACACTAGCATATTTTTATTAAAAGAAAATTCAGTTTTAATATTTCATGATTTAAACTTTATACAATTATCATAATAGCAATAGGCCTTGTAAGCTATTATTGCTTCCTCAAAGGCTTTCAGATTACAAAAATAAAAAATTGCACTCAACCACATGAAATAATATTAAGCATCAGTTAAACGGTTTAGTGTGATGAATTATTTTAATGCCACCATGCTATCAACTATGAAACTCTAATGACTAACTTAAATTATAACTTCCAGATCTTTACTCAACTTAAATTTTTTTTACTATTATTAAAAGGAGTTAACTAATAAATGATATTTGACTACTTGAATAATTTTAAGAAAAAGATACAGGCATATGTCACCATACAGTTTTAAATTAACTTTTAAAACTTTTATATGTAGAATGGCTATCAAGCAACGCTATGTACAAATGTCTTGATGATTATATTTCTTAAAATTTGTTAAGGTTCTAAAAAAATGTGTACTTATAGAAAATATAGCTACAAAATTATTAATTTTTCATCTTCTAGTTCTCTTTTGCCCAAAAAGTCAGTTAATTATTTTAGTTAAAGGTGATAATTACTATAACAAATTGAGATAATGCTAGCTATAATGCTTCCATAGGAATAAAAATATGCATACAAATTATAAATAGTTTGTAATTCTAATAAGTTGTAAAGTTTATTAATATGATAAATTTAGTAATACATACACCAATGTGCTGATTAATTTATTTCTTTTTTTTTATTATACTTTAAGTTCTAGGGTACATGTGCATAACGTGCAGGTTTGTTACATATGTATACTTGTGCCATGTTGGTGTGCTGCACCCATCAACTCGTCAGCACCCATCAACTCGTCATTTACATCAGGTATAACTCCCAATGCAATCCCTCCCCCCTCCCCATAGGCTCTGGTGTGTGATGTTCCCCTTCCCGAGTCCAAGTGATCTCATTGTTCAGTTCCCACCTATGAGTGAGAACATGTGGTGTTTGGTTTTCTGTTCTTGTGATAGTTTGCTGAGAATGATAGTTTCCAGCTGCATCCATGTCCCTACAAAGGACACAAACTCATCCTTTTTTATGGCTGCATAGTATTCCATGGTGTACATGTGCCCCATTTTCTTAATCCAGTCTGTCACTGATGGACATTTGGGTTGATTCCAAGTCTTTGCTATTGTGAATAGTGCTGCAATAAACATACATGTGCATGTGTCTTTATAGCAGCATGATTTATAATCCTTTGGGTATATACCCAGTAATGGGATGGCTGGGTCATATGGTACTTCTAATTCTAGGTCCTTGAGGAATCGCCATACTGTTTTCCATAATGGTTGAACTAGTTTACAATCCCACCAACAGTGTAAAAGTGTTCCTATTTCTCCACATCCTCTCCAGCACCTGTTGTTTCCTGACTTTTTAATGATTGCCATTCTAACTGGTGTGAGATGGTATCTCATTGTGGTTTTGATTTGCATTTCTCTGATGGCCAGTGATGATGAGCATTTTTTCATGTGTCTATTGGCTGTATGAATGTCTTCTTTTGAGAACTGTCTGTTCATATCCTTTGCCCACTTTTCGATGGGGTTGTTTCTGCACAGCAAAAGAAACTACCATCAGAGTGAACAGGCAACCTACAGAATGGGAGAAAATTTTTGCAATCTACTCATCTGACAAAGGGCTAATATCCAGAACTTACAAAGAACTCAAACAAATTTACAAGAATTTATTTCTTAAGGCTAATGTTGAGAGTTTTCATTTTACCCTTTATTTCCCTCTACTCACATATATTTGTATATGTCTAAATAAATAAACATAAGAATATTAAGGATTAATTGAAAGATTTATAATAAAAAGAATATAGAAGACAAAGTTAAAATATTGCCGATGTAAAAGGTCTGAGATAGGTAATTTCGGCTTGTCTAGGTTTCTAGTGCTGATGGAGAGAATGAATAAATATATGAACTGTATGAGAAATATATGAGTGGAATAAATAAAGCTCAAAATTGTTTTGAGTACTGTTGTCCCAGAGTGAGCCAATTTATTCCTAATGTAAAAAGCTTATAAAATATTACTATAACTTATTACATGGAAAAAATAAAGGAATAAATTCAGAATCTGGGGTGTCTTGTCATAAAATGTCCAAGTTTTCTATCCAGGCAAAATAATTTCCTTATATCACCAAAAATATTTTATATGACCCTCTGAACTTTTTTGTTTACTGAATCATTTTGACACAAAATTTCATTATTTTTGAAAGAAAGGTAATTTCCTAATAAACATTTTAATTATGTGTTTATGAAATATTGCCAATAACGACTTCATAGATATTATGACTTATGTTAGTATTTTACTGAATTGACAACCTTTATTGAATTTTTCTTTTCCTAATTCAAGTAGCAACTCAAAATAATAAAACTTTTAATATTTAGTTTAAACCTAAATTATCTTTGCTCCTCCATATTACAAGTGAAAAGACAATGGAACTATTTGTGATTCATTCCTCAAATTTTAATTAACACAAAATTATAGGTACTTTATTTACCAAACATAGAATTTTTAAAGAATGACAGAAGAGAAATTCAGTCCTTCTATTAATTAAATAAAAATAACAAAATAAATATTTATTTATGTTAACATAAATTAAAATATCTATGTTTAATGATTGTGTATTTCTCAGAAACACCCTTGTGTTCTCTACAAAGAACAATGCATAACGAGTCTAAAAAGTGACGTTGTTTCTGAGTTATTAATTCATTATTCTTACTAATCAGGAACAATCACAGTGCTCACTATTATACAAATCAAAAAGTTTACACTGTTTATAACATGTTCTTCCTCCCAGGACAGTCATGGATTACATCCTGAAGAATTATTGTGTGTTATATGTAAATAGAGGATTTCAATTTCTACCATTGTAATGTTCTGGGATTTTTCATCTTGTGGAAAAGACATCAGAAAAAAAATCTCCCTTAAGACAGTGAAAGGGATGTTATCTGGTACTGTTAAAAACTAGCAACAGTAAAATTTGCTAGAGTCTTTTTCCTCAGATCTGTATCCTTCTGGAGACTTCAAGATGAAGACATTTAGGAATCCTCAGAAGTGGACAAACTTTGAAAGTATGATAAATTGTTTGCCAAAGGTCCTCAGATCAAGTAGACAATTGCAAGAAGTAAATATCTTGCACCTAATGCCAACAGAACAAGAACGAGATATCTAGAGTCACAGATGGTCATGCTTCAAACTGGGCGTTTTTGTTTATTTTCCTAGCCATTTTCTGACCTCTTTCTTGTTTTAAAGTTTTGGATTATTAACAGATATTTTTTAGCTGGTAATGATGATTCTTGAAAGTTTCTATCCTTAATATTGGTTTTGGCATTTGTAGGCCTTGATATAATTCAAATACTGGCAGCAATTTAATTTCTTATGATTTAGCTAAAACATATAAGCAATCTAACCATTGAGTTGGTACTCATTTTTAAAATATTTCAGTTCTATTCAGCTTCTTTTGACACTAGTTTATAAAAATAGATGACTTGGTTTCCTGGATATTTGAACTAACTACTAAAGCATTAATTGAGGGCAAACAGCACAATGGGCCAGAAAGCCAGAAATCTAAAACCCTTTTAAAGATGTACCTAGAGGAATCGCCATACTGTTTTCCATAATGGTTGAACTAGTTTACAATCCCACCAACAGTGTAAAAGTGTTCCTATTTCTCCACATCCTCTCCAACACCTGTTGTTTCCTGACTTTTTAATGATTGCCATTCTAACTGGTGTGAGATGGTATCTCATTGTGGTTTTGATTTGCATTTCTCTGATGGCCAGTGATGACGAGCATTTTTTCATGTGTCTGTTGGCTGTATGCATGTCTTCTTTTGAGAAATGTCTGTTCATATCCTTTGCCCACTTTTTGATGGGGTTGTTTGTTTTTTCTTGTAAATTTGTTTGAGTTCTTTGTAGGTTCTGGATATTAGCCCTTTGTCAGATGAGCAGATTGCAAAATTTTTCTCCCATTCTGTAGGTTGCCTGTTCATTCTGATGGTAGTTTCTTCTGCTGTGCAGAAGCTCTTTAGTTTAATTAGATCCCATTTGTCAATTTTGGCTTTTGCTGCCGTTGCTTTTGGTGTTTTATACATGAAGTCCTTGCCTATGCCTATGTCCTGAATGGTACTACCTAGGTTTTCTTCTAGGGTTTTTATGGTATTAGGTCTAACATTTAAGTCTTTAATCCATCTTGAATTAATTTTCGTATAAGGAGTAAGGAAAGGATCTAGTTTCAGCTTTCTACTTATGGCTAGCCAATTTTCCCAGTACTATTTATTAAATAGGGAATCCTTTCCCCATTTCTTGTTTTTCTCAGGTTTGTCAAAGATCAGATGGTTGTAGATGTGTGGTATTATTTCTGAGGACTCTATTCTGTTCCATTGGTCTATATCTCTGTTTTGGTACCAGTACCATGCTGTTTCGGTTACTGTAGCCTTGTAGTATAGTTTGAAGCCAGGTAGCATGATGCCTCCAGCTATGTTCTTTTGACTTAGGATTGTCTTGGCAATGCAGGCCCTTTTTTGGTTCCATATGAACTTTAAAGCAGTTTTTTCCAATTCTGTGAAGAAAGTTATTGGTAGCTTGATGGGGATGGCATTGAATCTATAAATTACCTTGGGCAGTATGGCCATATGACCCAGCCATCCCATTATTGGGTATATACCCAAAGGATTATAAATCATGCTGCTATAAAGACACATGCACACGTATGTTCATTGTGGCACTATTCACAATAACAAAGACTTGCAATTAACCCAAATGTCCATCAGTGACAGATTGGATTAAGAAAATGTGGCACATATATGCCATAGAATACTATGCAGCCATAACAAAGGATGAGTCTGTGTCCTTTGTAGGGACATGGATGCAGTTGGAAACCATCATTCTCAGCAAACTATCACAAGAACAGAAAACCAAACACCACATGTTCTCATTCATAGGTGAGAACTGAGCAATGAGATCACTTGGACTTGGGAGGTGGAGCATCACACACCAGGGCTTATTATGGGGAGGGGGACGGGGGAGGGATTGCATTGGGAGTTATACCAGACATAAATGACGAGTTGATGAGTGCTGATGAGTTGATGGGTGCAGCACACCAACATGGCACAAGTATACATATGTAACAAACCTGCATGTTATGCACATGTACCCTAGAACTTAAAGTATAATAATAATAATAATAATAAAATAAATTATTTTAAAGAAACACTAAAAAAAAAAAAAAAAAAAAAAAAAAAAGGTGTACCTATACAGGAAGGCTCCTATCGTCACAGAATCAGAGTCCTTTCAAGGACCTTGTTTGGGTAGTAAAATTTTCACAAAAGTAGAGTTTTCAGAAAAGCTAAAGAAGTACTGGTATATAATTGTGAGGCTGATGTTTCACTTTTATAGAAGCGATTAGGAGACCATACCACCTAGGCTCATCTTTCATTTTTTGCTTTAGGGGTATCTGATGATCTTTGTACAAAAAGTTTCATTATCTAATGTATGATAATTCTTGATGAGTCATGGTAGGACATTAAAATACTATTCAAAAACACCATTTGGCTATTGTGGCTGAAACAGATAATTAGGTAAGCTTTAATAACTCTTACCAAATTTGGGACACAAAAGTCCATTGGTTACTACCTTTAATTTAGACAGGACCTGTTACTCAATAAGCTAATGCTTGTCATTAAGTTAATCTTTGATATTATCCAGGATCCTGTTTGGACCATCAGTTTTCCTCCTTTGACAAAAAATAGAAAAACTAATTGTAGAAGGAGAAAACTGCACCTCAGTTTGAGTTTAAAAACTTAGATACTAAAAGGAGTTTTAGATTAGATTAATTTTTTCAGCCCAAACCTCTTTGTTCACACTTTGTTTCACTCTTTACACTGGAGGTGTGAAAATTGGGTAGATGACTACCTGCTATATAACACAGTACGGTGCAAAGAGTAGGAGGATAACAAGACAATATGCCATAGAACACACCCAAGAGGTTCATAAGATTGGACAAGTGGTGATTCAAAACAGAGTTGCTTTAAATATAATAATAATTTTGAAGTGGAATATGTGTTGTCTTAGGTGAAGGACATTGTACCTTCATTTGAACAGATCTCTATGGTTCCAAAAACAAAAATAATTTCATAAAACAAAGAAATAGTAAAATTAGATAATTTATTTAATGTCCCCATATCTGGTTCCACAGATTCTTCAGATTAGGTTTGAGTGCTCTTGGTTTAATTGTTATATTCTTGGTTCTTAACCTGGAAGCAGATTACAAACTCTAAGGAGAATAATCCCGTATTGCATCTATTAGAGAAATCAAATTTTGATCTCCAGTGTTAAGTGCTGCTCCATAGTCACTGTTCTGTCTCATTAAATGATGCAACAAATGATTTTCCAATGAAAAGAACAAGAATATATGCCATTTTCAGAAACTGGAATGACTACCATCAGAAATTCTACACTTAATCATGATGTATCAAACAGAGGTACAGATCTGAATTAGTCATTCCCAGACAACAATAGTCTGTATTCAGGCATAGGATTGGAAATGATCAAATGAATGATTAATATTAAGAACTAAAATGAATACAATTTTTGACATAGTGTTAAACACTACTGAGAACTGGATTACTTTCCTGTATTTAATTAAGCAACATTGAGACAGTGCATATTTTCCCATCTTTATATTAAAATTTAAAACAAACGAAATAAACTTGGCTATTCTCTAGGAAATATTTGCTTCTGAAAGATAATTCTGTGAACTAACCCCAAATTTCTTTTCTTGACACTGATATATTGCTTATCAAGACGCACTTCATTGTGCCCTCCAATCCCAACCTTTCTCTCTCCTTGCAAAATCAGCCTTAAAATCTCAGGCGAGTCTCTTAAACCCTAAAAATTTGTCCTCTTTCTATTCTGGACTAACACTAAGATTATCTCAAGGTGGTATTTTCTTTTACTGTACTAGGCTTAAGAAATTCAGCTTTGCTTCTTCAAGTCTCTGCTTATCTTTAAAAAACATTCTTTGTCTTTTAGAAAATCAACAGTTGACATATTAAAATGATTCTGTGTAATTAAGTAAAATATGTTAGTTACAGGGAGATGGATTACATAAGGTAAAGCTATTTAATAGAATAGATATTTACAAATAGTCATGAAAGGTAAGAAAGGGAAAGAGAATTAATGTGTATTTGGTAACCCCAAGAAATACTATTTGATTTTTAAATATATTATCACATTTAATTCTCAAAAAACCCTCTCAATTTTCCAAAATTTTAGGTAGAAGTAGAACTGGTAAGATTAAATATCTTGCCTAAGCCTCCATGTTTAGTTGTGATAAGTGGGATGTGGGATGTGATAAGAGATCAGGTCTTCTAACTAGCAGTCTTGTATTGCTACTCTTCTGTCCAACTCTGCAATGCTCAAATATTTACTTGGAATTAACCCCAAGACTTAGAACAAAATTATTTTTAATATGAACATGTAAAGACAATAATACTTTTTATGGAAAATATAAAAACAGTGTGAAACATTGATGTGAAACAAACTCAAAGAAGAATTACAAAACCACCTACATTTATTTAGAGCTATTAAACTCATTTATTCAGTAGTTTAAGATATACCTCCTCAAAATGAAACAAACGCTACCCTAAATCCCCCCATTAAATCTAGATGGTTAGCTAATCCACCTTATATAAACTCTGTGTGTGTGTGTGTGTGTGTGTGTGTGTGTGTGTGTGTGAGAGAGACAGAGAGAGAGAAGGACGAAGGCGAAGGAAGGGATAAATAAATTCATTCATTTATTCTCCAACTAATAAGAAGTCAGTGTAACTTTTATACAAAGAACACGACAAGGACAATATGAGAGAATAAAATTAGAGTCTAATTTCATTCATAAACAAAGTTGAAATATCATGAATAAAATATTAGCAAACTAAATCCAGTCAGATATAAATATTTATATCTTTTATGATCAATATAAGTTTCCAAGTATTCCAGACTGCATGGTTGGTTTACCAGTAGATTGTCCATTGTAATTCCTCCAATGGATATATTAAAGGATAAAAATAATACAACCACTTCAATATGTGCAGAAATATTTTAGATGAATTTCAACTCTGAGGTCTTTATTTGTCAGTAAATGAGGAATATCAAAATTTCTTTAACCTGAGAAAGGTTAAAGAAGCAAATATGGTTAATGTAATGGTGAACATGAGAAACATTCCCTTTATAGCCAAAAACAAAATAAATAAATCCATTATCAACATTTGTATTTAACATTTTGCTGGAACTTCTGAACAGCCATAATAAAAAAAAATGATTACAAGATTACAGAAGGTGTTTAGATAACCATAGACTTTAATCCTCCTACTTCCTAACCACAAAATTTATCTCTCTCTCTCTCTCTCTGTGTGTGTGTGTGTGTGTGTGTGTGTCTGTGTCTGTGTCTGGATGTAAAATCCTCTGGATTTGTAGTGATAGTAGAGCTCATTTTTTGAATTTATTGGTGAGGAGAATATATTCTAAAATGTAACTGGACTTTGAATTCTCATTTTGCCTAAGAAAAATGCCTAACAGATGAAACTGTCATATACAAGTAACATAAAAAGTTCTCAATAGATTTAGAATTGAACAGAACTGAATAGAATCACATATGTGGTTGCATGACCTGAAAACACGAATCTGGCCATTCTTTTTTGAATAAATATATAACTCTACACTTATCCTAGGTAGTATTGAATTGATGCATAGTAGATTCTTTGAAACCAGGAAGTAGGTTTGGTATTCATTCATTTATTCAATCATTCAATGACTATGTCCTGAACAAACTTATTCAATTTAATATTTTACCTACCAACTTAAAAAGATGACCACATCTCATTTATTAAGGGAACTTACTTAATTCATTTACTAGTATCTGCATGATTTAGGTAAAAATTGATATGTGTTTTGCTCATTTTCACTAATTTAATACCTGCTATTAGATGATTTTATATGATTCATGTCATTACTATTGACATACTTTTTTTAAAAAAAACATCAGTAATGTGATGTGTAACTTATTTTGATATATCTTTAATTGCATTCGTTTCATAGGTACTGGAGTATATTGCTAGGTTGTTCAAGCACACCATCAACTTTTGGTTGTTTTCTGTGAGCAAACATTATCCTTTGTTCTAAATTGTTATTATTTTTAAAATCCAGACATTGTAAAAAGACTATATTGAAAATGTAGTCTGTAAAATGAATTTCAACAGGAAAAATTCCAATTATTTTGATTACAAAAGTGTTTTAGATGGATAAACAATGAAAAAATCATTTTTTTGTCAAAAATATAAAGTTTGCATTGTTTGATTATCTATACCATTTATTACCTCTAATTTTTGCTTTTTGACCTTATTTATTATCTATTTTAGATTCTCAAAATAACTACATTATCCTTTTAAATTCAATGCACCAAAATTATTACTGCCATAAGCAGCTTTAATAGAACTCTTTTTAATCTTTTGGTAGTTATGGATTAATCACATTGACTAAGCTTAAAGTAAACACGAAATACACTATGGAATACTATGCAGCTATAAATAAGAATGAGATCATGTCCTTTACAGGGACGTGGATGGAGCTGGAGGACATTATCCTTAGCAAACGAATACAGGAACAGAAAACCAAACACTGCATGTTCTCATTTATAAATGGGAGCTAAATGAAGAGAGCAGAAGGACACATAGAGGGGAACACACGCTGGTGCCTTTTGGAGGGCGGAGGAGGGAAGAGATCAGGAAAACAAGTTATGGGTATTAGACTGATGAAATAATCTGTACTACAAACCCCCATAACACAAGTTTGTCTATGTAACAAACCTACACATGTACCCTTGAACTTAAAATATAAAGTTTAAACAAGCAATTTTAAACACTTGTATATCAGACATTTTTCGCTTCTCACTTCTCAATTTTCCTCTTCAAATTTTCTTTTATGTGTGCTTCAGTCTGTGGCCCAGTCTGACTCTATCATCAGGACCACCGGCTTTCCGTAATCATCTTTAAGTTTAAAAACCATCCCAGAAGTGAGATGCCAGTGGCTGCATTGTACCATGTCCAAAGTACCGTAAGAAAGGTGGTCACAGGAATCGTGCACATACAACCAGAGCTCAAAGCTAAGAAAGCAAGGGTAATTTGGATTTCATAGACATAAAGGAACAGGAATCTAATGGAATTCATAGTTAGGTTGATAGAGTGAGCATCTGCTTATCCAGAAAACATAAAAGATACAAAGTTTCAATAGAACCATAAATCAGGTATGAACAGCATTATTCTTCCAGAACCAAGAGGTATTTTTAGGACTCAAAGCATAGATGAAAACTGTCATAGAACAGCTGGGCCACATGGGAAAACAGATTTTTTAAGAAATCTATTTGCAACATTTTCAAATGATTATCTCAAAGATCTTGCAGACCACATGAACATATAATGTATTATCTAAAGTTTTCAAAATTAACATAAAATTAGATGACAATATAGCTTGTAGCTATAGCAAGCTCTAGAGCCAGACTACTTAGGAACACTTCATGGCTCTTTCACTCTTTTTTTTTTTTGAGACAGAGTCTTGCTCTGTCACCCAGACTGGAGTGCAGTGATGTGATCTCGTCTCACTGCAACCTCCGCCTCCCAGGTTCAAGCAATCCTCCTGCCTCAGCCTCCCGAGTAGCTGGGACTACAGGCACCTGCCAACACGCCCGGCTAATTTTTTGTATTTTTAGTGGAGACAGGGTTTCACCATGTTAGCCAGGATGGTCTTGATCTCCTGACCTCGTGAGCCACTCGCCTCAGCCTCCCAAAGTGCTGGGATTACAGGTGTGAGCCACCACGCCCGGCCCTGGCTCTTTCACTCTTTATGCTTGTGACCTTAACACATCACTTATAATCTTTTTGTGTCTCAGTTTCCATATCTGTAAAATGAGTATATTTATACTCTCTATCTAGTTGGACTATTATAAAAATTAAATGTATTAGTAGATAAAAATTAGAGTAGTACATGACAGATTGTAAGTACTTCCAAAATGTTAATTTTTATTAAATATTAGCTTTAATGTCACTAAGTATAAGTGAGTTAAATTCTCCTAACACACTGGAAAGACTCAGACTGGATCAAAAAGCAAAGTACAACTATAAGCTATTTATAAGGGTCACACTCAAAACAAAATGACAGGAAAGATTAAACGTAAAGTTTAGACAAAAATATATCATCAAACAAGAACAAAAAAAGAAATCAAACATTAAGGTAATATTATTAAAAATTATCTCCCCTTGCCAGGGTGAGGGGTCCCCAGCCCCATGATGGGCCCTAGCTTAAAAAATAAATAAGTACAACAGTAAAAAGAGTTTTTATAAAGTATAACATTTTAAAAGTATGTTTGGCCGGGCATGGTGGCTCACGCCTGTAATCCAAGCACTTTGGGAGGCGGAGGCAGGCAAATCACTTGAGGTCAGGAATTCATGATCAGCCTGGCCAACATGGTGAAATACTATCTCTATTAAAAATAGAAAAATTAGCTGGATATGGTGGCACATGCCTGTTATACCACCAACTTGGGAGGCTGAGGCTGGAGAATTGATTGAACCTGGGAAGCAGAGGTTGCAGAGAGTTGAGATCATACCACTGCACTCCAGCCTGGGCGACAGAGGGAGATTTTGTCTCAAAAATTAAATAAATAAATAAATAAATAAATAATTTTAAAAAGCACATTTTAAAGCAAATCACCTTAAATTGGACAGATATGGTAATATAATTTTGATAAAAAGATAAAGTTATTCCATAATCATTAATCTTTAACAATAACAGGACACTAACATATAATCTGCATAAGTGTTGGAATCAAGCAAATTAAAAAAAAAAGGACAGTAATTGTAGATTTAACTCATTTTTTAAGAAAGCATTTTACAGAACTGTAAACAAAAAATAAATAAGGAATGGCATCTGGATACTATATGATTGTTGATTTAATAGTTCCAGGTCAAACTTGTTACCTTATGGAAACTTTATAAAGTAATCATGGAAGATTTAAAAATATTAATCAGATATTATCCCACAAAAAAAGACTTAACAAGTTCTCAATAGTACAATTGTAAATAATCTATTTCTGTGATCTCATTGCATTAAAATTACAAAGTATTAATACAAAGCAAAAAGGAAAGGAAAAACTTTCGATTATTTGGAAATTATAGAAATGCTCTACTTAACTCTTGGTCCAAAGAGAAAATTAAAACTATTTAATTTTTAATTAATTTTAATTATAAAATTAGAAATGATTTAGCAAAATGGTAGTCATAAAATTACATATTTATTCATTAATCCCATATATAGTCATTATTCTAGTCACTGAAACTCCAATAACGAACAAGATGAATTCTGTACTTGCTTGGATGGCACTTAGTGTCTGCTTGGGGAAAAGTGAGAGGTATTTACTCATTAACTCAACCTCTCACTCACTCAATAAACCCAAGTCATCAAATAACCACAGTGGGGCAAACACTATGAGAAGAGAACAAAATATGATGATAACAGAACAGTGGTTTGGAGTACTAAAAGACGTTAAAGGGAAAAATTAATGTAAAATGGCTTCATGAAAAATAAAATCAGTAAAGTGGGCTTTATCTCTCCAATTACATAAAATGATTAATCAAAATTACATACAATTTAGAAGGAATGATAGAGACCATTTTAAATGCTATAAGGGAATACTTGACACTCAGCTAACTGTAAATTTAATAAATATTTATAAACCATATATCATAGTGTGGGTATTGTGCTAGGTGCTGAGGACAAAACTGTGTCCTATCCTCACATAGCTCAGAGCCTAGTGTGGAAGCTACAAGACAAAGTATCTGGGGAAGTACGATATAACGTGATCATTGCTGGAGGGACGGAGGGAAACAACGGGTGCTATGGGCACACCCGAGTGGCCACTTGCCACAGGAAGAAATGCATGGGGTCCTAGCCAGAGGGAACAGCTGGCACAAAGTCTCTAAGGTTACAGAGAATACATTTTATTAGATAACCTAAAGGTTCAGACTGGCTGATGCAGAGAGAAGAACAATATTTAAAAATTTAAAAAGAGGCTGTATTGGAAAAGGAGGAAAGACTTTCAATCAGAAAGTCTTGTAAGACATGATAAAGGTTTTGTATTTAAACCTTAAGTCAACAAGGGAGGCTTTGGAGTGATATGAATAGGAAACAGACATGACCAGATTTGAGATTACGATGTATACTCTGGCAAGAGAGTTGAAAACAGACTGTGAACACACAGAGCAGGATGATTATGAGTTTGAGTTTATCACGCCAGCTAGAGTGTAGTAAGATCCTAAGGTAGAGATTGGACTTTTAGGGGAAGAGGTGGAAGAAGCCTAAACATTTCCCTATTATTTAATTGAACAGAGCTCTGCGTGGAGGGTTATCTCACACTAGCGCACCTTTGATAACAAAATGGCATTTTCTCTTTATTTTTTGGCAACTCTTGCCAGAAAAGCTCTCACGGGGCTTTATGGAGAGGGGAAAGAAAAGACTGTCAGGGGAGGACCTTGGCCTCCCTGGAGCCCTGGCCATAATGATATCAAACAGAACTGGAACATCGCCCTCATCCACAATCATCAAGATTACATCAAATCTTGAGATAAACCTTGTAGCTACAAGTCAGAGTTTTGAAAAATGAGGAGTGATGCGGTCCTACGGCAAAACTCTAAAGAATATCAACAATGAGATGATTTGAGTTCAAGGTGTGTAAAGACTGAGGAGTAGTCAGAAAGCAAGAACCAAAATGAATAGGATATGGTATCGTGTAAACAGCAGAAAAATAATTTCATAGAAAATGTGCTTACTGTGGTCACTTGCAGCCTTGGTAAGGGCAAGTTAAGTCAAGCAATGAAGACAGAAATCCATATTGCAATGAATGAAGGTATAATAGAGTTTCAAAAAGTGCAGACATGAAGAAAAGATATTTAAGGTGATAGATATTCCAGTTACCCTAATTTGATCTGTACACATTATACAGATGTATAAAATTATCACAGGTACTCTGAAAATATGTACCTCTATTAGGATTCAATAAAAAAAAATGAAAAAAAGAAGTGCAGGCAGTCAATGTATACAATTTCCTCAAAAGGAGAGATTTTTAAAACATGTAACCCAAAAACCAGAAAGAAAAAGTTACAGATCTGGCTATATAAGCAATTTTTACAAAATTTTTACAAAATTGCTTATATATCATGCATTTTGCCAATATTTTCTCCCAGTTTGTTGTTTGTCTAATTCTTGATAGTTTCTTTCACACAGCAGAAATTTCAAATTTATTTGGTATATCAAGCAATTAAAAAAAGAAAAAAATCATAATATTTACTCATAAATGGCCCCAAGAAATATAAAAATAAAAGGGTAAAAGACAGAAAATAGGCAACTAATAGAAAAAGAAATAGCCAATGAATATTTGGAAAAGTGCCCAATATTATTAATCAATAAAAAATTAAGACTATGAAGTAAAATTATTAATCAAAAGTATGTGAAATTAAAAATGATTGACAGAAAATTTCAGATTTTAGATTAAAATATTTAGACTTTAGATTAAATAATATTTGTTACTAATAACAAAATAAAGGTAGCAAGTACAGGTAAATTGAACTGTAGATGGGTTGGCAATCATTACAGACATTTTATAAGGCAATTTGGCAGTATCATGCCTTTAAACACTTAACTCTCAACCTATTAATAGCAATTCTGTAAATCTACCCTATAGAAATATGTGCTAATTTTACTATTGTTTGAAATAGCACAATATTGAAAACTGTCCATCAGTAGGGAAGTGGGCAACTCTTTTAAGAATGTTTGCAGTGGATAGGACAGGAATAGATTATATATACGGAAGACATCCAAAGTTGTTTGCTATTAATAGAAAATTCTTGTAGAAGTTAAAATGAGGAAGGAAGGAACAAGTAAATAGAGAGATGCTGAAGATACAGAAAATACAGATAAATGTATGGATGGAGGCAGAATACAATGTAATCTAAGGCATAGGCAGAGAAGTCACCATTATAGGAAGCAGGATACTGGAGGGAAAAAAAGAGGATAGGTACACATGCCAAGATGATTACATATTTGGTGACAAGAAATTGATAAATTTCACATGTGATGATGTCCACATTCTCTGTGATTTAAGAAGAAAACTAGTTCAGCTGTTGAGAGTTGAAAGAGTTGTAGTGAAGTTAGATTTGGGGGAAATGACAAAGATAAGAAATAGTTACTGAATAAAATGGGAACAAGAGATTAATAGTAAAATATAGAAATATTAAATTTAATAGCATCAATCAATGCATTATTTACTTTCCTCTACAGTTAACATAGGCAGAGAGAGACAGAAAGAACATGACAGTAATTAAGAATAACAAAGAGAAAGTAATTGAGAATATATTGGAGATACATTGGATAAAGTGACATACTAAAGAGCCAAACTATGTCAAAATAGAGATGAAATAAGGTGAATCTAGAGAGAGAAAGTGTAGAGTCATCCTGGTACTAGAATCTCTGTGTGTTTGAATAATAGGTTATAGACCAAGTGACTGAGCTTGGAGACGTGCAGGTTGCAGAGTGGGATGCTTAAGCGTAAGGTTACAAAGACTTGGTATTTCCAGCTGATAACATGGTTCAAGGTAGGCACAACATACTCCTTGATGGAAATACTGTCTAAATACTATAAAGAGTTTAATACTTCTTAATTTATGTATTCTTATTTGTAGTTTCAAACAAAATCTCTATTCAACTAAAAAAGTTGCCAAAGTGCTATCTGTTCAAATCTTTTCCTTATTTTTTAATCAGATAATTCATTTTCTTATTGTTGAATTTTAGGAGTTGTATATTTTGGATAAGAGCCTTTTATCAGTTATGTTTTTTGTCAATATTTTCTCCCAGTTTGTTGCCTAATTCTCTCGACAGTTTCTCTCACAGAACAGAAATTTCAAATTTTAATGAAATCTTGCTTATCAATTATTTCTCTCATTGATCATGCCTTTGGTGTTATAGCTAAAAAATGCATTTCCAAACCCAAGGTCATCTAGATTTTCTCCTATGTAACTTTTAGAAGTCTTATGGTTTTAAGTTTTATCTTTAGGTCTATAATCCATTTTGAGCTTTTTTTTTTTTTTTTTTTTTTTTTTTTTGTGAAGGGTGTAAGAGCTGTATCTAGATTCATTTTCTTGCCCATAGATATCTAGTTGTTCTAGCACCATTTGTTGAAGAGACTGTCTTTTCTCCATTGTACTGTTCGTGATTCATTGTCAAATATCAATTGACTATATTCTGAGTTAATTTCTGAGCTCTCTATTCTTTGCCAATACCACATTGTCTTGATTACTATAGCTTTATAGTAGTTGGAGTTCAGTACTTTGATCATCTGGACTTTGTCCTTTTCCTTCAATATTGTATTAGCTATTCGGTGTGTTTGCCTGTTCACATAAACTTCAAAAATCACTTTGTTGATATCCACAAAACAACGTGATGGTAGTTTGATTGGGGTTACACAGAATCTATAGATCAGGTTGGGAAAAACTGAGATCTTGACAATATTGAATCTTCCTATCTATAAATGTTAAATAGCTCTGAGTTTACTTAGTTATTAGATTTCTTTTATCACAGTTTTGTAGTTTTCCTAATATTGATCTTGCACATATTTTGCTAGACTTATACCTAAGTATTCCATTGGGGGAATGCAAATGTAGATGGTATTGTGTTTTAATTTCGTATTTCACTTGTTCATTGCTGTATATAAAAAAGCAACTGACTTTTGTGTGTTGACTTTCTATCCTACGACTTTGGTGTAATCACTTATTCCAAAAGTATTTTTTTACTCATTCTGATTTTTCATAGAAATGAGTGTGTTATCTGCAAACAGACAATTTTCTTTCTTTCTTTCCAATACATATACCTTTTATTTCCTTCTTTTCTCTCATAGCATTAGCTAGGACTTCCAGTACAATGCTGAAAATGAGTATTGAGAGAGACATTTTTGCCTCATTTTGGGAAAGCTTCAGTTCCTCCCCATTAAGTATAGTATTAAGGAAACAATTTTGGGAAGACAATGCCTAGTGAAGGGAGATATATACCAAATATGTTAACTATAATGTAAAGCTAACAAAAGTAAACTGCGGTATTTGTAAAAAAAAATAGAAAATGGGCCAAAATATAAAGCTGGAAACATAATACAACGTGAAAATAAGTAAGCACATATAAAATCAAAATTTAAAATCACGAAGGAAAAGAAAAAAATAAACTAATTATGTTGGAATAATTGGTTAAGCTTTTAGAGCAAAAGGAGTTAGATCTTTATCTTACATTATATACCAAATTATATTCCAATTCAATTGAAGACTTAAATAAAAAACAAATTGAAATCAAAACATATACAACAAAAATTAAGAGAATAATATACTCACAAATAGCTATTCTCCGAGTGGGAAGACTTTTCTAATGATAAAATTTTAAAATAAAATACTGTAAGAAATGTCTACACTAAAGTGTAACTTCTAGAGGAAAAAAATCATAAGTAATATTTAAAAATATGCTTTCATTAATGGTAATGAAAGTAATTCAGACCAACACTTCCAACTGAAAATAGATTTAAAAATCTGGACTTTTTTTTTTTTTTTAGATTCTAAGTAAACGCATCACAGAACAAGGCAGTAAAGAAATACAGGGTCAATATCCAAGACAATAAATACCCAAAAATATAAGTCTAGCCTTTTCCTCAGGGGCATCCGCCAATTCTCAAAATATACCACAGAATCTGACAGTCTTTGGGGGCCAAAATAAGATCAAGGTCCTCAAACAAGATGTTCCTGAGGGTTACACCTTAGAAATAAGAATGAATCAGGTATTAATGGGTCCCAAGATGGACTGAAATCCATCTCAGAACAATCTCAGATGTTACATAACTAATAATGGAGCCTCATATAAGTTAAGTAAAAGCTGACAGAATTAAAAGCAAAAATAGATCATTTACAATTATAGTGAGAAATTTTCATTGAACAAGCAATAATAAAATTAGTAAGAATACAGGACATTTGAACAATATTATTTTAAAAAATTATCTTATTTACATCTACAGAACACCAGACCAATGGCAGAATGCACATTGTATTCAAATACGCATGGAACACATGAGTTTCTTCAAATTTCAAATCTTTGGAATTTAGCAAGAAATAACTGGCATAAAGGTAACTAGAAAATTCCAGATGTTTAGAAATTCAGAAAAAAGTATTCTAAATGCCCTTGGATCAAAGAATAACTCAAAATACAAGTTAAAAAATATTTTTGAAACAACAATAATGGAAATGCTACATGCCACATTTGTGAGAAGTTTGTAGCTATATTTGTTTATAGCTAAAATCTGTCTATAGCCAAACTTGTGAGGTGTTTATAGCTATAAATGAATATATTAATTAAAAATAAAGTCTGGATATAAGTAATCAAGCATTTATTTACAATTCTTGAGTTAAGAATTATAGTAAATTAAACATCCAAAAATATGGGAAGGTGGGAAATAGTATAGTTAATAGAATAAATTAATAAAAATCAAGAAAACATAGAGTGCAGATAATTAATAATGCCCAAAAATGGTTCTTTGGAAAGACTGACAAAATTGATAAAGCTCCTTAGACTGATTCAGAAAAAAAAAAAATAGTGGAGGTATAAAAATCAGGAATTAAAATGAGGCCATCACTATAGGTTCCACAATATAAAAAATTGTTAAAGAATATTATAACCAAGTTTATGCTCACATATTTGAAATTAAGTTAAAAGACAAATTCCAAGTAAAATACAGCTTAATAAAATTGACATAAGATGATACTCCTCTTAACTATTAAAGATATTTAATTTGTAATTAAAATTTCCCCACAAAGAAAACTCCTTGCTCAGATGGCTTTAGAAATGAATTTTGCTAATCATTTAAAGAAAAAATAATTCCAGCCTTACACAAATTTTCTCAATAAAAATCACAATTTTTTGAGGGCCTTGACAAATTGTTTCTAAAATGTATATGAAAATGGGGATGGTATAGCCCAGTTTTATGACAGTATTGAAGAACAAGGAAAGGGAATATTCTCACAAATAGTATAAATTAATATAAGGCTACAGTAATAAACATATGTGGCAATGGCTTAAGGATTGAGAAACAGATAGATGAAAAAGAAGAGTCCAGGAGGTGACTAAGCATATGTGGACCTTTGATGAGTAACAAAGATGACACTGCTAAACATTCAGAAAAGAATGAGCTTTTCAGTAAACACAGCTAGGTGAATTGGGTAGTCATATTGGACAAAATGAAATAAAACTTGACATCCATATCACACCACATTCAAAAGTAAAATCTAGATGAGTGTAGTTTAAAATGTAAAAATCAAAGAACTTTTAGAATTTTATGCAGGAAAATATTTTCATGACTTTGGGCATCTAAATATTTCTTAAGCAGGATACAAAAAGCATACCCCACCCACAAAATATTAATAAATTTGATATTTAAAAAATTTAACCCTACTGCTTGTTGAATGATAAGTGGAAAAATCAAACTATAGAGTGGGAGAAGATATTTACAAATAATCAATATAGAATACTTCTATGGAATAAAGGATTTCTATTAATAAAAAAGAACAAAATGAATTGTGATATATATATTTACATATTTAACAGGAACTTCATAAGTACACATATACAAATGGATAATAAACATATAAAAAGGTGCTCAATATCATTAGTTATCAGGAAGATGTTAATTTGAAACAACAATGAGATTCTACTACATGTCCACCAGAATGTCTACAATTAAAGATGACTAATCATACTACGCATTAGAGCTGATATATAATAGCAGAAACGCTTCTGGAGGGACTGGAAACAGTACAATAAATTTGGGAAACAATTTGGCATCATCTACTGGAGTTGAGTATATATTTCTCATTACTCAGCCATTCTACCCCTAGGTATATATAGCCAAGAGAAATGTGTGCACATGTACACGAAATAAAGGTTCACTGAACCATTATTCATAGTAGCCCCAAATGAGAAATATGCAATGTTTATCAATCATTACAAAAACAGAGAAACAAGCAAATGAGGTGAATATCACCAAACAATGGAAACTATACATAAATGAACATGGATAAACTGAATTTCATACATATAATATTGACTGAAAGAAGGAAGACATAGAAAAGTATGTCTTGGCAAGGTGCGGTGGCTCATGCCTCGCCTGTAATCCCAGCACTTTGGCAGGCCAAAGCGAGTGGATCACCTGAGGTCGGGAGTTTAAGACTAGCCTGACCAATGTGGAGAAACCCTGTCTCTACTAAAAATACAAAATTAGCCGGGTGTGCTGATGCATGCCTATAATCCCAGCTACTCAGGAGGCTGAGGCAGGAGAATCGCTTGAACCCAGGAACCAGAGGTTGTGGTGAGCCGAGATCATGCCATTGCACTCTATCCTGGGCAAAAGAGCTAAACTCTGTCTCAAGAAAAACAAAAAAACAAAAAACAAAAAACTATGTCTTTCTCCAAGTTGCCTAAAAGTAGGCAAAATCAACTATGTTCTTAGAAGTTAAGTTGGTAATTTCCTTAAGTTTATGGGACCTGTTTTCTTTCTTTTTTTTTTTTTCCCCTTGTAGCAGAGCTATGTATCTTTGGAATTCAGATTAAAATGTAATTTTTCTCTCAGTTGACTGAGATTTCTCTGAGTTAATAGATAATCACTCCATTTCCAAGTCATGGAGGACTACAGAAGTTATCTTGTGTCTTAAAGTACCATTTAAAACTCTATAACCCCAAAGGTATTGATTTAAGTCAATTCAATTTTAATTTAATTATTCTTCACAAGGTTTCCTAAGATCATGTTGCTGTGGTTGAAGTTGGAGTTTCCCTGAAGGAATGTCAATTTTCACTGTCAGTTATACAGGGAATAATTTTATTTTCAGCTAGGATCAGAACTTAGGATATGGGTAAAAAGCTTTTTCTCTCTCTTCTCAAAGATCCAAGTGGCAGAAAACCTGAACTCTGATTTACAGGGATACTCTGAACATTCCCAGCAGTAGACAACTTGGTTCTTGTCCCAGAGGAAACAGACAATGAAGTAGGAGCTACTCAGACACAGTCTTAAGAAGGACGGGAGCCCATCATCTCTTAGGAGCAGCCACCTCAAATAGATGGGTAAGCTTCTTATCCTTGCCTATATTTAGTAACTGGAGTTTTCACTTGCCAAGCAACTTGAGTTTTCACTTGCCAAATTGAATAATAGCATGGTTTCTGATACATTATAGAGAATTATTCAGAAGATCTCTCCTATCCCTGGAAAAGCAACACATATGATTAGAGCACTGCTATTTCTCCTGAGACCTTGAGCCTCGTAAAAATTCCTTATTGTTCTTCTAACCACCACCACCATCCTCAAAGTGAGTTTCTATACAGTTCTCCAGAATCTCTTAATACTCAGCATTACCTCAGGTCTTGTGTTTTCGCAAGAGCCAGTACTTCCTAAGAGTTCCACATCTTTGTATGTCAATATATAAAGTCTATGATGTCTTCTTCCGGTTTTAGAATAATCTTGGATTGTCCTGAAGTCCATATCAGAGATGGTAGGGCCAAAATAATAAGTTATCTTCAGGCTCTTAGAAAAGAGACAATTTTCATCTATTCATGAACTTTCTGAATAGATTAGCACGTAGGAAATGGTCTGAACTAATAATTTAAAAGCCATATGTAGACAAAGTCATTTGTAGAATAATTAGAATGAAAGTGTAAGTCACACATGAACAAGAACATTTCTGTTCCAAAACTAGTGTCAAGAGAATTATAATTTGGAAATCCATTTACTTTATTTATTAAAACTCAGAATTTTTCACCTATTAGTGGTTATAAACTGAGAAGGGGAGAAATTATATTCACCTACAGTCACACAGAATTAACAGCTGTTATGTATAAAGCATTGTTAAGACAGAAGATTAGTAGCTAGCATTTCTTTGTTTAAGGAAGTTACCAGTCTAATTTCAGGATAAGCCAAATATGCAAATAGAGATAAGATAAAACATAACATATAAGAGTCTCTAAAAAAGATACAAATAGAACACTTGAAGTTCAGAGAAGGAAAATATTATAGATAATAATCTGGTAAAGCTTTGGGAAAGGTCATGGTTCAGAGGGACATTGAAGAATCAAAAGCACGAATAGAATGAAGAAGACATTACTGATGAAAGGAAAGGGCTGAGAGAATGCAATACAAGTCAGAAAAGGAGTGGTCCAGTCCAGTAAGGGATTAGGGAAAGTACATGGCAAGAAGGAAAGAAAGGCCAAGGCATAGGAAGAAGTTTTTGAATATAATTCCAGTTGCTACTAGACTAGCTAGAAAGCCTGGTATGGGCATACTTTCACAAATAAACATAATAGAACCTGACAAGGCAATTTGCAAGCTAACACTCTGAGAGTAGAAAAATAAAGACCTTATTCTAGTAAAGAGATTGCATGTGATTACTAAACAACTATGATATTTCAACCAGGAAATTTTCTAGGGAGAGAAAATCTCCTGTATGCATCTGAGTCAAGAACATGATGTAAATTCAGTTCTAAAGATTAGCTAATGTTTTAAGATCCAATCTGAATTAGAGAATATATAAGAACTAATAGAATCTGACAGAAGATCAAATGGTCAGACTCTGATGTGGAACAGTCAATTTTTCTATAAAGAAATATAAGAGGCCGGGCACAATGGCTCATGCCTGTTACCCAGCACTTTGAGAGGTCAAGGTGGGCGGATCACCCGAGGTCAGGAGTTCGAGACCAGCCCGACCAACATGAAGAAACCCTGTCTCTACCAAAAACACAAAAAGTTAACTGGGCATGGTGGCACATGATTGTAATCCCAGCTACTTGGGAGCCTGAGACAGAGAATCACTTGAACCCGGGGGGCGGAGGTTGTGGTGAGACGAGATTGTACCATTGCACTCCAGCCTGGGCAACAAGAATGAAAATCCATCTCAAAAAAAAAATTAATTAATTAAAAAGAAAAAAAGAAATATAAGAAAGTAGAAAGAACAGAGGAGAAAAGGCAATGAGATAAACTTAGACTTGAATTCTAATTCCAGGGGATTTGGGGTAAGCTACCTCAGTCTTTTACCTAGATTTCTGTGAAACAGGGATAACAAAACTACCTCATAAGAGATTTGTGAGTATGACTTTAAATAATACAAATAAAGCATCTTGTCCAGGCCAACTCATGTTTAGGGTTCAACAAAGTGCATTTACATAAAAGGAGGACACATTTTACAAGACAGGCAAATATCCAGTAGAAATGAATAGTAGAAGATGAGAACAATATCCTATGAAAGGAGGAATATTGTTAAGAACTTTCCAATTACAGTCATATGAAAACTATAGTCATTATAAGCTTTCAGTGCCATGTCAGAGATGGTCAGTGCCCACTAGTATTCTTCTCTTATTTCTGGACACACAGCTAGACATTGTCCAGCTCCCTTGCAGCACGATGTATCTGTCTAACTGAAGTTTAGTTAATGCAAATAAATGAGAGTGATATGTGTCAATCTGGGGCCAAACTATTAAAACCTGCACTTGTAATACTTACTCTTCTTCCCCATTACCAGTTGAAAGGGCATGATTCTAGAACAGCGGTTTTCAAACTTTTTGGTCTTTGAATTTTTATATACATTTAAAAATTAATTATTGATCATCCAAGGAGCCCAAGGAGCTTTTTTTGTTTTAAACAATGTGGATTATATCTAATATATTTACTGTATTAGAGTGTAAAAATAAAAAACATGTAAATAGTTATTTATTAATCCATTTAAAGTCATTGCATGTTAATTTAAAAAAACATAGTTTAATCAAAGTGGTTATGGTTTCTAAAAGAAAAAAAAAATAGTGAAAAAAAATGTTGCCAATTTCTTTAATGTTGGCTTCATATAAGATAGCTGGTTTATCATATCTACTTCTGCATATGAAGAATCCAGGTTCACACAGATAAATCATTGGGAAAGGAAGGAGTATCTTCAGAATATTTTGGATATTCTTCTTTGATATGACACAAAATTTCATTGCTTCTTGAAGTCTCTTTGCAAGATACAATCTGCAGTCAAAGTAGTGAACTTTTTACATTCTGTTATATTAAAATCCATGACTCTATCTTTCATTTTTAACAGACTGTTTACCAATACATAGGTTTGCAATTTCATGCATTGGTCGTTTGGAAACTACTGGTTCACTGAGTTATACATATTCTCTAAATGTTGACACATTTCATTATACAATATCAATCTCACCACCAATCTTACCAGAGAAGCTTTTAAATATTGAGAAGTTTTCAAGTTTCTGATGGCAGACAAAAGTTTTCCAAAATTCCAATTTTCACTTGAACTTATTTGCCACAAATACCTTCTCTTTGTTGTCCTTTAAACAATTAGCTCACTCTGTTAATATTTTGGGGAAATTAATGCCAAATACCCAAGTCCGAGCTGTCTTTTCTTTCAAGCAAAAATAGTATTTCTGAAGGGAAAAAAGACAAATTCAGCTTGAAATTCAAACTTTTCAAGAGCTTTTCCATGAGACAACCATTGTGCTTTTGTGTGCGGCAGTTCTTTGTATGTAGATACCATTTCTTTATGCAGAATATGAAAAAGATTTGAACTCAAAAATTAAGAACTATTAAAATTAGTAATTATTCCTCCTTATCAAGGACATTCTTAGTAGAAACCGGTGGTGTTTTGACTGTAAGTAAGCTGCAGTGAAGAATAGAAGAACTAGTATTACAGTTTGATGCCACTGCTTTTATTTGTGTTAAGATAATGGTAGTTTTATTCACCATTGATTTTTTATTATCAGTGCCAATGTCAACATACTGAAAAAGACACATAATGTTCAAATATTATTAAGAAAATAGTTTTGATCTTGCAGAGCACTCCATTTCAGGTCCACGGACCAGAGTTTGAGAACTGCTGATCAGGAGAAAGTGGAATCACAGATGAATGGGACATATATTTTGATGGATTGGAGCGAAGCTCACACACATGCTGACCCCTCCACCAAACACAGATCTACACTGGACTGAGACATGATTCAGAAATAAGCATTTATTGTCTAAGCCACTCACTGTCAAGGTTGTTTATTGCAGCAGTAAGCCCTTCTAAATTTGATAGTTTGAAGTTGGATGCAACTATGACACAAGATTAAAATATTGGGCATTAAGCTAATACTAAGTGTTTGGAAAACAGGTGGCAAGGAGACAGAAACTATGAGGCTAGAAAGCCTTAGTCTACCTTTTCCAATATTTGGTAAAACTATTACTAGTGATAACTTGGAAAGCAGGCACCAGCTTACAAGATCATATAGCTTTAGGCAAAGGGATGAGAAAATATCAACATGATCATGTGTGTTGAATGGTATTGCTGTTTTAAGTAGAAAATTACTAGAAAGAGTTGAGCTCAAAACAAGAATTGGCAGGTTTCATTAGCAGAAATAATAGGGAAGAAGAAGTTCATAAATCTGAAGCCTTGAGGGAATTTTGAAACCAACTGCTTATAGGCTTCTTGCAATAAAAAATAAGACCAAAAACAATTGTCGCTGAGTCTAAGTCGACTAAGACAGCTTTCATAGCAAAGATGGAACAAAGGATATAGCCTCTCCAACTATGTCTGACGGCCTCATGTAGCAGTGATTAAGTAGAGAGACACTGGAATGTAGACAAAAGAACTTTGGGTATAGTTGCTGAAACAGAATTGACTGAGATAAAATAGATCAAAAGCTTACTAAGTTCTCAAGGAAATTATGTGGCCAAAGAAACTAGGAACCTGAAACTTTGGTAGTCAGATAACTCTCTGGCCTCAATACCAGCATGAGCCAGATGCAGGCTGCAAATATTGGGCAGCCCTCAAGAAAGGAACAGTCCCAGTGCTTCGATCAGATCTGGTAATGGAGAGTAATGGAAAAAGAACTTCCCAGAGCTTGGAGCCAGAGTTCCTGTGGGGGAAAAAATGAGATAAGTGTGTTCTTACATAGCAGAATTGAACTCTAATTAAGGGACACCACTCCTTTAAATCACCACCACCGTAGTAGGGATCTTCCCATTTTGTCTAATCAGATTTCATAATTGTTATGGGCCAGTGTCTTCCATTATTTCTCTATCTTAGAGAGAGTTCCTATGATGTCCCTCTGATTATGACCCAACACTGTTTATTGTCATCATGCATGGGGCTGTGGATTAATTCTCTTTTTAGTTTGTGGGCTGCAGGCCCACATTCTGCCAGTTCTCCATAAGGAGAACTGTCTGTTATCCAAGTAGCTATATGTTGACCTGGATCCAGTGGCTAAATGCAATCTTGGATTAACTTCCTTGAGGAGGAGTTTGAGTACACCCTATGAGTGGGAAGAAGAGTAAAACAGATACATGAAGTCAGGAAGAGCAGACTGCAACAGGTACTGCTAGTGCTTATACTAAATGACTACCGTAAAGGCCCAGATGCTGAGTCCTGCAGACAAAATCATTTCCTCCACTTGTAGACTCCAGCTCCCATAAAGTCTGAGTAGTTCTGATTTTTGTTTTATTCTAAGTGTATAACAACCTTCAACTCACAAAGATTTTTGCACCACACTCTATCCTTTTTACTAATACATTCTTCTTACAAATGACTTCCAAAAAGATTCTAAACTTTTTTAAAATTGGAGGTTCAAAAACTGTTGATCGAGAAACTACTAGTGCCAGGCATTGTAGCAAGTGCTGGTGATACAATGGTAAGCAAATCCGATGTGGTCCCTCCTCTCATATAAATAATATTATTGCTTTGGCTGACATATTTGCATTTGACTCGATTTGCATTATATGCCATACTAGTCCTGCTTAATACTGAACCCCAAATTCTAACTGCTGCGACTCATATTCCAATATAATTTGCACATCCATTCAATTATCACAGCTGTGAGTCAAATATTTGAAAAAGAGAGGCATTAACAATGAAACTGACCACTACAATTCTCAGACATGTTACAGATTAGAAATTGAATTTCTTTGACATGCAGCTTGGGATATATAGATGCAGGATTACAAATGCAAATACGTTATGGAAATTAAATTCTTCTCAAAGGACAATGAATTACCTTGACTTCTAACATTTGAATTTTATCTAGTGATATAAAGTTAGGCACAAGTTCTGACAGAATTTCTTCATGAACATATGTTCCTCTCACTTTCCAGCAGTATATTCAAAACATCGAAGTTTGATTGGTTGTAAATAAATGATTCATTGTAGGACAATTCCTAAGTTACTCACATTGCCCTTACTGTAGCCTATTCCTTGCCATTTTGAAAATGCCCTTCTCCTATGAAATATACCACTCATTTCTCTAGAGGCCTAGCAAGGTTGACATTTTTGACAGCATATCTTTAAGGCAGAGCCTAAACTAAGCTGGTCACTCATGAGCAATGTGGAATATTTTAAGTGAAACTTATTTTCTAATAGTAGTCTGTCTCAGCTTTACGTTATCATCTTTCCTCATCATAAGGTCCATAAATGTTTCAAGTCATCAAGCCATTGGAAAGAAACATTTTACATTAAGTTTTCTATAATATAATAATGATAACTTTAAATGAAAGGTTGCTGAAACTTTGATTGCTTAATTGAGGAGGCAAACTCACAAAAAGCTTGAAGGCTTCACTATGCTATCTTATAGAATACTTTTACTAAAAATTTTATTATGAAGGTACTATTATAGGTTTATGTACAGTATAGTACTAGCAATTTTAATTTTAATAGAGAATAATTGAGCTATTAATCATTTTCAAATGTAAGTGCAAAAGCTAGGCATATTTATTTAAAGTAACCTAAAAGACCTAGGTTTTACCAATGAAAAATTAATTTCCCAGACATCTAAAATTGACATTAATTTTTATTTATTGCATTATGATTACAACATTGAAGACTGTTTTAAGTAAATATGATATTTACTGTAAGCTTATTAAGGACAGGTATTAAGAATTGTGCTTTCTTGTATACTTCACAATATTAACATAATGTTGGTTTTATAAATGGTAGTAGAGATACAGTTGTTGAATTCCTTTGATAAACACATTTAAAATTTGCCCTGTCTTTTTCACTACAGCAAATTAATAGAAATCTGGGTAATACATAATTGGTGATTAAGCTCCATCCCCTGACCAGCTCTGAAGGAGCGAAAATTCATGTCTTCCTTATGGTGGAGCGTAAGTGGGAAGTTTAGCTGTAGGAAGGGATTGCTTCCTGATCATTTGAGATTTTCCAATTCAGTATGTGGTTCATTATGAACTGTACAAATTTTTTAATCTTTAATTATACTAATTATGCTAAAATAGTGATTTTCATTAACCTCACAGTAACCCAAATCTGGATTTTGTACAATTGAATCTTTTGAACCCTTTCTTCTCAAATTTCTTGCTTTATTGACAATTATATGTATATACATGTATACAAAATTGCATGTATATGTAGACTCTTTCATCTCATTTCAAGACTGTATTTAGCTTAAAACAAATCCACTTATAGTGGCTTAAATTTTAAAAAGGCTTATTTTTCTCACATGATTAGAATTCTGAAAGTAGAAAGCTGTTGGCATTGATTGAGTAGCTCAACAATGTCAACTCCATGTTGTCTGTTATTATGCTGTTTTTTTTTCCCTCAAGATGGCTAATGCAACTTTCTTTCAACATGAGAAGGGAGAAGGAACCTTATCAACAGTCCCTACTTCTATTACAAGGAAGGCAAAAACATTCTAAGAAACTCCTAGTAGTCTTCTGCTGGAGTTTCATTGATCAGAACTGTTGCTGCAAACCTGACCCTGGCTCCAAGGGAAGCTGAGGAAATGAGGAATTAATTTTTGTATGAGGAAAGGGAGATGGAAATAAGATAAAAAATTCTTAAAAAGAAATTAATTTTCATTCCCTAAATGGAAGTGGTGAGGGATAGGGAGACTAAGAGTGTTTGCTATAAAAGTGTTTATAAATTCTTCATAAAAGGGATTGTTGGTGATAAAATTTAACAATAATTTTAAAGCAGAGATAATTACATGGATTTGTAGTTCAGCATATTTATATTTAGTCTGATTGTTTAATGCCAAATATTTGGCTCAAAGATGGAAAAAGTAGAAGAAAATTATCCCAGGCTCTTGCAAAACCATGAATAAAAATATACTTCAGCTAGTTTTATCCTGTTAGGTGGGATAGGTTGTGAAATTATCTATATGTCACACCGAGAGACTTTTTCTAGAACCCATGCCTAGTTTGTAAATTTGAGGCAAATTATTTCTAGTCAGTCAAGAAATTAGAGTTGCCTGGTGTCGTTAGGAATTTCACACATTGCCATAGTAAGTAGATACGTTGCATTTTACAAATAAGAGAGATCACAAATGTTGTTAAGTTTCTGTATCCCTTAAGTCACACAGAAGTTAACAGGAGAGCCAAGATAAGTAAATCAGTGCCAAGAAAGGAAACATGAATGAAGACAATGAAAGTTGCCTAAGGGTGATTTTAAATTGCTCCTGTTCTTGCACAAAAGAGCACAGTCCAAATTGGTGTTTGGTCAATGATACCAACGTGCCTCAGAGGCCAGGGCAAATAAGAGTTTTATCTGTCTACAGTACTAATAAGTAAAAATGAACACATTCCCCAGCTGATTTGCATTCAGTTTCAGTGGCAAAGAAAATAGCGATACACAGTTATCATGTACTCCAGGGGTGTACTTTAATTGTATTTGATATTGCTTGAAATAAATTGAAAATGGGACTGCATTTGGAAATTGTTTGTCTTAATGAAAAGTTTATTATTATGTTCCTGGTGTTTGTCTTTACAATAAAATCTGAGGAGAGGACCTGTGTCTGTGCCATTCATTTTCCATTGTTACCACACGTGCCACTTCAAGCACAAAGGTGATTACCAAATATTCCTGGCAATGTAAATAAACCAATAAAATTTTTCAATGAAGAGTTTATGTTTGTATATAATGTACCCATGTGTATTTAATGAACATGAAATAAAAAGTGTGCAGATTTGTCAAGAACATAGCTATTAGATGTATGATTAGATGAATATTTTCAATTTCTGAAATTTTATGAATGATAATTATGTTATCACAATTGTAGGTTAGATAAATATTATTATATTGTCTTATTACTCCCTATTGTTTTCCAGGCTTTTAATAAAATCCATAATTGTCTTTCATTGTTCTCTGTTATTTGATATGTACTTTTTCTGCCATTTATTCTGCAAGTGTAACCTAATGGCACAAAGACATATTTCCAGAATAATTCTTTTCTAACTTCCTCCCATAAGCCAGTTATAATGGTTTGAGGCAATCCATCAGTAGTTATCAAAATGCTTCTGTTTGCCAAATCTAGAAACATGTTGCTTTGCCTAACATTTGAAATATACATCCACTTAATGAACAAGTATTTCAAATCAAATGTTTCCACTATATGCCAGTCATTGTGCTATGGGCTGAGAATATAACAGTGAACGACACATTCTCTCTCTGACCTCAACAACTGGGAATGCAGTTAAAGAAGGCCACTTCATTGAACACACTGTGCTAAATAACAACAGAGATGCGTGAGCATTCAGCGGTATCATCTGAGAGGCACCTCATACAGACTGGAAGGTGATACTTGAGGTGAAAACCATAGGATAAGTGCTATGGACTTAATGTGCCCCCATAAATTCATATGCTGAAATCCTCACCTCCAATGTAATGATACTGATATCTAGAGGTGAGGCCTTTGGGAAGTAGGTAATTAGGTCATAGGATGAAGCCCTCATGAATGGAATTATGTCCTTATAAGAGACCTGAGAGAGCTTGTCGGTTCTTTCTCTGCCAGATTAAATAAGATAAAATGAGAAGATGGCCATCTGCAAGCCAGGAAGGAGAGCCCTCACTAGACACAGGATCTGCTGGCACCTTGACTTTGGACTTCCCAGTGTCCTGGAACTGTGAGAAATGTTTGCTGTCTACAGCATCTAGTGTATGCCATACTTGTCATAGCAGGCCAAACTGGCTAAGACAGTGATGGAAGGTTCATTAAGTGAAGATGGGTGGGGTAGGTAAGATTATTTCAGGAGATGAAGTACCATGTAAAAAAAAAGTCAAGGAGTGAGAAAAAATACGTCACATAGAGAACCTGAATTTGTTTAGTGTGGCTAGAGCTTGTAATAGGGGGAGTAGAAGGATAAGCCTTGGTTTTAGCACTATTTGCTATGTGATCTTGGGCAAGCTACTTGACCGTGTTAAGTTATTTGAACCCCGAAGCCTCAGTCTCTTCATTTGTATAGGAGAGATAATAATATATTGAATACAGAATTGTAAAAATGACTTTATATGTATATACATAGGTTTCAGTTATGGTTACAAAATTAAAGTCAAAACATTAGAACTTATTTAGGTAAGTTACAGTATATGGTATAAAATACACAAATTAATTCAAAAAAGACACTTCTTTGCACCAATATCCAGAAATTCCTTACATGTTCCTTCACTATTATGGGCATTCCCTTAAGTCAAAAGAAAGCTTCTATGACAGCAACAAGAGTTTTAGAATAAACCTAATATTCCACCTTCCTTATATTGAATATAAGAACATTATATTGTCCTTATATTCATGCTAGGCTGTAGCCACTTTCTATTAATGAAACTCAGTATATTAAAGCACACAGCAGAATGTCCAATAACCTGACTGTCTTTAATTCATGAATATTCAAGTATTTTCAAGTTATTGGGATACTGAGTCTAGCAAAATAAAATAGAAAGTTATATAAAATATAATTATTACTGATTGCAAGAAAGTATAAGTGATGATTTTTAAATTTCATATCAGATCAAGTTTTGATATAGTAGCATTAATTCTTAAAGTCTGAAAAATATATAGTATACTATTTTGCAGAAAACACTGGTTTGGTATATTATTTTAATTTCAGCTTTGCTGAAATACATTTATTCACTTTTAATGCAATATAAATCAATGATATTAGGGTAGCATAGGAATTATTCTAAGACATCATTAAATGTGGGTGACATAGAAAAGCAAAGGGAAAATCACAAAGGAAAATACAGTCGATCCTCAATATGCATAGCTTACAAATTTATGTAGCTTCCTACTGGCAAGAAGTAATTTGTACCTCAAAATCAATGCTTGTGACACTTTCATGGTCATTTGTGGACATGTGCATGCAAAAAACAGTAGAATATTTGAATCATTCAATGTGCACATTTCCAGCTGAGGTTGGCTAAGATGATGCTTTGTTTTCTTGTGTCATCATGTTATAAACAAATATCCTTTTCGAGATTTTTAGTGCCACATTGTTGCTTCCTGTGCTTTTTTTGTTGGAGACTCCACCGTTGAAAACAGCTATCAAACATGGTGCTGAAGTACTGTCTAGTGTTGCTAAGAGCAAAAAGGGTGCCATGTACCTTAAGGAGACAATGTGTGTGTTAGGTAAGCTTGATTCAGGCATGAGTTGTAGCATTGTTGGTCATGAGTTCAACATTAATTAATCAGCAAAATATATGAAATGAAGTGTCTTTAAACAGGAACACATAAAACAAGATTGGGTTTTGATCAGTTAATGAACATATAGTGGCTAAAGGCTTGCAGGAAACTAAACCTGTATTTCCTCTAAGAGCAATGATTCAGAACTCACTCATTCAGTATTTCCTACAGCAACATTTCAGAATATAACTACCACTTTATGAAACACAACTTGATAGAAAATGATTAGAATTAATTGTACTGACCTATATTATCTCACATTATTTAAAAAATTAATATAAATCCAAAAGAAGGTAAATAAGGTAAAAGGTAAATGACAACCTAGAAAAATATTTACAATACTTAAGAAAGCAAAGGTTTAATACTGACAATATATGACCAAAAAAAAAAAAAAAAAGGTGGGAAAATAAAGTATATTAAAACTGAGTGACTTTAACTTAACTTTTGATAAATCATAGTCAAAATCATTGGTCAAAAGTTTCAAAAGTATTAGTGGGAAACTTAAAGTTTAAAAAAGCTGTTGACATAAGCGTTTTGAGAATGAAAACACCATGTTTTTACTTGCCTTTTGTTGAATTCAATTTAGCAAATATCCATGTACATTTACACAAATACTTTAATTAAATTTATATCTAGTCTATATCTTGTCATCATAAAGTTGCATTTTGCCTAAGTGTGTTTAATAAGAAAAGCAAAGGTCTTTCCTATGATAGATTTAATTAAAAAATCAAGGACTGTTGGTATGTAATTCTCAGTCTGCAGATATTTATTATTGAAAACTATATTTGTTAAAATATTTGGTATAGAAAAGTATGGTTTTTTTCTTAGGTTTGTGAAATATTTTTGCCCTGGAGATGAATATACTTACCAATCTTGTAACAGTTGACCACTACATGTTATAATCAATTAGCCTAGCATATAAAAAATGTGTTTTCTTGTTACATTAAGCACATTTTTAAAAGTGTTGTCTCTTAAAAATGTCCTGTGTAAAAAATTCAATATATCACTAATTTAATTACATTAAAATACAACAAAATATTTATTCCTCCACAACAGCAAATATTATGATGAACAAAAGGCAAAGAAGCGATTTACAAAGGCACTTTAATGGCCAATAAGCATGTTTAAAAAAATCAAAATTACTAGTAATCATAAACATAGAAAACAACAAGAAGTCATCAATTTCAGGCTAAGAGGAGAAAAAGGAAGTGGGAGACACAGACTAAAGGACATGTGCCTGAACCCAATGACCAATCTTGTCTCACTGAAAATGGTTATGCAATTATGCTACTTCCTAACACGGTATACAACACCATAGATAAAATATTCTTGCCAAAGAAAAACTGATTTTGAATCTCATTGAGCTTTTAGATCTAACCATCAGTTCACAGGAGAAAAGGAGGGAAAAAAGAACAGGTTGAACACTACCATGAAGGATTAGTCAAATCTAGGGTAATGAACATGCTTTAGAAAAAAAATGATCCTCTTTCTTCAACAAATAAATTGCAAGAAAGAAAGAGACAAGAGCCCATTATAGAGTCCAGTTCTTATCTGTCAGAGATACACACTGAAACACTTGTTGGTGAAATGATAAAGTATTATATCAGGATTTTCTTTAAAATATTATAGTAAGCAAAATAAATACCAACATAGGTGAAACAAGAGTAATAAAATGGTGATCACTATTGAAGATAGCTGATTGGACATAGTGGGTCCATTTTAACATTCTTTCTACTTTTTGGTTATAAATGTAAAAACTGTGAAAAACACTCTGGAATACAGCTTATAAAATGTCAGTTGTATGAGTCATCTCATTTCTAGGCATTATTCTATGTAAACAATGGGTAAGAATGTTCAATGTTTTATTGTTGCATTGTATATTTAAAAGAAACAATCTAAATATCAGAAGATATAGATAAAATAGATATATATTACTAATTAAAAATTGTAACTTAGAAGAGCAGCTCTCTCATTGACTAAAATAGGGCTTTAAAACTAAGTAGACAGGTTCAAATAGCATCTGTTCCATGTACCAGTTGAACCCCATCACATATGTTATTTAACTCATTTAAGCATCAACTTTTTAATCCATAAGATGGTAATTATAATAGTACACATATTAACAAGATATATTTAGAGTTCAGTGTCATCAGTATTCATTTCTGATAAACAGTGGTGGGGTCATTTTTATTTTTTTCTTTCTTTCTTGCAGTTTTACTTTATTTCCTCTATCTGTGTATATATATATGAAAAAAATTAAGATAAGCTAATAAATTTATTTCATCTCAATTTCATACAATGAAACTTTTCATTAGCTGAGATTAGAATAATATATAGATTAACATATTAAATCATTTTCTACCATTGTTGTGTCTAATTAATCACCTTCATGAATACATAGACGTGAGTCAGATTTAAATAACTGGAGTATATCATAGTTTCTGAATGTAAAGATCAAAAGCAATATTCTAAGAACTCTAATAAACAGATTTGCCCAAGGTCAAATTGTGAAGTCCATAGTCTCCCTCCATTCTTTCTCTTTGCTTTTACAGACTAGTTTTTCTCCCATCCAAACTACAAAGCTGGGTGCTTTCAAGCTGCTTCTGCTCATCTTTCAAATATCCCATTATCTGGACATTTTTTTTCCATGGAGAAATGTCAATTTTATAAAATCATATCATATTAGGTAATAGGAACATATTTTCTGTTAAATGTATGTTTTTCTGTATAAAATTATAGATATATAATTTTATATATATGTGTGTGCATATATGTGTACATATGTATATATGTGTGTATATATATGCTATATGTATATATATGTATACATATAGCAACTTATAGGAGATGCTAGTTCTTACTTTAAAGTTACTTAGGTAAAATATTTGGTAAAATAAAGGATTTTTAATGTCAGAGTTCTTACATCTCTTGTCCACTTCTGTATGTCAATCATTCAGCAAAATGTCCAGCCTGTTTAAGCACTTAACAAATACAACTGAATTTGTTAAAGAAGCTGTAAAGAAATTATGTTAGGAACTGAATATGGCAAGGTGACTGGTCTGTGGTACTTTTTTATTAAGTGATTTTAAGGTGTTATGGGACACTTACTGGCTGAGTTAGGCTCCGCCTGCACTGGCTGGCAGCATGATCTTCTCATGTGACTACCTCTCAGCCAGCCAGTGGGCAACTGCTGCAGACAATTCTAAATACCCTTGCAGAAGTCCTAGGTGACTGGAGATGATGCCATAGTCTTGGTGCCCAGGGCTATGCTAACAGGCTTGCAGAGCCTTGGAATTTAAAGGGGAAGAGGGCTGTGGCAGAAGTGGTGACCAAAAGAGAAAATGACCAAGAAAAGCTGCCTTAAAAAAGCCCTTTCAGATTAGCCTTGAAGACTAAAAGAAATGAATAAAAACTTGGCAGAAATTGGTAAATGACAAATTTTTTGTAGATATGCTATGCTAAATAATCACAACACTTGTATATTATTGAAAATTAGTTGGACAACAATAGAATGTTAGTTTGAGATTTGGGAAATGGAAAACCCAAAGTGAGGTAAGTCCAAGATATAATCCAACACGAGGAAAGAATGTTACTACTCCCCACATCAGCTGTTTGCTTTAAAAGATAAACATATTTCAGAAGAAATAGAAAATCATGCTCAAAACCAGGAAATGTGTCCCTTTGAAATGGGCTCCAACAGTAATGACAACTCCAAGGTTCATTTGGGAAGGGTTAACACAAGTTCCTCTTCAGGAAACTGACCTTCTAGGATAAGGAATATCATTCCAAATAAAAGAGTCAATACTTGCTATTACTCAGGACAAACTAAAAATTGATATTGACTATTCTAGTTGAACATAATCTACTGACAATGTCTTTGATAGACCTGTATCTAATCTAGTCATTTGGCAGGAAAATATTTTCAATGGGAAAAAATTAGATTTACTGGGCTGCTAGTAAACACACGCACACTAGAAAATGTAGAACAAAATGTTTTACAATGAAATAAGGACAAAATTAACCCATCATCAAGGCTGATTCACCTAGGAAGACTTATAAATCAAAAGAAGTCATTTTTGATACTAAATATGAGCAAGCAAAAACTAAGCTTAGAGATGCATAAGGCAGAAAAAATAGCAGCTGGAACAAATCAAACTGTATATCAAGGTATAAATGGAACAAAAATGAAAATTAAAAACCTTTCTAAAAATATTGGGAGGGGCCTGTCATTTTTAGCAATGCTTACAATTTTAACTTTGTATCATATCACTCCTTTGTAATAAAATAAAATGAGAAATTATTCCAAAAGAGAAGAAAGTAGCAATGAGTCTGAGATGAGCTCCAGTGTTCAAGTCCAGGAGATTATTACGATGACTTTTACTTACCTACAAAAACATACACAAGTACATCCAAAATCTTGCCAAATAATCAGACAGGAGCCTAATTACTATGCTTCCATCCAGAAGAGCACTAAAACATACTTAATTTGGGTTTTAAAATATAGAAAACTAGACTGAATACTCCAAACCAACAAAAATTCGTATCCCTGGACCACCTGAAACTCTTCAGTCACCTCATTTCATTCTGAAGAGTATCACCATTGTCTATTTATCTCCTATAGCCAAATCATAAACCCAAATCTTTTCTCAAAACATAATGAAGCCCAGCATTGACAACCTAAGTAGGTGCACAGCCAGCATGAACTATAAGGAACCCAAACTCGCTTTGACACTGACAAGATGGTATCTTTTAAAATTTGTGTTTCTTGAAATCTTCTATTTCCCAATAATAAAAAGAAAACTCCAAAAAGGAAAGTATTAACCAAATGCAATGATGCCTTTGTTGGATGTTGTTGCAAATCATTCTACACCTACCCCCTCCCCTATATTGCTCAAGGAAAGAATCTATGATACTACACAAGTAGGTCAAACTGCCATGGACTCTATAGCTCATGAACACTTCGTCAAAATTATACTTTACCTTAAGCCTTTAATAAATCTAGGCTTATTTTTCCTTTGAAATATAAATAGCTGGACTTGTGTACTATAATAGAGATTTCATATACTAATTTAAAACTCTTTGTTTTAGTAAAAATGCATATTATAGTGACATCATTGGAAATTAATAAGATATTTTAATTATCAGCTTTTGGTACCTTATTTTTTTCCTTTGGTAGGATAAAGGAGAGTGAATGATTTTTGAAGATAGAAGATTTTTAAAAAACTCTTTATTATGATATTCGAGCAAAGTAAATCCTTGACATTTAGAGGAGGGTTCATCCTAAGTTGCTTGTGAATCCTTTATACCATTGTTATATTTCTCAAACAAAATGTATGACATCATAATTAGAGAACTGATGTTTTTTTAGGCTCGGGGTGGTCTGATTAGCTTTGAACCAGCTCTAAAGATACACCGTTCAGTGTGATGCCTCAGCAAAACCAGATTATTGTGCTATGGAATTTCTGAAGAGCTCCTTATTTAGTAAAAAATCTCAAATGCTGATTGTGTGAATGCTAAGGGCATTTTGTACTTGCATGAAAGGGAATTAGTTCAGTACAGAAAGTTTGAGACATGTATAAATACATATGCATTTAAAGAAACTGTATTTTATCCATTTAAAAAGAACAATACAATTATTTGAAAGATTAAAAAGTGACTTTTAGTTTGACTTAAGTTTTTTAGATAATATTACTCTAACTTTCTGGCCTAGCATTAGAATCATTCCTTACCTCTGGCACACTTTATTTTTCAGTCGTAACTCTCATTGAGTCCTAAAATAACCCTACAATCTAGTCAAAGTAGATTTTCATTCTAAATAAATAAATAAAAACTCAAGTCCTCTTACTTCAGTGTATGTATATGTGTTTTCTGTAGCATATGTTTATTTCTTCTTGGTCTATTAAAATACTTTCTATATTTAAGATCCAAATGAAATGTCCCCTTTTCTAGGAACTGTGCCAGTACCTCAGCCAGTTGTGTATTTTCTCCATCTAATCAAAACTATCATCACATAGCACTTACCCAGTAGCATCAATCATCATTATCCATATATACATTGCATGTCCCTTAACGGAACTAACTACTTTTTAAAGATGAGATTATGCCTTGTTAATTTTTGCATTCTCTATGACATGCAGTAAGTGCCCTGCACAAAGCAAGTTCTCAATAGCTTTGTTGAGTGCATTTTATGTATTTAATAGAATTATCCAGGTCAATGAGGACAATCATCCTGTATTAGTCTGTTCTCACGCTGCTAATAAAGACATACCCCAGAATAGGTAATTTATAAAGAAAAAGAGGTTTTATGGACCCACAGTTTTACATGGCTGAAGAGGCCTCACAATCATGGTGGAAGGCAAAGGAGGAACAAAGGCACATCTTACATAGCAGCAGTCAAGAGAGCTTGTATACGGGGACTCCCCTTTATAAAACCATCAGATCTCATGAGACTTATTCACTATCACGAGAACAGCATGGAAAAGACCTCATGATTCAATTACCTCCCACGAGGTTTCTCCCACAACATGTGGGAATTATGGGAGCTACAATTCAAGATGAGATTTGGGTGGCGACACAGCCACACCATATCACATCCTTACTAAGGTGAGAAGATAACTGCCTAGCCAGCCAGCCTAGCAAATCACTCTGACATTCAATGGGGTATCACATCTTAAAACCAGATAGTTCTCACACGTTTGCTGAAAGACTACTTTTAATATTTTGTTATATGTGCATGAAGTATCTTTTCTAGTTTATTTGTGTAATGTCATTAGTAGTAAATAGCTTAACTTTCTTTTACAGAGTGGACACTTTTTAATTTTTATTTTCTTATCTTACAAATCTTAAAGTGGCAAGAAATTCCTTAGAGCCACCCTAATATGTGCTACCAGCTTAAATCTAATGTAAGCAAACCCAGGGGGATGTGAAAAAAATATTGGTAGATTTAGAACTACTTAAAAATAATTGCAGCAAAACTCATAAAACAATAAAAGGTGATGCCAAAAACATCACATTCCTTCACCAAAACTCAATCTATCATGTGTGTTACTCTCTTGGGGTTCTGTTCTCTGCCAGAGCTAATCCAATAAACCAAATCACTAAATCAAGTTAAGGCATTAATGAATTAATGTTTTTCTAGTTTCATGTTTTGAATATTAACAGCAGACTTCTATAATTTATCTGCCTCTCACCAATCAAGAGAACTCTTTAGGGGATTTTACAAGCTGTAAATTCTTTTAAAGGGCCAATACATAACTTCATATTATTTTTTATTGACACATTTAAAATGAAGAATCATTTTGTTTTGAAGACCAAAAATAAAATGGTAGTATTTAACTTTGTGGGCTAGGATAGAATATGGAATGACTTGGCCAAATAATGTAAAATTAGCAGACTATACAATTTTTGAGAGGTTTGGAGTTTTAGATTTTGAATTTGAAAAATTCATCTATGTAAATTCCCAGAGAAAACAACATAGAAGCCGTAGCTTGTCTTTTTAAAAAGTCCCAAGCATACAATTCATTTCCCCAGGTCTGAAGAAAAGGAAACAAAATCTTAAAATATTCAAGAGTTTGATAAAGTAAAAAAAAAGCAATTTATAAATCTGATATTTGAATTTTTTACACTATTCATATATTTGAAGAATTATTCACTTATTTTTTATTAAATTTTTAGGAATGAAAAATAGAACTACATTTTAATATCAAAAATGTGTCAAACTCCTAAGGATAAAGGAAGAAAAAGGCACGAACAAAGCAACTGCCAATGGGAGTGGTTATTATGCTTCCTAACTTGTCATCTACATTCTGGTATTTCAAATAATATAAAATAAATTTAAAAGAAAATAAGAAATTGGAAGGTTATCAAAGAGTTATTACAAAAGAATACAATTATTTTTCAACTACAGCATACAAAACATCTAGCCTCTAGAATCTAAAAAGCAATAATTAAAGTAAGAATTTCTACTTATTTTTTTCTAATAACCTTACATTTCTATTAGTTTTCTGGGTTAAGATATTAGACAAATAGGATATCTATTTGTATAATATCTGTAAAAAAGATCTAGCAGAATGCTACTTCAGTAATAAAAGTTAATATGAATTACAGTATATGTAGAAATTATCACTTTGTGTAACAAAAGCTTTATAAAATGTAACAACTATAACATACTAAATTATTTGCAAAACACTTCATCCTTAAACTCTTTTCCTAAGATGCAAGGGAGTACTTCTGTTTATCACAACCATCATCAGCATTACCAAATGTCACCAGGATAATGTAATTAACAAAAAGTATTCATGAATTCTCTCTAAGCTATATATCTGCAGTGGATTGGATAAAATTGCCTCAAAAAATATGACCAAGTCCTAACTTCTGGTATCTGTGCATATAACTTTATTTGGGAATAGGGTTTTTAAATCTTGGGATGAGATCATGCTGGATTTATGGTGAGTGCTGAATCCAATCATAAGTATCCATGTAAGAGAGAAAAAGAGAAAAGACATAAAGGGGAAAAGCCATGTGAAGACAGAGTTAGCAATTGGAATAATGCATGTATAGTCATGCTTCACTTAACACCGGGAATACATTTGAAGAAATGTGTTTTAGGCAATTTTGTTATTGTGCGAACCTCACAGAATAAAGCGTACTCACACAAACCTAGATCTCATAGGCTACTACACACCTAGGCTATAAACCTGTACAGCAGGTTACTAGACTGAATATTGTAGGCAATTGTAACATAATGGTATTTGTGTATCTAAATTTATCTTAACATAAAAAGATAAAGTAAGAATAAGGTATTATAATCTTATGGGATCACTGCTGTGTATGCCACAAATTGCTAACCTGAACATCATTATATGGTGCATGACCGTGTAACCCAATGATTCTCAAGCCACCAACAGCTAGGAGAGAGGCATGGAACAGACTGATTCTCTCTTGGAGCTTAAACCTGTTAACACCATAATTTCAAACTTCTGGTCACCAGAACTATGAAAGAATACATTTTTGTTGGTTTTAGCCACCCAGTTTGTGATAACTTGCTATGATAGCCCTAGAAAACTAAATACTATGATAGCACAGAGCAAAGTTTTGACCCTAGTAATAAACACCAATAATTTTAAAATCAGCTTTATTTTTACAAAATTTTATTTTATTTAAAATGTTCCATTGTAAGATTTTGTAAAATAATAAAATATGTATCATAGCATTAGCTGTCTACCACTTGAAAGATTCATTAGTTCATTCCAAAGGACATTTACTGTCTTATAGTTACTTTGTATACAATATTTTAATGCAAAGCTACAGTCAACCTTGCACTGTTGTTTAGGAATGTTATTTTTGTCATCAATACCATCGGTTGATTATGAAAGTGTAAAAGAAATGAAATGTATGTATTAGATTGAATCCATTTGGAGAAAACAGAAAGATTCTGGAAAATTTAAAATTGAATGACAGAAGACAGAGCATCTGGGTTCTGTTCTTGTTCTGACATTTTAAAGTCATGTGAACATAAAAGTAACTGAGTCTCAATTTATTTACTTGTAAAGTAAAACTGATAGAATTTGCCCCTCCAACGTCTTAAGATTCTCTTTGAACCAAATGACAGGCATATAAGAATGTTTTATACATTGTTGGAGTTACATACTTCAAAGTTTTCTTATTTAAATAACATTTTTATCAAAAAACTACAAAGAAAATACATGTGTGAGCCAGTGGATGTACCCTTACAAAACTGAATTCAGCTGTCCTAAAGCAGCAGGGTGCAAAAATAATACTTTAGACTAACACATTTTAAATTTGAAAATGCTCTAGACCTCAAAAGAGCATGTGTATTCACTTTATCCTTGTTAATAAGCAAAAAAGAGGATACTATAAAAGAGCTCAGTAGCCTAACCCAATATTTTTATTTTCCCATGTTGACCTGGAAAAAGTTTTATATATTAATATTTGTTTTAAACGTATTTATCATTAATAAATCAAATATTAAATTGTTAAATTAAAAATGGCATTATTAACTGGGGAAAATACTGATCTAAGTAACTTTGTAAATGAAAAGCGCCTATAATACTAAATGTATAAGTAACCACACAGAAGCATTATCCTCTAATTGAGAAAATAGGCTCCCACAAAGATATGACTGAAAAGTTCTGAAACCATTATACATGTATATTCAGATTTAAATATTAAAAGATGGATGGTGGATGTTGGAAACCAGTTTTCTTACTGTTGGACAGGGAGGTTACAGAGAAGCAAAAGGGGGAGGCTAGAATGATCCACTCAGTAACGGATTAGAGTTGGAAACAGTATGAACTCATGTTTGGCTGATACAGACACAGATGGTGACAAACAGAAATATTTCTGAATATGTGTATCTATACATTTTATTATACACACACATATTTCCTTGCTTTGTCAGTGGAGAGGTCCTGGAAGCAATGACACTCTTATAGCAATAGTACACCTAGTGTCCTGATCTTGGTTTTTAATACTATTCTTTAATAAAAAGAACCAGAGGCCGGGCGCGGTGGCTCACGCCTGTAATCCCAGCACTTTGGGAGGCCAAGGCAGGCAGATCACCTGAGGTCAGAAGTTCACGACCAGCCTGGCCAACATGTGAAACCCCCTCTGTACTAAAAGTATAAAAATTAGCTGGGCATGGTGGCAGGTGCCTGTAATTCCAGCTACTCAGGAGGTTGAGGCAGGAGAATAGCTTGAACCCAGGAGGCAGAGGTTGGAGTGAGCCGAGAGTGCACCATTGCACTCCAGCCTGGGTGACAAGAGTGAAACCCCGTCTCAAAAAAAAAAAAAAAAAAAAAAAAGAACCAGAGATCCTTGGAGAAATGGCTAATTCTAAGACTGGAGTAGTAAATAAATACAAGATAAGCCTGGAGTATCTTGTACTGCCCATGAAGTAAGAAAGTTATTATAAGAAAAAGGCATGGGGAAAGTCAAAGGGGCATAGCAGTCAAAGGAAGAGCAGTGAATAGTGAAAGCTGGAACAAGGTGTGCTATACAATAAACAAAGTAGTATTAGATTATAACTCAAAATATAAAGTCAACATCAATGAGTCCCTACTGATATAAATGGTACTTTATCTCTCTTGTCTTCCTCTCAAAACCCTAGTCTAATTATGAGAACAAAAATAACACAATCCCAGTTAAGGACTATTCTAAAAAAATACCTGCACAGTACACATCACAACTGTCAAAGTCATTACAAATATGCAACATTGAAAACCTGTCAGAGCCAAGAGGAGCCTATGGCAACAAGATGACTAAGGGCAATGTGGTGTCCTGGATGATTCCCTGGTACAGAAGAAAGGACGCTCGGTAAAAACTAAGGAAGTCTGAACAAAATATGGAATTTAGTTAATAATATCTCAATAATAGTTCATTAACTGTGATAAATGTATCATACTAATACACGATAATAAAGGGGAAATTGGGTTTAGGGTTATAAGGGAACACCCTGTAATATCTTTGCAATTTTTCTATAAATCGAAATGTATTTTAAAATAAAAAGTTTAATAAATTTTTCTAAGAATTGCTTTGCCTGACATATAAGATAAAGCCTAGAGGTGAAGTGGCTCTAGACTTAGTCTAATCTATGTCTCAAAATTTTTATCACAAGGAACTAGGTAGCTTCCATCTGCCCATTCTGCCCAAAGTGGCAGTTTATTTTCTCTGTGTCTTCTCAGGAGTGAGTAAACAGTTTTTGCAGACCTCCTTTCAAGTCTCAGAACTGGGTTTAAACCAATCTTTGGCAAAGAAACTGGAATGGCAACGTTTGAGCCAGAACAACCATGATTTATCTTGGAGGTCAAAATAGATTTATCCTTCCCCAGGACTTGTGGGGAAGGAAAGATATCCAAATAAAATCGGAGCTCTGCCAGCAAGGAAGAAAAAGGGACTGGATGGCACGCAGATAACCAGCTATGTCTGCTGCCATCCCAGAACCAAGCAAATGGAAGCCAAGGCTATATAACCCAAGCTTCAACTTCTATCAGTTTTCACTTACAGTACGTTGCTTCTAATTTGTCACATGTGACTCCCTGATGCATATTATTTTCTAAAGCTTATATAATCAGAAATCTTATTTTAGATTTTATTTATAATGAGTTTTAAAAATACTGGCAAATAGCTTACAAAATGGCTTAGGACATAAAGACTAGAGTTCATTCTATGCTCTATCTAGTCCCCTGTTACAAATTATCTCATGAGAACAGAAGGTCTCAAGGAATGCAGTAAAGTTTCCAGTGAAATTTTAGCTTGCACATATGCTCACGGACTAAAGGAAAATTGCATCAAGATAAGTGGCAAGAAAGTTGCCAGTCTGCATATTCAGGTATACACAATTATTTTTGGCACATGGAACAAAAGGAAAAGAACATGTACCGCAAAGAAATGGGTGTAAACCTCAACTATATTCCATCCTACTTGTGTGATCCTAGACCTATTACTTATCCTGTCTGACCCTTTATTTTAATTATAAAACTGAGATAATGTCTACCTCATTCCTGTGTGGCATACATCAGCTAGTGGTACACATACATGCTGTTTTTCTTTTTTCTACTTTATAGGGATTCTTCCTAGAGCTTCAGTTACATTTGAGCCAATTATTATGCCTCATTTGTCATGCTAGGTAAGGTAGGAAATGTGCGAACAAAATAGATGAATTCCTTGATGACCTGAAATAGTCTGAAACATATGGATATTTTAAAAAAAAGGAGAAGCCTCAAATGGGACCAAAGTGAATAATGTTCAGTAGAAATATTTGGAACATGAAATTTACAGAATGTTGGATTGTTGACTTTGCTGATGGGATCCTCGATTTAACTGATTGCATCCAATATCCCTTTGTACTGAGAAACATTTTTGTCTGGAAACATGCTGGAATGTGTGATGGTTAAATTTATGGGTCAACTGGCTAGATCATGGTGCCTACATATTTGGTCAAACATTCTGTGAAGTTGTTTTTTGGATGAAATGAACATTTAAATCAATGGACTTTGAATAAAGCAGATTACACTTCATAATGTGGGTGGGCCTCATCTGATTAGGTGAAGGACTTCATAGAAAATGATTGACTTCTCCTAGCAAGAAAGAATTCTGCCAGTAGACTACCTTTGGACCCACACACTCTTCCCTGAGTCTCCACAACCCACTCCATCCTGTGAGCAAAACCTCCACAATCATGTGAGCCAATTTCTTAAAATAAATCTCTCTCTCTCTCTCGATAGATATATCTAAATATATGTATTCATATTTCAGGCCATAATTGTCCTGTTGATTTTGCCCAAGATTCTGCCATCACTACTTATTTTAGTTTGTTTAAACCAGATCAAAACATACTTTCTGATACTTTACCATAGACTATATTCCTGAAAGTTTAGTCTCGGGATCATAGGTAAATGAAGCTTCATTAGCTGACACTCTATAGCAGCAAAGTAGGAAAAGCCCACACCTCATTAGAAAGCTGGAATTTAGTTACCTGTGACTAAACCCATCTTTCCAGATATGCATTAGCAGACAGGACAACACATTCAGCTTTAAATCTATTCAAGTATATATTAGCAGGATTTTGCTCAACAAATCATTTTATGTCACTTTAAAAATTCTGTTTGGTAGATGAAAGGAGTCTCTCATAGAATATTCTCTAGTGATTATTTTGAGAGGTAAGTTGAGTCTTTCTTGTTTCCACTCTCCCTATCTTCTATTACGATGATTTAAATGAGATTACAAATACTTGTAAAGATGCAAGCTGCAAATAAAATGATCATATTGCTGCATGTTATTGCATGATGCTAATTCTTTGAATTAATACCCTAGTACTCTATTTTGAAGTTACAGGTAAATGGCCATCCTGTGAAATGGATGTCAGTCTAGAAGAATGTCCCTCGGATAGCTCTACTTTGTATCTTCACATCCATTCTGAAACCTGCCACTTTGGGGTTTCAAATCAATAAATTTTTTGAGTCCACAGCAATTTATTGAGATTTATTATGGATTAGGCATTTTCTTAGGTGCTAGAGACATTACGCTTGATGCCAGGATTCAAATTCAATCTGGAAGATGTATTGTTCAAATCATAGCTAGTGAGATCAGTCTCATTTAATGGAAACTTTTTATTTATAGCATGTGGTAGAAACCTAGAAGAGTGGGAAAACCGTGAGTAATAGTAGATACTATTTATTGGTGTTTATTTTGTTTTAGGCAACATATTAAGGTCTTTACATATATTATCTCTAACTTACGTAATGATTCTTCAGACAGATATCCTTGTTCTACAGATAAAGAACCTGAGACTCAGCAAAATTGAATAACCCATCCAAGGTTAACTAGAATGTGGTGGAATAAGATTAATTCCCAGGCCTATCTGACTCCTGTCTTTTACTCCTTCTCCTAGTCCTCCCCTCTGTTAATATAGACACTGAAACTATGTTTAAAATTGAAAGATAAACCTAAAAGTAAATGTCATAAGACACTTACTATCACATATAGACTTATTTTTATTTGATCATTCATTTGATTACTGCTCCAATAAGAGGGGAAAATGTTGGAAAATGGAAACTTGGAAAGTAAATATTTATTAACTTTGATTTTTCAGTTATATAATCAGTGAAAATTTGAATTAATATCTGAAGTTAATCATTCTCTGCCTGCCTCACCAACACAGTAAGTGACTGACACCAGATTGTTCTCACTCAATACACTGAAATTAGCTCTGCTTATATCAAATGCAACCAACTGATGCCAGTGAAAGAGGGGAAAGAGGAACACGACTCACATTATAACCACACACTGCACAATAAATCTGAAGTCCATTCATGGGTGAACTTGTGGGAATTCATTTGATATCATCTGCCATCCATTTTGCTCTCAAAATAGGTACAAGGAAATGTTTTAAAGTAAGTTTTAATTCTAAAGGAGAAGATAAGTCGTCTAGCTTTTAGCTAAATCTTGTGACAGATTTTCCAATGTTCCAATGATTGACTTCCAGTTCACTTAAGATGAAAGAAATAGTTTGTCCCACTTAAAGCTTAACATGTATTTGTAACCACAATTTAGTTATAAAACAGGTTCTCTCTCTGAGATACTTCTGTGGGTACTATTGTTTACATCAGGTAGTTTATCATCAGAATTTAGAGCACGTTGTTATGTACCAGTTTGCTTATGCCTCAATTGACCTCTGGGAAGAAGTAAGTATTATCACATTTATATATAGGAATCTAGGCACAGGGACATTCCATTATGGTGAGACAGCTGTTGCACAATAATTAACAATAAAGGCTCTGGAGCCAAATTTCCAGGGTTTCGTTCCAGTTTAATCCCTTAGTATGCTGTGTGACCTTGATCAAGTTATCTAACCTCTCTGGATTTTTAACTTTTTTATCCAAAAAAGTTAGTGACATTAGTATTGCTGCAAAGAGCAAAGGAGATAATTTTCTTAAACTAGTTGGAATAATGCTGGTGCTCTTCTTATAATGGACTTGCCTGTGAACAGAAAACAAGAAGTCTTATGCTTTAAAGCACCTGGGCAGTCCTTCTTCTGCAGATGTAGACTCACAGGTATCATCATCCTGTGAATAATTAAGGATAATTATATAAAAGATTCATGTAAAAAGTAATTAAATTCTCACATCAAATCACACAAGCTACTTTATATGCAACAGTTTAACAGTCTACGAGTAGGCAATCACTCACTGGGTATGTTATTAAATTTTTTTAAGATAAAAATATGTGCTTTATTGTAAAAGCTGAGGAAGTTAAGGAAAAGTGACTGGAGACTTATGTGGTATAATTGTAGGTAAGTACTTTCAAGAGGTAAATGCTGGGATATCTGTACGGTCTTCATAATACACCATAATATATTATTGAAGTACCATCTGGCAGACTGAATTGTTGCTGAAATGAGGAATGCCACGCATCATTTCACCACATCTGACATGCTGTGAAGTCAGTACAAGTTAAACTTTACTAAATGTGGTAGTGTCCATTAGCACAGTTAGGAAAGCAAAGGCAGGGAAAATAAGGTTGTAAAGTTAGTACTTGCAGCAGAGTAACCACTATTGAAAAAAATATGAGTTACTAGGAAGCTGTTGTTTCAGTAGTGGCTGAAGGCCAGACTTCCCAGGGTTTAAAACCCAGCCCCATCAGTTATCAACTGTAGATCTTCAGCAAGTTGCTTAACATTATTTGTTTGTTCGTTTGTTTATTGAGAAGGATTCTCTCTCTGTGGCCAGGCTGGAGTGCAATGGCGCGATCTCGGCTCACTGCAAACTCCACCTCCTGGGTTCAAGCAATTCTCATGCCTCAGCCTCCTGAGTAGCTGAGATTACAGGTGCCCACTACCATGCCCTGCTAATTTTTGTATTTTTACTAGAGATGGGGTTTTACCATGCTGACCAGGATGATCTCAATCTCTTGACCCCGGAGTCTACCTGCCTCAGCCTCTCAAAGTGCTGGGATTGCTTAACATTCTTGATTCCTAGTTTCTTCATTTGAAAAGTGGACACATTGATAGTGCCTGTCTCATAACGCAGCTGTGAGGTTTAAATGAGTTGGTCTATATTCAATGTTTAAAGAAGTTGCCTGATATACAGTAAGCACTAAAAAAAAAAAAAAGGTAACAATGATCATTTTTACAAAATGCTCTGTAGGTATAGTAATGTCATATTCTATATATGTTAATAATAAAGGGACTGATGAAAAAACTTCATTTTTTCATATAGTTTAGGTAGCATGTCTTCCAGGTTGAGTAAGAGTCAGTCAAACAAACAGGTAACAAAGTCACCAAGGAGAGAAATAGCGTGAGTGGATATTCAATGCAAGATGATGATTTGACCACATCTAGGTTTTAGAAAGATACCCGTTAGCACCAGAGACTATGACTTGGAAGGGAAAAATACCAGTAAAGATGCAACTGGAATATTTCAGCCTAGAGATTATGAGGATCTGGTTATGAGAAATTACTAGTATACTAATAATAAGATAATAGCATGAGTGTGAAAGTCTGTATGGATGCAGTATGGACAGGACTTAGTATAGAATATAGGAATGGAAGGAGAGGGAAATTCAATATCAAGCCCCAAGAGGCAGGCAATAAAAGTAATTCCAAAGCCATTTCAGAATGATTAGGATCTGTAACAGAATTAGCATCAAAGCAGAGCCGTCCTCGGGGCTACTTTGAAGAAGAAAACATGAGAATACTCATGTGATCGTTCATATCTGGAATGCTTGCCAAATAAAACTGGTCTCAATAAACACTAAAACTTACTATAATCCTTTTGGAAAATAAATTAATGGTACATATAAAAAGTCATAAAATTGTCCATAATCTAACTTATCAGAGTTTTTCTTCTAATACATTATCTCAATGAGTTTACAATGAGGGTATAAAGAGCGGCGTACACAAAGATGCAATTTGGTAATTACTAATAATAGGGAAAATGTCTGTGTAGTTTGGATATCCGTTTAGACTAGATGGGTATGTAGTATGTCAACTTCATTGAATGTGATATGGACAGTAAAAATTAATATTTTAATAACTCCTACCAATTATTGAGTTCAATATATTAGACACTTTATTTTATCCATCCATCTCAATACACCACAGCACAAATTGTCATCTCCATTTTAAAAGGAAAGAAAATAGCTGCAGAAAATTAAGAAAATTTCCCAAGCTCTCCCAGCTTATGAGTGGCAAAGACTCAGGAGATACTGCCTAGGGATAGATTGTATTAAGGGAGTTAGGGTCAATTGTGTGTATTCATGGTTGTACGAAGTTCCCAGCCTCTGCTTCCACAGATGGGAAATAACAGAATATAGATTCAGACTCAGATCGGGTTTACTTGACTACAAAACCTGTGTTCTGAACAGCCGGCTCACAAATTATTGTTTAAATGACAAAAGTTGAAAATCATGCCCAGTCTCTAATTTCAAATGTAAATATGTACACCTTTAAAAGACAGATAAAAGAACACACGAGAAATGAAAACTGCTATGTTTTGCAAGTTTTAAACATTTCCTTATTGTTGCAATTTGGTGTTACAAAAACAGAGCATTTAAAAACAAGAGGATATTAAGATTAAGAAAAAAATGAAAATCGTATGAGAATACTTACATATTTTATAGTATATCTCACACACTCAAATCTTTTGCTGACAGTTCAATCAGAATAGTTATCGAATATCTCCTATTTGCTTAGGAATAAATCTGAAATATCCCTTCATCCACTTGTGAATTGGTTCTAAAAGCAAAACTATAAAAACAATTTAAAAAAAATACAAAGCATGTGTTAGATGTCCTAATATTGTTTTGTTATTACTAAATCCATTTGGATTCTACTGTAGGTTTTTCATGACCTTACTTTATTTTTCATGAATTTGCTTATAATAGAATATGACTTTTTATTTCTTAATTAAATTCTAATAATGAGATTTCTTAATAATTCAAATTTAAAAAATGCTCTTCTTTATGTTTCATTACTCAGCCTGTCTTCCATGCTATACACTACAAATTCAAACAAATTTAATTCTCTGAAGCTGATTCTCTGAAAAACCTATATACAGAATTAAACAAATATTCATTAGAAACACTTGTTTAGAAGTGAGACACATGGCCAGGATCAGCTATATTTGAACTTTTACAATACATGAGAATTAAACTTGCATTGTGTGGGTGTGTTTAAAATATTTACGTAAAAAGAAAAAATGCTAAAAATTCCAAGACATTAGAAGGTATGTTTCAAGTGTCAGGATTCCCAGGTTTGGATCCTAGCTTTGCCTTTTAAGACCTGGCAAAAAATTACTCATCTTCCCCAAGCACTCATTCACACATTCCTTATTTGTAAAATTGGGAATATAAATTTTGCTTTTTCCCAGATATGTTGTGAAGCTTAAGTACTTGTATGTGTTAGGTATATACTGAATTATATCTGGTAAATGAAAATATTAGCTGTTATCGCTAAATCTAAAAGTAAAAGACTTAACATTTCTACTCCTATGATACGTTCTTAAATTTCCACAATTTCCCCTAAATGCTCAGCTATGCTTCAGCCAAAATCTTAACGGAAAGAAAACAGCCATAAATTTAATCCTGCACTCAAATCAGGCGATCTTCGCCAGCTAGATGGAACATTTACAATGGTGTTTGGCTGGCATTTGGTACTTTTAATGTAACAACTTAAAGCTTAAAAGTTATGAAAATATTCAAGTGTTTCTAAAAAGTCAGCTTTTTTTGAGTAAAAAAATACATGTACTCACTCTTTTTTTTTTTTTCCAAATTATTTTGTCTGAATTACAATACGATCTGCCTGAATTTGAGAGGGAGATCCATTTTAGGCAATGTTCTTATGTTCTTTTGAATCAGCAGACTTTATGTAATAATTTAATTTCATTTAAAATTGTTATTTAAATGGAATGCCTGCACATTTTTACACACTAAAGAGATACAGTACATGTGTTGTGGGTGGTATGTGTATATGTGTGTGAGGGAGGGGAGAGAGGAAAGATAAAATGAGAGAGGGAGGACTAAATTTATGGCAGAGTTCTGTTTCCTTATAGTACCCTATAGCAAGTGGCACAAAGTAATGTAATTGCCTTTATTCTCCTGTAGACTATAAGGTGAATGAGACTAGAGATCAGTTCCTTCCTCAACACTGAACATAGTGCCTTGCACATAGGGAACATATTAGATTAATGTATTTTTGAATACATATATACAAGGCAAAAAAAATTTTTAAATAGGAAATAAAAGAAGAAATGAGAATGGGGGAGGGACTTTTTGTATTACTGAGTAAAACAGTAGACCAGCCTTAAAGAGAATGTCTACAGATGGATGTGATAAGCTTGCTAATGACTTATGAATAAGAATAAAAAATGGTCACTCCTTGCTTCATTGGATTCTTGTTTATCCTAATTGGATGAAGAAATGGATAGGTAAGTACTCACCTGATCATCAATCCTGAATCACATATTAGATTTCTGGTGAATTTCCAGATAATATAGAAAAATAAAAATATTTATCTTGGTGATATTGGATTATGTAAAACTGTGGAACCAGAGAGTTGTGAAAACACTAAGGACCAGATTCATAAATGCCCTTAGAGTAAATCCATCATGGAAGTTATCGTTTTTACTACAATTTTCTATAGGGAGATTATTTGAGGATCATACTCCTTCAAAGTATGTGTGATTTATGTTTGCAGGGCAGAGAGATTTTTCCTCTTGACATCTATGAGGAAATCACTGTTCTGACAAATGGCTTCTTATTCCCACCCTTTTTATGAAGTGACATCACAAAAAAATTCTCAGAACCATTAGATACTGATATGAACAAATTGAACAAAAATGTATATTCCGTGGAAGCTCTTCCATAGTAACTGAACATCTCATGTTTGTTTGGCATTGATTGTCACGTTTTTGTTTCTGCCTGTTTATTGTCAGGAAATATTTGAAAAGTTTCAAGAGATACAGCAATCAAACTCCTATAATTGACTTGGCACAGGGTATTCCTCTGGTATGTAGTCCAAAATCAATGATCAATGTTTTAATAGGATTTTTTAGAATTAATTTTTCCAATTTCAATTCATCATCATCACCTTTATCGAAAATTAAACTTTATGGGTAGCTAAGGTATTCTATATTAAAAAAAAACAGTTATAGTTCCCAACAATTGCTTCTTAAAAGAATAGTAATAATAATATTTGTCTCTGACATTTTATAGCATGTTTTATATTTCTAAAACTTTTTTCAACATTAATTATTTCTCAGTCCTTTCCTGTGAGATTAAAGAACTCAGAGAGGCTAAATGTCTACAAAGATTGCTTCCTGTATGTATTTGTTATGTCTAAAGCTCATATTTGATATCAAGCCTGGACTAAAGAACTGGCTGGAACCAGAGACTATCTAAAAGAGCCTAACAATACAAAATAGGCAGATGCAATTAGCCTATGGCTGGCATTGTGATTAGTTGGACACACCAGTTAGAAACCTAGAACATGGTTCCTACGACTTTCTAAATGCCCCAAAGACGTGAAAAGTTATTTTTATGTGATACTACAGTCTCTTTTATATGGGTTTCACTTGTCACGGTAGTGATTTGTGGAAGAGGCTTTCCAATCCCCATTGTTGCTGACAATTTTTGGAGTACAGTAGGGCTTACTTAGCACAGGATATAATTGTGAGTTGTTGCATTTATTGTTAATATTATTAGGTTTTGCTGATCCTGGTTGCCAACTAATTCTTTCAAGTACTATGGAGGAATACAACATAACACCATGAAAGTAAGATTAAGATGTTAACTTTTTTGAGCACCTACCACGTGCTATATCATATTTAATACTGAATAACTTGATGATGTAGACATTATTAGCCCCAGTTTATAGATCAAGAAACTTAAGCATGCCTCCTGACTTTAGCTTATAGTCTAGTTGGAGATACACCACACAGAACAATGAAATTTATTATCTATATTTTGGGGAAAATTTAGGATTTTATCAGTAGCTTAAAGAAACAATGGAATCTTCAAATTGCAGATGATTATACTAATAATATTATGAACAGAAAATATTTGTAGATATTTCATGGATAATATTTTTCCTACATTTTCTTCTTTACAACTATGTAGGCAGTGGCTTTCATTTCAGAAGGAGAGGGTAAATATAGCTGAGGACAAAGAAGTTATTGCTCAGGCTTGAATTTCAAAATAGAGTGTTTAATGTCATTCTCTGACACAATAGTCAGAAAGCCAAACACTTGCTGAGAGATTTTTCTTGAAATTTCAAAAGCTGTACATTATGTATCAAGCTAGGAGAAATAGGCATAGATTGTGATTATTAGCCACAGAATACAAAAGAGTGGTTGATGTAGTATCTGATTTCCCACCCCAAGGGAAACAAGAGTTTCACCATCTAGAAAGAGAGAGTGATTTAAAGTAAGCCAAACTATAGTAAGAATCCTAGTGGGTGCCTAATAATGGGCCCATCACTAGGATTAAAAGTTCAGGGTGGGTATGGCAGAAACATCCAAATATTAATAACTTTAATAGCATCTCTTATTCAAGTTTGTGCTCTTCCCAAAATATAACTCTGGAAGTCTACAAGCCTCTAAGAACATCTCAGATCTACAATTGGTCTGGGCAACAAAGTGTCAATTTAGAGACTAAGGGAGATCTCTACAGACATGGGCCAGAGGACCCACTCCCCAGTGGATTCTTCATACCCTAGTGAGACATGAACGCGTCTGAGCTAAGTGTTTCTGACGTGAGCATGAAGTGCTGAAAGGGTGGAAGGATTTGAAAGGACGGAAAATTCAGATAAGAACATAAAGTACTTGAGTGATTAGTAGTCCTGGGGGATGTACAGAAATTTTAAAGACAGTTTCAGTGACTGCAGTTGATCCAGTAGTTGGACACCTCAGTGGAGGCCAGAGACAGCAGAGGCAGAGGATGGCACAGGGAATAAGTACCACTCCCACAGCATGTCTCTCTCTCACACATATAGACCTACGCACATACACATGCCCACCCTTTTTCTGAAGTGGCAACACAACAAAACTCTCAGAAACCTTAGATATTGACATGAACAAATTGAACTAAAAATGTATATTACATCCCACGTGCACACACACACACACATGCACACACACAGAACCCAGCAGAAGCAGCAGCACCAATTGCATAGGGAAGAAGGAAAGAAGAACACACTGGCTCAGACACAAAGCAACTTGATAAGTTTGTCAAGGAAACATACATTTAACAAGTACAGAAATTAGGCCTTGTGAAATACCTTAATATCAGTGATAGGTTTTTTAAAGTTATATTTTGTCACATCAGAGTTTGTGACAATGACCATAAATTTAAATCTACTAAACTATAAATTAAAAACCTCCAGACTTTAATAGTTTATAAAATATTTCCATTTATTTATCTCATTTGATTCTTATGAGCAAATGGTAAGATAGACATTAGTAATTTTTCTTCATACAGATGAAAGAAACAAGGCTTACAAAAATTATACGGCCTGTTTCAAATTTCCTCACTATTACTTGGCATGGGTAGAATCCATATTTAGGTTTTACAATGTCAAAACTCAAACTTTATCCACTATTTTGCATTTGTTTTATTTTATATTTATCTATTCAATTTATAAAACTAAATGCTTATTATTTCATATAATTTAGAATATAGGCCTGATCACATTATGCCTGATAAAGTACAATGTGTCTATAGGTTAGTCATTAATTTCACATCTGGTTTATTCATTTTGTTGGCTATTCATTTACCCTTCAAATAAATATTTAATGAATAGATAATGTATGTTAAGAGCTAGGTATGCAAAAAAATAAGATGCCATTACTGATAAAATCATGGTCATCTTACTGAAAAAGAGACACATCAACAACTAAAATATAACATGATCAGTCTTACAGTAGAAATGTATGTAAATCACTTTCAAAACACAGAGGAAGAAAACCACTAACTTTCCCTGGGATAGAAGGAGGCAGAAGGTATAGAAAGCCTTCATGGAGAAAATGATATTTGGAACTACAATCTAAGGAATGAGTAGAAGGAATTTTTCAGTATTTCTGGCCAATAATAAGGCTTGGGCAAGACAGGGTATATTTTTAGAGCTCCTAATAGCTCAGTGTGGCCAGAATATTGAATGCACATAGAAGGGTTTATTAGTCCATTCTAACACTGCTATAAAGATACCTGAGACTGGGTAATTTATAAAGAAAGGGGTTTAATTGACTCACAGTTCCACACAGCTGGGAGGCCTCAGGAAACTTACAATCATGGAGGTAGGTGAAGGAGAAGCAAGGCATGTCTTACATGACAGCAGGAGAGAGAGATAATAAAAGAGAAACTTCCAAACACTTTTAAAACCATCAGCTCTTCCAAGAACTATCACAAGAACTATCATGGCTCTCTCTCACTATCACAAGAACAGCATGGGGGAAACTAACCCCATGATCCAAATACCTTCCACCAGATCCCTCCCTCAACACATGGAGATAACAATTTGAGATGAGATGTGGTTGGAAACACAGAGCCAAACTGTATCAGAGGGTGAAGCAGAACCACTGTGTGAATACGTTATCCATATCAAAGAGCTGGGGGACAAGGAGTCAGTGATGGTTTAATCAGGAGAACTGTCCTACGTAGACTTGTGTTTCACAAAATCTCAAGGTGGGAGGACCCCATAGAGGTGAGAGTGAAGGAAGAAAAGTCCAGAGGAAGTGAGGGATCAGTGAGGTCCATTCAGAGCCCAGTGGAATCAGGCAACAAGAGACATTAAAGAGTCCTGAACTGGGGAACTGTTGTGGGAACAATGACAGAAAAGGAAAATGAAAACTATTTAGGAATTGGAGACCATAAAATTAGAAGAAAAAGCGTATGCTCATAAGGGAAGAAAGAAGTAGAATATTTTAAGTTTGGATGAGTAAGTAATATAAAGACAAAGAGAAGGGATTGAAGAAGGAAGCCATTTCCTATCAATAAGGAAAACACTCTGTTGTATTGTACCACATTTTGCTACTTGCATACTTACAAATATCCCAGGGGCACAACAGATACCTAGATATGCAAACATGTACAATATATTTCTTCAGTTAAGTATACTGAATGCAAGAAAATACCTCTACAAATGTCATTATTTAGATGTAGATGTGAAACAGCAAGAACATTTTGGGAGTTACTAGAGTCACTTGAATTCTATATTGTTCCTCAGAATTTGGAAAATAGAAAATCCAAAGTTTAACAATAAATGGAATTTCTTAGAATCTCAGCTTTTGTTGCTAAATAATCAACAAAGGGTAGTATTTTAAAGAATTAAGGCACAAATTTAAATAATACTCAAAATGCCTATAATAAACTTTGGTAAAATGCCTTTTTTACATCAATAGTTCAATTTTTAAAATTGACACTGATATCTATTCAGCTGAAAGATTTATTTCATTTTTCAGTTATGATAATAATAAATAACAGTTATCAAGAGTTACTGGAATAATTTTAAGTAGATGGTATGTAGTACCTCACTGAATTCTCCCCCTAAATAATCTAATAGATTATTTAGGATCCCAGAAAAAGAGAGAGGCCCTCAGCTGCTGGCCAGTCCCTACTGCACTCAGTCCCCTACCACATTGAAAATCTCCCCAACTCACAGTTTTCATGCCAGACACCCTGAAGACTGAAAGAGGCTTAGGGAGCCCCATTTTGCCATGTACCATCAATAAAGTCATCTGTCTCCACCCCGCCCCCAAATGAGCATTTTTTTAAGTCGAGAGGAAATTATTGGGAATCTTCTAAAAGGAAAATTAATTCTACAAAGAAGGCATTTACAAAGATTAGTTTGACAAACGGTGACAGAGACTAAAGTCAGAGAAAACAATTACAATAATATTTAAGTTCTTACACATAGGGAAGGAAGGACAAGGAAAGAAAAGTCCTTTAAGTAGGTCAATATTTTAAATTGTCAAAAATTTAAATTAATTTAATTTCAGTATTTTGACTTATCCTCTAACATCCGGATGTAGTAAAGCTGGCTGACTATCAGACTAGCTCTTGGTAATTTCACCATTTAACAACAGTAGATTTAAGTCTACAGTAAACCTCAATTCTTTACAGAGTTACAAAAATTTGTAGTCTCTCCATTTTAATAATCACTTTTGTAAGCCAGATTTTTAGCAGCTGATTTCATCTGTGACATAAAAGAAGCAAAAGCAGTATCTTGTACAATGTTTAAGATAAACAACGGAACAGTTTGCTAATTAAACGTCTTACAAGAATATATTTCTGGGTAATAGTTTATGTAGTTCTTTCTGAACTCATCGGTGGCTGGCTGTGTCATTCTGACAGGGTCCGTGGCCCTCATTTAACAGGCTGCAAGTGTTTTATCACATGTTGTACTTCCAAGAAATGTTTACTGTGATAGCTCACAACTTATTCTTGACATCGGCAGACTCTTTCAAAGTATCTATTTTTGTGTTTATGGTGCAAATTAGTATTGGTATCATACACACTTACACATATGATGGAAATTATTTTCATAATGACACAATATGCAAATATATTACACTATGTGCAAGATATATACCATTTATCAACTTTTTAGAAGCTTTGAATTTCATCTAGCCTGATCTACGCAAATGGTAAAGGCATCTTTGGAAAGATTAGAATATTCTACAACACAGAATTTTCCTGGTGTAATAAAACTTTCCTGGATTCCTCTCACTCTTCAACAAAAGAAAAAGGTACTTTTTTAGTCTATAAATTGTATATGCTTCCCTTTTGCTCCTTGAATTGGCACAAAGATATTTAATGATTATATATTTTCATTCTTTTGTTAAAAATCATATTTGCTCACAGAGTAAATATGGTGAGGATTACATAAAGAAAAAAACATATATTATGCCTAGATGAGTTCCTCAAATAATAGTAGGTCCCCAATAAATATTAACTCCTTTCTTCTCCTTTTATTCCATTAGAATACAAATTCATTTTGAAGTAGTTTTGTAAAGGTTTGAGATAAAGCATTTAAAAATATCAGGAACATATAACTGTGTATCAGTCTAGCAGTTTACAATCAATGAACACGGATGGAACATTTTCTTTAATATTTTGCTATATGTACAGTGCCAAAAGAGAAGATGATAGTAGTGGCTTCCTCTAGGAAGTAATCACTGAGTTGAAATTTGAAGATAAAATAGTAGTTAACCAGGTAAAAAGAGAAGTGAATGAGAACAATACATGCAAAGGGCCTGAGGTGGCAGGAAACAAGGCCTTTCCTAGGCTGAAAGAACACTCACATTTGTGGACACTGAGGAAGTGAAGCTGGAGTGTAGATAATAGCTAGACTTACAGGAATCCATATGTTTTCCTATGAGGCACAGGTCTTTATCTCAAAAGAAATTGCAAGGCAATAAATTGTTTTAATTGGGGAAGGGGTAAGATGGTTCAATTTGTATATCTAAAGTATTATTTGTAAAGTATTATTAAGGTAATAGTGTGTTAGATTGCTTTTCTTAATTAAAATTACTTAATCTTCACAATATTTATGTGAGATGGGTATTATGTTCACTTTAGGGATAAGTTATGATGTAGAGAGTTAAAATAACTTTTCTGAGGTCACCTAGCTAAAAAGTAACAGAAAACAAATTTAAATCCATATCTTTGGTATTACTGAAATTCAACTATGCATGCCACTAAACCACAGCTGTTGGCAAAACACAATTTTGAGAGATATTTGATAAAATAAAATTTTGAAGGCCAGGGTAGCAGATGGCAAGGGAGTAACAGAAGTTAAGCAACAAAGAGTAGTAAAACTTCTAAGTCTTCTAAAATAGAAGACCCCCCAAATAACCTCAAATGTTTTTATCTAATGGGATAACAGAGAAATAAAATTTAAGGAAATAATAATTCTTTCCACCTTTGCCTCTGAAACAATTTTGCTGATCAGCCTGGGGTTCACTTTCACAAAACTATAGCCGATGTCAACTGGATATTTAGGATGAGAGAAGTAAGCGATTCCAAGCATTGACAAGTACAAAACCAGCCATCCTAATGAGCCATATTCATCAAAATGAGTAAGTCTTTTCATCTGCTGCAGATTACCCTAGAGTTGTGTTTTTTTCTCTGCCATTTTGCTTATTTAGCTGGGCACAGAAGATATTCATTAAGAGGCAGAACTGGCAGTCCCAAATACCTTTCTGTCTTGGAGAGGCCTTGCATACATACTGATAATTGGTGTGATGAAATGAACCCCTCAGAAAGTCTTTGTGTGGATAATATCACTCTTTGTCAATCAAAGAAAAAAAATTGAGAGATAGTGCAATGCAGCCCTATTTGTACCCATAAAACAATTCAAATGACTTTGCTAAACCCCAAGTTTGTTGACAAATCTGTAGCTGAAAATAACAAATAATGCCTATATTTTTATATCATTTCCCCAACTGGGGGCAAGTTGTTTTTCTGTTAAAAGAGGAAGTGAGAAATTATAAAATAATTATGCATTGGCATAATAATTCTTGAACATAAAACATAGTCATTTTAAACACAGCAGTCTTACTTGTCTCTGTTTTATATACTGGAGTTCTTTGTAATATCTTACTGGATAAAAGCAGTCCACAGTTATAAAAATGTTTCAAAACCACTGCCTAGTAGTGACTGTGTTACCTTTGAAAGTAGGAGTACAACTAGTTTCCCCAAAACACCTAAGGAAGTAGCAACATAAATAATCTAATCTATTTACTTCTGAAGAATTTAATTAATTAGATATATTTCATATTTTTGTGATTCCATTTAACAAAACAAAAAAATTTATTTGTAAAAGTATAGTTAATTTAATAAATAATAGTTATAATCCAAAGTTTTAGATACAGATCTGAACAAAAATAAAATATATAATGTTTTGAATATGAAAGGGAATTTCAGGCTTTATGAATTGATAGTTATCTCAAAAATGCTTAAGTATGTCCATTCCTAAATTATAAAATGCTCCATAAATCCTCCAGATATTATAAAAAAATAAAATTTTATTTTATAACTAAACTTCAATGCTTGAAACTGTTTAACCAAGCTAAAATTAATTTGTTTAGATATTAGATATTTAGATTAATATTTAAATTTTAATATGAATGGTATTTTTCCCCAAATGTCTTATAACTTAGGAAAATAGGGCAAAAATAATTTACTTGAGAAATTTGTAAAATGCATTTCAAGCTAATCAAAGAAGAAAAAATATCAAAACATACTCATAAGTACAACTGCATTAAACAGATTTGCATGCTGGCCAGGATACAAGAGCCAAGGAAGAGACCCAGGGAACTCAACAATTGGCATCCATTACTGCCATTCCTTTGGTGCCAGTCCACTCAGAGGCAGTTATGTTAAGCAGGAAAAAGCTGTCTTTCAAAGTATATGTGCTAAACTACTACCAAAGAAATAGATAAAGATTTGGAATGAGCTGGAATTCCTGATGGCATCACTGAGCCACTTATACCAGATGGTAGCTTAACCATTTGTTCCCTTGCCATACCAGGCATGGTTATATGACTTGTTTTGGCCAACGGAATGCAAATGGACCTAAAATATGCTATGTGTGAGCAGAAGCTTTCATTGAACTTCAGTCGGCCAGTTTGGCCTCTTGCTTCTGTCCTCTACCAGGAAAACAGCACATCTGAGATGAAGGCTGCTCCTTCAGCTTGGATCCTGGAGTGAGAAGATTGGGTAAAGAGAGCTGAGTGGAGTTGTTGCTATCCCACAGGTCTGTAGGGGAGAAATGAATGTTTGTGGTGTAAGCCACTGAGATATTTTGAGATTAAAATTACCACTGCAAAAGCTAACTGGAAGAAAGGGTAAAATAAGTATCTCAGTTAAGCTACTAATCATTAATACTTCTTTTATTTCCAGCTAAATACATTCCTAGATGATGTATCCATGAGCAAAGGACTTTCATTCTACTTATTTGTGCACCCTCTGGGCAATAATTTACAGCATGTCTTAAATGACAGAACTCAGCTGTGAAAAATTTTGAAGATGAAGAGCTCTAGGATAAGGTACCACATATGGGACAAATTGCAAATGGGTGTAACCTTGCCCAGAGAATCCCACAGCATGGATCCCTTGGTAGTGCTGCAAGAGGCTAAGGAAGTGCTTGAGATAAGTGGCTTAAAACAAACTCTATCAATGGTTTACAGTCTTCTACTCATCTTAGGAATCCAAGTATAAAAGGACCAGGAGTAAACTGCCCTTCCAAACCATAAAACATACTGAGTAAAGATGGAAGAAATTAGTATTTTCTTTTCATGCCAAAAAAATAATTAAAACAAAGCCAAGATAGCAACATAAGGTGAGTCACTCTAATGCATACCCAAATTTCATGTATTTAAAAACTTTTTTCTTAAAATGAGGCTTTAGTTATTTTTCCCTATAGAAGTATTCATTTCCAGTAATTTTATTTAGTAATAAGTGTTTACATTTGTAAGTTGATGCTTCTTCAATATGTCAGCGTTATTCAGTTTCCTTCATTCTGTCAATGTTCTAGTTACACATGAATAAATTAATTCCCTCTCCAGATTCTCCAGTCAACAAATTGTACTTATATGTATCCAGTTTCTCATGTCAGAAATCTTGGAACAATCCTTGATACCACATTTTCTTTCGTTAGCCCTCACTACTAGCAATTCAGCAATGAATCCAATACCTTCTACAAAGCTTATTTCACTTCCATCTACCTCTTCCCATTTCCACTACCAAAATTCTAGCCCAACATAATTTACTGTCCAACTCACTGTAACTTCTCCTAATTCATGAATCTCTATTTCCACTCTGACCTTCGTCTAAATAGAAGCTATGTAAACATAGTAGCCCGAGTAATCATTTAAAAATCTCAATCAGTTCACACCACTTTTGTGTTTATAAATGCTTAATGACTTTGCACAGAATGTAGGATAAACAACTTCAATTTCTAAACCTGGTAAGTCCTTGGATGTCTGGCTCATGTCTGCCTCATATTATGCCAGTTTCCCTCTGCTCCCCATATCCAGTCACACTGGCCTCCTGCCAATCACATTGCCTTCCAATGTACTATCCTCTTCTGATTTAAAGTTTTGCATTTGCCATTTGCCCTAACTAGAATTCTCCTGTCCTCTTTCTTTGTCTGGCTAACTTCTATCATCTTAGAGGTTTTATTTCAATAGAAGTTCATCAAAGATGCTACTTCTCAGAACTTCAAAATATTCACTCTGAGTACCTTGGTCTTTTTCTTCTTAGCTTTTATCATAATTAATTTGTAATTATATATCCCTAGAATTATTATTTATTTAAAGTCTGTCTATACCATTAGACTGTAAACTCCATGAAATCAGAGACCAGGTATGTACTCAGCCGTGCCTAGCATGAGGCTTGGCACACAGTAAATATTTAGAATGAATGAATGCAGGCAGGCAAGAACTTAGTAAAATTTATTAAACAGAAAAAGTTGCAGATTCCAGTAGATATGGTAGATTTTTATTATAAAAGTTCTCCCAACAATATACAGAATGATAAAATATATTGCACCCTAGTTTCTTTGATTTGTTTCCAAATCTGAGGAGCTGTTCTTGAGTTGTACAAGAACAGTAGCTTAGTTCTTAGACTTCTGGTGTATTAAAATATGCTTGTGCACAAAATTTCCAACTGAGAAAGTCAAACTGCTTAAGACTTATAAAATTTTCTCAAATAGATTGATTTTTTATCTTTTAAATAATATCTTTATGTATTAATAGCTTTGTTAAAAATTATATCTTTAATCGGTCATAAAATGTAATATATTTTAATATTACAATTCAAATTAGTGGCATACTTATTTCTGTAGTTGTGACACCGTAAACTGGAAATCAGGATTCTACTTTTAATAGAATAGGATTCCACTTACACTTTGTCTCTCAAACTCAATAAATTTGAGAAAGAGGGAAGTGTAGGTTATTCTCTATAAACAAACAACTCCCCAAATCCCAACATATCAATGCTTTATTTCTTTCTCACACCACATGTCAAATACACATGTGCCAAGAGGACTGCATTTAGTGTAGTTGTTCATGGACCAGGATGATGGAGGCTCTATCATGACATGTACTTCCACAATTACTATATTAGGGAAAGAGCAAACAGTGCACTGGGTCATAAATACTTCTATTCAGGCCAAGTGCAGTGGCTCATGCCTGTAAGCCCCACACTTTGGGAGGCCAAGGCAGGAGGATTGCTTTAGCCCAGGAGTTTGATATATTAGCATGGGCAACATGGCAAGATGCTAGCTCTACCAAAAAAAAAAAAAAAAAAAAAAAAAAGCTTCTATTCAAAAGAGACACTCCTTACCTTTTGTTCTGATTGCCTCAACCAAAGCAAGTCATATGGCTATGGCTGGAAAGCAGAATCCTCAGAAAGGAGGAGAAGAAGGAATTGAGGGATAATGGCTACAAGGTCATTTAGAGGCATTCAGAAGAGTAAGTGGAACGATTCATTCATTGAAACATTCATTCACACAACATGCATCTTCTTCTGCACCAGGCTGTGAGCTAGTTTGCTTGGGAGAAAATATCCAGTGAGTCTCTACATATATGCTGGTTTGGGAAACAGTCATTTTAATAATTATTTAAACAATGATACTGGGAATGAATGAATGGTCCATATATTGAAGTATCCTAAAAATACCAATATAAAGTGACCTTTGTGTGATCACACAAATCACACAGTTTAAAGGTTTAACCTTTTTTATTTTTTAAAAAAAGATAGGTGGAGAATGTAACCAAGGGATTCTGAAGTTTCATTAAACTATGTTCATATTCAACTTAACGGTGATCTTTACTCAATGTGAGGGTAAATTTCTCAGTCAACTCACATCCAGAAAAAGAGAATACAAAACCCAAGTAACACTTTAGGTTTTTTTGTTGTTGTTGTTACCTTCCTTTTTAATGTAAATACTAGAAGCTATCATATTACATTTTATTATGTTGATTCATTAAATTATAACTCTTGACACCCAATAAAGTTTCTATTTTCTACACTAAAATATGCTATTTTACCATTGTTAAGCAATAATATTAAACCATTAAGTGGCATTTAAAACAAGGAAGTATTCATCTATATTACCAGAACTAAAATACAACTTTTTTTCATACATTTCTATCTATTTTTTGCACATGATTATACAAAGAAATTCTACTAGGGAAGAGGGGAAGGAGATTAATATTCCTTTATAGAAATTATGGATAAGTTTACCCTTTTTATATGGAACTTAAACATGCATAACAGTTCTAGTAGTTTCTTCTTGTACCAAAGTACAAAAGTACATCATCTTTGCATCCAGCCCCCTGTGTTCACATCCCACATTGATGTCTACTGTGTTCGAGTTTCAGTGGCTTGCTTTTTGTCTGTAGGAAGTAAACCTTAGCTATAATGAGGCAGAAAAAGCAGGTAAACAAACAAAAAACGTCCATCTTCCTTATATTACATGTGTAAATAACCGCTCATTAAATAAAATTAGATAGTGCAAAAGATAAAACAGGTATTATTATGGAGTAATTCAAACCCTGGACTGGGAGAGGTTGACATCTTGTATTACTGTTAACACCTAGACTTAGGACATTGAGATTTTGTCATGTAAAATGGTGTGTGGGATTACACTCATAGATGCAAAAATATGTTCCGTTCTATCACACCCACGAGCCTCTGAACAGTACACTGAAAGCTGGCATGAATAAGAACCATTCTACAAAGGAAAAGCATAGCTAATGTGCTGATATGTGATGCATTAATTTAGTCATCATGGCGTTTCTTCAATTTAAAACATTATTTCCTTAATAAGGAGTTATATTTTTTAAAAAGGATTATTAGATGGGACTGTGTAGGTATCTTGTTTAATCAAAACTTTTCTTTGTAAATATTTCTACATTTCATTGTTTACAACCCAAATACATATTTTAAGAGAATTATACCATAATTTCAAAAATGCTTTACAATCATTGCTAATATGGTTTGCTGGTGGGTTATAAAACATCTTGCCTTAAGTTTACCTATAGTCAATGCTTCTAGATATGGTGGACTAAGAATTTTAGCATTAGAAAAAATAAAAATGAAACGTTTATTTCAAATTTGTCTTGTAACAGAAGAACTATGTCATAACAGATATATAACCAGATATTTAGAAAAAGGAAGGATCTTACTATTTTAAAGGACTTTCCAAAGTAACTTTTTTTTTTTTTTTTTTCCAAACAGAGTCTCACTCTATCACCCAGCCTGGAGTACAGTAGTATGAACTCAATTCACTGCAACTTCTGCCTCCTAAGCTAAAGCAGTCTTCCCACCTAAGCCTCCTGAGTAGCTGGGACTACAGGTGAGCACCACCACTCTTGGCTAATTAAAAAAAAAAAATGTAGATACGACTTCTCACTATATTGCTCAGGTTGGTCTCATACTCCTGGACTCAAGCAATCTTCCCATCTCAACTTCCCAAAGTGCTGGATTACAGTCACCCAACCCAAAATGTAACTGAATAATGCAAAAAACTCAGAAATGAGTCTGTTTTACAAATTCCAACTGTATTGTATTTTATATTCCTGATTAGAATAGTTTCCTAATTAATATTCAAAGTAATAGTTTATAGAAAGCCCTAACAGCACTTAAAATCCTTCTTGTTTTTTGGTGAGAAAACTCATTGGTTGATCCCTAATAAAATTAGCAAATTTAAAAGAGAATTCATATACTTAAAATGAATTGAACATTTCTTCATTATCCAACATTCATTTAGCTGGTATTATCCTAGAAAGATCAATGATTTAAAATGAACATTTTAATTTTAATATTTTAAGAAAGGATATAGTATCCAAACTTAGAATGCTTCAATATTAGTGAAAATTAATTCCACATTTCTTAAACAAAGATATCTTTTTAAAAACAGAATACTTAATAGATGTTAAATTTATAGCATGGGAGTTTGCCTAGACAGTCAAGTCAAAGTGGAGGATAAGGCAATTGTCCAAAATGTTTAAGCCAAATAAAAACTCAGGGCATAATTAAGGCCAAAAATTAAACTCAGATTGAAATTCAGGCCAAAAATTAAATGAAAAAGAAATGTTTTTTGGATGGTGTCATCAAATTGGCTAGATATATTAATTAGATCTATTGAATTAAGGTTCCTTTCTCTCTTCTACTTTGCTAGGGTATAAGAGACCCCAATAGTTCTAAGGGTGTGGTTTTACTGGCAGACAGTGGGAGCCACAAGACCTGGTTTTATTGCTATGTCTCTCATTAACAGCTGGTGATCCTCAGCAAGAAAGTATACTTAGTGGGGTCTCAGTTTCCTCTTTTTATAAAATGAGACACTCTGCATTCCTTTCCAGCTCTGAAGTGTTATAAACTCCTGAAATAGTAAGATTACAGCTATATCTGTGTGTGCATGTGTGTTGAGAAATAGAACAATTACAGCTGTGTGTGTATGTGTGTGGTGTGCCCAGTGTTCAACAATACGATATTACCCTAAGGACTTCGCTAATATTTAACACTCACTCTAAGTTTAACTAGGTATTTTATTTAATTACAATAGCTTTTATAATTGTCTTAAAAAATTAATCACACTTGATATAGGGAAGAAATTTTTTTCATGTCTTGAATTACACTGATCAGAATAGCACTGGATAGTAACTATTTAATATTATGAGTGCTCAAAATACGTCGTCCAAGGTATATCTCCATCCAACATGGCTCTGTAAGGTACCTACTGATGGTAAAAACTACAGTGATGAAGGCCGGGCGCGGTGGCTCAAGCCTGTAATCCCAGCACTTTGGGAGGCCGAGACCGGCGGATCACGAGGTGTTACCCCGTCTCTACTAAAAAATACAAGAAACTAGCCGGGCGAGGTGGCGGGTGCCTGTAGTCCCAGCTACTCGGGAGGCTGAGGCAGGAGAATGGCGTGAACCCGGGAGGCGGAGCTTGCAGTGAGCAGAGATCCGGCCACTGCACTCCTGCTGGGCGACAGAGCGAGACTCCGTCTCAAAACAAACAAACAAAACAACAACAACAACAACAAAAAAAAAAAACAAAAAAAAAAAACTACAGTGATGAATACTTTTGATGCAGAACACTTAAGTCGTTAGTATTTAGAAGTCTATTACTTGCAAGTTTTGATTGTTTTAGTTACACCATCTATGACACATTAATTCTTTAATTTCAGCTGTCATATTTTAGCTTTGTGTCCATTACTTACCTTTTTAGTCCAACAAATGTCTTCATAATACTTAGGCACTATCTTAATAAAGTTCATTTCTTACCTTTTCTTCCATTGTTGAATAAATTGACAATACAGCCAAGTATCTATAAAGTATTTTGCCACTACACCAGAGTATTCTTATCTTTTTCAATGTAATAACTTAAAATCCTGTAGTTTCTCAGTGACTTGTCTACCAGCTCTTTTCCAATTGTTTGTCCCACATTTTCCTCTGTTAGCTCTGTTTTTCTGCTTTTCACAGTACCATTTCTTTTTACCTATGAAAATTTCATGATGATAATGATAGTACTTATGCTATCATTTTGTTTTTAAGGTCAGCTACCTCTTTCCTACAATTGAAATCAATAGTTTCTCACTTGTTCTCATACTACTTTACCTCTTGAGTACCACAACATTTAAGTATCTCCCTCATCTGACTCACCCCGCCACACACACAAATATATCCTACAGTTCCATTGTTTTTAACTTAAGCCATTTGTTATGATGCTACCTTGGGTATACCTATCCCCTGGTGTTAAGTATGCTTTCAACCTTACTGAACTTCATGTACAGCAAAATATCCTGGTACAACTGAAGAAACTGCATCTTTAAGAAGTCTATAAATGAATTCTTTAAACAATGTAAACAACTGCTCCATTGTTAAAATATTTAAACAGATCATGTCAATGTTAATAGACATTTCAATGCTTCATCCCTGACAACTACTATTCCTTTCACATGTATTGAAGTAAAATAATATTTTGTATAGAGATTTTAAGTAGTTTACTAGGCAGTGAACAATAAAATGAGAATGAGTGTACACAGGAAATCCTTTGGGTTATTAATGTATTTAATATTTTTCCCATATGTCTTTGAATGACAAATGATAATGATTCTATTATGATTAATAATTTAATTAGCATGTATGATGCCTCCCCAGGGCCTTAATTATCAAGTGCATCATCATAGTTTCAAAATAGATATGACAGCTATTGACTCAAAATTTGCTTTATAGAAAATTTCCATAATGTACTTTTATATGACAGATTCTACTAGGTTATCAAATTTCTGTCATGAATGAATTATTCCAAGATAACAAGCAATAGTATTTTCTATACCTATACTAAATAATAGTCAAAAAATGATAGGGTGTATTATTGTCAAATATGCAGCTTTGAAAAACTGACTCAAAATCTTAATTTTTCTTTGTACACCAGGAAAAACTTCTGTAATCTACAGATTTCAGTTTTTACCGAACTGCAATTTATGCCATGAAGGGGAGAGCACAGAATGGGGAAAAATGAACAAGGAACAAATCTGGGCTTAAATCTTGGCCCATCAGTTTCCATGTGGCATGGAATTGCCACTTGCTGTCTTTGAGTTTCAGTTTTCTAATCTTCACAACAGTGAGAATCATGCTTCCTATAGGATTATTTTGAAGTAAAGTACATGACTCATGGTAGGAGTTTAGCAAGTGGTAACTTATTATAATTATGGTTACAGTTCGGGTACTACGGTAGGGGAGGCAATGTGACAAGTGATACTCATGGATTTCTGAGCATATTCACTTTTTTGAGATAGGAAATAGACACATTTGGTTATTTAAATGGCATGCTTTTAATTACACCATTATATAATACACATAATTATACTATGCTATCACTAAACACAACCACACACACACACATACCCCACACACACATGACTATAAAAAAACTAATCAGTACACCAATGTTTATACTTCACTCTTCTAAAATTTCCAAACCACATTTCATTGTACCCCTTTGTCTTATTTGGTACGTCCTACAGTTATAAAATGGTAATTATTGCCACCTGTATTTTATCTTGTTAAAAGAGACGTATTACCTAAGACTGCATATTACTTTTAGACGTACCTAAGTTTTTCTTACTCCTCTTTCACTATCTCAGGGTAATACTCTACAGTTGTTTCTATAAAAATATAATTATTTATAATGATTCAAACCTGAGTCACATAAATAACATGGTTAAAAGCCACATCAAGAAAAAAATACTGTTGATTTGTGGCAACCATCATTCAAACATTGTTAATTTATAGTGTCACTTTTCATTTTGAGTTTTTATTGACAATTCACAAATCAATTTTTTAAAACATATGTGAAGCCTGTCTATGAATCTCCTTTTTTTTGATTTAGGTATTTGATTTAATACAACAGCTTATATAATTTGCTTTTTTTATTCTGTCAGAATAGAATACAATTTGTTTCATTATAGGTTTAAATTGCTATTTTATATTAAAATTTTATTTCTTAATATTGGAATGTTGAGAACTCTCTATTGAAGACTGATATTGACTACTAAATTAATGAAATTCAGAGTGAAAACTTCAAGGTTCTTCAAAGAGCCTAGAGTCATCTCCAATGATATCTTTCCATGGCAATAAAAATTAGTTAATAGTAAGTCAGCTTGTCATAAACTAAGAGTCTGTTATATGTCACAGATTTGAATTAACATTCCCCTAAAGTCATCTTGCAAATTTACATGGCTTCAAAAAAGAATGTGGATGATACTCTGCAAAGCAGTCATTTTTATTAGAGACAATAAAATACACCAAATAATGTCTTTCAATGATAGTGTGGCTATTATAACTATTGTGTTCAACAGTATATATGTTTGAAATATTTTTTTCAAAAAACTATGAAATAATTTATGTGAAGAAAATGTAAGAAGAATCCATAAATAATTCAAACGATAATTTATCAATAATTGGTTACTCTTCGTGTAGTCTGTTAATCTGGATAAGAAATGAAGTTATAAATTAAATATATAAATCTGAAAATAAAATTTTAGTATCTATAAATGTAATTTTGATACATCAATTAAAACCTAACATCAATATTTTACCTGTTCTAAGAAGTGAATGTTTTAAAGTTGTGATTAACAAGATCAAGTTTTTGTATCAAATATTTAATCATGTACTATGTACTGAAATAAGAGAGATCTACGAGTACCTTTGGAATGAACATCATATAGATAATACAGTTTATCACTTGCATAAGCAATAACATTCATAATATTAATTTATATTTTAATGATTTTTTGAAATCCAAAGCAAACAAAAATGCAGACACACAAAAACACTGTAAGCTTGTGTTCTGTATTTTATAAAGGAATTAGAAAAATTAAAAGCTTATACAAGAAAGTGGAATAAGAATTTAATTGAGAAAATGTTAATGCCAGCCTAAAGCTGCACTAAAATTCTGAATAAAATATGGCTACTGCAATTGGACCAGGTTTCTTTATGAAGTTGTTTCTAATTCTGAAGCTGCATATGTGCAGACACAAGTGATGTAGAATGTAAGTGTTGCCATGGTAAGTATACATTTTTTCTTGGATAGTCAATTTTTTCTTAAAAATGTATAAGGAACTCTCACCTTATAATAAGTCATGAAAATTCACTGTTTTTCTTATCATTACTTATTAGTATGATGCAATGCAGCATAATACAGAAATAAACCATCTTTTAAAAACTTTAGCCTACTAAGATGAATTATAAAGCATTAAGTGAAAATGAAACAAGAAATCTCCAAGTCAGGTAACTCTAAATATTGGATCGTAAACAAGTTATATCTCCACTAAATTAATAAATATTCTGTCCTCAGGACATTTTTCACAGGCCTGAGACACCTCAGAAGTCCAAACGCAATCGCTAAACACACCCCCAATATACTTTAGCCCTATGACTCTTAAGGAAAAATAAAATAATTCCTACATCCCTACTTTCTCATTTCCCCCCCTGTGCAATCAATGATTTCTAAAAAGTAGACTTCATTGCTTTACTGTCTTTTGTAAAAACAAACAAACAAACAAATAAAAAACACCTCGTGGTAGTTCCCTTAGAGTCCTGGAAGCCAACTCAAGGAAGCCTGGACGGAGGTGTGACACTTGGAATGGGGAGGTGGTGTAATCTGTTGCGAATCACAGCAGGTTCTGAAGTGCTGGAGAACCCACGTGTGCAGGGGCTGGAGAACTTTTCCACCGTCTCCCAGAGGAAATGTCTCATTTTAAAATAGGGGGCTGGCTGGAGCAAGGGGTGGGGGTGAAGGGTGGGCGATTAAAAAAAAAAAAAGAAAAGAAAAGAAAAAAGGCAGAGGCGAAGCTTTCAAACCGTTCACGCATATCTATCTGTGCTTATTTTCCCTCTATTTCGCCTCCGATCAACTTTATTGTTGTTATTATTATTATTATCATTTTCCTTCTATAGGAGGACTTAAGCAACCGGGATGCTGAGCATCTCATAGGCTCAGGCTGGAACAAAGAAAATCGAGTTCCTAATACTGTATCTCTCCCGTTGGAGGGATCACGTGTCCTGCTTTCGCTGGAATGCACTCTTCTCGCCCACGCTATAAAAATCTCTATTGTGCTTAGAAATTTCGCCTAGGTTAGAATATGCTCACATAAAATTGCTTTTCATCCATCAGGAGAGCCACATTTCTACATACACAGATACAAATCTATTTACCTGCTGACCCAGTTACCATGCAGGTAAATTCGATGTGTTTAAAGAGTATCAGAAAAGTAATCAAGAAGAGCAGGTGGAGGGCCCCTGCGTCTTACCGATACCCACCCGCATCGCTTTTTTTTTTTTTTTTTGTAATTCCTTTTGAAGGAGAACTTCGAAAGGAACGTGGGAGTCGTAGATGGTTCCTTTCTGAAGCCAATTCCTGGGAGTTGTGAAAGTGACCCCATCTCTTCTCTGCCTGGAGCTGTGCCCTCTCGCCCAACCCGCTCGCTTTGTGACTTGATGGGGAAGAGACAGCCAGGGAAGAGCGGGAGTAGAGGGCGGAGGCGGGTCCTTTATTCAGCCCTGATGGCCGAGAAGTAGTGTAAGGAAGCAATCTTGCAGCCATCTCCGTTATTATGAAGTCACACTATTTTAAAAGGCAATCTGTACAGTCCCCCAAACCCCCGCCCCCATTCTTGACTCTGCAAACAGTCAGATTAGAGACTACTGGTAGCCAATCTAATAGTCCACGAGCCAGGGTGCCATGATTACCTTAATGCTAATGTGCTTCCCTCCCTCTTTCCACGTCGAATCCGAAACACGTCCTGCATCCTTAATAACTCGGAGAGGAGGACGCAAGATCCTCAAGGGGACCCAGCGCTGGATCGGGAATAGGCAGGTTCACCAGCTTCTCGTGCCACACAAAGGAGATGTGTGGGTAGGAGTTGTCTAGCTGACAGGGAGGGAGGCAAGGTTCTCCCTGACTCCTAGGGAACGGGCTCCCCCACTTCTTTCCGTCCTCCAGTCTTTCATGCTCCTTCGTCCCCTCCATCCCCCCAAACCCCACCCTTTCCCTTCAATCCCAATGGCATAAAAATCTTCTAACTGTATTTTTTTCAAACAGACATTGAGACACTGATACAACACCTTCCAAGATAGAGACAAGTGCGTCCTGCCACAAGTGTGTGTGAGTGTGAGTGTGAGTGTGTGTGTGTCACGATCAAACACGCGTTTCATCCCTCATACACCTCTGGGAAAAAAGCTGACTGAAGATACCCAAGATAATAACGAGGAGCTAAACCTAATTTCAGCGGAACCAATGGTCCCAGCACCAGCGCCCAAAATTTACCTTTCCTTTTCGCAGTATGTAACCCTTTAAGGTCTCTTGCCAGCTCAAGCTACTCGGTGCTCCCATGCACCCGCCCAGTTAGCACCCCATTTCCAAACGCTCTGCAACCTACCACATCAGCGCCGCCTCCGCCGGCCACCGCACGAGCAGCTTCCCGCGAGCGCCAAAGCCTCCCGCCCTGCCACCCCCGCCCCCGGCCGGCCTCTGGGGTCCCACACCTAGCGCGCCTACGGTAGCCGCGGCCGCAGGCGGCTGGGCCCCCGCAGCACCCTCCGCCACGGAGCGAGCGTGCCTTACTCACATCGCCGGCGGGAGAAACTGCCCATGAGGTTTCGGAGAGCGTAGTCGTGCAGCTGCCAAGGGTTATTCCTTAAGTGTTCAGGGGTCCGCAGTGGAGTGGGCGCCAGGGTCCTCGGAGGAGAAGAGGAGGGAAGGAGTAGAAGGTAGGAAGAACAGGAGATAGAGGGGAATCCAGGAAGGTGCCACGTTAGACCATGATGCCGGTGCCCTTCAGGTAGACGGCTGGAGAGCTTCCCGCGGGAAGGGGCCGAGGGGAAGCCCGAAGCGCCGGCGGGGGAGGCAGGAGCGCGTCCACTCCCCAGCCTCAGCCTGCCCAGCGCGCCGCGCTAGCAACCGCAGCAGCAGCGGCGGCGGTGGTGGTGGAGTCGCAGCTCCTTCCCCGCCCCCAGAAGGCTCCACAGACAATAAATCCTGGGCGGAGAAGAGACGAGCAGGAAAGGCGAATCCTGCACCCAACTCTGTAACAACCCCTGCCCGTTGCCGCGCCTGTGCAGGACGAGGATCCCCAGGGGCCAGGGCGCAGCGGGCGTCTCGGAAGGGCTGAGCGCTCCGCGGCTGCAGGAGGCGGTGGCGGTGGCCCGAGTGGGCGGCTGCAGGTCCCGCCGGCGAGAACCCGCTGCACAGGGGCTGGGTGTCCGTGGCTTCAAGCCCGGTGTTCACCTGGAGTAGGGTCCTCCTCGGTGCAGTGGCTCGGCGCACAGGTGCCAGGATTGGCAGGCGAGGAGGCGCCGCTCATGGCTCTTGGCTGTGTCTCCGCTCTCCCCGCCCCCTCTCTTTTTTCCCACCCCCTTTTCCGACTACACCAGCTGCAGCTGCTTCAAAGTGTGAAAAATGTCAAGGAGATTTTCCAATGATAGGAGGGGGTAACCATGTTCACAACCCTCGGTCCCTTTTTGAGATCCTCGCCTGTCCCTCTGACCTCTACTCGGGCTACCCCAAATTTTGAGAAGAAAAATCCCAGTCCCGCACAGAATTGAAACGCTAGCCTTCTCCCGGCTCCGTCACCATAGGCTGCTTTTGGAGAACGGGACGAGAGGCCGAGCTCTCTGGGTTCCTCTCGTCTCCGTGGTGTTCGAGGCAGGTGGCACGAATCTCAGCGCCGGGTGGAGCGCGGCGGCCGGCTCCTCCCGCTCGCGGGCCAGCCCCGGGCGCTCGGGCAGCGCGGCGCGGCGTCCTGCAGCGCCGCCGCCTGAGCGGCAGAAGCGGCTCCCGGCCTGTGCGCCCGCCTGCGCACCCCTGCACCCGCACCAGCCCAGTGACGCTGAGCTCGTGGCTCCTCAGGCTGCTGCTCCTGCTATCTCAGCAAAGAGGCGGCCGGGAGCGCCTCCTCGGGGTTTCCTCCCCCGCCCGCCTTGCCTGCTGCAGGTTGTTGGCTGCCAAGGAGAAAAGTCTCTGCTTGTGCGTCAGGTCGCTTCACATCAGTCATGGCAGCGAACCTTGTGCCCGCTCTCAAGTCCTCTCCTCATTCTGGGGTTGCGGCTGCTGCCCTGGGAGTGCACAAAAAGGGAAGGGGTTTCCCAACTTCCCTTCATATATTCACCGCCCCACCTCCTGCCATGAACATTCTCTCTCTCTCTCTCTCTCTCTCTCTCTCTCTCTCTCTCTCTCTCTCTCTCTCACACACACACACACACACACACACAGTCTCTCTCTCTCTCTCTCTCTCTCTCTCACACACACACACACACACACACAGTCTCTCTCTCTCTCTCTCTCTCTCTCTCACACACACACACACAGTCTCTCTCTCTCTCTCATATGCTCCCTTACGTAAAGGCACACACACTTTCATCTTTTCCTCTCATACGCTTCTCTAAAGTCTCATAAGCAGCAAGACATATTGGTGAAGCTAGTACTATATTTACACTTTTTTTTTTTTTTTTTTTTTTTTTTTTTTTTTTTTTTTTTTGAGACGGAGTTTCGCTCTTGTTGCCCAGGCTGGAGTGCAATGACGCGATCTCGGCTCACTGCAACCTCTGCCTCCCAGATTCAAGCGATTCTCCTGCCTCAGCCTCCCAATTAGCTGGAATTACAGGCACGCGCCACCACGCCCGGCTAATTTTTTTGTATTTTTAGTAGAGACGGGGTTTCACGGTGTTGCCCAGACTGCTCTCGAACTCCTGACTTTGGGTGATCCACCTGTCTTGGGCTCCCAAAGTGCTGGGATTACAGGCGTGAGCCACCGTTCCCGGCCTATATTTACACTTTTATCTCTACACACATCTAATGAAATACATCTTTAAAAATGGATATATTATGCTGGTATTCTTTTGTGGAATATAGGCCATGTGGTTTTTTTTTTTCTTCATTACAAGAGAGAAAGAATCTTGCTTTAGTTCTCTAACCTCAAACACAGTCAAGACTGTGCACAGTATTCAAATGCCACTCTGGAGTGTGTGTAAGCTCACAGTTTGCCAAAAGAAAACACACCTGATTGTATTCTTAAATTTGGAATGCTAAAGTCTTCAAGGTCAACAATTATGCTTCCTGGCTGCTAGAAATTGTGTAAGAAGAGACTCGAGAGACTGGCACCTAATGTTCAGAGGACCTAGAGAGGAATTATTGCCCACTTTATCTGGGCCATGAAAGTGGGCTGACTTTTAAGGACAACTTGCCAGTGTTTCATATCATTTGCATATAGAAAGGAAAAGGAGTCTATTTTGAAAAGCCAGATCATTTTTTATATTGTTACAAAACACCAAAAGAAAGGGTTCTGAAAATGGCAAGGAAATGGAATAAAATTGTTAGAAGAAATTTTTCGAATTGACTACTGTTGTGCTCTGTTTTTTTTTTTCACCTGTAGTATTGTCCTTTTAAACATCTTGCCACATCTCAATGTCTCAGTTGGATGGAGTGACATTAAATATTTTAGGTGCTGATTAAAAATGTGTTGACAAAATAACCTGGCACAACAATTACACAATTATAGCAGTCCTTTGTGGGTTTCCAGTTCTTTTGAATACAATCAACACAGTACTTTCACACATATTCTTTCATTTAATCTTTTCCTAAATCTAGGTGGTGGATAATCTAATCCACACTTATAGGAAGCGCACAAAGGCTCATCTCATAAGGGGTATCCAGTTGCCCTGGACTTGAGCCCAGAATTTATTTTAACTTCAAGTTTCATTCCTTTGTATCAAAATATTTGACAAAAATTATTCTGTTTAAACTCATGGCCAGTTATGAGTAACTGCAGATCCTTGCATAAAGGCAGCATACCTACCAATGAAGTTACCTTCTGTGTGTTAAGTGGAAGTAGTTTCCTAAGTGAAAACAAACGTATTCCTTTCCAATGGAGAAAAAGGTAATTTTGGAACCTCAAATTAAAAATGGATGGTGCTGATACAACGTATTTCAAACTACATGTCCTCCTTTGCCATTTATCCTGTCCTAGAATCTTGATTTTGGATCATAGAGATCCAATGGATAAAATATTTTAAATATGTTCAGATGTCCACCTAATGGCTATGGGTTTTAACAAACATGATTATGGTATTAAAAAGTAGGAGAAGGTGTTTTCTTTAGAATAAGCTTTGAATACAATGGCTCCATATTTTTGGAAGATTTATGAATCTGGAACAAAATCTGGCCACCTTTACTATTTAAACATTGAGACACTGAAGAGATTTCAATGGTTTCATAGAATTATGGAACCGTTTCATAGAATTATGGAACCATTGAAATGCAAATGCAGGTGCTGTCTTTAAACTTCAAGCTGCCCTGTCATCAACCCTCTGGAAATACAGATGACTGTCTAAAAATTGGAGAAAGATGAATGCTAAATATCATTTGGATGTTGCTCAAGCAGAGGCCCAACACTAAAAACTATCACCATTTTAAAAATTAGATCAAGGCAGTTTTAACAGATTTGATGTTCATATTACATCTACAAATGATTAGACATTAAGGCTATAAAATTTTGCAAGTTGTTAATCAACTTATTTGACTCACACTACTAAAATCTTTGGAATGATAATGCTTCTTAGGATAAACAAGACTAACCTTATTTGAAAATAAAACTCGTGGTGATATTAAACAATAAGATGCCAAATATCTTCTAATATTTCTCTTTGGATGCCTGAAATGTTACCCTTGTCTTAAAAGATATCCCCTTTGGCAATTACTCATTAATATAAAACTACATATAGAGAGGATAACACTTTTAGTTTTTGAGTTGTTAATATCTTAACAGGATTGGCTTAATTAGATACTGGTAATTGGGGAAATAGAAAACGTTACTAAATTTTGATGTGTGAAGATGAAGGTCTGAAAACCTCAAAGACAGTAGACCTTAGTAAGACAGGATCAGTATGAGTGGGATACCATAAGGGTAGAGAGTGATGCTTTGTTGTGGTTAGTTTTTGAAAAACCAGGCGGAGGTTCTGAATAGAAAATGGGGGTAGGTCATTAAGATTTTTCTTCAAATGAATTTGTTAGAGGGCTTTTACTATGAAATTGGCCCTCAAATTAGCAATCTGTTCTAGCTCAAGAAAATACTTCTTTATTTTGGATTTTAATTCATTTGAATAATTATTTTGTAAGCATTAATTTGCCTATTTAAGATGAAAAAATACAATGACCACTGATATTGATGCCCATTAAGAAAGCATTATGGATATGACTGAAGTCTCTTCTCCCATTCCTCTCTCTGTCCACCCCATTCCCCCACACACAAAAGGTAACCTCATTTCTAAATTTTGTATTTATTTGTACATTTATACATTCACACATTTTGTGCACTTTTACTACTAACAGTATTTTTTTGTATTGCTTAGCATAAGTAACCCTCATATAAATGATATAATACAGTATGTATTATTTTGCAAATTGCTTTTGATTTAAAAAAAATCAACATTATGTAAATGAGAAAGATTCATCTTCCTATGTGTCACTCTGGTTGACTGATTTGTAATGCTGCATAATAGTTAATTGTATAAACTCATCATATTCACATTCTGATGACAGTTTTTACTATTGTAAGTAATACTGTTTGGAACATGTTTGTTTATATCTCTTTATGAATGTGCCTTAAAATTATTTCTAGTTTATGTATCACCTAGGAACAGATTTACAGTCAATATTAAATTGTTTTTCACATGGTTTACAGTTTTATTAGTATTTGTAAGAGTTTTTCTTTGTCCACACCCTGGCAATACTTGGTATTATCAGATATTTTCATGTTGTCTAGTCTAAGGGGTGTAAAAAGGTCCTTTATTAAGGTTTACATTCACATTTCCTTGCTTACTTATGAGGTTGAGCACCTTTTAATAGGTTTATTTACCACTCCGATTTTCAATATGATTTGCTTATTTATATATTTCACTAATTTTCATTGGGTTTTCTTGATTTGTATATCTATGTCTGTGTGTGTAGCCTAGATTTTAACCCTCTGCCAGTTGTATCACTTCTTTGGCTTTCAATCTTCATATAGTGGTGTATTTTTGTAAAAAGAAGCTTTAATTGATAACGTTATCTATACTTTCCTTTATGGAATGTGCTTTATATCTAGCTTAAGAAAACCTTTATTACCCTCCGCCAGTTATGAATATATTTTTCTATGTCGTATTCTAAAAGCTTTATAATTTTAATGTTTTACCTTTCAGACTTTAAATCATCTGAAGTTGATTCTTTCTATGGTGTGAGGTTGGGATTAATTTTATTTTTCTGTTTTCTTCCTCATGAAATGAGTGCTTGCACTACTGCATAGCATATCATATATCAGTTCATTGGTTTATTTTTGGGGATGTGCAATTTGTTCTTTCTATTCTATGCAAGTTGAAAACTGAAAAAACTGTCCTGTTTACTCAAGCTTTATAATCAGCACTGATATCTAGGGAGAACAAGAAGCCTCATCTTGTTCTTCAAAATGTTTGACTATTCTTCATCCTTTCTTTTTGTACTATTAATTTTTAAACATGGTGCAAATTCATAATAGCATTTAAAATTTTTCTTACACCACAGGTCTTTTAAAAACAGATTGTTATTTCACAAGACCTTGTTCTGTGTAGTGTTATAACAAATTAGCAATTCTGTCTCACAAGAAATTCAGACTAAATTTATCATGCCAGTACTGCAACAGAAAGTTTATCTTAGATAAAAACTGAGTAAAAAGACTTGTCAAGAATGAAATATATCTTTAAAAGCAATGTAGATAACTTCACCACCACATTACTGTATACAAATATCCTGAAAAAGTATCTGCCATCTCTAGGTGGTTTTATAGGTATACAAAAATTTTAAATGCTTTTCTTCATTCTAAAATGGATATTATGTAGTTAAAGCAAGCAAAAGTTTTCCTAATTCTAAAATTGTGTTATTATATTTTAAAAAATGCATGCTCTTTTTTTTTTTTTTTTAATTTTAACTTCCAGGATACATGTTCAAGATATACAGGTTTGTTACAGAGGTAAATGTGTGCCACAGTGGTTTGCTGCACCTGTCAACCCAGCACCCAAGTATTAAGCCCAGCTTGCACCAGCCATTTTTCCTGATACTCTCCCCGATGCCCCTCACAGGCCCCCTGTGTGTGTTGTTCACCTTCTTGTGTCCATGTGTTCTCATTGTTTAGCTCCCACTTAAAAGTGAGAACATGTGGTGTTTGATTTTCTGTTCCTGTGTTAGTTTGCTGAATAATGACTTCCAGCTCCATCCATATCACTGCAAAGGACATGACCACGTTCCTTTCTATGGCTGCATAGTTTTCCATGTGTATATGTACCACATTTTCTTTATCTAGTCTATCATTGATGGGCATTTGGGCTGATTTCATGCCTTCACTATTATGAATAGTACTGTAATGAACATAAGCGTGCATGTTTTTTTTTTTTTTTTTTGAAATGGAATCTCACTCTGTTGCCCAGGCTGGAGTACAGTGGTGCAATCTTGGCTCACTGCAACCTCTGCCTCCCGGGTTCAAGTTATTTTCCTGCCTCAGCCTCCAGAGTAGCTGGGACTACAGGCATGCACCACCACACACAGCTGATTTTTGTATTTTCAGTAGAGACGGGGTTTCATCACATTGGTCAGGGTGGCCTTGAACTCCTGACCTCATGATCCACCCGCCTTGGCTGCCCAAAGTGCTAGGATAACACGCATGAGCCATCATGCCTGGCCTGCATGTATCTTTATAATAGAATGATTTATATTCCCTTGGGTATACACCCAGTAATGGGATGACTGTGTCAAATGGTATTTCTGGTTCTCAGTCTTTGAGGACTCACTACACTGTCTTCCATAATGGTTGAACGAATTTACATTCTCACCAACAGTGTAAAAACATTTCTATTTCTCTACAACCTCAATAGCATCTGTTGTTTCTTGACTTTGGTAATCGCCATTCTGACTGTGATGTTATCTTACCGTGGTTTTGATTTGCATTTCTCTAATGATAAGTGATGTTGAACTTTTTTTCATGTTTGTTGGCTGCATGAATGTCTTCTTTTGAGATGTATCTGTTCATGTTCTTTGCCTACTTTTTAATGGGTTTGTATGCTTTTTTCATGTAATTTGTTTAAGTTCCTTGTAGATTCTGGATATTGGCCCTTTGTCAGATAGATTGCAAAAAAAAAAAAACTCTCATTCTGCAGGTTGTCTATGCACTCTGATAATAGTTTCTTGGGCTGTACAGAAGCTCTTTTGTTTAATTAGATCCCGTTTATCAAATTTTGCTTTTATTGCTATTTCTTTTGGTGTTTTCATCATGAAATCTTTGCCTATGCTTATATCCTGAATGGCATTGCCAAGATTTTTCTCTAGGATTTTTATAGTTGTGGGTTTTACATTTAAGTTTTTAATACATCTTGAGTTAATATTTTACAAGGTGTAAGGAAGGGGTCCAGTTTCAATTTTCTGCATATGGCCAGCCAGTTCTCCCAGCACCATTTATTAAATAGGGAATTCTTTGCCCATTGCTTGTTTTTGTCAGGTTGGTCAAAGATCAGATGGTTGTATACGTGTAGTCTTGCTTCTGATTTCTCTCTTCTGTTGCATTGATCTATGTGTCTGTTTTCATAACAGTTCCATGCCCTTTTGGTCACTGTAGCCTTGTAGTATAGTTTGAAGTCAGGTAGCATGATGTCTCCAGCTGTGTTCTTTTTACTTACGATTGTCTTGGCTATTTGGGCTCTTGTTTGGTTTCATGTGAATTTTAAAATAGTTTTATTTTAAATTATATGAAGAATGTCAATGGTAGTTTAATCAGAATAGTATTGAATATATAAATTGCTCTGGGCAGCATGGCCATTTTTACAATATTGTTTTTTCCTATCCATGAGCATGATATGTCTTTCCATTTGTGTCCACTCTGATTTCTTAGAGCAGTGGTTTGTAGTTCTCCTTCAAGAGGTCCTTCACTTCCCTTGTTAGCTGTATTTCTAGGTATTTCATTTTCTTTTTAGGAATTGTGAACAGGAGTTCATTTGTAATTTGATTCTTTGCTTTCCTGTTTTTTGTGTACAGTAGTGCTTGTGATTTTTGCACACTGATTTTGCATCCTGAGACTTTAAGTTGCTTATCAACTTAAGAAGCTTTCGGACTGAGATGATGAGGTTTTCTAAATATAGAATAATATCATCTGCAAACAAAGACAATTTGACTTTGTATCTTCCTATTTAAATAAATTTTTAATTTCTTTCTTTTGCTTGATTGTGCTGGCCAGAACTTCTACTATGTTGAAAAGAGTGGTGAGAGAGGGCATCCTTGTCTTGTGTTGGTTTTCAATAGGAATACTTTCAGCTTTTGCCCATTCAGTATAATACTGGTTTTGGTTTTGTCATAGATGGCTATTATTATTTTGAGGTGCGTTCTTTCAATAACTAGCTTATTGTCTTAATAAGAAAGGATGTTGAATTTTATCGAAGGTCTTTTCTGCATCTATTGAAACAGGCATGTGGTTTTTGTCTTTAGTTCTGTTTATGTAACAAATTATATTTATTGATTTGTGTATGCTGAACCAAGCTTGTATCCTGGGGATGAAGCCAACTTGACTGTGGTAAACAAGCTTTTTGATGTGCTGCTGGATTTTATTTGCAGCACATCAAAAATCAAAAAATTTTATGAGGATTTTTGCATTACTGTTCATCAGGGATATTGACCTGAACTTCTCTTTTTTTTGTTGTATCTTTGCCAGGTTTTGGTATAAGGATGATGCTGGCCTCATAAAATGAGTTAGGGAGGAGTACCTCCTTTTCAATTGTTTGGAATAGTTTCAGAAGAAATGGTACCACCTCCTCTTCATACCTCTGGTAGAATTCAGTGTAAATCTGTCTGGTCCTGGGCTTTTTTTTGGCTGGTAGGCTATTTATTATTGCCTTAATGTTAGAACTCCTTATGGGTCTATTTATGGATTCAACTTCTTCCTGGTTCAGATTTTTGGAGGGTGTACAGAAATTTATCAATTACTTATAGATTTTCTAGTTTATTTGCATCAAAGTGTTTATAGTATTATTTTATGGTTGTTTGTGGAGTCAGTGGTAATATCCCTTTTATCATTTCTGATTGTGTCTACTTGATTTTTCTCTCCTTTCTTCTTCATTAGTCTAGCTAGTGGTCTATTTTACTATTTTTTTTTTTAAACATCTACTTGATTCATTGATATCTTGAGGGTTGTGTGTGTGTGTGTGTCTCTATCTCCTTCAGTTTTGCTCTGATCTGCGTTATTTCTTGTATCCTGGTAGCTTGGGGTTTGTTTTCTCTTGATTTTCTAGTTCTTTTAGTTGTGATGTTAGGATATCGATTTGAGGCCTTCTAGCTTTTTGATACGGGCATTTAGTGCTATAAATTTCCCTCTTAACATTGCTTTAGCTGTGTCCCAGAGATTCAAGTAGGTGTTCTCTTTGTTTTCATTAGTGTCAAAGAACTTCTTGATTTCTACGTTAATTTCATTACTTACCCAGGAGTCATTCAGGAGCAGGTTGTTCCATTACAGTGTAGTTCTGTGGTGTTTGTGTCTTAATCTTGAGTTTTAATTTGATTGTGCTGTGGTCTGAGAGACTGTTTGTTATTATTTTAGTTTTTTTGCATTTGCTGAAGAGTGTTTCACTTCCAAGTATGTGATCAATTTTAGAGTAAGTGTGCCATGTGGCGCTGAAAAGAATGTATATTCTCTTTTTTTTTTGGGTACAGAGTTCTGTAGATATCCACCAGGTCCACGTGATCCAGAGCTGAGTTTAGGTCCTGAATATCTTTGTTAATTTTCTGTCTCAATGATCTGTCTAATATCGACAGTGGGATGTTAAAGCCTTTCACTATTATTGTGTGGGAGTCTAAGTCTCTTTGTAGGTCTCTAAGAACTTGTTTTATAAATCTGGGTGCTCCTGTATTGGCTACATGTATATTTAGGGTAGTTAGCGGTACTTGTTGAATTGACCCTTTACCATTATGTAATGCCCTTCTTTGTCTTTTTTGATCTTTGTTGGTTTAAAGTTTATATTGCCATATACTAGGATTGGAACCCCTGTTTTTTCTGTTTTACATTTGGTTGGTAAATATTCCTCCATTCCTTTATTTTGAGCCTATCTGTGCCTTGGCACATGAGATGGGTCTCTTAAATACCACACACTGATGGGTCTTGACTTTTTATCCAATCTGCCATTCTGTATCTTTTAATTGGGGCATTTAGCCCATTAATATTTAAGGTTAATATTGTTATGTGTGAATTTGATCCCGTCATCAGAATGCTAGCTGGTTATTTTGCAGACTTGTTTATGTAGTTACTTCATAGTGTCACTGGTCTGTGAACTTCAGTGTGTTTTTGTAGAGACCGGTAATGGTTTTTCATTTCCATATATGTGTTTCCTTCAGCTGCCCTTGCAAGGCAGGCATGGTAGTAATGAATTCACTCAGCATTTGTTTGTCTGAAAAGGATTTTATTACTCCATCACTTATGAAGCTTAGTTTGGCTGGATATGAAATTCTGGGTGGAAAATTCTTTTCTTTAAGAATTTTGAATATTGGCTTCCACTCTCTTATGGCTTGTAGGGTTTGTGCTTAGAGGTCTGCTGTTAGTCTGATGGGCTTCTTTTGTAGGTAACCTGGCCTTTCTCTTTGGCTGCCCTTAACATTTCTTTCCTTCATTTCAAACTTGGAGAATTTGATGATGGTGTATCTTGGGGTTGATCTTGTCATGGAGTATCTTACTAGGGTTCCCTGTATTTTCTGAATCTGAATGTTGACCTGTCTTGCTAGGTTGGGGAATTTCTCCTGGATGATATCCTGGAGTATGTTTTCCAACTTGGTTCTGTTCTCTCTGTCTCAGGTACCCCAATCAATTATAGGTTCATTCCTTTTACATAATCCCACATTTCTTGGAGGTTTTGTTCGTTCCTTTTTATTCATTTTTCTCTAATCTTGTCTGCCTGTCTTATTTCAGCAAGTTTATCTTCAAGCTCTGAGACTCATTTCTCCACTTGGTCTATTCAGCTATTGAGACTTGTGCATGCATTGTGAAGTTCTCATGTTTTTCAGCTCCATCAGGACACTTATGTTCCTCTCTAAGCTGGTTATTCTGATTACCAGCTCCTGTAATGTTCTATCATTGTTCTTAGCTTCTCTGCATTGGGTTAGAACATGCTCCTTTAGCTTAGTGAAGTTCATTATTACCCACCTTCTTAAGCCATTTCTGTCAATTTATCCAACTCAGCCCCAGGTGAGTTCTGTTGCTGGAGAGATGTGATCATCTGGAGAAGAGGCACTGTGACTTTTTGAATTTTCAGTGTTTTTGCATTGATTTTTTTCTCCTCTTTGGGGGCTTATTTACCTTCAATCTTTGAGGCTGCTAATCTTTGCTTGGAGGTTTTATGTGGGGCTTTTTTGTTGATGTTGTTGCTGTTATTATGTTCTGTTTATTTTTCCTTTAACAATCAGGTCCTTCTTCTGTAGGGCTGCTGTGGTTTGCTGGGGATCCACTGCAGACCCTATTCACCTAGGTCTGTCGTACACCTGGAGGTATCACTAGTGGAAGCACCTCCTTTGGTTTTGTGGGGGGAGCCGCCCTTGCCCCATGCCACACCCAGGTGGGCTGTCACCCCACCCTGCTTTTCCTCACTCTCTGTGGGTCATGCCAACCACCTATCAGTACCAAAGAGAGAACTTGGATACCTCAGTTGAAGGTAGTGAATTCATGCGCCATTTTGCTCTTCTCAGTGAGAGCTGCAGATCACAGCTGCTTCTACTCAGCCATCTTGGCCCCTCCAGCCCCTCTCAAAATTTAATATAGTACATTATTGTTAATTTGAGAAGTTAGAAATCATTAAAAAAAATCTGGTGGGGAATTGATGTATTTTTCTCACAAAATCTTTCTTAATGACAGCTATAAATTACTGAAGAACTTCCAGTGGTCTGCATATATGTGAATACAAATTATACTGATGACCAGAGTTCAGAAGATTACATGTGCCAATAATCCAGAGCATACACAATACTCCCTTTCCCTTAGGTAATCTTTTAATTCAAGAATCTGAATACTGTTAATATTAAATTGTTTTTTGTGCTAACTCAGTTAGTAGAGACACACCAGATATATTTTCTTAGAGGTTGGGGAAAAATAATACTTATTTTTTTTTCTGCTTTGTGTTTGTCTTACCTCCAGATGCATAACTGGAAAATTAGCAATAATTAAATATTTCTAGTGGTTCTACTTTTTCAAATCACTGGTGGAGTGATGCTTTGTAATGGAAAATATCATGGTGTCACATTGGTCCATCTAAAATTGTCTTCTTTCACAACTCAATTCTTGGTACTTCAATTGCAATGTCAGGAATTTTCTTTTGTTCAGAAAGCAAATTCCTAGGAAAGAATGTATTTCCACTTAATCATGGGGGAATAAACATAGCAAAAACAATATTATAACCACATTTTTGTTATGTAAGACCACATTTAAACCTAAATAAAAATGATAGAGTATAATAGAAGTAGAATTATATCCTAATTTGACTATGGGATAATATACTAAGCTGGGATAACTTCGACAATTTTGCTGTACAAGTTTTTTCCAACTTTTCCAGTCTGTACAATCTTATTGATCTATTTGCCTGACAGAAAATAGTCAGATAGTGGTATTAAATGCAGCAAGTTTAACAATTTGATAAGTTTATTAAATTACTTATTTTTAGTAAAAGCAGGGGAGTTTGGACATTATATGTTGTCAAGAGCCCAGGACATTTTAGTTAGGTCACACTATTTTGCTCTTCAAAGCTGAAGAAATGCCTTTTAGTACCTAAATTCCAGCAGAATATTTTGATATGCTCTAAAATGGTGATGTTTATCATCAAATTTAATCACAGTTCAAGATGGAGTCTTGATACTATTGATTAATAAGAATAACTGATATAAAGTTATACTACTGGGTATAATTCAATTTTGTTTCTTTAAGACCATTCAGTTTTATCATCAGGAAAAGCAGCATTCTGTTAATATGAAACAAGTAGGGATTCACAAGGATTCAGGAAAACATTTTATTTCATGAAGTTTTCTCCTGAACAGTATTCACCTGATATCCTGTCATCTATAAGTATAAAAACCCCAAATTATAAAATTTTCAGTTAGATGGAAATGTCTTTTCATAACCTATTCTCAAATAATAAGTTAACTAGTATAGGATTCAAAGTCAGGAGTTGACAGCATTTAAAAAATGTTACCCAAAGAGTTTTGGTCTTCATTGTTGCTATTGATATATCTGCTCTCAGTCTAATTACCATTTTGGTGTAACTAATAATCATTCCTTCATTCTGGTTATTGTTGAGATATTTTCTCTTTTTTTGTCTTTGAATACTGCATGTTTAGGCATGGAATTTCCTTCCTTTTTATTTTCTATTATTTTATTTTATGCCACTAGGGATTCAAAATTGATTTCAGATAAGAAGTTAGCCTTTTACTCTCTGCATGTTGTCTTCCCCTCGTTTTCTGTATTGTCTCCACATTTCATCTTTCATCTCTCAACCTCTCTTTCATACTTTTCTCGCTTTGCTTCTTTGCGCTACGTTTTGTGTAAATTTCTGACCTTTATATTCCAGTTGACTAATTAATTCTCTCTAAACTATCCAATGTGACATTTAACCCACCATTGAATTTTAATGCAATTAATTACATTTATAATTTCAAGAAGTTACAATTCAATTTTTTCTAATCTTTTCTGAAAGCATCATGTTTCTTCCCCATATTTTTGATTCACTCCTTCAGATATAGGAGTGAATTACCTATGCTTTATATAGCATATTTCATGCTGTATATGGTAATTTTATTATCTGAATTCCATGGGATCTAATTTGAGGTACTGATTTATTTTCTCCTCAGTTTTGCTCATGCTGGTATGTTTTCTTGGATTTTGGGTTAGATTTTATCTGGGGAAATCACATAAACCCTTGGTTGTTTCTTTCCAATGAGGATTTTTATTTGTTTCTTCTAGGTGCCTCAGGGAGCTAACTATCTAAACTGTTTCAACTTAAGCTATGGATTTCCCAGATGACACAGATAAACCCCGAGTGCTAAAAAGGACACATCTGTGATTATCAATCCTTAGCACCACTTCCTTCCCCACCTAGAATCAAGATTGAAGCAGACAAGTGTCTTATAATCTGTATTTTCAAGAGGGTAGATATTTTCTAAACAAACCATTTAGTGAAGATGTAATCCTTCAAGGATCTCACATTTAAGTAGAGATCTCAGTTACCTCCCACCTTTCTTAGGTTAGAGGTCTAGGATCTTGTTCAGCTACCACTTTGTAGACAAGTTCTAGATTACGAAAATGGACAAATTCCTTTAGGGTAGTTGTAAACTTAATGTTTCTTGCCATTGTGGTTTCTTGTTTTGTCTTAATTTTGGTCTCCAAACATTTCCCTTCTGTTTGGGAAGTTCACTGTTCACAAAACAATAAAAAACGTAGTTTGTTATTTTTTCCCCTGCATTTCTAGGTGTTTTGTCCTAGAGGTATTTTCATGGCATTTAGCTTGCCATATTTTGGAAGTAGACTAACATCTGTTTACTAACAATTTTTCAGGTTTTTTTTGTTTGTTTGTTTGTTTTTGTTTTTGGTTTTTTTTGGTGTAGAAATGCTGAAGTTAGCTAGGTTAAGTAGCATTTTGTATATTGCCTTTCTGTCAAGCATGGTATTTTAAGAGATGGCAGTGGAAATAAGCCTTGCTACCATGATGCTATTACACAGGACATAATGTTAACTTTACTTACCAATAGCTTCTAAGTGAAACAAACAAAAACATATTTTTGGTTGTTTTCTTAATGACCCTAATATGTTTTCAGGGTCAGTGTAAGCAAAAATCTCTTTTAAATAGTAGTTATTTCCATCAGCTAGATGATGAATGCAAAATTCGTTATTTTTTTATTGTAGGGCACACTCATGGTTAGCATTAATGGTAATTACTTGACTGAAATCTCTTCATGTTGTAAACGCAAAATGCATAAACAAGTTGAATCATGAAAGGTGTTCTGAATGTTCAGTTAGCAATTAACACTGAGACCTAAAAAACAGAAAGCCAAGCAAATTTAGCTCTTTTAAACTTTCTGATAAACACATACAAGATAACTCAATAAACTAGAAATTATGTAATAAAAAAACTAGTAGCATTATAGCATCGTTCAAGAAAAAAACAAAAATTACCTATTTCTCTGACAGTTTTTATATTTTTATATTTTCTGAACATAGAAGTAATATATTCTTAAGATCCAAAGCAACATAGACATTTTATGTTGTGAAATATAAAAGCTCTGTATAATTCATATCCCTGAAATAACTGCAGTTATTAATACGGTATACTTCTCTAAATTTTTTCAGTGTATAGAAACATAGTTATATTATTGGTTTTATCTCCCAGAAATGTATTCTTATTATATATACTGTCTTATAACTTGCTTTTTATTGAATATATTGTGAAATATCCTTCTATTTTAGTACCAATGTACTACATCCCTTCTTTTTTTTTTTTTTTTTTTTTAAATTTATTTATTATTATTAAACTTCAAGTTGTAGGGTACATGTGCACAATGTGCAGGTTTGCTACATATGTATACTTGTGCCATGTTGGTGTGCTGCACCCATCAACTCGTCATTTACATCAGGTATAACTCCCAATGCAGTCCCTCCCCCCTCCCCCCTCCCCATGATAGGCCCCGGTGTGTGATGTTCCCCTTCCCGAGTCCAAGTGATCTCATTGTTCAGTTCCCACCTACGAGTGAGAACATGCGGTGTTTGGTTTTCTGTTCTTGTGATAGTTTGCTAAGAATGATGGTTTCCAGCTGCATCCATGTCCCTACAAAGGACACAAACTCATCCTTTTTTATGGCTGCATAGTATTCCATGGTGTATATGTGCCACATTTTCTTAATCCAATCTGTCACTGATGGACATTTGGGTTGATTCCAAGTCTTTGCTATTGTGAATAGTGCTGCAATAAACATACGTGTGCATGTGTCCTTATAGCAGCATAATTTATAATCCTTTGGGTATATACCCAGTAATGGGATGGCTGGGTCATATGGTACATCTAGTTCTAGATCCTTGAGGAATCGCCATACTGTTTTCCATAATGGTTGAACTAGTTTACAATCCCACCAACAGTGTAAAAGTGTTCCTATTTCTCCACATCCTCTCCAGCACCTGTTGTTTCCTGACTTTTGAATGATCGCCATTCTAACTGGTGTGAGATGGTATCTCATTGTGGTTTTGATTTGCATTTCTCTGATGGCCAGTGATGATGAGCATTTTTTCATGTGTCTGTTGGCTGTATGAATGGCTTCTTTTGAGAAATGTCTGTTCATATCCTTTGCCCACTTTTTGATGGGGTTGTTTGTTTTTTTCTTGTAAATTTGTTTGAGTTCTTTGTAGGTTCTGGATATTAGCCCTTTGTCAGATGAGTAGATTGCAAAAATTTTCTCCCATTCTGTAGGTTGCCTGCTCACTCTGATGGTAGTTTCTTTTGCTGTGCAGAAGCTCTTTAGTTTGATGAGATCCCATTTGTCAATTTTGGCTTTTGTTGCCGTTGCTTTTGGTGTTTTAGACATGAAGTCTTTGCCCATGCCTATGTCCTGAATGGTACTACCTAGGTTTTCCTCTAGGATTTTTATGGTATTAGGTCTAACATTTAAGTCTCTGATCCATCTTGAATTAATTTTCGTATAAGGAGTAAGGAAAGGATCCAGTTTCAGCTTTCTACTTATGGCTAGCCAGTTTTCCCAGCACCATTTATTAAATAGGGAATCCTTTCCCCATTTCTTGTTTCTCTCAGGTTTGTCAAAGATCAGATGGCTGTAGATGTGTGGTATTATTTCTGAGGACTCTGTTCTGTTCCATTGGTCTATATCTCTGTTTTGGTACCAGTACCATGCTGTTTTGGTTACTGTAGCCTTGTAGTATAGTTTGAAGTCAGGTAGCGTGATGCCTCCAGCTTTGTTCTTTTGACTTAGGATTGTCTTGGAGATGCGGGCTCTTTTTTGGTTCCATATGAACTTTAAAGCAGTTTTTTCCAATTCTGTGAAGAAGCTCATTGGTAGCTTGATGGGGATGGCATTGAATCTATAAATTACCTTGGGCAGTATGGCCATTTTCACGATATTGATTCTTCCTATCCATGAGCATGGTATGTTCTTCCATTTGTTTGTGTCCTCTTTGATTTCACTGAGCAGTGGTTTGTAGTTCTCCTTGAAGAGGTCCTTTACATCCCTTGTAAGTTGGATTCCTAGGTATTTTATTCTCTTTGAAGCAATTGTGAATGGAAGTTCATTCCTGATTTGGCTCTCTGTTTGACTGTCACTGGTGTATAAGAATGCTTGTGATTTTTGCACATTAATTTTGTATCCTGAGACTTTGCTGAAGTTGCTGATCAGCTTAAGGAGATTTTGGGCTGAGACAATGGGGTTTTCTAAATATACAATCATGTCGTCTGCAAACAGGGACAATTTGACTTCTTCTTTTCCTAACTGAATCCCCTTGATTTCTTTCTCTTGCCTGATTGCCCTAGCCAGAACTTCCAACACTATGTTGAATAGGAGTGGTGAGAGAGGGCATCCCTGTCTTGTGCCAGTTTTCAAAGGGAATTTTTCCAGTTTTTGCCCATTCAGTATGATATTGGCTGTGGGTTTGTCATAAATAGCTCTTATGATTTTGAGGTACGTTCCATCAATACCGAATTTATTGAGCGTTTTTAGCATGAAGGGCTGTTGAATTTTGTCAAAAGCCTTTTCTGCATCTATTGAGATAATGATGTGGTTCTTGTCTTTGGTTCTGTTTATATGCTGGATTATGTTTATTGATTTGCGAATGTTGAACCAGCCTTGCATCCCAGGGATGAAGCCCACTTGATCATGGTGGATAAGCTTTTTGATGTGCTGCTGAATCCGGTTTGCCAGTATTTTATTGAGGATTTTTGCATCGATGTTCATCAGGGATATTGGTCTAAAATTCTCTTTTTTTGTTGTGTCTCTGCCAGGCTTTGGTATCAGGATGATGTTGGCCTCATAAAATGAGTTAGGGAGGATTCCCTCTTTTTCTATTGATTGGAATAGTTTCAGAAGGAATGGTACCAGCTCCTCCTTGTACCTCTGGTAGAATTCAGCTGTGAATCCATCTGGTCCTGGACTTTTTTTGGTTGGTAGGCTATTAATTATTGCCTCAATTTCAGAGCCTACTATTGGTCTATTCAGGGATTCAACTTCTTCCTGGTTTAGTCTTGGAAGAGTGTAAGTGTCCAGGAAATTATCCATTTCTTCTAGATTTTCCAGTTTATTTGCGTAGAGGTGTTTATAGTATTCTCTGATGGTAGTTTGTATTTCTGTGGGGTCGGTGGTGATATCCCCTTTATCATTTTTAATTGCGTCGATTTGATTCTTCTCTCTTTTCTTCTTTATTAGTCTTGCTAGTGGTCTGTCAATTTTGTTGATCTTTCCAAAAAAACCAACTCCTGGATTCATTGATTTTTTGGAGGGTTTTTTGTGTCTCTATCTCCTTCAGTTCTGCTCTGATCTTAGTTATTTCTTGCCTTCTGCTAGCTTTCGAATGTGTTTGCTCTTGCTTCTCTAGTTCTTTTAATTGCGATGTTAGAGTGTCAATTTTAGATCTTTCCTGCTTTCTCTTGTAGGCATTTAGTGCTATAAATTTCCCTCTACACACTGCTTTAAATGTGTCCCAGAGATTCTGGTATGTTGTATCTTTGTTCTCATTGGTTTCAAAGAACATCTTTATTTCTGCCTTCATTTTGTTATGTACCCAGTAGTCATTCAGGAGCAGGTTGTTCAGTTTCCATGTAGTTGAGCGGTTTTGATTGAGTTTCTTAGTCCTGAGTTCTAATTTGATTGCACTGTGGTCTGAGAGGCAGTTTGTTATAATTTCTGTTCTTGTACATTTGCTGAGGAGTGCTTTACTTCCAATTACGTGGTCAATTTTGGAGTAAGTACGATGTGGTGCTGAGAAGAATGTATATTCTGTTGATTTGGGGTGGAGAGTTCTATAGATGTCTATTAGGTCTGCTTGCTGCAGAGATGAGTTCAATTCCTGGATATCCTTGTTAACTTTCTGTCTCGTTGATCTGTCTAATGTTGACAGTGGAGTGTTGAAGTCTCCCATTATTATTGTATGGGAGTCTAAGTCTCTTTGTAAGTCTCTAAGGACTTGCTTTATGAATCTGGGTGCTCCTGTATTGGGTGCATATATATTTAGGATAGTTAGCTCTTCCTGTTGAATTGATCCCTTTACCATTATGTAATGGCCTTCTTTGTCTCTTTTGATCTTTGATGGTTTAAAGTCTGTTTTATCAGAGACTAGTATTGCAACCCCCGCTTTTTTGTGTTCTCCATTTGCTTGGTAAATCTTCCTCCATCCCTTTATTTTGAGCCTATGTATGTCTCTGCGTGTGAGATGGGTCTCCTGAATACAGCAGACTGATGGATCTTGACTCTTTATCCAGTTTGCCAGTCTGTGTCTTTTAATTGGGGCATTTAGTCCATTTACATTTAAGGTTAAGATTGTTATGTGTGAACTTGATCCTGCCATGATGATATTAACTGGTTATTTTGCTCGTTAGTTGATGCAGTTTCTTCCTAGCCTTGATGGTCTTTACATTTTGGCATGTTTTTGCAATGGCTGGTACCGGTTTTTCCTTTCCATGTTTAGTGCTTCCTTCAGGGTCTCTTGTAAGGCAGGCCTAGTGGTGACAAAATCTCTAAGTATTTGCTTATCTGTAAAGGATTTTATTTCTCCTTCACTTATGAAACTTAGTTTGGCTGGATATAAAATTCTGGGTTTAAAATTCTTTTCTTTAAGAATGTTGAATATTGGCCCCCACTCTCTTCTGGCTTGAAGAGTTTCTGCCAAGAGATCTGCTGTTAGTCTGATGGGCTTCCCTTTGTGGGTAACCCGACCTTTCTCTCTGGCTGCCCTTAAGATTTTTTCCTTCATTTCAACTTTGGTGAATCTGGCAATTATGTGTCTTGGAGTTGCTCTTCTCGAGGAGTATCTTTGTGGCGTTCTCTGTATTTCCTGGATTTGAATGTTGGCCTGCCCTACTAGGTTGGGGAAGTTCTCCTGGATGATATCCTGAAGAGTGTTTTCCAACTTGGTTCCATTTTCCCCCTCACTTTCAGGCACCCCAATCAGACGTAGATTTGGTCTTTTTACATAATCCCATACTTCTTGCAGGCTTTGTTCATTTCTTTTTCTTCTTTTTTCTTTTGGTTTCTCTTCTCGCTTCATTTCATTCATTTGATCCTCCATCGCTGACATTCTTTCTTCCAGTTGATCGAGACGGTTACTGAAGCTTGTGCATTTGTCACGTATTTCTCGTGCCATGGTTTTCGTCTCTTTCATTTCGTTTGTGAGCTTCTCTGCATTAATTACTCTAGCCATCAATTCTTCCACTTTTTTTTCAAGATTTTTAGTTTCTTTGCGCTGGGTACGTAATTCCTCCTTTAGCTCTGAGAAATTTGATGGACTGAAGCCTTCTTCTCTCATCTCGTCGAAGTCATTCTCCGTCCAGCTTTGATCCGTTGCTGGCGATGAGCTGCGCTCCTTTGCCGGGGGAGATGCGCTCTTATTTTTTGAATTTCCAGCTTTTCTGCCCTGCTTTTTCCCCATCTTTGTGGTTTTATCTGCCTCTGGTCTTTGATGATGGTGATGTACTGATGGGGTTTTGGTGTAGGTGTCCTTCCTGTTTGATAGCTTTCCTTCTAACAGTCAGGATCCTCAGCTGTAGGTTGTAGCTGTAGGAGATTGCTTGAGGTCCACTCCAGACCCTGTTTGCCTGGGTATCAGCAGCAGAGGCTGCAGAAGATAGAATATTTCTGAACAGCGAGTGTACCTGTCTGATTCTTGCTTTGGAATCTTCCTCTCAGGGGTGTACTCCACCCTGTGAGGTGTGGTGTGTCAGACTGCCCCTAGTGGGGGATGTCTCCCAGTTAGGCTACTCAGGGGTCAGGGACCCACTTGAGCAGGGAGTCTGTCCCTTCTCAGATCTCAACCTCCGTGTTGGGAGATCCACTGCTCTCTTCAAAGCTGTCAGACAGAGTCGTTTGCGTCTGCAGAGCTGCTGCGTTTGTTATTATTTACTGTGCCCTGTCCCCAGAGGTGGAGTCTACAGAGACAGGCAGGTTTCCTTGAGCTGCTGTGAGCTCCACCCAGTTCGAGCTTCCCAGCAGCTTTGTTTACCTACTTAAGCCTCAGCAATGGCGGGCGCCCCTCCCCCAGCCTCGCTGCTGCCTTGCCGGTAGATCACAGACTGCTGTGCTAGCAATGAGGGAGGCTCCGTGGGTGTGGGACACTCCCGGCCAGGTGTGGGATATGATCTCCTGGTGTGCCTGTCTGCTTAAAGTGCAGTATTGGGGTGGGAGTTACCCGATTTTCCAGGTGTTGTGTGTCTCAGTTCCCCTGGCTAGGAAAAGGGATTCCCTTCCCCCTTGCGCTTTCCAGGTGAGGCAATGCCTCGCCCTGCTTCAGCTCTCGCTGGTCGGGCTGCAGCAGCTGACCAGCACCGCACCGATCGTCTGGCACTCCCCAGTGAGATGAACCCAGTACCTCAGTTGAAAATGCAGATATCGCCGGTCTTCTGTGTCGCTTGCGCTGGGAGTTGGAGACTGGAGCTGTTCCTATTCGGCCATCTTGCTCCGCCCCCCCACATCCCTTCTTTTTATAGGCTTCATAGAATCTTATTGCATGACGTACTATCATGCATACTACCTCTTTCCTATTAATGATTAGATGGATCCTAAATTTTTCACTATTGTAACAATTTTTACAATGAACATTTTTGTACATATGTTTTTGCATTCTGGTGTAACACTTTTATAGCATATATTTTTAGAAATATTATTGATAATATAAAAACTATACATTTACACAAATTTGATAGTACCTTCCCTTCCCAAAATGTTAAACTAGTTCATGTTCTTAATAACTGTGTATCAGAATTCCTGTTTTCACACTACCTAACTGCATACCAAACATCATTTAAATATTTCCTGTCTGATAGACAAACACATTTCTTTTATTTAATTTCTATACCTACAACAATGAAAATTTGAAATACAGAATTATATAAGCTTGAAATGCAGAGGACTTACCTTATTATTTATAAATGGATGAGATTTTGTTGTCACCATATTTTCTATCTGTGGCAAAAAATATGTAAAAATTAGGTATCAATATAGATATAATTTTTTTCCCACAGAAAATCAGTTTTAGTTAAGTTTCATGTAAGTTTCTAGTAGTAAAAGGAAAACGTGTTGAAGTTTTGTCAACTCATTATATAGCCCCACTATCCCATCATCCAGCTCCTTCTCATTTCTTTCAAGAAAAGGTCACAGAGCTAAGAATCTCTGATATCCTCTAGGATTTAAACCATATCAATAAACTAACCTTACCCCAGTTGAGTTAAAGAAATGTTTTAAGATTCATACAGGAATTTGGCATTGCATAGGTATAGCCAAAAGGTTTTTGATAACATTATTCTTGTCATCACACACTGATCGTTCACGCTGTGTAATTTTCAACTCAATAACATTGTTTTAGTTTTTTTTTTTCAGTTTCATGGCTTGAAAATGCCATAGACCACTATATCTGAGCTTGATTTATTTAGTGTATTTTTTCCTGCATAAGAAAGTAAAATTAAATATATTTCAGTCAGTCATTTTGTTTTAAACTTGATATTTGATTTCAAATAAAAATGAAGTGTCTCTTTCTCTACAGTAGTTTCTCTGTATAATACAAAGCACTTAAAAATAAGTAAGAATCTAGAAAGTTTTGAGAATGAATAAATAATATGCAAATCATTGTGAATGCAATTTATTTGCAGTATTAAACCTGTAGAAGTGATTTACTTTTATTACATAAGTAGATACTGGATCAGAATGCTAACACTATCTTCTAAAATCTAACAGGTTATTTTATGATGTTAAATGCATATCTAAGAGAACCAGGAAGGTCTTACCATGGTATGTAACCTTTAGGGACTGTGTATATCTAAATATGTCTAGATGTATTCCTGTTTCTCTGAAGTACACACCTGTTTAATTTAAGATCTTCAAGCTATGCCAACATTAAATTTAAATGGATTAGGTTACTTTCCTGGAAATAAATGGAAACTTTATAAAGGTAGAAGAGCTATTACATTAAAAATTTCTTAATTTACGATGGAACTGCCTGCTTATACTGCCCACAATGCATGTTCAAATATCTTTGTAACTGTAATCTACATCAAAATGATTTCAGTAAAAATTCCTTTTTATTTATGCTTTTACTATTATGTAGTTTCTGTGTTCAATAATATGCCTATTTTCTTTAAATTACAGGCCATTAACTATTTATATAAAATTATAATAAAAGTTAAGCCTTTTAAAGTTCTGTTTTCACGTTTTACTTCTACTGAATACATGATTAATTGTATAAAATGTCGTTTGACCCATTTAATGAGCACATACTATAGGCAAAACACTTTAAGTGCAATGAAAAATATAAATTATAATAGCAAGACTACCTAACTTGGCAGTGACTGGCTTAGATATTTGGGTGTCTTAGAGAATAGAAAGAAGGTAAAAATATCCTAGCCACATAATACAACTTATTCAATAATCCATACAGTTGAAGCAAATATATGGTACCTTGCTCCCATGTGATGCTGAGAATTTCTTTGCATCCAGAAGATAGACTCCATTTTAAATTTTCTTTTTCTTTTTCCAAGGAGTCTATTATTTCCACCACTAGCCAGTTTCTCTCTGATGCACTGCACCACCTCCAGAGAGCTGTTCCCTGATGATCTTACCACAAGATTCCAAAGATTTTTTTGCCTCAAACTTGCAAACTTATCTTCAGGCAAGATAACTCAAAGTGCAACATAGATAAGCTCTTAAACATAGGCAGAACATGTACATATACCCTTGCAACTCTTGTTTCCCTATCTTTGTTCTAGATTCCTCACAATATAGCAGAGCAGTTGTGCACAGCTGCTTACCTTCATCTTATTTTTTATAAATCTCATCCGTTATAGTCTAGTAATTCCAGATTCTCGATCTCCATGACCTTTCACAATGCAGATGAAAGAGATCAAATCTCTAGCCTGTAGGAGCTTGAAGTCCAGTGAGTTCACAGATGTTGTTTGAAACACTCCTAACAAAGTGGACTACTGGATTGTCTCTTTCCAGTAACATAAAATCCACTGACACACCCTTTCCCAGAAATGTTGGAGATAAGGAAATCTTTCTTTTACTCATTTATTTTCACAGCTGATATATTCTGGGGAAATAAACCAAACAACATATGTTAGAGTGCCTAGTGCAAAGAACTTTAAACGACACAGACAATTACAAAGCAATCCCTTGAAGGATGTTCAAACCAGTAAGGGGGGTAAAATATACAAAAATCTTTTAGAATTGTTTGTAACTCTCACTGTTTCCTAGGATGTGATCATTCATTGTAGCTGAAATCGCTTATTATTATTGTCATATTTTCTGAGGACTAAAATGGGCATGAGTGCGATAATTGAGGGTAGAATGTGATACTGGATATATTATTCTGCAAAATCAAGTGGGCAGTGGTAGTGCTGACAATTGCCATGAAGAGAAAAATCAAAGAAAAGGGTACAGGCTAGGATACTGGACACTATTTGGTGCAGAACTATAGAAGAAATCACAAGGAATGAATCAAATGCCAAAATGTGATTCTGCCTTGTGACTTACCAAATCTTTGCAAAAAAGGCTAAAGTAAGAAAACGCTAATTGTGTTTAGAATCTTATTGCAACAACGAGGCCTACAAAGACTACCTACAAGCTTCTGAATGGGTGAGAAAAATCTGCCTATGAGAATGATCAATTTATATGTGGGTTATACATATAAAAATGTAGTAAGAATTTATGGCAGAGCATGACTGGTTCTGAATGAACACATCAACTGGAAATATTTTATGAGTTCAACAGTGGGATAATCAGGAATTTTTTCATAAAGGAGAGGAGATGTCTAAGTCCTTGCTAGTTTGTGTTGAAAATCACCCCTGTCTAATAATCCAAGCAACAGTTTTCTATATAACTCACAAAGTTCAGGGAATCTTAAAGCTCCTAAGAAGAGCATGCACACGTGCACCTGCGGATAATGCTCATACCAGAAACTGACTATATGTTTCAGAGATTAAGACAATAGGTTCTAGTCCTGTTCTTAGCCTGGGCAGTAAAGTCTAGATTATGATTGTTTTACAGTACATGGGACAAATTATTCATCAGAGAAATTGTTATTAACTCTCTCACAAAACTCTGACATAAAATCAATTCCTTTAAAGCTTTTGTCAGTTCTCTGCCTACTTTATGGGACAGAGGAGCTTACTGCATCTTTTGGAGTTCTCAAAAAAGGTATGTTGTCAAATTATTGATATAGGAGTTAAAAAGAAATTATCTAGGCAGATAGTGAGGGTAAGGAATCCTCAGTAAGGCTTTCCTTTTAATAAAAAGCAGCCCCCAAATCATTTTCTTTTCTAACAGAAAGCAGCCTGTAAAATCGAGCTGCAGAAATAGACGAGCAAGTTGGAAGCTTGCACAGGTGAACGTTGACAGTTGCGCCAATAGGAAAAGGTTACCTGGGACTAGTCATGATCAAAATGGCCGCTCCATCTTCTCTTCTCTTGACCAGCCCCATGTACAGTAAGGATCAGACAAGATGGCGCTGGCCAAGTGGAAAGCCTATTTGCATAATAAGATTAGGGTGGGGCAACCAGTCTTCCCCATATGCTAGGTAAATGTCACATCTGTCAAACCAATCTGTGGGCCCTATGTAAATCAGACACCACCTCCTTAAGCCTGCCTATAAAATCTGCTACAGTCGGCAGGGCGCTGTGGCTCACGCCTGTAATCCCAGCACTTTGGGAGGCCGAGGCGGGAGGATCACGAGGTCAGGAGATCGAGACCATCCTGGCTAACATGGTGAAACCCTATCTCTACTAAAAATATAAAAAATTAGCCGGGCGTGGTGGAAGGCGCCTGTAGTCCCAGCTACTTGGGAGGCTGAGGCAGGAGAATGTCACGAACATGGGAGGCGGAGCTTGCAGTGAGCCTAGATGCACCACTGCACTCCAGCCTGGGTGACAGAGCAAGACTCCATCTCAAAAAAAAAAAAAAAAAAAAAAAAAAAAAATCTGCTACAGTCCACTGCAGGCCAGCTTTTTCCCTTTTGGATTCCCCTCTCTCACAAGAGAGAGAGCGAGCTGCTCTCCTTTCTCTTTCATTTGTCTATGAAACCTCTGCTCCTAAATTCACTCCTCATGTGTGTTTGTGTCCTTAATCTTCTTGATGCAAGACAATAAACCTTGGGTATTTACCCCAGACAACAGTGCTGCTTCATTATGACATGGTATCTTAAATTGCATTCTTAAAATTAGCTCAAGCAACCATGAAGTGTTTGTGAAGAAATATACAAAAAATCCTTGAAATAACAACTAATTATAATAATTAGGTATTACCTTCACTAAGAATTAATATGCTTGGGCTATCTTTGAGTAGTCCTGAATCCTACTGATACTCTTACTGCTCTCCTTATGGTCACTCACACACTAATTTTCAATATCACATGAAGTAACATCTGATAATTTGGATATTGTAAGGACATTTACAGTGCTCAGACATTATGAGAAAAATGTTACAGGAAGCCCAAAATTAACCCATACTTCTCCCTGCCATTTTGCCATACAAAAGTAATTAATATATACAAAACTTCACATAATACGCTAAAGATATTACTTCATATAACACACTAAAGCAGAAGCACACTGTCTATGAGGTTAAGAATAAGACATTGAAGTTAGGCAGATTTAGGTTGATATCTCAGTTCTGCAAAACACTGTCTGTATTTTGGAAGCAAAATTTTAAAACTATCAGTGCCTCAGTGTTTTCATTTAGAAAATAGGAATGATATCTACTTCTCTAGACTGTATGAATATTAGATAGAGTAATGCCTATAAAGTGTTTCACACACACTTGGCACACATAAAAGCTCTATAAATGGTAGTTGTTATTTACCATTAACCTTCATAGTTAAATGTTAATTTAGTCTAGAAGCAAAAACATTCACTTTCATATCAGAAGCATTACAACCACAAAAAATGAATGTTTTCCCTACTGGAGTATAAGTTTTAGAGAACAGAGATAATGTCTATCATATTGACTACTGTATCCTCATAATGCTTGGCATGTGGTAGTCATTGAATTGCATTTGCTGTCTTACTGAATGAATAGGTATCATCTAGGCAACTAGTAGAGAACATTAATAGTTTCAAACAAAATTTGGAAAAGTACATATCTACATAGGGTCAACCATCAGGCGTTTGGACTGTGACTAAATAAAACTTGTAAAATTTCAGTGAATCCTTCTTTGGCTGATGTGAGGGTGAGCCATGTTTATGGCCATTTTTCTATGATAAAAAAACTAGTAAAGGTCAATTAAGTGATTCAGGTTTTAGTCTCATAACTTTATGGGCAGCAATTTGTTCAGTGTAATGTTGAAAGGTACAAAATGAAAAGTAAGATTTAATCTTATGATCTGATAGAGAAGAATAACCATGAATGCAAGAAAGAGAATGACAAGGACCATTAAGGAGGTACCATTAAAGTGCACTTTGAGTGCTCAAGTAGGGAAATATTTATTGTTAATTATAAAAACTGCTAATAACCGATTGGCATATTTGATAACTGAGTCCTTATATAATCTCCATATCTGATCTCTTGACCTCGTTCTCTACTTGTTATCCCTCACTCATTTACTCTAGCCACACACCTACTCACTGTTCCTCCAATATTCCAAACACAAGTCCTCTTTAGAGAATTTTATATTTTCTTTTTCCTTTGCCTGGAGTTCTTCTTTGCCAGATCTCCATAGAGCTCACCTTCTTACTTACTGATTGTTAGTCAAAAATCACTTTCTCAATGAGACCTTTCCCAGTCATCCTATATAAATTTTAACCACATACACCTATTTTATATCACTCTTTTCTGTTTATTCTCCTAAGCATTTAGCTCTACACATAATACATTTTACTTTTGTTTTTAATTGTTGATTTCTTTCGCTATAGTGTAAACTTCATGAGAGGTTTTTTTTTTTTTTTTGTCTTTTTCTTGATTAGTATTTGTCCAGTGTCTGGAAAAATGAATGCTGATACATTGTGGATAATCAAAATTTGTTGAAATAAAGAATGAATAAACCAAAGGTTGTTTAATATTCATAGTTCAGAAAGTGTGCTTACCTAAATTTGTTCTTTACTCTTCCTAACAATTCTGTGCAGTAGGTAGGATTACATTTAGCTAGAGGAATCACTGAAGACTTCTTAGAAGAGATGGCACTTGAAGCATGGGTCAGACAACTGGAGAATAATATGAAAAAATACCACATTTCCAAAATAAAAATATTATTTAACAATTCTTATGAATCCCACTATTTGAGTGGAAAGAAACCCATGTAACTGTGATCATTATTTATATAGTTCAGACACGTTTTTTCATGCATGTGTGCTTTCAATCCCCTGGCTTTCACTCCATGAGCACCGGACATCGTAAATGTACCTGATCACCCTTTGCATGACTCTGTTCGCTTTCTTTTTTTTTTTTTTTTTTTGAGACGGAGTCTTGCTCCGTAGCCCGGGCTGGACTGCAGTGGCCGGATCTCAGCTCACTGCAAGCTCCGCCTCCCGGGTTTACGCCATTCTCCTGCCTCAGCCTCCGGAGTAGCTGGGACTACAGGCGCCCGCCACCTCGCCCGGCTAGTTTTTTGTATTTTTAGTAGAGACGGGGTTTCACCGTGTTAGCCAGGATGGTCTCGATCTCCTGACCTCGTGATCCGCCCGTCTCGGCCTCCCAAAGTGCTGGGATTACAGGCTTGAGCCACCGCGCCCGGCCGCCTCTGTTCGCTTTCAAACATTCCCCTCTAGCTTCTCTATTTTCTGTCTGAGTTCTTAACAGGAATGTATTATATAGCTTGTATTTAAAGCAATTTCCTTATGTTCAAGTTTGTTTAAAATACTGAAAGAAAAATAATGCCTGGAGAATGATATGGATGAATGGGTAGGTACCATTTTTACTGGTTTTATAAATCAGATTCAACTTTTCAAATGTAGTAAAGTAAGTTTCACTGTACTGTAAGCTCCTTGAGATCCTAAGCTTTAACTCTGCATTACCTGACACATAGCATATGCTCATTCAACCTTTATACCTGACACGTAGCATGTGCTCATTCAACCTTTGCTCAATGGATATTCGTTGCTTTGGTATACACTGACTACTGCCAGTGAAAAATGACGATAATGCTGAATTGGGTTAGGAATTCATTCATTTATTCCCTCAAAAAACCCGACTGGGTTCTGACAATGTTTAAGAAACTGCTCTTTGTACTGGGGATATGATGGTGCACTGGCTGGTTCTGACTATGCCTTAATACAGACTGTAGGCTAGCAGGAAAAATAGACATCAAGCCATAATTTGCCTATTCTCATGGTAAATTATATGAAGGAGAAAGCACTATGAAAGCAAATAACAAGACGATATGCCTGAATGTAAAGCTAATCTTATAAGTTAAAAAAACATTAAAGGCAACCTCTTCTAAATGTGGCAAAGAAGATAGTCATTGTTAGAACAGAGAGAAATGCATAGAGTAAGTAACACAAAGAACTTAAAAAGGAAAAATAAGATGAAAATATTCTCATTTTCTTTGATAAGTTTTAAGCAAGACATTTTAATACCTTGGGAACCTGATGGACAGAACTGGGGAATGGGGAGAGTAATTGACAGAATGGACCCGGTTCTATACATCAGTGGTCCCCAACCTTTTTGACACCAGAGACCAGTTTCATGGAAGACAATTTTTCCAACAACTGGTAGAGGGCAGTGGGGAGAGATGGTGTCAGGATGAGTCAAGCACATTATATTTATCATGTACTTTATTTCTATTGTTATTATTATCTTGCATTATATGATGAAATAATTATACAACTCACCATAATGTAGAATCAGTGGGAGCCCTGAGCTTATTTTCCTGCAACTAGATGGTCCCATGTAGGGGTAAAGGGAGACAGTGACAGATCACACACATTAAATTCTCATAAGGAGTATGTAACCTAGATCCCTCACATATGAAGTTCACAATAGGGTTTGTGTTCCTATGAGAATCTAATGCTGCCTCTGATCTCACAGGAGGGGGCGCTCAGGTGGTAATGAGAGTGATGAGGAGCAGCTGTAAATACAGATGAAGTTTCACTCACTTGCCTGCTGATCATCTCCTACTGTGCAACCTGGTTCTGCCAACAGTCCTTGGCCCAGAGTTTGGGGACCCCTGCGTTACTTCACTATGTTCCTAAAGCATCTATCACTGTGGTTGCATGCAATACATGCTCAATTTGTGCTAATAGACTAAATAAATGAATAAATTAAAGCTACTTAGAAAGATGGGACTAGCAAAGTTGGATTATTTAAATTTGGGTCTGATGATGAAAGTTAGAGGAAAAATGATGGACAATTGACTTGTACAAAGGGATTTGTATTTTTTCTAAATATTGCTATACAATGCCTCAATTTGTTTAGATACTACTTCTAATGTGTACTTAGCTCACTTACACTGTTAATCTGAGGACCAGTCTTGGTCCAGAGGGAAATTCAAACGTAACAAAAAAAATTGATCTACCTATCTATGTCTGTCTATGCATTATCAGCATAGGTTTACAGCTGTTCTCTTCATGAGAACTACCTTTTATTTTGAGATTATGTCATTCACGATTTTTCATGCTGAAATGTCATTCTTTTAGGAAACGTGCTATTTGTTAAGTCACCAGGTGTTGAATACACCAGACTGGGTCACCTTTTCTATTATGCATAGGTGAATGACACTGATTTGCAGACCGGTCCTTCCCATCCTTCTTGGTTTGCACTGTCAACCTACTTTTTTCTGAAGTCGGTGAAAACAACTTTAATTTTCCAAAGTGATAAGTGGTCAATTCAATTTTGGAGGGAGTAGAGTTGTTTAGGAGAAACAGGATGAAATTACATCTCATCTAGAGATGGTAAGGGGCAGATATTTTTGGTTGCCTATGTTCAGGCTATATCCTCTTCTTACTTAATAAAGAAGTCCCACTTTTGTTCAGCTATTGAGTATCAATATGATAAGGAAAAGAGGGCTAGCCAGTCATAATAATCCCATAACACTTTGTCAGTGCTTGGTTTGCATTTGCCATAAGATGGGAGGGGTAGTATTCCCTGATATTCTAGGGGAATAAGTTCCTTCCTGATAAAAAAGAAAGAGGTCCAGAGGGAAGCCACAGTCAAAAAAAAAAAAAAAAAAAAAAAAAAAAAAAAAAAAAAAAAAAGAAAGAAAAGAAAAGAAAAGAAAAGAAAGAGTAATACAAAAAAGACTTGTGCTTTCTGTTGCTTCTGAGTTCAAATTGTATAAGTTGAGAAAGTAATGTGGAACTGTGGCAGTCATGTTCAGACTATGAAGAAAAGCCCAGAGAATCACTGATAACCTGACTCAGCATGCTGACATTTTTCACCTGTTGAATCAATCCTGGGCTATCTTCTGCCAGACATTTTTTTATTACTGAAAAAACAAAAACAAAAACAACAATTTTAAGTCACATTTAATTACACACTTTCTTACATTTTACAGATTCATGGGGTAGTTTTCATGGGCCTAGTTTAAAAGACACGAACTATGTGTTTAGTTTATATTTTAATCTATTGATATCTTATCCGCTCACACACCAAATATGATATACAAAACATCAGCAGTGCATTTTGGAGTAAAATTACAGCATCCTTGGAGAGTCATCAATGCATTACTTGATTTAGTGTAATTTAATTCTCCAATACGGTTCTCAAAAGTGTGAGAAGGATGCATTTATGAAACCACTAGCAATTCTAGGTAAGCAGCAAATCTGTTAGTGCAGTATCATAAATTCTCATTGCTATGAAAAATATAAACCCAAAGTTTAAAAGACCTTACCTGGGGCCTGAATAAATCAGCCAAATGAGTGGGGAGGGTGTTTTAGACTAGTGGAATAACATTAACGTCAGTTTCCCTGCAAATTATTACCTATGGCAAAAAGCAACATATGAGGATCAAAAATCTATAAAATTCTACTTTATGAGAAATTTGATAATAAAAAATAGATGTCTTATAGCACTTAGGATGCTTTTGGCTACAGAGATCACAAAATATGACTCAAATTAGTTTAACAGTAACAAAATTTGATGGCTGAAATAATATGAAGTCCAAATGGAGAAAAGGTCTCAGGGTTGGTTGATCTAATATCTCAACAGTATTGTTAAAACTCCAGGTTCTTTCTATATCCCTACTTATAGACACCTAGATGATTAGATTATAGCTAGTAGTAATTGAATCCATATTCTGTCTTATTCATATACAAATATATGGAGTGAAAAGAAAGAAAAAATTTCTAGAATCTTCCACCAAATATTTTTCTGGGTTTTGTTTCAGGGATCTGGAATTGGGTCACTTGCTGCAATGGACTGAATGTTTTTGTCTCACCCACCCACCATCAAAAAAAATTATTCATAAGTTAAAATTTTAACTCCCAATGTGACAATATTAGGAGGGCCTTTGGGAGATAATTAGGTCATGAGTGTAGAACCCTCATGAATGGGATTAGTGTGCCATTATAAAATAAACTCTAGAGAATTATCTCACCCTCTTTTTATCATGTAAAGATATAATTAGGAAACTGCAGTATACAACCTGGAAGATAGTTATCTTAGTCTGTTTTCTGCTACTGTAACCTAATACCACAGCTGGGGTAATGCATAAAGAAAAGAGATTTATTTGGTTCATAGTTCTGGAGGTTGGAAAGTCCAAAAACATGCAGCTGGCACCTGGCTAGGGTCATCCCTTGGAGAAAAGTAGAAGGGTAAATAAGCATGTAAAACAGAGAGAAAATGGAGTTCAAACTCATTCTTTTATCAGGAGTCCCCTCCCTTGATAACTAACTTATTCCCATCATAACAGCATTAATTCATGCAGGAAAGGCAGAGCACTCTATGACTTAAACATCTTTTGAAGCTTTCACCTTACAACACTGCTACAATGGCAATTAAATTTCAACATGAGTTTTGGAGGTGACATTTAAACCTTAGCAAGGGATCTCATCAGAATTTGACCATACTAGCACCCTGATCCTGGACATCTAGCCTCCAGAAGTGTGGGAAATAAATTTCTGTTGTTTATAAGCTACTCAGTCTGCTATACATTTTATATTCAATAGCAGCCTGAACTGACTAACACATTTGCATATTCTTTGACCAATTTCTGACAAGGAGGAATAGGACTGTTAGAATAATGAGGGCTATCTCAGAGCTAAGAAATGGGGACATTTGTCCTGAATCATGAGCCTTTTCCTGCATAGAAAAGGCTACTATATGAAAGTAAAATGAGGTTCTCATGGGAAGAAAGAAGTGAATGGGTGAGGATACGTTTAAAAAAAAAGTCAATTGCATTTTTTATTCACCAAGAGCCTACTATATTAAGATATTATAATAGGATTACTACTCATAAAATATGTAATTATCATATTATCTATATAAACAGTGACTATGGTGATAGATACTGTTAGTGACCTAGCACATTTATCAAATTTTGCCAGGTTATGCTGTCTTACAAAAATGATGCTTTATTTCTTGTTCATATTGCATTGTCCATATAGTTTTGCTCCATGTCTTCTTCCTTCTGGGACCCGGGTTGAAGGAGTAGCCTGGTATGAGACTTGGGGGCATCTGTGGGAGAGAGAAAAAGACAACGTCAGAACCTTGTGATGACTTGGCATATATCACTTCAACTCACATTTCATTGGGTAAAGCTAATTTCATGATGTCATGACTGCAGGAAAGTCAATTTATCCCATCAGCAAAATCAAATCTTCTCACAATAATTTGGAACAGTGATACACTCTATCAATCACCTCTAACAGACATCCATTTTTTCTCTCCTTCCTTGCTCCTAATGCATCTAAGTCATAGAGCCAGGATTTGAAGATTGGTCTGCATAACTCCATGCACCTCTCTAACTGGTGGTCTAATTGAATATGAAAATATACAGAATAAATTACTTTAAATATATTTTTAAATAAATATTTAAGTTAGGTAGCCAATTTAGGAATCAGTGGTATTGTTAAAAATACATCTAGGTCAGTTGTTCACAGCTTAAGGTAAATACTATTATAGCAGTGGTTGTAAACATTTTGATCTCAGGATTACCTTTATTTATTTATTTTTATTTTTTGAGACAGGGTCTCACCCTGTCACCCAGACTGGAGTGCAGTGGCATGATCACAGCTCATGGCAGCCTCAATCTCCTGGGCTTAAGTGATCCTCCCGCCTCAGCCTCCTGAGTAGCTGGCACTACAGGCATGAGTCACTATGCTCAGCTAATTTTTCTCTTTTATTTTTTTTGTAGCTGTAGTGTCTCTATATGTTGCCGAGGCTCATCTTGAATTTCTGGGCTCAAGCAGTCCTTTCTTCTTGGCCTCCCTAAGTGCTGGGATTATAGGAGTGAGTCACTGCACCCAGCCTCAAGGTCCCTTTACACTCTTAAAAACCATTCAGGATCATAAAGAGATTTAAAAATATGTGTTATACCTATCTTTATTTACCATATTAGAAATTAAAAATGGAAACAAATTTAAATTATTAGTTCATTTCAAATAACATTAATAAGCCCATTACATGTTAACATACATAGTATATTTTTGTTAAAAATAATGATATATTTCAAATTTTAAAATTCATTAAAAAGAGGGGCATTGGTTTACATTATTGTAAATCTCTTTAATGTCTAACTTAATAGAAGACAGCTAGGTTATTTTATCTGTTATATCCATGCTATATATTTTTTGGTTGAAGTGTATAAACAAGGTCATTACATAAATAAGTGAACAGAAAAAGAATGAGCTTTTTTTTTTCTTCTTTTAAGATGGAGTTTCGCTCTTGTCGCCCAGGCTGGAGTGCAATGGCGTGATCTTGGCTCACTGCAACCTCTGCCTCCTGGGTTTAAGCAATTCTCCTGCCTCAGCCTCCTGAGTAGCTGGACATACAGGCACGTGCCACCACACCCCACTAATTTTTGTATATTTAGTAGAAAAGGGGTTTTACCATGTTGCTCAGGCTGGTATCAATCTCCTGACCGCAAGTGATCTGCCTACCTCGGCCTCCCAAAGTACTGGGAATACAAGCATGAGCCACCATGCTGGGCAAATAATGAGTATTTTAAGATAATTTTGTATGTTCTTCCTTGATACCACTCTAAAATTTGACATGTGATACTTTATAAAAGGTAGTTGCAATATGCAGTCAAACCATATCACTGAATTTTCTGTATTCTGTTACAACAAAATCCATTGGCTTCTCTTGAATTTTGAATGACTCTTTTATTCACGTATACTTTTGTACTGTCATGCATGTTCATTTAAAAATATTAGCTTACTGATTTATACAGATCTTCCAAAGTTGACATATTTCATTATGCAATAAACATCATATTTATTAATATTGCCACTGATCTTATCAGGAAAGTCTGTAAGTATTGGGAAGCTGTCAGGCTTACAGAAGCAGAAGTAAGTTTTCCAACTCTTCCACTTGAAAGTTCAAATTTTATTACTGGCAACAATACTGTCAGTTGTCCTTGAGATGTCAGGCTCACTTTGTTCATTTTTTGAGAAAATGTGTGCCAAATATCCAAGTATGAATAGCTATAGTGTGCCTATTTGTCATTCTTTCAAATGAAAATTATGTTCTATGAAAAGTGATTATTTCAACTTGCAATTTACACAATCACACAAGTGCTTTTCTTGATATAAATATGTTTGGTTATGTAGTGAAGTGTTTTGGCATATTTCTCATTTTTCTTCCACAGGATGCATTGAAAAGAAATATATTCTAAGGTTGACATTTAATAAAATTAATAATTTTCATTTTTTTCATCAAAACCATTCTTAAGTGAAATTGACATTCTCTTATTAGTATGACTATTATGTAATTTTATTTTTAAAATGAAAGTGTGTGGTAAAATGCAATGGCTAACAGTATAGCTCGTATTAGAAATTAACAGTATAGCTCAGGGCTACCACCTTGATTCTTGCCTAAAAGCCAGCAATTTTTCTGATCATTGCTCTTGCACTATTAGTGAAAATTTCAATGTAATGCGTAAAGCAAAGAATGTCTTGATATTATTACGAAAATAGTTTTGACTTTTCACATTACTTATAAAGACCTTAAGGACATTCAAGAGTCTAAAGTCTGAGAACTACTGCTCTTCAGAAACCTTGTAAAGTCAGCCAATTTAACTTGTACATTCAATTCAAAGGTTTAAAAAAAATATTTGTAACCACCTTCTCTCCTTGGCATTGTGATAGGTGCTAAGGCTAGAAAGATGTAGAATGCTTTTGCTCTCAAGGAGCAGGAACATGCTAGAATCATTCTAGGCCTGAGAGTAGAATTTTGACCCTTACAATGTAAGTGCTCTGATAGACAAGCAGAGGGAAATGAGTAGAACACAGGAAGACAGGGGGACACCTAGTTCCGTCTGCAGATTCAGGAAACGACATCCAGAGTTGAAAAGAGATTTCCCAGGTGAATAAACAGGAGACAGGATAGTGCTCTAGGCCAAAGAGTAACCCTGAATTAAGGTATGGAGACACAACATCTATATATACTTCGATACTTCAAAAAATGAAGTTTGAAAAAAATGGCTTTTAGGCCACTCAGAGCTTTGTGTGCCCAGCTAAGTTGTTACAACTTTAAAATGCTGAGATTATGTCAGCAAGACTAGGGGATGATTTAGGCATAGAAGGAATGTTAGCAGGTAGCAATAAGGAGTGGAGTGGGAAAAGGCAAATTTGGAGAGTTTAACTTGGAAGCTGTTGAATCTGTGTCTATAACATGCCAAGTGAATTGGTGCTGCTAGAATATAAATATATGCACTTGAAGCTTAAAGGTGACATCATGGGTGGGATGGATTTACACTGTTAGTGTCTAAATGGCAATTAAAATAAAAATTTTGAGACTAGATGAAATAGTGAAAAGACTGTGCAGAGAAAAGAGCAGGGGACCAAAAGTGGATGAGTGGATGTCTCAGGAAATGAGAGTTAGCAGGGGAAAAGGAAACTATGGACGACATTGCAAATGAAAAGGGAGAAAGATGAGTGCAAAACTGTTATTGGATGAATATTAACACTTAAATCAGTGAATTTAGGGTAACCAGATTGCTCTCTGTAAGGTGGGTGGGTCTCATCCAATCAACTGAAAGCCTCAATAGGACAAAAAGACCAGCCTACCCAGGGAAGAGAAAGTTCTTGAGCAAACTGCTTTCAGATTTCACCTGCGCCATCAGGTTTCCTGAGTCTCAAGCCTACTGGCCCACATTGCGGATCAGATGTGAACTTGCCAGGCATATCTCTATTCTCTACACATCCCTTGGCTCTCTCAGTCCTATTGGTTCTATTTCTCTGGAGAAACCTGAGTAATTCAGAAACTGTGAAAGCAAATTATCATGAAAATAAATTTGTAGAGGCGAGAGTAATCAAATAAGTTCCTCAGAATATCTCTTCTATTGCATGCTAATGGGGGCTAAAAACAAAAAAAGAAAGAAAGAGTTTTGCTGTAATTATATCTGGGGAATTTATTGGTGCCATTTTAAATGCATTCATAGCACAACCCATGTAAAGTGTAAAATATGAACTTTTAAAATATTTTCAAATCTAATATTTCTAATTCACCCTCACTTTTCTGGTTAGTTAGGAAGTTGCTTTTTATTTTTAAAAATCATTTTAAATTTACAAACTACCTAGTGGTAATAATTTTTAGTTTAAATTAGTTTCTTATAGGTACATGCTCAGTTTTTCATAGTTCTGCAAACTTCTGCTTTTCCTGCAAATGGCATTGGGAGTTCTATAGGAGATTACTGTGTTCTTGTGCTAGAAAGAGAGCCCTGTATCTATGGGTGTTCTTTTTGGACTCTGCAGCAATTACTCTTTTGTCTACTTGGTCACTGCTCTTTCAGCTAAAATTTACTACCCAAGTTGGCAGCTGGTGAGCATACGATGTTTTTTCTGAGCTTGGCCAGGGCCTCTTGTCCCTGCTGATAACTCGGCCCTTTCTTAGTCCTTACCATCACTTGAGGTCTGGATGTACCTTAATTGAACCCTAATCTACAACTGCAGAGACAGCAACTTGTAGGGTAAGCTTGCTAGCCAGCAGCTTCGCGTGCCTCTCGAAGGCTACTTGGAACTTATGGACACCTGCTAAACCCAAAGGGCAAGGTGGAATTGACACTGGACGGATAACTCTTGTTAGCCTCTGTCCAAAGACATGATGCCACTGACTTGACTTTGTTTAAATCTATTAATGTAGTTGCCACTGGTTATGCAGAATAATTTTGCAGGAGGTTCTCCCTACTAAGACCAATGAGAGAATGGCCTTTCTGCTCCTGAATTTCCCCTCACCTACACAGCAAACAGCCCTACTTTAGGCTGGAAATGAAAGAACAGGCCACACATATCCCATTGCTTAATTCCTCCTCTTCAGGATCTCTTCTCCTTCCAACTATCTATCTGAAACGAAAGAGGCAAAATTTCCACTTCCCCAGGATTTGACCAGATTTCCTTTCATTCAGAGTATACTCCTTCCAGATAAAATATTGACTCCATTTTCCATTCCCTGAAGTTAGACTAATGGAAATATTGCAGTAAGCATGATTTTTGTGACAGAGGAGTAAAAAGGTATGCGTTTACATTTAAATATAATAATGTATATAAAGATCCACAAGGAAGTGATCTATTTTTTTTCTCTTAAACTTGATCACAGAGACCTTTTAACAAAAAGAATATTTCAAGATACAAATTTTCTTGAAATGCTAAGAATGACTGTAGAGTTTTAAAAAGGAACAAATAAACCACAAGTAAAATACAAGTGAAAAGTTTAGCAAGATGAGGACTTGGGATGCACTGCTGAATGATCAATGAACTTCTTGGGGATGTTAAGACATTTTTGTTTGTTGTTTGCTTGTTTTAGGAGACTGAAGAGTGGGAGGTAAGAAAATGGAAGCAGTGAGTATCACTATTTTGTTTCCAAGGAGCTTGGTTGAGGAAGGAGTAAAATAGGGCAGTGGCTAGAGGGGAGACCATCAATGGGAAATATTTGCTTTTGATGGGTGAGACATGAAAATGTTTACATGGAGGGAAACGAGTTACTCAGAGTAAGCTATTGAAGATATAGAGAAAGGAGAATAGAGCAAAGTCCCAAAGGCCATGAAGTTGGGTCACATCAAGAGTACAAAAGGAGGGCTACATCAAGAATAGGATGAGAGCCACCTCTACTCCTGAGGCAGGTAGGAAGAAAGAAGTGTGCATGAGCATAAATGTCAAATATTTCTTAGTGGACAGCAGAGGAGATGAGGTATTTCAGGCCAAACAGCCTTAAATGTTTGTTAAAGTAGGAAGGAAAGGCTGGGCGTGGTGGCTCACGCCTGCAATCCCAGCGCTTTGGGAGGCGGAGACGGGCAGATCACCAGGTCAGGAGATTGAGACCATCCTGGCTAACACAGTGAAACCCTGTCTCTACTAAAAATACAAAAAAATTAGCCCGGGCGTGGTGGCGGGCGCTTGTAGTCCCAGCTACTTGGGAGGCTGAGGCAGGAGAATGGCGTGAACCCAGGAGGCGGAGCTTGCAGTGAGCCGAGCTCACACCACTGCACTCCAGCCTGGGCAATGGAGCGAGATTCTGTCCCCCCCACCCCCCCCCAAAAAAAAGTAGGAAGGAAAGATATTTGCTGAGAGTAATTAGAACAGGAGATCTGAAGAAAACTGAAAAAAAATAGTTAAGGTCCAAAAAGTCCTATAGAGGAGATAACCAAAGTTCTGATTGAGTGTAAAAAGTGATCGAGTGCTGAGACTAAAATCCATAAATTTGAATCTAAATGGCACCAATGTGCGTGACTGTGTAATTTTTACCATGCAGTCAGTGTTCTGATCAGAAAAAGCCAGCTGTGAAAATGATCCAAGGTTGGGATTTTTCCATATGGAAGACAAAAAAACAAAAACAAAAAGCAAACAAACAAAAAACATGAATTTGAAGAATCTGAGGGTGTTGATGAGAGAGGGGTTCGTGTAATCAACCAAGAAATCTAAGGAAGGACTTGAGATCAGAAAGAAACAAATAAAATGGAAAGATCAAGAGCCTGGTTGAATACAGAAAGAAGTATATTGGCAGGCAAAAAATTAAAACAAAAACAAAAACAAAAAAACAAACAAAAAACAAAAACAAAAAAACTTCAAGTTAAAGGAATACTGGATGATAAAAACATTGAAGTTTGTTTGGGTGAGTTTTCCTGGAAATGAGAAGAAAATAGCAATAATTCATTGTTATGTCATATGATAGCTGATTTTCCCAATGCCATACATTAACTAGTTCATCTTGATCTTTTGTCTACTAATCTCCAAAATTTGTTATAAATCAATTTCCCCTGTACTTGTGGAACCATTTCTGTTTCACTCCTACAAGTGACACTATGTCAAATGAGTCTACAATAAAATAAATACAGTAAGTTCTAGTATCTAATGGGACAAGTTCCCCTTCATTATACTTCAAAATATTCCTGGCTATTCTGGTTCATGCATTAACCTAAACACAAATTTTTGACTTTGATTTGCTTTTCAAAAATTACTGAAAAACCCTGATGAAATTTTGATGGGAATAGCATGGAATGTACAGATTCAATCTGGGGAAAATTTATCTTCTAGCAAGCATGGGTTTACAACTGATGAATATGTTAGATTGCTAGATATAATAAAATATTCTTTCATGCTCCTCATGATCTTTCTGATAATCAAGATTTATATTTAGTTACAAATTATTTTCATATTGTAAATATAACCATTTCCTTAAAACTTGTATTTTCTAACTGATAGTGATATTAGATGGGAATTATTATTATTGATTTGTAGATATTGAACTTATATCCAGAAACTTGCTGATTAGTAATTAGCTATTAGTTCAATTAGTTATTAATTCTAAGGGTTTGTAGATTTGACTGGTTTTATATGCAGTCATATCATTCAGTAATAATATGTTATTGTTTTTTCCATCAAACTACCTATACCAATCAGTTGGGAGGCAAAGAAAAAGCAATGTAGGTATTTGGGGAAGGAACTTTCTAGAAAGGAGGCTTTTTGCTGTTATTTGTTTTTACAGTATTAATATTTTATACTGTGTATCAGATTTGTGTTTCTGGATTCATTTCATTTTAAATATTAATAATTGTCTCTCACTTTTCCCTCTTTCCCCAAACCTAGCTTTTAAATAAACTTCCACATTTCATTGGTATTTCTAGATTTAGCTTTTACTTTTATTGATTCTATCATTTTGTGTTATATTTCAATACTTTTAATGTATATCTTCATTATTACCTTCTTCTCACTATTTCTTTATTTTATTATTTGTTAATTTATTTTTCGAGACAGGGTTTCACTCTATCACCCAGGCTGGAGTGCAGTGGTACAATCATGGCTCACCTCAGCCTCAATCTCCTGGGCTTAGGTGATTTTCCTACCTCAGTCTTTTGAGAAGCTAGGAATACAGGTGGCCACCAGCACGTCTGGCTAATTTTTGTATTTGTTTTTTTCAGAGATGGGGCTTCACCATGTTGCCCAGGCTGGTCTCCAACTCCTGGGCTCAAGCGATCCACCTGCCTCAGCCTCTGAAAGTTCTAGGATTACAGGAGTGATCTACAGTGCCCAGTCTCTCTCACTATTTCTATTTTTCGATTTACTTTGTTCTTAGATAATTTTAAAACTTTTAGCTTATTAATTTTTAATCTTTTTACATTTTAATGCCATTGATTTCTCTGTGACATCTCAAAAGTTTTTGTTTTTAGTGTCTTTATTGTCATATTCTTAACATTGTGCCGTTTGCATTCATATTTCTTCGAGATATTCCAATATATTTGGAATTATAGTTTTTGTTTTAAATCGTATAGTAATTAGGGAGTGTTTTGTTATTGAGTGTAAGAATGTTTCATGGACAGAGATTATTGAATTTGTAATTTGTATTTTACTTTGTTGAGATTTTCTTTGTAGTTTAGTAGGTAATTGCTACAGTGTGGATGTTTATTTCCTTCAAATCACCTATTGAAATTTGATCCTTAACACTGCAGGTGGGGCCTAATTGGAGGTATTTGGGTCATGGAGGTGGATCCCTCATGAATAGATTAATGGCCTGGGGGGCTGGGGGTTGGGGATTGGGATGAGGGGTTTGAGAGGGTTGAGTTCTGGTTCTATACTCTAAGAGAGCTGGTTGTTAAAAAGAATGTGGCACCTTATGCTCTCTTGCTTACTCTCTCGCCATGTGGTCTCTGCACAAGCCAGCTCCCCTTTGCCTTTTGCCATGAGCTGAATCAGAAGCAGATGCTGGTGCCATGCTTCTTGTGTACAGCCTGCAGAACTTTGAGCCAAACAAACCTCTTTTTATGTTATCCAGAGTTTCATATATTCCTTTATAGCTAAGCAAAATGAACTACGACAGTGATCACATTTTGAGCATGTTTTATACGTGCCATGTGCTTGAGAAAAAAATGGATTATCTAATTGATAAGTTCAATGTTTTATTTAATAATTATGTAGTTTAAACATTCCATTTTCTCACTAATGTTTGTTTGCACAATCCATCAATTATTGAGATAAATATATTAAAATTTACTATAATCGTGGTTAATTGTGATTATTTTTGTAATCTTGTCAATTTTGCTTTATGTATTTGAGGGATTTGTTACTCAGTGTGTGTGTATTTAGAATTATAGTATCTTCACGGTGAGTGTTATACTTGTTTGCCCTATTGTGTGATATTAAAGGAGGTTCTTGCTTTGGACACAGGCCCTGGCCGAGCCCTAACAGGCCAGACCAAACAATGGAGTCACTCATGTTAATGCCACAGAATCAACTGAAGTTTTAAGGAAGCAGACAGATTACCAAACAGACCAGTTTTTTGTTTTTTTTTGTTTTGTTTTTTTTTCCTGAAAATAGGAGATTCTAGTCTATTTGAGTCAGGATAATAAGAAATTCTCCCTGGCTTTAACTCCTACAGAAAAGTAACCTGAAGCACCCTGACATTAACCAGTCCGTTTTTTTACCTATTGTTCTGTTTCCTCGCTGCCACTTTACAAAACTCATTGTTCTGACATTGTTTAGTGGAGCACTTATTCTATTTTATAGAATGGAGGCTACCCCCGACTCATGAATCACAAATAAAAACCAATTAGATCTATAACTAAATTTGTTGTACTTTTACTTTTGTCATCCCAAATAATATTTTTGCTATTTGGTCAGTTTGAGCTGATTTTAATGGAACCACAGCATCTTTTAGTTAGTCTTTGGCTGGCATACAATATTCTATCCCTTTTTAAAAAATTTGTCTATCTTTATATGTTCAATGTGTGTCTGAAATAGTGGTGAATGTCTTATTAAGTAGCTGGATTTAAATAGTTAAATACAATCTGAAACTTTCTTAAAAATTATGTATATAAATTTATGTGCTACAAGTACAATTTTGTTACATGCATAGATTCTGTAGTGGTCTGTTTTGCAATGACTAAATTATGTTTATTTTTATTGCTATTCCTGATTATTTTGACTTATATTTAACATCTTAGTCGTGTTTTCTTTTCACAATACTTTTAGTTTTTTTTACTCCCTTCTTACTTTCTAATGTGTTCATAAGCATTTTCTTTTCCTCTCCTCTACTGATTGGAGATTTATGCATTTTCATGTTTACTCCTTTGTTAGATACTTGACCTAATAAAATTTATTCTTAATCCATAAAACTTCTTCCAGAAAACTATAAAGATTTTAGAACTTTACATTCCCCTCTCATCTTACATGCTGATGTTCAGTATTTTAGTCCCAACTTGACTTTATATCCTCAAATTAGTCATCATCATTATGATTTTATATATTCAACACGTATTAGATTTGCCAATACCAATTACTGGGTTTATCATTATTCCTTACATAACATTCTTTTCTTCTGGATTTGAATTTCTCCTTATTAAAATATAGACCTTAGTGGCTACTGGAAACAGGGTTTATATATGGAAAACTCTTTTAGGTTTTGTCTAAAATACCCTTGTTTCTTCACTCTTAGTTTATTATTTATTTGGTTATAGAATTTTAGATTGATAAGTTATTTTTCTGTAGCATTTTAAAGAAGGTATTCCAATATTTTTCAGGCTGTAAGACTTTTACTATTGTTGCTATTCATTTAAATATTGTCTTTATAGATGACCTGTCTTTTAAGTTGTCTTCATGTTGTACATGCAATTGTAAAAATAAAATAACAATGCATATAAAGCAGGTAGAACAGTGCATGACTCCTAGTAAGCACAAAATTAATGTTAGCTACTGTTGTTTTGTTGTTACTTTAAACAGGAATGTTTTGTTGATTGCAGACTTAATGTCAATTTCTTGAGTTGCTAATTCTTTTGTTTCTGTTTTCTTTAACTTTCTCTCTTGAATTATTTCTTTACTTGGTAGTGGCTTATCAGGTTTTTTTTCCCCCTATGGTCATTTTCTAAGGAGGTTTTTATTTGTTTGCTCTGTTTGTTTGTTTGTATTTTCCATATCTGGGGGCATCCCATGTGTCCTGGATTGTAAAACTTTCCTTAATGCAAAGTTTTGCCTTTTCTTGGAATTCCATAGTTAGAATAACAGAATTTTACTGGTCTTGGGCCAACTTTTATACTTCAAAGTTTGAAATTTCCATTCCACATAGTGTCAGTATAAACTCCCAAACCATGTCAAACCCAGGGTGAGATAGGAACTTTTATTTTTTTCATTTTAGTGCTGGGATGAACTCTTCCATGGTGTCACCTTAGCATAAATATCTAAGTTTTAGATCCTTACCTTATTGTGAGCCAAGGCCTCATCTCTTGCTTCCTGCTGTTTGTTAGAATCACAAACCCTAACATTTAGGGATTATATGTGGTGTAATGCTTCCCTAAATTCTCATGCAATCAACCCATGCCCTTATTGAAATGACATTTCATTACTTCTGTTATCTGGGGCTTTTCATCTTTTCTATTTTAAGTTATGCATCTTTACATTTCCATATTTCATCAAGTAGTCTATATATTTAAGCAGGAGACTTTTCCATGACAACTTAGTCTACCAATAATGTAGATAGTCTTCATTATTTAAAATCTTGACACATCATAAGTGCTCAATTAGCAGTCTTTTTGGTTTCATTGTTGGACAGCTGACGTACAGATTTAGTGCTTAGGAGAGAAATTTGATTTCATTTACTGTACTCATTTACTAAGAAAACCATATATTTTTAGCTTAGTAGAGAATTTATAGTAACAACCCTGTTTGGTAAGCATCATCTTCAGCCTCTCTTTATAGATAAAGAAGCCAAATATTAGATAAAATACCCACAAGTCACAGATACAACCAAGACATTAATTCCAAATATATGGTTCTATATTTCATAAAGCGGCTTCCAAGTTTTAGTGTGACTTCCTAGACAACCTGAGTGTTATTCTATGTACTGAAAGTTTGACTCGTTACCCTCAATGTGTATTATAAAATATCAAATCCGTATCAGAGAAAAGCTAGAACTTCTGACAGTATTTTGTCTGCTGTGTCTGTTTTAGCTGTGCTGAGAGCTGTTTTGTGTGCTGAGAGCCGACGCGTGGCCAAGGCCCTTGGGTCAAAGTGAATACATGATAAGTAACTGCTTTTACTAGAACTATATAAGAGAAAAAGAAAAATTAATGTCGGTGTTTTTGTGGTCTATGTCAAGTAGTTAAACTTACTTTCTATTTCACACTGATTTGACTCAAAGAGAGAAACTATAATTGACACTTAAAACCATACCAATGTCTTATATTAGTTTTTAGAATGCCAATGAAACTCAATGTACTTAACAGATGTACTCTAAATTTGCCTGTGAAAATTTAGCCTGTAGTCATTTGTCTGAGAGAGAGAAGGCTATTTGCTCAAGCAGTATTTTAATACATGTTCTAAAATAGTATGTGTGTATGTGTTTGTGGGTGTATGTGTGTATGTGTTTAGGTGTGTGTATACATGAAATATATATGAAATATATATATGAAAATATTTTAGTGTATAAATTCAGATGTTTTGGGGCTTTTTAATGTAACTATGTTTAAGTACATATAGATTTAAACTGTAGGAAATATGTTTTTGAGAAATTTTATCAGTTTTCTATTTATGAATGTAAGAGCTAGAAGCAAAATTAGAAACAATCTAGTTCTTCTTCCTTGTTTGAAAGATGAAGAAAAAAATTCAAAGCATAAAACCAAAACTAAAATGCCAGTTTTAGCACCTTTTCAAATATGCTATGATTCTTTTCAGCACATGGAAATATAAAAGCTAAAATCATGAAATTTAGAAAAATAAAATGTTTATTTAAAATTGAAGTGTTTAAAATATCCATTACCACTGAGATTTAAATATGCTGTATTTGAGTAGATCAACTTGTATCTATTCGGACAATATTGATTTGTTTGAAAATTCCGTTTTTGTAACGTGGATGCTTTACCTGGTGAAATCAATTGAGTCAATGATACAAAGCTCACATTAAAATATTAAAAATTGTTAGATTTAGTAGTCTTGCTTAGATCTTTTACACAAGATTTGGAATCAGAGACAGGACAAATATTAACTTCTAACAGTGATTCTCCTGAAATTAACAGAAAACAATAAATAAATAAATAAATAAATAAAGTTTTCCACTGGCATAGCAGTTAGAATTATGTGCTCTGGCATGAGACTGTGTGGCTTCAGTTCTGGTCCAGTTACTTAATCTTTCTGTGCCTCAGTTCCATCTGTAAAATGGGAACCATATTATTATTGTGAGAATAAAATAAGTTGAATATATAAAGAGCTTCCAAGAGTGTTGGATGCATAGTTAATAGTGAATGAGTCAGGTATTGCTGTTTTTGTTGTTGGCATGATTGCCTTCAGCTCTCTCTCATCTATCTCGTTTTGATGCGTATCTTTTTGCTTGTCTCGGATGATAATGCTGTCCTTCAAAATTTGCATCAGTTCTTGTAACTGTTTTCTCTGATTCTAACTCTGATGTTATATTAAAGGCCAGGAAAAGCAGAATTTTCTTCCAGTATAATTGGATTCTGTACTCTTGACTTTTCTTGATATGCCTGAATTGTTCTATGTAATCAGGTATTTCACACACTTTTACTTTCTCTAACAGCCACGTATTCCCCTGATCAATGTACTGGTTTTCTTGCTTGCCCTCTTCTAGGATATGGTGTACACTCAGAACCTTGTAAACACTCTTCCTGTGTCTGATTAAATTCATGAAGTTCAACTTCCAGGATACCTAAGTATGCTTCCAATAAGGAGAAGCAAACAGGCTGCATGAAGTTTTTATCTTTTTGGTAAGTGGCCTGAAAAATCAGAGTTTATGTTTTGTCAAGATAATTTCAGCATTGTCTTTATCAGGTTTTAGGTTACTTGAGAATACTCTGCTTTAAGATGGTTAAGGTTTTCATACCCATGTAACTTTCTCTATTGCTTTTGACTTCTTTGAATATCACTCTGGTTAAACGAAAAACTGTTATTTAACAATGACTTGTGATTTTGTTTTGATCAAGTATTTTGAATGTGAAGGTTTTTACATCTTTGGCAGATTTCCTTAGGATCAAAATCCTAAATTACGATTTTGGTCTAAAATTAATTTTGGGATCTTCCAATTGGACCTCTGGAGAGTCTCAAAGAATGTGGTTTTCATCTTGTAGAGACATTAAATGATTATACATTTTTGGTAAATTGTATGGGAGGCATTGCCAAATGATGAGTGATACAAGATCTATCAGTTACATTTAGGGGTATGTGATTGATATGAATGTTCTAAAATTGTGTAAACTCTTAGAAATGTAATATGTCATCAGTCATAATTCTGATTATTATGTTGTATGCCACTAAAGTAACTACAATTTCTGATTATGATAAACTTTCTTCATACTTTTAACCATGGTTATTCAAAGCCTCTGTCATCTATCATTACTGTGTTGATTTTCCTCTAAAAGCGTTTGTAATCAGATTCATGGAAAAGACTGTAACAAATACTTTAAATGCAGGTTTCTAATAACTTTAAGGCCAATACATAAAATGAAAATTTTCAAGGATTAAAAAAAATCCTCACTATAACTGATCAGTATATAAAACTTAATAAAGATAAGACAAAGTAAAAATCAATCACATGAGCTTAAGTAACTTATAGAGATCATGTTTCTATAACTTTTATTTTAAACACTATTTGTTCTTTACAGACATGTTTTCAGAATTAAGAAAATATTCCCTCTTATGCTATCTACAGTTTACAGCAATTTGGTAAAGTATATTTTTGCAAACAAAGGTGGAAGTATTGCCTTTTTACCCTGCTTGGTCCCTCCAAAATTTGAACACTATTCTTGAGTAGTATTTACAACACCATTCTTGAGTATTTTTTATGACAATATAATTGTTTACATAAGTTCAATGAAAATCTTCTCTCTCTTTATAACAGGATACAATTAGAAACATCGGTTATATTACCTAGGTTTGGCTGGAATGTCATATTCGAGAATGTGTAAAGGATAACTGACTTCAAGCGTTCCCAGACTTACAGTGAATGAATAGAAACTGTCACTTCCTGGCAGTCCCAGGAAACTTAAGACTGCCTTGGTTTGACTTTCTAGCTGTAAGAGACTTTTAAATCTAAGATTTCTATGTGATCAATGTAGAGAGAAAAAGGTATGTTTCTAAAGAATAGCTATGATACACCTGCTATTAGATTGCAGCTTTTTGCATTGTTTCACGTTCCTATTATCTATCTACAGACTAGACCAGATCTTGGATTTTTCTAGATCCCTCCAATCCAACTTTCTTCTATAGAACTAGTAAAAATGGGAGTTGTTCTCTTCCTGAAGCCCTATAAGCTAAAACTAGATGAAATTTAAGGAACCAGTCCCCCTGCCTGAGGTATGAGTCACAAGGAAAGTTCACCAAGCTGCCCAGTGCCCAAATAAGATACATTCAAACTACAAACCAGGACAGGAAGTTGACAGTTTTACTCTGTAGGTAGCATTTCCCAAGGTATTGGAACAAACCTCCATAACATGTGACTCTTACTCCTCTTAATGCTATCTTTTTCACTTGGCAGAATAGCAGTATAATTAAAGCTTGTGAATCAGTAGCTTCTGCTAATAACTTGACACAACCTGACTGAAGAGATCCTTCAATATCTAATGGTTAAATAAGGAAATGTCTGTGCTATCACCAGTACTACCTGCTGTGCCTAAATAAATTCCTCTGAGGAAGTTGAGACACTTATATACACAAAATAACAAAACAACTCACATGGTTACAACAGGTCTCACCTAATTTCCCATGGTCATTTTATTTATTCACTTGGTTGATATTAAGTTTAGATTCATAACTAAAAACCATTACACAAACTGGGGTTACCATATTAATATTAATTTTGCTTTGCATTTTCCCTTTTTCAAATTTGCATCTATTACTTGTTAAAGTTCTGCACAAATACAACTCCTAACAGAATAATGCTGGTCCTGCACTTTGAGATGATAGCAAAAGCCTATGGAACAGACACAATTGAACTTAACAATGGACTTCAGGTAGACTTAGCCTGAGAGCCACTCCCTTCAACCCTCCCTTGTTGCTCAAATGTGGCTAAAAGTGTTTTGCTACGATTCCTAATCACCAGTCACTCCCTCCAACATAGAAACAGATCAGCAACCCAGGACAGGTCCATCCTGGAATTGAGGGACATCAAAACCTAACTAAAGGATGATTGATCAGCGATGCTTTTGGAAAAAGATCTTGATCAAAAAGGAGGAATTTGAAACTTGTCAAAATCAAAATGAAATCACTTGTATTTAAAACAAATAACAACAATAACAAAACACTGACAAATAGAGCCAGAGCAGGGGAGGGTTCTCCTGCACATTTGCTTGATAACAAGAACTATCATAGAAGAATCTGCAAAACCCACAATCTCACACAAAGGCTATCATAACCTTACTGTATTAATCAATTTTCACACTGCTATAAAGATACTACCTGAGACTGGGTAATTTATAAAGGAAAGAGGTTTAACTAACTCACCATTCATCCTCAGGAATCTTACAATCACAGCAGAAGGCAAAGAGGAAGCAAGGACCTTCTTCACATGGCAGCAGGACAGAGAAGTGCCAGCAGGGGAAACGCCAAATGCTTATAAAACCATTAGATTTCATGAGAACTCACTCACTATCACAAAAACATCATGGGGGAAACCGCCCCCATGATCCAATTACCTCCTTCCTTTAACATATGGAGATTACAGGTCCTTCCCTTAACATGTGGGATTATGATTCGAGATGAGATTTGGGTGGGGACACAGAGCCAAATCATATCATTTACACACACAAAAAATACTTCAGTCCAACACTGAACTGATGCCATCCTTGCTATTGATTCTTGTAGCCAAGGATCATTATTTCAAAACAAGTAATCCTCCTAACTTTTCCTTTGAAAACCTTTGTCTTCCCTACCTTATCTGAATATGCACATAGCTTATTATGGCATGTATATTTCCACTGCAGTGCCCTATTCTTAAATAAGCATCATTTTCTATCAGAGAGCAAGTCTCTGTTATTAAGGTTGACAGGGGCAAGGGTGCAGGAGCTTCTGAACTCCTGTACACATCTGTCATTGGTTAAGAGCTGCCTACTGAGATTGGGGAGTGGGGAACAGGGGGGTACTTCTGGCCTTTGTTGTGTGCAGATAAAGTAGCCAGCAGCAAGAGCAAAGATACATGGGTGATAACTTCCAGCTCTTGGGAGGAATAGCACACCAGCAGGTGATACATGGAAAATAAGTAAAGGTGTCTGAATATTTGGGTAGAGCACTAAGAGCATCTGACACAATGGGTTAGGCACTAATTAGGGAAATTGAATAGCTGGAGAAAAGGAGAATGTAAACTAGATATATAAGCTATGACTTTGCTGTTTACTGGGGTTCTGATGGTTATATTTATTCACATTATTGAGAAAATAAACTCAAAAAAGACTCCATTATAAATTGAAGATGTGTGCTGAATATCTACAAATAACTTCCTAATATTTATACTACTTATATACTACTTGTGTGTGTGTGTGTGTGTGTGTGTGTGTGTATAATTTTTATTTTTGTTTTTATTTTTGGATAGAGTCTTGCTCTGTTGCCTGGGCTGGAAGGCAGTGGTGTGAGATCTGCGTCCCGGGTTCACGCCATTCTCTTACCTCAGCCTCTTGAGTAGCTGGGACTACAGGTGCCCGCCACCACGACCGGCTAATTTTTTTTTTTTTTTTTAGTAGATATGGGGTTTCACCATGTTAGCCAGGATAGTCTCGATCTCCTGACCTCGTGATCTGCCCGTGTCAGCCTTCCAAAGTGCTGGGATTACAGGTGTGAGCCACCGCGCCCAGCCTATACTAGTTATATTTTTAAAAATGGTTACAAATGAAAAAGTAAAATATTGAAAGACACAACAATAAAAAATATGAAAGATACAACTGTCTTTTAAATGTGTGTGTGTGTATGTGAATTGAAGGGGTTCATATTTAATTTTTCTTCATAGCCCTAGAAACACAGGAAAAGCAAAGGACTTAAAGTTGGTACTCTGATTTGATCGAGTAAACATATTGTTGGTTCCCAGCTACAGAGGCAGTTTCATTTCAAGATACTGTCTTGCCTCTTGCAATTGAGAGTCTGAGACGGATAGGTTTCTAAAAGATACACAAGAAATTTTTTTTTTTTTTTTTTTTTTTTTTTTTTTTTTTTTTTTTTTTTTTTTTTTGAGACGGAGTCTCGCTCTGTTGCCCAGGCTGGAGCGCAGTGGCGGGATCTCAGCTCACTGCAAGTTCCGCCTCCCAGGTTTACGCCATTCTCCTGCCTCAGTCTCCCGAGTAGCTGGGACTACAGGCGCCTACCACCTCGCCCGGCTAGTTTTTTGTATTTTTTTTAGTAGAGACGGGGTTTCACCGTGTTAGCCAGGATGGTCTCGATCTCTTGACCTCATGATCCACCCGTCTCGGCCTCCCAAAGTGCTAGAATTACAGGCTTGAGCCACCGCGCCCAGCCAAGAAATTCTTGATGCCACTGCTTATTAAAGGAGAAGTTGTCACTGTGTACCCAGTTCCAATAACATTAAATAATTGTAATAAAAGATATTGTCACCAACAGCATGGTTAATCTTTTCTGTGTGAGAATCTACTATCTTTCTATACTATACTTAGGTTAAGCTTATACTTTAATTTTCATCAGTTATTTCTCCTTATAGGATTTTTCATTTCTTGAAAGTCTTTAGTTTTGATACACTTCATCTATGACACATTAACTACTTGATTGAAGATTCTGACCCTAATGTTTACACAAAAGAAGGTTTTTTAGACGTAGATCTTTGCATTGTCTTATTTCTTTGTATTGTATAGTACTTTATGCATAATAAGTGCTCAATAAGTATTTGTTAAATGATTGAATGGACTGAGTTATTGACCTTGGTTTTGTTGGTTCTGTAATCTAGAACTAATAGTCTCAGAGAAAGTTGCACAGTATTGGGGAAAATAATTTACCTATTTAACAGCATTGATACACCACAGACACTGTGCAAGGAAATCCACAGTCCAGAGGTTGCCCACATGCTAGATCTGGCTGACAGACAAGTTTATTTTAAAAATGTTTTTGATTTTTTTCAAGCAGCTATCATTTTTATTTTTAAGAGTTCCTCTTTGAAACTGGAGTATTTAAAATCATTGCATAGTTAGCTGAAACTGAGTAGTAGCTGCCTGCTTTAGATTATGTGGACTCTTAAAATCCCCACTCCTCACTCCCATCTTTCTGACACTGGTTGCTTCCCCTCAGTATAATTGCACGGCAGTTTTTGTTAAGGTTACTCTGGGGTGTTTTCTGACACCAATTATCTTACTCCAGCTAGGTGTCCAAGCATTCAATTCAATTTTGACACCAACCACCTGGAATTAGCATTAGATTCCATAGATTTGAAGGTTCAGTTCCACAAGGCTGCCCTCATTTCAGATGCCAGTCACAAGTCCCAGGCCAGCTACAGTTCTCAACCACTGGCTATAAATTGAAGGTTTCCATGACCCTCTCCTCAGATTTGACAATTTGCTAGAATGGCTCATGGAACTCAGGGAAACACTTTATTTCCATTTATTGTTACAGTAGGTATTTAGTGAGACATAAACAGGGCAGGAGAGCCCCTAGCCCTCAGGAATGCCAGGAAACCATCAGATAACAGGCAGGTAGTTGTTAAACTGCCTCTCTAAAATAATAATTGGTTGGAGCTGGTACAATGGAAATAGGGTCTCCCAATAGATAGAAACACCTAAAATTGGTGATCAGCAGCTTCCTGATAAAATCTCAAGGGTTGGGTAAGTGGCTTCAAGCATGCACCCCTCAAAAATAGCAGATTTTAACTGGTATATGACCTTGCCCTAAGAACATTCTACCGGTAAGGAAAGAACACCTCAAGCAATCATATGCACGATTTTGGTAAACACATTGCGCATGCTCACCCGATTTTGGTAAACACATCGCGCATGTTCACCTCCCAAGTGCTGGCAGGCAACTGTGCATCCAGACAGCCCACCCCAAGGGAAGAATCAGGGGAGAAGTAATTCAACCTTAGAAGCATGCCAATCCCAAGTCAAAGGTCAAACCACCCATTTGATCCCTCAAGTCACCTGCTAGGACCTCTTCCAAGTGTATTTTACTTCTTTTTGTTCCTGCTCCAAAGAATTTTAATAAACTTTAATTCCTGCTCTAAAGCTTGCTGTGGTCTCTCACTCTGCTCCTCAGTCAAATTCTTTCTTCTGAGGAGTCAAACACTGAGGTTGCTGCAGACCCATACAGATTCACTACCACTAACATACTTTAGTGCTACGTGACTCAGATACATTCCCTGGGGCTAACATTACCAATTTATTATAAAGGATCCAACTCAAGAATAGCCAGATAATATAAATGCATAGTTCAAGGAATGGGGCATGGTGTGTAGGGTTTCCATGACCTTTCTGAGCTCACCATCCTCACGGTGTCCATGTGTTCCCCAGCCTAGAAGCTGTCCAAATCTCCTTAAGAGGTTTTATAAGCCTCAATCTCTAGACCCTCTCACTTCCCCAGGGCTCATGTGGTACTGTAAGTTTCAACCCTCTAATCACCTGGTTTTTCTGGTGACCAGCCCCAGCCTGAAGTTATTTTGGGGCCCTACCTTAAGTCACTTTCTTGGCATAAAATCAGGTGTGATCTGAACTCAGTACCTTGTTATGAATAACAAAAGACACTCCTATCACTTAAGAAATTCTAAGGGTTTTTAGTAGATCTGTGCTAAGAACTGGGGTCAAAGGCCAAATACATGTCTTATTATAGCACAGTTACGCTACGTCATGCATGTACATTATATGTCTGGTTGTTGTGGGCATTTGGGTTTGCAACTTTTGCATATCAGACCTATGATTCTTACCTGAAGCCTGCTGCTTTATTATGACACAGATTTCCAAATTTTCCTTTACCAAGAAACCCAACAAAAAAAAAGTCAGAGTTAAAATTATTTAGTTTACATTGTGGTGTCTCATTATGTTTTCACTTAAAAAAACAAAAAACAAAAAAACAAAACAAAAACAACTTATTTTTTATCCAAATAAAAAAGTATGTGGTTCAAAAACTACTAACAATCTAATGCAATAGGATAATAAATAGAGATTTCTTTTTTAGTTTTAGCTGATGCCTAAAGGCCAGGAGCAAAAATTAGCTGCCAAATATCCGTATTCTGAAGCTGGTGTCTTATAGACCTACGTTATACAGACTCAGCAATTGTCAAACATTTTTTCAGCCTTGATAATCACCCACATCCAGCAATAAGATGGGAGGCAGTAGGAGAGAAGATTCCTGGAAAGTATTTTTATGCGCTATGTGGTTTTCACTTCTCTAAAGTGGAGGGAAAGGAATGACTCCCTCACATCTCAAGATACATGAGAGGGGTCTTAGAGAATCACTATGATAACTTGTACACATCTCTTAGATTTTAAAGGAACATCAGAACTAATAAGCAACTCACATCTGGAAAGGCTAAAGGTGAAAATTAGTGGGTGGAGTTGCCTGCATGGAGCAGAGCAAAAGTGGGAGGCTGCCTTGTACGGAAGCTGCATTTCTACCTTGCCTGGCAGGGATATGAGACTTTCTCCCATGAGCCCCATTGACCCAGAAGATGTTCATGGTCTGGAGACAACTTAAAACAGTGTATTCTATAGGCTGAAAGTGTTATCATTGAATTCAGAGCCTGAGGTTACCATCCTAGGAGGACAGGTAACCAATGGCGAGCCATTATTGTCCTCCACAGCAAACAAGCTTCGGTGATGGGAACCTTAGAAAAAGTATCCTGGACCAGGCGCAGTGGCTCACGCCTGTAATTCCAGCACTTGGAGAGGCCCAGAGGTGGCGGATCACCTGAGGTTGCCAGTTCGAGACCAGCCTGGTCAACATGGAGAAACTCCGTCTCTACTAAAACTACAAAATTAGCCGAGCATGGTAGTTCATGCCTGTAGTCCCAGCTACTCGGAGGCTGAGGCAGGAGAATCGCTTGAACCTGGGAGGCGGAGGTTGCGGTGAGCCGAGATCGCGCCACTGCGCTCCAGCTTGAGCAACCAGAGTGAAACTCCGTTTCAAAAAAAAAAAAAAAAAAAAAAAAAAAAAAGAGAGAAATAAAAGAAAAGAAAAAACAAAAATTAGTCAGGCGTCGTGGTGGGCGCCTGTAATCTCAGCTACTCAGGTGGCTGAGGCAGAAGAATTGCTGCAACTCCGGAGGCGGAGTTTGCAGTGAGCCAGTGGAGGTCCTGCCATTGCACTCCAGCCCAGGCCGGGCAGACAACAGCAAGACTCCGTCAAAAAAAAAAAAAAAAAAAAGGAAAAGGAAAGAAAGAAAGAAAGACAAAGCATCCTGGAGAATCTCACAAAAGTGCCCTCATCACAGAAAAGAATCAGGAGGTTAGGGAAAAGGAAACGCACTAAAGAGAGAAGAAGGTTTTCATTATCTCCCATCAGCACACCCCGCCTACAACAATACTGAGGCAGGATCCAGGAAAAGCTTTAAATTGGGAACGAATATAGATTTCGACTATTATGACCTGAGTGTGGACAATGTAGTTACTATGCTGGGTCTAAAAATGAGGAGAGGGTACTTTATTGTCTGAGGATAACCTAAAATTGTTATTGCACCTATTAGAAATTTTACGCAAAAAAAAAAAAGAACAACAATAACAAAAAGACCGCAGCTAATATTTGAAACAGCAGAGGAAGCATCGATTTGTTTTCTACTTGTATATTATTAAATTTTGTCCATATAAATATCACCCTTATATTAAAAAAGAAGCTGTGTCCAGCACTTACTCTCTTTTAGTCATGGTTTCTAGAGGCAGCCATTTTCCAATTTTTAGCTGCTGCTTCTGGTGTTTTCTGATGTTTGCATCCATAAATCTAAATATGACAGATATTCCGCTCTTTATTTATTTATTTTTTTGAGATAAGTAATTGCTATGTTGCCCAGTCTGGTCTTAAGCTCGTGGGTTCAAGGCTCCTCAGGCTTCTGAGTAGCTGGGATTATAGGCACAGGCCACTATGCCTGGTTTTGGTTGATTAATTTTGACAGAATCTATTTAATTTTATGTTATAATAGTTAAGAGTTTGGATGAGCTAACATCCCTCCTCTCCTTTCCATATCATTATATTTTTTGGTGAAATCAATAGTCAGTTTACATTGCTAGGACTATGCAAATTACAGAGCCAAGTGGTATAACATGACTATATAGGTGACTCAAACAACATGGTTTTGAACTGCGTAGGCTCACTTATACGTGGATTTTCTTCCCTTTATTCCACCTCTGAGACAGCAAGACCAATCCCTTCTCTTCTCCCTCCTCCTCAGCATCCTTAATGTGAAAATGATGAAGACTGACTTTTATGATGGTCTACTTCCAATTAATAAATAGTAAATATATTTTCTCTTCCTTATGATTTTCTTAGTAACATTTTATTTTCTCTACCTTATGTTCATTTAAGAATGTAGTATATATAATACATATAACATACAGAATGTGTCAATCAACTATTTATGTTATCCATAAGGATTCCAGTAAACAGTTGGCTATTAGCAGTTATGCTTTTGGGGATTTGAAATCTATACACAGATTTTTGACTGTGCCAGAGTGAGGAATGGTACCTCTAACCTCTGTGTTGTTCAGGACTCTACTTCCTTTTTAAAAGAACAGTCAGTTTTACCTGGAGCTAATTCTTGTCTCATTTTATCCATTTGTTTAGTGTTACATATAGCAGTTGCCATTTTTTTTTCTAAGTACTAACAAGTCTGCCAAATACCTTGCAGTGATATTTTCAAAGACTGCCAAACATTAGATGATCTGTCATTGCCATGCTTTTATTTTTTCCACACCCCAGTCTTCCTTCATAAAACTCTTTGTGCTTTTTGCTCTAATTTGGACAGATTTCTTTCTCACCCTGGTAAATAGCTGCCGCCTAGAGACTTCTTTTGCCTCCATTTTGGAAACGCCCTTTGCCTGTCTTTTTTGTTGCTGAGATCTTTCTTTCTTTATTCCCCTATCTTGCTGAAGCGTATCATTCATTGGTCACGTAGTAACGTGCATGACAGGCAGTATTTTTTTACTCTTTATATGATAAAAATTTGACCTTCACAATTGGTTAAGAGTTTGGCCAGATATGACATTTTAAGTTGAAACTCCTTTTTTTCTCAACATATTGAAGGCATTGTTAATTGATTTTTAGCATCCAGAGCTGCTCTTGAGAAGTCTAGTGACATTTCATCTTCTTATTCCTTTGAATCTTAACTTTTTTCCTGTCTGAGTTTTTAGAATTTTCTCAGCATCCACATTTTGGACTTCTTAATATTCTGAAAATTTACAATGCTGCCTTGGTATGAATCCTTTTTATTTAATGTGGTGGAGACTTGCTGGGTCTTATCAATGCAGGGACTCATGTCTTTGGTTTTAGAAAATATTCCTTCAGTACTTCTTTTATAATATCGCCCTTCTTTTTCTCTGATCTTTCAAAAATTTTTATTATTCAGATATATCATCCCTTATATTGGCCATTTAAGTTTTTAGCCTTCCTTTCTATTTTTGATATCTTTTTCTTCTCCTTCAAAGTGATGCTATTTTCCAACATTTTCAACTGTTTTTCTGAATATTTTTATTTTGGTTGTCACTTTAAAATTTTCAAAATCTCATTCTTCTCTGATCGTTCCATTTTTATGACACTATATTTTATCAACTCAATTTCTTATCATTCTGATGATTTTAATTTTTTTTTTTCCCAAAATAAACTGGTCATGGGGCTCTGCAAATTAGGGTTGATTTCCACTGTTGTATTTTCTTTACTACACTTTAATTTTAGAGATTCTTTCCTCCAAAAAATAAAATATACTTGGTTATTAAAATGTCTACTTTCTTCATTCTTTTTTATTAAACTATGGGCTATTTGTTATTATATAGGCAATGAAAGTAACAGAGAATAGTTATTTTTACATCATTTAATACATTAGAAATCATTTCTTCTATTTCTATTTATAGTGTTTGTAGGTGAATTCTGGTCACAAAAATACTAGTGTAACAAATCAAGATTGAAAATTAATGTTCATTCAGAGTCATAATTTTGAAGTCATTGATAACATAGAATAATAAATTTCTTTTGCAGATTAGCATATGTGTTGAATTACTTAAACTTACATTTATAGAAAATCACAGCTGTTGAAATTATATAGGGTTTTTGTGTTTTGTTGCAGTTGATGCAAATTTAGGGATTGTACTTTCACAAAAAATATGCAGAATTTTCTTCTTGGAGCAAAGAGCAGCATGTATTTGCCTTTTGCTGCAGTCTAATGAAAGCCTGCAGCAGTTTGTGGCAAATGCACTGCAGATGCTGCAGCAGCAATAACGTATTCATGATGTGTGCAACTGCATTTTTACAGGAGCAGTTTCGAGATGTGTTTACTCAACTTCCAGCCTTTCCAGGGAACATAAATATAGATTGCTTCATATTATATGCATAGCCATCGCATTTGAAGTAGAAAAGACCCTTACAAATGGTAATATCAAAATCCATGAAAGTGATGGGAATAAAGTAATAAAAATCCCATTCAATACAATTTGGAATCTGACAGGTAACCTATGAAGTATTTGTCATTTTGATGGAGAATGTCTACTTAATTCAAATAATTTATGCTATAATCTGCTAGCCCAGTATTTCAACAAGTCAAATAATATTCCATATAATATCTATAGCTAAATATGAGGAAAGGTGGACTTATCTCCACCCTAAGGAAAATGTGATTCTTTAAATAGTGTATTAGTCAGGGTTCTCCTAGAGGTACAGAACTAACAGATCTATATATATATATCTATACATACAGACACACACACACATATATACATACACATATATCAAGGGGAGTTTATTATTAACTTACATGATCACAAGGTCCCACAATAGGCTGTCTGCAAGCTGAGGAGCAAGGAGAGCCAGTCTGAGTCCCAAAACTGAAGAATTTGGAGTCTGATGTTCAAAGGCAGGAAGCATCCATCATGGCAGAAAGATGTAGGCGGGGTGGCTAGGCCAGTCTCTCCTTTTCACGTTTTTCTGCCTGCTTTATATTCACTAGCAGCTGATTAGATGGTGCCCACCAGATTAAGCGTGGGTCTGCCTTCCCCAGCCCACTGACTCAAATGTTAATTTCTTTTGGCAACACCCACACAGACACACCCAGGATCAATACTTTGTATATTTCAATCCAGTCAAGTTGATACTCAATATTAACCATCATAAATAGTTAATAAAACTGAAGTTTACGTATCAGTAGAGCTTTAAGCAGTTTATAATTGACAGATTTTGGTTATTGGAATTATAAAGGTTTTTTAAAAGAAAGTTTGATACAGACATTCAATTTTCCCTCATATTTCCTCATTCCTCTTCCAGTGTAATAGCGATTAGCTAGGTAGTGTGCAACCTGTTATAAAGGTTACACTTCTAACCCTACATTTGCAGAAAAGTTGGCCATGTGATTAAACTTTTGACCAATGGAATGTAAGTAGAAGTGACGAGTGTGATTTTCAAGTCTGCCCTTATTAGGAAGGGGTAATGATCACAACTTTCTCTGGCCTCTGTCTTCTATTTGCAATGCCTGCGCAGTGATGAGACATCTTAGATTACTCAGACAAAAGCAACTCTTTACAAATTATGAAACCTTTGATTAAATCACATTGCAAGGTCAACAAATAAACTCATGCTTTTACATAAACACAAAATTAATCCCCCTTTTTTAAAGATCAGATCATTTCCCAAGTCTTTCAGAAAATCTTGCTCGGTCTACCTTGCCTGAATTAGTCTCTCCCATTCCTATGCTCGCTTGGCGTATAATTATTCTCATATTTTGATCTTATTGCCTTTTGGGTTGTTTTATATGTGTATGTTTCTGTCACCCTCATTATATTGTGACACAGTCATGGTTTTACCCTCCTCATTTCTACCAAGAAGCAACTATCACACTGCATTCCAGTCCTACTGGATTTCTTGAATGAGCCAAGCATATTCTTTACTCAGATTTTATATTTGCTGTGCTCACTATGTGGAATACTAGTCTTCTAGATATATAATGATAATGTAATAGTAAATTATTTTATATTAAAGATATTATGGCTCACATCATTCAGGTCTCTGTTCAAACACCACCTCCCTAAAGGTCTTCTCTTACTTTATTTTATCTCTCTCTCTCTTTTTTTTTTTTTTTGAGACAGAGTCTCACTCTGTCACCCAGGCCAGAGGGCAGTCCTGCCATCTCGACTCACTGCAAGCTCCCCCTACTGGGTTCACACCATTCTCCTGCCTCAGCCTCCTGAGTAGCTGGGACTACAGGCGCCGCCACCATGCCCGTCTAATTTTTTGTATTTTTTAGTAGAGACAGGGTTTCACCGTGTTAGCCAGGATGGTCTCGATCTCGATCTCCTGACCTCATGATCGGCCTCCCTTGGCCTCCCAAAGTGCTGGGATTAGTGGCATAAGCCACCGCGCCCGGCCCTACTTTAACTCTTTACTCTGCTTAAATGAAGTCAGTAAGGACACTACATCAGAAATGTCAAGGAATTGCTGAGATAAAAAGTAGAGAATATCAGCAAGTTTCCTGAGGTGATGGGAGTGATTTGTGGAAATTGAGTTCAGAGCACATGGATAGAAGTGAAGGGAGAGAATATGATAGGGTGGTCGCTTGGTGATCTGCTTTTGGAGCAGTTTGCTGAATAGTGAGTAGTTGGTATATTTGCTTGCAGCTTTACATGAGTAAAAGTCTACATTGAAACCTGGAAAATCAGATAGTGCTCACATTAGCTAATAACTCTAGCAGGGGTAGGTGGCACCCAAGCTCCAAAGACAACTTACTAGCCCACTTCTCCTCATAATCCTTCACAAGAACCAGAGGCATGAGGGCAAAGAGAGAATCTCAGTACAAATATGGGAAGATAGCCAATAATCTTTGACAATTTTAAAAAAGATACCATGAAAGAGAGACACCTAACTAAACATCAATATTGATAAAATAAACAGGGCAGGGTGCAGTGGTTCACATCTGTAATCTCAGCACTTTGGAAGTCTGAGGCGGTCAGATTATCTGAGGTCAGGAGTTTGAGGCCAGCCTGGACAACATGGTGAAACCCTATCTCTACTATAAATACAAAAATTAGCCAGGTGTAGTGGTGTGTGTCTGTAAGCCCAGCTACTCAGGAGGCTGAGGCAGGAGAATCCCTTGAACCCAGGAAGCGGATGCAGTGAGCCAAGACTGTACCACTGCACTCCAGCCTGGGTGACAGAATGAGACTCTGTCTAAAAAAAAAAAAAAAAAAGAAAAAGAAAGAAAAAAAAATGGTGTTTATAAAGATATAACAGACTATTTCTGAGGATGTTGTGTGTAATTTAAAAACTAGAAATACTCGAAATAAAAATATTGACTATCTGGGAAAAAAAATCAATAGATAGGTTAGTAGAAGAATGAGATAAACTAAAGAACTATAACCAGAAACTTTGAGCTAAAATAGTTCCTCCTATATGCAGTTGAGGTGAGGTATTTTGAGGTTATGAATCACATTTTCTTTTCTTCTTACTGTCTCTTTTCTTATTGTTCTGTGGCCATTTACCCATCAAACCATTCACTGTATCAGAGAGAAGACAGATACTAACTGAACAAAGAAGTCACTACTCAGCTTTGAGTTTCAAAATAGAGACTGTAAGTTCCGAGATTGGGACAATGGCTTTACTATTTATACATTCTTTATTTTTATTCATTTCTCCCAAAATACTTTAAACATTTTTTTATTTTTGAAGGAGGATACAGAGGTGATGCTTTCAGAGTCCTGGTGTATTTGAAAATGTCTCTATTACCAATACAAGTAAATGACAATCTTGATGGGGTTAGGTTCTTGATTTGTACCCTTATTGTTCAGCTTTGGACACTGCTCCATTGCTCACATCTATAGTTGCCAGAGAAATCTGAGGTCAGCCTACTTTTTATTCCTTTATAGGAAACCTAGTACTTCTAGCTAAATGTTTCTTGGATAAAGTAAATATTTAAAATGTTTACTTTTAAAATATTTTTTAAAATATCCTAGTTTAAAAAATATTTAAAAGTAAACATTTTAAATATTTTAAATGTTTATAAATACAATGTCAACAATAAAAATAAAGAATCATAAAAATCAGGAAAATTTTTTTTCATTTATATTTTGAATTTGATTTTTTTGGTGTTTACTAACTCAGTTCTCTTCTCCAGGCATATCAATAATCTTTTTGTTGGATATCTGTTGTCTTCCTCATCTATTACCTTTTCATTGATTGTTTTTCAGTGTATTATTTGTGATTTTCTGAAGTCTCCACCGAATGTCATTGTTTTGGTCTTCTGAAAAATTGACTGCCTTCTTTCTTTTATTATGTTTATACATAAGTTCTGCACTATCATTGCTGTTCTCTATAGTTTATTGCCTTGTTCTGTTTTAGTCTCTTTCATTTAATTGATTACCATAACTTCTGTTTCCTAAAACCCACGATTTCTTTGCTGTCCTTGATTGCAAAATACATTTTTGGTCACATTTTTGTTAAGGTCCTATTTTTATTTTTCTATTTACTTATGTTTAAGTAGAATCAATTCTATTTAAGTTCATTTGTCACGAAATGCTACAGGTGAAGTCTCCTTGACTCTCTCTTATGTTTATCTGTGCAATCAATGAACACATATTTATTAAATTTACAATGGAGCTGTATATTGGTTATTAGCATCCTTCCTTAAGTTGGTCCAGACTGTTTTGTATCAGATGAGTTTTCACTAGAATTTGTGGTAAAAGGTTGAGCTCTGTTCTGGAATCAGCGTAAACAATACTTTTTTCTCTATTTGGGCTTTTTTTGTTATTATTAAAATCTTGGTTTTAAAAGATGGTGATGTGGAAATATGTTTATTTCAACATTTTCACAATATTTGTTGGAAGTCCTCCTTAGTGTTTTCCATAATGCATTTGGAATATTTGTTATTGATTATTTTGTACTTCATATACAGAGTATTCTTTCTAACGTCTACTCACCCAAGTATACCTATAGGTCACATAAGAAGAAATGTAACACAAAAAGCTTGTCCTGTGTATAAAAACCTCAGAGATTACTTGTTATAAGCTGTTTCCATAAGCTCCAGGAAAAAAAATTTTTAAAAACAGAGAACATAAACATTTTATGGTAACATATTTAGTACAGTAAGTCCTCATCAGTTTTTAGCAGAATGGAATATGAAAGTATACACACATGTGTGCACACTGGAAAAGCTATAGTTTTCAATTAACATATATTTTGCATGGAAGCGTAAAGTATAAGAGAAGACTGGTTAGAAGAAAAATTTCGAAAGTACATTTTTATTTTCTGCACCCTTAGCACTACGAACTTATCACTCATATTTTAAATATAATGAGCAAACTCAAGCTACTTCACATTTCTCATGCCTTCAGAAAATGGTTAATTTCCCACTGTGAATAATACACAAAATATTTTATAGAGAATGGTGGCATGCTCTGACTAATACTGTGAGAATAACACCTATATTATTTAGTCTTTTGTAATATGTCAGGGCAGTGGTTTCAGGAAAATAAATAGAATAAAATGTGATACTAAAACAACAACCAAAAAAACATCACCAAGTTTTCTTTGTTTATAATGGCCATCACCAAATAGAGGTGATTATATCCCATAAGTATACAAGATGATCTATTGGATTAAATAAATAAACTATTAGAACCCCTAGTTATAGTTTTATACTTAAAATTTTTGTAGTTTGTATATGTTCTCCATATCTTGGGACTCAAATATTTTTGTTAATAGCATACATAATAAAGAAGGCTGGGTGTGGTGGCTCATGTCTGTAATCACAGCATTTAGGAGGTCAAGGTGGGTGGTCGGAAGTTTGAGACCAGCCTGGCCAATGTGGTAAAACTCCCTGTCTACTAAAATTACAAAAAAAGTCAGCGGGCATGGTGGCACACACTTGTAGTCCCAACTACTCGGGAGGTTGAAGCAGGAGAATAGCTTGAACCTAGAAGGCACAAGTTGCAGTGAGCTGAGATTGTGCCACTGCACTCCAGCCAGGGTGACAGAGCAAGACTCTGTCAAAAAAAAGAAAAGAAAAGAAAAAAAAAAATCAGAAAACAAACAACCAAAAGAAAAAAAAAAGAAAAGGAAAGAAATATATAATAAAGAAAAAATGGATATCACTGGATGCAGTTCAAACTCCCCCTCCATCCTCCATTGAATTGCTTTTGAAGCTTTTCAAGAATCATTTTGCTGCATAAACTAGTATTGGCCTATTTCCGAATTTTCTGTTGTATTTGTTGTCTGCTTATTCACTGATGTCATGCTTTCTTGATCAATGTAGCTATATAATAGGTCTTAGTATCAGACAGAATGATTCTTTTTCTTCTACTTTATTATTTGTTATGATTATTTTAGGTATTCTAGAGAGTGTGGCTTTCCATATATATTTTAGAATAAGCTTGTCTATGTCTACAAAAGACTTGCTGGTAGTTTGAAAGGAATTTTATTAAATTTAAATTTATAGATAAACTGTGGAGAGTTGATATTGTTACTAAGTTGAGCCTTCCATTCGAACCCATGAACACAGTATTAATCTTCAAATATGCAGGTAGGCTATTCCTTGATTTTTTCATCTGTCTTTTGTAATTTTCAGAATACAGATTTTGTGCATGATTAGTTAAGTTTATAACTAAATACTTCGTGTTTCACTTTCTTTGGAGTTGTAGTAAATGGCATTGTATTCTAATTTTGGATTGCAGACATTCATTGTCAGTATACAGAAATGTTATTGATTTGTGAGTGTTAATATTGTATTAACTTTTGGCCTTGCCAAACTCACTTATTAGTTCTAAGAAGTTGTTTTTGTTTTTGTATATACTTTGGAATTTCCTACATAAAATATCGCGTCATGGTGATATAGGTATAGTTTTATTTTTTCCTTTCCAATCTGTACAATTTTTACTTCTTTTCCTTGCCTTATTGTAAGGGCTAGAACTTTCAGCTCCATATTGAATAAAAATGATGAGAGTGAACATCCTTACCTTGTTCCTGATCATGAAGGGAAAGGATTGAGTTTTTCATCATTAAGTATAGTGTTTGCTATAGGATTTTTGCGGATTTTGTCAAGTGAGGAAGTTTCCCTCTATTCTTAATTTGTTGAGAGTGTTTTCGATTATGCATGAGTGTAAAATTTTGTCAAGTGCTTTTTCTGTATCAATTGATGCCACAATGTGGTGTTTCTCTTTTAGTTTACTGAGGTGGTCAGATACATTGGCTGATGGATTTTCAAATATTAAACAAACTTTGTCTACCCAGAATAAAGCCACTTGGTCATGGTAGATTTTTTTTTTTTTTTTTTTTACACAGTGTTGGATTCCTTTTGCTAACATTGTGAGAAATTTTGCATCTATTTGCAAGAGAGATATTTGCCTGTAGTTTTCTTAGTTGCATTGTCTTTGTCTGGTTTGGGTATCAGGATGATATCAATTTCATAAAATGAGTTGGAACATTTTCCCTCCTCTTCTACTTGCTGGAAGAGATTTTATAATATTGGTGTTGATTCTTTCTCAAAACCCTGATAGCATTTTCCAGCAAAGCCATCTAGGCCTGGATATATCTCCTTCAGGAGTTTTTAAAATAAAATTTAATGTATTTAATGGTTGTAGGACTATCCAGGTCATCTATTTTAACTTGATTGAGTTTTTCTGATTTGTGGTTTTTAAGGAATTCGTCCATTTCTTCTGTTGTCAAGTTTATGAGCAGGTAGTTGTTTATAGTATTTCATTATTCTTTTAATGCTTGCCCTATATGTAGGGATATCTCCAGTTTCATTGTGCTTTGTCTCTTCTCTCTTTTTATTTTTGTTAACCTTGCTATAGGTTTATTGATATTACTGACATTTTGAAAGAACCAGTTCTTGTTTCGTTGATTTTTTATATTGTTTACTTGTCTTCAATTTCACTGATTTCTGTTCTTATCTTTACTATTTGCCTTGGTTTTATTTTGCTCCTCTTTTTCTAATTACCTGAAGTAATAATTTACATTATTTATTTTATGACTTTGAGACTCACACTGCCTTATTGCAGATTAGTATGGTGGAAGTTCAGCTTCTCCCTTGACCCTGATGATATTTCTCTGTGAAAGTGGGCACTGCCTGATTATATCCAAATGAGATAGTAAGAACAATTCCCTGCTGGAGAGGAAGGAAGTAGGGGGCTGATTCAGGTCACTTTACTGCTCCCCACAGAGCTGAGCTGTCAACCTACTGGTCTAGCTCTCCCTCACACCACTGGAATCTTGTTAGGTGGTAGTATGGTTCCGCTGGCCACTGGAACCTGCTGTCACCATCCTGGTCAGGGAATTGTAGCACCATGTGGTTCTGCTTCTCACTCTGTCTTGGAGACACTACTGGTTAGGGGAATGAGAGCATCACTTTATTTTAGGGGCAGAGAGCTCACTCAAACCACAGGGAGTGAGGGCTGGGATAGGGGAAGGTGTGGATTTCCCAAGTGATATTTGGCTGAAGTAGGACCAGCGTTGCCATAAACGTTCTCTGTTGTTTAGTCACCCCTTTTCTGGGCCTTTATCAGGAGCAAGGGCTATTTAAAAACCCAATTTTTTTTTTCTGTGCTTATTGGTGGTATGGATTGGAAGTGTCTGTAGCACCATTTTTGAGATGTGTGAGAGGCAATAAGAAAAACCAGGTAACTCATCACTGAGTCATTCCTCAAATCCTGAGTTCCCTAGGTTTTCCACATTTTCCCACCTTTTAGATTCCCTATGCTTACTTAGTTAGGTTCAAGCTTTTTTAATTGTAAGGAACAGAACCTGGAAGGAATCGAGCGACTCCATCTTCATGGAATCTGAAGTCTCAACATTCCCTTTTTTTACATTTATTTTTCATTTTTTTAAATATAGAGACAGGGTCTTGCTATGTTGACCAGACTGGTCTTGAATTCCTGGTCTCAAGCGATCCTCCTGTCTCAGCCTCCCAAACTGCTGGGATTACCTGGCATGAGTCACCCTGCCTGGCCTCAACATTTCCTTTTAAGCTTCTCTACTTTTGGACATCCTATCCCTAAGGTAAGACTGCCTTGCTCACCTTGTTAACCTAATGAACAACTCCTACTCACCTGTCAGGAATTCTCATAAGTGAACCTCTTGGCAAATGTAGATATGTACTTCTCTACGCATTCTCAAAGTCCTGTGCACACCTTATTGTGTTTACTGTCATATCGTATCAAACAGATTGTGTTTGTTTATGCTACCATATCTCCACCTAGACTGGGATTTTCTTACAAAAAGGGCTTTTGCCTTGTTTATCTTCACATCCCTAATAGCTGGCACAGTTTATGTCCAGCTAATGTTTTTATAATGTTTAATGTTTGTTGAATGCACAAGTTACCTTTTGCAATTAATAGGGTTTTCTATTTACATTTAGCAGCTTTACAAAATGCCTTGTATTTACTATCTCAATAGCTTGCTATCTTACTCTCTCACTTGATATCTCAATTATTATCTTACTCCTGCACTAACTCTGAGAATTGGGTTGTCTCTCTAATTTTATAGACAAGGGGGCCTGGCACAGTGGCTGCCACCTGTAATCTCAGCACTTTGGGATCAGGTGGATCACTTGAGGTCAGCAATTGAGACCATCCTGGCCAACATGGAGAAAACCCACCTCTACTAAAAGTATAAAAATTAGGGTTGATAGGTGCAGCAAACCACCATGGCACATGTATACCTATATGATAAATCTGCATATTCTATGTATGTATCACAGAACTTAAAGTAAAATAAAAATAAATACATTTGTTAACTTTAAAAAGTAGCCAGACATGATGGTGCACACCTGTAATCCCAGCTACTCAGGAGGCTGAGACAGGAGAATTGTTTGAGCCCTGGTGGTGGAGGTTGCAGTGAGCTGAGATTGTGCCACTGCACTTCAGCCTGGGTGATGGAGGAGGACTCTGTCTCAAAAAAATTAAATACATAAATAAATACATAAAGTTTTTCAATAAGAAGAAACAAATAAAAAGAGTCACATCTATTAGAAAATTTATGTCATTAGAATGCTATTTAGACACTGTAGTTAAGGTTTTCTATATGGAAAGTGGGAACAATGGTAATTGTAGAAAATTACCATTATAGAAAGCTATAATCACTGCTGCAAAACTGTTTTCTATTTCCAATCAAGTAGAATTAAAACTGAAAATGTCCTTGTGACAGATATAAAGAAATGAAGTGTTGATTAATGTTGTACTGCCTTGTCTAAGGCTATGTCAATAGAATCACTAATAAAAGTAAAATACACATTTTATTGTATTCATAATTAAAATATCCATTCTGAATTTTGGTAGACAGCTGGATGAACTAGAGTAACTGAACTGTTCATGTTCCAATGTATGAGAAATCTGGATAAAATTCACTTTCTTTAATAAAAAAATATGCTAAAATGGAATTTTTGATTTGTGGTAGTACTTGCAATGTCCTTGGCTCATTCAAATTAAATCAAATTTTAGGTTAATCTGGATGTCTGACATGGCCTCTGGATGGAATGAATGTTGCCTGGTTATGATGATACCAAAGCAATGAGCTAAGGTTTTGTTTTTTTGCTTTTTTGTTTTTTTTTTAATTTTTTTCAGGACATCATTTTAACTAAAACAAATATAACCCACTATATAATATGTAAAACTTTCTTCTGTAAGTGTTCCAGCAATAACCAGAGTCAACTACATTTATATTGGGTCAGAGAATCTTACATTAAGCCAAAACAAATCTTGAACAAAGAGGAAGTTTCAGACAGATTCAAAATACTAAATAAAACATTTTTAATGAATGCCTTCAAAATAATACATTTTGCTTTGGGTTATGTCTTAAAATAAGAATAATATCACTAAATGATGCTTAAAAGGAGCTATTATGAAGCACATAGTGGTTGATGTAGATTTTTAAATGATTAAATAAGGTTTTAGATAAAAATTTTAAAAATGTTACTGTATGTAGTTGAATTTCATCTGAATGACCTTTGTGATTTTATAATCCTTAAAACTCAACTTGTTCCTACTTTTACCTTTCTTTTACAAACCTTTTAACCTGTCTTCAAAACCCAGATCCAAGCTTCATCCCAAGTCTCCTTCTTTTGTCCTCTTAAATTCCAAGTATTAATCTAGCCTGATGCTTGCAGGTATTTTAACACATCTTTTCTCTGTCACCACATCTCCACTTAATTCAGTTTCTCATCACCTCTCACACACAACAATGCAATTATAAACTATTTCCCTGCCACCCATCCTGCCCCATCCTTTCATAACATTGCTCCTAAAAGTGGGTCCATACACTGGTATTAAAAATTAATAACAGTAAAATAATGGTAAAATGTAGGTCCATACACCAGTAGCATGCAGAGTATTTTACCACCTGTCTTCACAAAATGATACATGTAGAAGTGGAACATGCTTGCCAATACACCAACATATATTGAGATAAAAGAAAGAAATTTCCTATTAATTAAAATCAGCACTAAACCTTAGGAGTACTCAATTTAAGTTTATATATATATATATATATAAAATCAGGTTAAATGCTTGTACTTGTAAAGTGTTTTTGAACTGTTGATAGGTTATATACACATATATACATATACATATATATGAATATTATGACTATGGCTGGATTGCAAATTGCTCCCCAAAACAGGATGGACAATATAGTGTAGCTTGGTGACTCAGAATGTTGACACTTAAACTTGATATTCTTATGTTCTCTCTTTGATATCTGAACTTGGATTTATCTTAAACTCTGCTTGGCACAAAACTTACAGCTTAGAAGCCCTTACACTGCTTCTCAGAAGATAATAAATGTTATTTCTCTCAAAGTAAGTAGCATCATGTAACATAGTAAAAATGTTAGCCCTGGAGTCTTTAATCCAGTAATCCAGACTTTTCAGACCCAATGCAGAGCTCCTTCACTGTCCACTCACTGTTTATACATTTTGCTTTTGGTCTGATCCATTTTGGTTCCTTCTCTCTCCTCTCCCTTCCCTTAAAGAGAAGACAGAGAAAGAAGGAAGATGGATTTGCAGAGCCAAAGTAAAAATATTTGCCTATCTAACAACATCTTGTGAAAAGCAAAGGAGACAAAGTGTATGAAAAAGCAATTACTATCTTTCTATTTCAAGCCACCCCAGATACAGAATAACCAATCAGGACTCTTCCTCCAAATGGGCTGCTGTTCCTAGTAATCATTCTGAAAACAACAGTATTTGCTTAGGTGTTAGTGGAGAGGAAGATACAAAAAACAAACAAACAAATAAGTGATAAGAAAGCACAACACATTAGAATTTAGACAAGGTTTTGAATTCTAAATCTTCCATTCTACATATATTTTCAAGTTACCTGTAATCTAATCTTTGAATTTGGTTTTGTCACCTATACTATAGATATCACAACTATAGCTTCAGAAGGAATTGGTAATAACAACAAAGCTAACTAATACTTATTTACAGTTTATTCCATATTAGGATAAGCTAAGAGCTTTATACATATTACTTCATTTCATCATTCAGCAACATTATTGGGTAGGTTCTATAATTATCAAAATGAAGAAATTTAGGCTGATTTTTGCCTGAGGTTACTTAAGCAAAAACTGGCAAGCTGGCAATAGAACCTAGTACTGTCTATTTCTGGAACATGAGCTTCAACCACTATACAATACTGTATTGAAATAAATAAAAATATTTATGTGAATGAAACATGCATATCCTGTGCTAAGTATATGCTGGTTTCTTTCTCTCCCTCCCTGTTTGTACTCATAATGTTAGTAGCTAAACAATAAAATCATAATATTGTTTCTGTTCCAGACCCAGATATCAACAAGTATAAAAAAGTTTCAAATATTTTTAAAGAATTAAAAAGAGAACACAGAAGTATAATAATCAAGAAAAACCTTCTGGAGAAGTAGAACTATAAAATTACCTTAAAGGAGATGATGCATATCACTTCAAAGGAGAGAAGTGAGGAGGCACTTTACATAGGTACATGTATTAAAAAGTTACTGTTTTAAATAAAAATCACTTGTATAATTTTTTTCATTTATTTTACAGACACCTTCTTACAAAGTTCTTCACTTGTCAATGGAAGTTAAATACCTTATTTCCTCAATAAAATTGACTTTGAATAGTAATGACCTGTTTTATTTCTGTGGATCATGTTCCTGGAAACTCTTTAAATCTGATAGCATTTAGTTCTTCATTAACATCCTGATTTACATGTCCCTGGTGCCTCTACAGTTGCTTTATTTAGCACAGGCCCATTATTGGAAATGCTTTGGTGGAATTAGAGGCAAATGTTCTCTTGCTTCACTGGACATATGATGAACAATCAGAGGTATTCAAAAGCAAAAAGTTGTTTAATAAGTAAAATAGAGATAACTAAATAGTTACAGTTTTTGTTTTGTTTTGTTTTTAGCAGAGATAATGTATTACGGTGAAGCCATTTACTGAATTAAGTGAATAAGATGTGATTTATGATGTTGCATTAACTTGCTACTTATGAGTAGTTTTCTTTGGGCTGAAAACCTGTTGCACTTAGTTAAATAATAGAGTCATATGCATCCATCTCCATACATAACAAGTGTCTGAGTGTATGCTCCATTTTAAAGTTCTCTGTCTACCTAAACTATGCACTGTGCTACCATTTTATTATGTGAATAGACTCAGCCAACGACCAGGTTAAATGCTTGTACTTGTAAAGTGTTTTTGAACTGTTGATAGGTTATGTCTATAATCATTAACAAATTCAGTTTTATCTATATTTATAAATAAAAATCCATTGTGCTTACACTTAAATGTCTGTAAAATCTATAAAGGCTGAATAAAGAAATTTATGGAAACTGTAGTTAATGGAGCTATTAATTAGAAAAAATACGGGTTAATTTTTGTAATAGGTACCACGATAGGGACTGAAATTCTCCCTCAGAATTCATTTTCCTCTTACTAATTTTGGTAATAGTTTCCCAAACCCCTAAATTAAGGCTGAGAATGAGACTAGCCTGCTAGAGACCACACTAGTCACGTGACTAAGTTTGGGCCAGTGGAATGCAAGTTGAAATAACAGGTACAGCATGTGTCAACTTCTTGAAGACAAGCTGTCTGCCCTGGACTTCCACTCTTTCTTGCCTCCTCCCTGACAGACATGCAGACATGGAGTTCAGCTAGTTTCAGCTGTAAGGAAGGAAAACCACATCATCGGATATGACAGGGTGGAAAGAACTGAAGTCCTGGGCTGGCCTTGCAAAGCAGGGTTCACCTACCTACCCTGGTCTGTTAGTGTCAAAAAAACGAAAAATGAAAAAACCCCATAAAAACCAGTATCTCAGCCTGTACCCCAACTAATAAAGGAACTTCAGATGTATTTCCTCATTTAAGTTTTAAAACCACCAGATATCTTGGGTGTTATCTCCATTTTGTTCTTCTGCTCAAGACATTAGGCTATGTAACAATTAAGGCTTTCAGCTCATATATACTGGAGAAAAGATTTGAATAGATAGCCCATTTTTTAATATTATATGATTTTTTTTTCTTAAATTAATTTTCCCTTTCCATTCCCATGTAGTTTGCTCCTGGATCTTTCTCTCTTCTGCTCCTAGGTGTTTTGCTCCTCTGTGACTTCCCTGGTTTTGTCTTGCAACCTCAACAGCTGTCCCTAGTCATTTCTAGATTTGACATTTCCCAGAACTGCAGTGGCAAAGTTATCTGGTTTGTAATGCATAAATTTTCAGAATATATAACTGAAAAACTTGAATTGGAAAATGTTCCATTTTTCATGAGTTTATATAAACTGAAAAGCAATAAATCTGATTGCATTAAAAAGACCAATTCAATAAAATAAATATGCTCCGTTCCTCGTAGGGGTAGCAATCAGAATCTGGTTTAATGCACATTGAAGACTTCTGTTCTCGGCTCACAGTCTTTCTCCCCACACATCTGTAGTAGGTTACAGGTCAATGATCTCTGTGGGAACTTGAATCTGAGTTCTTTCCCTCTCCACCTCCAATGACAATTCCTTCCACCCTAGTCATTTGCTCCTCTGGATACACATTGGATATGGCCATCATCAGAAACTGAGGTTTCTCTTAGATGTGGATTTCAAATATCCCAATATCTAACCATAACTTTCTATACTTCTAAGATGTTTGCTCTGGAACCACACCTTCTTTTAATTATTCAACTTCCCTGAGTCCTAAAACAGGCTCTCTACCATCACTATCTCTTTGCTTCTTTCCCTCCCCCTTTACTGCATTCCTTGTCCTGGTTAAATTCCCTTGTCTATAATTATACTCATACCTTAGGAAATATCTCTAGTTCACTTGCCCCTCTCTCCCTCTGTTATCACCTGATATATCCCCAATCATATAGTAAACACATTATTTACCTCTCTATGTTTGTACCCAGGGAAATGAATATTGCCAGAGATAATCACACAGCACTGGTTTCACTTTAAATTCATGAGTACAAACCTCAAACAGGTCCCTGATTCTACACATTAGTTCTGCTGTGTTTTCCTATACCATTTATTTCTCACTCTGTGAAATAATTATTTCACACCTTGCCCCATCTGTCCCTGATTTCTCCTGTTGTAGAAGAAAAAGTACCCCTCATCTTTTCTTTCTTTTTCTACATTTCACTCTTCTAGTCTTCTTGAGAATATGACTCTTTCTTTTAAAACCTCAATCCTCTTTTGCTCAGGCTGAAGTGCAGTGGCAGAATCATTACTCACTGCAGCCTTGACTTTCTGGGCTTAAGTGATCTTCCCATCTTAGGCTCCTGAGTAGCTAGGGACTACAGCCACCTGGCTCATTTTTATTTTTTGTAGAGACAGAGTCTCGCTATGCTTCCTCTTTTTTTTTTTTTTTTAAACCTTTGCATCAGCCAGGCAAGAGGACACTCTGACAACAACCTTTCTTTTCTGCATCATCATTTTCTCCTTTTCTACTACGCATGATTTCTAGAAGTATATAAATGTGCTAGAGTATTTCCCATTTTAAAAATATCTGCCCTCCATCCCACATATGCCCCTTGGTTTCTATACATTTCTTTGCTTTTCTCCTATAGTAAAATATTTTGAAAGAGTCATCAACTGTCTTCATTTCTTCACATCCCATTCATTCTGTTAACCGTTCTAATCAGTTTTCTGTCCCCACTAGGCCACTGCAATTGATGTTCTCTAATTTACAAAACACATCCATATTGTTAAATCTTGATGGGGAATTTTCTATGCTTATCTTATTGGACCTCGAAGTATCTTTCAACTTAGTTGGCCACTGTCTTTTTGAACAAATCCTTTCTCAATTTTAATAATACTATGCTCCACTGGTTTTCTTCCAAAGAATTTAGCTTCTCTGTCTATGCTAAACTATTATAATTCTCTGTTGAGCACAGTCATTGGTCTTTGTCTTTATATTTTCTTGCTGGGTGAACTCATCAATTCTTATGATTTTGAAAATCATCTTTATGCTGTGAACTCCCATATTTATATGTACAGTATGGACATTTCCCCTGATATTGACTTCTTATTACCAAAGCAAGAACTGTTACCCACTTACATAGTTCATAAGCATCTCAGAGTTAACATATCCCCAAATTATAATATATAAGTTTCCTTCTAAATATTTCCCTCCAGTCTACCCTCATCTCACTAAATGGCACCAAAATAGATTCAGTTGCTAAATTCAGGAACGTGGTAATTGTTCCTGATGTTTTCATCTCTTATAGATCCCACATCTGATCCACTCCTAGTTCCATTGGTTCTATATAATGCATTTCAAATATGCCTGTCCCACTTCATCATCACTGCTTCCACTCCAGTGTCAGTAACCACCATCTGCAGCCTTGTTGGAATCAGGTACTAATTTGTCTCCATATTTCCCTTTGCACCTTTACAATGTATTTGCTAAATTTTTATCTCATCATAACACTTTCTTATTTACAACCCTTCCATTACTTTCATTGTCCTTGGGAAGAAGTCTAAATTCTTTATCATGGCACTCACTGTCTGCCTAAGCTGTTGCTTGCCTACGTGTCCAAACTCATACTGTATCATCCTCCTCTTTGCTTCATCTCTACCCTTCAGCCACTTGCTTCTGAAATTCCCTTGTATATGCTAAGTTTGTCTCTTTTCTCTGCTCTGCATTTCTCTTTCATTGCAACTAAAATCATGTTCCTGGGGATCCTTGAAATCTGCTGTGTTCTCATATTTCAGATTTTAGTTTAAATATTACCTCTGAAGGGATTTTTTCTATTTATTGACTTTTTCTATTTATTAATCTTTTTTTTCCTGTGAATGCATATCAGTCTGTCCAAGTTACCTTCATGGTGTATAGTATTTAATATATAAAGGTATTATAGACTTTGTCTTGTTTTCAAAATAATTTACTAGGATAAATGTTAATAAAGAGAAAACTTTATGGACAATTTATATAATAAATTTCGTTTACAAATAAATATTATATTTATTATATACAAATTATATAAATAAAACTTCAGTATAGCTATTCAAGGTGAAAATTAATGCACATTTTTTTTCTGATTGTTCAGGTCATGGTCAAGTTGCTGCAGCTCGTGCTTAGCTGTGAAATAGCAATAAAATCCAGTCCATGCTTTGGTTGCATACAACTACTAGATACCATACTGTTTATCTATTCATTACAAATTCTCACTCCAGATTGAATGCTGCAAAGAACCTTAGGGGACAGGGTTAAAGCCAATATGGATTAAGGTCCTTAGAAAACTATCCGTGACACAAAGTACATAATCGAGTGTGTATTCTGCACAAAGCAGTCTTGAAAATTCAATTTGATTGATAGTATGTGTTGTTACTGACTTATATTGGAATGGTACTGCTCTTGTGATAGTAATTAAATGCCTGCCTTGCTTTTATAAAACCTTTATAATTTGGTTGAAAAGAACTGTCTAAAGATGAAACTGGATCCAACAGAACTGCAATTTTATTTTACTACCTTTCAAAAATTACAGTTAGCTCTTTGTTAAAAAGTAGAAACAACAAAGACATTTATGCTTTAAGTGCTATTTTAAAACTAGATGAGTATTGCCTGAACCAATTTGGGTATATCTTTTTATAACAGTGAAAAAAAAAATAAATATTTGGAATTATACCTTCTTAGTATAGTTCATTATGAGTAAGCCATATATTATAAGACATTTTGTGAAACTTTATCTTAGCTGACTTCTGATTTTTCTACCTTATAAAGGTCTTCATCCCTTCAAATAAATTCTATGAACTTTCTTTAATGGCTGTACTATATATTGTCTACTATCTCAACCTTAAATAGTAACAGTATTTATTTATTTATTTATTTATTTATTTATTTTTGAGTTGGAGTCTCGCTCTGTCACCCAGGCTAGAGTGCAGTGGCACAATCTCAGCTCACTGCAACCTCCACCTTCTGGGTTCAAGCCATTCTCCTGCCTCAGCCTCCTGAGCAGCTGGGATTACAGGTGCCCACTAGCATGACTGGCTAATTTTTGTATTTTTGTTAGAGATGGGGTTTCACCACATTGGCCAGGCTGGTCTCGAACTCCTGACCTCAAGTGATCCACCCACCTCAGCCTCCCAAAGTGCTGGGATTATGGACATGAGCCATGTGCCCGACCTAATAATAACAGTATTATGTCTTCGTAGCCTTTAATAGTCTCAGGTTCCACTCAAAACTCATTTTTACAGGAAAAAAAATGTTTTGAGAAAGCAGCTTCCATGGAAGAAATGATAATGGTTAATACTAAATAATATAATATGCATTTTAACTGGAACATAAAAACATCTTTCATTTCTTCTATTTGTTAATTTATTAGTGTGTGTAAAAATTGCATATTCCTATACCAGTCAATACTTTACAAATTAAACTCAAAGTATACTCATGTTTTGAACCCATATTTAATGATTGCCTATGCAATTCAGAACATTGTGCTTAGTTTAGATGTCATACACATGATTGTAAAGATGATCACAAATGGCTGGGTGCAGTAGCTCACATCTGTAACCCCAGCACTTTGGGAGGCCGAGGCAGGCAGATCATGAGGTTAAGAGAGGGAGACCATCCTGGCCAACATAGTGAAACCCTGTCTCTACTAAAAATACAAAAATTAGCTGGGCATGGTGGTGTGATCCTGCAGTCCCAGCTACTTGGGAGACTGAGGCAGGAGAATCACCGGAACCCAAGATAGTGCCACTACACTCCAGCCTGGGTGACAGAGCGAGACTCCATCTCAAAAAAAAAAAAAAAAAAAAAAATTACAAATTATTTTGTCGTTCCTTCTATAGATTACGCTGTGTGGAAATAACTGCTTTCGTTGGTAGAATAAAGTGGAGATGATGTATCTATCTTTGGGTATAGGCTTTAAAAACTGGTCTAGTCACTGTGTTACTTCTTGCCTCTTAATTTCCTTGCTTCTTCTTTCCCTTGTGACCCAGTCACCATGCTCTGAGGAAGTCCAAGGAGCCTTATGGGAAAGCATAGGTGATAGTTAATGCCGATATAATAGCTGTGATAGGTAGCCAGATTTTACAGTGGCTATAATAATTCCTACCTTCTTGTATTCATGGCCTTGCATAGGGTCCTCCCACATTGAATAGGACTGACCTGTGCGACCAACAGGATGTTACAAAAATAACAGCATGTGACCTCATAGGGTAAGTATTAAAAGCCATTGCAGTTTTTGTTTTGCTGTCTCTTAGACCACTCTGAGGAAAGCCAACTGCTGTGTCATGCAGTCCGATGATCGGTCCATGTGGTAAGGAAGTCAGGTCTTCTACAAATAGCCAGTACCAGCTCCCTATCTGTGCGAGTGAGCCATTTATAAATAAGATTCTCTAGCTTCAGTCATACTTTCAGGTGACTGCAACCCTAGGCTACAGTATCATGACGGGTTTTGAGCAGAACCACGCAGCTATTCTCAACCATAAAACTCTTCTGAGAACAGGTTTTGAGCAGAACCACCCAGCTAATTCTTCCTCACGTACTCAATCCACAGAAAGTGTTTAAAAAAACAAAACAAAACAAAACAAAACCCACATGCTGATAATATTTTTAAGCTGCTACATTTGAGGTAAATTGTCATGCAGTAGTAGATAATGAATACACCAACCATTCAAAGAAGCCATCTTGGAAGCGGATTTCCCAGCCCCAGTTCATCCATTCCTCTGCCACTGTGTGGAACAAAGACAAGACTTTCTCACTGAGTCCTGTCCAAATGGCAGGACACTACACACTATTTTGGTTACAGAATTTTACAGAATTTGTTTACAACAGAATTTGTACATAATTTGTTACATGTGTTTACAAAATTATGAACAGAATGATTATTCCTTTAAGCCACAAAGTGTTGGAGTTATTTGTTATCCAGAAATTGATAACTGGAAAATATGGTGATCAAGTAATATATATTCCTACTATCAGAGACTTTACTGTATAGAGGCAGAAAAATAAATTTATGAAAGTATCATAATGGAGTGATAAGTTGTGTTATTGAAGCACAGAAAAGAAACACCTAACCTAGACACACAGGTAGGAATTCTGAGGAAAGGCTTCCCCGAGCAAAAACTATCTAAGTCTTTCAAGGGAAGAAACTATTATTCTGATATTTAGAATATAACATGTCCATATAAATTACTATTATTTACTTCTTTATTTCTCTCTGTCCTTGGAAATCATAGCTTTTTATAATTATTGTTAAGCACTAAAAACTATGTTTACACGAATGCAATTCTGTAACATTAATCATTATTGTTGTCATACAAAAAATAAAGCCAATATTTAATAGGAATAAATGCATTTAATATATCTAATTAAGATTTGCATTCTATCTTAGATTAACCATCATTATAGCTGTGGAGAGGACAGTCCATCTCCCTATCACCAAAACAAAAACATTTCATGTTGATTACAGATCTAGATTCAGCATATTTCTTTTTGGAACCCTTATTAAACTCTTAAGGTTTCTACAGATTCTTGTCTCCCTCCCTTTCTCCCACAGCCCTCGCTGGGCCATTCCATTCTCCCTGGTTAACAATGGTAAGTGCAAGGAAAACAATCTAACAGCAAACTTCTACAATTACTCTCATCCCAAAGCAGCTCACACAGGTCACCAAGAAAAAGAACTTAAACCACTTCTCAGATAAAGAGTTCTTCAAGAGAGTAAGACCAATAACCGGAACTGATGAGACTGTAGATATGGACTACATACTTATTATCTACATTACTTTTAACAAAGTCCTAGGGAAAAAACAAGCATGCCATTCACAGACGAATTTTCAAGCACAAGTTCAAATTCATCGTTTTCTATATAATTAAAGTTTTCTAACCATGACCTTAGTTATTGTTGATGGCAGAAATACTTGGATCTATCCTGGATGAGGTGCTAATTAGATAATATGTAGCAGGTTATATCTTTTTTTCTATATCTGCATATAGATTACATTAAACATAGAGAAGTGTACTTTTTTTTTAGGGCAATCAGAAGGGTGCATATGAAGTTCATCCTTAACCACTACCTCAACTATATTTGGGGAAACATCTGCTGTGTTCTTTACTCACTTTATTTTTGTGGTTGAGAACACATTAACTTTATGCAGTTTTCCTCTTTTTTTTTTTTTTTTGCCTGTTTCTTTTAACATCTTGGTGAAGTATGCACTTCCTTCTAAATTCCAAAACTAAATCATCTTACTTCATTTAATTACCTTTGATGCATTTCCTTCCTCCTATTAACAGAATCTCCTTCTCATCAATGTTGTTTGTTAGTATATCTCTTTGGCAGCTGTAGCAAAGACAAACTAACATTGAGTTAAATAACATGGAGATTTCATGCAAGAATGCAAGGGTAAAGAATCCAGATCTTAAATAAAAGGTCTGTAATATCAGAGACTGCCGTCGCCATGGTCTGGCTACCATATTGTAGTCTAAGATGATTGCCACTATAATGACTGTATCCTACTCAATAGGAAAGGAATAAGGCAGGGTGGAAAGCATGCTCCCTATCTTTAAAGACTTCACCTAGAAATTGCACAGAGCACTTCCAATTCACAGCTAGAAGCTACTCACGTGACCTCACCTAGCTGCATGGGAAACGAAGAGAAACACACTTTTGCTGGAATATGTGACATACTAAAACTCATCCAATTCTGTGAAGATAAAATACAGGATTACTATATCCTATTTATTTGCTTTATCCTACACTATTTCTGTGATTTCTGGGGAGGATTTTGTATGCAGTAGATGCTGAACAAATATAGCTAGTAGAATATATGTTAAAGGATATAAAAAATTATAATTGTTCTTTCTTCTGAGACAGAGACTCCTGAAAATCTTTTATGACTCTTCTGCTATCAAGAAACAGAAAACACCTGGGGATCTCATGAATCTTAGAAACAAGTAGAACTAGAAATTTCAAGTGGAAAATTTGACTCTTCTGCATCTCTCAGGTGCTATATAGTCTCTCTGTACTTTTATTCTCCTGAATTGGCTGTATTTATCTCCACTATTAACTGCACCCACCCTCTGGCTTGATTGATTTATACATATATTTGGGCAATGACCACCAATGTAAACTTTTATTGTGACCTCCCAGATGTAGCACGTTTTAACAGAGTCTTTTATATATCAGAGTCCTGGAGTTGGAATAATAATAAACCAGCTTCTCTTTTCTAACAGTTCCACAAATCACTAGTCAACCTATACGAGTTTTCTTTAGAGTCAGACATTTGCCCTTGACTTAATCAGCATTTGCCAGGTACAATTTTGTTTGTTTGTCTCACTTAGAAAAAAATTAAAAAGCAAAGTTTAAAAGGCATGTTTGTCAAAGGGCAGTTATTCTATCAAAATGAGAGATAAGACAGGTGGTAAAAAATGTCAGTAGTCCACTTTGCAAGTCATTTGCCAACAACAGCATCATTGTCACCATCATCTTCATCAATCATGATTCATCCTTATAATATCTGTCATTAACTTTACACTTTGTAGAAAGAACTTTATGAGATAAACACTGAAGCAAATTAATGCAAATAACAAATGATTGAATTTAAGACCACTGAAAAGCTGAAAGACTATAGTTTCAAGTGCCTGTAAAAGAACTAAATAATATCACAGGGGGCTGGAGAGGGCTCTTTTAAGCCTAAACCATTGCAAAGAAGAAAAGAGAAACAAAACATATTAAAAGAGAAAAATAAGAAGAGAAAATAAATGAATGAGTTAGAAAGAAGAAAGGAATACGTAATAAAAGAAGCATATATTTGTGCTGAGAGCTGCATGCAGGCATATATAAAAATGAATTCCAAACATTTTCAAAAATTAGCTTGAGCACCACTTAGTGATATCAAAGACACAAATTCCAGATGGAAAGATTTTCATGAAATTGTTTATGGAAGGAATTTTTATGATAAGTCATATCAAAGTTTCAATAGTTGTGGTTAATACTATCTCAAGAAGCAAGGACAAATTCAGGTTATTCATAGACTACTTCTATTCATATATTCCATACATATTTATTGAATGTCTAGTATGTGTCAAACGCCATTGGCCTTGAAGTTGGGCTGAGTCTCAGTCAGCAGTTTTTTCAGCAAACTGGTCTTACAGGTGTGTCAAATATTGGTAAATGATCTAGGTGCTTTGAATGTAAAGTTATCTAGAGGGAAAGGATGCTCTTCTGAGAATAGTGGTCTCTCGTACTCTCTTTCTGCAATTGTTAAGCAGAGACATAATTCTCTGGCAAATTTTGAGTTATTTATCAAACCACTGAGGTACCTGAAGTACTAGTATTAACAGGAACTATGAGGAGTTCATTTATTTCATAATTATAGGCAATTAATGTAATATTCTACATTTAGGGGGTCTTCTCTGAAAACGTGTTTATGATTTTTGGACAAAAGACTAAATTTTTTAAAAAATAAAGTGGCTTATATAGATATTGTGTTGGTTAATTTTATGTGTCAACATGGTTGGGCCATGAAGCCAAGATATGTGATCAAACATTGTTCTGGATGTTTCTGTGAGGGTATTTTTGGATGAAAGTAACATTTAAGTTGGTGACATTTGAATAAAGCAGATTGCCCTCCACAGATGTGAATGGGGGGCCTCGACCGAGCAGTGGAAGACCTGAAGGGAACAAAAGATTGACTTCTGTCAAGAAAACAGAGAATCATGCTAGACACCCTTCAGACTTGAGGTGCAATACTGGCTCCTGGTTTCTTAGCCTGACAACTTTTGGACCTAAAGTGAATAGCAGTGCTTCCTGGGTACCAATCTTCCAACCTGCCTCTGCCCTGCAAGTCTTCCAGTCTGCCGGCCCGCTTTGCAGATTTTGGACTTGCTGGCCTCTATAATTGTGTGAGTCAATTCTTTAAAATAAATATCGCTGGATATATATATACATATCCTATTGGTTATGTTTCTCTGGGGAATCTTGACTCATAGAGATACAAACACATTTCCTACAAATAGTTTTACCTCATTCACAGGCATTTTAAGTTTGAAACACACATTTCCAAGCATTGTTTCTGAGACATTGATTTCAGTTTGTCTAAGAAATTTTATTTCTTCATTTCTGAGACATTGTTTTCAGTTTGTCTAAGAAATTTGCTTCTAACACCATCTCTAAAAGCAGGTATTTTGTTTTGCCCTTTGAATATCACACAAAAACTTGTATAAAGCAAATGATGACTCATATTTATCCTAAGAGAAAATTCTGAAATGCTTTTGTGTACCCTTTTCAAAGGAGACAGTCTTGGCAAAATTCCTGTGAAACTGAACTTATATGGGGTAGAGTCAGATCAACATGTTGGATCTAGTACTTGAACCTCAATATGGCTGATCTTTATCTTTTGCTGTGAGAATTAAGTAAAATGAGATTATATTTATAGATTGATGACTCCTCTGCAGAGATCTATACATTTTCATTTTTTCTTTGCTTTTAGGTTGTTGTTAATTTCTTTAAGAAATACTTTCCCCCATATCCATCATTAATTTTTAGATTTATTTATTTGTGTCATTCTTGTATCCTTGGGCCATACCATTTATGGAGTGTTTGGTTAATAGAATGGTTTGAAAAAGCACATTTAGCTCTCAGTTCAACTGAGTGAGAGGAATGACACTGAAGTCCTTTCATCATTTTGCGGTGTCTCTAGTAAATATTTTCACTATTCGCTGTTTCTGCCAGTTATCACTCATACTGTTGTTCACTCCATCCACATGAGCTGGAAGTATCACTGCTATTTCCCAAGCTTTGAATGATGACCTGAGGTAATCAAGGTCTCCTGTGAATCTGGTTCTTCTCCAGATTCTAACTCGGGTGTGGTTCCTTTATGTTTACTCTCCTGGAAAGATGATTTTGCTACTTTGATATTTTGAAGTACATCATCATATCTTCCACCAGACTCTCTGATTTTAGGTCCCCAGATACCTCTAGCGTTACTTACCCTAGATACCTGGGGGAAAGTCCAATGAAGCTGAAACAAAGTACATTTGTGTGACACTGCTCAGCGTCCCAACAATAAATGTCCTTTGCCACCAAGCCAACACACTCTCAAGATGTGCTCACAAGTGCTCAATTCCTCTGACCTTTGGATAGATGTCTACTTACCCACTTTGAGAATGGCCTTTTATTTCCTGCTTTGATAGGGAGTTTTAAGCCTGCTGTACTGTAGTCTACATCTTTACTATTTGCAATGTCCCTTTGGACTGCTAGATTCCTATAGAGATGAAAAATTCCTTTTAAGCAGCTGTATCCTACACTCGCTTAACCCAGCTACAGGTGTGGGTTGTATAAGATCTTTGTTAAGTTCAAACCACCAAGGTCTCACAGGACCTCTCAAACTCTCAAAACATTCTCTCCATTAAGGGAAATTTTGTTAACTCTCGATTCCTTGCTTCCTATCACTCCACATTAATGTTAAGGTTTGGTAAGATTTTGCTTATATAGCAGCATCTCTATACTTGCATGTTAGTTCATATTTTCTTCTCTTTTGATATGGTTGGCTGTCATAAGTAATGTTTAACAAGCAGTAAATTGAGGCACAAAGAAGCTAGTAACTAGCCCATGAACAATATTGAGCACATGGAGTAGATGGGAGATTGTTCTCCCGCCCCCCGCCCTTTATCATGCTGGCTATATGCATGGTCCCATAGGTCCTGTGTACATGTGGAGCAGAAAGGTAGGAGTTGAGAGTTCACACAATGGCAAAAAGCATTATGGCTGAGTATAGTAATTTCATGGTTTATATCATTATGTGTGTATGTACACACACAGAAACATCAATATGCTCCTTCACTTCTATGGATAATGTTAAGATATTTAGAGCCTACTGACAGATTATGTCTAATCAGACAATAAAGTGATTATTTATAACCAAGGAATCTAAAGAATATTCTTCAAAATTGTCAATTTTGGTGAACGTGGTAGGTCATTCACTAAGAATGTAGCCTGCTATTTTAATGAGAAAATACAGAGTGTTTATGGTTTAAAAATGCACATTCTGGTTTAAATGTGCATTTAATGGTTTAAAGTGTTTAATGGTTTAAAAAAGCACGTTCTGTGGCAATCGCTAAAAAGTCAGGAAACAACAGGTGCTGGAGAGGATATGGAGAAATAGGAACACTTTTACACTGTTGGTGGGACTGTAAACGAGTTCAACCATTGTGGAAACAGTGTGGCGATTCCTCAAGATCTAGAACTAGAAATACCATTTGACCCAGCCATCCCATTACTGGGTGTATACCCAAAAGATTATAAATCATGCTGCTGTAAAGACACATGCACACCTATGTTTACTGCGGCACTATTCACAATAGCAAAGACTTGGAATCAACCCAAATGTCCATCAGTAATAGACTGGATTAAGAAAATGTGGCACATATACACCATGGAATACTATGTAGCCATAAAAAGGATGAGTTCGTGTCCTTTGTAGGGACATGGATGCAGCTGGAAACCATCACTCTCAGCAAACTATCACAAGAATAGAAAACCAAACACCACATGTTCTCACTCATAGGTGGGAATTGAACAATGAGATCACTTGGACACAGGAAGGGGAACATCACACACTGGGTCCTATTGTGGGGAGTAGGGAGCGGGGAGGGATAGCATTAGGAAATATACCTAATGTAAATGAGTTAATGGGTGCAGCACACCAACATGGCACACACATACATATATAACAAACCTGCATGTTGTGCACATGTACCCTAGAACTTAAAGTATATATATATATAAAAGCACATTCTGGTTGCTTGTCCCTTTTTGGAAGTCAAATTATAATAGGTACTTATCCTTAAGTGAAATAAGTACACCATGGAATGAGTTGATTCCTAATCCATTAACAAATGGTTCATTTTCTCCAGGTAAAGACAGAGATCTAAACAAATTCAGTATCACTAGATCAATATGCCCCCAATTTTTAAAAAAATCATGGGTATTTACTTACTGCACATATTTTCAGTCCTAAAGAATACCTTTGGGACTTTGACATAGTATTACATAGTTTGTGATTCTTTTTAAATTAATAAACTTTAATTTTAAAGAAGTTTTGGGTTCTCAGCAAAATTTAGCAGAAAGTACAGAGAGTTTCCATGTACTCCCTGGCCACTGATATAATCTCTCCCACCACTGACAACCCACACTACAGTGGTATATTAGCTACAATCAATATACCTATATTGACACATCATTATCACCTAAGGTCCATTGTTTACATTAAGTTTCACTTTTGGAGTTGTACATTCAATAGATGTTAACAAATGTATAGTGATGTGTATCTGCCATTCACAGAATAGTTTCATTGCCCTAAAAATCTTCTGTGCTCTACTTATTTATCTCTCTCCCCCTCCTAACCCTCTTGAAATCACTCTTTTTCTTTTTTTTTTTTTTTACTGTCTCCATAGTTTGGCCTTTTCCAGAATGTCATACAGTTGAAAGATAAAGTATGTAATTTTCTTTAGATTGGCTTCTTTAACTTAGCAATACAATTAAGTTTCCTCTCTTTCTTTTCATGGTTTGGTAGTTCATTTCTTTTTAGTGCTAAATAATATTGCATCATCTGGATATAACATAGTTTATCCATTAACCCACTGGATGAAATTTTGCTTGCTTCCAAATTTTGGCAATTATAAATAAAGCTGCTATAAGCATCCATGTACAGGTGTTTGTATGGACATAAACTTTCAATTCATTTAGGTAAGTATCAGGGAGCATGATTGCTGGACCGTGTGACAAAAGCATTCTTAGTTTTTTAAGACATGGTCAAACTCTCTTCCAAAGTGGTTGTACCATTTTGCATTACCACAAGAAATAAATGAGAGTTCCTGTTGTTCCTTGCCAAATTCCTTGCCAGCATTTGATATTCCCTGTGTTTTGTATTTAGTTCATTTTATTTTATTTTTTATTTATTTTTTATTTTTTGAGATGGAGTCTCGCTGTGTCACCAGGCTAGAGTGCAGTAGCATGATCTCAGTTCACTGAAACCTCCACCTCCCAGGTTCAGGAGATTTTCTTGCCTCAGCCTCCCAAGTAGCTGGGACTACAGGCATGTGCCACCACACCCAGCTAATTTTTGTATTTTTAGTAGAGATGGGGTTTCACCATGTTGGCCAGGATGGTCTCGATCTCTTGATTTCGTGATCCACCTGCATCCACCTCCCAAATTTAGGTCATTTTAATAGGGAAGTAATGGTATCTCATTTTATTTTAATTTGCACTTTGTAAATGATATATGATGTTGAACATTTTTTCATATGCATACTTTCCATCTGTATGTCTACTTTCATGTAGTGTCTGTTCAAGTCTTTTGCTCATTTTTTTAAAACAAGTTGTTGGTTTGCCTGTTGAGTTCTTAAGCACTTTTTCTGTATTTTGGATAACAGTCTTTTATCAGATATGTCTTTGGAAATATTTTCTCCCATTCTGTGGTTTGTCTTCTAATCTTTTGAACTTGTCTTTTACTGTGTAGAAGTTTTAACTTTAAGAATGTCCATCAATGACAGACTGGATTAAGAAAATGTGGTACTTATACACCATAGAATACTATGCAGACATAAAAAAGGGATGAGTTCATGTCCTTTGTAGGGACATGGATGAAGCTGGAAACCATCATTCTTAGCAAACTATTGCAAGAATAGAAAACCAAACACCACATAGTCTCATTCATGGGTGGGAATTGAACAATGACAACACTTGGACACAGGAAAGGGAACATCATACACCAGGACCTGTTGTGGGGTGGGGGGATGGGGGAGGGATAGCATTAGGAGATATACCTAATGTAAATGACGAGTTAATGGGTGCAGCACACCAACATGGCACATGTATACATATGTAACAAACCTGCACGTTGTACACATGTACCCTAGAACTTAAAGTATAACAAAATTTTTTTTTAAAAAAAGAAAATCCAACTTATCAATTGCTTCTTTCATTGAAAATGCCTTTTATGTTATACCTAAAATATCACCATACCTAAGGTCATCTAGATTTATTTCTGTGTTATCCTTCTAAGAGTTTTATAGTTTTACATTTTACTTTTAGGTCTATGACACATTGTTAAGTTAATGTTTACAAAGGATGTAAGATCTGTGTTGAGACACTTTTTGTGTGTGTGCATGTGGATGTCTCTTTGTTCTAATACCATGTGTTGAAATGGGTTTCTTTGTTGAGTAAGTATCTTTGCTCTGTGGTATTGCCATTGTCTTTGCTCCTTTGCCAAAGATCAGTTGACTACATTTATGTGAGTCTACTCCTGGGCTTTCTATTCTGTTCCATAGATCTATTTGTCTATTCTTTCACCAATACCATACAGTCTTGGTTAGTATTGTTTTATAGTAAAGTCTTGAAGTTAGGTAGTGTCAATCCTCTGACTTTTTCTCTTTCGGTATTATTTGATTATTTTGGGTATTTGACCTCTCCAAATAAAATTTTAGAATCAGTTTGCTGATATCCTCAAAATAATTTGCTCAGATTTTGATTGAAATTGCCACTCTTGCCTTTTCTTTGATTAGTGTTAACATGGTATATCTTTCTCCATCAATTTAATTCATACGTTTTTATATATTACATAAAGTAAGTTTCTTGTAAACAATATGTAGTTGGATCTTGTCTTGATCTACTTTGACCATCTCTGTCTTTTAATTGGTGTATTTAGACCTTTGACCCTTAAAGTGGTTGTTAATATAGTTGAATTGATATCTACCATATTTGTTACTGTTTTCTACTTGTTGCCCTTATTTTTGGTTCCTATTTTGTCTTCCACTCTTTTTCTGCCTCTGGGGTTTTCATTGATTCAATTTTCTTTCTTTTCTTAGCATATCAATTACATGTTTCTTTTTAATATTTTTAGTGGTTGCTCTAGAGTTTACAATATACATTTACAACTAATCCAACTCCACTCTCAAACAACACTGTATCACTTCATGGGTAGTGCAAGTACCTTATCAACACAAAATATTACTAATTCCTTCTTCCATCTCTCATATTATTGCTGTCATTCATTTCACTTATATATAAGTGCATACATAAGTGTATATATGTATATGTATATATGTAAGATATATATGAACATATACATATGTATACATTATATATACATAAAATATATAATCAAATACGTTGCTACTATTATTATTTTAAACACTGTCATGTGTTAGGTCAATTAAGAATAAAAAATAGAAAATATTTTACTTTCATGTATTCCTTCTTTGTTGCTCCTTTTTAAATGTAAATCTGATTTTCTGACCTCTATCATTTTCCTTCTTTCTGAAGAAATTTTTTTAATATTTCTTGCAATGAAGGTAACAATACCCTTGGCTTTTGTTTGTCTGAGAAAGTTTTATTTCTCCTTCATTTTGAAAGATAATTTTGCAGAGTAACAGCATTCTACACTTTTTGTTTTGTATTCTCTCGACACTTCAAATATTTCACTTTATTATTTTCTTGCTTGTATTTAATTCTTGTATTTGCTCCTCTATAGGTAAGGTTTGGTTTTCCTCTGGCTGTTTTCAAGAGTTTGTCTTTGTCTTTGATTCTCTGAAGTTTAAATATAATATGTATTTTTTGGTGCAGTTTTTTTTTTTTTTTTAACCTATCGTCTGCTTGGTCTTCTCTGAGCTTCCTGAATTTGTGATTTGGTGTTTGACATTAACTGGGGAGAAAGTCTCAATCATTCTTGCTTCAAATAGTGCTTCTGTTCCTTTCTGTCTTTCTTCTCCTTTGGCATTCCCATTACACATTAGTATTACCTTTTGTAGTTGTCCCACAGTTCTTGAATATTCTGTTCTTTTTTCTAGTTTTTTCTTTCTCTTCACTTTTCAGTTTCAGGAGTTTCTATCGTAATACACTCAAGCACAAAGATTCTTTCCTCTGATGTGTCCAGTTTACTAATAAGTCCAGCAAAGGCATTTTTCATTTCTGTTAGTGCTTTTGATCTCTAGCATTTTTTTAGATTTTTTCTTATAATTTTCACCTCTGTTTATACTGCCAGTTTGTTCTTGCATGTTGTCTACTTTTCCCATTACATTCCTTAACATATTCATCACAGATTTTTTAAAATTTCTGATCTGATAATTCTAACATTTTGCTGTATCTGACTCTGGTTCTGATGCATGTTCGGTCTCTTCCCTTTTTAGTATGCCTGTAATTTTTTGTTGGAAGAGGTGCATGATGTTCTGGTAAAAGGAATTGTGATGAATGAGCCTTTGATAATAGTGTTAAGGTGTGAAGGGGAAAGGGATGCATACTGTGGTCCTATGATTAGGTTTCAGTCTTTTGGTGAGCCTGTGCTCATGAACCATGAACTTCCGAAGTGCTTCTCAGTGTTTCTCCCGTCTTAGGTGGGACAGGAAGGCTAGAGGGCCTAGAGTTGGCTATTTTCTTCTCCCACCTGGAAGGCTAGTAGGAACTGGAGTTGGGCATTTTCTTTTCCCTAGGTAGGTCAGGCTCTGATAAAACCCCAGCAGATTAGGTTCCGGTAAAATAGCTTCTCCTGAGAGCAGGCCTTGTGAAGAATGGACTGTTCTGGTGTATTTTAAAATGACTCCTTTTCTCCTCTCCCTGACAGAAGCAAGAGGGGATTTTTTTTCCCTGACATTCATTGTGAGGACCCGGTAGGTCTCCTGGAGGGAAAACTCCCTAAAGTATGCAAGCCGTCCTATGATTAAGTCTACCTGATTTCTTTAACTCTCATACTTGTCCATATCAAGCCTCCAGCGAGCTGTCAATTATAGTTTAGGTTTCCTACTTTTACAGTGGTTCATGTGGAGGTTCCTGCCAGTGGGTTTTGCTCCAGTGAAGTGTGATTCTCTGTATCTGCCTGTCTGTCTCTCTAATTTTGGGAGTAGCAGTAGCAGTGTTTGAATAGCATGAGTAGGGGCTATGAAGTCATGTTTACATCGATTTGAATTCTGGGTTGCCTGTATAATTGAGCCAGCTTCCTCCTTCATAAAAAGGAGATACAACTACCCATAGAGTTCACATAATAATTAAATAATGATGTAATGAAACTGACTCAATATCGGGTGAAGAGTTGGCGCTGAGTAAATAGTTCTCACGCATTACATCCCATCTCTGTCTATGCCACACTTGCAATACAACAAGTGATTGAATATGCTGAGAATGGCGGAGCCCACCACACAGATATGCCAATTCTACTGATCAAATCCATAGCCACAAACTTGCTGAGGTTCCAAAGAGAAATTGGTTAATTTTCTTTTAATTAAAATGGCTGGTTACTTGATGATTACTGATAGACTAATACTAAGAAAAAAAGTGCTTTGTTTTTAGAAGTTTCGATTGGCAGCATTTATTATTTTACTGCGCACACAAAAAATGCATGTGTGTGCAGGTGTGTGTATAAAGGTGGAATGATCTTATGCAGAGAAATGTCTTCTGACTTTTCTTTTTAATCTAAGTAGTGTGTGTCCTGATACACCCAATATTTTCTTTAATCCATGTTCTTTTATTTTCCGAACTTTATTCTATCTTGAACAAAGTTGTGATGCTTTGCTAAATTTTTCCTGTAAGAAAATGATTTTGAGGTTGTCAATCCATCAGGCATGATGACTGGGAAATATTTGAAAGAAGATACAAAATATATTTAACCGGGAAGCTGAAAATAAAAAGCAGTGTTTTCTGCTTGTCACTATAAGAATGCATGACGAATTCATTGTAATCCCAACTTCACAGTTGTCAGCCATCCTACATACAGTGGTCACACAGGCATTCTGATTGTCACTAACAGTACAATCTATGTATTGTTACAAAACCACCAAGTATCATGGCACTACCAAAAAGGGAAATGACAATTATACCTGGTAAGACAAAATATATCAAAAGGTTCATGATGTATTCACCATGCTGTTGGACAACTTTGGCAATGAGGTTAAACATGCTCTTTTGATATGCATTGGGGCATGGAGGGGTGTTTCTTTCCATTTTCATTCTATCTTATAGCCAGCTTTCCTATATATGTCTATAGCTGGCTGTAAAAAAGATAATATGAAAGAGCATTTATCAATTATCAAAATGGAGAACAGGAAAAATAAATTATCCAAGGAGATTAGCTTATGCCAGGCACTGTGCAAACTGCTGAGGATATAGAGTTAGATATGTTAGGCTCTTTATTTTTAAGATGCTCACAATCTATAGAAATAAAAGCTCTAATGTAAGTGTGACTTGTGCAGAATGGAGTTGCATGTGGCATGTTGTAGTAATATAGAGACATGCAGGAGTTAGGGGATGCTTATTTGATGAGATGAGAACTGTTGCTATATAATCCAGAAGAATATTGGTGGCACAAGGCATTTTAGGAACAGGAAGTAACCAGCTCAAAGCCACTGAGGCAAGAATGAGTGTGGGGTTTCAAGGAACTTGTGGTTCTATGTCAGAGTTTTGAGTCAGGGTAGTAATAGCAAAAGATGATGCAGATAGAGCAGGCAGGTTCAGGTCAGAAAGATTTTCTAAGCCACATAGAAGACCCTAAGTTTTGAAAATAACATGATACCAGTATAAAAGCAATGAACATATTTACAGAAAAGTGTTGTAGCAGCGTGGCAAATAGGATAAGAATAATATTAGAATTATATCCCTTTGGTTAAATGCTGTAATACTGTTACTCAGCTTTTATTCCCTTAGATGATTCCTATGAATGTTGCAAGAGGAGGATGTTAAATTACACAGGAACAGATCATCACTATCTCCGTAACCATGGACAAATAATACATCTCTCAAAAGCAAGTGAGATTCATGTCTGCCTCCAGGGACACTTCTCGCTAGATAAGGGCAGTGCTATAATGGCACTCATGCGATAGAAAACCATGCTGCACATGAAGACTTGTGGTGGAAAGGCATTTTCGACAGTTGGAAAACAGAATGCACCTTCCAGTGTTTGATCCAGGAATACAGTCCCAGGAGCTGCCAAAGAAGAAAAGCCTTCTGGCACTCTGTGGGTAAGGTCTCTGATTATTGCTTCTCGCTTACTTCAAAGATGTCCACCATTATCTGAAGCTCACATATCCGGATTGAACTCAGACCAAATCAAGAAATAAACTAGCCGATTAAATTGTAGAAAGTTGTATTGAATATGCTCAAAGCTTTGGGTTTCAGAAGTCCCTGAAAATGATGAAATGTGGCATGAAGACATTTGGAAACTACTAATACGATCCCAACACTTTTACTTCACTAATTGTCTTAATACTTACAGAAAAGGGGAATGGACTTGTTCCAAATAGTTCCAAAAGACTGACCTAGAGTATGTGAAAGGAAATTACAGGGAAGTAACTTTTGTTTTAAAATAATAAAAATATTTTTAAAACTTAAAGCTTTCCAATTTTATAAAGTAGTAAATTTTCTGTGGTTGGTAGTGTTTAGATTAGATGTATATTTGTCTGAGTATTGGCTCCAGGCTGTGGGGAAAGCTTTCTATATTTTTCCAATTTTTAAACAATTTTTGTTCTACTGAAGCAAAGTGAACATATCCGTGTAATTGACATGTAGTTCTAGAAATAAGTATTGCGCATGAAGATGTAAAAGTGAGAAAAAGAAACTGTAAAACCAATAAAACTTTTCTAAAAGGTTAATAGATTTGATGAAAAGTCTGTCTTTACCCTGAGACTAATTTTTGCCTCTATTTAGCTATTCAAATCCCCTTTTTATTGTAAAATAATGTTTGTAGATTTTAGGTTTTATTGGTTGCTGTTTCTATTGTCATTAACTTACCAAAATGGATGAGTTATCGAAACAACATTTGTTTCTCTGGACATTGCCTGAAATGCATGTCTTTCTTCAGCCATGAAATACTAAAATGTAGAAAAATATCTATGAGAGTTAACTGAAAAGGTACTGATTCATTGAATAGTAAGGAATGGACAAATTTAAAGTTTGTTTCCAACCTGGAAATAAAACCAAATAAATAAAATTTTATTCTAAGCTTTAAAATTTTTCTCTTTAGTGTCTCTGTTTAAAAGAAAATTTTTTTCTACCTGTTTATCTTTCTAGGAGAGAGTAGATCTAAAGTATGTATTTATATTTATTTTTATTTAGCAAATGCATTTTCTCCTTTTTACAAATTTTAGCCTGTGTAACTCAAGAGATGCTATTTTTAATGTGAAGTAGTTTATGACTTCATATTTAAAAAAAGAACTGCAAACAAATTAAATTAGGACATTTGCAGCTATTGCTTGAATAAACTATACATCTGAATTTAACACAGTAAATATAATAGTTTGTGAGAAAATAAAGATGGATGTATTTTGTTTCTAAGTGAAAAGTCTATAAAAATTTATAAAGGATATTATGTATATTAAAGTGACAATTTATTATCTAAAAAATTAATATTTTCTGCTTTGCCATAATTTTAATTTGTCAGGAAATTTTACAATACAAGATAGAATCATTGCAAATTGATTACTGCTCCTGGAAAAGCAACTCAAAACCACACTATTGATAACAAATTAGCTGCATTATTTTTGCTTACAGAAAGATGGGCATTTGCAGAATGATGGTTAAGCAGAACTGACTGTTTGCCCAATCAAAAACTCTGTCTGTCATGCTTTATCTTGCAGCCTTGAATAACGTCCTCATTTTTCAAAACTTTGTTATTACGTGCCTGCTCAAATCCAGAAATACAATTGTGTTCTCTTTGCCAGTTTGCTACAGATAAAAAGGAAAAGCTACCAATCTAAGTCTAGATAACAGGTACATAACTTATGAATCTATTATTTCTCATGATGGTAAAATAGATCAGAAAGAGGCATCCAGGAAAGGAGGATATTGGACATATGGTAAGTGATTTAAACAGATAAGACACAATTTTGTATCATGTGCAACTAAAGCCTCAGAAATATTTTTCAAAGACTCTGTCTAAAGTCATTGAAAAAAGAAAAATGAAAGAAGAATGATAGTAATTAACACATGTTTATTGAACATAGCCTATGCAAAATTCTGAGAATACAAGGAAGAATACACCAGAAACAACTGGGAAATGAGCTCACGTGCTGTTAAAATTATGAAAACTCCCCCGTAGCTCTACTGATATGCAGTCTTTGAAATTACTCCTGGCCTGCCCATATAACACACTTCTTTACTTTGTAAGTGATCAAAGAGAATTTAAATTGAAATGACATATATTATTTATAATTATTAAATCATCCAAAATTAAATATAAAATTGTTCCCTGCTGGAGAGCTTGTAATAAAAATGCAGCAATTATACATTTTATGTGGTGTTACAGATTGGTACAATCCTTCTGAAAGGTTATCCAAAAAAAGCCTTTAATGAACAATACATTGTTCATATTTTTTTAAACAGTAAAGGATTTCTTGCTCCTAAGAATTGATTTGGAAAAAAATAAATTCCTCAGGGAAAAAAACACATAAATTATGATGCCCAATGCAAAAAAAATTTTAAAATAAGATTATTGTAAATGCAATAAATAGGAAGACATTAAGAAAGTTATAGAACACCAGTTCAGTGGAATATAACATAATCATAAATATTTTTTTACAAAAATAATCTGACAAATTTCTGGAGATATTTATTATAGTGACCTCTTCTGGCAATGGTGGAACAGTTTGTAGCAGACTAACACTTTTACTATGATTTATGAAAGTCAAGAAAAAAACCCCATGAAAATCTGTAAGATGTTAGAGAATTTCGAAGCTACCAGGATATGAGGGGCCAAATCAAACAAAGAAGGAAAATTCATTGAAGTGTTTCCAACTTTCTGCCTTGTTTTTTCCTCTTAATGCATTTGCCCATTTTCAGTAAGGGTCAAGAGGTCAAGAGGCCAAGAGGCCAAGACGCCAAGGAAATGGCCAGAGTAGATGCTAACAGAGAAGCCACTTGAGTTTCAAGACAACCTCTTCAGTATGGAAAGATAAAAATTTGGTTTGCAGTTACCAAAGCAACCCGGGGTTGAAAAAATAAGATCTTGGAGAGTAGAAAGGTGCAAATCAGTCACCTTGACACTGAACACATGTTTAACCACCAAAACATTTACCACTGCAGTTGTAAATGGCAAGTAGCTAAGAATTATGTCGAAAGTGACTATAAAATAGAGACAAGTTTTTGGCAGTTTTCTGATGCTGAGAAAAGAAATGGAGTTTAGGAGCCACCAAGAAGGAGAGCTCTAAAATACAACCCAGGCTGTCAATTGATAATTCTGGAGAGCTTTCCTCTAGGAAGATGGCAGAAAAGAGTTTCAGCCAGACTGTAAGCCAGCTTCAAGTCAATTCAGGCATGATTAGATCTAGGTGATCTGTTCTTTGTTACTCATCAGACTAGACGTTAAATCCACTCTAGAGAGGGATAACTTTATCCCGAGCCTTTGAAAAATATATTTTGACATATCAAGAATTAGGATCAAGAGAAATGATATATGGTAAAAACAAATCCAGACTCTTCAGAGGATTATAATAGGATTCAGACTTGCAAACAATGTTCACAATGTCCACAGTGTAAACAACAACAATGGAAACAAAAACTCAAAGCAGAAAAATGCAATCAATTTTCAAGAGAAAAAACAAAATGGAGGATACCAAGAAGACCCACATGTTGAAATTAGCCTTCAAGGACTTTTAGTAGCTATTATAACCATGCTCATTGATGAAAAATAAATATTACTGATTTCTTATTAGAAACTATAGAACCAAGATGATAACCAAATGACATTTTCAGAGTGTTAAAAGAAAAATAATTCAACCTAGAATTCTACATGCAATGAAAATATTATTTAATACAGTAGGCAAATGAAGATATTGTTAAAAAATAAGATAATTTATTGCTGGCAGATGTACACTACAAGAAATGCTAAAGAAGTACCTCAGATTGACAGGAAATGATTAGATGGAAATTTGACTCTTTAGGAGGAAATGGCAAACAGCTTCAAAATTTGTTAAGTATCTGGGTGATTGTAAATGTATTCTTCAATTTCCTTTAAAATACATGCATTATTTGAAGCAAAATTATGACGTTTTCTTTTGTAGTTTATAATATATGTGACATATTAGATAATTACAGCATAAACAAGGAAGGGTGATCTACATGATTACAGAATTTCCACATTTTTAAATGAAATACTATAATATTAGCCCTAACTAGACTGTAAAACATTATTAATGTTTCTTGAAATACCTTGAAAAACCACCAAAATAACAATACTAAAAGGCATAACTAAAGTACCAATAGAAAAATTAAACTAGAGTTCTAGAAAACATATTTAAGCAATGCAAAAGGCAGGTCAGGAGAAACAGAGACCAAAAGCACAGAGTGAGGTTAATGTTAATCAGTAAACAAACAATCATCATGTGTAAATTTGATCATGTAATTAATTGTTTAAACTTTAATGTAGTAAACACTCTAAAATTCAGAGATTGTTAGAATGGATTAAAAAAAAGCAAGATCCAACTATTTGTTGTCACAAGAGATGCATTTTAAATATAGACAGAGGGCGGCTGAATAGAGATGGAACAAATACACAATGCAAACAGCAAGCAAAAGAAGTCTAGAATCATTATATTAATATGAGATAAAATAGACTTCAAAATAAGCAGTGTTACAAGAGAGAAAAAAGGGACATTTTACAATGATAAAAACGTCAATACAAGAGGATGAACTAAAAGTCATGTATCTATATATGTATATATACACATACAAATTGCATCTTTGGGTCTTCATTTCCTTATGAAGATCTGGTGACACATAAAACTTAAGTAAATTTGTATACTTTTTCCTGTTAATCTATCCTATGTCAGTTTCTTTTTATTAGGCTCGGCTGAAAAACCCAGAGAGGGTAGAGGTAAAATTTTGCTTCTCCTACAATATGGTTGAATCTATTGATAATATATCATGTCCATGGATTGAAAATTTCAACATTATAAAAACGTCCATTGTTTCCAAATTATTCTATATATTTACTGTAATCCCAATCAAAATTACAGTAAGATTTTATTTTTTATGAAAATGACAATTCTGAAGTATATATACATGGAAATGCAAAGAGCAAACAACAGCCAAGACTATCTTCAGGATGACAAACCTCTATGCCTAACATTGTCACTAATCAAAGTTTAATGTATTTAATGTAAGAGCTGCAGTCATAAATAGAGTGCCGTGTTGGTGGAAGGACTAACAGACAAATGAAATAGAGTCCAAAAAAACTGACTGACACATATGTTCATAAGATGACACTAGTACAATGGAGAAATAATGTTTTTTTAAATGAAAAGGTCCTGGGTCATCTGCATAACAAATAGCACAGCTTGAATTCTACCTCAAATCATACACAAAAATTAACTCACAATGTACTATTTATATAAATGCAAAGAATAAACTTGAAGTTTCTGGGTGATAGCATGGGAAAATATCTTTATGACTCTGAGATAAGCAAAGACTTTTTAAACAGAATGCAAAAAGAATGTAAAAACATATTGGAGTTCCTTTATATGTTATTTGCTTCTTGTCCCTTACTGTGTTTAGGAGTCTTTCTTTACCTTTGACCTTTGGGGATTTGATAATTAAATGTGTTGAAGTAGTCTTATTTGGGTTAAACCTGCTTGTTCTATCACCTTCTTGTACATGAGTGTTGATATCTATCTCTAGGTTTTGGAAGCTCTCTGATATTATCTCTCTGAAAAAACTTTCTACCCTGATCTCTCTATCTCCTCTTTAAGGCCAATAACTCTTAGATTTGCCCCTTCGATGCTATTTCCTGTATCTTGTAGACACGCTTCTTTCTTTTTATTCTTTTTTCTTTTGTCTCTTCTGCTTGTGTATTTTCTAATATCCTCTCTTCAGATTCACTCATTATTTCTTCTTGATCCATTCTGTTGTTGAGAGACTGATTCTTTCTTCAGTTTGTCAATTGAATTTTTTGACTACAGAATTTCTGCTTGGTTCCTTTAAATTATTTCTTTTTCTTTGTCAAATTTACCTGATAGAATTATGAATTCCTTCTCTGTGTTACCTTGGATTTTCTTGAGCTTCCTCAAAACAGTTATTTTGAATTATCCATCTGAAAGGTTACATATCTCTTACTGTGGAATTGGTTTCTGGTATCTTATTTAGTTTGTTTGGTTAGGTCATGTTTTCCTGAATGGCCCTGGTGCTTGTGGATGTTTGTCAATGTTGAGGCAATTAAGAATTAGGTACTTATTCTAATATTTGCAGTCTGGGCTTGTTTCACCTGTCCTTTAGAAAGCCTTCCAAATATTTGAAGGGAATTGAATGTTGTGACCTAACTCTTGGGTCACAGCAACTATATCTGCATTAGCAGGCATCCTAAGCCTACTGAAGTTGTGACTCTTTCAAAGAGTCACAGAAGTTCTTCCTTGGTAGTCTTAGGTAAGAGCCAGCAGAATTTCCTGGATTACCAGGCGGTGTTTCTTGTTCTCTCCTTACATTCCCCCAAACAACTGGAGTCTTTTTCTGCATGCTGAGCTGCTTGGAGTTGACAGAAGGGTGATGCAATCACTCCCATTGCCACCACTGCTGGGATCGTGCTGGGTCACATCCGAAGCCAGCACGATACTGGGTCTCACCAAAGGCCTGTGGCAATTACTGCCTGGCTATTGTTGATGTTCATTTAAGGTCCAAGGGCTCTTTAGCCAACAGGGGGTGAATCCTGCAGGGTCTGTGTCTTTCCCTTCAGGGCAGCAGGTTCCTTTCTGGCTCAGGGTGGATCTAGAAATGTGCTGTGGGAGCTATGGCCGAGAATTGGAGACTTTAGGAGTCTGCTTGATGCTTTATTTTACTTTGGCTTAGTTGGTACCCAAGTCGTAAAACAAAGTCCTTTTGACTCTTTCTTCTCTTTTCCTCAAGCAAGAATCTTTACCCATGGCTACTACAGCTAGGAATGTGCTAGGTCACACCTGAAACCAACACAGTACTGAGTCTTACCCAAGGCCTATCTGAACTACTTTCTAGCTACTGCTGATGTTTATTCAAGGTCCAGTGGTTCTTCAGTCAGCAGATGATGAATCCTGCCAGAACAGGGTCCTTCCCTTCAGGGTAGGAGTCTCCCTCTGGCCCAGGGTGGATCTCCAAATGACCTCTTGGAGCTAGGGCCTAGAATGGGTGCTTTAGGAGTTCATTTGGTGCTTTACTTTACTGTGGCTGAGTTGGTATCCAAGTTGCAAGACAAAGTCTTCTTTACTCTTCCCTTTCCTTTGCCCAAGCAAAAGGAGTCTCTGCAAGAGCTATGAGCTGCATTGCCTGGATTTGGGGAAGGAGTGACATAAGCATTCCCTTGGCTGCCCCAGCTAGTGTATCACTGGGTCACATGCACAGCAAGTCCACAGCACCAGGACTTGCCCCGGAATTGTAGTCCTTGTGGACTGGACTGCCTTTCAAATTTATTTAGTACCCCAGAGCACTTTAGTCTGTGATGGTGGGGATAGCTGGAACTCAAGTTCCAACTACTGGAATGAACAATTCTTCTCTGTCTGGGGCAGGTCTAAATGTTCTGTCCATGACTGAATTCTGCCCTGAGTCGCTTTCCACTGTGACAGGGCAGCACTGGATTCCAATGCAAAGGTCTGCCATTACTTTGTTCTCTCTCTGCCAAGGGTTTGGGGGTAAGAGTGGATGTAGGCAATTCAAGACTGTCTTTCCTATCCTCTTCAGTGCCTCTTTCCTTGATATGATGTGAAAGCCCAGTATTGTAATTGCTCACTTGATTTTTAGCTCTTATGAGGGTGTTTTCTTGTGTAGATAGCTGTTCAGTTTTGTGTTCCTGCAGGAAGATGGTTGCTCGAGGGTTTTATTTGAATCTTGCTCCACCTCTTGCTCTCCATTTTAATTTACTTAACACTAACAACAAAGCAAAAGACTGATAAAGTAGACGACCTTAAAAGTAAGGCCTTTATTTCTTCAGAAGACACTCTTAAGAGAGTGAGGAAGCAAACCACACAGAAGGAAAAAAATGTTTGTGATGTAAAAAAATGAAAAAAGATTTGAACCCAAAATTAAAAATAAGAACAAAATCAAAAATTAAAAATACTTCTACAAATATTTAAGAAAAAAGACAATAAATCAAATAGAAAAATGAAAAGGATTACACATGTACCCAAACAGCTAAAATTAACATGATCCATGAGACCAAGTGTTGGTGAAGATGTGGAAGGCCTGGAACTCACATACACTGCTGGTGGAAATGTCAATGGGTATAACCATTTGTGAAACTGTTTCATAAAATGAACTATAGCTGAAAATATGCGTATCTTAACCCAGAAATTCCTTCCCTAAGTATCTTCCTAACTACTTAGAAATGTATTCATATTTGCAGCTAAGCCATGCACAAGAATATCCAATAAAAGCATTACTTTTAATAGCCTCAAGCTTGAAATAATCCAAATGTCCAGATATTTAAATGAGAAAATGACTTTTTTGCTAATATCATGTAATATTATTTGGTAATGTTAATAAACAAACTGCTCCTACATGCAAAACATGTTTGAATCTAATTTGCATAATGTTGAGCAAAACAGGCCAGACACAAGGGTATCTACTCTGTGATTTCATTTACATACATTTTAAAAATAGACAAAACTAGTTAATAGTGATAGAGGTCACTATATAATGGTTAACCTCAGAGTCAAGGATTGGGCATAGGGGAATTTGATGGTGTTCATTAATTGAATTTTTTGGGGGGGTGGGGCGGTGGTGAGACAAGAGTCTTGCTCTGTTGCTCAGGCTGGAGTGCAGTAGTGCGATCTTGGTTCACTACAACTTCTGCCTCCCCCATTTGAGCAATTCTCCTGTCTCAGCCTCCCGAGTAGCTGGGATTACAGGTGTGCTCCATCACGCCTGGCTAATTTTTGTATTTTTAGTAGAGACGGGGTTTCGCCATGTTGGCCAGGCTGGTCTCCAGTTCCTGGCCTCAAGTGATTTGCCTGCCTCAGCTTCCCAAAATGATGGGATTACAGGTGTGAACCACCGTGCCTGGCCTGCTAATTAAATATATGGAATAAAAAGATGTGTGTTTTCTACAATATGGACAGTTTATAGGTTAACAGGTATCGAATGCTTTTCTTTACTCTGGTTCTCAAAAATAATCATGAGTATATTTAGTGAACTAAAGGTTTTCCTTTATTTTTTGACAATACAGTTTTGTATTGTTTGTCTATCTGGCTTCAACCCCTTGAGAATTCTCTCCAGGGCAGTGAGGGCATACTATGAAACTTCTATATGTGGAATTCTAAGGATTCTAAGAGGAATCTCCCACTTTTTTTTGTTTTTCACCAGTTACTCTTCTTTTGGATCTTTCTGATTTCTGTCTCACTGCCTAAGAATTTGAGTTTGGAGTCTTATCTATAATTTCTTTTATATTCTTGATTCTGGCTACATACTTGGAAGACAATCTCTTACATCAACTTTGTTCCAAGTTTAGACTCTCTGATTGATTGCTAGTTTCAAAAATAACAAAAACTAGATTACATCTATCTCTATATCTATGCCTGTATTCACACTTATCTCCATATCTATATTATCAGTCTATCTATATCCTGTAGGCAAAAACTCAGTTAAAAATCAAGATATGGAAATAGAAAAATATTTAGAAAACTAGACAATACTCTGTACCAATTTCTTGATTTTGTTCCTCTCTGTAATTTACTTTTATTTATCACTATATATATATATATATAGCTTTAACTATGTAACATTTAGATATTTTAAAGCCTCTGAATTTAATCATTAAAGTTTTGGGAAGGAAGAAATGAACTGACTCTGTTTTTATCCCAATGCCAAATTCCCTCAGAGACAATATGATTGGTGCAGTAGAGTCAAGTATTCACTTTGCACTAATCAGCTCTGAAAGAATTAAGTAGTAAGTACCTAGAATAAGGAGTAGGTAGTAGAATAAATTTCCTGGAGGTAAAAAGCTGCCTGTATTGGGGGATGCTGTTGAGGAGGTATTTGTCAGGAAAGGGAGAGAGTAACTGACTGTTGTATTAGAGAGACACCTCAGTTATGTCCTGTAGCTCTGAACCCTACAGCTTGTGAGTTGTTCCTTGACATGGCTGGACTCAGCTCCATATCCAAGAACTCTTAGCTAAGTGTAGTGCCTCTCTGCAGAAAGTTTAAAAAAGGACAAATCAGTGAGCTGCTAAATTTATGTAATGTTTATATCATCAGGCACCTGAGGTATTAAGCATTATTAAAAATGAAATGATACAGCTGATAGGATTTTGCCACTAAAAACTATGGTTTCCAGCTTCAATTGAGCCTGACAATTTTTCTAAATTATGATTATCTCCTTCTTTTGTTTTTCTTCTACATGCTTCCTTATTTAAAAAACCTACTATTCTGCACACCATACCCCTTCCGCCTACCATCTACATCACCTCTTCTTTTTCAATGCAGATAATTTTGCCTCTGATTTCATAGAGACAACTTAGAATATTGGGAATGATCCTTTTTAACTTCCTGTGTCCCATCTATAAGCACCTATTTATGTACAAATGTCAGTTTCCTTATTCAAAACTATCACATTCCGTATGCTCTCTATGTGATATCCCTTGTATCCACCAGGGTATAGAATTTACACCAATGATTCTTTCCTCTTTCTAACATGCATTTTCATGTTACATCTTCTATTGTTCACATTGACCTTATTTTAATAACAAAATTTAAAAATTCCTAAACATTCTTGACTCTATGCTCATCTGGTTATTAGTTTCTTTTCATCCTGCAATTCTTCAGTTCTAAGACCTTTACAAGGATAATTTATGTTTACAGTTTCTTCTCCTTTGCTTCTGTACTAGCATGGCTATGTAAAATATGATTCCAAACTTAGTGGCCTATAACATCTAGAATATTTAATCTGCAACTTGAGAAGGGCTCCACAGGGACAGCTTATGTCTATTTTCAATGTTATCAGCTAGAGGAGCTGAGAGGTTATGGATGAAAACCATTCAAAGGCTTGCTCACTTAAGCAGTTGGTGTTGGCATTACAACTGAAATGATAGCTAAGTCTGTTGGCCAGGATATCTATACATGTACTCTCCATGTGGTCTGAACTTTCTCAAAATGTGGATGGTGAGTTTCAAGAACGAGAGAGGGATGTCAGGGAATATGGGGGGAGATGCACACAACATTTATTTCCTTTTATGATCTAGACTTGGAAGTCATACAGCGTCGTGTCTGCTGCATTCTGTTCATTAAGGCAGTCACAAAACCCTGCCTAGGTTCAAGGAAATAGGAAACAGCCTCCACCTATGATGGTGTGTAGCAAGGTTCTGAAAAATTTGGGATCAGCAATATTGCTGTGTTCACTTTTGGAAAAAGACAATCTACCAGAACTTTACATTTTCCTTCAACCTTTGGCAATCTGCTTACAGTCTTTCCACTTCAATGAAACTGGTCTATAAACATCACAAGTGACTCAATTGCCAAATCATATGATCTTTATTTTGCCCTAGGGTTATTTTACTTATACCTGCAACATTTGCCATGGTTTACCACTTGCTTTTCTTGATACATTTCCACTTTGGTTTCATTGGCATTAGTATCTCCTTAATTCCCTTGTACTACCTAGTTATGCCTTCCCAGTCTCCATTTTAAGTACTATTTCTTCTACCTATATTTTATATTTTGATATTTCTTTATGTTCAATTCTAGATCTCTTCTCATTAATCTATCTAGTCTATATAGGCAATCACATACAGTCTCATAACTTAATCTGCCTATTATATGTAGATGACTCATGAATGTTCTGAACTCCAACTTAAAACCAATGTAAGAAATTGCATAATAAATACCTGTGATTTTATGTTCCAGAGATAACTCAAACTCTACTTCTTCAAAATTAACCTTATCCCATTCACTTAGCCTTTCTTACATCCTCTCCACACTCCCAACATTCCCCTACCAGGGTCTACTATTGTATTTGTAAAAATACTATTGTATTTGATAAAAATCATCCCTTGGGAAGTTGGGTATCATTCTTCATTCCCTCCTTTTCTATATTGCAGCATATATTAGTATCTTTGTTCCATTACTTCTGGCTTCTCATAATCTCACACATTTTGCTCTCTGTTGTTTCTGTGGTTGACTTGGTTCAAGCAATTATCATTTCTCTCATGGACCATTTAAATAGTCTTGTAACTGTTTTCCTTATTGTGCCCTCCAATTCATCCCCCACATAGCAAGCAGAATGATCATTTAAAATACAAAATGCAACATAGTACTCTTCTGACAAAATTCTTTAGTGATTGTCCATTGTCTACCACAATATGAAATCTGAAATCCTTACATGGAATAACAGATTTTCAAGCTGTGGGTATGACCCCCCCAGTTCAAATACAATTTTTCATCTAGTCAAAGAAGTAACAGTGGCTACCATTTACAATGCACGATGTGTAGACTACATTCATTATCTCATCAAAGCTTTACATAGCATTCTTTTAATTGGAAATTAATAAATATCTATATAATAAATAATTTTAATATATATTTTATAATTAATTTATTGTTATTGCAATTTTACATGAGAAAACATTGAGATTAAGAAAAGTAAAGTTGCTGGCTTATAGTCTTGAAACCAGTTAGTGGTATAGCTGGGTGGGATTCAAAAACAAGGTAGCCTACTGTTGGAGCCCAGAATTCTAACCTACACATTACGGCCACCATGAACTACTTGAAGTTCTCAGAATGTGATAAGAATTTTAATCCAGGAATTATTTATATCTAGGTTACAAAAGAGAACTGAATCACATTTTATTTTAGTTTCCACACCTTGTATTCAAAGGAAATTTGTCACCCAATATTTTATCATATTTTAGACAGTAGATCTAAATTCTACAAGTGAGAAGTGAAAGTAGAAGGGCTTCTTTGCATTTTCACAATATTTAATGTTGGAAACTTTGAATATAAATTGAATTTTTCCCTGACAATTAGTTGACGTTTTTCCAGCCTTTACAATGACATAAACAGTACTTGATATGTTTTTCTTAAATAACTAAATGAAGGCAAGAAATTTTTTAAGATGACAATTACAATGTCATGAAATTTATTTATTTTTCTTCTGGGGGAGACAGACTCACAGCAAGCTTTTTGTACAGAGAAAAATAAACAATGCATTCTTTGTTGAAACTGAAGGTTTTTCAGTGAATTGAAAATATGCACATAACTAGGGTATGCATATTTATGCTGTTTGGAGGGTGCTCCATGTCATTTTATTAGGGAAACCAGATATAAATGGATACTGCTATGGTTTGGATATGATTTCTTTGTTTCCCCTGAAACTCGTGTTGAAATTTCATCCCAAATGTGGTTGTATTGGGAGGTGGAACCTAGTGGGAGTTTTTTAGGTCGTAGGGGGGATCCCTCATGAGTAAGTACATAAACACCTTCCTGCTGGAGTGAGGGAGTTCTTGCTCACTAATGGGAATGGATTAGTTCTTGAGAAAGTAGGTTATTAAAAAGTGTCTGGCTTCTTCGGTTTCACTCTCTTGCATCCTGTCTTGCCATGTGATGTCTTTACACCTACCTGCTTCCCCTTTGAGCTTCTCCACCATGTGATGATGCAGCACAAAAACTCTTTCCAGAAGTCAGGCCCATGCCCTTGAACATCCCAGGCTGCAACATTGTGCGTGAAATAAACCTCTTTTCTTTATAAATTACTGTGTCTCGTGTGTTCTATTATAATAACACAAGACAGGCTAAGATCGGAGATAATAAGAAATCTTTGTGAGTTTTTCTCTTGACCCTTCTTATAATTGCAACAGTGGTTCAAATACCTATGTTCAGTTCAGAGGTGGACATGTACCTGTATTGGAAATACTGAAATATTTAAATGTTCATCTTCTGTGTGTCCTATTTAACACATACTAAAGTAACTTCTTTATGCTTTTGTTCTTGATAAGATATATGAGTCCATAATCAGCCTTTGCAGTAAAAATGAGTAGTAATAAAAAATCTCACTAAAGCTTGATCTGAGTTATGTCTTACTTTCCTAGCTCAGCACTGGAACACCTTCCTTTGTTTAATAATCTCTTAAATAACTACTCCGCTGCTAACAGTTCTTTCTCTAGCCTTGGTGCTAAAAGCATCTGTAGTTTATGTTCAAAAATTTTAGCCTATTTTAAAGGAGATAAATCATTTTTATTGTAAACATAGACAAAGTCAATTAGCTTCACTGAACTTCAGTTTGTTTTACAGTAACATGGAGTAATAATAGCAACCTCATAAGTTTGGGTGAGTGTCTATGCTCTTCTTGGTGCATAATGAACAAATTGTGAATATCCACCTGTAAAGTTATGATTATTGTGCCCAACAATTCTATATTTTAAAAAGGTTCTTATTTAATAGCTATTTTCTATGTTAAAAACTGAAAACATTTGGAATATTTTTTAAAATTATGAAACTTTAAATTTAATATTAAGAAGACATCTCTTATTTTCTCATCTATAAAATGGGGATAACAATATCCCATACATAGGATTGTTGTAGAGATTTATTGAAAAATGACATATGAACCCCTAAGAAGAGCACACAGCTCATGGTAAGCACTGAGTAAACATACTATTATTATTAACATTGTGTAACCAAGGTCTACAAGCAAGCATTTGGAGGCAGCAGGGACCAATACAGGAAATAATTTGTTGTTCTTATTACATGAGGTTAGTTGGTTTTCTCCAGTGAATATGCCCCAAGGTATTGGGTATGAACATGCACTAAAGATTTGGCTAGCAAATATAAAGAAGTATTTCCTTTTTTTCCATTCACTTTATTCACTCCAGAAATACATTTTTAAACATTTCCCAAATATGGTGGTTTTGATGGGTGTTAGTCCAGTTAATTTGACTTTGTAAGAAAAATGGAATTTCCCAATTAGAAGAAAACAATTCACCAAGTAGGAGACTTGAAAAGAAAAAGAACTTCAAGGATTATTTATTTATAAACTTAAATGCTGTTTATTAGGTGCCATACATTGTGCCTTAATCATATTAAATAATTTAGTGATCATAATACATGATGGTGCTAATCTCTACTGTTTCCATTTTACATACAGGAAAATTAAGGCATGCAAGGACTGAATGAAAATTTCAGTGTCCCACTGCTAATACGCCTGAAGTTGATTTGATTACAAGCAGTCTGAATCCAGAGCCCTTGCTGTTAAGCATGACGTAGGCTTTTTCCAGAAACTTTTGATATTTTCTCCTACATAGCTCCTTTCTGCATTCTGGTCAATGTTTCATTTTTTAGTCAGTTGCCTTACAAGACTCATGCCATAGACACAATCTCCATGTGAGGACATTAACTTTTCTCTCTTATCATCACTTGGCCAGGCAAGTGTACTTAGAGAAAAGCATCTAGGCTTGAGAATAAAAATTTTGATATTGTTCTTTTTGCATTGTCCACAATTCATTATTTTTTGTGCGTATTTCACAAAGGAAGCTCTGTGGTTAAATAAATTTGGGAAAAGCTAGGTTAAACAAACTGAAATAGAATTTTTAAATCAGATGATTTTGCAAACATTTTAATACTATATATAGGTACTATATATAGGGATTCTTCACAGATGGATATAACAAACATTATTTCACAAAATTATTATAATTATTTTTGAGACAGGGTCTCACTGTGTCACCTAGGGTGGAGTGCAGTGGTATAATCATAACTCATTGTAGCCTCAAACTTCTGGACTCAAGCAACTCTCTTACATTAGCTTCCTGAGTAGCTGAGACTACAGCCATGCACTACCAAGCCCCCAAAAATTTTCAAAGTTTTTTTTTATTATTATTTTTGAGAGACAGGGTCTCACTATATTTCCCAGGCTGGTCTCAAACTCTTGACCTCAACTGATCCTCCTGCCTTGGCTTCCCAAAGTGCTGGGCTGACGGGCATGAGCCACTGCTCCCAGCCCCACAAAATTGTTTTTATAATAATTCTTCTTATTAAAAAATTTACACAACCAATACTTTGACAAAAAAAAAGATTTTGGAAATGCTTTGTGACTTACTTTATCTCAGGGCCATATTTTTTTAATTTTATAAAGAAGAGGTTATTTCATATGATTTCACCTATATAAAAATTTTGTAATTATGACAAAAAATAAAATAGCTTGTATTGACAATCATTTTAATTCATTGCTGTATTTTGACCCATACTATGATCAAATATCTAATTTTTTTCCATTAGGAAGCTGAAAGATCAGTTAGAAAACCGTGCTGAAATCCATATTTAAACTAGCATAGCACATCTTCCTGCAAATTGGTGTCTTATCTCTTAAAGGCAGGAAATCTCTATTACTTATCTTTTTACTCCCTGTGGCTAGCAGAGTTCCTTGAATAGAATAGGTCTGGATGAAATGAAACTAACATTGCAAGCTTTTTCAGAGAATTTTCAAGTGGAAATGTTCACTGAGAGTGTCATCAATATTTTTTCCAGAAACATTGCAATGCTTTTGTAATATACGCTATACATTTCTTAAAACTAATGAAAGCTTGATTGTTGACCAAATACAGAAAAAAAAAAAAATTCATTGGTAAGCAGAAAATGACTTCTGAAGATCTAAACAGAAGTATTTAAAATAAAGTGTTTTGGCCGGGCGCGGTGGCTCATGCCTGTAATCCCAGCACTTTGCGATGCCGAGGCAGGTGGATCACCTGAGGTCAGGAGTTCGAGACCAGCCTGACCAACATGGTGAAACTCTGTCTCTACTAAAAATACAAAAATTAGCTGGGTGTGGTGGTGCATGCCTGCAATCCCAGCTACTCAGGAGGCGGAAGCAGGAGAATTGCTTGACCCCGGGAGGCAGAGGTTGCAGTGAACCAAGATCGCATGACTGCACTCCAGCCTGGGTGAGAGAGTGAAACTCCATCTCAATAAATAAATAAATAAATAAATAAAATGTTTTGCCAGCACAAGACAAGGATGACTTCTCTCACCATTCCTAATCAACATAGTTTTGAAACTTCTGGCCTGGGAAATAAGGCAAGAGAAAGAAATAAAGGGCATCCAAATAGGAAGAGAGGAAGTCAAATTGTCTTTTTTTGTAGATGACATGATCCTATATTTAGAATACCCCATCTTCTGATCCCAAACACTGTTTAAACTGATAAGCAACTTCAGCAAAGTATCGGGATCCAAAATCACTGTGGACAAGTCACAAGCATTCCTGTACACCAACAACAGGCAAGCAGAGAGTCAAATCATGAATCAACTCCCATTCACAATTGCTACAAAGAGAATAAAATACCCAGGAATACAGCTAACAAGGGAAGTGAAGGACCTCTTCAAGAAAAACTATAAACCACTGCTCAAAGAAATCACAGAGGACACAAACAAATGGAAAAATATTCCATGCTAATGGATAGGAAGAGACAATATGCAAATGACCATACTGCCCAAAGTCATTTATAGATTCAATGCTATAGCCATTAAACCACCATTGACATTCTTCACAGAATTAGAAAAAATTATTTTAAAATTCATATGGAACCTAAAAAGAGCTTATATAGCCAAAATCATCCTATGCAAAAAGAAAAAAGCTGGAGGCATCATGCTATCAGACTTCAAGCTATACTACAAGGCTACAATAACCAAAACAGTATAGTACTGGTACAAAGACAGACACATAGGCCAATGGAACAGAATATAGAAAACTCAGAAATAAGACCACACATCTACAACCATTTGATCTTCGACAAACCTGACAAACACAAGCAATGGGGAAAGGATTCTCTATTTAATAAATGGTGATGAGAGAACTGGCTAGCCATATGCAGAACATTGAAACTGGCCACCTTCCTTATATTTTATAAAAAAATTAAATCAAGATGAATTAAAGACTTAATGGAAAACCCAAAACTATAAAACCCCTAGAATAAAATCTCGGCAATACCATTCAGGACATAGGCATGGGCAAAGACTTCATGACTAAATCGTCAAAAGCAATTGCAACAAAAGCCAAAACTGACAAATGGGATATAATTAAACTTCTGCACGCCAAAAGAAACTATCATCTGAGCAAACAGGCAACCTACAGAATGGGAGAAACTTTTTGCAATCTATTCATCTGATGAAGATTTAATACACAAAATCTATAAGGAACTTAAACAAATTTACCAGAAACAAACAAACAACCCCATTAAAAAGTGGGCAAAGGACATGAACAGATGCTTGTTAAAAGAAGACATTTATGTGGCTAACAAATATTTTAAAAAGCTCAACATCACTGATTACTAGAGAAATGCAAATCAAAGCAACAATGAGATACCATCTTATGCCAGTCAGAATGGCAATTATTAAAAAGTCAAGAAACAAGAGATGCTGGTGAGGCTGTGGAGAAATAGGAATGCTTTTACACTCCTGGGAATGCAATTGTACACTATTGGGAATGCAAATGTAAATTCCAACCATGTGGAAGACGGTGTCGTGATTCCTCAAAGATCTAGAACCAGAACTATCATTTGACCCAGTAATCCCATTACTGGGTATATACTCAAAGGAATATAAAGCATTGTATGTTCATTGCAGCACTATTCACAGTAGCAAAGACATAGAATCAACCCAAATGTACATCAATGATGACTGGATAAAGAAAATGTGGTACATATTTACCATGGAATACTATGTAGCCATAAAAAGGAACAAGATCATGTCCTTTGCAGGGACTTGGATGAAGCTAGAAGCTGTTATCCTCAGCAAACTAACACAGGAACAGAAAACCAAACACTGCATGTTCTCACTTATAAGTGGGAACTGAACAGTAAGAACACATGGACACAGGGAGGGGAACAACACACACTGGGACCTGTTGGTGGGTAGGGTTGCGGGAGAGAGAGCATTAGGAAAAATAGATAATGCATGCTGGACTGAATACCTAAGTGATGGGTTGATAGGTGCAGCCTATCAACAAACCCACCATGGCACATGTTTACCTATGTAACAAACCTTCACATGTACCCCAGAATTTAAAATAAAAATTAAAATATAAAATGAAGTGTTTTGGGTTTGTCATTTTCCTGTGTTTTCCTAAACATACAAAATAATTTCTATTAAATGGGATTTTTAATAAAATCAAACAATTCTCTATTGTATTGTGATAACTTTTTCAACTGAAATGTCTCTTGCAATCCAGGAACTTCAGTCTATGGTGTTCAATGCTTTGTATTGAATTTTGACAAACAACATCAAAGATTTGTTTAACAAGTCATATTGAGTTCCTACTGAGTACTTATCCACCCTTCCTTTCAAAGTTCAACATTTCATAGGTCTTAAAGTTAACAGTCAATATTCTGACACCCAATCTGGTTAATGCAGGCCATCATACACATAACGGTCTTTAGTGGAACACAGAAAAACAAGAAGATTGATTTTATTTATATTTATCTCATTGCATAATTAACAGTATTGTTACTACAAATATGGAGATCCTTTGAGATCCGAGTTCATTATCCCTGCAGCCATATGGATCAACGTCCAATATTTGAAAACTGAGATATTTGGAGTAGCTCCATCTCTAAAAGTTATTATGTAAATATGACTGTTAAAGTATTGGGCCACAGGAGAGAGTGGGTATAAAAATTTTTATGTAGCAGTGGTCCCAGGGTGAATTAACCCAGGCAGACAGTGTTGCTTAGGAAAAATGCTGCTTATTTATACCCTCAGGAGGTGCAGATACAGGAGTAAAATACAGGAAGAAAATACCTTCCTCCAGACTGAAATTTGGAGTCTGCCTCTGTTGCCTGTTAACACCCAGGCCCAAGCAATTCTATTTTAATACCCTTTCTCACCATACTGACTTGTTATGTTATATTTAGATATGACTTATGCAAATACAATTTTTCCACAATGGTGGAATATAAAATTCCTTGGAAATATTACCTTTTGTTATATGTAATTTTCTCCTCTGTATCATACGTAATTTTCTTCCCTGTCTTTGCCAATAGTCATGTACCCACACCACTGCTTAAAGATTTTTTTTTCCACAAATATTTTTCAATATGAAATTCTCTGGCTTTAAAACATGAAGCAATGATGACATATACCCAGAAATTAAATGTTTAGCTGTGAACTATGGGTGACTTTACAAGGTCTACAAAAATTTTAAATGCTTGATATCTTCTTTGTTTTAATAGCAATTGTTACATTTCAAAAACAATTATTTGTTGTAGGTTTATATTGTGAATGCCTAAGGACAAAAGTAAATCTCTTCCTAATGTGACCTACTCCCTTAATAAAGATGATATTTATTTCACACTAGTTCTGTATTATCTTTCCAAAAATGTATTACATATACTTTTCCATAGAAAGATATTAGAAGATATCAGAATGAAGTGAAAAGGCCAGTAAGAAATATGTAGTGGTTTATAATGAATTTAATTATAAACTGTAATTCTAGAATTAGGCCCTATAAAAAGATAGAAATGCAGAAAAACTCCTGTCAGAGTAAACCACTTTTCTTCAGATACAGAATATATATATATGTATATATTTGAGATGGAGTCTCACAATGTCACCAGGGCTGGAGTGCAGTGGCCCAATCTCATCTCACTGCAACCTCCGCCTCCCAGGTTCAAGTCATTCTCCTGCCTCAGCCTCCCGAGTAGCTGGGATTACAGGTACCCGCCACTACACTCAGCTAATTTTTTGTATTTTTAGTAGAGACGGGGTTTCACCATGTTGGCCAGGCTGGTCTCAAACTCTTGACATTGTGATTCACCGGCCTCAGCCTCCCAAAACGCTGGGATTGCAGGCGTGAGCCACTGCGCCTGGCCTAGAATCTATATTTTATTTTGAAAATACTTCAAAATTTATAAAAAAAAAAAAACAAAAAAAATTGAAACAGGGCATGCACTATAAATGTATATTTGTAATTTTTATAAAACTTCTGTTGTTTAATCAAGAATTGACAGGAAGAAAGAGTAAATAATAAAGAAAGTTTGCAATAGAAATAAATCTATGTGTGATCCAGATATTGAAGTTGTAAAACAGGACATTACAGCATGTTACTGTGTTCATAGAAACAGAGGAAAATGTGGAGACAACCGGCCTATGTTAAAAAAAAAATATGAAAATACTGTATGTGAGCAATTAATAATGGAAAATAAAAACTTTGTATATTTATTTGAGCAACTAATTAGACCTTGCAGGAGAGAATAATAGTAAATTAGAAGACAGGTCAATAAAAAGTCTGCAAGTTGATGCACAGACAAAAATTTAAAGATGAAATCACATGAGTGAAAAGGACATGAAAAGGTTTAATTTAAATATAGTTAGAGTCACAGAAGGAAGATGAAAAGGAACTGGGGAAAAAGTAATAGTTGAAAAAATATTGGTTGAGAATTTGCCAAAACTAATGATCCATGTCAAGTCAGTGTGATTCAATAATTTCTGTGAATTCTAAGAAAACGTGTGAAGAAAACCATTTCTGCCTAGAAATGGTAAAATCTGCTTAAAAACACAAAGGAAATCTACAACTTTTTCTGTAAGAACAAACAGAAAAGATGTATTATTTTCAAAGGAACATCAATGGGAACGACAGTTCATCAACAGAAACAGTAAAACCAAAAACAAGAAATGGCATCATTAAAGTGCTAAAGAGAAATAACTGCCAACCTCAGATTCTACACAAGGCAAAATTATTAATTATTAAGTAATGTAAAATTAAGTCATTTTAGACAAAGATTTAAATAATTTATTGTCAGCAGACGTGCACTATAAAAAACACTAAAGAGTACTCTTTAGACAAAAAGAAAATGCTCTCAGATGGAATCACACAAATGCAGAAAGGAAAAAAGCATCAGAAATGCTAAATTACAGAAACACAAAGTTTGAGTATATTAGTCAGGAGACAGAAACCAAACCAGTTATTAGAACAAAGAAAATGTGATGTGAAGAATTGTACATTTCAAAGATAACTAACTACCTAAAAGGATAAACGAAGACTTAAAGGGGTCCATAAGTAGTATGTGCATACAAAACAAACATAAAACAGCTGGTATTTCCAGACTGAGAGAATATAGAAAATAGACAAACTGAGAACTCAAGAGACAGCTTCCCCACCCCGAAGCTGAGATGCAGACTTCTTTAAGGAGAGCATGGCTACCACAGCAAATGCTGCCTAACAGCTGTGAAGCAAGATGCCAGAGGTAACAGGTCAGGAATGATCTTTAGAAATGTCCTGTCAGTGCTGGGACTTGTGGGCAGACTAGAGTTGACAAATGGAAAAAACCCTCTAAGCAGGGAGGTGGTTGCCTGAGGGTGTGGCCAGAGCTGCCAGGCAAGCAGTGAATTGGACCTTCTCAGAACCTGCCATGAGGTGGGGAGAAATGGGTTCAGCCATGGCTGCCAAAACAGAGCAAATGGTGCACTTGGAAATGGCCATTGGGTGAGGAGAGCAAGTCTTGAAGGTTTGGTTGAAACTGGTCTGTGAGGTTTGCAGGGTATTCATGCTAAATAAAAACATAGAATACCCCAGCCAGAAAGAGTGTCTCCTTGCTGTTATTGTCCTCTATTGTCATCACAGTGTCCTCTATTGACAAAGTCTAGCATTACTCTAGATGGCAAGGGGAACATTCAGAGGGTGCCACTTGAATTGAGAAAAGCAGGCAAACAGGGTTGGGTTTGGGGCTGAGAAACAATCAGTTGATAATTGGTTTACTAACTATCTATCTTGAGTAGTTTCATAGTATGTGTGACTGCAATGCATGGTAAAAATAGGGTATTAGAAGTTGGGTGTGAAGTAAAAAGAGTTCTGTTCTAAACACTTTACAAAATGGAAAATTAAGGTACAGTCTACCTTAAATTAGTACATTTATTGTACTAATACAATATTTATTGCTACCTCTAGGTATAGTATAAATTAGGACAGTATAAAAGAATATAACTAACAAGCTTAATAGGGAAACAAACACTGAAACATGCTTGATCCAACAAATAGAAGATAAGACATTAATAGGAAAAAAAAAAAAAAAAAAACAAGAGATGGAACAAAGAACAAAAAATAATATGACAAATTAAAATCAAACTAGTTTTTATTATGCATATAAACTAAACATCCAGTTAAAAAGAAAGATTTTAACACTAGAGTCAAGAACATAAAGACAGACTAAGATTGAAAGTAAAGTGATGAAAAAAGATACACTATAAAATCCATGATTAAGAGAAATCCAGAGAGCTATACTAATAGAAAACAACTTAGACTTCAATGTAAGAAGATATTACCAGGGACAAAAGATACTTTTCACAATAATAAAAGTATTAATTCAATAGAAACATACTATTCACAATCTGTATGCAATTAATTACATGGATCCAAAATATCCATAGCAAAAACTGGCAGAATTATAGGAGAAATAGGAAAACCTATAATTACAGCCAGAGATTTTATCATACCTCTGTCAGTAACTGAGAGGAAAAAAACAGACAAAAATTTAGTAAGAGGTAGACACCATAATTAATAAAATGTTTTAATTTACATGTTTAAAACACAGCATCAATGAATGAAGACAATGCATTGTATTCAAATATGCACTGTATTAGTCCATTATCAGACTACTATAAAGATAAAACCTGAGACTGGGTAGTTTATAAACAAAAGAGATTTTAATTGACTCACATTTCTGCATGTCTGGAGAGGCCTCAGGAAACTTACAAACATGGTGGAAGGTGAAAGGAAGCAAGCACCTTCTTCACAGGTGACAGGAGAAAGAGCACAGAGGAAATGCCAAGTACTTATCAAACAAATCTCGTGAAAGCTCACTCACCATCAGGAGAACAGCCTGAGGAAAACTGCCTCCCTAATCACTCCCCACCAGGTCCTCTCTCAACTCTATGGATTACAATGCTAGATGAGATTTGGTTGGGGACACAGAGCCAAACCATATCACTCATGGAACATTTACCAAAAGTGATAGATTATTATGCCATAAAGCAAATCTCATGATAATTCTGAGAATTTGCTGACTACAAAGAACTTAACCTAGTATGGAATACCAAAAAAGATAGCTAGAAAATCCCCAAATGATTTGAAGTTAAGCCACACACTTGTAAGTAACCTATAGGTTACTTAAAAATACAAATTTGAATATATTCAGAATAAATTATTTGAATGTGACATATCAAAACATGAAGAACAGCTAGAGATATACATTTAGATATAAACCCATAAAGTAGAAAATAAGAAAGCCGAAAATTAATGATCATAATCACCTGTCTCAAAGCAGCAAAAAGAACAGAAAATATCACAAAATGTGGCATAAAGCAAATAATGCAATATAGTAGACTTCAATGAAATAAAAACATACGTACAACAAAGGAGGCCCAAAAAGTTGATTGTAAAAATAAATAAAATGCTGACTCTTAGCAAAACTGACCAATTCAAAAGAGAGAATGAACAATCTCGCTTTGAATCAAAGACCTAAATAAATGATGGAATATTGAATATCCATAGATTAGTAAATTCAATATTGTAAAGATGTTATTTCTTCCCCAAAAGAAATAGGCTTATTTATAAAAAATTATATTTGTAAAATATTTGCCAATATCAAATGTTTCAAGGCTACAAAAATTTAGATTCAATACAATCCCAATCAAAAGCCCAAGACACTTTTTGAGGTGGGGTGTTAAAAACTGACAAGCCAATTTCAAAATGTTTATGGAAACCTAAAAGGCCAAGAATAGTAAAGACAATATTTTAAAAGAACAAAGTTGAGCTAGGATTTATACTATCAGGTACACAATCTTAGTACAGTTAGTACATTTAAAACAGTATAGTACTGTGCAAGGAGTGATAAAAGACTGATGAAACAGAAAGCTCAGAAACAAACCCACTTACATACGGTCACTTCACAATAAGTTGACACTGCAATGCAGTGAAGAAAATATGATGGTGTTTTAAATACCTGATGCTAGATTGATTGGTAAAATTAAAGGAGAAAAAAGAAATTTAACCTCTAATTCACATATATAAATATATGATTTGTACAACCAAATGTGAAATTTAACACAATAAATCTTCTAGAAGGTACTGCTAAAAAAATTGTTGTGACCTTGAGATAAGCAAATATTTTAAAAACATGAAAAAAAATTCATCGCAAAGGAAAAGGTAGAAAATTGGACTTCATTAATATTTTAAAAAATCTGTTCATCAAAATCTCCATTGACAGAATGAACAATCCAGCCACATAATAAATAGGAATATTTGAAATACAGACAGGTTATAAAGAACTAAAACCCATGGTATGTACAAAATTTGTATTGTCATAAAACAGAAAGCAGATACTATAGAAATATTAGTGAAAGATTTCAACAAAACGAATATATCCTATCGACTATAAGCATATTGAAAGGTGTTCAACCTCACTAATCATAAGTAAAATACAAATTATATCTTCAATCAGATGCCATTTCATACTCACCTGCAAAATTTTTAAAAATTGACAGTACCAACTGTTGATGAAGACGTGGAGCAACTGCAACTGTCTCTTCCATTACTTGTACAAGTGCAAATTAGATCAACTACTTTAGAAAAGTGTTTTGTAGTATCTACCAAAGCCAAAGATATGCATTTCATAGTCCTGCAATTCTAAACAAAGTTTGAACCTAACAAAAATGAGAACAAAAGATGTATAAGAATGCTCATAGCAGCATTAGCACATTAGTTCCAAACTAGAAATAAATGTTATCAACATTTAATGGTAGAGTAAATATCAACAAAAGAAAGAATGAAAATATTTTATATTGATGCAGTCCAGAAATAACAATGAAAAAATTGCTGCTGCAGGCAACAACATGAAGGAATCATAAAATATTGAGAGAAGGAAGTCAGACACAGAAGAGTACATGTAATCTCACTGTATGCATGTAAATTACAAACACAGACAAAAATTAATTTATCATATGTCTTAGTCTGTTTGCTGCTGCTACAACAGAATACCACAGACTAGGTAATTTATAAACAATAGAAGTTTATGTGACTCGTGGTTTTGGAGACTGGGAATTCCAAGAATTCCAAGAGCATGCTGCCTACATCTGGCAATGTATTTTGTGCTATGTTATCCCATCGAGGAAGGCAGCAGGGGAAGTGAGCATGAGACAGGAAGAGGATGAAGTTCAAACATCATTCTTTTTATCAAGAATTTAGTCTCATGATAACTAACCCATTCCCACAATAACAGCATTAACCCATTCATGAGTGCAGAGCTTATGACCTAATCACCTCTTAAAAGTCTGACATCTGTTTTACTGTTTCAGTGGCACTTAAATTTCAACATTAGTTTTTGAAGTGATATTCAAATGATAGCATTCCTTCCATGGCCCCCCAAAATCCATGACCTTCTCACATACAAAATACTCTTATTCTATACCAGTAGCCCTAGTGTCAACTAGTTCCAGCGTCAACTCAAAAGTTCAAAATCCAGAGTCTCATCTGAATCAGACATGAGTGAGACTCAAGGATCAATTAATCCTGAGGCAAACTGCTCTCCAGTTGTGAGACTGTAAAAGTAACAGTTTAAGTGCTTCTAAATCCAGTGGTGAAACAAATGCAGGATAGACAACCCCCTTCCAAAAGGGAGAAATAGGCAAGAAGAAAGGGTAATTGATCCCAAGAAAGTCCAAAATTCCACAGGGAACACCACTATCTTAATACTCCAGAATAATTTCCTTTGACTTCATGTCCTACATCCTGGGCACACTGTGACTGCTGTTGGGACTTCAAGGCCTCAGGCAGCCATGTCCCTATGGCTTTTCTGGGCTCAGTCCATGTTTCAGCTCTCTCCATTGGAGTCTAATGCCTGCAGCTTTCTCAGGTTGGCATTGCACACTCGTTGCTCTACAGTTCTGAGGTCTTAGTAATGGCCCCACTCTCACAGCTCTATTAAGCATTGCCTTAGTGGAAACTCTCCTACCTCACATTTCCACTTGGCATTGCCCTAGTAGAGTAGGAGGTCTCTGCAGTGGCTCCATCTCTGCAAGAAGACTCCCTGGGCCCCTAAGCTGTCCAGAACATCCTTTGAAATCTAGGGTGAAAGTAGCCATGCCTGCACAGGTCTTGCATTCTGCATTCCTGCAGAATTAGCACCACATGGACACCATCAACATTTATAGCTTGTAACCTCCAGAGTGATGGGTTGAAGTATACCTGGGCCTGCTTGAGCCATGCCTAAGGGGCATGGTGCTGGAATGCAGGAAGAAGAGTCCTGAGGCAGCTTTGGGTAGTGAGTACACAGAGGTTGCCCCAAGCCCATTTTCCCAAAACATTCTGCCCTCCTAGAGCTCTGGACCTGTGAAGGGAGGGATGGCCTCCAAGATCTAAATGCCTTTGGAGTCTTTCTTCCATGGTGCTAATGAACAGCACCTAGCTCCCTTCTAGCCATATGATTCTCTTTAGCAAACAATTACTTGACCATACTCTTAGTATTTTCTCTCAAACATGCCTTTTTACTTTTCACATGTCCAGAATGCAGATTTTCCAAATCTTTTTATTCTGCTTCTCTTTCATTTATAAATTATCACTAAGTCATTTCTTTTCTGTCACATTTCATTGTATGTGTTCACAAGTAGCCACACAGTAGCCAGAATGCTTTGCTCCTTAGATATTTCTTCCACCAGATATCCTAGTTCATTACTCTTAAGTTCTGCATTTCACAGAGTCTGAAGACATGGACACAATTCTGCCAAGTTCTTTGCAACTGTATGACAAGAATACCTTTACTCCAATTTCCAGTACCTTCTTCCTTGTTCCCATCTGAGACCACATCAGAATGGTTTCTTTGTCCATATTTCTACCAACATTCTGGTCATGACCACTTAAGCAACCTCTAAGAAGTTTCAGACTCTTCCTACAGTTCTTTTCTTCTAAGCCCTCACTAGAATTGCCCTTAATGCTCCATTCACCGGAAATCTAGGCTATTTCTAGCTTGCTTCTCCAAATTCTCCCAGTCTCTATCCACTTTCCAGTTCCAAAGCCACTTCCACATTCTCAGGTTTACTTTTTGTTTTGTTTTCTCAATGGCAACAATCTTATTCTCAGTATTGATTTTCTGTTTTCAGTCCATTTTCAGCTGCTGTTACAGAATATCACAGATTGGCTAATGTATAAACAACAGAAGTTTGTTTGGCTCACAGTCATGGAGGCTGAGGAGTTCAAGAGCATGGCACCTAATTCTGGCAAAGGCCTTCATGCTGCATCATTCCATGGTGGAAAGCAGAAGGACAAGCAAGTACATGAGTCAGAGAGGATGAAGGCCAAACTTCTTCCTTTTATCATGAAATTACTCTCAAGAAAACTGATCTACCCCTGCAATAACAGCATTAATCCATTCATGAGGGCAGAGCCTTTATCATCTAATCATCTCTTAAAGGTCCCATCTCTCAATACTGTTACAATGGCAATTAAATTTCAGCATGAATTTTGGAGGGGACATTCAAGCCATAGCATGATGATAGAAGTAAAAATATCATTTCCTTAAGATGGTTAATGACTGAATGGAGGCATGAGCAAGGTTTTAAGTATGCTGATATCTTGACCTAAGTAGATAATTTTGTGAAGTCTAAAGCCACTCCATCTTGGATACTAATCCATTATGTTGACTTCTGATTAACCCTGGTTTGGGGAAGGCCTCTAAGATTTCTGTTATATCTACTCTTCCTTGTGTAACAGCATGTCCTTACTGTGAATCCTGCCCTTAGGTAAAGACAACTTTGATGTTATCATACTTAAAATTAATCTTACCTTTAAGCAACTGTTGTATACACCCCTTCTGGAGCACATATATTCTTTCCTTGGGTCTGGGCCACAATGGCATGCAGGCACACCATCTTGTCTTGCTCCTCCCTAAGATACAGATATGGCTTCTGATTGTAAATGCCCATTATATGTTTATATGTTTCTTTCTGAGGAACTGTATATGTCAGCCACGTTATTTGTCCTCTTCAGACAAAAAGTCTGGCTTCCTTGGACTTTTGAAAGTAGGTTTTCACAGGTCTGCCCACAGTGGAACAACTTTGTAAAACTTTATTGAGTTGTAAAAATAAGGTTTTTGAAGTTTTAGTATTACACTTAAACATTAAAAACAATAATATCAACAATAATAAATATGATTATCATTTTTTTATGTTCTAAGTTAAGAACAGAATACTTTTTAAGTGATTGTTTTATTTAATTCTCACATCAGTTTCATGAGGATATTGTATTCATTTTGACTACTAAGAATTTGATCCTAGAAAAGTTAAACAATTTGCTTGTCAGTGGTAGAGCTGGGAATAAAACCCAGGTCTACAGGCATCAGAGGGCATGCATTAAATCATTCCATAATACCATTCCCAAATGCTAGGTACTATTGCACCCATTGAAAGAAAGAGCTGTCAGTTGAAGATCTGTGTTAGGAGAGAAGTTGCAAATGAGAAATACGATAAAACATTTAGGCTAGAATGACGAAGTACCACATAAGATATAATTATGAGATGAAGTTATGAGAGAAACTAGGGAATGTTGGCAGAATTACCGCTAGTTATAGATTCTTATGAACTGAAGTTTGAAAAAGTGAGCCATTGAGTATCTAAAATATCAACGGATCACTTATGCCATCCAAAAGAGTTTACTGAGTCACAACAAACAGCTAATCCAAGAGGTTAATAAAAAAGACAATAAATGGTCAACGGGTGCTAATGGAACATTCACGGAAAGCACAAATGTAGAGTATGGTGGGATCTTTCATGTTCTAAGAGCACCCACTTATTTCCCATATGCTCCAGGAAATACCCAGAGCTTTGAGTGGTTTTAAAGTGGATGGTGGGAAAGGCAAGAATTATAGATATATCTTGCAAATCTTAGAATGCCTAGACTACAACCATAAAAATCATTCTGATCCACTTAGTAAAATTATAAAAGAATGTATCAGTGCATTCCAAACTTTCTTCATAAGTACCTCCAAAGGTAAAAGACAGTGAAAGCAACCCCCCAAGGTTCTGAATTAAGAATTCAAGTTAACTGAAACAACTTATAGGTAAAACTTAGACACATTTCTTTGAAGTTGTAGTTTTATCTTAAAATTTTATGCTTATTTTTCAGTCTACTTCATAAAACACCTATGTTTGACTTAATATGAAATAATGTTTTACATTACTTAAAACAGAATAGAATTGATATTCTAAGAAGCTGTGGCAACCTCTGGAGTACCTACATGTCTCCAAGGTATATGCCTATGGAACGTGAGAAGCACAGTTACAAGGAAAAGCCTTTAAAACTATTAACTGTGAAAGGCATCACTGTTCCTATTATTTTTATCATAAGCCTACTAGGTTGATAAAGAAATTAGCTAGGATGCCAATATGCAGCTGCCTGTTCTCTGGGGCATCTGCTCTAATGAGTAGATACAGTGGGGTGAGGCCTGGCTGCTTGCTTCAGGGCCACGCCAGTCTGGGATTCAGTTCTTCTTCCCTTCCTGAGGATTAGCACCAGCCCCCATGTTTACCTTATCAGTTGTTGCCTGAGAGTATGGGCTTCTCCCCTTTGGAAACCTTAGTGTGTCTCAACAAATCACTGAACATAGGGTTTCTATCAAAGCCAAAATGTCAGACACTGATTGAGAATTTAAGTGCATGTATACTTGCCATGAGTTATTTACCTGCCCGCTGATCAATTTAACTATAAATTTTATTGCAATAAAGAGATAAACTAATTAAAAATCAGCTCAGACTTGAATCAACAATCCTTCCAAAAATGATTCATGGAATAAGAACTAGGTGCCCAATGAATCAATTAGATGTAGATTTAGGGTCTTCCTTCTACTCCAAGGCTAGGGAAGACAAGAAATTGTTTAGCAATATAAAGTGGATAATGGCTTGTAAATTAGGGGTATTCAAAGTCCTTTATCTACCAGAAGAAAACATCTTAAAACCTGGTGAGTCTAGTATGGCTTCCTCTCCACACTCCAAATAGTCCACAGCCAAAAAGGAAAAAAATGCTAGAGCAGAAAAATCCATGCAGAAAACAGTTTAGAATTTAGGATTAAGATTGACATGAGTGGGTCCTGGTTCAAATTTCAACTCTACCACTTACTGACTGTATGAATTCGAGGAAATAAATTAATTTTCCAGAATCTCAGCTTTCTCATTTGTAAAATGAAGAATACAATACCTACCTTATGAGGTTATTGTAAGGATCAAATATGATGGTACATGTAAAATGCTCAGGGTAATGTATTTGTGTATGAAAAGTGGGAAATATAGTTAGGGTTGTGTTAAGAGTACAGGTGCAGGAGACTGACCAGGATTTAACTCAAAGCTCTCCAGCTTACTACCTGTGTGATCTTAGGCATGTTTCTTAAACTTTCTGAGCCTTGGTTTTCTTATCTCAAAAATACGGATGCTAAAACTTACACTATTAGATCAACGGGTAACATAGTGCTGACATACTGTAAGCACTTAGTAAATGGTAGCCACTTGTATTACTTTCTGACTTTATTTTTTCAAGTTTTATGAATCTACATGCTTCTTAATGAAATGTGACTGGTGAACCATATTTATTCTGCTATTATCATATCTTAATTATTACTCTGCCATAAAATACATGTGTTTATACTTAGCAGCGAGTAAGAATGTGGACAGGAGTGCCACTCTACTATGTCAGTGCAATAACAAATACCGGGAAATTGTATGGGGGCAAGATTCAATGCAAAGTGCTTTGAGGAGACGGTAAGGAAAATGGAAAGTTAAACAGGTGCCGGTACCTGCCTCCACGGAGCTAACAGTGCATTGCATGAAATAAAGCATGGCTGTTTATAAATTAGAGGGAGAGTGAAGTATAATGAGTGGTCGAACAGAAGATAAAAGGTAAATTTTATCTGATTTAGAGAATAAAAGACAGTTTAATGGGGAATGCCATTAAGCGGAGCATTGAAAGCGCAGCAGAATTCAGAGAATAGTGGAAACTGGAGAATGCATTCTCAATGGAGAAGACAATGTGAGAAAAAGCACAAGATACGTTTGTACAATGGTGAATTTTTGCTCCCCCTAAAAACTGTGTTCTGAAACCTTCACATGATCCCAGTTTTGTTTTGCTGGAGCCCAAAGTGGTATGTGTTTTTACCTGTGTTTATGTGAGAGTTTAAGTTGGAAAAGTAAATTGTGGGCAAACTAAGGAGGGTTTACCATTGTGCTAAGAGATTTTAGGTTTTTAAAAAATATAGTCAATAGAGACTTTTTGAAGATTGTTTAAGCAAAGGAATGGAAAAATGACTTTCAGTTAAACATGACAAAGTATTTGCAGAATATATACTATGTACCAGGTACTATGCTAGGTGCTGGGGCTATAAAGATAAATGAGACCTGATTTTTTTTTTTTCATTGGGGCATGTAGTGTAATAACAGAGGCAGACATATAAATAACAACTGCAATAGTAGAAGTTTGTACAAACTTCACTGATTAAAAATAAGCTACAAACTCTATTTGGAGTATGTGCATGGTCAGGGAGGAGATTTCACACATGAAAGAAGTGCTCTTTAGGCTAATAAGGTAAGGGAGGGCATACTAGGGAGAAGGAGGCAAATGCAAAATAATTTAAGTAGGAAGCAACAGGTTGTGCTGTGAGAACAACCAGCAGTTCAATATTTCTGAAGCCCGAAGTATGAATGGATGTATATGTGTGTATGTGTGCATGGACATATGTACACAGGTGTGATGTGTACTCACATGTGCATTGGGGAGGTTTAGCAAAGGTGAGATAGAGACAACAAGAGAAAATTCATACTATGAAACCAAATCATGAAACATAAAATGGATTATAAAATTACAAATTTTTTTTTTTTTTTTTTGGGGGGGACAGAGTCTCACTCTGTTGCCCAGGCTGGAGTGCAGTAGCGCGATCTCGCTGCACTGCAAGCTCCGGCTCCCAGGTTCACGCCATTCTCCTGCCTCAGCCTCCTGAGTAGCTGGGACTACAGGAGCCCGCCACCGCGCCCGCTAATTTTTTGTATTTTTAGTAGAGACGGGGTTTCACCGTGGTCTCGATCTCCTGACCTTGTGATCCGCCCACCTCAGCCTCCCAAAGTGCTGGGATTACAGGCATGAGCCACCGCACCCAGCCACAAAATTTTAACTTCATAAGCAGCATAGCATCTTGGTTAACAGCATGGCCTCTGGAGTCAGACTGCCTGGCTGATAATCCCAGCTCTACCATTTATTAATTATATACCCTTAAACAAGTTATTCAACCTTTATTTACCTCAATCTCAGCTGTAAGGTGGAGGTAATGATACTGCATGCATGCTCACTTCATGACATATATTTTGAGAAATGCATCATTAGGTGATTTTGTCATATGACTATCATAGAATCGTACATACACAAACTAGGTGGTATAGTTTATTCCATCATATAGCTCCATTACAATCATATGGGACCACTATCCATATATGCAGCCCATCATTCATTAAAATGTTATTATGTGGAGCATGACTATATTTGTTTCATAAAGTTCATATTAAGATTAATGCGTTAGTATTTTTAAGGCACTATTTGTTAGATAAAAAAGCTAGATAACTCATATTTGAATGTAGAAGGTCTACTAGGTTGTTAGGATCAGTGATTTGACTGTAGTTTAATCCGTAACATTGACCTATCTACCAAAAAAATTATGGACGGAAGAGGGGTGGTCAGGTAAATCTAGAGAAGCAGTGAGGAAAGGCCTTCATTGGTTGTTGAAGTTGGCAGAATCCCAGTAAAGGCAGGATCCATGAAATCACAGACCACAGATGTCTGTGTTCAGATGTATTAGAAACTTCTCTTCATTTTTACCTCCTTAAGTGTATCTCTAGGTTAGAAAAACCTTGTTGGGAAAACAAATCAACAAAAATAGATGCTGTGAGGAGTATTTCTAGAGACTGTGAGAGTCACTCAATTGAGGTTACCAGGCAGAGGGAAGGTAGAAGCCACTCCACCTAGGAAGTAACAGCAGCAATAGCTCCAGCAAGGCCAGTTGCAGCTAATGGCTCCAGAAGTGACAATGCTGAGTGAGAGCCACTCAGCTTCTGCGAAAGAATAGAGTTGGGAGTTTGAGGAATATCAGCTCTGTGGAAACCTTTGGACTCCTATGGAGTGATGATTATAACTTCTCATGTTTCTTAAATCCAAAGATAATAGCAAAAACTCTTGTTCCTTTAGCCCCCCCTTTTTTTTTTTTTTTTTTAATCTAAAATTCTGGAGTTCTCTCATTTCAGAAACAGAAAAAGAAACAACCTAAAAATAAAACCTGGATTAAATTTCTGCCTCCTTTAAAAACCTTGAGTGGGTTCTGTGTAATTTGATACTCTCTCTGGGACCAAGGTATCTAGACTTTGAGTAGCCCGGCTGTTGGTGTTTTTTATTCCACTCTCTTCAGCAGGGTCCATGAGGAAAGACTTCCTGAGATGCTGAATAGTTACTACACTGGGGATACAAAGACTTTTATGTAGGTTACAGAATTACAACGTACGTTAAATTCAGCTTTTCCATGTCTCTGATATTAAATCAATGACTGTAAAGGTGTGAGACTGTGAGAATGAGAATTATATTCAGCTGGATTTGATGGATTAGAGAACTTTGAACTCCCATAGAATCAGAGCCTCCCTTGACTGTAAGAGCAACCCTTTCTTCTCTATTTGAGGAAATTAGACATCTCTTGCTTGAAGAGCATCAGTGACCTTATCTAATGATGCCCATTTTCCTCAATTGTCATCCCATTAGCCTTCATTTCCATTTAACTAGCATCAGATACCTCAGATAGTCCCAGCACAACAAATATAAAGTCTCAGCATCGAGGAGATAATCTAGTCACTGAAAGTTTTGCAAGATTTTGACAGTTTGTATCAGCAGAGACTAAGACATTTATATGGGATTGTGCTAGAACAAGAAGGATGAAATCATCTTACACTGAGATGAATTTATTGATATGGCTGCACTTACCTAACACTTATGGTCTGAATTCTGTCCTTTCTGCCCAAATTTACTTCTTGAAGCCCCAACCCCAGATCCTTAGAATGTATCCATATTCGGATAATAGAATCCTGGAATAGAGGAGGACTGTTGATAGTACTTAAAACACATATACAAAGCAGGGTATAGTTAACAAAATGGCAGCAAAACCACAGAACAATTACAATGTTTCACCTGCAAGGAGTTTTGGCAGTGGCTAAGTAAGCATGGTGTTCTTAGGAAGGAAAGGGCTCAAGAGCCAACTGAAATATTACTTGATCTAAATAACATCAAAATAAAACTCTAGATCTGGTGCTCAGAACTCTGACTTGAGTTGTCACAGTGGTTTTTATCTAGTCTCAATACCTAAAATAACACAGATCCAGAGCCACTTTATTGAAGGGAAAATCAAATTGCTTTGCAATACTGTCACAAGTAATACTGTAAATCTTCATCTTTGCTAAAGAAATGGAAGAAATGGAGGGAAACATCTAGACCTTTGGAGGATTACTAAACAATGGTTCTGATGTGACATTAATCCCCAGAGACCTAAAATAACACAGTGGTTCAATAGTCCAAACAGAGGCTTATGGAGGTCAGGTGTTAAATTGAATTTGGACCTAAGACCTTCTCAAAGACAGCCCCAGTGATTATGCAGACATAATCAGTTCCTGAAAGTATAGTTGAAATAGACGTTTTTGGCAACTTGTAAAATCCCCACGTTGGCTTCCTGACCTCTTCAGTGAGGTTTATTATTATGAAAGACCAAGTAGAAGCTACTGAAATGTCAATACCTACCAAAGTAGAAAATCAAATGTAATACTGCATCTCTGGGGTCATTTCAGGAAGTAGTGCCACTATCAGAGATTTGAAAGATGCAAGGTAGTCCTGTAACATCTTCAGTTAATTTACTTTTTGACTTATTAAAAAGTCCTATGGGTCCTAGAGAATGACTGTGCATTATCATAAACCTAACCAGGTGATTACTACAATTGCAGTTCCTGTTCCAGATTGAGCTCTTAATTGGAGCAAATCAACACAGCCACTGGCATTTGGTACAGAGTTATTGGGCTGAAAAATGCTCTTCTAACACTGTTTAGTGATGACTAGAAGAAAGAGTTTGATTTCATCTGACAGTGACAACTGTATGCCTTAGAGTGTTGTCTCAGACATATGTTAGCTCTTTGACTCTTTGTCATGATCTATATCACAAGCATGTTGACCATTTTGCCTTTACAAAAACACCCACTGGTCCCCTGCATTGACAACATTCTGCGAATTAGACATCATTGCAAGGAATGTCTTAAATGACTTGGCAAAACACAAAAATCCCAGTGTGGAAGACATATTTGTGACAATTCTGGGAATTTAGTAAAGTTTGTTTTAATATAGTAATCTGAGACGTGAACAAATTGGAAAAATAATTTCATTCTTTTTCATAACAATCTGTTATGCAATGCAAGGTTCTCTCCACTTGGTCCAAATGATCCAAGAGATTAGCTGAAGCTGAAAGTATATGTAACAGACAGGAATGCTATTGATACAATCCAGATGTGGTGAATCACAGAGTTTTGGGAAAAAATGCATGTTCTTTCTAAAAAATAACAATTGTCTTTTAGAACAATAATATATGTAGTTTGCTATTGTCCATAATAATGTCTGGATTCCAGACCATGAGACACCAAGTGACACGATTGGACTTATCTGACCCACCCGCTCAGTGAGTATACCAGTACATCATCAGTAAGTGGAAGTGGATATACAAGATTGGCCATGAATAGGTTTTGACGGCATAATGAAATGTTGTGATCTTGGACTCCATGAAAACTGTATCGTTTACTTTCTTTCAACCAACTTCTAAGACCTCATAGAACGAGTTTGCAAACTTTTTCTGTAAAGGGCTAGATAAATAAATATTTTAGACTTGTGGACTTATGGCTTTGATCATACCTATTCAATTTTGCCATTATAGTGTGTAAGCAGTCACAGACAATATGTAAACAAATGAATATAACTGTGTTTTCCTAAAACTTTATTTATAAAAACATGCAGAGGGCTAGATTTGGTCCATGGGCCATAGTGTACCAACCCCTATCACAGAAAGTTTCTTACATCTCATTGACTGAAAGAGAAAAATATTGGGTCTGGGCTTACTAATCATTCTCCACAATATGCTAGCACTAGCCAGAAGAGAACTTTTGCAACATTAAAGTTCTACTTAAGGAAATTCCTGAAAGATAAAGAATAAGGAATTCTCTCAAAGGGATTAAAGAAAATACATCAGAAATTAAAGCAGTACATCTTACTGACACTTTAATTGAGAGATGATGAATCTACAATGAATGGATCTACGCTGAATGTATTTACATTGATTCATGGAGCATGGCTAACGGTTTGGCCAAATGGTCAGAACTTAGAGAGAAAAAGTTGGTGAATTGTTAACAAAAAGATATACAGATGAGGTATATGGGTGGTTAGCTTAATACAGGCAGATTATAATGATATTTGTGCCTCATGTGAATAACAAAGGGTGTTCAGAGCAGAAAAATATCTCAATATTCACAGAGAAAAGAAAAAACTTTTAGTTACAGTCAGTCAAGTTTAGTCAATCACTTTTCTTCAACTGTTGTGTAGAATGGAATTATGTCTTACAAAAAGTTATTACTGAATCCTAGGACCTGGCACCTGTAAATATAATTTTAATTAGAAATAGAGTCTTTGTAGATGCAATTAATTTAAGCAGCTCTAGATAATATCATCCTACATTTAGTGGTGGTCTCTAATTTCAACAATTTGTATCCTTTAAAGAGAGAGAAGAGGGAGATTTGTGATACGAATTCACACAGGGAAGAAGGTCATTTAAGATGGAGGTAGAGATTGAAGTTATGCCAAGGAGTGCCAAGGGTTTTTGGCAGTCTCCAAAATCCAGGGATGAGAGGTGGAATAGATTTTTCCTTAAGGCCCTCCAGTAGGAACCAACCATACCAACACCATGATTTCAGACTTCTGGCCTCCATAACTATAAAAGGAAAATTTTATGTTGATTTAAGCTATTCAGTTTGGGATAATTTGTTATGGCAGCCCTAGGCAACCTAACACATGGTACTTGCTCAACGGCCAAGTGGATATGGCATCAGGGGTTGAAGATTATGTATGTACTCAACCACCAAGGCACTGGTAGCAGAATAATTACATCAGAACCCCTCTCTCATGAAATGAGTAGTGGTTAATCCTAACTGGTTAGACACTTTTTCTTGATATGAATATGGCTTCCATACTTGCAATGCTTCCATATGTGGATTCATAAAATGTCTGATTTACAGTATAATATGCTAAAAAAATTTTCCTGACCAAATAACGAATTTTACAGAAAGAGAAGCATAGCAATGGCTTAAAACTATAGGATTCATTGATTCTCAATTACCATGTTGCAGCTGGCCTTATCAGATGTAGAAATGGCCCATTAACTAATTGACTATAGTGTCATGTTGGAGGCAACACCTTGTGAAGTTGGGGTGTTGTTCTATAAGATCAGGAATATGTTTTGAAACGTGGTGTTGTTTCTTCCATGGCCATATTTTATAAATAGAATTTTAAAAAGAGAGTTGAGGAAGTGGGTAGAAGAACTGAAGTTGACTAAGATTCTGTGAGGAGGAGTAGTCTATACTGGAAATAGTCAAATTTGATTTCAGTGCATTAAGTTCAGAAAATTTCACAGAAACTCTTGTCTTTAAAACAAAAATAATCTTCCTAGTTTTTAAATAGGTGGATAGCCAACGTAATTAAGACTAAACACTTTCCAAATAAAATTAGCATAATGCAGAACAGGAGTACTATTCTACCCAGCTGTTGTGAATCCCTCTTAATATGAATTTGGAGCTATTCTAATATTAATAGTTGTGTAAAAGTAACTGTCCTGTTTTGGTTAAGTGATGAGCGCTTGGTAAAATGCTGCATGAGAAATCATATATGCCAAATGATGGCTTTCCAGTATTTCTACCCCTACCCCTAGTACTACTAGTGTTTTTATAGTTAAATTTTAATTGCTAACAGTTTTCTATTTCCTTCTCTTGATATTCTTATTTTTATAAGTCATCCACTGTTGTAATGGTAGAATTTGGAAAATGTTATTTTCTCATTTTATTGTTAATTTTTATTGAATATTCTATCTATTACTATAACTATAGCTATCTCCATTCTTTAAGGCAATGATAGCTCAGATAGAGAATAATGAAGCATACATATTATCAGCCATAAATATCACTTTTCAAAGTCATTATGTTACATTGAATATCAAAGTGTTTCTAATCACATCTATATTTCTTAGCAATGTGATTAGACTATGCAGGCAAAAGATAATGATTTCTATAACATGCTTAGAATTGGGACATAATGAAACATTCAATTTGTAAACTTACAAAACCTAAACATTCTGGGATTATGCAGTAGAATTTCCAGCCAAAGAACAATGCCATTTTTAAAATAAATATATTGCATGCCATGCTGCCTTGTACAGTGATATCTCAATTAACAAATACCCTGGATGAAGAACTCTAATTGAGAATCATGCAATTGAGAAAAAAAAAAACAATCAATCATGCTAAGTAGAGCTGCCTGAGATTTTACCCTGCACACAAAAATCTTTCAGTGCCTCCAGCTGTATGCCAGGGCCCAGCTGAAGGTAAGTAAATCAATTTTTTAAAAGCCAGTGTGACATTTGTATTAGACAATTATCCTCTATAATTTTCTACATTTTTCTTTCTGCAATTCCTAGGGTAATATGCCCAGAAATTGAAGTGCCTAATGCCTGTGCTTCTACCTATTAAAATTAAGAAAAGTCTGATAATTGGTAATCTACTTTTGTGTGTTTACTGGTTCTCATAACTAAATCTCAAACTTGACCCATGGTTACCTTATTTAAGTAATACATTATTAGTTACCTTTTAATTCTGGTTTCCTCCAATTTCATTGAGAAGTAAAATCCTAGCACATTCTTTAGCCCCTAGGAGCAACCCTACTCAGGGTATGATCGGCGCTTTTTTACTCTTCTCATCCCTCTGCACTTAATAAATTGCCATAAAGTCTATTCTATGATGATTCTAAAGTAGAAATGATTGCAGACCAGTGCCTTTTGACAAGAAGCAAATCATGACTTACCTCTTTATCTACCCTGATGCCTTGGTGCATGAGTATGAGAAGCTGGATAAGCAGGTGGGCATGAGTGGATAGCTGAGCAGACATGTCATTCTAAGAACCAGCTGAATCTTGAGAAGGGGTTTTAAATGGAGTTTTTCCATGTTCTAATGCATAAATAAGCTCTCAGTGCTTGCTTATTAAGCTCCAGGGTGGGCCCAATTCAGGAGCCTAAGGAAGCAGAGAAGCCTGTAGACAATTATGTCAAGTCAAATTAGTAGGCATTTTTTTCCAGATTGGTGAGTGGGGGTAAACATTTTAGCTAATCATTTAGAAGACAAATAATGAACATTTGGAGGATGTGCATCTAGCTTTGTCATAGAAAAACAAGGAGGTCATCTGGGAGTCTTACTTAAATCACATGAGAAAGGATGGTTCTTTGTAATGAGCAATTTCCTAAAATACAAAAGGGTAGAAGGATTTCTTAATCACTGCTGTTTTCTAGGAGCACAAAACTCAGGTAAAGTTCAGCACTGTTAGTCTTTAATATCTACTTTCAGTGACATAGTAAAAAGTTGGAAAGAATGCTAGCCTTTGTTTAAATGGTCACTCTGTTGTGCAGACAGAGCTTGGCTACAAGTGTCAGGTGAACCTATAGCTCATCCACTCCCACAGTCAATTGCACCAGCTGCAGACGGTTAGAGAATTCCACTGTCAGGCAACGTCATCAACATTTCAGGTGACACCTGGGTTATTCCAGACGTCGCATTTAAAAGGAAATAAAGGAAAAGTAATACTCCTTTCCACTTTCCATCTCATCAAGTCTTGTAATTTCTCATTCAGTTAAACCAACTAATCAGATAAATAGAAAACAGCCTTCAATTTTGTCAAATATTTTAAGTATAAAGTTAATAACATTTAGCTCTTAGTCTTGTAAAGATTTGAGGTGGTATCCAATGATGGCTGTTCGAATAAGAACAGAAAGCTTGTGGAAGAAATATCTTGTCATATGGAGGTGACCTCAATTTTTAAATAATCCCAAGTAAGTGACTTCCTAATATTTATTAGTTTATTCATTCAGCTAACAAATATTTGTTTGTTGAGCATCTAGTATGTACCAGGTACTGAATAATGGCAACACAAAAATAAGTAGGAAGTTTTCCCTGCATGCCATAATTTCCTAGTCTAGGGAGGAATAACATTTAAAATTCACTTGTAACCCAATGCAACAAGTACAAGCAGAGGTTAGTACAAGAGCTTACTGAAATGCAGGAGAAGATATAACAGCTCCATGAGAGGACTAGGGATATACTCACATAGAAGTGACCTTGAGTGAAATGCTGAAAGATGAATGAGAATTAGCTAGACAGAAAGGGTGGGGGGACTTTCCAAGAAGTAGAAGTATGGGGTTGTGCTTCCCAAGTATGTATGTACTTTCCAAGTAGTAGAGGCATGAAGGCATTTAAGATCCACTGGTTGTGTAGGGTGGACAGAGAGTGGGTGTAGTGAAGAAATGGGTGGCTATGTGACTACATAGTGAAGCCACAGGTCTCATGGGATGACCACAGGAATCTTGCTTCAGAGTTTCCTGGATTAACTGATAAAATTCAGACTGACGGTCTTAACTGAGACCTACTGTATGAGGCTGTTCATGGAGTAAGGATCTAAAATTAGCATTTTTTGCAATATTCCTGGAAAGTCTGATACACTCTGGAGTTTGATACTCACTGTTGTAGATGTTGGCAAATTTGGATGATAAGGTTCATATTTACTAAAATATAAAGATTAAAGTTTACTCTGTAGGAATTTCAGAAACAATGAAGGCATTTAAATTGGAGTTAGATGTCACATTTTCTGTACAGTAAGAACACTGGCTGTGGTGTGAGTAATCAATGGTAATGTGGGGTGGGTAGGGTTATGACACAACCATAATAATAACAATGAGTTAAGATGTGATTGCCACAGTATAGGCAGGAGATGTTTTTGAGGGTTTAAACTAAAGTAGGAAGGAAAAAGATTTGGAAGATATTTAAAAGGTGTAATTGGCTAAATGCTGTGAACAATTGGATATGGAGGCTGAGTGGAGAAAGGAGCCTGGAATGACAATGAGGTTTTTGTTTTGGTAACTTGGGTTTTATAAGAGTATGTGTGCATTAATGCACACAACTGTGTGTGTGTTGTTGAATGCTTTACACATATCACCTTATTTAATCCTTTCAACGGCTATGAGGGAAGTTTTTGTCTGTATTTCATCTCTTATCCATGAGACAGAGTCTTAGAAATGTTAGCGAAGTTGTCCTAGATCCAGATTTTCTAGATTGCGTCATAATTAAGTACAGTGACAAGATTCAAATTCAGGCAGGCTGAGTCCAGGCTCCGCACCCTTATCCACTACACCCACCATTTCTCCATAGAAATAATTCAAACATGGCTCAGGAAGGGAGGATTGCAATTCCTCTACTCATTCAAACATCACTGAAGCCTTCACTGAGGAAGCCTGTGTTGTTCTGGGTTCTATGTCAGATTATCAAACTAGTAATAACAATAGTCTGTTTCTCTGTGCATTCTGGTTTTCAGTTTGCTTCTGTACTAATTATACAGTTCACCCTTTTATGAGGTTAAGAACTGAGAATGAAAGCACTGGTATTTCTTTGAATAGCATAGTATGAAATAAATTGCTCTGTTTAGAAGAACAATATTGGCCACTACTTCTGTCCCTATGGGAATGACATAACCGCTCTTTAAAGTAGATGATTTTTCATTTAATAAAATACTCCATAGGTCTCCTTGGGAAGGGAAAGTGAGAGGCTCCTTATCTCCCTGCACCTACTGTATAAAAGGAGATCATGAAACTTACATTCTGCATAAGAAACAAAGAGTGATTAGGAGTTGGAAAAAAAGGAAGGCAAAAACAGGGGAAGAGAAGGACAAGAGAAAGAAGTGCTCAGTGGTATGGGTGGCCAAATAAAAAGAAGTGTTGAATATCTAATCTACCTTTGCCATATGATGCTGTTACGTATCCCTTACTCAGTCAGGCCAAACATTTTGCGCTGATAGTGACTTTCAAGAGTGCTGTTGTGAGTAAACAAAAGAAAGGAACTAGGTCCTATACAAAAGGTCAATTTTGATTAGAGAACATATTACTCTATACATAGTGACTAGGATCTCATAAACACCTAAGAACTTAAAAGACAAACACATTGAGTGGGCTTAGGAAATTTACATACAATTGCTTAAAAGCCTGAATCTTACATCCAGTGGGAAATCCAAAGCTTGCTCAACGTCTTTTTTGTTGTTGTTGTTTATTTGTTTGCTTTTCATTTTTAAGTTGAGTAACATAAAGGAATGGAGGGAAGGGAGTAGTACAAAGAGGAAAAAAAAAAAAAAAAACAGCGGGCCGGGCGCGGTGGCTCAAGCCTGTAATCCCAGCACTTTGGGAGGCCGAGACGGGCGGATCACGAGGTCAGGAGATCGAGACCATCCTGGCTAACACAGTGAAACCCCGTCTCTACTAAAAAATACAAAAAAACTAGCTGGGCGCGGTGGCGGGCGCCTGTAGTCCCAGCTACTCGGGAGGCTGAGGCAGGAGAATGGCGTAAACCCGGGAGGCGGAGCTTGCAGTGAGCCGAGATCTGGCCACTGCACTCCAGCCTGGACGACAGAGCGAGACTCCGCCTCAAAAAAAAAAAAAAAAAAAAAAAAAAAAACAGCGGATGAGAGTGAAGGTATTTGGGAGCAGGGCAACTGAAAAGCAAGGGAGAAACACAGGTATGAATGATTTGAGATGGTCCAAGAAAATGTGAGAAACATTGCAGGTATAATGAATTAATCTCTTCAAAGTCTTTATTAAGAGAACAGAAATAGGTGTGCAGGTTTAATTTCATTTTGCAAGCAGCAAAACCCTTCTAAGGTTTCTTCTGTTTTGAAGGAGCTGGGAATTTAGAAATCACATTCTCTAGATTCTCTTGACTCTGTGGAATAGAATACAATTTATGTTCTAACAACAAGGTGCACTGGAGCATGATTTTGAAGGTGGAAGAGAGACACGAATACATTATTTTTTCCTTTGGCAGTGCTAGGCAAATGCCATGTGCTTCAGCAGATGTGAAATTTCTGTAGAGGTTTTGCTGTGATCATCAAGAATAGTTTTCTGGAGTTCCTTGTGCTGGTAGGCAGGCCCTGGTTATCACCTGGTTTTCCACACTATTCCTGTAGTGGTGAACCTGAAAGCTAGCAGAAGTTACCCCTGACTTTTGCATCTTTAGTTCTTTCAAAGATTTTGTAAGCAATTAATCCCCTATGTGAAATCTCTCTTTGTTAAAAAATACTTAGAGTGATTTCTGTGTCCTAACTGAAACTTGGATTTGGGATTGATGATGATAAACTTTATCTTGAGCCCTGTATGTCTAGAAAATAACCATAGTTATGAAAACTTTCACTCTTTTGCCTCAACCACTCTTGCCCTTGCATGTTCCAAGATAAGACCTCACTCTATCCTTCCTCTTGGCTCCCATAAGACTGTGATGGCTCCCTTGTTTACTGTCCTCTCCATGCTTTACCATTGTCATATATGCTCCTTCTTAGATACATAAAGAAGTTTCCTAACACCTCAAACATCATAGTGAGCTAAAATAATGTCATCTTTAAGAATTTTTAATTCATCATAATTAAGAATCCTCTAGGATAGAATTCCTACTCTAATCTTCTATAGAAAATGCTTGTTATGCTAAAATTGCTTCTTGGCCATCACATGGTTAAATTAGTTACTCCAAGACTAAGTGGGCAGACCATACTATTTTTTAAACTTTTACTGCTTGCAATTGTGTCCTACGGCAAGTAACTTATCTCTAAAATTTTGATCTTCTATAAAAGAAAAATAATTCATTAAAATTTTGGATAACATATGACAAATGTAACATTCTAAAAAGCATAATAATGTATTTGTATATTAATATAAATTTTCTCTATGAACATGCTCATCTAATAAATATTCAGATTTTTACCATAGAAAAAGTTACCTTTATAATCATAGCCTAAAACCCACACTTTTTATCAGTTGCATTCATCATCTTGTGTTTCTTTTATAGATAATTCTCAAAATAAACAACAAAAGTTCACAGGAATTTGAGCGTAGTATAATATTAATAACATTCTACACTTAAATTTTATTCCTTTACTTATTTTCTAAAGGAATTTATTCTATTATACTCCTATATTTTTATTGAATACATCTTTCTTCATATGCAATTCATAACAGCTAATTTTTCCCATCAATAATTCTAACTTCCTTTTGCACATGTATAAATTATGGCTGATGTTCTAAGCAGTTGGTGATGGGAAATGTGAAGCAAAGAACAGTGAGAAATTAAAAATCATAAGCATACTGTGTTATTAAACATCTCCAGGATTCCTGGATGGTAAAGAAAATAAATGTATTATCAGTTAGAATAAGTAGGCTTACACTATTTTAACAAATAACTTTGATTCTCAGTGACTTACAATCCATGGTTTTATTTCTTGTTCATGCTAAATGTCCATTTTAGGTTAGCAAAAACTCTCTTCATCATAGTGTGCCAGGGACCCAGAATGTGGGGTGGCATCATCTCAAATGCAGTAAGTTACCACGCCCAAGTACAAGAAGGTCTCTTAAAATCTCATTAGGCCATTAAATTCTATGGCTTTGAATTGGCAGATGTCACTCTCACTTACACTCATCAAACAAGTCACATAACTCCACACAATCCCAAATTGTGTGTGTGCCTAGAAGATAGATGGAATAAAGCCAGAAATATTTGGCACACAGTACCATTAAGGAATACTACAGAAACTGAGGGAGGTGATTAATTCTACAAGATTTTTTATGCATGGTATTATTTGGATTACACAATTCTTTTAGGTTATACTCACATGTGGTTTTGTGTTACATCTCACGTGAAGCAATTTAGAGAACTCAGCATCTTTTGTTTGGAAGATGATTAATATCCACAGGTAGTCTTTAATGAGATTGCTCTTATATCCATTCCATTCTGTATTCTCCTCACTGTAAGATCAGTCAGGTATTTACAGCATGCCTGGTATATATAAAGTCATCAGACAATAAAAAGATGAATCAGTCATACATTATACTCAAGGAACTTATATTGTGCTAAAAGAGATAAGACATACATAATTATTACAGAAGTTATAAAATAATAAGTGTGAGAGTTTGTAGTAGGAAAATGTCACTTTGGGCTTGGCAGGGAAATGGTAGCAGAAAGCATTATATTTTTGTTGGATGAGTAGCATGTCAATATTTGTAGAAGGAAGAAGTGAGCATTGGAAGGAAAGGAAACATACAAACAAAGCTATGCTGATAGAACATGGTGATCTAGGAGATCAACAAAGAATATGTGAAGGGAAGAAAAAAAGAATATTGAAAGTGTAGTGAACATATGGCAATAAAACAGATAAACTTGGTTGCAAACATCCACTAAGAATTTCATCTGCTATTGTATAAATATCATAAAATTTTGGAACATGGTATAAGGAATCTAGGTAGACCAAAAGATGAAATAATACTTCTGCTTTCTGACACTGAATTGAGGAAATGTGAATTCTTAGCATGAACGCATTTTGCAACCAGTATTTTCAGAATAAAAATTCAAAATAATGACAGCAAAGGTTAACTTTACCCTTTTGACAAATAGAGCTATCCAATGTTAGACAGAATTAATTACTAGGTGGGACTGGGTCTGTAGAGAACATAGTAATAAAATTTCATTCATACCTTTATTATTTTAGCACTTAAATTCTATTTATCTAACAGCACTGATTTAGATGTTAATGAAGGCTGTGGAGAAAGGAAACTTTGAGTTTACTTGGGAAGACTTTATTTGAAAAATAGTGACAGTCAAGCGTAATAACTGTTACAAAGGGGAAATGCTATAGAAACATATAACTGGAATACTTAACCTAATTGAGGAGTCAGGGAGGCTCTTCTAGAGAGAAATAAGATTATGTTTATATCCAAGTTTAATGATCGTAGACTCTATTGTTTATAGTAAGGAAAGGCAGGAGAGGTGTAGGCAGACTGGAATCCTAGAAAGCCATCTTTAGTTTACTAAGTGTATCAGTGAGGGTTCTTGATTACACACAATAGAAATCAAGTGTAGTTGATTAAAGCATAAAATGAATTTATTGGAAAGTTTTCAAGTAGGTCACAAAATCATCGGGAAGGTTAAAAAACAGATGAATAAAATGAGTAGAAGCAAGAGAGGTTTTGTAGCCAAAACCATAGTCAGAATCATGCTTTTGAACTAGTTTGATGACAACAGCCCCTCCCCATGAACTCAAGTCTCAGTAGCACCCCCTGCTGGTACTGGTATTTTGCCAGTAAAATGCAGGTATTGGACCCTGGAGACTGCTGTCTTGGGAGCAGAATACTGCTGCCACCATTGCTAGTGACTCCAGAATGGATTCCTCACTCTTCCTAATTCTCTATGTCACCATTTCTCCTTTTAAAGTACAGATGGGTCCAACTTACTGTGTGGACAGACTCTAAGGTGGCTCCTGCAATACCTACCTCCTAGGGCCTTTATGTAATCCCCTCTCCTTGGGTGTGAGCAGAGCCTGAGACTTGCTTGTAAGTAATAGAAAATAGTGATTGGAAGGTATGTGATTATGTTACATAAGATTGTAATACACCTTTTCCAAAGAGACACTTTTCCTTACTGGCTTTGAGCAAACAGGCAGCCATGCTGAAAAGGACCACCTGGCAAGAAACTGAGGGTAGCACCAGATGACAGCCAGCAAAAACTGAAGCCCCCAGTCCAGAATCCTTAGGGAATTGAATGCTGACAGTAACCACATAAACATGGAAACCTCAGTTGAGGCTCAGATGAGATTGCAACACTGGATGACAATTTGAGGTGTTATGAGACCCCAAGACAGAGCATCCACCTGGTTAAGTGCTGCTCAGACTGCTGACCCTCAGAAATTACGAAATTAAAAGTGTGTGGTTTTTAAGCCACCAAGAGTGTGGCTACTGGTATTTAGCAGCAGATCACTAAATCTGTGACGAACTTAGACCTTGGGCCTGAGCCCTATCTGTGAGGAATGTTGGAAAAATGAGTATCTGAAATTTGTAGCTTTCAAAGCACAAGAAGTCTCAGAGGATGGAACCTACTTATATTTACTTCCTAGAGCTGCTGCAACAATCGACCACAAACTTGATGACTTAAAACAACAGAAATTTATTCTTTTATAGTTCTGAAGGTCAGAAGTCCAAAATCAAGATGTTAGCAGGGTGACACTCTTTCCAAAAATTCTAGTAAGTGGTTTTATGCCTCTTTCTGCTTCCAGTGGCTCCTGGCATTTGTTGGCTTGTGGCTGGCATAATTTCAGTCTCTGAAACTGTCTTCACATCACCTCCATTTTTTGTCTCTGTGTAACTTTTTCTGTCATTTCTATGGCTTCTCTCATTGAATTTAGGAGGATTCAGGATGATATTATTCAGGATGATATAATCTTAATCCTTACCTTAATTACCTTTATGTTAAATTTCCCTAAACACAAATGTGCTTTTTTCCTTTTTTTTCATTCTCTTCTTAGTGTCAGTGAAGTGCTCCTTCACTGTGAAGACGTACACCAAAGGTATTGCCATTGTGATTAGCTTATTCTATCTTAACTTATGTTTTATTTTTGTTTTTGTTTTTTATTTATTTTTATTTTCTTTTTGAGATGGAGTTTTGCTCTTGTTGCCCAGGCTGGAGTTTAATGGCACAATCTCAGCTCACCACAACCTCTGCTTCCTGGGTTCAAATGATTCTCATGCATTAGCCTCCCGAGTGGCTAGGATTACAGGCATGCACCACCACTCCTGGCTGATTTTTGTATTTGTACTAGAGACGGAGTTTCACCACATTAGTCAGACTGGTCTCAAACTCCTGACCTCTAGTGATCCACCCATCTCGGCCTCCCAAACTGTTGGGATTACAGGAGTGAGCCACTGTGCCCAGCTCTATCTTATCTGGCAAAATTTGACATGAAAAGCCATTATCTTCAGTATGGTTTGGAATACTTGTTTATCATTTAATAAAAACTATTTTTGGGAAATTTAGGAAAAATTTTACTTTAACTGGAGGAAAATTTTTTAAATCTAAAACCACATCCATTATTTCTCTGTTTAAAAGTTCCCACCCTTGCTGTGTCCTATGTTGATATATGAAGAAAGTGTCCACATTACAATCCACTGAAATAATAAAGGAAGTAAACAATACATTCACATCATTGATAGGAAGACCCTGAAAAATGCTCTGAATGGAAAATTTTTCTTTGAATGTGAAACTGTTTAAATTCTGAGCATATTTCTACTTTTCCTTTATTCAACTTCGAAAGCAAAAATTCTTACTGGAGCTTTTTGAAGTCCATGATTCTTTCACTTGTGACATTGTGGCCAATGAGGTCATGTTTATTGTTTTAAAGGTTCAACCTAGATTCTGGGAGTGAGCCACAATAAAAAACCCTCTGTAAAATTTCTTCTGGCTTTCTACATGTTCTGCAGGAGTTCTGGGTAGGAATCATTTATAAAGGGAAAACATATTTTGATGTAATTAAATACAAGACCTTGTAGCCAACTTTTGTGATTCAAAACAAAATCAGTTTCAAAAATTCTAAATAGAGTTTTGTAAGAATCTGTACACAAATTCAATTGTCATAGATTAATCTTACAAGAAGATGCTGAAGACTGATATGATCAGACCCCAAGCTGCCAGCTTCAACCTACATACTCTTCAACCACTTTTGATCTGACTTTGTTTGCTACACCCCCTCTTCGTCTAGGAGTTGGATATCATCTTCTGCTCATGTATCAAATTCTTGAGGGTGATATTGATTTGACAGTGACTAAATGTCAGTACTCCTCTTCATACAATGGCTGCTTCTTTGCTGTTTAAGCACTAAAATAATAAATATTTTTTAGTATCAGTCAGCATCACGCTAAAGCTCAATGGTATTGAGTGGAATCATAATATAGCAGGAGTCCTTGACAAACAGTATTCTGTAGCTCCTATACAATGTTGTGAGCTTTTAGTATATCCAACTATCTGTATAGTAAGGGTTTAAGCCATTCACAAATAAAGAAGGAATATAATCTTGGGTCACAGAAGTCAAAAGGTTTCATTAGCAAGCTTCCAAACATTATGAAATCACATCAGCATTAAATTTGAATACGATATTTGTCACGTATTGATCACTAAGATTGATTTAGTATCAAGTTCTGCTTCAAGGTAGAGACACAAAACCCAAAATGCTGTCTCAATTATTTACCTTAACTATAGACATAACACTGACCTGAAAATCTATATTTGGATTGGTTGCAAATATTCTTTGATATTCCACTTTCTTCTAATAGGAAGAAAAGATCACCAAAAAGATTGTTCAAAGATACGTCTAAGCAATCAACCCAATACAAATTTAATACCATTCAAATGAGCTTCTCAGAGGTATAAATGTCTTATTCATTCATCTATTTATTTATTTTAATGTATTTATTTATTGACTGCTCTGGGCCAGGCCTTGTGGTAGATGTCTTTTTAAATCCTGTATTGGATGTTTTATTGCGCTTAGTTCTGATAATTCTTCTTAGCAGGTGATATTTTCCTCATTCTATAAATGAAAAAAGTGAGACTCAGCATATGGGGACTTCAGCAAACAAGTTATTGACTTAAACACACTCTATAGATTTATGTAAAGTCAAGATTTATGTAAAGTATAAATGTCATATAATAGGAACATTGTTTTGGCAGCAAGTATACTAACAGTGGATTAAGCAACTTGAGGTTTACTTTTCTCATATAATCAGATATATGTAGATAGTCTGTTAGTATTAGTTCAATAGCTCAAAGATATCAAAACCAACATTTCTGAAATCCCCTCGGTCTCCTCACTGTCCTCAGTTACAAGCATCATGTTCATATTTCAGGAAGAAGACAGAGGAAGGAAGTGGTGCTAATGATACTAATTCAACCCCTTTGCCTCGGCAAGAGCTTTCCCAGAAGCCACCAAAAAAGATTTGTGTTTGTGCACCAAGATATCTATCACATGACAGCTCTCCATTGCAAGAAAATCGGACAGAGTGAGTATTTATTTTTTTATTTTTTATTTTTTTTTAGCCTCTGTGGTATAAACAGCAAAAGAAAAAAAATATACGGAATGGAAGCTGGGCTTCTCAAAAAATTGACCAGAAATCATCATAATTTTAATCTAAAGCTATCGGGTATATTTTCATGGTAGAAAAAACATACGCATAGGCAATAATAAGACAACAAACAGTAAGTCAGCTTGGAAAGCAGCTTGCCAGGGTTGTGGACACATGATCATTCATTCATGTGTGTGTCTGTGTGTTTATGTGGTAGAGGTGAGTGAAATACAAGGATTAATATTGGGAACCTAGATTTAAAAATAGACATAGAAAAAGGGATCAAGAAAAAAGAGTAAGAGTTAGTTTTTATACGTGACAACTTATTCTTAATCCAGAAAAATTGCAGAAAACACACTCAACATAGTCTGATTCCCTCAGCAGCTTGTGATTGCCTAACAACTTTGGTACATCCTCTTAACTTGATATGTCGGGTCTTTCAGTATCTGGCTTCAGACCCAATTTTTTTTGGGGGGGTGGTGGTTAGTTCTTTTTTAAAATTTTACTTTAAGTTCTGGGATACCTGTGCAGAACATGCAGGTTTGTTACATAGGTATACATGTGCCATGGTGTTTGCTGCACCTACCAATTCCAGACCCACTTTTAGTTTGCCTTCTGCTCTGAATAATACTATGCTCCAGTCACGTAGGTCAAACCTACTCATTGGATATCCCCCATATTTTTCTTATTTAGTCATGTTATTCTCCATCTTACTCACGTTCATATTTTCTTACTTTTTTGCATGATGTCTGCTATTTAAAGTCTTAGTCATATTCTAAGATTGTCTTAGGTGACAACTTCTCCATGAACACTTTTGGATCTCTCCAGCTGAATGTGAACATTCAGCTTACCTTTCATAACATGTTAAAAGATTATTTCTCATATGATGCTTGTCCGGCTTTTTAAAATTTAATTATATACTTGTTATTTTATTTTAACTTTTTTTTCTAATCAGACAACATATTTCAGTTAAGGTTCAGGAAGGATCTGTTTTAGAAGACAATAATTCTTCAGTTTAATTAATTACTAGCAGCCATAAGGTTTATGTATTATGGACATAGAGTCTATAGTGTTCATAGAGTCCATAGTGTTCGTGTTATATGTCGGCCTTGCAGCACATTCAGCTACTGTCCTTTAAGCCAAGATTGAGGTTGTGTCATTTACTTATTAAATATGTTACTCTACAGCAATGTAGTGTTAACATCTGCACTGTACTCAATAGAAGAGGCAATTACTGTAATACTCTTGATATTGAACCACTAAACATGACCCTTCCTCAATGACAGCAGCTCAAATTGAATCTCATCCTGCTAAACTAGCTGATTCTTTGATCTGTGCTGATTGCTTGGCATTACATATATCAATAGCACTTAAGAGTTTATTATATGCTTCTGAAGCTCATAAAATATTGAGTATAGTTTTATTACATGATTATACTGCTGGGCTACCAAAGCCAGCAGGATGGAGGTGTGGCAGAATGGAAAATGTTTAATGACATAGCTCAGTGTGTGTCATGGCATCCATATTTCTTCTCAATAGGGGAGCCACTAATGTCATAAACAGAAAATTAAAAATCAGCTCTTTTGTAGGGAAAGTAACGTTCCCTCCTGTTGTTGCAGTTTGTGTAGAAGACAGAGGCAACTGGAGGAGAAATTCACATAGTGCCTGAAGGCACAGCAGGATGTGTGCAAACCATTTTAGAGGAAAGCAAATACCAAGGCTGGTATTTGAAATATTTACCAAAGAGTTTTCCTCAGATTTTCTTGTACCCTTTGTACTTCCCTCTTTGGAGAAACAATACAGCACACAAGCATTTTTAAAAATAAAAATCTATAGGATTACCAAAATCCAGTCCTCAGTTATTCAAAAGCCTAAACTCTTAAGAACTCAGATATCACATGGCACAAGTGATAACTTTGAAAGAAAGGATGAGAAAACAGACTACCCACCTTATCTCCCTCCCCAGATTAGATGGAGTTTCTCTGGGAGAAAATGAGAGAAGGATGAGAGAGAATGTCAACAGCTTAGTATGTGGCATTTCCTCAAGAAGTAGATTTGCACCCTGCCCCTGCCATACCACATGAAGATTTCTTGAGGAAGCAGATAGGAAATTATTCAGCATACACTTGGTGTGACCACACATTAAGAATGCTCATAGAGCTAAAGTAAAACTAAGGTGGTGCCTTCCAAAGTACTGGTGTGAAAGGTACCTAGAGTCTGATGGGTTTCAAATTCATAAAACATATCCTTCATGCATGCAGAGCAGTGCAGCATGGCATAGGGATTAGTGCCATAAATGGGACATATGTTATCTTTCTTCAAAGTTCAGGTTGAGCACTAGGTCCTTATCAATGGTATGCTGCAGGTATTGGGAAAGTCACAAATTGGAGTGTGTAAAACCCGAAGTGTTATATTTTATTTTAGTGGCCTTAATTTATTTTAAATATGCTTTCAGAAATTGACTGTACAAATTCCAGAGGAAGAGTGGGTTTATGTAACACTGTGGTCTTCCCATGTTAGGAGTGAGATAACACAACAAAGTCTATGTTATTATTTGTCTATTCTAACACCTATTGACACATACGTGTTCCCATCTGACCTATGGTCATAGATTCACCCAGGCTGCTGTTTATTCCAAATTTATGGCACTAATCCGTATGCCATGGCTGCACTGCTCTCCCATGGGCAGACAGCTGCCTGATCTCAAGTAACACTGTGGTCTTCCCAAATACAAAATATCAACATTCACTGTAAGTGAGTATAAACAAGAGCATCCCATGATTCAGACCATAGGCCAGGTAGGCAGAAGAATGAGGAACAGAAGAGGATCAGAAAAGAGACCTAGACTTAAAGACACAGAATCTCATTTCTGTCAGTCTTTAAAAATGATACATTTCGAATATTTTATTGCAACCTAAATACAATTTAGAATAAGTAGTATACAATCACATACAGTAACACAGGTTGACATCTATTTTCTCATCATGAGTTTGGTCATTTTTAACAAGGTATTTTGTCTTCATATGTCCTGAGATTAAGAACACCTTCAGGCCTTGTTACAGATAGGTATTTCACCAAAGTAGCTTCCTTCTGACTTTTATGTCAGGAGAGCCCTGGATGGATAAAATAAGTTAGCAATATACCTTACCAAATGTATTTTATTAAGGCTTTTTTATTTTCTGGGTTTACTGACTACTGTATATCCACGCTGGAGTCCTTGGACTTGTTTGACAGAGATGTTATAATACCCCAACCTTCCAATTGTATATGGATGGATATAATTTCCCCTAAATTTTTATCAAGTGCCTTTTTGAAAACAAGCAGAGTTAATTGATCATCACAAAATGACATTAATATTTCATCTCCCTGTCAATCCTACTCTAGCCTCACTGTGTAAAAAATATATTTTGATACTTAACCTAGATTCCCATGTGGAAGCCTAATGTTTTCTTAAAAGTATTCAGTGTGCAGAGGAGAGTGGGAGAAAAAAAATCAATGGTTACTTAATGCACTTTCCTATTTAGAATATAAAATGCATAATAGTAGAAAGGAAACAAAATTGCAAGGTGAAAACAGACTTAGAAAAATAGACTGAACTACCCTACACATTTAAATGCTTCAGATAAAAGGATCTGAGAATAAACAGACTAACATCCTACATAATACTTGATACACATATTTAAACCAAAAAATACATTGACATAGGTCTGGGGGTGCTTGGTGGGGTTAGCTGAAGTATGCATTGTCAGCTAAAAACAAGTTTTCTTTTCATTCTGAATCCTAAGATCAAATTCTGAGATAAGCAATTTGAACTAGTTTTACATTAAATGTTTAAGCTATCATCAGAAAAATCTTTAAAAACCTTTGAAACCCACTAAATAAAAGAGAACAGCATCTTAATATTTGTGTTGATGTCCCTAGTGTAAATAAACAATTCCAAAAAGGTCTGGAAACGTGTAGGAGATGTGTTTTTCTATGTAAGTTTGGTGTCAGAGTTTGTTGACAGTGTCTATATTCTAGGGCAAGCATATGGGCCTCTTACGTAATGAGTAGGATCAGAGCTTCAGAAGGCCAAGGAAGGGAAAGGGAGTTTGTCACCAAATGTTCGTGCTTTGTCTGTGTCTAGAAATCTTTTAGTCCTAGGTTTCCTACAGAATCACCTCTTTATATTTCCTCTTCCCTTTTATTTTCATTGTCATGACTTTTGGCTTCTGATCAGGGTTTCTGATCTGCTCTGACCATAGCCAGTAATAGTTTTTCCCCCTTTAGTATTGTTACCTTGTCCCTAAGACCTCAAGTCCACATTACTTGAGATCAGGCAGCTGTCTGCCCATTGTTATTTCACTGAAGTAGCTAGGTCTTTGAGTGTGTAGTGTGAGGTTGGAGAGGATGTGGAAGGATAGGGAAGAGAAGAAGAAATCAACATTGTCAATGAACTGTGTGAGATGATAGAGGGTAATTGAGGAAGGACACACTATTATTTAAGGTATTCAGTAAGGAATAAATAACCAAGAGAGCTGCAGTTGTAACACAGCCCAGGCCAGTGCTAAGAGCTACAGCCTAAGTACCAGGAATCTGGAGTTGACTTATTTACCTTTTAGGAGTGTGACCTTAGTGTGATCTTAGGCAGGTCACCTCAACTCCCTGGGTCTCAGTTTCCTCATTAGAAAAATTAGAGTTTGAACCAGATGAATTCCAAAGTTGCTGTCAGATCTTTTTGGAATAGTATGCTTTTACTTTTGCTTATAATTCTGTTAGGCAAAGTTTCTATTTCAAAAATAATATAGGTCACCTTTAGTCATGTATTTTTTTTTTCCTTTTTTCTTTTTGTACCAGCTGAGCTGGCCTTCTTTACATCAGAAATCCTGCAAGAGAGAATCCTAGAGAGTGCTGAAAGGAATTTTAGTCCATTACACCTGACGCTGCTACACAAACAGTAAAGTCTGTGATGCCCAATGAATACTTGATAGGCTATCAATTAGCTGTCCTAGAAAAAGGTTAACAGATCACTTAGGAGAAACTATTTTGCTGAAAAAAAAAAAAAAATTCAAGGTTTTAGGTATGACTCCCACATAGTGATTTGTATTTAATGTTCTCCCACTGCTACAAGCCCCTTTAGTGAACACTGAGTATGCCTCATTGCCACCTGATTAAATGCCCCTAATTTCTCCAGTCATTCCTCATATGACACGATTTCTAGATTACTCAGGCCTATGCCAAAATTTCTGAGAAAATGCTCTATTATTGCAACTGATTTCTCATTAATTGGTGGGACTGTGGTTCAATGCTTCTGCTAAAATTCAGAAAACTCCATAGTCAACGGAGAGTCTAGAAGATTTATTCACATTGTAAATCCAGGATATACTGTCATCAGTTACAGCACAGGAGGCCATAATCTGCTAAAGAAACTGTGACGAGGTTTTTGGGAGTGTAAAGCATACAACTCTAGAATTTGTTAAAAGAAAAAGTGGCCTCATTATAGTTGAATGCATGCTACAATAATACTCTGGGAGAAATGGCATTCTTTACAGTTAAAATAAAGGTAACTGGGGGAAATTAAGGTTTTTATAATTTGTACTTTAAAATACTATCACATATGCAATACTGATGAGGCACTTGCCTTAAATCTGTCAGGAATAAATAAATACAAACATCAGAGTATTTACACAACCATTCATGACATACAGGGAAGAAAGCTTATAATTTCTGAAACATCAAAGAGCTCAATGAATATTTCCAACCAAAATGCAAATTCTAAAATGATTAATGATGAAAAATCTTTACATCCTACTTTATAGAACCTTTATATCTGTAGGGTCAACCCTGACAAGAAGCTAAATCTCTTTGAGATCAAGTTTATTCTACAGTAATTTTTTTTTTTCATTTTCTGAAGAATGACTCATTTCACACACTAATTTTTTAAAAAAATCTTACATTACAGAGGCAGAGGCTTTTACTTTAGGCATGTCTTGAACTTTATCACTTTTTAAAATTAAGGAGTTATTTCTGATTTCCTATTACCTAAGGAATATACCACTTATTCTATCCTTAAGATGCTGCACACTTTTAGTCCACTCTGTATCTTCCCCTTCCACTTCCCAAGGTGACCAAGGATCTCACCTCATTACAGCCTCAGTTCATAGTTCCAAATTTCCTCATCTAAATCATTCAAATCAAGTGGAAGTGAGTAACCCATTAAGTGAAGGGTGTGGGCACAATTCCTCTACATCTTTGAACTTTTGAAACTGAAGAAACATATTATGTGCCCCAAACACTCCCAACAAACAATCATCATGGGGCATGTATAGGATAACAATTACAGGCATTCCTGCTCAAAGCAAAACCAAAAATAAATACAAATATTAAAATTAAAGTAAAATAAAGTAAGAAGTCTTCAAGTAATTTTGAAATCCTGCTGGATAATCCAGCCAAACTTCCTTGATTAGGTTTCTAGACCTGGGAACAATCCTCCATGGCTCTTGATTTTGCCTCCTGGAACTTGGTTATGCCTTTGGGTTCTTGTTTCTGTTCTCTGAGTCATCTTTGTTTATCCACAGTGGGGCTGAGTATTTTTATCAACCTTCCTATAAAATTCTGAGCGTTCAAGAGCCTCTTTTTATTTCACACTCTTTCTGTTTCTTGTCCTCTAAGCGGGAAATGTTTCTGCTGACATAATATTCTCAAGAATGTTGTGGACCTTGTGTTGTTTCATAGGGCATTTATTCTATTAGATAAAGGCAACATCCACAGATTTTTGAAATAATGACTTTTCTGTTCTGGCTTTCTGTTGAGGTGGTTTAGGATAATACTCTCGAGCTTCCTTGAGGCCTTCTGGTTTGTTTGAGATGCTCTGTAGGGCTAGTTCTTAATGTCTTGTGAATGAATACTCTGACCTTTTGATCTTTAGAAATTTCAGCAAAAGGCTTTTTGAAGTTTCAGCAAAAGGGTCAGCCTTTTCTCTAGAATATACTTCCAGAGGGTGAATTTCATAGTTTAATAGTTCTTCCCTCAATCTCTGCCCTTTCCTCTCTCATTTTACTACAAGCCACAAGAAGAAATCAGGCCGAATCTTCAATTACTTGCTTGTAGATCTTCTTAGCTCTATATCCAGGTTCATCACATATAAATTCAGCTTTCTACATAACTGTAGGACACAGTTTCCACCCTATAGAACAAGGATCCAGCCCCCTTGCTCCCATGTTCAATAATATATTTTTCTCCTCCTGAACCCTCATCAGTAGCATTTTCAACATTCATATTTCTAGCAGTGTGTTCGGGGCAATTGAGGCTTTCTCTGGCATGCTTCTCAACAGTATTCTCAAACGTCCAGCTTCTTCTCACTGCTTAGTTCCAAAGCCCTTCCACATTTTCAGATATTTGTTATAGTAGGACCCGGCTTTTGGGTACCAAAATCTGTATTAGTTTTCTATTGCAATGTAATAAATTGGCATAATTTAACAGCTTAAGACAACACCCATTTGTTAACTCACAGTTATTTAGGTCATAAGTATGGACATGGTACCACTGGGTTCTTTGCTCAAAGTAGCATAAAGCTGACATCAAGATGTCTTCTGGGGCTGCAGTTCTCATGTGAGGTTTGCAGTACCCTTCCAAGCTCACCGTATGTTGGAAGAAGTCAGTTTCTAGTGATAGTAGGTCTGAGGTCCTTCTCTCCTTGGTGGCTATCAGCTGGGGGCCCCAACTCCTCATGGTCACCCCTCTCTATTGGCGGTTTACAAGATAGTGCTTGCTTTCTTACTGCCAGTCAGAATGCATCTTTCTTACAACTTCTTCTGCTACCAGTTGGAGAGAACTCTACTTTAAAGTGTTCATGTGATCATGTCAAGCCCACCTGGATGATCTCCCTTTCTTAAAGTCAACTGTAACACAACCTAATCACAGGAGTAAAATCTGTTATCTTCATGATCCCTAGGATTATACAGGGCATGTTCATCAGAGGCATGGAATATCTTGGGGAGATATCTTAGGATTCTACCTACCATTATAATAATATGTTAAATTTTCTTGAATGATATCACCTAGCTCAATGTCTGCCTCTAAAGGCCTATATAAATCAGGTTTAATTCTTTTTTTTTGCATTCAGATATAATAACAAGGAGGCAATAATAGTTGCAAAGTTCCCATAATTTTTGTATTCTGAGCTTTACTATTTTAAGTAATGCTTGATGAATCTCAGTGAAATCTATATTGAGATAAAACTCAATACACTAAATATAACAGAAACCTATGTTTTATATAAATCATTCATGAAGAAAAAGTCTTTTAAATACAAGTAATTCAGTTTCACCCAAAGATCAAATATCTTTTACTGCAAAAATTGGGCTTAGAGAAATAATTATGGAAAGATAATAAAATGTTTGTTTTACTTTATACACATTTGCATACTAATAAATGTAATTTATACACATTTGTACTTTATACACATTTGCATACTAATAAATGTTGGGTACCAAAGGGGGAAAATATGTAAGTGCAACTGAGGAACACTTGGAGGCCTTAGTGCAGTTGTCCTTAATCTTGGCTGCCAAAAAGCACTTAGGCATATATAAAAAAAATACAATAAAACACAACACAAACAAGTAAATTCCTGGGTCCCATTCTGAAAGATTCTAATTCAATTGCAGGTCATGACCATAATCTTGGAAATGGCACTAGCCAAGGTCCTTGGGAAGCTCACAATCTAAAGTAAGCAAAAAGATACTTGAAAAATCAGCTTGCACCAAGTATCCTTGCACCAAGGATTTAATGTTAACTTTAAAAATTGAGATTTTTCTGCATCTATTGAGATAATCATGTGGTTTTTGTCATTGGTTCTGTTTATGTGATGGATTATGTTTATTGATTTGTATATGTCGAACCAGCTTTGCATCCCGGGGATGAAGCCAACTTGATCATGGTGGGTAAGCTTTTTGATGTGCTACTGGATTTGGTTTGTCAGTATTTTAAAGAGGATTTTCACATAGATGTTCATCAGGGATATTGGCCTGAAATTTTCTTTTTTTGTTGTGTCTCTGCCAGGTTTTGGTATCAGGATGATGCTGGCCTCATAAAATGAGTTAGGGAGGAGTCCCTCTTTTTCCATTGCTTGGAATCATTTCAAAAGGAATGGTATCAGCTCCTGTTTGCACCTCTGGTAGAAGTCAGCTGTGAATCTGTCTGGTGCTGGGTTTTCTCTTGTTGGTAGGGTATTGATTACTGCCTCAATTTCAGAACTTTTTATTGGTCTATTCAAGGATTCAACTTCTTCCTTGTTTAGTCTTGTGAGGGTGTATGTGTCCAAGAATTTGTCCATTTCTTCTAGTTCTAGTTTATTTGCATAAAGGTGTTTATAGTATTCTCTGACGGTAGTTTGTATTTCTGTGGGATCAGTAGTGATATTCACTTTATCATTTTTTATTGTGTCTATTTGATTCTTCTCTCTTTTCTTCTTTATTAGTCTGGCTAGTGGTCTATCTCTTTTGTTAATCTTTCCAAAAAAACCAGCTCCTGGATTCATTGATATTTTGAAGGGGTTTTCATGTCTCTATCTCTTTCAGTTCTGGTCTGATCTTAGTTATTTCTTGTCTTCTGCTAGCTTTTGAATTTGTTTGCTCTTGCATCTCTAGTTCTTTTAATTGTGATGTTAGAGTGTTGATTTTAGATCTTCCCACTTTCTCCTGTGAGCATTTAGTGCTATAAGTTTCCCTCTAAACACTGCTTTAGCTGTGTCCCAGAGATTCTGGTATATTGTGTCTTTGTTCTCATTGGTTTCAAAGAACTTATTTATTTCTACCTTAATTTCATTATTTATCCAGTGGTCACTCAGGATCAGGTTGTTCAGTTTCCACATAGTTGTGTGATTTGAGTGAGTTTCTTAATCCTGAGTTCTAATTTGATTGCACTGTGGTCTGAGAGACTGTTATGATTTCCTTCTTTTTTTTTTTTTTTTTTTGCATTTGCTAATGAGTGTTTTACTTCCTATTATGTGGTCAGTTTTAGAATAAGTGTGATGTGGTGCTGAGAAGAATGTATATTCTGTTGCTTTAGGGTGGAGAGTCCTGTAGATGTATATTAGGTCTGCTTGGTCCAAAGCTGAATTCAAGTCCTGAATATCCTTGTTAATTCTCTGTCTCATTGATCTGTCTAATATTGGCAGTGGGGTGTTAAAGTATCCCACTATTATCGTGTGGGAGTCTAAGTCTCTTTCTAGGTCTCTAACAACTTGCTTTATGAATCTGGGTGCTCCTGTATTGGGTGTATATATATTTAGGATAGTTAGCTCTTCTTGTTGCATTGATCACTTTACCATTATGTAAGGCCCTTCTTTGTCTTTTTTCATCTTCGGTGGTTTAAAGTCTGTTTTATCAGAGACTAGGATTGCAACACCTGCCTTTTTGCTTTCCATTTGCTTGGTAAATATTCTTCCATCCCTTTATTTTTTGTGTGTTTTGCACATGAGATGGGTCTTCTAAATACAGGGCACCGTTAGGTCTTGACTCTATCAAATTTGCTAGCATGTGGCTTTTAATTGGGGCATTTAGCCCATTTACATTTAAGGTTAATATTATTATGTATGAATTTGATCCTGTCATTATGATGCTAGCTGTTTATTTTGCCTGTTAGTTGATGCAGTTTCTTCATAATGTCGATGGTCTTTACAATTCAATAAAATTCAACACCCCTTCATGCTAAAAACTCTTAACAAACTAGGTACTGATGAAATGAATGTTAAAATAATAAGAGCTATTCATGACAAACCTACAGTCAATATCATACTGAATGGGCAGAGCTGGAAGCATTACCTTTGAAAACTGGCACAAGACAAGGATGCTCTTTCTCACCACTCCTATTCAACGTAGTATTGGAAGTTCTGGCCAGGGCAATCAGGCAAGAGAAAGAAATAAAGGGCATTCAAATAGGAAGAGAGGAAGTCAAATTGTCTCTATTTGCAGATGACATGATTGTATGTTTAGAAAATCCCATCGTCTCAACCCCAAATCTCCTTAAGCTGATAAGCAACTTCAGCAGAATCTCAGGATACATAATCAACGTGCAAAAATCACAAACATTCCTACACACCAATAATAGACAAAAGAGATAGCCAAATCATGAGTGAACTCCCATTCACAATTGCTACAAAGAGAATAAAATACCTAGGAATACAACTTACAAGGGATGTGAAGGACCTTTTCAAAGAGAACTACATACCACTGCTCAAGGAAATAAGAGAGGGCACAAACAAATGAAAAAACATTCCATGCTCATGGATAGAAAGAATTAATATCGTGAAAATGGCCACACTGCCCAAAGTAATTTATAGATTCAATGCTATCCTCATCAAGCTACCATTGACTTTCTTCACAGAATAAGAAAAAACTACTTTACATTTCATACGGAACCAAAAAAGAGCCTGTACAGCCAATATAATCCTAAGCAAAAAGAACAAACCTGGAGGTATCACGCTACCTGACTTCAAACTGTATTACAAGGCTACAGAAACCAAAACAGCAAGGTACTGGTACCAAAACAGACATATAGACCAATGGAGCAGAACAGAGGCCTCAGAAATAACACACACATCTACAACCATCTAATCTTTGACAAACCTGACAAAAACAGCAATGGGGAAAGGATTCCCTATTTAATAAATGGTGCTGGGAAAACTGGCTAGCCATATGTAGAAATCTTACGCCTTATACAAAAATTTACTCAAGATGGATTAAAGATTTAAATGTAAGACCTAAAACCATAAAAACTCTAAAAGAAAACCTAGCCAATACTGTTCAGGACATAGGCATGGGCAAAGGCTTCATGACTAAAACACCAAATGCAATGGCAACAAAAGCCATAATTGACAAATGGGATAAAATTAAACTAAAGAGCTTCTGCACAGCAAAAGAAACTGTCATCAGAGTAAACAGGCAACCAACAGAATGGGAGAAAATTTTTGCAATATATCTATCTGACAAAGGGCTAATATCCAGAATCTACAACTTAAACAAATCTACAAGAAAAAACAAACAACCCCATCAGAAAGGGTCAGAAAGGGGGTGAAGGATATGAACAGACACTTCTCAAAAGAAGACTCTAATGTGGCCAACAAATATATGAACAAAAGCTCATCACCGGTCATTAGAGAAATGCAAATCAAAACCAGAATGAGATACTATCTCATGCCAGTTAGAATGGTGATCATTAAAAAGTCAGGAAGCAACAGATGCTGGAGAACATGTGGAGAAATAGGAATGATTTTACACTGTTGGTGGGAGTGTAAATTAGTTCAACCATTTGGAAGACAGTGTGGTGATTCCTCAAGGATCTAGAACCAGAAATACCATATGACCCAGCAATCCTATTATTGGGTATATACCCAAAGGATTATAAATCATTCTACCATAAAGACACATGCATATGTATGTTTATTGCAACACTATTCACAATAGCAAAGACTTGGAACCAATCCAAATGCCCATCAATGATAGACTGGATTAAGAAAATGTAGCACATATACACCATGGAATACTATGCAGCCATAAAAAAGGATGAGTTCATGTTCTTTGCAGGGATATGGATGAAGCTGGAAACTATTATTCTTAGCAAACTAAAACAGGAAAGAGGAACAGAAAACCAAGCACCGCATGTTCTCACTTAAGTGGGAGCTGAACAATGAGAACACATGGACACAGGAAGGGGAACATCACATGCTGGGGTCTGTCAGGGGGTGGGGACTAGGGAAGGAATAGCATTAGGAGAAATCCATAATGTAGACGATGGGTTGATGGGTGCAGCAAACCACCATGGCATGTGTATACCTATGTAACAAACCTGCATGTTCTGCACATGTATCCCAGAACTTAAAGTATATTTTTTAAAAAATTGAGGTTTAATATAGGTAAAGTACAAAGTCACAAGTGATGTATAATCAGAAAGGAGCATACCCATGTAATACACACTTATGTCAAGAAAGAGAATAATAACAAAAATCAGAGCCCCCCCACACCCCGCCCCAACCATAACCCTTTCAAAGCATTAAACACTGCCTTTTCAAGGGCAACCATTTCCTTGAATGTTAGCACTAAAGATCGTTTTACCTATTTTGAATTTCATACTGATGAAGTAATAGAGTTTTAAAAATCTAAATTATTTCACTCAATATTGTATTTGCCAGATTAATTCATGCTGTTGTATATAGCAAAGGTTTGCTTCTTGTTATTCTCTATATTTTCTCAACTGTTTAAATACATTACAATTATTTATCTGTTGATGCACATTTGGGTTATTTCCCAGTTTGGAGCAATTATAAACGATGCTGCTGTAAATGTTCCTGAATTGTAACTGTCTTTTGGTGCACGTGTGTACACATTTCTAGAATGGTGATGCTGAGTCATAAAGCATGTATATGTTCATTTTAATAGTTACTTTCATATAGCTTTCTGAGGGTGATTATACTAAGTTTTACTTGTATAAGCAGTATGTGATAGCTCTTATTGTTCTATGTGTTTATCAACATTATGGTCAATCTTCTACATTTTTTTAGCTATTATGGTGGCTATGTAATGATGGCTCATTGCAGTTTTATTTTTCATTTCATTCCATTTCCCTATTGATGACAATTTGGGTGTCCTCTCTACTCAAGTGCCTGTTCAAGCCTTTTGCTCATTTTTCCACTGGGGTCTGAAAATTTCCTATTGATTTATGGAAATTCTTTATGTAACCTGGCCTCGCGTCCTACTGGATACATCATATTTTGCAAATGTCATGTGTTAGTCTGTAGGTTGTTTTGCTCATGTTTTGTTTTGCTCATGTTTAAAAGTTTCTTTTGTTTAAAAGAAGCTTTAATTTTAATGTAGCTAAAAATGTTCTTCTGGATAGTTATTACCCCTGTGTCATGGTCTATAAGCTTTGCTGTTTTGCCTTTCACTTTTAGTTTTATTAAATAACCGGAATTTTCTGTGTGTAGAGTACAAAGTAAAAATGAAGCCGTTGTTTTTCTGTAAAGATAATCCAATTAAACCAGTAGCACTGGTTGAAAAGATTAGATAAACATTTCCAGAGATAATTTGAAGTTTTAGATAATGATACGTTACAGTAGTGGGGTCATGAATTTGCTCCTGTCAGATACCTAGGGGAAGAGCATGCTACCTTCATAAAAACAGGGATTGAGAAAATGTTAATCTCGAAAGGACTGGTATATTTCAGGTTGACTTTTATTCCTAGGGCGTAAACTTTTGATGCCCCAATTTGGGACCCCTCACTCTTGATGGTCTTTGATCTCCAATTTTATTCCCCTAGGCTCTGAAGCTGCCAAAAGTTCTTGTTTCCCTTTCTTAGCCTATCAACTTCCACTTTCAAATCAGCAAATGCTTTAAGGGAATGAGCTGTCCCAAGTATCAGGTTCATATTTCTGTGTTTCTTTCATTTTTTGGATCTTGGGCTGATAAACCTTATTTCCTTGATAGCTTGCAAACAATGCTTACACACAGACCTTACTTTATTATTTTGTCTGCAATTTTCCAGTTGTTCTAAGCAGGAGAGTTCTTTAAAAATAAACTAGTTTACATTGTCTGAAACAAAACTTACAGAATGTAATTTAAGACCTCTAATGACTACTTAACTTCTTAAAAGAGATAGGAATCCAGGATATTCCTGTGTTTCTGACTCTTCCTACCATATAATAAAACATCTATTTAATTTAACTCATCAAAAGTACTTGGTTGATTCCTAAAAGCTCTTTTAAGGGAGGATATATGAAATCAGCTGGTGACAGGTCAGTGGAAGAAATACATTTTTGGCCAGAGAAGGGAGTCCATTATGCACCTTTCAAATAATGACCCAAAGGGAAACTGTGACTCTGTCTCTGTAAATAGCTTTCCTGGTAATAGGGGTGGTAGAGGTCATCTGTGCTTGTGATAGTGGTGTCTGGAAACTAATCATAACACCTGTTTCTAGAGTATAAATTGCACAAAGACAATAGTGGCTCAGAGCCTGGTTTTGATAGGATAGAAATACTGTGATATTCCTTTAGGTATTGATTTTTCCCCATTTATTACTTTGTCCCAGGACTTTGGTATTGATTAAAAAGACACTGCCAGTTAATTTTGAGGCCATAGCTATGTGGCTAAGGAGAAGACACAGGTTAGTGGTATTGCCTATCTTACTCAAGCCAAAACAAAGACACGTTTAGTTTATGTCACTCTCTGTTCTCTATCACAGTCTTTCTATTTATATTCAAGCCTTAAGTTTGTTTAGACACATGATACAATAGGGTATTAGAATCTGTCTTTACTTATTGGCATGCTAATGTTTTCATCACTTGCTTCACTCTTGATAAGAATACTTATGCTGAAAACAGTGGGGAAGAAAGGAATATTCTGAATCTACATATTTCTCTTGGGGAGTTTTCTATTTGATATTTTCAAACATTAGAGAAAATAACTTAGTACATTTGCTTCTTTTATAGCCATTAGTAGTACTAAATAACTCCTATGTACACAATATACAAAAATTCCAAAGTTTCTGAAAGTATGGTCAGCAGATAACCTGCATGATCATCTACAGAATGCATGATCAATATTTAAATTTGTCGGTCTCCCCCAGATCTAAGTCCGAATCTCTGGTGGAGGGCCCAGGAATTGACATTTAAATGTTTCCTGTGCAAACATGATTCATATACACATTATTTAATATGCACAGTGGAAAGTTCTCTCACATATATTACCTCACAGAGCCTTCTGGAGTAGGTATAATTATCTCCAATTTCCCAGTGAGGAAACTGAGACACAGAGATGGAAACCATTGGAACAAATTCATATGTAAACTGATCTGGGATGCTAGTTCTCCTGATGCCAGGTTCAATGCTTATCTCATTACATCACCCTTACTCTCTGCAAAGAATCTCTATCTTAGAAAAGAGATTTTGTCCACATATAGCTTTCTAAGCAGCATAGCCCAAATGCCTATCCTTTGCTCTGTGGAACCAATTATTGAGATCGTGTATTATGACAACTTTCAGCACACACACTGGGCTTTTCATTTTCAGAGTGCCAGATTTTGATAAAGCCCTTTGGAGCTTGCTTGGAGGTTCTGTATATAAAAGCCATGCCATGGATAAAGCAGGTTTAACACCTGTGAGTGATGGCACAATATGAGGGTCACCAGGAGCAGAGACACTGCCACTGTTAGAGCAGGCAGAGAAGACTTATAGCAGACTTTGATGAATGACTCAGCCTCAAGTCCACAGATGTAAAACTCATTAAATCCAATCCAGAATTACCTTCTATAACAAATGAGAAAAAGTGACATTTTTTCCTATCTGAGATCTTTAGCATTGTGTGGGCCAGCAAATAAGTTACTGATAAAGACTGGTCTTCTAATTTACTTAGCTGGGAAGAATTTCAAGTATTCCCTCCAGCAAACACATGAAAATAACAACCATGGCCACTAGTAACAGCTACTGATATTGAATGCTCTCTATATTCCACAAACTCAGCCTATAGCTTATCGCAACTATCTTACTTTACAGATTTGGATCATGATCCCCAAACACACCATCTCCACTGACAATCCTGAATGTTGAAATTGCAAAAGATGAAAACCTTTATTTATGCAACGTATTGTATGTTTCAAAATAGTTGTAAGATAGGACATGTTCCCATTTCCTGGATGATATATACTGGAGGTGGTGGATACCCTAAATACACTGACTGTATCATTACACTTTCTATGCATGTAACAAAATATCACATGTACTCCATAAATATGCAGACATATTATATATCAGTAAAAATAAAGGTAAAAATGCTTTATTTGCCTGCAGTGGAATTCCTTCCAGCTGATAACATTCAAGGAGGTTTTAATAAATTAAAGTTGCATTTGCCTTAAGAAGCCAGTGATAGGGAGGGCCCTAAGATGGTTGACTAGAAGCAGCTAGTGTGTGTTGCTTTCACAAAAGAAAAAGTGTCAAGTAAATACTAGCTCTTCAGCTGCAACATCCAGGTGGACACATTGGGATTCATCAAGGAAACAACTCAAACCATGGAGAATGGAGAGGAGTGAGACAGGATGACCACCCACCCAGGCATGGCATGGAGCCAGGAGAGACCTCACACTGCAGGCCTGGATCCCATGGCTGCCAAGGGTGGGCCAGGTGCAGAGCAGTGAGGGGTGGGTGAGCATGGGGTCCAGACACTGCACACAGTCAGGTGTGCTGGCTGCAGAGGGGTGAGCAGCTGCACACTCCAGCACAGGTGCTGGCTCCATGCAAGGCTGTGGCTGGATCAGGTGTACTGCAAGTGACTTCCACTGCAGGCACTGGGGAATGTTTTGGTACCTAGAAGCTTGGAGATACCAGGAACCATAGAACCCCAAAGAGGGTGTCACAGACCTGGTTCAGGGAGCCCCTAGGTTTGGGATCCCCAAAGGGCCACAGTTCTCTGCTTCTTATTGCCTGAAACATGGCAAGTGGGGGCATGTTTCAGCCCTGTTTGTGTTACAGCTCTTTCAGTCCCACCATTCAGCAGCTCTCGAGTTCTTGTCCTGTGTCTGGGAACAATGAGGAATGCAGACAACTGGATAGTGAGCAAGGAAGAGAGGAGATTCACTGAGCGAGGGAGCAGCTCTCAAGAGACCCAAAATGGGTAGCTCCTTTCCACAGGCAGGTCATTTTACTATCTTCCTGAGTCTGGCTGAGTTCAGGGTTTTTATGGGCTTCAGAGGGGAGGGAATGTGTGCTGATTGGTCCAAGAGCGGCCATGGGCAGGGCCAGAGACAGCACCATAGGTGCTCACTCCAGTCCACAGAACTTGCAGCCCAGGCCCAGGCTTCGGGCCATCCCTGGCTTGAAGGTGGAGTTTCACAGGAGACCTTCCCCTTTCTGCCCAGGCTCCTGCCACTGTTCATGGCACCCAGGCTGTTGCCTCCTACCACTGTTCATGGCACGCAGGCTGTTCATGCTGAGAGGTACCTGCAGGCCTATGCTGAGCCACCCTCAGCCCCTTCTTGGCCTCCCTTTTGTGGCTGTCAGTGCGCAAGATCCAGAGGGGGCTGGGGTGGCAGGTGGCTGACATATCAGTACTGCCCTGAGCACTCACACACCCAGCTGGGTCATGACAGTGCGCAGGCTTGGCTGCAACTTTGCTCTGAAATTGAAGTGGGAGCTGGGAGCAGTGAGAGGCTAGGCAGCAGGAGCAGGCTCTTCTGAGCCTGAGGGGGCAGGGGGGCTTCCCAGGCCCATGAGAGCACAGGGATGCCCAGGTCCACAGCCATGTCAGGGCAGCTGAAGCTGCGACCTGGAGTGCAGAGCTCCTGCCCCGCCAACTCGGAAAAGGGCAGTGCTCTCCCCCATTCCTAGTTCCCACCATTTCAATGGGGCACACAGCCTTAGCCATGCCTCCCCCACTGTAGCTGGTGTCTTTGCAGCAGCCACTCTGGACAGGACACTGCTGCCATCAGTGGTGGCTCTGTGTTTCCCTGGGGAGGGGCTCCCAGAGGCAACCAACAGCCCCTCTGCCACTGCCATGGTAGTGGTTCTGCCTCTGCTGCCCTTAGTCTGGAGAAGAAACAAAATGCCTAAGGGTTTCGCTCACACTTCCCAGCATGCCACAATCACCATAAAGAAAGGAGCCCAGTCTCTCTTCCTTGTGAGCCCTCAAGCCCCTGTTCTTTACCAAGCAGAGCCCTCAGCTTGGGCCAGCAGTATAGCCACCCCATCTCCTGGCTGAACATTCCCAGTAGCAGTGGCTCTGCATTTTGCTGGGGTGGAGCTCCCAAAGGCAACTGCAAGTCCCTGTGCCACTGCCGCTGTGGTGGTATGGCTCTTGCTGCCCTCAGACTGAGGAGGAGCAAAGACCCTGCGTGTTTTTCCACACCTCCAGCAAGATGCAGTTGCCCTAAGGAGAAGAAGCCAGCCCGTCTCTCTGAGACTACCCCAAACCCCTGGTTGTCACCAGGCAGAACTCCCTGGCTTTGGTCCACAGTGCAGCCACCAACCCTGGATTGATCACATTGATTGATAGCAGCTCTACATCTCCCTGGGGTGAAGCCCCAAGAGACAGCTGAAGGCCCTTTGCTGTAGCCACTGCCAAGGTCCCTTTCCCATCTGTCTTCAAGCTGGTGAGAACATAAAGCCTGAGCTCACCCCAGAGCTGTGGCGTACAGCCCGGGAGTGCCAATTCAAGATCTACAGCAAACAATTAAGTGGATGGGAAGGTCCTGCTTTCAGAACACTGAGTGGGAGGACAGCTGCAATAGTGAAGAAACACAGTGGAGCCACATGGCTGAGCAAGAGTCTACCTACTGGCCATTACTCTTAAGCGCCGTCTACTGGATCATAGCCCAAACTTCAACACCAAAAATACTTGCTGCTATATCCCTCTGTGAAACCAAGGACAATAATTCAGCTATAAATAAAGATCATGCACAAACCCCTGATCCTCTGAAAACATCCAGAAAAAAAAAATCTACTGACTGTACTCGAATAACACTGCAGTTAAAGGAATATCAGTTCACACAGATAAGGAAGAACCAGTATAAGAACTCTGGCAACTTAAAAAACTTTCTAAGATTAGGGGCCTATCTTTTTTCCTCCAAAGGATCACACTAGTTCCCCAGCAAGGGTTCTTAACCAGAATAAAATGGCTGAAATGACAGAAAGAGAATTCAAAATAGGAATAGGAATGGAGATCAGCAAAATTCAGCAGAGACTCAAAACCCAATCAAAGGCATCTAAGTATTACTATAAAATGATACAGCAGTTGATAGACAAAATGACCATTATAAGAAAGAACCAGACTGATAGAGCTAAATATACACTACAAGAATTTCATTATGCAATTACAAGTATTAACAGCAGAATAGAAGGAAAGAATCTCAGAGCCTGAAGACCTGTTCCCCAGACTAACTCAGTCAGACAAAAATAAATAAAAATGAATAAGAACAAACAAAACCTCTGAGAAATATGGGACAATGTAAGGGGACCAAGTCTATGACTCATTGACATAACTGAAAGACAGAGAGAGAAAGCACGCAACATATAAAACACATTTCAGGATATTGTCCATGAAAACTTCCCATCCTCACTAGAGAGACTAACATTAAAATTCAGGAAATGTAGATAACCCCTGTCAGGTACTACACAAGAAGACCATCCCCAAGATACGTAATCATTAGGTTCTCCAAGGTCAAAATGAAAGAATATATGTTAAAGGTAACTGGAGAGAAGGGGCAAGTCACCTAAAAAGGGAAGCCTGTCGCACTAACAGCATACTTTTCAGTAGAAACCCTACAAGCCAGAAGAGATTGGGGGCCTATATTCAGCATTTTTAAAGAAAAGAATTTTCAATCAGGAATTTTAAATCCAGCCAAACTAAGTTTCATAACTGAAGGAGAAATAAGACCTTTTTCAGAAAAGCAAATGCTAAGGGAATTCAGTACTACCAGGTCTACCTTACCAGAGGTTCTGAAAGGAGTACTAAATATGGAAAGGAAAGACCACTACCAGCTACTACAAAAACACACTTAAGTAAACAGACCATTGATACCATTAAGCAACCACAAAAATACGTTTACATAATAATCACCTAATAACATGATGACAGGATCAAATCCACACATATCAATGCTAACCTTGAATGTACACAGGCTAAATGCCCCAATTAAAAGGCACAGAGTGGCAAGCTGGATAAAGGAGCAACACCCAATGGTATGCTGTCTTTAAGAGACCATCTCACATGCAATGACACACATAGGCTCAAAATAAGAGGAGGGAAAAAAATTATCTACCAAGCAAATGGAAAACAGAAAAAAGCAGAGGTTACTATCCTAATTTCAGACAAAACAGACTTTAAACCAATAAAGTTTTTTTTTTAAAGGCAAAGAATGGCATTACATAATGGTAAAGGGTTAAGTTTCATGAGAAGATCTAACTTTCTTAAATGTATGTACATCCAACACAGGAGCACCCAGATTCATAAACAAGTTCATAGGGTCCTATAAAGAGACTTAGATTTTTCACACAATAATAGTGAGTGGCTTCAACACCTCACTGACAATGTTAGACTAATAATTGAAGCGGAAATTTAACAAAGATATTCAGGACCAGAACTTAACCCTTGACAAAATGGACCTGATAGACATCTACAGAACTCTCCACCCCAAAACAACAGGATATACTTTCCTTCCATCACATCATGACACATACTCTAAAATTGACCACACAATCAGACATAAAAGAATTCTTAGTAAATTCAAAAAAACTGAAATAGTATTAACCATACTCTCAGATCATAATGCAATAAAAATAGAAATCGATAGTAAGAAGATTGCTTAAAACCACATAATTACATGGAACCTAAACAACCTGCTCCTGAATTACTTTAGGGCAAATAATGAAATTAAGTCAGAAATCAAGAAATTATTTGAAATGAATGAGAATAAAGACACAATGTACCAGAATCTCTGGGACACACCAAAGGCAGTGTTGAGGGAAGTTTATAGCACTAAATGCTCACATCAAAAAGTTAGAAAGGAACAAGCATGGTGGCTCATGCCTGAAATCCCAGCACTTCGGGAGACTGAGGTGGGTGGATCACAAGATCAACACTTCAAGATAAGCCTGACCAATATGGCAAAATCCCGTCTCTACTAAAAAATACAAAAATTAGCCAGGTGTGGTGGCAGGTGTCTGTAATCTCAGCTACATGGGAGGCTGAGGCAGGAGAATTGCTTGAACCCAGGAGGCAAAGGTTGCAGTGAGCCAAGATCATGCCACTGCACTCCAGCCTGGGTGACAAGAGCCAGACTCCATCTCAAAAAAATGAAATAAAATAAAATAAAATTAAAAAGTTAGAAAGATCTCAAATTAACAACCTAACATCATAACTAGAGGAACTAGAGAAACAAGAGCAAACCAAACCCAAAGCTAGCAGAAGTCAAGGAATGACCAAAATCAGAGCTGAAGTAAAGGAAATTGAGATGCAAAAAAAACTATACAGAAGGTCAACAAATCCAGGAGACAGTTCTTTTTAAAAAGTAATAGATAAACTACTAGCTAGATGAGTAAAGAAAAAAGACAGAAGCTCTAAATAAACACAATTAGAAATAACAAAGCAGACATTACCACTAACCTCACAAAAAAACCCTCCAAGACTGCTACAAACACTTCCATGTACATAAAATAGAATACCTAGAGGAAATGAATAAATTCCTAGACATGTACAAACTCCCAAGACTGAACTGGAAAAAATGGAATCCCTGAACAAACCAATAATGATTTCCAAAATTGATTCAGTAATAAAGAGCCTACCAATCAAAAAAAAAAAACCCAGGACCAGACAGATTTACAGCTGAATTCTACCAGAAGTATAAAGGAGAGCTTATACCATTGCTACTAAAATTATTCCAAAATAATTGAGGAGAAAGGACTCCTTGCCTACTCATTCTATGAGGCCAGCATCATTTTAATACCAAAACCTGGTAGAGAAAAACACACACAAAAAGACTTCAGGCCAATATCCTCAATGAACATTGAGACAACAATCCTCAGGAAAATACTAGCAAACTGAATCCAGCAGCAAATCAAAGAGCTAATCAAGCAGGCTTTATATGTGGGATGCAAGGCTGGTTCATTGTACACAAATCAACATACATGATTCATGACATAAACAGAACTAAAAACAAAAACCACATGATTTCCTTTATAGATGCAGAAAAGGCTTTTGATAAAATTCAACATCACTTCATATTAAAAGGCTTCAGTAAAATAGGCATTGAAGGAACGTATTTCAAAACAAAAAGAGCCATCTATGACAAACCCACAGGCAACATTATACAGAATAAGAAAAAGCTTGAAGCATTCACTTTCAAAACTGTAACAAGACAAGGAGGCCCTCTGTCACCACTCCTATTCAACATAGTACTGAAAATCCTGGCCAGAGTAATCAGAGAAGAGAAAGAAAGAAAAAGCATCCAAATAGACAGACAGGAAGACAAACTATCTCTGTTTGTAGATGATATAATTCTATGCCTAGAAAACCCCATAGTCTCTGCCCAAAAGCTGCTTGACCTGATACACAACTTCAGAAAAGTTTTAGGATACAAAATTAATGTACAAAAATCAGTAACATTCTTATTTTATTTTTTGAGATGGAGTCTCTCTGTCACACAGGCTGGAGTGCAGTGGCGTGATCTTGGCTCACTGCAACCTCCGCCTCCCAGGTTCAAGCGACTCTCCTGCCTCAGCCTCCTGAGTAGCTGGGATTACAGGCTTGTGTCACTATGCCTGGCTAATTTTTGTATTTTTTGTGGAGATGGGGTTTAACCACGCTGGTCAGGCTGGTCTCAAACTGCTGATTTCATGATCTGCCTGCCTTGGCCTCCCAAAGTGCTGGGATTACAGGCGTGAGCCACCACATCCAGCCAAAAATCAGTAACATTCTTATACATCAACAACATCCAAGCTGAAAGCCAAATCAAGAATGGAATCTCATTCACAATTGCCACACGGACAAAAATAAAACACGTAGGCATATAGCTAACCAGGGAAGAGAAAGATCTCTACAAGACTCATGAAACACTGACCAAATAAATCAGATATGACACAAACAATTGAAAAACATTTCATGCCCATGGATAGGAAGAATCAATATTGCTAAAATGGCCATAGTGCCCAAAACAACTTACAAATTCATTGCTATTCCTGTCAAACTACCAATGACGTTCTTCACAGAACTAGAAAAAACTATTTCAAAATTCATATGGAACTACAAAAGAGCCTGAATAGCCAAATAATCCTAAGCAAGAAGAACAAAGTTGGGGGCATCATGTTACCTGACTTCAAATTATACCACACAACTGCAGTAACCAAAACAGCATAGTACTGGTACAAACACAGACATATAAACCAATGGAACACAATAGAGAGCCCAGAAATAACACCTCACACTTACAACCATTTGACATTCAACAAAGTCAACAAAAACAAGTAATGGGGAATGGATTTCCTATACAATAAACATTGCTGGGATAACTGGCTAGCCATATGTGGAAGACTGAAACTGAACTTTTTCCTTACACTATATACAAAAGTCAACTCAGGATGGATTAAAGACATTAATGTAAAACCTAAAACTATAAAAACTATAAAAAGCAAGATAACCTATGAAATATCATTCTGGACATAGAACCTGGCAAAGATTTCATGACAAAGATGCCAAAAACAATCACAGCAAAAACAAAAATTGACAAATGGGACTTAATTAAACTAAAGAGCTGGTGCACAGCAAAAGAAACAATCAACACAGTAAACAATCTGCAGAATGGGAGAAGATATTAGCAAGCTATGCATCCAACAAAGTTCTAATGTCCAGAAACTGTAAGTAACTTAAACAAATTTACATGCGAAAAAACAAAAGCAAACAATTCTGTTAAAAAGTGGGCAAAGAACATGAACAGACACTTTTCAAAAAAAGACATACACATAGCCAACAAACATTTTAAAGATGTCCGTCATCCCTAGTCACTAGATAAATGCAGTCAAAACCACGAGATACTATCTTACATCAGTAAGAATGGTTATTATTAAAAACTCAAAAAATAACAGATGCTGGTGAAGTTGTGGAGAAAAGAGAATGCTTACACACTGCTAGTGGGAATGTAAATTAGTTCAGTCATTGTGGACAGCAGTGTGGTGATTCCTTAAAGAATTTAAAACAGAATTACCATTTGACCCAGCAATCCCATTGTTAGGTATATACCCAAAGGAATATAAATTGTGTACCATAAAGACACATGTGCACATATCTTTATTGCAGCACTATTCATAATAGCAAAGACATTAAATCTACCTAAATGCATATCAATAGTAGGACTGGATAAAGAAAATGTGGTTCATATACACCATGGAATACTATGCAGCCATAAGAAAGAAAGAGATCATGTCCTTTGCAGGAATATGGGTGGAATTGGAGGCCATAATACTAAGAAAACTAATGCAGAAACAGAAAACCAAACACTGTATGTTATCACTTACAAGTGTGAGCTAAACAATGAGAACACATGAACACAAAGAAGGTAACAGCAGGTATGGGAACTGACTTGAGGGTGAAGTGTGGGGAGAGGGAGAGAACAAAAAAACTACCTATTGAGCACTATGCTTATTACCTGGGTGATGAAATGATCTGTACACCAAAACTCAATGACACACAGTTTACTTATATAACAAACCTGCACATGTACCCTTGAACCTAAAATAGATTTAAAAAAAAAAAAAAAAAGCCCATGAAATTACTGACTGCTTTGAAAATAATTACATGCACTGTAGGATAAGATGATTTGCAATGGTGTTGCAGTTCACTCACCACTCCACCAAATTTGTGGTCCGTATATGAGTGTATGTGAAATTGACTGAAATGCGTGCTGAAAACTACATAGAAGCATGGAACAGAAGATGGAAAAATTTAATAGTGCATGCTCATGTCCATGTACATTGAATCACAAAAGAATTTCAAAAAGAGCAACAACACTTAGAAAACGAATGCGAGGCCAGGCGCCATTGCTTATGTCTGTAATTTCAGCACTTTGGGAGGCTGAAGTGTGAGGACTGCTTGAGCCCAGGATTTTGAGATCAGCCTAAGCAACAGAGTGAGATCTTGCCTCTTATTAAAAAAAATTAATATGAGTGTGTTCTTCAAGGAAAGCCACGCAAGAAATTCTCCAAGGAAAAAGCAGCTATTCACTGCAATGCAAGATTTTGAAATATAGTTAATGGTAAGTTGGCCAGCCCTTATGGACTACGTCTGTGCAATTGCCCCTAATCTACCCCTGTAAGATGCTTTCTCATACACCAAATTTCCTTTTTAGGTTTTCTTTGTTGTTTTTTGGATTTCGCTCTCACTATTTTGAGTTGTCAGCATTATTTTGGTAAATTTGCTATGCTGTGTATTTCATCTTTGCATTATTTACAATGCCAGAGGTATAAATTGCATAGACGTTTATGAAGTTGTAATTTGTTTTATGTATTTTTTGCAAACTTGACTCCACAAAGATGCATTATCACAATATTGAATTTGTATTTAAGCATTGTGTTTGTACATAAAAACACTGAAACTTCCTCAATAAATGTAGAGATGTCTTTTTTGTACATCTGCATTTGTGAAAGATAAAATTTACTCAGATCTTGGCTTTTTGGATGACTGTACATGTACTGGAGACCTATTATGGTTTTTTATTGATCTTGTCAAAACACATAGGTTGTCAACCATGGTATTTCAAATGACCATAGTTATATGAGCTATTTATTCATGAATCCAGTTTGCCTGCTCATAACTAAAATACCCGTGTGACTCTTGTTAGTATACCTGAGTGCTTATGCTTTCAAAAATATTTATGTTATTATTGCCTACTATGTAAAGTAGTCTGTGAAGTTTTCTGTTGTATTTTTATGTTTCTCAAATAAATCCTCTTTTAAACATGTAAGTAAATATCTTTTAAATAATTTTATTATTTTTCCAGAATTATATTTCAGAATTTTGACCTTTTTGGATTTCAACATTCAAAATTATGGTGTTCAGGATTATGGCATTTGGGATTGTGATTGGCTCCCATGCTAAGGACTGACTACTATCCAAACAGAAAAGATAACCCAAAGTCCCATGGCTGAGGCAAAAGTTATTTCATTCACTATAATTCCACCTTCTTACTGCTGTGTACACTCCATTCCCATAGTTCCTCACCTGAAGGTAAAAGATTTATTGCAAGACTCATGTTGTTTGTGGGGGCTGGCTCAGCAAATCCAAAATCACTAAGGCAGGCCATCAGGAAGGGCAGACTAGAGCTCTGGGATATGAAGTAGAGGTGACGTCCATGGATGGAATTTCTTCAGGGAAACTTCGGCTCTATTTGCAAGACTTTATAATTGATTGAATCACAGGTACCCAGATTATCTGGGATAATCTCCCTTACTTCAGATCAACTGATAATGTGATTATGAACTTTAATCACATCTACAAAACACCCTCAAAGCAACACCTAAATTGATGTTCCATTGAATAAGGTAACTATGGTCTAGCCAAGTTGACACATCCAAAGAGCAGCACAGCACTTTTCAATATTTGCTTTACCATAGCAAATTTGAAATGTCTTAGGTCTTATCCACCTGATGTCTCACCACTGTTTTTTTCCTGAAAACACTGTGTTGTTTCCTACAAGTTCTAGCCTGGCTTCCTGACTCTGGCTCATGATATCTACCTAATCTTACATTTCTATAACATTTCTTTACAGATCTAGGGGAAAGCTGACAATAAATGTGATTACAATTGTGTAACTGATTCTCTACATAAAATAGACTCTGTTTAAATACTTGACATACTTGTTTTCCCAACAGGACTCTGATTAAGGGAGTAAGTAAAGCATGGTATAACAACTAATTCCTTATAGGAACTCAATAAATACTAGTTATTTAAAATATATATGAATAGCTGGGTTTAGGTATAGCATTGGTGACATTTGTGTGTTTTCATTTGTCTTCCATCTATAGCTAACTTGCTATCCACTCATCCGCTCATGTTGTCGTTGCTATATTCTTCCCACAGAGTAGACCTGATCTACCAAAGCCATCACCATCTCTGTTAATGGCTACTCCAGTTTTCTAGTTACATAGGTCAAAACACTGAAATTAATGTTGACTCCTCTCACATACCATATCCAATATGTCAGCAAATTCCATGGGCTCTCCCTTCAAAATATTTGTACTACTCAACAACATCTGCTCTATTACTACCTTGGTCTGAGTCACCTTCATTTTAATTCTTGACTGGATATAGCTAATAATGTACATGATAATCTTTCATACATGTGAACAAAATAATACAAAGTTTACTTGAAAATATTGGTTTTGTCTGTGCCTCTGGCATATTCTTTTCCCTCTGCCTAGAATATTCTCTCCTGGAATCCATATGTTTTGTTCTTACAATTCCTTGAGCTCATTACTCAATAGTCAACTTCTCAGTTCAGCCTTTCTTGGCCACCACTTCTTATATTTCAACCTCTATCCACTCCTTGCTTTATTTTTTTTTCCCTTTATCGTTTATCTTGTTTATTATCTCTATTCCCCTTATTTAGTAGGTCAGCTTTATGAGGGTATTATTCTTGTCCATTTGTTAAACAGATTTTCTTGAGAAAATATTGACCTTTCTTAGTCTGCTTCCTTACTTATAAATGGAGATATTTTGGCTATTTATTGCAGTGTAACAAATTACTGTAAAACTCAGTATCTTAAAACAATAATCATTAACTATTTTATTATAGCTCATGATTTCATGAGTCATTACATTGGGCAGGGCTTAGCTGGACAATTTCTTTTCTCATGAGGTATTGACTAAGAATCATTCAACAGTATTCATCTGGGAGATAGTTTAGTCTAGAGCATCCTAGATGACTTCACTCCCTCCCTCAACTGGCACCCGTGTGGTGAGAATGTTTGGGCTCTACTGGCACTAGTCAGCTTTATACATGGCCTCCCTAGCAGGGTGCTGTCAGAGTAATTGGACTTCATTGTCTTCCAGACCCCTGGAGAGAGTTTTCCAAGAGAAAGGAAATGGAGGCTGTCAGCCTTTTTAGGTGTCAGCCTGGAACCTGGTACAGTATCACTTCTGCTATGTTCTTTTTATGATAGCAATCACAGAGATGACCTATATTCAAGATGAGAACACAGACTCCAGCTCTTGATGGGAAGAATGCAAAGAGTTTATAGTCATCCTTTATTTGCCTCAGAGAATATTATTTCCTACCTCATTAGAGTTATGAGAATTAAATAAATTCAATATACAGTCATGCATTGCTTAATGACTGGGATATGTTCTCAGAAATAGAACAACTGGTAATTTTATTGTTGTATAAACAACATAGTGTACTTATACAAACCTAAATGGTATCGCTTACTAAAAACCTAAGCTGTAAGATATATTATTGCTCCTAGGCTACAAACCTGTACAATATATTATTGTACTATAGGCATGTAACACAATTTTAGCTATTTGTGTACCTAAACATATCTAAACATTCAGAAAGCACAGCAAAGATACAGTATTATAATCTTATGGGACCACTGTCATATATATGATCTGTTGTTGACCAAAATCTCATTATGCAGTGCATGACTGTATATAAGTCAACTTTATTGAAATACTTGAAAAAGTTAGGAAGCAAGAAATTTTTATTCCCTCCTACCAACTGATCCTGCCAATTGTCATCTTTTTAGGGCTCATTTATCTCTAATCCTGCATAAAATCTCTGGCAGGTATCAGAGAACATTTAGTCATTCTCAGGTACTCCAAGAATACTTTCTTTTCCCAGGTTTTAATGACAGCAGATCAGTCTATAGACATTGAAACACAGGTTTCTCATTCAATCAAAGACTTTTATATTCCCTTATCCTCTAGTGTGAATGGGATTCTACTATGATTTCATATGATACCTCCATTACCAGATAGTTGCTTTTTAACACAATGGGAGATAGGAAAGTTATGAGACAAAGGAGATCTTACTTGTAATCTTGCAGTGATGCTTTCTAGGTGTGGTGGATCTCTGAAACAATTTACATATTCCCTGTATCAATTCTATGAATCTTTGACATTAGTTCCTTGGTGCAGGTGATAATTTCAAGCTGGTAACATCTAACCCCCTTTAGCTCTTCCTTCCAATCCTAGCTTCTTTATGCCAAGGTCTTCTTAATCTTTGAAGTAAAGAGATTGGCGTAGAGTAATCTATCTTCTCTCTCTCTATTTTTTTTTTTTTTTTTTTTTTTTGAGACAGGGTCTCATTCTGTCACCTAGACTGGAGTGCAGTGGCCTGATCATGGTTTACTTGCAGCTTTGATATCCTAGGCTCAAGCTATCCTTCCACCTCAGCCTCCTGACTATCTGGGACTACAAACATGCACCACTATACCCAGCTAATTTTCATATTTTTGGAGAGACGGGGTGTCATCCTGTTGCCCAGGCTGATCTCAAATGCCTAAGCTTAAGCAGTTCACTCACCTCAGCTTCCCAAAGTGCTGGGATTACAGGCATGAGGCACTGTGCCCAGCTGAGTCATTTTCAAGACAATTCACAGTCATCTCTTTTCTGACACGTGGAAATCACACAGGTGTCCTTAGCCAGACAGACTCTGAAAAGGTGGCTTGCTTCAATGAAGACTATTTTATTCTGCTGCTGTAGACTATTTCAGCTAGTCAAAACTGCTAATGTTAGACATTTTAGGCATGAGTCAGATACCAGTCACCACATCCCTCAAATTTCAGGAGATGCATATCAAATCAGACTCTCCAAACTCTGAAAGTGTCTCTTCCTCTCAGGCCGGAGCAAAGTTATCTCCTCTCATTATGTTTTTCATAGCGGTTGACATGGAGCAGTGGGATACAGGAAATACTGACACTTTCTCCAAAGTGGTTCTCATGTCTGCTTTCTCTAATCCTTCACATCTTTTTTTAATCTTTGAGGTAGATGGCAAGTTAAGAATTTCAGTACCATTTTTACAATATTTTTTCTAGACAGGGTCTTTCTTTGTTGCCTGGGCTGGAGTAGAGTGGCATAGTCATAGTTCACTACAGTGATCCTTCCACCTCAGCCTCCCAAGTAGTTGAGATTATAGGTGTGAGCCACTGCTCCTGGCTGCAATACCATTTTTTATAATTTTTAAACCATTATAAGTGTTATGATCTACATTTTTGTACCCTTTCCCCACCAAAGTGATATGGTGAAATCCTTACCTCCAATATGATGGTATTAGGAGACAAGGCCTTTGGGAAGTAATTAGATTGGGAGGTAATTCGATTGGGAGGTAATACCAATCTCATAGTGGGAATAGTGTCCATATAAAAGAAACCCCATACAGCTCTTTCTGCTTTCTACCATGTAAAGTACAACAAGAACTTGGCATTCTATAACTTGGAAGTGTCCTCACTAGACTCTGAATCTATGGGCATCTTGATCTCGAACTTCTCAGGCTCTTGAACTGTGAGAAATAAATGTTCGTTGTTTAAGTTACCCAGTCTATGGTATTCTCTTATAGCAGCCTAAACTGACAATGCCACTTTGCCTTTGTGGTCTGATACTTTGGCTTTTTGAAAACATGGCACCAAAATTTTGGTGTCCATTAATAGGAAGATCTATGTTATTTTGAATATGGGTGGGGTTTGATCAATACAATATATTAAAAGTAACACTGTGTGACTTTTGATGCTGGGTCATGAAAAGTGATGAGGCTTCTACCTTGTTTGCTGAAACACTTGCACTGGATTCCCTGAGCTTCATGTAAGTGGCCAGGAACCCTGACGTGGCCATACTATGAGGAAGCCAAGACACCTGGAGAAGGCACAGGCAGGAACTCCAGCTGTCAATTCCAGTCCTTGAATCCTCCAGCCCAAGTGCCAGGAGTGTGCACGAATGAGCCTTCAGCTGATTTTGGTCCCTAGGTTTTGAATAATCCCCTTCCTTGGAATCGGCCGAGGCCTCAGATACTGTATTCAAATTCCCGACCCACAGAATTTGTCAGCACAATCAAAGGGCTGTCTTCAGCTTCTAAATGTTGGTTTCATCTGTCACTCAGTAATAACCAGAAGAGGTACCTGTTGTGCCCCCTGTCATCCCAGCTTTAAATCTCTACCAAAGCCGAGTAAGAAAGATTCCCATATGAGTGTACTATTATTACTCAAAGTACCTGGAATATGACATGTACCTAATAAAAGATTATTGTTATTCTTCTTACTTGTGACAGCATAAGAAACAAAAATGTTCTTTTCTTCTCAGTATGACAGGATCCAGGGCTTTTTAAAACTATTTTTCAAAACGGTGTCAGTAGGAATAAGAAAGGTCCACTCAGCCTGTTTGTTCTATTCCATGCTTTTTCAAGGGATTTGATTATTGGTGTGTAGCACACTGCACCATTCATATGTCATATTATCTGCCCCATGACCAAGGATCAGCACTTCTGCTGAACACAGTCTGTCAAGTGCAGATAATAGTGCCCAGGAGAAAATTGCAGGACTACATCCAAAATAAATGTAGGAAAATGTTATCAGATCAGAAACCAAAATGCCAAAAGTGATGGAAATGCTTGGATAGCATCTGCTCCCACCCACCACTTCTAGCTCACATGGAGTCTGAAGGATCAAATAATCATAACGAGCTGTGTGGAGGCCAGTGTGGTATTTGGTGAGAAAGGTTCACATCTGCAGACCTGATGTCAGAAATTCATATGCACCAATGGGACTCAACCACACAAAAATTCACTTTGTTTTAGCACTGAATTTGCTCCTAATAAGTTGCAAGCAAATGAAAATTTAGCAAATGTTAAATGTAGAAGAAAAGCACACTAGTTCAAATAATTTTTATTTTAATAAAGCAAAAAAGGCCAGGTGCAGTGGCTCACACCTGTAATCCCAGCACTTTGGGAGGCCAAGGCAGGCGGATTGCAAGGTCAGGAGTTTGAGACCAGCCTGGCCAACATGGTGAAACCCTGTCTCTAGTTAAAAAAAAAAAAAAGAAAATACAAAAATTAGCCAGGTATGGTGACATGCACCTGTAATCCCAGCTACTCGAGAGGCTGAGGTGGAAGAATTGCTTGAACCTGGGAGGCAGAGGTTGCAGTGAGCCAAGATCACCCCACTGCACTACAGCCTGGGTGAGAGAGCAAGACTCCGTCTCAAAAAGCAAAAAATTTCAGCAGTTTGATGAACCCATTTTTAATACATTCTAGTCCAAATTTCTCAACCCCATTTATTATATTGTAGTGAATACCTGCAGAGGTGTTTGTTTAGCCCCTTGTCTAATTCTAAATAGCTCCTCATATGAGCCTCATGGTGATATGTTGGTCCCGTATAAACCAAGCTTAAAGGGTCTCCATTAAAGGGACTAGCCAGGGGAAATATTCTTATTACATCTTCTTGGGCCTAATGCCCATTTCTGTATCAATCAATTAGGTACAAAATTGCCACTGGAATCCACAAGGATGGCTGTATAAGGAGGTCTTTCAGTATAAGACAAGGCACTAAACAAATAATTTCCTGGGTACCCACCATAAGAAATAAGGAGGATGAAAGTTTCTCTATACTGAGTAGAGAGAGTCTTTCAGCAGTGAGCATGGAGAATGGGGCCAACCCAGACAGTGGAGCAGAGAGGAATGATGCTGAGGCAATCTCGATACCATTTAAGTGCTCAATTCCTTTCTTTATTGAAGCCAAAGAGATTCCTGACAGTTGGATTTACAAGATATCTATCACATTAGCCTTGTAATATATTCTTCCTTTACTTAAGCTGGGAATTATCTGTTTTCATGTCTTGCTCCAAAAGAATTCTAATACACTTAACTGCTGTATCTTTCAACATTCCTTCTTTATCCTCTGAACTTTAGAGGAATAAATGTTTCCTAGATCGCTGAATTGGGTATTCTGTTTCCTCTTGCTGGATATTTGCACATGCTGCCCTCTCTACCTTCTCACTTCTTACCTCTCCTGGCTTTCCTGACATGTTTGTGCCCATACTGCATATCTCATCTCAGAAATCCCTAATTTTGTAAGCCATCCTTAACCTTTCACATCAGACATAAGTTCCTCTCAATGCACTGATGTTTCTGGTATATCTCCTATCATAGAGCATATTTCACTAAATGTGCCCATGTCTTCCAGTATACTGTAAGCTCTTTAAGATGTAGAAATCTGGGTTCTTACTTACTATCATATCTCCAATTCCCACAATATTCTGGCACATGTAGGTGTTCAATAGCAATCCCTTACATAAACATGTAGGTTACTTAAAATAGGACACACACACGCACACACAAACACACATTGTACTAAAGATACATAATTGGTTACAAGGATAACATACAATATAAAGTGCGAAGCAGCATATTTTGTTGTTGTTGTTGTTGTTTTGAGACAGAGTTTTGCTTTTTTTTGTCCAGACTGGAGTGCAATGGCGTGATCTCGGCTCACTGCAACCTCCGCCTCCCAGGTTCAAGTGATTCTCCTGCCTCAGCCTCCTGAGTAGCTGGGATTACAAGTATGCGCCACCATGCCCAGCTAATTTTGTATTTTTAGTAGAGATGGGATTTCTCCATGTTGGAATGGTTTGTGCTTCTCTGTATTTTCTGAGCTTGATTTCCTTTTTTTGTCCAACTGTAGTAGTAGTAGTAGTTGTTGTTGTTGTTTTCTGGATCTGTCTTTTTAAAAAGTCTTCTCATCCTCAAGATGTTTTTAGTTTCCCTGTGTTCCTGCAAGACTGAACAATTTTGTATCCTATCTCCTCAGATCATTCTTAGGACAGGACACTAATTGACACATTAGCACATTAGTCATTGCCAGCATTCCAATGCGACTTCCTTTTCCAGTAAATTTGTATGCACAATATAAGTGACTTTCTAAAGGAAATAACTTAAACAAAAAATATGGGTTTCATCAAAAGAAATGTATTCAAAGCCAGCCCAGTGGGAAGGTAATATTCTTAACCCATTCATGGGTTAAATACACTGCAGTGTAGCCTTGGTGACAGAGGAAGACCTTGTCCTTTTTTAAAAAAAACCCTTTTTTTTTAATTAAAAGGAAAAAGATAAAATGCAAATTTGAAAAAAAAAAAACAAATAAATACACTTTGGTGTTAAAAACTTTTAGGAATGTTTTCAGTCACAAGTAACAAATTCACTACCAAATCAAAATTTAATATGTTTAACCCCTTTTGCAGGTAAGAGCCTGTATTTCTCAAATCAAATAAAGAGCTGCCCATCCTCATCTTTCATAAGGTCACTCCTACCTACGCATCATTATTAAACATGTCTCATATATGTATGAAGGTAATTCATTAATTTATCCTTGGTTTTTAAGCTCATAAGAATTAGCACCTTGTAGATGATCAAGCACAAGAATATGCAACATAAATATTTATGATGGTAATAAATAATAGGACCCAAATCATTCTCCCATTTGATTCTATTCTATTTAGTGAATTGCCCTTTCTCCCTAGAACACTTTAGTAAATATGACACTCAATGAAATATGAGGAAGGGGGAAAGAGACGACCAATAAAACTTGCTACAGTTAGCTAAAGAGATGCGAATAGTTGTTAAAACTCTCACTTTCAGAATAGATCATATCCTTCAATCTCTTTACTAAGATATTTGAGAATTTTGTTTGGTGAATTTTAAGGCTACCTCTGCTGTGCTTTATTCATACCCTTTTATAGCACTTTATCATTCTGTCTTATAATTTCTTTTTTGGTTGATGTCCTCTATAGCATTGTAATGCATTCTAGGATATGATCTTTGTTGTACTGATTTTGTATAACAAATGCCTGGTACTCCTTACGCACTCAATAAAACTCTGTGGTAAAATAAAGAAAATGCACTCTCCACATCATTATTTATATGAATGCTTTAATGACATTTAAAGAAAGTCTAGAGGTCTAATGATCTTTATTATTTCATCCTACATTGAAGATGACATGAGATATTAATCAGCTTCTGTTATATATTATCCATGGAAGAATGAATACACAAGCCTCATTTATTTATGTTAAAAAGCAAAGGCCAATACTGTGACTTTCACTCTTATCTGCTCATCTGTGAAAATGCTTACTTGTGCAATTTTAGTTCATTCTTTTTGGGGTTCCTGGAAATCACTATTAGCAATTGTATATATAGTTGGTCTCTACTGGCCTTTTGTATCCATGAGTTCCACATGTGTGGATTCAGCCAACTCTGATAGAAAATATTCAGGGAAAAAAATTCTACAAAGTTTCAAAAAGCAAAATATGAATTTGCTGTGCCCTGAGTGCTACATTAATTCCACATGAATGAAGTGATGTGTAGGCATTGTGTTAGGTATTACATACAATCTAGAGATAATTTACGTATATGGGGAAGATGTATTTAGGTTATATGCAAATACTGCATCATTTTATTAATATATGAGGGTCTTGAACATCAATCAAATGTTGATATCCACAGAAGGGTCCTAGAACCAATTCTCCATGGATACCAAGGGAAGACTATATGTAAAAAAAGTCTATTAAAGAAGGTACCCTACAAGATTTAAAATTACGAGATCCTTATGGCAGTCTGAAATTTCAAGTTACTTAACCTTGTTCTCTGACTTAATCCTTCTCTATCCACTTGGATTTATGCCTTTATTCTATCATATTATTATGTTAAATTCCATCAGTTTTTCTATATATTTTATGTATAATTGCCTTTAATTTTAATTACTAAATAAATTCACTGCTATAAGTTCTCAATTATTATGTTCTACAGGCATATTTGGTTCACTCACCAATTTTTCCATTCACTCCTTGAGTATGTATTAAATATCCATTTTGTAGAAGGCATTAGGCTAGGTGTTAGACATATAAACACCAAGAAGGCTGTCACGATAAAATGCAAATCTGGAGCCAGGTGTGCTGTCTCATGTCTGTAATCTCAACATTTTAGGAGGTTGAGGTGAGAGGATTATTTGAGGTCAGGAGTTTCAAGACCAGCCTGGGCAATGTAGTACAACCCCATCTCTACAAAAATTGTTTAAAAATAAGCCATGCATGGTGGAATATGCCTGTAATCCCATCCACTTCAGAGACTGAGGGAAGAGGACAACTTGAGCCTAGGCATTTGAGACTACATATGATCACACCACTGCATTGCAGCCTGGGTGACAGAGGAAGGCCCTGTCTTTTATAAAAAAAAAAAAAAAAAAAAATTTAATTAAAAAGAGAAAGATGGGAGATCATCATTCCAAGATGGTCAAATAGGAACGGCTCCAGTCTACAGCTCCCAGTATGAGTGACACAGAAGACAGGTGATTTCTGCATTTCCAACTGAGGTGATTTCTGCATTTCCAACTGAGGTATAGGGTTCATCTCACTGAGACTTGTTGGACAGTGCGTGCAGCCCATGGAGTGTGAGCAGAAGCAGGGTGGGGCATCCCCTCACCTGGGAAGTACAAGGGGAGGGGTCAGGGAATTCCCTTTCCTAGCCAAGGGAAGCCCTGACAGATGGTACCTGGAAAATTGGGACACTCCCGCCCAAATACTGAGCTTTTCCAACAGTCATAGCAAGCAGCACACCAGGAGATTATAGCCCGTGCCTGGCTTGGTGGGTCCCACGCCCATGGAACCTTGCTTACTGCTAGCACAGCAGTCTAAGATCAAACTCTGAGGTGATGTGAGGCTGGGAGAAGGGCGTCCACCATTGCTGAGGCTTGACTAGGTAAATAAAGCAGCTGGGAAGCTCAAACTGGGTGGAGTTCACCGCAGCTCAAGGAGGCCTGCCTGACTCTGTAGAATCCACCTCTGGGGACAGGGCATAGCTGAACAAAAGGCAGTAGAAACTTCTGCAGACTTAAACGTCCCTGTCTGACAGCTTTAAAGAGAGCAGTGGTTCTCCCAGCACGGAGTCTGAGATCTGAGACTGCCTCCTCAAGTGGGTCCCTGACCCCCAAGTAGCCTAACCAGGAGATACCTCCCAGTAGGGGCCGACTGACACCTCATACAGCTGGGTGCCCCTCTGAGATGAAGCTTCCAGAGGAAGGATTAGGCAGCAACATTTGCTGTTCTGCAATATTTGCTATTCTGCAGCCTCCGCTGGTAATACCCAGGCAAACGGGGTCTGGAGTGGACCTCCAGCATACTCCAACAGTCCTGCAGCTGAGGGTCCTGTCTGTTAGAAGGAAAACTAACAAATGGAAAGGAATAGCATCAACACCAACAAAAAGGGCATCCACACCAAAAACCCATCTGTACGTCACCATCATCAAAGACCAAAGATAGATAAAACCACAAAGATGGGGAGACAGCAGAGCAGAAAAGCTGAAAATTCTAAAAATCAGAGCATCTCTTCTCCTCCAAAGGACTGCAGGTCCTCATCAGCAGTGGAACAAAGCTGGATGGAGAATGACTTTGACAAGTTGGCAGAAGTAGGCTTCAGAAGATCAGTAATAACAAACTTCTCTGAGCTAAAGGAGGATGTTCGAACCCATTGCAAAGAAGCTAAAAACCTTGAAAAAAGATTAGACGAATGGCTAACTAGAATAAACAGTGTAGAGAACACCTTAAATGACCTGATGGAGCTGAAAACCATGGCACGAGAACTATGTGATGCATGCACGAGCTTCAGTAGCCAATTTGATCAAGTGGAAGAAAGGGTATCAGTGATTGAAAATCAAATGAATGAAATGAAGCAAGAAGAGAAGTTCAGAGAAAAAGGTGTAAAAAGAAACAAACAAAGCCTCCAAGAAATATGGGACTATGTGAAAAGACCAAATCTATGTTTGATTGGTGGACCTGAAAGTGACAGGGAGAAGGGAACCAAGTTGGAAAATATGCTTCAAGATATTATCCAGGAGAACTTCCCCAACCTAGCAAGGCAGGTCAATATTCAAATTCAGGAAATACAGAGAATGCCACAAAGATATCTTCGAGAAGAGCAACTCCAAGACACATAATTGCCAGATTCACCAAAGTTGAAATGAAGGAAAAAATGTTAAGGACAGCCAGAGAGAAAGGTCAGGTTACCCATAAAGGGAAGCCCATCAGACTAACAGCAGATCTCTTGGCATGAACTCTATAAGCCAGAAGAGAGTGGGGGCCAATATTCAACATTGTTAAAGAAAAGAATTTTCAACCCAGAATTTCGTATCCAGACAAACTAAACCTCGTAAGTGAAGAAGAAATAAAATCCTGTAGAGACAAGCAAATGCTGAGAGATTTTGTCACCACCAGACCTGCCTTACAAGAGCTCCTGAAGGAAGCAGTAAACATGTAAAGGAACAACCACTACCGCCCACTGGAAAAACATGCCAAATTGTAAAGACCATTGATGCTAGGAAGAAACTGCATCAACTAACAAGCAAAGTAACCAGCTAACATCATAATGGCAGGATCAAATTAACACATAACAATATTAACCTTAAATGTAAATGGGCTAAATGCCCCAGTTAAAAGTCACAGACTGGCAAATTGGATAAAGAGTCAAGACCCATTAGTGTGCTGTATTCAGGAGACCCATCTCACATGCAAAGACACACATAGGCTCAAAATAAAGGGATGGAGGAAGATTTACCAAGTAAATGGAAAACAAACAAACAAAAAAAGCAGGGGTTGCAATCCTAGTCTCTGATAAAAGACTTTAAACCAGCAAAGATCAAAAGAGACAAAGAAGGCCATTACATAATGGTAAAGGGATCAATTCAACGAGAAGAGCTAACTATCCTAAATATATATGCACCCAATACAGGAGCACCCAGATTCATAAAGCAAGTCCTTAGAGACATACAAAGAGACTTAGACTCCCATACAATAATAATGGGAGACTTTAACACCGCACTGTCAACATTAGACAGATCAAGGAGACTGATCAAGGAGAAAGATAACAAGGATATCCAGGACATGAACTGAGTTCTGCACCAAGTGGACCTAATAGACAGCTACAGAACTCTCCACCCCAAATTGACAGAATACACATTCTTCTCAGCACCACATCACACTTATTCCAAAACTGACAACGTAGTTGGAAGTAAAGCACTCCTCAACAAATGTACAAGAACAAAAATTATAACAAAGTGTCTTTCAGACCATAGTGCAATCAAATTAGAATTCAGGATTAAGAGACTCCCTCAAAACCACTCAACTACATGAAAACTGAGCAACCTGCTCCTGAATGACTACTGGGTAAATAATGAAATCAAGGCAGAAATAAAGATTTTCTTTGAAACAAATGAGAACAAAGATACAACATACCAGAAGCTCTGGGATACATTTAAAGCAGTGCGTAGAGGGAAATTTATAGCACTAAATGCCCACAGGAAAGATCTGAAATCGCCACCTTAACATCACAATTAAAATAACTAGAGAAGCAAAAGCAAACACATTCAAAAACTAGCAGAAGGCAAGAAATAACTAAGTTCAGAGCAGAACTGAAGGACATAGAGATGCAAAAAAACCTTCAAAAAAATCAATGAATCCAGGAGTTCATTTTTGAAACGATCAAGAAAATTGATAGACTGCTAGCAAAACTAATAAAGAAGAAAAGAGAGAATGAGATAGATGCAATAATAATGATAAAGGGGATATTACCACTGATCCCACGGAAATACAAACTACCTTCAGAGAATACTATAAACACCTTTACGTGAATAAACCAGAAAATCTAGAAGAAATGGATAATTTCCTGGACACATACACCCTCCCAAGACTAAACCAGGAAGAAGTTGAATCCCTAAATAGACCAATAACAGGCTGTGAAATTGAGGCAATAATTAATAGCCCACCAACCAAAAAAAGTCCAGGACCAGACAGATTCACAGCTGAATTCTACCAGAGGTACAAAGAGGAGCTGGTACCATTCCTTCTGAAATTATTCCAATAAATAGAAAAAGACGGAATCCTCCCGAACTCATTTTGTGAGGCCAACATCATCCTGATACCAAAGCCTGGCAGAGACACAACAAAAAAAGATAATTTTAGACCAATATCCCTGATGAACATTGATGCAAAAATCCTCAATAAAATACTGGCAAACCGAATCCAGCAGCACATCAAAAAGCTTATCCACCATGATCAAGTTGGCTTCATCCCTGGGATGCAAGGCTGGTTCCACATACACAAATCAATAAACATAATCCGTCATATAAACAGAACCAAAGGCAAAAACCACATGATTATCTCAATAGATGAAGAAAAGGCCTTCGACAAAATTCAACAGTCCTTCATGCTAAAAACTCTCAATAAACTATTGATAGGACATATCTCAAAATAATAAGAGCTATTTATGACAAACCCACAGCCAATATCATACCAAATGGGCAAAAACTGGAAGTATTCCCTTTGAAAACTGGCACAAGACAGGGATGCTCTCTCTCACCACTCCTATTCAACATAATGTTGGAAGTTCTGGCCATGGCAATCAGGCAGGAGAAAGAAATAAAGGGTATTCAATTAGGAAAAGAGGAAGTCAAATTGTCCCTGTTTGCAGATGACATGTTTGTGTATTTAGAAAACCCCATCATCTCAGCCCCAAATCTCCTTAAACTGATAAGCAACTTCAGCAAAATATCAGGATACAAAATCAATGTGCAAAAATCACAAGCATTCTTATACACCAATAACAGACAGAGAGCCAAGTCATGAGTGAACTCCCATTCACAATTGCTTCAAAGAGAATAAAATACCTAGGAAACCAACTTACAAGGGATGTGAAGTTCCTCTTCAAGGAGAACTACAAACCACTGCTCAATGAAATAAAAGAGGACACAAACAAATGGAAGAACATTCCATGCTCATGGATAGGAAGAATCATTATCATGAAAATGGCCATATTGCCCAAGGTAATTTATAGATTTCATGCCATCCCCATCAAGCTACCAATGACTTTCTTCAAAAACAACTATCTTAAATTTCACATGGAACCAAAAAAGAGCCCGCATTGCCAAGACAATCCTAAACCAAAAGAACAAAGCTGGAGGCATCATGCTACCTGACTTGAAACTATACTACAATACTACAGTAACCAAAACAGCATGTTACTGGTACCAAAAGAGAGATATAGACCAATAGAACAGAACAGAACAGAGCCTTCAGAAATTATACCACACATCTACAACCATCTGATCTTTGACAAACCTGACAAAAACAAGAAATGGGGAAAGGATTCCCTATTTAATAAATTGTACTGGGAAAACTGTCTAGCCATATGTAGAAAGGTGAAACTGGATCCCTTCCTTATATCTTACACAAAAATTAAGTCAAGATGGATTAAAGACTTAAATGTTTAGACCTAAAACCATAAAAAATGTAGAAGAAAACCTAAACAATACCATTCAGGACATAAACATGGGCAAGGGCTTCATGATTAAAACGCCGAAAGCAATGGCAACAAAAGCCAAAATAGACAAATGGGATCTAATTAAACTAAAGAGTTTCTGCACAGCAAAAGAAACTACCATCAGAGTAAACACGCAACCTACAGAATGGGAGACAACTTTTGAAATCTACAAACCCGACAACGGGCTAATATCCAGAATCTACAAAGAACTTAAACAAATTTATAAGAAAAAAATCAAATAACCCCATCAAAAAGTGGGCAAAGGATATGAACAGACACTTCTCAAAAGAAAGCATTTATTCAGCCAACAGACACATGAAAAAAAGGTCATCATCACTGGTTATTAGAGAAATGCATATCAAAACCACAATGAGATACCATCTCACACCAGTTGGAGTCACAATCATTAAAAAGTCAGGAAACAATAGGTGCTGGAGAGGATGTGGAGAAACAGGAACACTTTTACACTGTTGGTGGAACTGTAAACTAATTCAATCATGTGAAAGACAGTGTGATGATTCCTCAAGGATCTAGAACTAGAAATGCCATTTGACCCAGCCATCTCATTACTGGGTGTATACCCAAAGGATTATAAATCATGTTACTATAAAGACATATGCACACGTATGTTTACTGAGGCACTGTTCACAATAGCAAAGACTTGGAATCAACCAAAATGTCCATCAGTGATAGACTGGATTAAGAAAATATGGCACATATACACCATGGAATACTATGCAGCCATAAAAAAGGATGAGTTCATGTCCTTTGTAGGGACATGGATGCACCTGGAAACCATCATTGTGAGCAAACTGTCACAAGGACAGAAAACCAAACACCACATGTTCTCACTCACAGGTGGCAATTGAACAATGAGAACACTTGGACACAGGGTGGGGAACATCACACACCAGGGCCTGTCGTGGGGTAGGCAGAGTGGGGAGGGATAGCATTAGAGGGAATACCTAATGTAAATGATGAGTCAAGGGGTGCAGTACACCAACATGGCACATGTATACAATGTAACAAACCTGCACATTGTGCACATGTACCCCAGAACTTAAAGTATAATTTTAAAAAAGAGAGAGAAAGATAATATACAAATTAGAAAATACAAATAAATGCACTTTGGTGTTAAAAAACTTTTAGGAGTGTTTTCAGTCACAAGTAAGAAAAGTTTAACTGGAACTAGCCTAAACAAAAAATGAAAACTTACAACCTCTGAGTGACCTATTCTGTATCACGTGCCCATCCTGAACCAATGGACGTGTCTAGGTGGCAGCACGTGGGGAGAGTCTCTCACTGGCCTGAGTTGAGTCATGAATTACTCCATATAAATTAACTGTGGCCATTGGTTAGTCAGTGTTGTGTACAGTAGTTACTTCCAAGATAATCGTATAAGTGTATATAATTACTAAAAAACAGGCATGGATATAAAAAAGTATTTTCCTAGTACAGTGTTAATATGTTTAGGAAACTGTATGGTTACAAGTAAGAAGCTATTATTTCTACATATTAGGGGATGAAGTCGGGAAGCTTCATAAATAAGATGTACCTATAGCTTAAAGTCTTAAGCCATGAATATGTGTTTGCTAGATAAGTAAAAGTGGGGAGTAGAAAATTACTCCAGGAAAATGAAGCAGTTGGAGCAAAGGACTTGCCAGTGAAAGAGCCTGGGGATTTAAGGGTGTGATGCATAGCTACGTGGGATTCATACCTGTGGTGGTAGAAAAATGACTGAAGAGGGGGTTCAGTGTGAAACACAAATTGGAGGGGCAGTCAGTCGCCAGAGAGTAGATGTGTTCCATAGATTAGCTACCTTCAATGTTTAAAGGAAATACATTTTTCTACAATTAAAAATTTTCATGGAAGTCTGATATATAACTGGATAAGACATTGGCTTGCTCTGAGTGAAGGCAGAAAGGTGGATCCAGAAGCAGAGCTTACGCATCCTGCTCTTGCCACCTCATTACATTCTGTGGAGCACTTGGAGAACTACTGCTTTAGGAGAAGTGATGTTAGGCAATGGGCTGACAAAGCTGTATATTTGAAACAGCACTCTTTAACAGTACAATAGATAGGACTGAGACTCAAAATAAGCATATTAGTTAAGAGACTTTTAATAGCCCAGTGGAATGAAAATGTAGGGCTATTTAAAGCTGGAATGGAAAGAAGGGAACATTAGAACACTGTCCCTTAGAAATAACCATTTGTAGGATTCAAAGGTCTCAGTCCATAATGACACACACAGCAACCTGAGTGATTCTCAAATACATGTTTAGCAAAATAAGCCAGACACAAAAATGCACATACTGCACTATTTCATTTATATAACATTTTAGAAGAGGTAAAACCAATCATTATGGAGAGAAACCTGTCAATGATTGCCAAGGGCCATGTGTAGTGGTGATGAGGGATTTGTTGCAAAATGGCACAAGAGAATTGGTTTAGTTGATGTAAGTGTTGTAAATCTTTATTGTGATAGTGGTTTCATGGGTATATAAAATTTTCAAACACCAAATTGTATATTTTTAAATGAGTGAATTGCATTGTTTGCAAATTATACCTCAATACAGTTGAATCAAGGAAGGAAAAAAACACTTCAATTCAGACTTGGATCTACTACTAAGTAACCAGGTGAGTAGGAACCCAGTACAACAATCTCTAAGCCCCATTTTCTACAACTACATGATAGGAATAGTAAATTACACTTGTCCAGCCTACATAACAAGTTTGCTTACAAGCTAAAGTCAATAGATGATAGCTGCAAAAGTGCTTTTAAAAATGCAAAGCACTGGAAATGAGTTATGAAATATTATTATTGTATCAAAAATTTGGGGATAATATTTTGTGGCTTATAAATAGTCTGGAATTGGATATATTTTGGAGGGCTGGTAAGGTGTTCACAAAGCCCAAGTCATAATCCTCTTCTCTTGGTACAATACTGAATCTAAATTATCCTGACTACTTTTTAAAAGAGAAAAAGAGATTAAGTGGCAAATATATTACTCATTTCCTCAGATTTGGCTATAGAAGAAAATTATGAAAGGTACAATTCATTTCTTAGCATAGTCTAGTTAAAATAAACTTGTTTAATCATTATCAAGAAATATTTGTAAATCATTTACTATTCACTGAAGCGGGCATGATGAAAAAGAAGTATAAGGCATTTTGAAGTTTAGATTAAATTTTATTTTTAGGTATTCATAATTTAACATTAAAGCCACCATATGGAAGCACTCAGGAGCCTAAAGAGATGGTGAACATGTTAGATACTCTAGATTTGTATAGTTGAAAATTACTTTAGAGATCATCTAGAATAATAAATCATATAGAAAACATTTGCTGCTATTTAAAATTATATGGCATGGATATTCTATTTTAGTATAGTATGCATTATTTGGATTAGATTTCAATATACCTGTACAGGAAAAGAAAATTTGGGCATAGCTTTAGAAACTTTAGAAGTTCAGATGAAATGGGTTTATAAGTAGGATAGGACCTATAGGATTCATTCTCTTATGCTTCTAGGAAAGTACATTTTACTTGCTGTCTTGCAGTGTCTGGTTTGTGCCTGTTTCCTGTGGAAGGATGCATTCATTTTCTAAGAAGAGGCATCATGGGTTAGTACTGGTAAATTTTCCAGAGTCTAGGCCTTCAGTTTTTAGTCTTCAAACTTGATTTTATAAAGATATCAGGAAGGAATATATTTTTTAGCCACAGATACCCATGAAGTGAATTGAAGAGTGACGAATGAAGAAAGAATAGCAATATCACAGTTTATGAGACGTATAAGTACTGCAACAAAACGGAAAGTGGATGAACATGATCAGTATACTTCCTCCAAAACATAATTAAACTATCACTTGGGGCAGAAAAAGAGAATAAAGGGTATTGGAGAAATCGGAAGTGTAGTGGTATAAAGCTAAAGTAATTTGTCATGTTTGTATAATGGAAATGTTCTTTCCAGTGTGGTAGAAACTGAAGCTACTCAAGACCCATGACTATGGCTCCTCTATTCTGGCCAGTACCTCAGTGGAGACAGCAATCTTGCCTCTGTGACTCTTCTTTTATCATTATTCTGTGGCAGACCAGTCCCTCACCCCTTTCATTGATAGACTCTTTCTTTGTAATCAGTCATATATTCGGTTAGATAACTTTGAATATGAATGTCCTGAATCATTGTCTCTTACAGAAACTTCTTGCCTTCTTGGACAGCGATCTTATTTTCATAACTTCAAGTTATTATTTTCATTAAAATGATAATAGTTACATGTTTGTTTTGTTTTATTTTGTTTTTTTTTTTGAGATGGAGTCTCGCTCTGTCGCCCAGGCTGGAGTACAGTGGCGCAATCTCAGCTCACTGCAAGCTCCGCCTCCCGGGTTCACACTATTCTCTGGCCTCAGTCTCCCAAGTAGCTAGGACTACAGGCTCCCGCCACCATGCCCGGCTAATTTTTTATATTTTTAGTAGAGATGGGGTTTCACCGTGTTAGCCATGATGGTCTTGATCTCCTGACCTGGTAATCCTCCTGCCTCAGCCTCCCAAAGTGCTGGGATTACAGGCTTGAGTCACCGCACCCGACCAGTTACATGTTTTTTAAAGAATTTTTTATCATACAGTTTTTGTGTCTCTCATCTCCCAGACTCTAGAGCAGAGTCTAATCACCATCACAGAATTGTTGATTGATTTATTTGCACGGCACAAAGTGAATTTTCTCTTTATCAGTCTAAACTAGCATCCATATATTTCATATGGTGAATATTAAAAATAAAATATGTACATAAACATATGTATATATGTAAAAATAAATATGTACATAAACACATATTTCCTGGGGACTCATTTGTTTCTAGTCAATCCTGATGATATACCAGAAAACTCCCTATTTCAGTCTTTAGAGAAATAGAGAAAACCATTCATTCTGTTTGTATCAGTCAAGGCTCATGTCACAGGCATCAGAAAGGCAAAAAGGAATAATGTGCTAAGAAAACTGTTGGCATGTCAAAAGGGCAGGTGGAGGTGAAGCATCTAAGATTACTTCCAGAACACCAATATAGAAAGGCCACTAAGGGAGTTGCTGCCTGTCTGATCAGGATGCTTCTGGAGTCAGAAGCTGCTTTTCTAGTTCATGGTTCCAGGATCATCCCAGCTCTGCTCAATTCTGAAGATCAAGATGTTGCCATCAAACTCTTAGCTCTAAGACCCCACTACTCAGCACATCTTTGTTTCATGCCAGCAAAATGAATGTCTTCCTTGAATTCTCCTTTCAATGCCTACATGTGTGGGAACCAATTACTGAAACCTCTGATGAAGCTAATAAAACCCAAACGCCAAACTTCTCATCCTTGCTTTCCAGTAGGAACAAAAGAAGTCCCAGGAGCAGGGATCCTGCATCACTTCTTACTTCTAAATCTCCAAGGGTGCACTGTCTTAGCAGAAGCTGGGTCACATATGGAGATAGGCTGACAGGGAACCTGAGAAGCAAGATTTGGACTAGTGTAAGGCAAGAAAGATATCCAGAGCACAAAATTTAAGGAGGCACTCATTCTCACATGCCAGTCCCATACTTGCATAAGCTTGAAATTGAATGCCTCCTTAAATTTGGGGGCCTAGACACCTCACTTGTCTCATCCTAGTCCCCCCACCCTGTGCTGAGAAGATTTAAGTTTTTCAGCTTCCCCAATAGAGTGGCTTGGAAAGGACTTGAAAAGCTAATCTGCAGTATTGGTCACAGTCTGCTTGATATGGTTTATCTGTGTCCCTGCCCAAATCTCATCTTGAATTGTAACTCTCAGAATTCCCGTGTGTCATGGGAGGAACCTTGTGGTAGGTAATTGAATCATGCGGGTGGGTTTTTCCCATGCTGTTCTCGTGATAGTGAATGAGTCTCACAAGATCTGATAGTTTTAAAAATGGGAGTTTCCCTGCACAAGCTCTCTTCTCTTGTCTGCAACCATGTGAAGCATGTCTTTCACCTTCCACCACAACTGTGAGACCTTCCCATCCATGTGAAACTTTAAGTCTATTAATACTTTTCCTTTTGTGAATTGCCCAGTCTTGGGTATGTCTTTATCAGTAGCATGAGAACAAACTAATACAGTAAATTGGTGCCAGTAGAGTGGGGCACTGCTGAAAAGATACCTGAAAATGTGGAAGCAACTTTGGAACTGGGTAACAGGCAGAGGTTGGAACAATTTGGCAAGCTCAGAATAAGACAGAGAAATATGGGGAAGTTTGGAACTTCCTAGATACTTGTTGAATGGCTTTGACCAAAATGCTGATAGTGATACAGACAATGAAATCCAGGCAGTTTGCACTGTGTGCCTGAAAAAGCCACAGACACTCTACATCAGCCTGTGAAAGCAGCCAGGAAGGAGTCAGTACCCTGAAGAGGCATAAAGGCAGAGCTGCCCAAAACCATGGCAACCCATCTTTTGCATGAGCGTGACCCAGATGCAAGACATGGAGTCAAAGGAGATCATTTCTGAGTTTTAAAATTTGACTGCCCTACTGGATTTCAGACTTGTTTGGGGCCTACAGTGCCTTTGTTTTGGCCAATTTCTCCCATTTGGAATGGATGTATTTACCCAATGCTTGTACCCCCACTGTATCTAGGAAGTAACTAACTTCTTTTGATTGTACTGGCTCATAGGCAGAAGGGACTTTCCTTGTATCAGATGAGACTTTGAAGTGAAATGAGTCATGACTTTGGGGGACTGTGAGGAAGGCAAGATTGATTTTGAAGTGTGAGGACATAAGATTTGGGAGGGGCCAGGGGCAGAATGATGTGGTTTGGCTGTGTCCCTACCCAAATCTCATTTTTAATTGTAACTCCCAGAATTCCCACATGTTGTGGGAGGAACCTGGTGGGAAGTAATTGAATCATGGGGGTGGTCTTTCCCATGCGGTTCTCATGATAGCGAATAAGTCTCACAAGATCTGATATTTTTTAAAATGGGAGTTTCCCTGCACAAGCTCTCTTCTCTTGTCTGCCACCACGTGAGACGTGTCTCTCACCTTCCACCATGATTGTGGGACCTTTCCAGCCACATGGAACTGTAAGTCCATTAAATCTTTTCCTTTTGTGAATTGCCCAGTCTTGGGTATGTCTTCATCAGTAGTATGAAAACAAACTAATACAATGCCCTTTTTCCATTTATTATCTACCTAATCCCTCTTCCTGTTGTAAAACTACCAACAACAGTTCAATGCCAGACAAAGTCAACAAGCATGCTTTTGTCTATCACAATGCAATGATTCTATAAATAAGTGAAAATTTGGTCACTTTTTCTGTAGTTTAAATAAAAGACAATTGTTGTTACTTGTAAAATGCCCATAGAAAACAAAATATACTGAGACCATAATATTCAGTAATCTGCCTGTTATTTTATCTATTGTTGTTGAATAATTTTAGTAGCCATAGAAACATAGTTCTAGTCAATCTGCTTCTATATGTCACTTTTTTAACTAGGAAAGGAACTGTATTCCTCTATAATTGAGACAATCATTATCTGATAGATAAAATTTAAAAAACAAATTAACAACAACCACAACCATAATTTAGCCCTTGTGCCTAGTCAGAGAAGACATGATCAATGGAATAAATTGCAGCAAACATATCTATATATTACTGAAAACTTCTTGAAGTATTTTTACCTTTTGACAAAGAACACTCAGCTTACCTAGAATGATAGTAAGCATTTAATGGAGGAGACAGAACCAAGTTTATTTGTCTCTAACACAGTTTCTCTGTTGATTTGTTTTTGAAAGCAGAGATTCATACTTAAAGAGAAAATATTCCTTAGTAAAACACTAACAAGATAAAAAACACGTATAGCATATTACAAATAAGTTCCAATGTCAAGATAAAGTGAGGAAGGAAAACAGCAGGCATCATGGTGAGAGCGAGAATTGCAATTTTATGTGGGGCATCCCTGGAATGCATTTTTAAGAAGGAGACTTTCCAGTAATAACCCAAAGACTGTGAAGGAGGAAGGGACATCCCATGCACATATTTTGGGGAAAGAGTAGAGGATACATCAAACAAAAACATGAGGCAGAAGCATGACTGGAGTGTTAGAGGAGTAAAAGGGAGTCCAGTGTGACTGGGACTGTGGTAGAGTAGAAGTGGGATGGAAAAGGAGATGGAGAAGATCACTGGGAGCCAGAGAGTGTAAGACTTTTTTGTTTTGACCATTTGTAAGGGCTAGGCATTCTAAAAACATCCATTCAAGACATAAAAACAAACAGAGATCAAAAAAGGATAGGAACTTTCTTAAGCTGATATAGGACACATAAAAAAAAATCTAGAGCGCATGCTATATATAAAAGTGAAATGTTGAAATTATTCTCTTTAATATCAGAGACAAGGTCTGATATTAAAGGTCCTGAAGGTCCTTTAGAGATACTGAAGGTATCTTTAAAGAAGACCTTTAAAGACACTGAAGGTCCTGGCAGCCCAGTTACAACAGTAACAGCAACAACAAATAATCTATAGTGAGTAAAATGCAAAAAACAAAGCCTGTCATGATGGCAGATAAAAATTGAAGTTAAAAATCCACAGATAGCATATTAGAATTAATAAAAGACCTTAACAAGGATAATGGATACCAAATCAATATGTAAACTAAAAGTAATGATTGACTAAACAATGTAATTCAAGATAAACCATTTATTATTTATAGGAAGGGGAAAAAACAAATGCTATCTATAAATAAAGCTAAGAAAATAGTTCAAGAGCCATGTGAAAAATATTTTGACATTCATTTGATGTTATACAAGACCTGCATATGAAGAGGTGTCTACATATTTAGTTAGGAATGTTCACTGTAATAAAAATGCCACTTTTCTAAGGATCAGTTCTAATCAATATTCTCTCAGGATCTTTGTAAAATTTTACAAACTAGTTTTTAAAATTATTTGAGAGAATAAAGAGTCAAAACTAACCCTGAAGAAGAATATTTTCTTAACTATAATAAAAATTACTGTGAAGCTATAGTAATTTTAATAATACCACATTGGTTCAAGAATAGAATTCTAGACAAATGCAACAGAATAGACAGTTCAGAAATGATCACATGCATATATGAAAATTTAACTGAATTTGTGACAGTTGGCCATGTATATCAATGAAGAGTAGTATGGTTTTTCATAAATGATCCTGGGATAATTGTTTACCACTTGAGAAAAAATGTCATATTAACTCTACATCATTCAAAGAATCAGCTGTAGATGAATAAAAATGTGAGCGGGAATGGAGACTTTTATAATTATTACAGGACAATTTATGACCTCAGGGAAGGAGACAGTTTATTAACCAAGAAACAGAAAATGCACATCATAGATTATATTTTACATAAAATATAGTATCGATTAAAATTATGAACTTTTGGTCATCAAAAGACATCATAGAGACTACAATATAGAAACTAAGAACTGAGAAAAAAATTTCACAACATATATAACCAACAAAGGATATTGATTGTATCCTGCCAATCAATCAACAAGGAAAAAAGGAAACAACCAATTAAAATTGAACAACAACAACAAAAAGCAAACAGACATTTCATAGAGGAGGTAGATGAATGACCTTTGAATACAGGAATAGACACTCAAATTTATTAGCAACTCCAGAAGTGTATATTGATGTTTCAATAACATACCATTTTACAACACAATGTGTTGACAACCAGCAGCACAATGGCAACATTCATGCACTGCTCATGAGGTGAGAATTGTTGCAAACACCTTGGAAGATAACTTGCCAGTGTGTAGTAAAGTCGAATAGGAAAAATTTCATTTCTAGATGTACACATTGAGGAAAACTTTGCACATGTGCAGAAGGCAACTTACAAGGCAATAACATTTGCAATAGAAAAAAGAAAAGTTTACATTTGAAATGCCGATCAGTTGTAGAATTAACAATTGTGCTCAGCAGTCAGAATAAATTAACTACAGTTATGAATTAGATTAATTTAATTCCCAAAACATAATATTGGGAGGAATACATCATGTAACCAAATAAAATATAACCTCATAATTATAAATGTGAAAATAGAAAACCCTAATTACATATTCCTTAGAGTCACCAGTATACATAACAAAAACTGTACAGAAATGTAATGGGCTTATTAGCACACAAATCAGAATGGTAGTTTCCTTTTGAAGGTGAATAAGGCTGGTATAATTGAGGAGGGACACCCAGGAACATGATAAAACTTTGAAAATGCTTGCCATGTCATTTCTTAACTTTGGTTATGGATTTCTAGTTATTTCTTTAGTTAATATTATTTATATTTGAATATATGTTTTCAAACTCTCTAAACCTAAGGTAAATATATTAGTCAGGGAGATGTATTAGTCTGTTTCTTCACATAAACAGAACCAATAATGAATACATATATATATTCCTTATTTACTTATAAGATATATATTCTTTAGTTCTTTATATATATTCCATATATTGTAATGTATATTCCATATATATAGAATATATCTTTGTTGATACATATATGTTTTAATAATAATGTTTAACCAGCTATCTGGGCATCCTTTAGTCCAGTCAAGTTAACATATAAAATTAACCATCATGAATATTATTCCATATGTATATAATGTATATAAATAAAAAACAAGGAATATATATGACATATATATAAATTCCTCATTGGTTCTGTTTCTATGAAGAAATAGATTAATACATGTACCTTATTTCCCAAAAATAAGGAATATACATATGTATATTCTTTATGTATAAGTTTTATATATATATATGTATATTCCTACATTTGGCAAATGGTTCACAAGATTATGGTAGCTGAGCAGTTGACAATCTGCAGTCTGCAAGCTAGAGGACTAAGAAAGCCAGTGGTATAATTTAGTTTGAGTCTGAACACCTGAGAACCAGGGGGGCTAATAATGTGAGTCCCAGGGTCTAAAGGCAGAGAACTAGAAGCTCCAACATCTAAGGGCATGAGAAGATGGATGTCCCAGCACAAGAAGAGAGAAAATTGGCCCTTCTTCCCTTCAGTTTTTGTTCTGTTGGGGCCCTCAATAGATTAGATGATGCCTACTCACATTAGTGAGGACAGATTTTTTATTTTTTCACTTGTTCTATTGATTCAAATGTTAATCTCTTATGGGAGCATCTTCAATAATGCACTCAGAAATAATGTTTAACCAGCTATCTGGGCATCCCTTAGCCCAGTTGAGTTGACATATAAAATCAACCATCATCAATATCTAATAATTAAGTATTTTAAAACTAAAATAAATGTCATTATTATTTATTTATCATTATAAAATATTTTATCATTCCTAAGTGATTTCAGCACTTTTTTTTTTTTTTTGAGACGGAGTCTCGCTCTGTCCTCCAGGCTGGAGTGCAGTGGTGCAATCTGGGCTCACTGCAAGCTCCGCCTCCTGGGTTCTCGCCATTCTCCTGCCTCAGCCTCCCGTGTAGCTGGGACTACAGGCGCCCGCCACCGCACCCGGCTAATTTTTTGTAATTTTAGTAGAGACGGGGTTTCATCGTGTTAGCCAGCATGGTCTTGATCTCTTGACCTCGTGATCCACCCATCTCGGCCTCCCAAAGTGCTGGGATTACAGGCGTGAGCCACCGCACCTGGCCTCAGCACATACTTTTATATAAAGTTATTTTTTCATTATGAAAGAGATTTTATTGACATGTAAATATCTTCGGTTTTACCTATTTCACCACAAAAATCCCCAGAACTACTGAATTCTAAATCAGATGCTCTCCCACTTGATTTATAGACAATATCTCAATTAACGCTCATGAACTCATGATACATCTGTTGTACTTCTATTTTGCAGATAAGAAACAATCTCAGGATAATGCAGTACTACTCCTCTAACAAGGAATGGATTCAAAAATTAATCCCTGGTCTACATATAACAAAGTCAAAACTCTTCTCATAACACATGGTCACCCACATGAGAAGATGGACTGCTACATACCAGGGAAACAAACACAGTGCCCTCAATGGAATAACAGCTTAATAAATATTTGCTGAGTAAAAGAATAAAGAAGTTTCCTAAAAATATAGTCCCTACATGAACATTGTTTTATATTTTGTTTATTGTTGGTGATCTTTGTTCCACCTTTAGTTATATCTCTATATGGCCGTGGAACATAGAAATGTATTCAATAATTGGAAATCACACTTTCTCATACATCAGAAAATTTAGATAACATGCTAAATAAACAATTTTACCATAATCAAATTATTCTATCTCTGTTTCTCTCTTTTTTTCTTCTTTTTTTTTTTTTTCCCCCATGATACTATAATATATTGTCCCTAAGAGCAGGGCTTTAGCAATACACTTTACAAGTAGTGCTACTGAGTAATGATAAGCTCTGCTATGAAAATTTCACAGGATAAAAGTTTTGAGTTATTAAAAATTAAGTAGTCCTCTGTGCTATCAATTGTATAATTTCAAAAGGCTGTAAAGTAATTGTTTATATAAAACTCATATTATGCTGCATGGTAAAATCTTTTACTTATTAACATTAGGTTTCCTCAAATTCAAACTATACTCAGTTTAGAGTCCACAAACCATCTCTCCTTTTCTATTGAAGTAGATATGCATGTTAAACAATTGCTGTTTGAATCACTTCTTAATTTATAAGTAAGATTAATTTGATAAGCAAGCATTTGTACTATTTTCCAAGGCCTCTATCTGCCAGCTCAGGAATGTTTGGCTAATAGAATCAAAAGGCTTTTATTGTGGAATTAGTGAACAGAAAAATTTGTATGTCATACATGTAGTATATTTTAAACCTATAAATAATGAAATAAAGTACTTAGATTTCATCTGAAAATAATTTCTAGGTGATACAAGAGAATTGGTGCTGAGAGAGCCTGCTTATGAGCTAGCTTATTGTTTTTGTGGAAATTATAAAACAGCTACACATTGGGTGCCTTCTGTCTTAAATAGTGAAGAAAAGATAGATTTACCATCTTCTGGATTATTTACATTTAATATAGCTAAAACAATTAATCTGAATAATTTCACAATATCATTCATTCCTTTCTTCCCACCTTTGCTTTCCCTCCCTACCTTTCCTCCCTCCCCTTCCTTCCTTCTTTCCTTCTTTCCTTCCTTCCTTCCTTCCTTCCTTCCTTCCTTCCTTCCTTCCTTCCTTCCTTCCTTCCTTCCTCCCTCCCTCCCTCCCTCCCTCCCTCCCTCCCTTCCTTCCTTTCTCCTCCTCCTCCTTTCTTCTTCTTCCTCTTCTTCTTCTTCTTCCTCTTCTTATTCTTTCTCTTCTTATTCTTCCTTTCTTATTTCTCTCTTCTGTCTTCACTCAGTCTTATTTTTGTCTTCCTTTCCATTCTCTTTTCTTCCAATTATCAGAAGAGAAAGGCAACAAAAGCAGAACTTTTAAATTTTATTATTCCAATAAGAGAAATAGCCTCTTGGTTTTGAATAACGAAGTAGCTTTCATGAAAGTTTAGTCCCTACAATGAAAGATTGCCTTAATTTTCCACAAAATTTATAATTTGCAAATAACATACTCTGGAAATACTAGAGGAAGTTTGTGCCAGAGACTTCTAGAGACTAGAAAGTAAAGCAGACATCTAATGTTAGCCGTAGGCCCACCTCATCCTACTTGTGTAATTTTAGGTAACTGATCCAGTTTCCTTATTTATAAAATAGAGTATTTATTAAAGGAAACAAAAATGGGATTGTTTGTGTTAAAGCAAGTTAAAAATGACAAAGCGTCATATTCATGTAAGGCATTATTCTTTGAGAGCAAGAGACTGTTTCTTGTCTACCCTCTAATGTTTGGAATTACATTGGCTGTAATTTTTTTATTCATTGTAATTCTATTTGACTAGATAAGAGAGTAATTGAAAATGGAAGTCTTCCAAACTGGCCTTTTGATAACAAGTTGGTGTATTTGATGTTAGGGGCATGCAGATGAGAATATCATTTCACCTAAGGAAAACCAAGAGAAGACTCTGACTTACATCAGTAATCCTATTCAGTATTCAGCTTGTTAGCTATGTTGCAATTGGGAATATTTTAAACTGATTTTATATTAAATTCAAATGCATAATGCAGTACATAAATATTTGTCCAAGTTATCAAATAAACCAAATTCTCAAAGTGACAGTAAATATATATGTATATATTTTAAAAGATTAAACCTACTCTGGTTTCATTTTTACTGTGTTTTCATAATCCTTCTTGTTTAACTTGGTTTGTCAGTCTACATTTGGAGATAAATTCAGTCTTTGGTCCGGTCATTCTCTCTAGCCTGAATGTGATCAACACACACACACACACACACACACACACACACATCTGCATTGATTCTGTTTATTTTTCCCTCTTGGAAAGAAAGTGAAGCTCTTAGGCTTGGAGTGGATGGGCTCATGGGTATCAGCATCTTCACTTGCAAATTGTACTTGCTAAATGAAGCAGATTGGGAAACAAAAAGGTCAGAGAAGAGTCTCATAAAGGATTATGGAGACTCTGAAGACTTTATTGAGTGTGTCAAAATTCAGTAAGCATTTGTAGAACATTATCTAGGATTTCTTTCCTTATTGCGTTTGTCATGATTAATGTGTTGAGATCTCATTTTCTCTCCTAGCTGCTCATGAACCTTTGTGGGAAGTCTTATGTTGGGCTGTAGTTGTGCTACTTATTCCCATAAGATTAGGTGAATCTATATACTCTCTGGACTTCATCTATAAAATTATAATAACACTAAGCATAAGAATGCTGAGAAGATTTTTATTATTGTTTATGAAAGCATACATTGAATTTAAATGGATGAATAATTTGTACCTTTCATATGTTTACTTTCTTCATATGAACAAACTTTATTCCCTGGAAACCACCAGAAACAGCATGCTCCATTTACATGTGCAGCTATGGGACTTTTTGTGCTCTTTGTCACTTGAACGGCATATGTAGTTACTGTTTTACTTTCCCGAGAAACAAAATAGGATGGCAAAGCAATAATCTTGCCAGCACTCAACGGAAATACAGGTCAAGATTACTACATTTCTGGGCTATTTTAAATAGAATATCCAGGAGCTGCTCCAAGATGGCCAACTAGACATAGCCAAGAGGAACATCTTCCACCAAGGGAATGGGACATTGGAAAGACTGGTGCACTTCCAGCACATCTTCAGAGGAAAGGCATTGAGATCGAATGGAGGGAAGACACAGATGCTGGGCTGAAGTGAGAGGAAGCTGGGAATGTTTCATGGGGCTTCTGCACACCAGGACTCATTCCTGGACCCCAGTGACTCCTGGAGAAGGGGTGAGTTGAACAAATAAGGAGCAACCTGCTCTCACGACAGGTCTCTGGAATCTTGCCAGGAGGATGGGGTCCCGTAACCACCACAGACACTTGAGCTGACAGGGAGAGCTATTTAGAGAACTGGTAGGGGCAGAACTCCAGCCCCTACAAAGCCCAGAGGGCTCGGAACAGAGCATCTGTAGGGAAACATGGCCAGGGACCCTCAACCCCCAGACTCAACTTCCTCCAATATGAGACTTTAGCCCTAGGGGAAAAGTTGAACCTGAACTCTGCAGGACAACCTTGCCCATGAGATGGAGCCAGTCTGACTTGAGCACTACTTGGTCTGATGGCCTCTCCCGGGGTCCAGCATGGCTGTGCATGCTTGCACTGCAGTCCCTAGATACCTTCTGAGGGCCCACATCATAGCTCCTGTGCTAGTGGACTGTTCCTGACTGATAGAATGCTCCAACAGAGCAGTCCCAATGGACACACCAGCCCACCCCTACTATCCCCTTCACTGCAGCCTCACCCATGCTGCTTTGCTTGCATGCAACCACCCATGACAGCCCCTCATGAAGCTCTGGGATGTTCTTGCCTTCCCTTCCCCACCAGCGTGTATGTTGCCACTGTTGCCAACAGGAGTGCACTGTTGCTACTGCTAGTGCCACTGTTGCCAAAGGAGTGCACCCCTTCTCCACCACGTCACCATTGTTGTCGGATCATTGGAGGGCGCCCTGTCTGCCAGTCCCACACCCACCAGCATCCTGCCCCTGTGCTGACACTTCCACTAGCGTGAAACTAGACATGGAATACAAAGGACCTGCTCCTGGCCTGAGTGGCCACCACCACCAGTATGAATGTGCACAGAGAGCACAAACTGTCCTGCAGCCACAGGTGCCCTGCCCCTATGCTAACACCACCACGACACCAGCTAGAATGCATACAGTTACTGATGGGGTCCCCCAAGCCCCTGAGTCACACTGCCACTGCTGCTGCTGCAAACGTCTGCACGGAGGCCTAAACCCAGCACCCACTAGTACCCTGTCTCAGCTAACAAGGAGTACCCCTGCTGTGCTGGTGCTGCTGCTGCTTCAGACAGATGTGAAGGACAGATCCTGCTGCCACCTATGTGACAGAACTATGAAGTTCTTTGGCTGACACCACTCATCAGAATGTTGTGACCTGTGGTTGGGGAGCACCTCAGTTTATTCAGCACAGCAGGTCCTAACCTTGAGGGACTAGATAACAAAGGCAAGGCCTGATACCAGTCTCCCAGAGTTAGAGCACACAGTCCAAGAGTTAGGAGCTGACACTTGGCCCCCTAAAATTTTCCAGAAACAAAGCCAGTGAACTAAACACCCCTTATGCCACAATCAAACCCCCAAGGTCATCAAATAGTATGAAAGGAAAAATAAGACAGCAACCTGAAAGATTGAACATCAACCCACAAACATAAGAAAGAAGCAGTGCAAAAACTGACAACTCAGAAAGTTAGAGTGTCTACTTTCCTCCAAACAACTGCACTAGCTCTCCAGCAAGTGTCCTTGACTGGGCTCAGATGGGTAAAACGACACAAATATAATTCAGAATATTGATACAAATGAAGATCACTGAGATTCAGGAGAACATCAAAACCCAATCTAAGGAAGGTAAGAATCACAATGAAATGATACAGGAGCTGACAGACAAAATAGCCAATAGAGAAAATAATGTAACCATCCTGACAGAGCTGGAAAACACACTACAAGAATTTCATAATGCAATCATAAGTATTAATAGCAGAATAGACCCAGTGAAGGAAAAAAATCTCAGAGCTTGAATTGAGACTGACTTTCCAAAATAAGATAGTCAGATAAGAATAAAGAAAAAAAGGAATAAAAAGGAGTGAACAAAATCTCTGAGAAGTATGTGATTATGTAAAGAGACCAAATCTATGACTCATTGGCATCCTTGAAAGAGATGGGGAGAATGGAAGCAACATGGAAAACATATTTAAGGATATCATACATGAGAACTTTCCCAAACTAATAGAGGCCAAGATTCACATTCAGGAAATGCAAAGGGTACCTACAAAGTACTTCACAAGATCATCTCCAAGACACATAATCATTAGATTCTTTAAGATTGAAATGAAAGAAAATATGTTAAAGGCAGCTAGAGAAAGGACAGGTCACCTACTGAGGGAAACCCTTTACACTAATAGCAGACTCTCAGCAGAAACCCTAGAAGCACAAGGTATCAGAGGACTATATTTAACATCCTTAAAGAAAATAAATTCAAATCAGGAATTTCATATGCAGCCAAGCTAAGCTTCATAAGCAAAGGAGAAATAAGATCCTTTTCAGACAAAGAAATGCTGAGAGAATTTGTTACCACCAGACCTGCCTTAAAACAGTCCTGAAAAAAGCACTAAATAAGGAAGGGAAAGACCATTACCAGTCACTACAAAAAAACACTAAGTACACAGAACACTAAACACTATAAAACAACCATAAAAACAAGGTGGCGTAATAAACCAGTAACAACGTGGTGAAAGTATCAAATCTACACATATCCATACTATCTTTGAATTTAAATGGGCTGAACACCCCAGTGAAGAGTCACAGAGCAACAAACTGAATAAAGATGCAAGAACCAATGGTATGCTGTCTTCAGAGACCCATCTCACCTGCAGTGACAAATACAGGCTCAAAAAAGGAATGTAGAAAAATCTACCAAGCAAGTGAAAAATAGAAAAAAGGAGCGGTTACAATCCTAATTTCAGACAAAACAGAATTTAAATATAAAAAGACAAAGAATGGCATTACATAATGGTAAGGGGTTCAATTTCACAGGAATACCTAATTATTCTAAGCATATATGTACCCAACACAGGAGCACCCAGATTCATACAGCAAGTTCTTAGAGACCTTCCAAGAGACTTAGATTCCCACACAATAATATTGGAAGACTTCAACACCCCACTGACAGTATTAGATAGATAATCGAAAATTAACAAAGAACTCAACACAGTACCAAATAGACCCAATACATATCTACATAACCCTCCACTCCCAAGCTAAAGAATATACATTCTTCTCATTGCCACATGGTGCATACTCTAAAATCAACAACATGATCAGACATAAAATAATTCACAGCAAATGCCAAAAAAAAAAAAAACCCAAAACAAACAAACAAACAAAAAACTGAAATCATACCAACCACTCTCTAAGATCACAGCGCAAAAAAATAAAAAGTAAATGAAACTCAAGACTAAGAAAATCATTCAAAACCATACAGTTTTTGAAAAGTAAACAAGCTTATCCTGAATAACTTTTGGGTAAAGATGAAATTAAGCCAGAAATCAAGAAGTTCTTTGAAACTAATGAGAAAAAAGATAAACATAACCAGAATCTCTGAGACATACCTAAAGCAGTGATAAGAGGGAAATTTACAGTGCTAAATGCCCACATCCAAAAGTTAGAAAGATTGCAAATTAACAACCTGACCACAATTAAAAATACTAGAGAAGCAAGAGCAAACCAACCCCAAAACTAGCAGAAGACAAGAAATAACCACAATTAGAGCTGAGCTGAAGGAGCTTGAGACACAACAAACATTCAAATGATCAATGAATCCAAGAGGGGGTGTTTTGGGGAAAAAAAAAATTAACAAAATAGATAGACTGCTAGCTAGACTAATAAAGATGCAAAGAAAGAATATCCAAATAAACACAATTAGAAACAACAAAAAGAATGTTACCACTGACCCCAGGGAAATACAAATAAGCATCAGAGACAACTTGAACACCTCTATGCACATAAACTAAAAAGTCTAGAAGAAATGGATAAATTCCTGGATATGTACACCCTCCCAAGACTGAACCAAAAAGAAATTGATTCTCTGAATAGACCAATAATTAGCTCCAAAATTGAATCAGTAATAAATAGCCTACCAATCAACAAAAGCCCAGAACGAGTCGAATTTACAGCTGGATTCTCCCAGATGCACAAAGAAGAACTGGTTTCATTCCTACTGAAACTATTCCAAAAAATTGAGCAGGAAAGACTCCTCCTCAACTCATTCTATGAAGCCAGCATCATTCTGATACCAAAACCTGGTGGAGACACAACACAAACAGAAAACTTCAGGCCAATAACCTTGATGAACACTGAAGCAAAAATCCTCACCTAAATACTGGCAAAGTAAATACAGCAGCACATCATAAAACTAATCCAGCATGATCAAGTAGGCTTTATCCCTAGGATACAAGGTTAGTTCAACATATGCAAATCAATAAATGTGATTCATCACATAAACAGAGCTAAAGACAAGAACCACACGATCATCTCAATAATGTAAAAAGGCTTTCAGTAATATTCAACATTCCTTCATGTCAAAAATTCTCAATAAACTAGGTATTGAAGAAACATACCTCAGAATAGTTAAGGCCATCTATGACAACCTGAGAGTTAACAACATAATGAATAGAAAAAAAAAGCCTGAACCATTACCCTTGAAAACTGGCACGAGTCAAGAATGCCCTCTCTCACCCCTCCTATTCAACATAGTATTGAAAGTCCTGGTGAAAGCATCAGGCAAGAGAAATAAATAATGGGCATCCAAATAAGAAGCGAGGAAGTCCAACTATCTGTTTGCAGAAGGCATGATTCTATACCAAGAACACTCCATAGTCTCAGTCCAAAATCTCCTTAAACTGATTAACTTCAGTAGTTTCAGAATAAACACATTAATGTGCAAAAATCATTAGCATTCTTATACACCAAAAATACACAAGCTGATAGTGAAATCAAGAATGTAATCTTATTCACAATAGCCACAGAAAGAATAAAATATCTAGGAATACGGGTAGCCAGGGAGGTGAAACATCTCTACAACTAAAATTACTAAACATTGCTCAAAGAAATCAGAGATGACACAAACAAATGAAAAAGCATTCCACACTCATGGGTAGAAAGAATCAATATTGTTAAAATGGCAGTATTGCCCAAAGCAATTTATAGATTCAATACTATTCCTATCAAACTACCAAATAAATTCTTCATACAACCAGAAAAATCTAATTTAAAATTCATATGGAACTAAAAAGAGCCCAGATAGCCAAGGCAATCCTAAGCAAAAAGAACAAAGCTGGAGTCATCACACAACCTAACTTCAAACTATACTATAGGGCTACAGTAACCAAAACAGCATGGTACTGGTACAAAACAGACACATAGACCAATGGAACAGAATAGAGAGCCCAGAAATAAGGCCACACACCTACAACCATCTGATCTTCCACACAACTTACAAAAACAAGCAATGGGGAAAGACGTCCCTATTCAACAAAAGGTGCTGGGATAACTGACTAGCCATATGTGGAAGATTGAAACTGGACTACTTCCTTACATCATATACAAAAATCAACTCAAGATGGATTAAAGACTTAAATGTAAAACCCAAAACTATAAAAACCTTGGAAGACAACCTAGGCAATACTATTCTGGACAAAGGAGCTGGCAAAGATTTTGTAACAAAGATGCCAAAAGCAATTGCACAAAAGCAAAAATTGACAAATGGAAGCTATTTAAACTAAAGAACTTCTGCACAGCCAAAGAAACTATCAAGAGTAAACAGACAATCTACAGACTGGGAAAAATACTTGCAGCCTAAACGTCTGTTCATCTGATAGAGGTGTCATACCCAGCATCTATAACTAACTTAAACAAATTTACAAGAAAAAAACAACCCCATTAAAAAGTGGGCAAAGGACATGAACAGACACTTTTCAAAAGAAGACATACAAGCAGCTAATAAGCCTATGAGGAAAACCTGAATATTACTGATCATTAGAGAAATGCAAATCAAACCACGATGAGCTGCCATCTCACATCAATCAGAATGGCTATTATTAAGAAGTAAAATATAGCAGATGCTGGTGAGGCTGCAGATAAAAAGGAATGTTTATACACGGCTGGTGGGACTGTAAATAAGTTCAAGCATTGTGGAAAGCATTGCGGTGATTCCTCAAAAGTTAAAAACAAAACTACCATTCAATCCAGCAATCTAATTACTGGTGTACACTCAAAGGATTATAAATTGTTCTATTATAAAGACACATGCACATGTATGTTCATTGGAGCCCTATTCACAATGGCAAAGTCATGGAATCAAGTTAAATGCCCATCATTGGTAGACTGGATAAATAAAATGTGGTACATATACACCATAGAATACTATGCAGCCATAAGAAAGAATGAGGTTATGTTCTTTGCAGGAACATGGATGGAGCTGGAGGCCGCTATCATTTGCAAACTAACACAGGAGCAAAATACCAAATACTGCATGTTCTCATTTATAAGTGGGAGCTAAATGATGAGAACATGTGAAGACAAAGAGGGGAACAGCAGACACTAGGGCCTATCCAAGGGTGGAGGGTGGGAGGAAGAAGAGGACTGAAAAGTACCTATTGGATACTATGCTCATTACCTGAGTGATGAAATAATATGTACAATGAACTCCATGAAACAAGTTTATTATATAACAAACTTGCACATGTACCCTTGAACCTAAAATAAAAATTAAAACTAAAGTGAATATCTGTTGTTACGACTTCACTTTCTGGCTTTGTGTGATAATAACAAGAACACACATTGTCTTCACCCCTCCCCTGGAAGAGATTTCAGTCATGGTGTGAACCATGTACCATTCACAAGTTGATCAATAAGAAATACTACATTTGCTTCAGTCTAATTGGTTAGTTGAGGCTTGTAAGTAGGATATAAGCTAAATAACATAGATCTCCTTAAGATAGGCAATTAAAATATGACTGATCAGAATGCATTCTTTTACCCCATATTCACATTTTCAGAAATTGTTCATCAGCCTCCATATCGTAAAAAAAAAGAAGATTTAGAAAGAGAGAAATGCCTGACAATATTGGCATCAACAATGAAAAACAGTGGTTACAGAAGGATACTCTGCTGGTAATTTTAATACTCCATTTGTCACATTTCAAAGTTTTATTTACATATCAGATATGGTTCATTGTGCTAATTTCTTTTAATTAACAAAATTAAATTCATTAAACAGATATGGTTTAAGCTGTTTGCATCAAGGTTGTCCAGGTTAGTGAAATAGTCCTTGGCTTCACAGTCACATGGGAAAAAGAAAGGTCATGTACCAAAGAGAAGAGACAGAAGGATCATTCTTGTCCTGAAATAATAGGTCCTTCTACAACATAGGTGGAAGAGGAAGAAGAGCAGTCCATGTTAAAGTTAGCTAGCATTTTATCTGCTTTGCAATCTCCATCCACAATGAGTATCCTCGAACTTAAGTAATGCCTTCATTTTTTGCAGAGAGACTTTCTTGTTTATGCTCCAGGTACAGTCTTGGATTGCACTTGGTAATGGAAGGGAAGGAATGAGGTTTGATTTTCTCTAATAGCAGTTATTTTCTTCAAATAATAATCTCTCCCTTATGTATTCTCAGCCATACTGAATGATATCTCTATCTACACTTTTTCTCTAGGTGAACTTATTAGTACCCTTGTTACAAGTCTTACCTTTATGCTGATGTTGCTAAAATTTATAATTTCAGCCTATATATCTTCCCTACATTACATATTTGTGTGTCCAAATTTCTATATTTCTACTTGGATAGTTAATAATTTATGTAATGGAGAACCCTTGTTCTCCCAAATTTCCCTTTTCAAAGTAACTACTTTTCTGTTAATACATACAACTTGAGAAAAACTTTTATTCATCCTTTCTAATCCATTACCTGTATTGATTCTATATCCAAAATGTTCTATTTCATTATATCTCTCCCTCACTTGGTGATCAACCCAATACAGGAGACACTATCCTCATTTAGACTTCTGCAAGCTTTCCACATGATTTCATTCAAGCCAGTTTTCTTCACTTAGCCATCAGAGAGAACTTTCTCACATCCATATGCATAATCCAGACGTAACAAAGAGTATCCATTACCCATAAAGTGACATGCTTTTTCCATATTTTGAAATTTGTTCCTGGAGTTACCATATCCTCACCCATTTTTTTACTTGGAGGATTCCCATCCATCTTTTAGGGTTCCACTCAAGCCTCACCTCCTCTCTGAATCAGTCCTGAGAAGGACCTGCCTTTAGAGGTGTATTATCTTGAACTTCAACAATATAAAGCTGTTTCCTCTCTTCCCCGGTAGACTGTGAAGTCTTTGAAGCCAAGGATTTTCTTTTTCTTTTTATCTTACTTATCTTTAAATCCACCAGAGCCTGAAAACCTGACAAAAGTTGTTGCTCAATCAATATTTTATGGAAGCATAAATGTTACCACATAAAAGGAATGATTTTACCCACTTAAGATACATCATTTGAGAATTATTGAACATTATTGTGTTAACTAATCTATCAGGTATTTTGTAGTTATATTTCGTTGCCAAATTTTGTAGTTACATTTTATTGCCAACATCTTCTTCACCGTTAAATAACTGACAAACATGTTTGTAACCTAAAACACATTCTTATCTTTTATTATACCGTGAATATATAAAATAATTTGTATGAAAACTGCCTTTAAAGAGAGAATGATCAAATCTCTGATATAGTTTCAATGCCTGATACTTTTATCTGTGATTTGACGTTTAAGGCATTTTCATCAGAGGAGATTTGAAGTCTGCATTTACAATGATGTTACAAGGGGCAGTCCTACAACTAGTGAGATGTTTTAATCATCTATATGTAGGTAAGGAAGAAAACTGCAGGGCTTAAAGAAAATAAGCAGCTCTGGCTTCAGATATATAGAGATCACAATCCCTGTGCAAAATTTATGTTGATTAATATAAATCTGGAAGAGGTCTACATGTTTAAAAAAAATTTAAATGTTAATGAGAGAAAGGAAAAAGCATTTTTTAAAGAAAAACATAAGGCTGGAAGTCAGGAGGCCTTGACTCTGCATTTTGCTTATTGGGGGACCTTATGCAAATCCCTTGTTGCCTTAACAGAATAGATACAATGAGATATGTCTGCCTTCACTTGCTACCTCATAATTAGCAAAGGATAAGATGGGAAAATAAATGATGAAACAGTTTTAAGAAATGAAGATGCTCTATTAATTTAAGCAACCATTATTATTGTTATTAATACTGTTATTGATAATAATAAAGAGATTAAAAACACAAGCAATATGAATTAAACAAGATGACTAGTGGTGGTTGCTCAGGTTTAGGAAGAGTCTGCCAATAGATAGCTTTGAAATCTCAAGTTGTTCCCCAGCTAACTGAAACTATCTTTCTCATCTTCTTCACCAATTTACATTGTCATTCCTTCAAAACTCAAATCAAATAAGATAATTTTAGAGGTACTGGGCATTTCAGAAATCATTAAGCTAATTCTTTCTCTATTTGCTACCAGAGGAAGCATATGAGGCCCAGATAGTTTGCATAATTTGCCTCAAGACACACTACCAGAGCATTTATTTGTTAATTACCAATTTGATATCCTTTCTGCCCTATCTCCTCCTGTCCACCTCCAGCAGGAAGCCTGACCACTTGAGTTCACAGAGCAGAAGACTGCAAATAAGAATTAAATCCCATCTCTGCCATTAACTATTTGATATGGGCATTAAAATGTTGTTTTTATTTGCTGTTGTATTTTTTAAAAATCTGTGATCTTGGTTCTGAAGATAGAGATTTGATTGAAGCACAGACAATACCCCTAAAGACCTCAAAAACTTTCAGTGTAAACACTTTCTAAGCTGTGCTCTGTGGAATTTTGGACCCATGGAAGGTTAATAATGCTTGAAGGGAAATGAATGAGAAATGATTAATTTTATGACATCTCTTAGAGAGTTGTAATGCACATTAGCATACTGAAGCCTTTTCAGAAATTCTGCTGAACTACTAAATTAGTTTATATTAAATAAAGGGTCTGAGATAATATTTAGGAAAGTGCCTTAAATGTAAAATAGAAGGCAGATGTCACATTCATCATACACATTTCCAAATCTTTATTAATTAGAGTTTGTACCACTTGCCTTTTTACTTTACTATTTTTTTATAGGCTTAGCTCATGTCTCCTAAGAAGTTTGTCTAGTTTTGAGACATTCATTTGTCTAGAGATAAATTCAGATTTGACTAACATCAGTGGCCAGCCACTGAGGAAAACATATTCTCTATGCTTTCTGGACGAGCACATACTAATCAGTTTTAAAATATTGACTGTGGCTATGAGGATCATGTCACACTGCAGATTTCTCTGGTCACCTGTGAGCTATAGACCAGTATCTGTGATATGCTGGATGAATCAGAGCAGTGTTGTCAACACCTCTCAGAAGTACACTACCTCTCCATCATCTCATCAGCTCCTATGAGGATTTATCCTTGATTTAATCTCTATGATTTTGTTTTGAAAGTCATATTAAAATAAGAACAATAAGAAATTGGCTTCAAAATAGTAACATTAGTAAATATTATTAGTAAATGCTAACACTAACCTAGCACCTCCATGTGCCATGTTGTGTATTACGTGCTTCATGTATGTATTATGACATTCGCTTCTCTCCACAATCCTATCAAGCAAGTTTTTGTTGTTGTTTTGCCCATTCTACAGATGAAAGAATTGGATCTTAGGTCAGTCATGTAAGTGGTTCAAGACAATACATGAAATAAACATCATAGTCAGTAATCAGTTTCAATCCTATTGAGTTCCATGCTGACTTTCTTAAACTCTGGAAATATTATTCTGTTAGTTATGGCTCCATTCCAGTGAAAATAATAATAACAATAAATAAACAAGCAAAAATAAAGAAATAAGAATAATTGTGAGCCAGCAGAATAGTCCCTGGAGGCAGGGAACCTAAGGACTTCCTAGAACTAAATCAAATGGAAACACTTCAGCTATGACAGGTAATATCCTCTTCATTTACATAAGGTGTGCATCAAATAACCAATGTAAACCTCTAGAAGATATTTAAACCCCAGAAAATTCTGTAATTGATCTCTTGAACCCCTATGCTTGGGCCCGCTCCCACACTGTGGAGTATACTTTTATTTCTAATAAATCTCTGCTTCTGTTGCTTCATCCTTTCTTTGCTGTGTTTGTGTGTTTTGTCCAATTCTTTTTTCCAAGACACCAAGAACCTGGACACCCTCCACCAGTAACATATTTTGGCAAGCTAGTCAGGAGGTAAGCCCAAAGTTTGAGATTTATTTTTCTCCTTTTTCTTTCTGCCTCATAGAGAGGAATCTCTCCCTCTCTCTTTTCCTTTCCAACTTGGGACCCTTGGTGGGTAGTACCTAAACACGACGGCAACTGCAGATTTCTGGCCGGGGCCCTTCTGAAAGACTCTTCTATCTTTTCCAGTTGTGATCCCTGATCTGTAGTGTGGTGCAGCTCAGAGCAAACTCCCACGTGTTTCAGGAAACGTAAACCTTCTTTTTTTATTCTAAATTCTTTCCTTCCCCTACTCAACTGGCCAAGGACAAAAGAAGCCTACTCAACCTCCAATTCCTATCACTATAGTTCATGGTTATCACTCTAGTGGAACGGGAAGCATAGGAAAGTGTAACCTTACCAAATTATAAAGATGCTGAAAGTCGGGGATTATACCCAGGAACCAAAGGAAGCTCACGGTAAGCCATTGCCCCCTGGAGGAAAGCATGCAAAGCAGCACTGGTGCCCACCTAAAGCCAGAGGTGTCTGGTGCTCTAAGATTGGACCTCACAGGGGGAAGCCCCAGGAAATCCTGTGGACCTCAGCTTCTCCAAAAGGGACATCCTTGGCAATGGTTCTGAGGTTTAACACTGAATCCTCCTTAGAACTTTCTCTCACAGTTTCAATACTGTTTGGCCCCAATGTTTTTGGAATCTGGAGTTTACCGGCGAATGGGAAAGTGCGAGGGCATTGGATATATCCAGGCTTTTGTACTGCTGTTCTAAGCCGTGGGGTTGGTTAATGCGTGATGCTCTCCTGTGGTGCTATTTGGCCTCGGTGTTCTTTGAAGTCTGGGGAGGTTTGGTCTTTGAAAATCAAACTGCCATGGAAACTGATTTCCCCCAAATTTTGATTCCTGGCCTTCATTGGATTATCTATTAAGGAAAACAAAGTAAAACTGGTGAGCTTGTATTGCTATCTCATGGCTAGGGTTCAAAGCTATCAGGTCTTTGTGTGTGTACATGTCTAAATGTGTTTATTTGTATGTACACTTATTGTTGTATGTTGTGGCTACCAAATTGGCTTATAAGTAAAAGAGTGCCCATAAATTAAGCAAATAAGTCTAAGCAATTTTCAAGTTCACGCTACTTAAGTATAACTTTACTAAACAAGCTGGCTTTAAAATTATTGGTAAAATAAAAATAGAAATGCCTTCAGAATTGACAGCATACATTTTTTTTCTAGATTTTAAGTTTGTCTTTGCTAGTTATTTTGAGATGTCAGCATTTGGCATAGAAGGTTATAAAACTGTAAACTCGGCCAAAACGAAACGATCTTGGTTTGCATAACGATAATAAATATGTTACTGGTTTATGCCTTTGCTATACTATACTTTTATCATTTTAGAGTGTACTCCTTCTACTTGTAGAAACAAAGCAGAAAAAAATGTAGTCACAGCCTCAGGTAGGTCCTTCACAAGGTATTCCACAAGAAGGTATTGCTATTAGGAGATGACAGCTCCGTGTGTGTTATTGCTACTGAACATCTTCCAGTGGGACAAGATGTGGAGGTGAAAGACTGTGTTATTGATGGCCTAGGCTAATGTGTGTGTGTGTTTTAGTTTTTAGCAAAGTTTTAAAAAGTAAAAAAAAAAGAAATTAAAAAATAGAAAAAGTTTATAGAATGATATACATGTTTTGTACAGCTGTACAGTATGTTTGTGTTTCGAGATGTGTTCATACAAAAGAGTCAAGACTATTTTGAAAATTAAAAGTTTATAAAGCAAAAAGTTATAGTAAGTTGAGGTCAATTTATTACTGAAGAAAATTTTTTAAAAATAAATTTACTGTACCATAAGTGGAAGGAAGATGTTCATAAAGTCTATAGCAGTGAATAGAAAAGTCCTAGATTTTCACATTCACTGAACAGTCACTCACCAACTCATCCAGAGTAATTTTCAGTCCTGCTAGCTCCATTCATGGCAAGTGCCCTATATAAGTATATTTTTTATCTTTTATACTGTATTTTACTGTCGCAGTTTTTATTCTTGGATAGCAACCATTCTATTATAATTGCCTACAGTATTCAGTACAGTAATATTCCATACAGGTTTATAGTCTAGGAGCAATAGGCTATATATATATCATATAGCCCAGGTGGGTCATAGGGTATACCATCTAGGTTTGTGTAAGTACACACTATGATGTTCACACAAGGAGGAACTCACCTAATGATGCATTTTTCAGATGTATCGCTGTTGTTAAGTGGCATATTAACAACAATTAACAGGTAGCTTAGAAGAGAAAAGCAAATGTCCAGATTAATTTAAATGAGTATCTATGTAAGATAAATGTCCTACAACTAGTATAAGTCTAATGTTGATTTAAAGTGAGGAGGAGTTTGCATTTAGTTAGTAAATTAAAAATGCTTCGTACAGTAGATTACATTTTAGAAGAGCCTAAAAGCATAGGTAAGATTTCTAGGAATATGAGTGTGTGTGTGCACGCATGTGTGCATATGTGTGTGTGTGTTTGTGTGTGTGTGTTTTTGTGTGTGTGTGTGTGTAAAATGAGTGAATAACAAGAAAATGATGGTACTTTTAGGGAAGACTTAATAGTCCAGACTGGCTGGTGTGTATGAAAATGGACCTCCTAGTTGTATACATGATTTAGGATTCATGCATGCATGCTTGCACACAACAAATGTTTGTTGAGTGCTTACTATGGCCAGGTACTATTTGAGACAGTAATGAATATACAACAAAGTTTCTGTTTTATATGGAATGTGTGGTATAGGAAACACAGCAGAAATAAACAAAAAATAAATAAGTGAAATAATACTAGAGACTTATGCTATAAAAAGTAAAATAGGGGCCACATGCAGTGGCTCATGCCTGTAATCTCAGCTCTTTGGGAGGCTGAGGTGGGTGGATTATCTGAGGTCAGGAGTTCGAGACCAGCCTGACCAACATGGAGAAACCCCATCTCTAGTAAAAAGACAAAATTAGTCAGGCGTGGTGGCACATGCCTGTAATCCCAGCTACTGGGGAGGCTGAGGCAGGAGAATTGCTTGAACCTGGGAGGCAGAGGTTGCGGTGAGCCGAGATCACGCCACTGTGCTCCAGCCTGGGCAACAAGAGTGAAAGTCCACCTCAAAAAAAAAAAAAAAAAAAAAAAGTAAAATAGGATAATGTAATTGTGACAGAGGCTTGGAGGGCTATATTTGAATGATGCTCTGAGGAAGTGGCATTTCTGCTAAGTCGTGAATGATAAAAAGAAGTGGCTTGTGATGATTAGAGAAAAAGTAATCCTGGCAGAAGGACAGGAAACAAAACGTCCCCTTAAAAAGAAGCTTAGTGTGAATTATTGATTCACAAAGACAATGTGGGCAAATCATAGCGAAGAAAACATAGAGTGATAGACGATGAGCTTGAAGTGGTAGCAAGGACCAAGATAGGATGTCCTTTAAATGTCATACTAAAGATTAGGTGTCTTATTTTATGAGCCGTGGGAAGTCACTGAAAGATTTTGAGCCACAGAATAATATGATCTGGTTTATGTTTTTGACCATTACTTTGGATGATGTCTGGAGAATAAATTTTAATGGTATTAGTGGCAGCTTGGGTTTACCGAAGTAACTAAAGGTCAAAAGATTTTTCAAAATTGTTAACCCCAATGAGAATCTAAATGAAGTGTTGGGAAACTTTGGTCCACTGGCCAAATCCAGCCTACGACCAGTTTTGGTAAATGAAGTCTAATGGAGCACAGCCATGCTCACTTAGTTGTAGATTGTCTATATCAGATGTATGTTGTGCTACAGAGGCAGAGTTGAGTCTTTGCAACAGGAACAGTATGGCTTGAAAAGCATGAACTATTGACTATTTGATCCTTTGCAGAAAAAGCATAATTGCCTTTGGTCTAAATTAAAATGTTGACAGGAGATAAAAAGTAACTCTGAAAAGGAGGTTGAATTTGGCTACAACAGGCTTGAAAGAAAGAGATTTAGAGAAGATAAATCGAATGTTCCCAGCTCTTACTGACTGGGAGAAGAATGCTGCCATTGTCAGAAATGACATGAAAAACAAGAACTGGTTTATAAGAGCAGAGAGGAGGAGGTTGAAGATAGTTGACTTTTCATTAGGTGAGGCAGAGGGATTCTATAGACTTTTGAAAAATGAGCACTTGAGCTTTAACAATAGTTTCGAGATGGTTTATCATGATCATCATTTTGAGTTAAAATGTACATATGGTAAAATGTAAAAATTGTAAGGGTACAATTTGATATATTTTAGCAAAATTACGTAACACACACTCAAATCAACATATAAAATTTCGTTATTATCTCAGAAAATTCCCTTGTGCCTTCTTCCAACCACTCACTTCATCCAGACCCCAGCCATAGGTTCTCATTTCTATCAACATACCTTAATTTTATATTATTCTTGTACTTCATATAACATAATCCTATGATATGTACTCCATGGTGCCTGGCTTCTTCTGCTCAACATAATATTTTTGAGATTCGTCCATTTTGTTGTGTCTATCAGTAGTTCAGTTGCTTTTCTATTGCTGAATTTCTGAGCATGTTTATTGATTATCTCATTAATGGACACTTGTTTTGTTTCCAGGTTTTTATTACTGTAAGTAACACTGCTATAAACATTCTCATATTATGGATAAATATATATGTTCAAACATATAAACATTCATATAAACTTTCTCTTTTGTGGATGTTTTCATTTCTCTTGGGGAAATACCTAGGAGTGTATGGAAGTTTTCATTTTCACTGGGTAAATAAGTAAAGGTATTACTGAATCATAATGTAGGTTGTCTTAACATTATAAGAAACTGCCACTGGGCATGGTGGCTCACGTTTGTAATCCCAGCACTTTGGGAGGACAAGGCGGGCAGATAACCTGAGGTCAGGAGTTCAAGACCAGCCTGGCCAACATGATGAAACTCCATCTCTACTAAAAATACAAAAAATTTGCCAGGCATGCTGGTCCATGCCTGTGATCCCAGCTACTTGGGAGGCTGAGGCAGGAGAATTGCTTGAGCCCAGGAGATGGGGGTTGCAGTGAGCCGAGATCATGCCATTGCACTCCAGCCTGGCCGACAGAGCGAGACTCTGTCTCAAAAAACAAAAAGAGAGTTTTCCAAAGTGGTTATACTATTTTACACTTTCTTCCTAATAGACAACAAAGAATAAGATTTCCATTTGCTTCACCTGCTCATCAACATTTAACACTGCCACACTTTTTAATTTTTTCCTCTCTAGTGTAAATTGGTATCTCATTGTGATTTTAATTTTCATTTTCTTTATGACTAAATGATTTGAGTATTTCTACATCTCTTTTTGTGAAATGTTTAAGACTTGTAGGGTTGTTTCCTTTTTACTACTCATCTTCAAAATTTTTTAATACTAGATGCAAGTCTTTAGTTATATATGTGTATTGCAAAATATTATTCCATCTGCAGCTCCTGATTTTACTTAATTGTCTTTTGATGAGCAGTTTTTAATATTGATGATGTATGAGTTATTAATTACCTTTCTTATGTTAGTAATTTCTGTAACCTGTCTGAAAGTTTGTACTTACCCTAAGGTGACAAGGATAGTCGTCTGTGTTTTCTCTTATAAGCAGTATACATTCACCTTTTACATTTAATTCTATAATCTGTCAAAAAGTAAATTTTGGACTGGGCACAGTGGCTCATATCTGTAATCTCAGCACTTTGGGAGCCAATGCAGGAAGACTGCTTGAGCCTAGGAGTCTGAGACCAGCCTGAGCAACATAATATGGTGAGACTCTCTGTACAAAAAAATGCAAAAAATAGCCAGGCATGGTGGCATGCACCTGTAGTCCCAGCTATCCCGAAGGCTGAGGTGGGAGGATCACTTGTGCCCAGCAGGTTGAGGCTGAAGTGAGCCAAGGTTATGCCACTGCACTCTAGCTTGGGCCACAAAGCAAGATTCCTTCTCTAAAAAAATAATTGATTAAATTAAATTTTGGATATTATGTGAGTTAGGAAGTCAAGGTTTATTTTTGTCTATCCATTTATTGAGATGCACAATCTGTGAAAAGACTTTCTTTTCCCTGTTCAGTTACCTTGGTGCCTTTGATTAAAATCTATTTCTGAACTACAAATTCTGTTCAATTGGTCTGTTCATATTCTAACAATGTATCTTCCAATCATTGAATATCACCACTCAATTAAACCTTCTCTAATTTACCTCAGCAAAGTGTTGTGGTTTAAATGTAGAAGCCCTACATTGTTTTTGTTGAATTTATTTCTAATAATTTAGGTTTTGGTGTTGGAGATATGCTGACCTTATAAAATAAATGGGGAAGTGTTCTTGGGTACTCTACTTTCTAAAATAATTTGTGAAGATTATTATTGTTTTCATCCTTCAATGTTTCATAGAATTCACAAGAACATCTTGTGGGCATGGGTGTTACTTTGGGAGGATTTTGATAATGAATTCTTTTAATACATAATTGCTATTTATATTTTCTATTTTAACATCTCTTTTCAGTTTTTTGAGTCAGGTAGTTCAAGGAATTTGTTCAGTTCACATAAGTCATCAAATTTATTGGCTTTATATTGTCCATAATATTTCCTTTTGATCATTTCAGTATATAGTAAGATCTATAGATTTATCTCATATTTTATTTTAGATACTGGTATTTATATTTTCTTCCCTTTTGCTCCTTATCATTTTATTTACAGTATTAAAAATTGTATTGATTTTTTATCAATGGAACAACTTTGCCTTTGATATTTTCCTCTATTATATGTTTTCCATTTTATTGATTTCTATTCTTAGTCCTATTTTTCATGCTTCTACTTGACTTAAATTTTCCTTGCTTTCCTACCCTCTCATGCTGAAAAATTAAAACATTGAATTTAAATTTTTCTTCTTTTCTAACATAAGAAATTAGAACTATAAATCTCCCTTTAAGCACTGCTTTAGCTGTTTCCCACAATGTTTGCTATGTTGTTTTTTCATTATTATTGCTTGCTATCAATTCTAATTCCCCTTGTCATTTCTTTATTGAGCCTTGGCTCATGTAGAAGTGTCTTGTTTACTTTTCAAATAACTGGATTTTTCTAGATATCTCAGCTATCTTAACTTATTGATTACCAATTTTATTTTATTCTGTTGTGAACAAAGGACATACTCTAGAAGAATCAATGTTTTGAAACTAATAAGAAGTATTTTGTGATCCAGTAGGTGGTCTACCTTGGTAAATGTTTTTTTTACACTTCAGAAAAGACTGTGGTTTTTGTAGTTCTTGGGTACAGTATTCTACATCAGTTGGATTGAGTTGGTTGATTGTAATCTAGTTGTTCTATCAATTGCTGACAGTGCAGTGTTAAACTCTCCAACTATGATCAAATATTTGTTCTATTTCTCTATTTCTGCCATTTTTGCCTTCTGTATTTTGAAGTCTGACACACATATAATATGTGTAATTATATACAATATATACACACAGATAAACACACATATGCAGTACACACACGTGTGTATATGTGTACACACTGAGGTACACTGCCACACACACATATGTAATCACTCTGACTTCCTGATGAATTGACACTTTTTTCATTTTGAAGCAATGTTCATCTCTGATACTACTTGTCTCAAAGTATATTTTGTCTAATATTAATATAGCCGTACTTACCTTTTAAAAGTTACTATCTGCATGACATATATTTTCTATATATTTACTTATCTTTAAAGTCATAAAGAATTGACTTTATGTTTGAAGGACATCTGTTGTAGACAGTATGTAGTTGGGATATGCATTTTTGTTCAGCTTGAGAGTCTCTGGCTTTTAATTAGAGTGCCAGAATCTCTGACTTTTAATTAGAGTGTCTAATTCAGCTACATTTAATTTTATTTTTAATTTTATTCAAATTTTAGTTTTAATTCTATTCAAAATGTTGTTTCATTTTATTCAAAAATGTTGAAAGTTGTATAGTTTTTGTTCTATATGGATCTGCCCCCACTTTCTTTTCTTCTTTTTTGTTTTCTGTTCAATTAGATATTTTTGAGTATTCCATTTTTATTATTCTAGTTAATTTTTTCATTTTAATGCCTATTTTTGTATTCCAATATGCTTCTGTGACTTACGAAGTCTTCCTAGAGTTAGCATTGTGTATTTCACATTAAATTTGAACAAAAATACACCTTAGAATTAAATAACTCCATTTTCCCTCTCCTTTCACTGTTATATTGTCATATATTTTACTTCTATAAACATTATAAAGTTTATGAGACAATGCTGTTATTTTTTAACTTAAACCATCAATTATCTCTTAAAGAAAGAAAAGGAAAAAACGCACAGTAGTCTATTTTACTTATCCAGCTATTTATACCTTCTGGTATTCCTTATCCTTGTTTATTAAGGGTTACAGTATGTCCCCTTTAAATTTATATGTTGAAGTTCTAATTCCCAGAACCTCAAAATTTAACATTACTTGAAATAGTCTTTGTGGATTTAATTAATTAAGATGAGGTAAACAGAATGGGCCTTAATCCAATATGACTAATGTCCTACATAAAGAGGAAATTTGGACACAGAGACACCCACAGGGAAAATGACACACGGAGATGAAGGCAGAGATCAGGTGATGCTTCAACAAGTCAAGAAATACTAAAGATTGCCAGTAATACCCCAGACACTATGAAAGAGGCATGGAACATACTTTCCTTCACAGCCTCGAGAATTAGAAGGAACCAATCCTGCCAACACCTGGAACTCAGATTCCTAGCTTCCAGAATGGTGAGACAATATATTTTCATGCAGTGTGTGGTCCTTTGCTATAGTACATATAGCAAACTAATACTTTATATATAAATCCATGATTTTATCTAGTATAATTTCCTTTTAGCCTTAAAAAAATTCTTTAGCATTTATTGTAGTGTTGGTTTCCTAAAAATGAAGTCATTTAGCTTTTGTTTACCTGAAAATGCCCTTATTTTCACTACATGTAGAATTCTTGTGGATGACTTGGTGAATGATGTGCTGTAGAGAGTCTAGATTATGATGTCTTCTTTTAATTGACACTGAATTTTGTTCTAGCAGATAATTAAGTCGCTAGCAAGTAGTTTTGATCCCATCAACTTCGAGTTTATTCTTTACTGGAAAATAATCTATTTTAGTGTTTTACTTCAGTTCTAGGATATGACTTTTACTCTAGGCTGTTACTTTGGTCCTTACTCTTTCTAAGTTACTGAATGTCAGAGGTTCTTCATTCAGTGAGGTCTCTACTCCACAGCTAGATTAGGACCCCAATGTCTCTCAGCACCATATGACTATTAGCATATCATTCAACTCTCAGACCCACAACACTTGCTTTCTGCAAGGTATTGCAGAATCTTGCCCTGTGATGTGCGGTACTGTCCTTGGCAATACATTTCATAGAACCCTCTCCTGACTTCTGGTAGTTTCTTCCACAGCTACCCTTTGTCTGGTTCTCTGCCCTGCAAATTACAAGTGTTTCCGCAGCTTTGATCTCCAGTCTCTGCCTCTCACTGTACTCTACTGGGGGTCCACCTTCTGTTGCCATGGTCAGGGGAATGCCTCCGTCTAGATGGAAAGGGTTGAAAAGGGAGTTCACCACCCCTTGTATTAACTTCTCTCAAGTATCCGGTCCTGCACTGCAGGTTTTTCAATGCCTAAATCAGTTGCCTCGTATATTTTGTATAGTGTTATAGCTGTTTAAAGCAGGATGGTAATTTCAGACAACTTACTCTATAACTTCTTGTGGTGGCTGGAAGCAGAATTTCCAGTGATCATTTGTATTTTATGTCCCTAAACGTTGACATTTTAAATTAATTCTCAGAAAGTCTGGGTTAACAATATAGCCAAAATTTTCTAGTTTCCAAAATACTAACTAATTAGAAAATCTAGGTGATTTCAAATTTGATTAATTTTTGTCATTAACAGTAAAAGAAAGCTATTGATTTAATTGCTGGACACCTGACAATGAACTTATGTTTTAAAAAATACATGCTGCAAATGTAAAGTCATGCATAAAACTCTAGGTTTTGTTTGATTTAACTAAAGGAGCCATCTAGTTTTCTTATATTAAGCATATTCATCCTGGATTTTGACTGTATGTTTTGTTTGACAATGTTTTTATCAACACATACACAATTTGATACCTACATTTTGTGTTAAATCCAACCTTCCTCCTTTCTTCTCTTTTCAAAATCTTTCAAAATCTCTCTCTCTTTCAGTCTAATGTGATCAATTTTACATCTCCCTGTTCCCTAATCCTCTTCATATTTTCTTACTCTGTAATCCTCCCAATACTTTTGTATTTATTTCTCAGAACTGTGCGTAGTCTGCATCTTTGGAATGACATTCTCCTCTCTGCCTGCAAATCTTGTCTCATCAACAACCTCACACATTTTCCTTGCTGACTCAAAATACTCTGAGCTCCCTCTCTGTATTTCTGTGGGTATACCAAGCCCTTTAGAATCAGTTAAAGGCAAGTTTTTTTTTACTGTCCTTAATGTCCCAGACTTGACTCATTCCTTCTTTTCTACAGTTGTCTCAGATCTCCTTTTGGGAATACTCCTGACATAAATGAACTAATCTGTGAAAGTTTAAAAAAGTCATCTAAGGAAACTGGCCAGTATTGCAGATTCAAACAAGCTTTCTGACAAGTTATTTTACAAATGAATATTTAAAATACGAAAGTCCAAACTGGAGGAAATAAACAATCTTCTGAAATGGACTTTACAAATAATAATAATAATGATAATATTTAAATAAGAAAGTCCAAACTGGAGGAAATAAACAATCTTCTGAAATGGGCTTTACAAATAATAATAATAATGATAATAATAAAAGACTTATGTTTCCAGTTCCTTTATGTAGCATCCATGCAGGCATTCAAATTACTGCTATTAACTTAAGGTACCACATTAATTTTCAAGAATGTTGCATTTATAACAAGGCAGAAAAAGTCCTGCTTTCTGATAAGTACTTCATATTTTTATTTCAGGTGAACAGAAATTGAATGGAAATAGAGTTTATAAAAAATGTAAGCTGAAAATAAGTAAGCTGCTGACATTCAGTAGAAATGGCAGTTTGCAAGAGAGAAGAAAATTTGGTTCATGTCCAGCATCAAATTTAGCAGCAAGATTATTGGAGAAGTAATGAAAATTTATCTCCTGAGGTCATGTAATGCCTGTTACTAAAGGAGTTCTCAATTATTTGTGAGGTGGATACAAACACATTTGAGGCTTCAGTACATACACCAAAAGATACATTGTGATTATGTTCACCTTATTTTCTAAGCGTAACATCATGTCACATGGTTTGGCAAGCTGTATATGACACTACAATCAAGATTCTTTTAGAAAATCCAGAATGTTATGATTACCTTATACATAACAGAGAACTGAAAGAGACATCTAACATTAAACGAATATTTACTATTATACATTGGGCATATCACATTGCCTATTTATTTCTAACAACATTGTTATTGGTAGATAAGCAATATTAGTTTCTTCTTTATTATTATCATTATATGTTAAGTTCTGGGATACACGTGCAGAACGTGCACGTTTGTTACACAGGTATACATGTGCCAGGGTGGTTTGCTGCACCTATAAACCCGTCATCTACGTTAGGTATTTATCATAATGCTATCCTTCCTCTAGTCCCCCACACCGTGGCAGGCCCCAGTGTTTGATGTTCCCCTCCCTGTGTCCATGTGTTCTCATTGTTCACCTCCCACTTATGAGTGAGAACATGCAGTGTTTGGTTTTCTCTTCTTCTGTTAGTTGGCTGAGAATGATGGTCTCCAGCTTCATCCATGTTCCTGCAAAGGACATGAACTCATCATTTTTTATGGCTGCATAGTATTCCACAGTGTATATATGTCACATTTTTTTCTTTATCCAGTCTGTCATTGATGGGGAATTAGGTTGGTTCCAAGTCTTTGCTATTGTGAACAGTGCTGCAATAAACATACATGTGAATGTGTTTTTATAGTAGAATAAATTATAATCCTTTGAGTATATACCCAGTAAGGGGTTTGCTGGGTCAAATGGTATTTCTGGTTCTTGATCACTGAGGAATTGCCATACCGTCTTCCACAATGGTTGAACTAATTTACACTTCCACTAACAGTGTAAAAGCATTCCTTTTTCTCCATATGATCTCTAGTGTCTGTTGTTTCCTGACTTGTTAATGATCGCCATTCTAACTGGCATGAGATGGTGTCTCATTGTGGTTTTGATTTGCATTTCTCTAATTACCAGTGATGATGAGCTTTTAATTTCATATAAATCAAAAAAAGAGCCCGCATAGCCAAGGCAATCCTAAGCAAAAAGAACAAAACTGGATGCATCACACTACCTGACTTCAAATTATACTACAAGGCTACAGTAACCAAACAGCATGGTACTGGTACCAAAACAGACATATAGACCAATGGAACAGAACAGAGCCCTCAGAAATAATGCCACACATCTACAACCATGTGATCTTTGACAAAGCTGGCAAAAACAAGCAATGGGGGAAGAATTCCCTATTTAATAAAAGGTGTTGGGAAAACTGGCTAGCCACATGCAGAAAACTGAAACTGGACCCCTTCCTTATACCTTAACCTTATATCTTAACTCAAGATGGATTAAAGGCTTAAACCTAAGACCTAAAACCATAAAAACCCTAGAAGAAAACCTAGGCAATACCATTCAGGACATAGGCATGGGCAAAGGCTTCATGACTAAAACACCAAAAGCAATGGCAACAAAAGCCAAAATTGACAAATGGAATCTAATTAAACTAAAGAGCTTCTGCACAGCAAAATAAATTATCATTAGAGTGAACGGGCAACTTACAGAATGGGAGAAAATTTTTGCAATCTATCCATCTGACAAAGGGCTAATATCCAGAATATACAAAGAACTTAAATTTACAAGAAAAAATCAAACAACCCCATCAAAAAGTGGGCAACGGATATGAACAGTTTCTTCTTAAATATAAAAACAGTTAAGCTATAATAAGTGAAAAGATAATATATAAATCTCTGTCAGTCTGATTCCAAAACCTATATTTTAAAAACCTGTATAACCTCACCTTTCAAATAAACAAAGTTAATTAGGAAGCCATTGAGCATTTAGATGAAGAGCATGTAAACTGAAATTAAGAATAGTAATATTTGAAAATACATGTAAGAATAGTAATGAGGAAGCAAGGATTAAAAGACTTTTTGGGCACTATGCTCACTATGTAGCTGATGGGATCAATTTTACCTCAAACTTAGCATCACACCATGCGTACTCCCTGAATCTAAAATAAAAGTTAAAATTATTGAAATACAATATGAATGAAACCTACATTTGTAGAATTTGGGAATATTTTTATGATAGTGGAGAGAGGGAAAATTTACAAAGGACTCTAAGTTAATAGTTCTCAATTCTATGAGACCACTAAACTCCCTTTATATGTAAATATTACTAACAACTCCCCTTTGTTTACCTTGCAATGTAATTTTTATATACCCAAAACAAAGTGATTAAATGTTTAAAATGTGACATATAAAAGAGAAATTAAAGGAAAATCATTTATAGCAAATACTAAGGTATATAAATCCTCAACATAAGTAACCTGTGAGGAAATAATAAAGTCAATAAGTTTTGAATGAGTAAATAAATGAAAAAGTAATTCTTCAGATATTTGCATCCACATGAATAATCACTAAAAATGCAACAGCTGTAAATGCAAACTTATGGCCTGCTTGTATACTTGCTGACTCAAACACCATGAGCAGTGTTGCCAACAATGATATACTTTTCTATAATGGTGAAAAACTCCTGGCAATGTTTGGGGAAAAAGGACAATTTACATAGTGTATGAATTTCTGGAAATTCAATATATATTAAAACTTTGCCAAAAATCCTTTATGTTTTATGTAAAACAGTTAGATTCTGTGCTGAGGAAATTTCTAAAATAGGTTTTTCTTTTTCACCTATCTAAATGTCTAGTAGGACCTTTTAAATTCATTCAAAATGTAGAACAATTCGTTGGTGCATGGGCAGCTTGATCTGCAAGATGTGTAGCATTCTTACCCTCTGCATACTCAGTAGTGCTAGCAAACCTGAATTGTTATGACAATCCCAACTCAACAGGCCTTACAAATGTTAAAAATGTGCTAATCAGGAAAGATTTCTCTGAGAGGTTGAGAACTGCAGCACTAAGGTTTTGTGTTTGGGTGTTGGGCAAAATGTCGATGTCTTCAATCACCAACAAGAAACGCGAGAATGGCCAATTTTGGGCCAGAAGCTAATTAGATCAGTTATAGATTATACTAAGAATAGATGTGGGATATGTATGTAAGGCTACTTATAACAAGTTGGAAGTGAGGAACAATAATTCAAAGGAGAGGTTAGACAGTAGTTCAGAATTATAGGAATGGGTTAGTCAACAGGAGGTTGTGTGGAAATTACAAAAAAATATGAAGGCGGATCATTTGAAATTATATTTAGGAAAAAGGAAGTAGAATGACAACCAGCAAATGAGATAAACAAGTAAGATATGGAATAATAATAGGAGAACCACGAGATACTCATTTTAAGAAAAAAAGAAAGATTTAGAAATATTCTTTGATATTTTCAAATATAGTCATGAGTCACTTATGATGGGGATATGTTCTGAGAAATGGATCATTAGGTGATGTCATCTTTGTGAAACAACATAGAGATTACATATACAAATCTGGTTGGTATAGCCTACCACACATCTAGGCTATATGATATAGCCCTGTGCTCCTAGACTACAAGCCTGCATAGCATGTTATTTTACTGATTACTATAGGCAACTGGAACACAATGCTAACTATTTATGCATTTAAACATATCCAAACATAGACAAGGTACAATAAAAATATGATTTTATAATATTATGGGACCACTGTTGTAATATTGCCCATTGTTGACAGAAACAATGTTATGCAATACATGACAATATTTGAAAAATTAAAGGAAAATGGGCTAAAAAACTAAGATCATGGAAAAAATTTGGTAAAGTGTTACAACTAAAGACCACATTTACAAGAGAAGGGGGAAGTAGAAACTGAAAACATAGAAACAGGAATATGCCCTGCTTTCTTCACCAGCTCTACTTGGCGTCAGACTGTGAAACATTTAAACTTCAAGTGTCACCCATGGCAGACAGTTGCTGAGAATTTAGAGGAAAAAAAATCTATTAGTGTCTTAGGAGCTACTTTCTACTAATACTTGGAATCTGGAATGAGTCCTATTTCCTTTGCAGTGTCCGGGGGATCACAGATGAGCTGTATGCATGACATCAACTGTATTAGACTGTTCTCAAACTGCTAATAAAGACATGTCCAAGACTGGGTAATTTATAAAGGAAAGAGGTTTAACTGACTCACAGTTCCACATGGCTGGTGAAGTCTCACAATTATGTCAGAAGGTGAGGGAGGAGCAAAGTCATATTTTACACGGTGTCAGGCAAGAGAGCATGTTCAGGGGAACTGCCCTTTATAAAACCATCAGATCTCATGAAACTTATTCACTATCATGAGAACAGTAAGGGAAAGACCCAACCCCATGATTCAATTACTTCCCACCAGATGCCTCCCATGACATGTGGGAACTATAGGAGCTACAATTCAAGATGAGATTTGGATGGGACACAACCAAATCATATCATTCTGCCCCGGCCCCTCCCAAATTCCATGTCCTCACATTTAAAAACTAATCATGCCTTCCTAACAGTCCCTCAAAATCTTAACTCATTTCAGCATTAACTCAAAAGTCCATAGTCCAAAGTCTCATCTGAGACAAGGCAAGCCCCTTCTGCCTATGAGCCTGTAAAATCAAAAGTAAGCTAGTTACTCCCTAGATACAGTGGAAGTACAGGCATTGGGTAAATAAAGCTATTCCAAATTGGAAAAATTGACCAAAATAATGGGCTATAGGACCCATGAAAGTCCAAAATCCAGCAGGACAGTCAAATCTTAAAGCTCCAAAATGATATCCTTTGACTCCATGTCTCACATCCAGGTCACATTGATGCAAGAGGTGGGTTCCCATGGTCTTTGGCCACTCTAACCCTGTGGCTTTGCAGGCTACAGCCCTCCCTTATGACTGCTTTCATGGGTTGGCATTTAGTGTTTGTGGCTTTTCCAGGTGCATGGTGCAAGCTGTTGGTGGATCTATGATTCTGGGATCTGGAGAACAGTGGCTATCTTTTCACAGCTCCACCAGGCAGTGCCCTAGTATTTCACTTCTGCACTGCGCTATCAGAGGTTCTCCAAGAGGGCTTAATCCCTGCAGCACACCTCTGCCTGAACATCCAGGCATTTCCATACATTTTCTGAAATCTAGGCAGAGTTTCCCAAACCTCAGTTCTTGAGTTTTGTGCACCCACGGGCACAACACCATGTGGAAGCTTCCAAGGCTTTGGGCTTGCACCCAAACAATGGCCCGAGCTGCACATTGGTCCCTTTTAGCTATGGCTAGAAAATAGGGCACCGAGTCCCAATACTGCACAAAGCAGGGTGCGCTGAGTCCAGCTCAGGAAACCATTTTCCCTTCTAGGCCTCTAGGCTTGTGATGGGAGGGGCCGCCCCAAAGGTCTCTGACATGCCCTGGAGACATTTTCTCCATTGTCTTGGTGATTAACATTTGGCTCCTTGTTACTTATGCAAATTTCTGCAGCAAGCTTGAATTTCTCCCCAGAAAATGGGATTTTCTTTTCTATTGCAGCACCTGCCTGCAAATTTTTTAAACTTTTAAGTTCTGCTTGGTTTGAACAATTTGCCACTTAGAAATTTCTTCCACCAGACACCCTAAGTCATCTCTTTCAGGTTCAAAGTTCCACAGACTTCTAGGGCAGGGGCATAATGCTGCCAGTCTCTTTATATAGCAGAGTGACCTTTACTCCAGTTCCCAACAAGTTCCTCATCTCCATCTGAGATCCACCATCTCCATCCACCTCAGCCTGAACTTTATTGTCCATATCCCTATCAGCATTTTGGTCAAAGTTATTCAACAAGTCTCTAGGAAGTTTTGATCTTTCTCACACTTTCCTATCTTTTTCAGAGCCCTCTAAACTGTTCCAACCTCTAACTGTTACCCAGTTCCAAAGTTGCTTCTACATTTTTGGGTATCTTTACAGCCATGCCCCACTATCCTGTCCATTTTCATACTGCTATAATACCCAAGACTGGATAATTTATAAAGGAAAGAAGGTTTAATGGACTCACAGTGCCACATGGCTGGAGAGGCCTCACAATCATGGCAGAAGGTGAAGGAAGAGCAAAGTCAAATCTCACAGTGGCGGCAGGCAAGACAGCATGTGCAGGGGAACTCCCCTTTATAAAAGCCATCAGATATCGTGAGATTTATTCACTATCACAAGAAAGCATGGGAAAAACCTGTCCCCATGATTCAATTACTTCCCACTGGGTCCCTCCCACAACGCATGGGTATTTCGAGAACTACAATTCAAGATGAAATTTGGATGGGGACACAACCAAACCATATGAGCCACCTAGGACTTTTATAGCTAGAGAGGTCTTAATCTCTTGGCCTCAACCGATTTGCCTCCCTTGGCTTCCCAAAGTGTTAAGATTATAGGCATGAGACATTGCACCTGGCCTGCATAGTGTTTTAGAGGCAGAGGTCATGTTTTATTTCTTAAAACGGGTAGTGGGTAGGTGTTTATGATTATTTATAATAAATATATTATTTGTGTGTATTAAATATTTAACATGCATAATAAGGTATATTTTTAATGGGACAATAGTAATATCATCAACAACTCAATTATTTGTTAATTGTACATCATGTTCCAGCTGCTGTGATAGATAATTTCACAGAAACTCTGCAATATAGTGATTGTTGTTTTAATGCTATAGAAAATCTGATAATAGTGAATTACAAGCAAGTGCTATGGAGTCAAAGGGCTTGGGTTGAAGTCTATGATCTTCTACCTACTAGCTGTGTATTCTGGGGTAATTCATGTGATGTCTTTATGCCTTCATTTCTTCACCTGTAAAATGGAGATAAGAAAGCTATCTACCTCAAAGACTGAGTATGAAATAATCCAAGTACAACAGTGCTACTGTGATCTTTATTCCTTTTATTGTTCTTTTCTTTTTGTGTTGTTTTGTTTTGTTTTTGAGGCAGAATCTCACTCTGTTGCCCAGGCTGGAGTGCAATGGTGCAATCTAAGCTCACTGCAGCCTTAACCTCCCAGGCTTAAGAGATCCTCCCACCTTAGCCTCCTGGTCGCTGGGACTACTATCACATGCCATCATGCCCAGTTAATTTATTTTACTTTTTTATTTTTTGGTACAGATGGGGTCTCCCTGTTTGGCTCAGGCTGGTTCAAATACCTGAGTTCAAGCAATCCTTTCTCCTGGGCCTCCTAAAATGCTGGGATTGCAGGTGTGAACCACTGCACTGGCCCCTTATATTATTCTTACCTAACGGCATCATTCTGCATGGCTCCAAAATCTGTGGTGTTCTACCGTTTAATTTAAAGGAAGAGATAAGCAGATATGGAAAAGTAGGCTAAGAGAGTAAGGAAAATTAATAGATCAAGGTCTCAGCTGTAGGAAAGAATGGAGTAATTTAATCTCTTTTGTAGTTTAGGCTAATAATAAGAGTTTGTAGTAGTTAATTTCCTTTCAGAAGTAAATATGCCTTTTGAAACAAGAGATTTCAAATGAAATACATCTAGAGGATTCTGTTTTGTACCAACTACAAACATATTTGATTAGCTTTCACAGAAAGACTAGCAATGCTTTTGCCAAGGTATCCATCAGATCGTACTTTTCCTTTCTTCAAATATTACACTTGATACATTATCCCACAAGGAGAAAGATATTCAGTTTTCCATATTTTAAAACAGTATAAGTAAAACATCTTATACATGAAACCCTAAGTAAGGGCCAGATCAATGGCTATTACTTTCACTTTAAAACATTTAAATCTAAAATAAGTCTGTAAGCACTTTAAAAAAATTGGACATAGTTTCCATGAAGTATATGCTAGGGGTTGCCAATTGCCAATCAATAGAAAATAGATTATTCAGACTATTCGTATCTCAATTGCTATATTAGAGACACTGCAACATAATGATTAATGATATAGATTCGGAGCCAGAGTACTTAGCTTTGTCACTCACTATCTCTCTTACCACCAACATACTACTTAACTTCTTTGTGACTGTTTCTTCACTTTTAAAATGGGAAAACTAACAGCGTTGACCGCATAGGAGTTGCAAAATTAAGTGAGTTAATATGCTATAGCATGCCGGTCTTAGGAGTGTGCCAGACGTTAGTAAGCACTCAGTCAGTATCAAATATGATTATAATTGCAGTTATTTCTTTATACTATTGATACTGTCTTATATGAGAAGAGTTCATCATAATTCATAAGTGATTGTAAAACAAATGATGTGAGGTAAGGCAAATTGCTTATTCAATTTACACTGATTTTTAAAAAATACCATGTAACAAACTCTTCTACATTTAAGTTGGGAGAAGACAATGGAAGCTGAAATAATCTTTTAGGTGAAGTGTGGCTTAAATATGTACATACACTTTGAAACAACAATTCACTTATTTTTTTCCTACCAATTAATTGCAGATATGTGTGCAAAAACAGATATAAGATGCCGGGCATGGTGGCTCACGCTTGTAATCCCAGCATTTTGGGAGGCTGAGGCAGGTGGATCACGAGGCCAGGAGTTCAACACCATCCTGGCTGAGATGGTGAAACCCTGTCTCTACTAAAAATACAAAAATTCACCGGGCGTGGTGGTGCACGCCTGTATTCCCAGTTACTCGGGAGGCTGAGGCAGAGAATTGCTTGAACCCGGGAGGCGGAAGTTTCAGTGAGCCGAGATCACACCCCTGCACTCCAGCCTAGGCGACAGAGCGAGACTCTGTCTCAAAAAACAAAACAAAACAAAACAAAACAAAAACAGATATAAGAAGGCTTAGGACATTATATTTAATAATACTAGCAACATGGCAATACCTAAATATTCAACAATGAGGAATTAATTTATTAAATCATGTTTTAATAATGTATGATGTTAAAAATAATGTTATTAAAATATTTATTGCCTGATTGGTAAATGTTATGTAAAAATAAAATAGTTATCAAACAGTATGTACATTATTATAATGTATAAATTTAAACAAACATAATGCTATTTACATATGAATTGCATTACAACAACCTACTTATAATGGGGCATTTCATTCATGGCATTATGGGTTACTTTTTCCTTCGTACTTTTATGTATTTTGCAAGTGTTTGTAATTAAACATGTATTAGTTTTATATTTATATAAGATTGTTAAAATAAAATATGACTGTGAATATAGAAACATGTGAAATTTAAGTCACAAATATAAGAATATTCATGTTGACAAAATCATTCCAAAATGAAAAAAATAGTCAGTTCAAACACATTTTCCCTCTGATAGAGTCAACAAACACACCTTAGTTGATTAAATGACTTCAAAGAGGATGGAAATTTTAAAATAAATTATTAGTTATTCCGTAATGTATACATACTTCAAAAAACCATGTTGTACTCAATAAATACATATGATCTTTTCTTTCAATATAAACAAAACAATAAAATCATTAAAAAATGTGTCACAGGCCTAACCTTTTAAGTGGTTTTTTATTAATTAACATTAGCCAGTTACTAACTTAATTGTGATTTGATTATTTATAATAAAAGATAAAGCAAATATAAACAGATCATTATGTGGATTAATTTATATGCTGAAAACATTGATATTCATTTCATTACTAGAAACTTCATCTATTAAAATGTAGAACTCCTGTACACTTATTGATTGATGTGTTTTCAAAAATCATTTATCAAATACTTTCTGTTATTAAGAAATCATAATTTCTAGGCTAAGCAGTGAACTAGTGGAATGAATTGCATAGCTCTTGCTCTACAGGAAAGTACACAACAAGTTATAATACAGCGTGTTATACTACATTGTATCATACGTGTTACAAATAATGTGTTCAATGTAGTTGGATATAGTTATAATAAACCCTTGTATTACGTATCAGCACTTAAAAGTGAAATGAATTATACTGTGCTGTATTAACTCTTTCTAAAGACTTGCAACCTTAGTATTGAAAAATTTCACTCAGCAACTCAATCAATACTCCACATCCAAACAGACACAAAATAGATACCATATTCCAAATTGTGATGCAAAGGTTTTGAAAATCTTAAAGTCAAATATTATCTTATCAATCTAATTTTATGAAAATCAGCATAAACCTACTTCAGTAGTTATTGATCACTCACAGATGTGGTAAATATTGCTGGATTGCTAAAGATAGCAACACCTGAAATTTGAGAACTGATATAAAAGTAGAATACTTGTCCAATCAAATGTTTTTAACACTTTTCAAGCTCTGTATTTGAAAAACAGATGTTTAGATGCTTGACATAATCAGCATTAAATGTTTTAAGGTATAAAAGGATGAGAGCATATTTGGATTTTAATGTCATTGCCATTCTATAGGAGGAGTGTATAATCAGTCAGTCATTACTTTGAGTTGAAAAGAGATTTTTATAATTCAAATCAGAAAAAGAAATATTCACTGAATCATCACAAATATAGAAGTGGTTTTGACTTTGATGCCACTCAAAATTAGTGAGAAAAATAATGTCAAAATCATGAGATAGGAGGGGCCAGGGAAACAAGTCTATAACTACAATTCCAGTAAGGTGTCTAGGAGAGAACAATGCAGTTTAGGAGAGAAGCAACAATAATCCTCTACAGCACAGAGGCTCAGGATGACAGCACAGAGAGGAGAGTGAAGCACCTAGCTGGGATTTGCTCAAAGACAAGACGAACTCCCCATTGTAGGAAAAGTTAGGCATGAGATCGCTAGTGGTCCCCCTTGCCACTGTGGATGTCTGCTATTCCAGCTACAGGAGAGACCCGCAGTCCTCAAAGACCATAGCTCAGCATAAGGAGCTGCCTGCATTCCTTGCAGCTGCATTGCTCAAGCGAAGGAAGTCACACTGGGTACCCTCAACTGCCAAGTACACAACCTGCTGTAGCACAGTACCATTTGAGAACAGAGTCACTGCTGGAGTATATTCTGTACTAGAAGCGAATATCCCTGAGCATCTCCACATCTCTGAAGTCCCATGATCATCCCACCACACCCGTATGAAAGGCTGCAGTGTCATGACCCCAACTAGACTCAGAAGTACAATCATGAACTTGGCACCTGAGCCCACTCAGCACCATTCACACTAAAAATGAGTGGCCCAGCATAGCAGGGAGGTTGCTCTCACAAATGGGTGAAGCAAAGCATGTGAATCCAGGGCCCAAGGATCGGCTATCTAACCACACTGCCACTGCTGATCCTGAACACCACGTGCATTTCCTGGGACCAAAGGCTTGTCTGCCCAGCACCTGCTGCAACAGGCAACCTTGTTCTTTTTACAAATGGAGCTGCTGTGTGCCACGCTCACACACAACCAAAGCCAAAAATGCCTTACCCAACTTATTCTACAGGGCATATCTACAGGAAAGTCTTTTCCTGTGAAGGCTACTCCATAAAATTGGAATTGGCTACTATTTCATCAGATTTGCAGATATCAATATAGGAACACAAAAACATGAAAAAACAAGGAAACATGATACCTGTAAAGGAACACAATGATTTTCCAGTAACAGAATCCATAGAAAAGTAAATCTATGAAATGCCTGAAAAAATAATTCAAAATAATGATTATGAGGAAGGTTTAGTAAGATACAAGAGAAAACAGATAGATAATGTAACAAAATCAAAAATACAATTCACTATCAGAATGAGAATTTCAACAAAGAGATAATTATTATAGAACTTAACAAGAAGTACCTAACAGGAAATGTGGAGCTGAATAATTCAATGATTGAAATAAAAAAGAAAAGCAAGAGCATCAAAAACAGACAAGTTTAAACAGAAGAAAGAATTTCTGAACTTTAAGACAGGTCTTTTGAAATAACTTTGTGAGAGAAAAAAAGAAATTTAAAAAACAAAGAAAACTTAAGAGACTCGTGAGACAAAAATATGAACACATACTCACATTATGCGAATTTCAGAAAAAGAATATATAAAGAAAAAGCATAGAAAATATATTTGATAAATAGTAACTGAAAATTTATCTCATCTCGGAGAAGATATGAATATTTAGATCCAGGGAACCCAAAAGTTTCCAAATAGTTTCAACCCACAAAGGTCCCCTTTGAGGCACATTATAGTTAGAGAAGTTTAAAAACAGCAAAAGTGTCAAGTCACATGTTAAGTAATCCCCGTTTGGCTAAAAGCATATTTCTCAGCATAAATCTTACAAGCAAGAAGAGAATGGGATGATATAAGTGCTGAAAACAAAACAAAACAAACAAAACAAAACCTACTAGCCAAGAATAGTGTGCCCAGTAAATCTATCCTTCAGACATGAAGGAGAAATAACATCTTTTCTAAATAAGCAAAAATTGAGGAAATTCATCACCATTCGACCGTCCTTACAAGAAATACTTAAGGGAGTCCTGCATCTGAAAGAAAAAGGGCAATAACTGCCATCATGGAAGCACACGAAGTGATAAAAATCACTTGTGGATCAAATATGCAAATGGACATAAGAAAGAAATTAAACTTTATCACCACAGAAAACCAACAAATTTGAAAGACAACAGTAAAGAAAGGAATAAAGAACATTCAAAACAGCTACAAACCAATTACTAAATGATAGGAGTTAGGCTTCACTTCTTAATAATAACTTTGAGTGTAAACAAATAAACTTCCCAATTAAAAGATATAGACTGGCTAAATAAGTAAAAAAATAAAAATAAAAATAAAACGACCCAATGATAAGAAACCTATAGGAAACTCATTTCATCTGTAAAGGCACACATAGGCTGAAAGTAAATAAATGGAAAAAGATATCCTACACTGATATGGTTTGGCTCTGTGTCTCCACTCAAATTTCATGTTGAATTGTAATCCCCATATGTCAGGCAAGGGACCTGATGGGAGGTAACTGGATCATGGTGGGAGGTAATTGGATCACTGTTCTCATGATAGTGAATGAGTTCTCATGAGATCTGATTATTTAAAAGTGTGGCACTTTCCCCTCTCTCCTGCCACCATGTAAGATGTGCCTTGCTTCCCCTTCCCCTTCCACCATAATTGTGAGTTTCCTGAAGCCTCCCCAACCATGTGGAAATGTGAGTCAATTGAACATCCTTTCTTTGTAAATTATCCAGTCACAGGTAGTTCTTTATAGCACTGTGAAAACAAACTAATACAGAAAATTAGTACCAAGAGAAGCGGGACATTGCTATAAAGATGCCTGAAAAAGTGGGAGTGACTTTGGAACTGAGTAACAAGCACAGGTTTGAACAGTTTGGAGGACTCAGAAAAATACAGGAAGACAAGGAAAAGTTTGAAACTTCCTAGAGACTTGTTGAATGGTTGTGACACAAATGCTGATAGTGATATGGTCCAGGCTGAGGTGGTCTCAGATGAACATGAGGAACTTATTGGGAACTGTATAAAATGTCACTCTTGCTATGCTTTAGAACAGAGATTGGTGGCATTTTGACCCTGCCCTACAGATCTGTGGACCTTGAGAAAGATGATTTAAGGTATCTGGTGGAAACAATTTCTAAGCAGCAAAACATTCAAGAGGTAATCTGGCTATTACTAAAACTGTACACTAATATGCACAAAGACAGAGATAGTCTGAAGTTGGAACTTATATCTAAAAGGGAAGCAGAGCCTAAAAGTTTGGAAAATGTGCAGCCTGACCATGTGGGAGAAAAGAAAACCCCAATTTCTGGGGAGAAATTCAAGCCAGATACAGAAATTTGCATAAGTAACAAGGAACCAAATGTTAATCACCAAAATAATGGGGAAACTGTCTCCAGGGCATTTCAGAGATCTTCACAGCAGCCTCTTCCATCACAAGTCTGGAGGCTTAGGAGGGAAAAATGGTTCTGTGGGTTGGGCCCAAGGCCCTGCTGCTCTATGCAGCCTTGGGACACCCTAGCTGCTCCAGCTCCAGCCATGGGTAAAAGCAGCCAAGGTACATTTCGAGCCATTGCTTCAGAGGGTGCAAGCTCCAAGTCTTGACAGCTTCTACGTGGTGTTGGGTCTTTGGATACACAGAAGGCAAGAATTGAGATTTGGGAACCTCTGCCTAGATTTCAAAGGATGTATGGAAATGCCTGGATGACCAGGCAAAATTCTGCTGCAGGGGCAGAGCCCTAATGGATAACCTCTACTAGGGCAGTGTGGAGGAGAAATGTGGGGTTGGGGCCCTCACACAGAGTCCCCACTGGGGCACTGCCTAGCAGAGCTGTGAGAAAAGGGCCACCATCCTTTAGGCCTCAGAATGGTAGATCCACCAACAACCCACATTGTGAGCCTGGAAAAGCCACAGGCACTCAAATCCAGCTTGTGAAAGCAGCTGTGGGGGCTGTACCCTCCAGAGCCACAGGAGTGGAGCTGCCCAAGTCCCTGGGAACCCACCTCTTGGATGAGCATACCCTGGATGTGATGTGAGACACGGAATCAAAGGAGATTATTTTGGAGCTTTAAGATTTAATGGCTACCCTGCTGGATCTTGGACTTGCATAGGGCCTGTAGTCCCTTTGTTTTGGCCAATTTCTTCTATTTGGAATGGAAGAATTCATCCAATGCCTGTACTCCTATTGTACCTTGGAAGTAACTAACTTGTTTTTTATTTTACAGGCTCATAGGTGGAAGGGACTTGCATTGTCTCAGATGAGACTTTGAATCTTGACTTTTGGATTAATGCTGGAATGACTTAAGGCTTCGAGGGACTGTTGAAAAGGCAGAATAGTATTTTGGAAGGTAAGAATGACATGAGATTTGGGAGAGGCCAGTGGTGAAATGATATGGTTTGGCTCTCTGTCCCTATACGAATCTCATGTTAAATTATCATCCCCACATGTCGGGGGGTGGGGGGTGGAACCTGATGAGAGATGATTGGATCATGGGGGTAAATTTCCCCATGCTGTTCTTCTGATAGAAAGTGAATTCTCATGAGATCTGATACACTTGCCCTCTCTCTCTCTCCTACTGCCATGTAAGATATTCCTTGCTTCCCATTCGCCTTCTGCCATGATGTAAGTTTCCTGAGGACTCCCCATTTATGCAGAACTGTGAGTTAATTAAATCTTTTTTCTTTATAAATTACACAGTCTCAGGTAGTTCTTTAAAGCAGTGTGAAACAAACTAATAAATACAGAAACAGAAACCAAGAGTGAGCAGAAGTACCTATACTTATATCAAATAAAAGACTTTAAATCAAAAGCTACCAAAAGAGAAAAAAGAAGTCATAATGTAATGTTAAAGGGATCAATTCAGCAAGAGGATATAACAATTGTAAATACATAGGCACCCCAAATCAGAGCACATTGATATGTGAATACAATATTATTATATCTAAAGAGAGAGAGAGATTCCAATGCAAAAATACCTGGGGACTTCAACATTCAACTCTAAATTTTTTTTTTCAGTTTTTTTTTTTTTTTCCCAAAAAAAGAGGAACTTTGGAAACCATACAAATACATGAGAATTAAACAACATGCTCCTGATCAACCAATGAGTCAATGAAAAAATTAAGAAAGAAATTGAAAAGTTTCCTTAAACAAATAAAAATAGAAACATAATATACATAACCCATGGAATACAGCGAAAGCAGTACTAAGAGAGAAGCTGCAATAAATGTCTACATCAAAAAAGTAGAAAGATTTTAAATAAATAACCTAACAATGCACAATGCATCTCAAGGAACTAATAAAGCAAGAACAAACCAAACCTAAAAGTAATAGATAGAGATAATAAGAGCAGAAAAGAAATAAACAAATAGAGACTTAAACAGATATCTGAAAGCTTTTTCTTCAAATAAAATAAAAACTTGTTTTTTGAGAAGGTAAAACAAATCAACATAACATTAGCTAGACTAAGATAAAAGAAAAGAAGACCCAAATATATAAAATCAAAAACAATAACACATTACAACCATGCCACAGAAATGCAAAGGATCATTAGAGAATAATTTGAACAACTATACACTAACATACTGGAAAACCTAGAGGAAATGGATAAGTTCCTGGACACATAGAACATATCCTGACTGAACCATAAAGAAATAGAGACTCCGAACAGATCAATAATGAATAATGAGATAGAATCAGTAACAAAAAGTATCCCCAATAAGAAGGGCTAGGAATAGATGACTTCAATGCTGAATTCTATAAAACTTTTAAAGAACTAACACACAGTTTTCAAAATATAATTCCAAAAAAACAATAAAGTAGAGAGAATTTGTCCAAACTCATTCTATGAGGCCTGCATTATCCTGATACCAAAATCAGATGAGAACACATAAACGAAATAAAACTACAGGCCAATATCCCTGATTAACAGAGATGTAAAAATTTTCAGTAAAATACTAGCAAATCAAATCCAACAGTGCATCAAAAACAGTATACACTATGATCAAGTGGGATTTTTCCTGGGAATGCAAGAATGGTTGAACATATGCAAATCTATAAATGATATACATCACATATAACAGAATTAAAAACAAAATCCATATGCTCATCTCAATGGATGCAGAAAAAGCACTTGACAAAACTTAACTTCTCTTCAAGAAAAGATCTCAATGAATTAGGTTTAGAAGGAATGTATTTCAATATAATAAAGGCCATATATAATAAACCTAAAGCTAACATCATATTGAATGAAGAAAAACTGAAAGTCTTTTGTCTAAGAGCTGAAAGAAGGCAATGATGCCCACTTTTTCCAACTTTTGTGAAACACAGCGCTAAAAGTCTTAGCCAGGGCATTAGGCAATAGAAAGAAATAAAGAGCATTAAATTGGAAAGGAGGAAGTCAAACTGGTTTTGTTTGCAGATGTCATAATGTTATATATAAAAATCTGAAAGACTCCACCAGCAACCTACCACTTAAAGCTGATAAATGAATTCAGTAAAGTTGCAGAATACAAAATTAATATACAAAAACAGTAGCATTTCCATTCACCCATACTGAGACTAGCTGAAACAGAAATGAAGAAAGCAATCTCATTTACAACAGCTACAAAAACAAAAAAAGATACCTAGGAATAAACTTAACCAAAGAAGTAAAAGATCTCTACAATGAAACCTGTAAACCACTGATGAAAGAAATTGAAGAGGACACAAGCAAATGAAAACACATTCACACTTTCCCCATAAAAGTTAGGTTATACAGTTTTGTTAGAATTCTCAGGAAGGAAGCACTTTGTATCCATTGTGGTTACTAGGCTGGGATGAGGTAAGTTTGAAACTACCACAGGCCATCTCATGTAGAGACTGCCTGGAGGGAAGCAGAGCTAAGGAATGAAGAGAGACAAATTCCTAATAATATTTGCAATCTGTGGTATCCATCTTTACCTAAGGAAAGGAGAATATTATTATAAAAAAATGACAGGAGTTGAGGAGAGCAGGCTGCATACCATCAGAATTTATACATTTCCTTTATGTTTTCTTTTTGCTCAAGTGGGTTTGAATTAGATTTTTATATCTGAAAGAATCCTGATTAATATGGTAGGTATTTTCTAATTGCTAGATGGAGAAAGGCTTGCTGAGCAAAAAAGAAAGGAAAGAAATATCAAAAGAAAAGATGTAAAGATGACACCGATGTCAGTAGATAAAGCCACTGAGATGCTTCCCATAAGACCCTTTAAATTAGGAAAATAAGATTTCTCTGTGTAAATTTAACCAAGAAATCAAGACCTAATGAATAAGAATTAAATATGCAAAATCACATTAAAGATAGAATGTGAATTTTATTCTGGCATACAATCTTCTGAATTTTAAAGGAAATAGATGGCTTTTTTCTTTGTGAGGCCTGACATTTTAAAAGGTTCCTTAGAATTCCAGACAAAACATCTTCAATGGGTCATTTTGTTATTATTATTTTTGATCCAAGGAATTAAACCCATACCATTTGATCCAAATGCCACACGAGTAGTCACATCTTCTTCCCTTTTGTGTTTTATGATGAGGCACTCAATTTGTAAAACTCTGTGCCGAGCGGAGAAACTCAGAGAAAAAGAGACATTCCTCTAACCTGTTGAAAATCCACCAGGGCTTCTGTATCCATATGAGGGGAGAAAGGTTGACTAAGATTATTTTTAGTGAGCTGAAAACATTGTACATTAATTATAAAATTGCAGGTTAAATAAGCTTACAAAAAGGAGGACAGGAAATTAAGACAGAGGCGGTTTTGAAACCAAGGGATTTCTCCTATTGCTGTAGCAGATGCTGGATTTCCTGCTGTGTTCCCTCAGAGAGATGTCTGCATTTTCTAAAGTCAGATTTAGAAAATCTGAATCTCTTCAGGAATCTCATTGTTCAGGAATTTCATCGTATGAGTTTTAAAATACACACTAGCACATAAGTCATTTAAGTGCATTCTGGAAAAACACATTATATTTGTCTAATCAAGTCTTTGGTCTATAAAGTATTGAATAATTGGTTTGATTAAAAACAAAATATAATCATGTCAATTTGTTATTTTACTGTCACATACAGCTCAAATACTTGGTCTCCGAACCAAAGTAATTCAATAAGTTCGGTAAACAAGCACACAAGACGTAAGAGTGTTTTACAATCTCACTACCAAACCTCCACTGCTTGTTTCACCAAATATGCAGTTGATTTTATGGAATTAATCAACCTAGTAAGTCAAAATGTTTTATTCAGTCACTTTGTGTTAAGCCAGCTAACTATTAAGATAAATAGCTATAGCACCACGTTGAAATTAAAATAAGAACAATAGGATTTTTCCTGCAAAAGAAAAGAACAGGAAATGCCCACCATTAACTGCCTCCATTTCAGGATGCAAAGATTAGAAACAAGCTGGGCTACATAGGTAACATCAGAAAAGGATTTATTTCCATTCCATGTCAATTATGGCCCTGGGGTTTTACAAAATTTATTACAGCTTTAAAATGCTGGTTGGCGAACTATTTTCAGAACTTGCCAACAGAACCACTTTAGCATCCTTCAGACCCTTTCTGCTCTTTGAAGTCTGCACTGTGGCCATATCCAGTGCCCACAGTACTGTCTCCAGTCTGTTTTCTCTGACCCCTGGGAACTTCTGTAATAATGATCTTGGCCCTTTGATATATTCTTTGAAATTTTTTGATCTTGAAAGTAGAAAATAAATATATCTGCTTAGTTCTAAAACCATTCTCACAGAAAAAATCTGTATTCACCTGCTGTTTCTTTCCTTGAATGGTTTTGTTTTCTATTGAATCCTTTTTATTTACAAAATATAATAGAATATAAGAACTGTGTTATGATATTTTGGGTTTCCTTTGGCACCCCAGTTAACTGGCCAAGCAGCAATAGCCAGATATTTGTGTAGTGGAAGTGAAGGGGGCCAGAAAGTAAAATCAAAAGGCTTGCTTCCGCAAGAAATGTTAACATAACAGTAATGAAAACAAACCCAACATGGAAATGTAACAGGAAGCTGATGGTTCGAGGCAGCCTGGAAACCACCTTTATAATTGTCCAGTTTGAACCTTCAAGGGCCATGTCAACTGATTATCTTCGTTCCATTCTAGTAGTTGGTTCCTCTGTCAGGAAGCCTAGGAAATCAGATGAGATTAGTGCCCAGCAAAACCAATGTAGACCCACAGAAGGGGCCTTCTTTTCCTCATTTTTGAGAATCCTTTTAATTTCATCATCTGTGGAGAATTGGTGAGTTACGTTTGCAGAAGCACTTGCCATACAGTCTAAAAAGGATTGCAATAAAAGGCTTAGAATTCAAGCAGAATTGGAATAGACCAACAAAAAATAATTTTCAGAAGGTACCCTTATATAGGATAATTGATAAAGGAATATCAGAAAAAGATTACTAGGTTGGAGTAAAAAAAAAAAATGGTTAGTGTCCTACAGTTAAACTGTAAGGTTAACTTTTCTACAGCAGAAACTGTTTCTAGTTTTACCCGATAAAAAATCTCAAAATTCACATATAACTGTACAGTCTTAACTCTTAATAAGTAATAAATAACAAAGTCAAACAATAATATATCCTTCTAAAACATTAACGTTGGTTCTGTGATTCTGTTAAACAATGCTTTAGTGTGACATTGAAAAGATAGGCATCCTTTTGCTTATTTACAAGTTTTGAATCCTTTTTCCTACCAATACTAAGCAGAGAGGAAAGAAGCATTTCTTGGTCTTTATAAATAAGATGCACCATTATCTGCTCAATGTGTAATAAATGATTAGTCTCATTTTTCCCGTTGTGCCCACTGATTGTTTTTAAAATATTGAACCTATTTTTACCTATTTAGCTCCTTGAGAGAAACTCATCTATGTAGATTTATAATATTTAAAATCTTCAAAAGCACAATGACTAAACTTGGTGCTAGAAGATTTTTTTAAATATATATAACATGTGATTTCAGATGAAAGACAAGGACTGGATAGACATTACCTGGTTTGGTGGATGCAATAGAAGGAAAAAGATTAGAAGGGGCACTGAAGAAAAACTCTAATATTGAAACCCAAAGAAGTTGATGAAATATCTTTCTCTGAGTTAGATTTGGATTGGGATATTGTGACTTCTGATAGCTAAAAAATTTTTCCAAGTGCCTGTGAGCTAACCAGTCTTTGCTTTTTCTAATTTCCTTTCAGTCCTGTGAGGCCATGGGCAGTACATAGAAAAATCTGGGGACCAATTATAGCTAGATACTGATTGACAGTGATGTCTTGTATAACTGATTAATTTAGGGATTTGTCTCAAGAAGTTATCAATCTCATCTTTGAATCTCTCTGGGATTAAACATGACAATAGGCCTGACTTAATCTCATCCTTACTGAAAAAAAATCATCTAGTAAGCCTTGCCCTCATGCTATTGAAAACAATGGAAATAGACATTATCACTGCTTCTATAATAAAGTTAACTCTTGGTAGCCAATGGCACAGGCAAAAAATTTCAGAACATTTAACAAGTATGAAAATTAAGACAATAGTGGCGTGTATCTGTATAAATAATTGATCATTTCAAATTTTACATATTGCTGTATAAATACTACCCTTACTTTAAAAAATACATTAATTGGTCATCCACATGAGGCAGTATTTAATCCCCTAGAAAGAGCTAATTGATCCCTAGTCTTTTCCGAGAGTTAGTTTCTGTGTGTGATTGTGTATATTAAGTGTACGTGTCAGAGAGCAAGATAATATTTTTTATTTTTACTTTTCAAAGTAAGAGTCAGTCTGGGCGATGCCAGATGGATAATATAGTCAGGAAAGCCAGGAAGACAGAACATGTGAGCCCTGAGGTCCCTGATCTGTGACCTATGATTTGGAGAAGAGTCCCTCAAAAGACCATGTGATCCAGTAAGTTTCCAGTGAGAATGTAATTTCTTGAGGAGCAGATATGAAGAATACAAAGATGGAAGTGTGGTTTAATGTCGCCAGATTGCCACTATGCAGGGAAATCTCTCCAGCAGTATGCAGGGTACCAAGTGTAAATGTTCATAAATGGAAGAAAGATTCTAAAAAGTAATATAGTAAAATGACTTCAGTAAGATCATTATTTTTGCACATTAGATGGTAGACTTTTAAAAGTACTGAACTAGTCTGAGTAACTGCTATAGCAAAAATTATTCTATACTCTTCACAGTGAACCCTGTGATGACAGTCTGGACTCAAGGAAGAAAGATATAATTCTGTCTATTTAGGCTGACATAGACTTAGAGGAAGAAGAAGCATAGCAGCTGACAGGGATGGGTCAGTAGTAGACAAAGAGGGGCAGAGTAACATGGTGTTGAAAGAGCAGAGGAAGGAATGCAAACGGGAGGTGAAACCAGCGTAGAGGATCTTAACAGACTCACAGATTAGCCCTGTGGAAGACCAAACAATGAAGTCATAGATGTGGAGATATCTGTAAACTCAGACACTTCTTGGGGGAGAGGCATCAGACTGGCCAAAATATTTGAGAAAAGATTCATCACGGTAGGGGTGCATCTTCAGGTTGGGAAAATTGTCAAGACTTGACTAGGTTGAGTAGGGAAACTGCTATAAAACAATTAATGTTGAGAACTTGGTTAAAAATTAATAGGTATGAAAAAGCAACAAACTTGACAAATTAAAAATAAAATCTAAGAGGAAATAGAAAAATAGAAAAGTATAAAATAAGATTTTTTCCTCAGTTCTATTATACATTTCTTTGCTCCTACTAAGTGTCAATTAGTAATAACCCAGGATTTGCAGTGGGTGCCCCTCAGAGTTGGGGACATTTTTCAAATGCCAAAATAAATTTCTAATCTGATTGTTAAGCGTGTCATGACTAATATAAAGGAAGGTCAAAACTAATAAAAGAGAAAAAAAGGCAGACACTCTAGATTTGATCTAAATGATGACTATAAGCATTGATTAGCCAAACATGCCCAATCATAACTATCAGTCTGGATTGTGGCACAGCTGCCATTCAAGATATTTTCATTTCATTGTGGTTATTTAACATGTGTAAGAATTATTAAGGTAATATTTCTGGTGAATGAGATTAATTTTCTAAAATTCCCAATGAGATCAAAGAAAAATTCCACAAAGCTATGAAAAATCTATTATTTGGATTATAAGCATGGTAGAAAATAGCGTGTTTCTACTAAAAGCCCTGATAAAATCTATTATATTGACTAAATAGAGGGAGAATTACTTAATAACATTTTACCTGGGATTTTGAAGGGATTAAATATTGAGAATTGATGATCACTTGAATTCTAATACCCCAATTATGCAAATATAAAGAAAAAATACGTAAACAAATACAAACAATTTATGACCCTTGCAAGATATAATCATTTTTCTATCTACAAACTTCAGATTAAACAAGCTGACCATGAAGGAGAAGAGGGAATAATGACACTATCTTTGGGGTGGTGGTTCTTTTTGTCTACTAACTATCTTTAAATTTTATGATCCTTTAATAAGACCAGATGAGGATGTATTTAAAGTTTTAAAAACTATGTGAGACAAAATTAAATTTAAGAAGAATTAAATTGCATAGGCAGTACCACTTTATAATTATAATGCAGGAACCCACAATAAGGACACAGTTGTCCCTGATACTTAAATGTCATAGTATCAAAATAGTGAAAGCCAAATCTTATATGCATCTCTTTTTTCCATGTTAGAATAAATAGAAAAAATATATAAGAACAGAAGGGATTTTAATGGAGCTTATAAGGAAGGCGAATAAATATAAGTCCATAGAGAAGTGCAGAAAAAAAAGAACTCACCCATGGAACAGTTATAGAAACAATCTACATATTAAACTGCAAAGAAAAAGTCATTCAATTCCAAACTTGAATTAGTATAGATTACGTTATCTGATGACAATACAATTCCACTGGAAATTAAGACCAAATATAAAATCCCCCAAAATCACCTATCTCAGGCTGTGAAGAGGCTGCCCTTCTAGAAGTGCACAGAATTTAGAACTTGTTCCTGTTGGTGTGGATTCAGAAGCCCAGGGATTGCTTTGGGTGGAATGGCCAGCAGCAGCTACTGGGCAGATTTTCTAGGAACAATTTCCTTAAAATCCTAGAAGGCATCAAGACTATTTGATTCTGGTCAATTTCACAAGAAAGTAAAAAGTATCCAAACACATAGATCTTAAACCTGAAAAACCTTATCTATTGGCTGTTGGCATTTTTCTCTATCCACTTGTCAATTTAGAAAACAGCCACAAGTAAAGAAACATCATTTTTAATCCCCCCCTTGCCTGATGCTGCACGGCCCTTGTTTGGCAGAGAATGTTTAAAAAGAAGTTTCAGGGAAATTCCTGGAATGTCAATGTCATCAATCTCATGCTTACTAATTTTATTGCTTCAATATTCTATAGGATAAGTTAATGTTCATATAACAGAAATCACTCCAGGTAGACGAAGTAAAAAGGAATTTAACTGAGGGAATTTGGCGCTTACAAAATCACTGAGAGAGCTGGAGGTCAGTCTGACAGGCTTTAGGTTGAGCTTCTAGAAGTGATTCACAGAACAGCCCTGCAGAACTGGCCCACCAGAAAGGCCACCTCTGCTGCACACAGGAAGCTGGGGAATTGGAAACCACCATTACAGCAGGGGGCTGCAGAGTCCTGCTGTTTCTTTTACAAACCAGGTCAGCCTTAGGTAGCTACTCTCTCTCCTCTCAACACTACGAAGAGGCTAACTAGTTAAAATACCATCATGCTACATTTTTGATGACTAGATGTTAGATTCTAAATGAAGCAGCCCTCATCTACATAACAATGAAGATTTCTTTATAAATAGTAGTCAGGTAACCCTTATCAAATAGCAACAAAAAATTTCAATAACCAACAGGAAAATTTAAAAGCAGCATTGCTTTGATTCATTTTACGTTACTTTTTTGTTGTTCCTGCGGGGTATGCAGTGCAGTCGTGTGGCTAAGCACAAGGGTTTGATGTCAGACTATCTGAGTTCAAACACTGGCATAACTAACCGTGAAAGCCTGGGAAAAATTAATCATGCTGAAGTTTAATTTCCTCATCTGTAAAACGGGCATGATAATAACAGTGACTATTCATAGGGTCATTATGCAGATTAAATGAAGTAGTTCCCTGAAGTGCTTAAAGCACTACCTGGCACATCATAAACTCTCAATGATGATACGTTTTATTATCACAATCTTAATAGTTTCTGTTCCCTTTTTTCTTCAAGCACAACATCTCTTTAAGTCATAATCTCACATCTGTCACCATCACTCTAGAGGCAACAATTGACGTCCTACACACCAAAATCCATTCATCTTTTCTTAGTCCACATTCATCTTGATTTCTCTGCTGACTTTGACATGGTTCATCATTCTTATCAATTCTCAGTACCATTGATACTGTTAGCACAAAGCTTTCACTCTTTCCCCCAATTCTACCTTGCATGCACAATCTGTTAGAGAACTGTGGCAATATCTGTGGTTATATTTTCTCTCCCCGTTTATCATCCTAGTGCTAACTAACCCTCATTATCTTATGCCTGTGTTAATTTTTTAGTCAATTACTGAGAGTTGCCTTTTTAAAAAAATGTTTCTTTGCTTCAATTTATTTTGCACACCAATTGGCAAATGAATGTTTTAAAAATACTGATTATGTCATTCTCACGCTCAGAAATTTTCGGTGAATTTCAATTGCTTACCAAATTAAATTCAAACACATTGATCTGGTTTTAAAAAAACTTATCAGTGTTTCTCCTCCCATGTTTTTCAGTTTCATAACTAAACATATCCTAAAATCATAATGTTTTTCACATACTATGCTTCATACTATGCCTTTCTCTGTATAGAGTTTGCCTGGAATGCCCTCCCCTCAATGATTTCCACCTCCTAAATTCTTATTTATCTTTCAAAGTCTAGTTCAAATATTTTCTCCCTTAGGAAGATTTCTCTGATAATCAGGAGCAATCTCTCTTCTTACACAACAAAAAAGATTTATATCCATCACTGGATGTATCATAATAGCCCTATGTTAGATCTAATTATTTGTAAATATAGCATAATTAGAACACTAGATCAGGAGTTAGAAAACTTTTTAGAAGCCAAATAAAAAATCTTAGGCTTGGGAATCATATGATCTTTGTTATATCTACTCAACCCTGTTTTTGTAGCAAGAAAGCAACTCTAGATAGCGTATAAACAAATAGGCATGATTGTTTATAAAAACCCAAAAACCTTTATTTACAAAAACTTTACTTACAGTAACACTTTATTTACAAAATAAAACCAAAACCAAATGGCCAACCCAAGGACTGTCCATTTCTGACAGCTATATTAAACCATTGGCTACTAAATGCCAAAATCATGCTATACTTACTTGAATACTAATAATACTACTAATGAATCATTGAGTACTTGCCTACATTTTATTGCAGGCACTATGCAAGTACTTTTATGCATATTATTTATAATCATTACTGGGACTTTAGAGGGTATATTAGTCCATTCTCACACTGCTATAAAGAACTACCTGAAACTGGGTAATTTATGAAGAAGAGAGGTTTAGTTGACTCACATTTCCCACAGCTGTACAGGAAGCATGGCTGGGAAGGCTCAGGAAACTTACAATCACGGCAGAAAGCAAAGGGGAAGCAGGTAGGTCTTCACATGTCAGAGCAGGACAGTGAGAGCTAAGGGACAAGTGCTACACATTTCTAAACAACCAGATCTCCTGAGAACTCACTCACTATCACGAGAAGAGAAAGGGAAATCCACTCCTATGATCCAATCATCTCCTACCAGCTCCCTCCTCCAACATTGGGAATTACAATTCAACATGAGATTTGGGTGGGGACAAAGAGCCAAACCATGTTAGAAGGTAAGTATTGCTATATTCCACCTGAAGATGAGAGAATTGGGATGCTTATCACAAATTGAAATTCTTCTTAATATGTATTTGTTTACATGCTTGCTGTTGTCTTTTCCTCTAAAGGTAAATGCTATAAAAACAAAGAACAGATCTGTCTCATTTTCTATTGTATCTGGCACAAAATAGATATTCAGTAAGTGCTTATTTTAATAAGTGAATAAATACATACAGCACAGCTCAGTTAAACCATTAGCCTGAGATCATAAAAATTGTGAATAACAGAGCAGGAATTCATATTCGTATTTTTTTTTCATTTTCAGCATTTCTTCATCTTTTTTCAGCAAATATTTTTTGAGAACCTACCACGTGCCATAGGTTATGAGCTCTGTACCATAAAAAACTGCCTATAATATTGTATATGATAATAACTAATGTCTAAAGAGCAGCTACTATGTGTTGTACTCTGTTTTGAGTACTTTACGTATATCAACTAATTAATAATCCCATAGAGTAAATAGTATTATTATTTCTATTTCACAGAAAAAATGTAGGTACAGAAAGCTCAAGCAGTTCATCCAAGGTCGCCTCTCTAATGAACCAGTGCTTAATGACATTTTACTGTCTTTCAATGAGGAGTTTCTAAATAACGATAAATATTTACTTCTCCTCACCTTTTCTTTGCTTGTTAATGGTTTATGTTTTATAGTAAGGCTTCTTTCCCTAGCATTAAGATCCAGGTTTCTTAAGAAATACTCCTCCTTAAAAATTCAGTCTTAATTCTGGTCAGGCAGGTAATCTCCTTTTCACTTTTTCATTTGTTCATACTGTTTGCGCAGCCTTAAATACCTTCCATTCCCTCTGTGTCACTCTAAACACAAGGTAGGAAGCCTTTAATACTTTATTTTTAGTTTAGTAACACTATCTTCAAGAAGATAAAAGAAAGTCATTTCACTTTTTTTGTTTTGTTTTGAGATATATATATTTCAATTTTTGTAAACTATTATTTTAGGTTCAGGTGGTACATATGAACGCTTATTACATAAAGTAACTAGTATTCCTAGAATGAATATGCCTATGGGTCATACCCTAATATTTGAAATCAATGTTTCATTTTACATACTAATGAGCTGGTAATGTCTATAATACTCTACTTTCAAGTTTTTTCCAAGTCTTTTTACACTTTATAGATCAAGTTTCCGACTGGTGAGATATTAATCACATTTTACTTTCCCTTTCAGGTATTTAAACATGCCATTTCTTTGTTTCTCACCTGTGATTTGGCTCAGCAGGAACGGTAACTGATCTATCATGGTATTTTACATAAAGACTGCACAACAGACGTTTTTGAAATGAATGAATGAATCAGTATACACATGAATATACACACATATGCATTAACTACTTCAAATTAGAAGTCATCTTAAGTTTACCTCCTAAATACTTATCAAATCTCTTTCTGTTCCAGTCATTGTTTTACCACAACTGCTTTAGTTCAGATCTTCAGAACTTTTCACTCATTTTTATAACCATTATGGGACCTGGTCTCCTTACCTCTTAACTTGCCCAAGTTCTCAGTTCATCCTTTTCTTTGTTACAAAACCAGGAAATTTGGTTTTATTCATGATAGTACACTCTTCAGTGTCTTCCCATTGTCCATACTATAGATATAGGTCCAAGCTCCCTAGTGCAGCCCCTCTTCCAAACTGTCCTGGTATATCTCCTGGACACATGCATGCTGTACTCCAGTCACACTCAGCACAAGACTTGCAGCTTCTGGAACATATCTGGAGCACATCCTTTCTTCCCGCCATTCATGGCTGTGTACATACATTCCATGCTGCTGAATGGAAGACTCTTTTTCCCCATTTGTGTGGAATATCCTTTTCTCCCAGGGTAGAACTCTTTCTTAACTTTCAAGACCCTAAATATCAGTCATTTTGTGAATCCTTTCTCCAAAGATTGAAATTTGTAAGCTCTCTTCTCTACACCTGTAGCCCTTTATTTTTCTTTCTGAATATATTAATATTGATTACAATAATTTGTTTATAAAGCTACGTTTCCCACTGAACTAGAAAATTCTTGATGGCAGCAACTCTCAAACATCTCCTGCCTTTACCACAGTGTCTTCCATATAGTCAGCCTATAATAAATATGCTTAGTGAATAGCTTAACCAGTCAGTCAATAAATCTATACTAACATTAAAGCAGGTAAATTTGTACTGTATAACTAAGAATCTTTCAAAACAAAATTTTGATCCTATATAACACAGATAAAAAGATTTTGAGTATAGCATTACTTAAAATCATGATATGTGGTTACATATGCATGTCGTTATACTTTATTTGGAAAGAAAATGTCACACATAGGGATTAAATTGCCTAAGCAAATAATATCTGGCATTTGAAAATGGACATCCTGCCAATTGAGCTCTAAAAGTTCCTAATTTAAAAAGGACACATGGGGCTTCATGATGGCTGACTAGAGGCACTGGACACCTGCCTCCTCCACAAAGGAGAACCAAAATAGCGAGTAGATAATCACACTTTGAATAGAATATCCAAGAGAGAATGCTGGAATCCATCAGAGAAATGACACAAAACATGTGAGATGCTGAAGAAAAGGGAGGCAAGGCGGACAGCTGACTGGGATCAGTCAGGAGCCTGGAGAGATGTCCTAGTGCAAGAGAAAGGGCAAATGAGACATCCCCAGTTGTTCACATTCTCACCGTGAACTGCAATACTAGCAACAAGGGAGCCCTTTGTCCTCTGCGGTTCCTGAAACTACCATAGAGAGCTCCCTGGAGTCCTCATGATGGTACAGCTCCAGAGAGTGGCATTTTGGGCCCATGCATCCCCACCCCCCAAGTTCTGGGCAGTTGCAGCATGTTGTCATTTTGAAATCCCACGTGCACCAGACTGCATCCTGTCCTGGACCAAACAGTCCCTGCATCTCCTTGTCCCTGGAGCCCCACTGATATCTCCCTACATCTGCCTAAAAGGCTGCAGTGGTGCAACTCAGGTTCAACCCAGCAGAGTGGCTGGCTCCCCAGCATTCCAGCCCACACAGCAACCTGCATGCTGGGGAAAGGGCGGCACAGCACACTAGAGAGGCTGCCCTCATGACAAAGGAAGCTGAAGCATTTACAGCCAAATAAATGTGCTCTAGAACCTGAAACCTGCCTGCCTAGGGCCACTGTCATCAATGGCAACCCTGCCCCAGAGACAGGCTGAGTCACAGTGCACTTGCATGCACCCTGAGGAATGCCACTGCCAGGAGCAAAGCATGTGCTTCCCAGAGCCTGACAGCCACCTGCCTGGTACAGCTACACAGACAGACCCTGGCCCCATCCCCCAGCATCAAAACTGCCAAGCACTTAAATTCACCCTGAGGATAAGCTCTCCCTGTGTGCTGCTGCTGCCACTACCAATGCTAAAGATTGAAGAGTGCGCTCCCCAGAACCTGAAACCAGCCTGATTAGGATGGTTACTACAGACAGCAAACCCACCCCCCTCAGCAGTGGAAGAAGGGCCACTACATACTTGCTCATTCCCTGAGGATGGGCTTGCCTCATCTACTGCTGCCTCTGCTGCCTCAAGCCAAGCTGGCTGCACAGGGTCTAGAGAACACCCTGCCCCACTCACCACAGCCTGTGCCCATGCACACCACTGCCGGGACTGAGGACAGACCTGCCTGGTGAGACACCACCCTGACTTCAGTGCCTGAACATGGTGTCCAGGGGCCTGGATATTGTGCTGCCTTGTCAATCACCCCAGGAGCATATACACAGTACCAGAGGCCTAATGACAACCCCAGAACACATGCCTCTGCCAGTGCCGTAGCACACTGACCAGAGGCCTGGAGCTTGCCCTGCCCTGCTTATATACCCCATGCTCATGTGTGCCATCAGCAAGGTACACCCCCTCCACCAAGGGACAAAGTACTTCATTAAATGGGTCCTATCCCCCATGCCACCCAACTGGGTGAGACCCTCTAACAGGACTTGTCAGACACCCTATACAGGAGTGATCCTACTGGCATCAGGTTGGTGGCCCTAGAGGTCAGAGGTCCCAGAAGAAGGAGCAGGCAACCATCTTTGCTGTTTGCCAGGTCCCTTAAGTGATATCTCCAGGCGTGGGAGAGAATCAGATGAACAGGGCCTGAAGTGAACCCCCAGCAAACTGTAGCAACCCTAAGGAAGATCTGACCATTGAAAGAAAAACAAACAAGCAGAAAGTAACAACAACAGCATCAACAACAACAACCAAAAAGCCCCACAAAAAACTCATCCAAGGGTCAGCAGCCTAAAAGACTGAAACTAGACAAACTCATGATGAGAAACAATCAATGAAAAAATGCTGAAAACCCAAAAGGCCAGAGCGCCTCTTCTCCTCCAAATAATCACAACGTCTCTGCATCACGGGCACAGGAGTGGACAGAGGATGAGATGGAAGAATTGACAAAAGTAGGCTTCAGAAGATGGGTAACAAAAAACTATGCAGAGCTAAAGGAGCATGTTCTAACCTAATGCAAAGAAGCTAAGAACTTGGATAAAAGTTTAGAGGGATTGCTAACTAGAATAATCAGTTTAGAGAGGAACTTAAATGAACTGCTGGTGGTGAAAAACACAATACTTCATGAAGCATACACAAGTATCAACAGCCGAATCAACCAAGTGAAAGAAAGAACATCAGAGTTTGAAGACCACCCTGCTGAAATGAGGCATGCAAACAAGTATAGATAGAGAAAAAAGAAAGAAAAGGAATGAACAAAGCCTCCAAGAAATATGAGACTTCATAAAAAGACTGGACCTGCAATTGGTTGGAGTACCAGGAGACGGGGAGAATGGAAACAAGCTGGAAAACACACTTCAGAATATTATCTAGGAGAACTTCCCCAATCTAGCAAGACAGGCCAACATGCAATTCAGGAAATACTGACAACACTATTAAGATACTCCATGAGAAGATCAACCCCAAGAAACATAATCATCAGATTTTCCAAAATCGAAATGAAGGAAAAACTGTTAAGGACAGGCAGAGAGAAAGGCCATGTCACCTACAAAGGGAAGCCCAGACTAACAGTGGACCTCTCAGCAGAAATTCCACAAGCCAGAAGAGATTGGGGGCCAATAGTCAACATTCTTAAAGAAAATATTTTTAAGCCAGAATTTTATATCCAGTCAAACTAAGCTTCATAAGCAAAGGAGAAATAAAATTCTTTCCAGAAAAGCAAATGCTGAGTGATTTTGATACCACCAAGTCTGCCCTGCAAGAGCTCCTGAAAGAAACACTAAATATGGAAGGGAAAAACTTATCAGCCACTGCAAAAACACACCAAAATATAAAGACCAATGTCACTATGAAGAATTTGCATGAACCAATATGCAAAATAACCAAATAGCATCATAATGATAGGATCAAATTCACACATAACAATAGTAACCGTAAATGTAGATGGGCTAAATGTCCCAATTAAAAGACACAGACTGACAAATTGGATAAAGAATCAAGATCCATTGGTGTGCTGTATTCAGTAGACCCATCTCATATGCAAAGACACACATAGGCTCAAAATAAAGGGATGGAGAAATATTTACCAAGAAAATGAGAAGAAAAAAAAAGAAAAGAAAAAAAGCAGGGGTGGCAATCCAGTCTCTGAATAACAGACTTTAAACCAACAAAGATCAAAACAACCACCACCAAACCACCCCGCCCCCCCACAAAAAAAAAAACAAGGGCATTACATAATGGTAAAGATAAAGGTAAATGGTAAATTCAACAAGAAGAGCTAACTATTCGAAGTATATATGCACCCAATACAGGAGCACCCAGATTCATAAAACAAGTTCTTAAAGACCTGCAAAGAGACTTAGACTCCCACACAAGAATAGTGGGAGACTTTAATACCCCACTGTCAGGATTAGATCAACAAGACAGAAAATTAACGAGTATATTCAGAACTTGAACTCTGCTCTGGACCAAGTGAACCTAATAGACGTCTACAGAACTCTCTATACCAAATCAATAGAATATACATTCTTCTCAGTACCACAGGGCACTTAATCTAAAATTGACCACATAACTGGAAGTAAAACATTCCTCTGCAAATGCAGAAGAACTGAAATCATAACAAACAGTCTCTCAGACCACAGTGCAATAAAATTAAAACTTAGGATTAAGAAACTCTCTCAAAACCACACACTTACATGGAAATTGAACAACCTCCTCCTGAATGACTCCTGCATAAATAATGCAATTAAGGCAGAAATCAAGAAGTTCTTTGAAACCAATCAGAACAAAGATACAATGTACCAGAATCTCTGAGACACAGCTAAAGCGGTATTAAGAGGGAAATTTATAGCACAAAATGCCCACATCAGACAGCTAGAAAGATCTCTAATTGACACCCTAACATCACAATTAAAACAGAGAGTCAAGAAACTAATCCAAAAGTTAGCAGAAAACAAGAAATAACTAAGATTAGAGAAAAATTGAAGGAGTTAGAGACACAAAAAATCCTCCAAAAAAAATCAATGAATCCAGGAGCTGGTTTTTTGAAAAACAAAACAAAATAACAACACAAAAAAAACAGACGACTAGCTACACTAATAAAGAAGAAAAGGGACAAGAATCAAATAGATACAATAAAAAATGATAAGGGGATGTTACCATTGACCCCATAGAAACACAAACTACCATCAGAAAATACTATAAACACCTCTATGCAAATAAACTAGAAAATCTAGAAAAATTGATAAATTCCTAAATGTATACACCCTCCCAAGACTAAACTAGGAAGAAGTTGAATTCCTGAATAGACAAATAACAAGTTCTGAAATTGAGGCAGTAATTGATAGCCTACCAACCAAAAAAAGCCCAGGACCAGATGAATTTACAGCTGAATTCTAACAGAAATACAAAGAGGAGTTGGTACCATTCCTTCTGAAACTATTCCAAATAATTGAAAATGAGAGACTCCTCCCTAACTCATTTTATACAGCTAGCATCATCCTGAGAAGAAAACCTTTATAAACCCTGAGATCCTAGCAGGCACAGACACAAGTGGCTGGATGTCGAGAGGAACACACAAGCAGAAGAGCACACCAACAGGCACCAGGAGATGTCAGCAGGCCATCGACTGGCGGAATGATGGGGAGTTTGACCCAGATGGTCGGAGGAGAGCCCAGCTGCTGGGTGGCCTGACTCCAGGGAAAACCACCTTGCCACTCCACCCTGCTTCTGGCCTCCCCATCCACCTCGCTGACAGCTACCACCACTCAATAAAAAACCTTGCACCTATCCTACAAGCCCACATGTGATCCAATTTTTCTGGTACACCTAGGCAAGAACCCGGGATACAGAAAGCCCTGTCTCCTTGCAGTAAGGCAGAGGGTCTAATTGAGCTGATAAACACAACAACTAAACTGAAAGAGCACACTGTAACACACACACACTGGGACTTCAGAAATGGTAAGCACTCATCGCTAGATGCTGCAGTTGGGTCGGAGCCCCACAATCTGCCTGTCTGCATGCCCCCCGGAGGTTTAAGCAGCCAGGCACTGACAAACTTAGCCGCACCCCGATCGCATGCTCTGTGAGAGGGATAAAGGAACTTTGCTGGTTTCAATTATTCCACAATTTATATTCTACTGCTGGTGGGCATTGGAAAATTTCCAGTTTGTGGTTTTTACAAATAGTGATTTTTGAACATTCTTATGTATGTCTTTCAGTGGACCCCTATATACATATCTATTAGGTTTGTATCTAGAAGTAAAATTATGAGATCATAGGGTATACATATGTTGAGTTTAGTAGATTCTGCTAAATTAGTGGAAAAAAGTGGTCATATTAATTTACACCACCACCAGCAATGTATATGAACTTAAGTAGCTCCATATCCTCACTAACATTTGCAATTACATATATTTTTTATTTGCTATTCTAATGGCTATATCTTAGTATAGTTTTAATTTGAATTTATCTTAATATAAATGACAATAAACTTTTAATATATTAATATTTATTTGTATTTATTTTTCTGAAATTTATTGACTGCCCCTACAAAATATAGAAAGAGCATAACCACTTATTGTTGCTGCTACTATCACATGGGAAGAGCCACTGACATTTCTTACTCGGATGTATTCATCCATTCTCACACTGCTATAAATAAATACCTGAGGCTGGATAATTAATAAACAAAGAGGTATAATTGACTCATTTTTCTGCAGGCTGTACAGAAAGCATGGCAGCATCTGCTTCTGGGGAAGCCTCAGGGAGCTTTAATTCATGCAGAAGGCAAAAATGGAGCAGGAACCATCATGGCAAGAGCAGGACCAAAAGAGAGAAGGGAGCTGCTGTATACTTTTAAACAACCAAATCTCCTGAAAACTCACTATCACTATTGACAGAAACAAGGGGGAAATCTGTCCCCCATGATCCAGTCACCTCCCATCAGATCCCTCCCTTGAAACATGGGGATTACAATTAGAATGAGATTTGGGTGGGGACACAGAGCCAAGCCATATCAGCTAGGGATACAGATTCAAGTCATATCATTGGGCAATTGGAAAGTTCTCCTGACTTGATCTCTTTGCTTTCATTATTGCTCTCCTACTATCTAATCTCAACATAAAAAACAGAGTAATTTTGCTAAATTGTGATTCAGATCATGTGTCACTATTCTGCACAAACCCTCCAATGCTGGTTTTATTTACACCTACAGTTCCCTACATGATCTGGACCATATTCATTCACAGACCTAATCACCAGTTGCTCTTCTTCTTGCTTATTCTACTCTAAATCCACTAATCTTTTACTTCTTCAGATATTGCAAGTGTGTTATTGTCTTAAGATATTTCTATTAGCACTTCCTTATAATATTCTTATGAAGTCCTTAAAATATTCTTATGAAACCCTTAAAATATACTTACAACTAACTGCCTCAATGTCTACAAGATTTTGCCCAAATGTCACCTTCTGCACAAAGCTCATAGTGACCATTCTTACCCCTGACTCTGGTACTCCTGATATTGTTACTGAAATGCCAGGGGTTTGATCTAGGTTCTGCTCTTTGCCACACAGAAAGCCATTCACTGAGACAATGAGCATTGCCAAGGAAGAAGGCTTTAATCAGGTGCTGCACTTGAGGAGACAGGAAATAATTCTCAAATCCATTTCCCTGACCAACTAAAATTAGGGAGTTTTATAGCAGGGAAGAAATGTAGCTATGTGTGGGAAACAGGAATGTTGAAGGGATAAAGAAGAGGAGTTTTTCAATAGGAAGCAGGTGGTTGGTTGGGCAATCATGACGGGTGAGGAGTCCTGCATCTCGTCGTCCAAATGCAGTGATCTGGCAAGATTCAGTTCCTTGATACTATCTGGGAGGACTGATGGCTGGTTTCCTGAGACAGGAACTCAGGTAAGACAAATATAACTTTCTTAAGTTTTAAGACTGGGAGAGTCAATTTCTATGTTTATTCAGATGAAGCCACAAACATCAGTTCTATGAGAAAATTGCGTGGGTTTCAGTCTCCCCCTTTCAATTTATCATTTCCTCAACCATGGGGAATGTGGTCATCAATCTTTCTGGCTGCTACATGTTGAGGACAGACATTGTTGGCAGGTTCCTACCAGGGGTGACTGCATGGCCACCCAGGAATCAAATATTAAACACTATAGGTTTCTTCTGAAACAATCTTTTTCTCTTCAGTCCCCCAGTTGCACCAAGGACAAATCACAGCAGTACCAACCTACCTGCAAAATAAGCTTCAGTCCCATTGTACTTGGTCTGACTACTCATACAGAGTACAGCAAGAATCATTGTCCAACAGGGCTCTCCTAAATGGACTTTGCTGGAATCTCTCACCAGGAATCTCAGACTTGACTTCCAAAGGCCTCTTGAGCCCAGCCAAGGATCCATCTGCACCTAAAAATACGTGTGAGAATTGGGTGAACCCCTCTCTTCTTGAGGACCCCAAACAACTTGAGGTTTCTACATCTGTCAGAAAGTGACACTCTACTTTCCATTGGTCAAGAACCCTATGGAAAGGAACTTCATAGATAAACTATAAGGCCAGTTTTTCTAAGGGATTCTCATTGACAAATGAAGATATGACTTTATCTTCCTCTGCTTTCCATGCCCTCTTTTTCAACTTTAGGTTTTTTGTTTGTTTGTTTTGTTTTTTTTTTTTTGAGATGGAGTCTTGCTCTTGTTGCCCAGGCTGGAGTGCAATGGTGTGAACTCGGCTCACCGCAACCTCCACCTCCTGGAATCAAGCAATTCTCCTGCCTCAGCCTCCCGAGTAACTAGGATTACAGGCATGCGCCACCATGCCTTGCTAATTTTGTATTTTTAGTAGAGATGGGGTTTTTCCATGTTGGTCAGGCTGGTCTTGAACTTCCGACCTCAGGTGATCCACCCCTCGGCCTCCCAGAGTGCTGGGATTACAGGCATGAGTCACAGTCCCGGTCTCAACTTTAGCATTTTTTAAACAAGGATTTATTTTTCACATTTGATATTTAACAGATTTAACAAGATTAATTATGTGATACCAAATTTTGCTAGATAGGCCCTGTTAATTCTTCTATTTCTTGAAATTTCTTTTGTTTCATTATTTTGCTTTTTTTGTGGAATTCTATAATGTGTAGTTCAAATCTCCTTTGTTTATTTTTGATATTTATCATTTTCTCTATAATCTTGTCAGACATTTATCTCCGTTTTATTGTGTTCAGTTTTTCATTCCTGTCTTTAGTATCTATTTTCACTTCTATTTATTCTTGAGCAGCTTCTATTATTTTTTTATTTGTTCTATAATTCTCAGAATTGCTTCTCTGAACTCTTATATCTCTGCCTATAATCTTGTTTAATAGCATTATTTCATTAATAATTAAAAATCCAATATATGGTCATATTTGAGTATAATTTTGATTTGTTCATAATACCATCTTTCTGGTGGGTGATTGTAATCTGCAGTTTATTTTTCCTGCTCTTCACTTTTGCTTTTGGTTGTGATTTTTTTTCTCCCCAACTAGTTCTTTGCAGCAGATTTATGTTGGCAGGATACCAAGGCCATATTTTGGGTCAGCAGAAATTTTTATTTGGATTGAGTGAAATCTTTTAGCCTTTACCTTTAGCATGCTAGTGGATCCAGGTAGCTGTAAGATTGCTCACAATGTAGACTTTCTTTCCCATTTTGGTACTTAGAATCAAACAAAAGTTTAAAAAAGTACTCACTGTTAGGCCAAGACATTCTATTCTTTGTTGGAAATATGTTATTTTGATTCTTCCCTTAAGGACATTTCCTTCATCATGGAGAGATTTCCTTTGCAGTTTTTCTGAGATCTGTAGCCAGTGGTATTCTGCACCCCCTTTTTATTGTGGTAAAGTATATATAATACAAAATATACAATTTTAATGATTTTGAGTGTACAATTCAGTGGTATTAAGTACATTCATAATATTGTGCAACCATCATCACCATCTATTTCAGGAACATTTTCATTACCCAAAACCTGAATTTTGTACCCATTAAACAATAACTCTCCACTCCCCTGGGTAAACTCTATTCTACTTTCTTTCTCTATAAATTTGCCTACTTTAGATACCTCATATACATGAAATCATACAATATTTTTCCTTCTGTGTCTGGCTAATTTCACTTAGCACAATCTTTTCAAAGTTTATCTGTGTTGTAGCATGACAACACAATTGTTATGGCAGAATGGTATATTGTTATATGTATACATCACAGTTTCTTTATCCATTAAAGTGTTGATGGAAAACAGTTATTACTACCTTTTGGGTATTGTGAGTAAATATCTTGGTGTACAAGTATCTGTTTGAGTCCTTGCTTTCAGTTCTTATGGGTATATAACTAGGAGAGAAATTGCTAGATTGACATTCTCTTTTTACTCCTACTTCAGCTTTCTTGGTGTTTATTACTTGCAGCCACACTTCTAGATATTTTGCATATTGTAGACATAGATAGCCCATAGTTACAGTAAGGAGTGTTTATGATTCTAGTTTTGTTTTTCTTGCTGACTGTGGTGGTATCTGAGAAGAAAAAGTGGGATAATGTGAACTTTATTCTACTGCTTTGAACCAGAAATATTTAACAAATTTTTACAGTGAAAAAAGTGTCCAGTAATGCTTATAATATCGTAATTGCTAAACTGAAGTTTCTTTCTTCTATATAAACAAGAATAATAAAGTTTAATATTTAAGGGAAAAAATAAATAAATAACCATTGAGCACCTTCTCTACTCTGGGCTGGCTGCTTCATGCCTTAAAATTGTATGATGGTAACCTAATTTAATTATTAGAGTAAGCCATGGTAAGGTAATTATTATTACTCTTATTTTATAGATAACAATCTGAGACATGCAGCTTGCATAATTTTTCAAAGTCATAGATACAACATGCTAGAAAATTGGGAAGTATACCCAGATGTTTCTGACTGTAATCCATATTCTTTACTCTATAAAAAAATTTTGCCTACTGCAATGACTAGTTTTCAGTAAAATCAAATATCTCAACTCATAGCACCAAAATTATGAATATAGACATTAAAAAATTAGAGACTTCTATATGTGTTTAATCCATGTGGTCCAATTTAGTGTGTATCCAAAAGCTACTGATTAAGAGGAGGAAAAAGTTTTTGCTTTGCCATCGCATGCTTATATGTCATCTCAAGAGACTAAACTTCTGCTTAAAATAAGAAAAACATAGTCTTCCCAATTACATGGCAATAAAAAGATACCTCAAGTTGCCATTTTTAATGGATCTTTTCTTATGGACATCACAGCAAAATGCTGAATACTGACTAATGTCTACAGTAAAGACTAGCAATGCACACATTTGTTCACCTTTGCTGTGAAAATTATGCTTTTCTGGGCTTAAATAAGATCTTATCACTTTCTCTTGATGAAGGCCATTAATTAGTATGACTAAGTGAAAATATGCTCTCAGCTTCAAAATTACATTTAAATGTTATGTACTTTGCATTCCACAATAAATGCCCTTAACTCAGTGAACCTTATGATTTTTAGAGTCAAGTTATAAGTTGCTAATTTAATATTTATATAAAAATAATAAATATTTTACTTTAAAATATTTTCTTTTTTTAAGTTATACATTAAATGTATGTGTTCAGATTTCAGTTTGTTTTGATCTCAAGAAATATATTGTTATTTATATACTGGTTTGTTCCAGAAATGACTTAAAACAACATGTAAAAGTATGTAAAATAAAATAAGGTGATATAAGTTAAGAGTATAGGAAACCAAAGTAAAAAAAAAAAAAAAGAAATATATACGTGTGTGTGTGTGTGTGTGTGCATTTTGTAGATATTGGTATGGTGAAGTGCTTTCCCAAGAATATAACCAAAGATATAAACATAAAGAAACATTCTCGTGAGTTTTAATATACTCCAGAAACAACTTTCAACTACATATGAGATAATATCAAAATAAGTTGGAAAAAACTACAATATATCATAAATCAAACTGTTAAATACCTAAAGAAAAGCATAAACATTTAAATAAGGCAGTTTCAGAAATTCCTAGGTAGCTGGCCCAATTGCCAGTTCTTGGTATCCTAATCCAATCTCAATTAACAATACAATTATTAACAGCAGAGATGGATAAAGACTCAATATTTTTAAAAGCTACATTATATGAAGGCAAGAAAATAAACAAAAAGAAAGAAAACAAAGATGGAGGTATACTTCGATAAAATATTTCTTAAGGGAAAGTTTGAATTGTGCATGTGCGCTAAATTTAAAAAAAAAGATGTCTGAAAATAATTCCAGTTGATAAATTAATTATAATACCTTCAGAGTATAAGCTGTTATATAACCACTAAATTGCTTTTGCCAAATAGGATTTAGAGATATAGGAAGGCATTTATGATGCATTGATAAGTAAATATTTAGTTAAAATGCAAGGCAGTTCAATTAAAAAATCTATGTTGTTATCTTTTTCTATCTAAACATTCTGAATATACAGTATATTCTTATTTGGAAATTGTTCGAAGTTATTTCTGGGCAATTTATTTTCATATCCGATTTTTTGTTGATATTACTGTTATAAATTTTTTTACTTTATTATTTATTAAACAAAAACAACACCATGTCACAAAACAGGGTCTATAGAGTGATCTCTTTCTTTTGTCAACAAAAATATTTATTGTGAATCTATTAGTTGCTGATAAATATTCTAGATAATTAAATATTTCATATCTGGCCAAACTAAGCTTCCTTAACAAAAGAGAAATAAGATCCTTTTCAGACAAGTAAATGCTAAGGGAATTTGTTACTACCAGACCTGCCTTACAAGAGCTCCTGAAGTAAGCACTAAATATGGAAAGGAAAGAGCATTACCAGCCACTAGAGAAACACACTGAAGTACACAGATCACAGACACTATAACACCACTACATAAATAAGTCTGCAAAATAAGCCGCTAACAGCATGATGACAAGATTAAATTTATACCTATAAATATTAACCTTAAATGTAAATGGACTAAATGCTCCAATAAGAGCACACACAGTGGCAAATTTGATAAAGAACCAAGATCCATCAATATGCTGTCTTCAAGAGGCCCATCTCACATGTAATGACTCACATAGGCTCAGAATAAAGGGATGGAGGAAAATCTACCAACCAAATGGAAAACAGAAGAAAACAGGGATTGCAATCCTAATTTCTGACAAAATACACTTTAAACCAACAAATAAAAAAAAAAAAAAGAAAAAAAGAATGGCATTACATAATGGTAAAGCGTTCAATTCAACCAGAAGATCTAACCATCCGAAATATATATGTATATATGCACCCAACACAGGAGCACTCAGATTCATAGAGCAAGTTCTTAGAGACCTTCAAAGAGACTTAGACTTCCACAGAATGATAGTGAGAGACTTTAACACCCAACTGACAATATTAGGGAGATCACTGAGACAGAAAATTAACAAAGATATTCAGGACCTGAACTCAGCACTGGATCATATGAACCTGATAGATATCTACAGAACTCTCCACTGTCCCAATCCCTCAGCCCCCCCAAAAAACGATATACATTCTTCTAATCACCACAGGGCACTTACTCTAAAATCAATCACATAATTGGAAATAAAATATTCCTCAGCAAATGCAAAAGAACAAAAATCATAACAGTCTCTCAGACCACAGTGCAATTATATTAGAAGTCAAGTCTAAGAAATTCACTCAAAACCACACAATTACATAGAAATTGAAAAACCTGTTCCTGAATGACTTTTAGGAATTAAGGCAGTAATCAAAAAGTTTTTTGAAATGAATGAGAACAAAGATAAAACATACCAGAATCTCTGGGACACAGGTAAGCTCCAGTGTTAAGAGGGAAATTTATAGCACTAAATGCCCACATCAAAAAGTTAGAAAGATCATAAGTTAACAACCTAACATCACAACTAAAAAAACTAGAGAACCAAGCACAAACAAATCCCAGAATCTCTGGGACACAGGTAAGCTCCAGTGTTAAGAGAGAAATTTCTAGCACTAAATGCCCACATCAAAAGGTAGAAAGATCTCAAGCTAAAAACCTAACATCACAACTAAAAGAACTGGAGAACCAAGAACAAACAAATCCCAAAACTAGAAGAAGACAAGAAATAACCAAAATCAGAGCTGAAATGGAGAAGATAAAGACATGAAAAACCATTCAAAAGATCAACGAATCCAGGAGCTGATATTTGAAAAAAAATAATAAAATATACCACTAGCTAGAATAATAAAGAAGAAAAGAGAAGATTCAAGTAGACACAATGATAAATGACAAATGGGATTTTACTACTGATCTCGCAGAAATACAAACAACCATCAGAGAATATTATGAATACCTCTATGCACATAAACTAGAAAATCTAGAAGAAATGGATAAATTTATAGACATACACATCCTCCTAAGACTGAACCAGAAAGAAACTGAATCCCTGAACAAACCAATAATAAATTCTGAAATTGAGGCAGTAATAAATAGCCTACCAACCAAAAAAAGCCCAGGACCAGACGGATTCACAGCTGAATTCTACCAGATGTACAAAGAAGAGCTGGTACCATTCCTGCTGAAACTCTTCCAACAAATTGAGGAGGAGGGACTCCTCCCCAACTCATCCTATGAGGCCAGCATCATCCTGATACCAAAACTTGGCAGAGATACAACAAAAAAGGAAACTTCAGACCAGTATTTTTAATGAAGGTTGATGCAAAAATCCTCAACATAATACTGGCAAACTGAATCCAACAGCACATCAAAAAGCTTATCTACCACGATCAAGTAGGTTTCATACTGATATACAATATAATATCTGGTTCAATATACGCAAATCAGTGAAAGTGATTCATCACATAAACAGAACTAAAGACAAAACCCACGTGATTATCTCAATAGATGCAGAAAAGCCTTTCAATAAATTCAACATCCTTCCTGTTAAAAACTCTCAATAAACTAGGTATTGAAGGAACGTATCTCAAAATAATAGGAGCCATCTATGACTAACCCACAGCCAACATTATACTGAATGGGCAAAAGCTGGAAGCATTTCCCTTGAAAACTGGCACAAGACAAGGATGCTCTTTCTCACCACTCCTATTCAACATAGTATTGGAAGTTCTGGTCAGGGTAATCAGACAAGAGGAAAGAAGTATAGAGCATCGAAATAAGAAGAGAGAAAGTCAAACTGCCCTTGTTTGCAGATGACATGATCCTATATCTGTAACAGAACCCCATAGCCTCAGCCCCAAAGCTTCTTAAGCTGATAAACAACTTCAGCAAAGTCTCAGGATACAAAATCACTGTAGAAAATTCTAAAGTTTTCTACATTGAACATGTACTGCATTAGTAATCGGAAAAATTATTTATAAGAAATAAACTGGTTGAAAAATAAAATAAAAAAGAATAGAGACATAAGTCTTTGCCAGAAACTAGGTAAAACATTTAGCTCACAGTCACCTAAACACTTGATCTGAACTCTTAGAAGCTAGCAATCATAGTATTAAGGCCAGACCTTATGGCTGCTTTAAAAAAAAAAAAGCCAAAAATAGCATTCTGACATTAAAAAATATATATACTTGGAAATATCCTCTTGAGGATATTTCTTGACTAAAGAAGATTTAATGGTGCATGACATTGTCCTTTTCCTTGGCTAACTCTCACACATCCTTCAAATGAGCGGTTGAGATATTACTTTCCGTAGTAAACCCTTCTTTAGCCACCAGATTGCCTTCCACAGTACTCTGTGGCTCCCAGAGTACTGTATGTGGCTCCCACCACAGCATTTATCTCTCTGAGTTGTAATTAGCTGGACACTTTTCCAGGCTTCATCAGCGCTGAGACTATCTCTGTTTTGCTTACTGTTGTATTTTTCCCTCAGTCTAATGGTTAGCACATAATAGGTGCTCAATAATTCATTTAACTAAACTGAATTTCACAAGACTATCTCTTACGACTGTCAGTGTAGGCTGAAGTTATCATCACATCAAAAGACAATCCAGAAGAAGCAACTCGGGAGGGTTTGTAGCCTTTAATATATAATCTGTATGTTTAGCTCTTCACTGACCTAGCTTGATATTTTGGAATATCTGGAAAAGTGAATGGGTAGTTTGCTTTGCGTGTATTTTTTTTGTATATTGTATCTCTCAAATGAACTTTGACAAAATTATATTATAATTATCTCAAATTTGTTTAGTCATATAAAAGGTACTAGTAAACAGGTATTTTATGCTGTCAATTGTTTAAAGACCCATGCACCTAAACAGATCATGGGAGACAGGAATAAACATCCATTCTGACGGTTGTCTGAAAACTCATCAGTAGGATCAATTCTTTTTTTTAGAAAGATATTTTGGTTTCATTGTTGCACATAAGTAAATAGACAATTAAACCTAATTATATTCTTTATGGCACTGCCACAATAGTTTTATGCTTAAAATGAAACTTAAGGAAGTCAAACTCACAGCTGTTCATGATGTAATTAGACATGTGCTCCAGAGCTGTTTTTTTTTTTTTTTTTAAGGTCATTCAATTTATGTCATTGCTCTTTATAAAACAGTTGAAACTTTGAAATTGTCTACGAAACATTACTTATAAAATACTTGATTTAAGCTTAGATTTTTGCCCATAATTATGTAGTCAAATGCTCTAGGTTTAACTTTATCATGTGTCGTGCTTGTTAGACTTGAATCAAAATCAATATTAACATTCTAATTTTAACATTAACTGGATGATAAATCTAGTTAAATAAATCCCCAACCAGTCAGACAGAAACATAAACCCACACTTGAACTGTTAAGATTTGACCGGTAGCAACCCAAATGACAATAATAGTGTAGATATTTCAGATTTTCATTAAAAACCCCAGATAGTGAGGACATTAATTAGAAGTCCTACCTGTAATCAATGTGTATTCAAATGTATGTTTGCCATTTTACCAATTTCCATTTGTTTAACCTTTATATAAACACATAGTATATCTTTTATGTAACTAAAATAGGACAATTGGTTCTTTAAGTGTTAACTTTAGCATAACAAAAATCATTTTAATTTACTGATACATTTAAATATTTTCTACAAGAATTATTGGCTTTAAGCATCACCACGCAATTCACTATGGTTGATTACTGAATTATTATTATCTGTTAGGTGATAATGTTTATACACTGGAAAGGACTTTTAAAATTTAGAATAAACATAATTTTAAATCAACAAATCAATCATTTTGAGGAATACAAAGTATTGCTCTGCCATTTTTTTCACCTTTGAGATTCTTATTTTCATCATTTTTAGGAAGTATATTTTGGTAACAGACAAACTGTTAAAATTCATCTTTACATGAGAGCGAGGTACATTTTTAAAAGTTTGCATAAATGACAGCCACTGTCTAATTTTTACCCCAGAATTTTCAAATGTCTGAATTTAATTTGTGATAAATTTCATATCATCTCTGAGAAAGCATTGAATAAATCATTTTTAACTAAAGGCCAAATATAATGTGTTAGTCTCCAAGATGCAAACACTAAATTCTATGCACAGCAGCTTCTGGATCATCTCCAGCAATCTGAATTCATTTAGCTTAAAAAACACTTTCCTGTATTTCTAACCACAGCTTTTCATAATGAAAACTGCCATATTCTTCACATAATTACATCTAAACACATCACTAACCCTCCAACAATTGTTTCCATGCTGTTTCTTTTAAATTTTTGCTGTTGAAACCCATAACTTAACTCTGAAATTTTCTTTATGCTCTGACATTTAAAAAGCAACATACTATGCTGTATTTACCACTCTCTAGAAACCTCTCTGAGTTTATGAAATTCCTGCATTTCTTTCTTCTCAACTTGTTCCAGAGTTACCTTCAGTTTTCTGTGCTAATGAGTTTATGCCTAGAAAATCCCATTATTTTCTTGTCTTGCTTATAACTTTTTCTATCCATAATAGTTTCTATCTTTTTTCATTAATCAGTTCCTCTTCTTTCTGGTTTAATCCCTGAAAACAACTTTCCCCATTATAGAATTTTTATTCTCTTCTTACATATGCTTAAGACCTGGAGGAGAAGTAACTGACCTCAACTACTCTTTATACTGCATCTCTTCTTATAGTCATTTGTTCACTGAATGAGCACCTACATAGGTAGTGGCTAAAGATGAATACAATAGGCTGGGTGTGGTGGCTTACGTCTGTAATCCCAGCACTTTGGGAGGCCAAGGCGGGTGGATCACTTGAGGTCAGGAGTTCAAGACCAGACTGGCCAACATGATGAAACCCTGTCTCTACTAAAAAATACAAAAAATTAGTTGGGCATGGTGGCAGGTGCCTGTAATCACAACTACTCAGGAGACTGAGAAAGGAGAATCGCGTGAATCTGGAAGGTGGAGGTTGCAGTGAGCCCAGATTGTGCCACTGCACTACAGCCTGGGCAACAGAGCAAGACTCCGTCTGAAAAAAAAAAAAAAAAAAGAAAGAAGATGAATAAAACATAGTCTCTTCCCACACTGGGGGCTGGTTTAGTAAAGAAAAACAGTTGTAAGTAATTAAGTGCAGCAATATAGATCTCAATCAAATTAATGAGTTAAATCATCTACATGTATTACATTGAGGACTGATATGAGGCACGCACTGTGCTAAGCCCTGAGACATAGTAGAAAACAAACATCATGCTCTCTCTTGTGGAATTTATATTTCAATGAGGAGCTAGAAGTTCGATGTAGTCATTTAAATAGCATTTAGGAAACTATTCATTTATCACTTCCGTTTCTTTAGTCCTATAACAACATTCTCATGCTTCATGTTCCGAAGATAAATATGGCATTAAATAGAATGCTTTGACCTATATTTTATGTATATCAGTCTTCTGGTAATGGACTGAAAGCACAGTGATCATCACTCCTGGCTATTAATTGCCGCAGCTGCATCTATGAGCTGGGGTGGGTTACTGGGAGGCGTCCAGCCACAAGGCTACTTGGAACTGTGATTTATCTTCATTTTACATGGTAATATTTCATCTCACGAATATCCCCAGATTGATGAAGCTTACAGGGATTTTTTTCCCTTTGCTTATAAATCTCTAAGCACTTGACATGTTGAAAAGAATTTCTATAATCAATAGATACCATGATTTGCCAAAGAAAATCAAGGATAGTGAGAAGTCTAGTTTCCTAGAGAAAAGGAATCCCAATGGCTTCAAGCAACAATGCTTCATAAAAAATTCTGTTTAGCTTTGAAGTAAAATCAGCCAATGAATCATAAATTAAACAATTTCATATGCATTGTCTCCTTCAATTTTTATATCAACTCTTTAGGAAAAGTAGGGCAGTTGGTATAAACTGCACACTATAGGGAATAATTAGAATGACTAAAAATCATTGTCAGTAAAAGTCCTTTGTGTCCCAAGGGGGGGCCCTTCTACTACATTAGGAGAGAAAAATAAGAATGTATCTGGAGAATGGAGAATGTCTGATTTGTGTCAGAAGCCATGCTAATGAGTTATTCATATTATCATATTTAAGTTCATAGAATAATAGAAATGCAAAATAACTGTAAAGCTGATATCCAAAGGAACCATATAGAATAAGAATATAAGAATTCTCAAAGCAGTTCCAAGTAGTAAGTCTATTTGGTCCTATATTTATATTTGATCATGGCACTTAGAGTCTTGCTCTCCGTGAACGAGCCTCAAAAGTTTTATCTCCCACTGCAGTGATGACAATGAACAAGAACATGTAGGAGATGCTAGACAGGCAAGAAGACCTAGGTTATGGCTCCAGCTTCCCTACACACACACACACACACACACACACACACACACACACACACACCCCACATTACTAGGCTTGTAAATTTGAATAACTCGAACTTCCCTGAACCTCAGTTCTTAGTCATATTCTCTATAATATTGTTATTATTTTTTACATTACTGGTAATGTTACTAGTAATATTGTATTGACATTAGTTATAAGAAGCCTAAAGTCACTGACTCATTGGGTACACTGATTTCTAATAGTAGGTGGGCTGGCCGTGGCTAGAGAGAGGTTTGCTTAGGGGTGAAAAATAGTCTACAGTGAAAAAAGAACACTTGCTTATTTTGTTTCCAAACCTGTGCCCCTTTGAAGACATACAGGCAATATCTGATCCTGGTGAAGCAGTGGTGGCAGAGAACGAATTCCCGGTGCCAACTTGTGTTGCTGGCTCTGCAATTCATGTAATTATATGCATGGTTTTCCTCTTTGTTAGCAATAAAGCTAATGAGTAGGCTGGCTGATCCATGGGCATTTCAGCAGCACTCTAGGACTGCTGTCCCACTTTTCTGCTGCAGTTTTCTGTTTAAACATCACACCAGCTACATTACCAAGATGCACTGAGGAAATGATTGATAGAGTTGATGAAAAGCCTTTTAAATAAATATCATATCAAAACAACTCTACTAATTCAGCATAAAAGTATAAGATGTTTTGACTTTATAACACTTGCTGATCAGAAGCTCACCATTGTTTTCCATGTGGAATTTTAAATTGACACTGGTCTCATTGCCAGTGACACCTCACAAAATTTCTTTTTTGGAGATGAAAAGATCACATTGAGTGGTGAGCAGACGTGACTGTGGGCCCTTTATCAGGCAGAGCCCTATAGATATTTGGAGCCTTAATACACATGCAACATCTTTCATTATTCCTTGTATTTGTAACTTTTTTTCCTTTTCTATATTTTGCTTTCATGTGTGTCCTTGATGGGAAAACAAGAGTATATTTTGTCAAAGGATGAAGTAGAGTTGTAACATTCTTTACACAGCAGAAAAATCAAATAAGTAAAAATTCTCTTTTTTAGTATTGTGCCTAACTGTGCTCATAGGAATGTTAATTACCTGAGAAATACTGCCAGAAATAGAGATGCAGGCATTAGACTTTGAAAATGAACCTAGAGTCACATACATATTTGTTACTGGAAAGAAGAAGAAAAATGCTTTCCGAAGGGATTGCTGAACTTTTATAGGTGTTTCCGAGACAGGTTGGATGTAAAAGATTGATATCCACTGGGTACATTTGTCTCAGGTCTCGTTCAAAACAGCAGTTTTTGGGATGAATGACACCAGCCTAAGATATTACATAATGTGATATCCTAAAAATAAAATGTCTGAACATCAAATTTCCTCAGTGTCCTGAGGTTCACAAGATGAGTAGGGGAAAAAAAAGGCTCTGAAATAGGGCACAGGATTGAGAGCTGTGGAAAGAAAGTTAAAGCATATAAAACAAGGGCAGGGAAGCTTAGATAGCACTTCTGTCTGCTTATTTTATCTTCTCTCCTGCTGGAAGTAGAGTACCAATTAACTAACCAATCTGTTTCCTCTTTGGTGTCATAATGTAGTTATCTTAAGTATTTATTTAAAATATTTATTTTCTTACATTTTGTATTTTGTCTCTGTATAATTTTGCAAACTCACAAGGGGATTGTAGTTTCACATTCCATTGAGAAAAGATTCTGAAGTCAGACATCTATATCTACCAGTTTCTCATTAGTCCAATAAGCTAGGGCTACATGGGTTTAAACTAGGATGTGAACTCATTCTGACTCCTTTCATTCCAGCTGGCTCTGCAATGCCACCTCCATCCTATATCCTCCATATCCTTACCTCAATTACCCTTCTCATCTATACATCTCAAATATATCAATCTCAGATCCTGTGATACTGTGTATTGTAAATCCTGTCTTTTGTATCCCAACTGGGTTTAATAAGTATGAAAAAGAGGAAGTAATCTTTCTAGTACACCCCAGACAGCAAAATTAACTTGTGATCTTTTTCTTTTCTTTTGCTCAAGTTAGCTGCTTCTTCAAGAATTGCTTCAGGATACTGTTTCAATAGTAGCCATCATTGAAGGATACAAGTTCTGTTTATGCCCTAGAAAAAAAATGTTACATTTTTTGGTTGTTTATTTTTATTTTTATTTTTTATTTTATTTTTTTAATGATGCTGTATCCCCGTACCACTAATTCTGAATATCTGTAAGTTATCCCTGCTGTAGGTGGTGGGGGAGGAAAGGACATGAGTAAGGGTACATTTTTCTCCTGCCATTTTCTCTTTTGCTTCTCTAATGTCCTTACAGGTATCAGTCTAGGACATCTGAAGGCTTATATCTTGTTTACAGAGCTTCCAAATAGATCTCTCCTGTTATTCTCTCTTACATCTCCCTTTTATTTTCCTACATAGCATTTATCATAATTTGTAAAACTTTTTATTGGAAATGGAATGAAGAGACAACTCTTTCTTAGAGAGTAATTCTAAAGAGTAAGTGTAGACACTCCTCCCTCCAGAGAACAAAGCTAAATTTTCCTCCCTTTAAGTGTGGGCTGGACTCAGTGATTCCTTGGTAATAAATTGTGTATGAAAGTCTGGGCGCTGTGGCTTATGCCCATAATCCCAACACTTTGGGAGGCCTAGGCAGGTGGATCACCTGAGGTCAGGAGTTTGAGACCAATCTGGCCAACATGGTGAAGCCCCATTTCTACTAAAAATGCAAAAAATATCTGGGTGAGGTGGTGTGCGCCTGTGATCACAGCTACTCGGGAGGCTGAGGCGTGAGAATCATTTGAACCCGGAAGGCAGAGGTTGCACTGAGCCAAGATCATGCCGTTGTACTCCAGCCTGGGTGACAGAGCAAGATTCCATTTAAAAAAATGGTGTATGAAAAAGTTAAAATAATAACTTAATAGCTCCAGTGATAAGTCATGTCACCAGCATGTACTCCTAATGTGATAACATGAAATAGCACTTCACCTATGTGGTACTTTTCCTTTAAAACCCATAACCTCACTCTAATCATGAGAAAAACATCAGACAAACCCAAATTGGGGAACATTCTATAAAACACCTTACTGGTTCTTTTCCCAATGTATCAAAGTCATAAAAAGTTAGGGAAAACTGAGAAACAGATGGAAGGAGCCTAAGGAGGCATGACAATTAAATGCAATGTGGTATCCTAGATTGGATTTTGAAGAAAGGACATTCGTAGAAAAACTGGAAAAATCCAAATACAGTCTCTAGTTAGCGTTTTTTACTAGTGTTAATGCCTTAGTTTTGACTAATGTCCATGGTTATGTGAGAAGTCAACATTAGGGGAAACTGGGTGAAGACTGTTGGGAACTCTCCGTACTGTCTCCTCATCTTTTCTGAAAATCTAACATTATTTCAGAATAAAAAACTTTTTAAAAGAGCAAGTATATTTATTGGGTGTAGATTTGTGTAATATCTGCTTCTGTCATAACACTCTAAGTCTCAGAGGTCAACAAGCAAGACTATATACCTCTTTATTTCTGGGGCCTAGAATCAAAAGAACTCCTGGTAAGAGCTCAGGAAACATTTGTTAACTCAGTGAGTATAACTGCATGCTAAGACTTGGCCACTGCCGACTGTCAGCTGATTCTAACAGAATTTATAACCACACTGGGGTGAACTCAAGACACCAGGTTACAATGTGAAGCCTAACTAAGATATTTTCTCATGGGAAAGAAAATCTTTTCTTACAGTTTCCACTGGCCACATTCCTTTATTTCCACTTCTAAGGCAAATTTCCTCTGACATGGATTACTCCAACTACTAAAAGTGAGATCTGACAAGTAAATCAGCCATTTAGAGTCTTAGAACTGCAGACCTGGGAATATACTCAAATGATAGGGATGACTTCTTGTTTTAAGGAGTGAATTCTTATTTTTAAACAAAATCATAAGTGAAATGTATGAGAGAGACCAAAGCACACCTGCTCTGTTTTCCTTGAAGTCCCACTCGTGTAGATTTCCCCTTGTCCTCATGGATCTTCAAGAGGAAGCTGAGCCTAGGGAACTGCAGAATCCAGCTTGAATCACAGAGCCATCTTTTCATTTGCCTAACAAGAAACACCAAAGCTCTGAGAGGTGAAGTGATTTGGCCAGATGTCTGTTATAGAATTTTTGACAAGATCAGGAGAAGAGCCAAAATTTCTTGAGGACCTTTCCTAATGAGTTTGGTGTGGCTTGCTCAGATGCCAATTATGCGTGTTTCCATTCCATTGAAATTCAAATTTATCTTTCCGAAAACAAAGGCATATTTTGACTTTATAAAAAATAGAAATAATACTCTCCATCTCTGCCGAGACCAGCTTGGCTAGGGAGACCCTAACCCAGAGGCACTAGAAGAATTAAAGACATACACACAGAAATACAGAGGTGTGAAGTGGGAAATCAGGAGTCTCACAGCCTTCAGAGCTGAGAGCCGCCCTGAACAGAGATTCACTCACACATTTATTAACAGCAAACCAGTCATTAGCATTGTTTCTATAGATAGTAAATTAACTAAAAGTATCCCTTATGGGAAATGAAGGGATGGGCCGAATTAAAGGAATAGGTTGGGCTAGTTAACTGCAGCAGGAACATGCACTTAAGACACAGATCACTCATGCTATTATTTGTGGCTTAAGAATGCCTTTAAGCAGTTTTCCGCCCTGGGCTAGCCAGGTGTTCCTTGCCCTCATTCCCGTAAACCCACAACCTTCCAGCTTGGGCATTACGGCCATTATAGACATGTCACAGTGCTGTAGAGATTTTGTTTATGGCCAGTTTTCGGGGGACTTGCTCCCAACACATCTCCTCACTTTTCTCTGGATTTCTTTTTTGTTATTTTTGTGACTTTTTACTTAAAACCATCTCACATTCTCACAGTCTATAAAGAGTAAAGATGAGGCCTATCATTTAAACTTTGTAAATTATGTTTCTCAAAACCTAGTTTCCATGATGACTGTCACATTTATATAAAAATTTATGAATTTCTCTAAAACTAGATTTACCCCATGGACAATTAATTGAAACATTGAGAAAAACCATTTATATAAAGATTTGTGAATCTCTCTGACACAAGTGCCACCCAGTATATAATGAAATGTAAAGCTGAGAATGAAACACTTAAATTAAATTGTGTGTTTAGCCTTACCAGATAACTCAGAAAAAAATAAATCACTTTAGGGCATAAATTATATGAATTGCAAATAACAAAGTATGGGGGAAGAAGTGTAATGTGATAGCAAACTCATATGAATGGTGCATCAGGACTCTGCTTCCAACAGGGTCATAGATTCTATATATTAGTTTTATAATTTTTAAGATTTCAGAGAGTGTATAAATAGTTACAGAAAAAAATGGATTTCTGTTGAAAAGTTGTATTTGTATGCTAATTTATAATTAAATATATATTATTATAATTAATAATCATAATTATTTTGCTGGGACAACCATAAGGCAAAAGGAAAACTGCCTTTAGAAAAGGCATTTTCTTTGCTATTTTCTTTGCACAGGGACTACTTTATACCTGTCTAAAGAGTTCTGATATCTGTTTTTACTTTCATACATTCCTCATGCTAGCACACCTTCCCTGTATTAATAAGGCTTTTCAGTTAAGTTCCTTCCTGCTAATGATGTCTAAAAACTGACGGCCAAGTAATGAGCAGATCAATAGCTTTCATTAAAGTCTCTTTGTAGAGCCTCTTCTAATTTTATCTCCTATGATGTGACCTCCAATTTGCATAAGAGAGACTACTTACGCTTACAGACAGGATTGATTGACTTGACCTAACAAAGGTGGGGGAGCAACTGCCTAATTTAAAGCATATCTAAAAGATGGTAAAATGATTAAGAACTGTGCTATAAATACTCTTATAATCCTTACTTCTGATAGCTTTAAAAATTAACCCCCTGAATATACTATGTTTCTTTTATGTCAGAGTTAAATACCAATAAAATGATTCTTGGTCAAGGGGCAGTGAAGAAGGCAGCAGGCACCTTGGGTACTGGAGACAGAAGAAGAAATGCTTTACCCTACAACATTTGGTTATCTAGTGTTAAAAGTTTTACATTCTGGTTTGTAAAACCAGTACTAGCTCATTTCTATTAAATTTCCACAGTTAATTATTTTAGTGTGACAGTTGGTCTAAAAGATTTCTCCACCCCATTCACTCTCAGTTGCTTCCTTATTTCTATATCATCCTACTATTATTTTCTTTGCTGGCCAGAGACAGATTTCCTCTTTTTTCTTGGAGCCTTTCTTTCCAGATAATTCTCTGACACATATCTATCTTTATGGAACATGCCTGTTTTCTAACCTTGTTATTCATACAGTCAAGAAATCTTACAGGTAAATGTTTGAAGTGATGGATGTTCCAGTTACCCTGATTTGATCATCATGAGAATATCACATGAACCCTAAAAATATGTATAACTATCTCAATTGTTTCTATTCAATTTCTCTTTCTTAATTGTTCCTATTACCATTACTGACCAAGTGTGCAAAATTTAGAGAGACTACATCAATGGGCAGTGCAGCATTAAATTGACATTTAAAGCAGTAATACCTAATGTATACTGGTTGCTTACTCTATGACTGGTGTTGGGTCCAATGTTTCACATAGCCATCTGATTTAATTTTCAAAATTCCCTTACTTTAACAACACCCAGTTTGCACCAGCTTACAAATGAGGAGGCTCCAGCTGAAGGATAGCTTTATCAGTCAGGTTTTAGTCCAGGAAAAAAACTATTCCAGGCAATTTATGCAGAAGTGGATTTAACACACAGACTAAGGTACTTCCAAAAATCACTGAAGAGTGGAAGGAGTGGACTCTAGGCAGGGAGTCCAGGAACAACACCCAAAGAACATAACAGGCAGGCCTGATCTCCCATGAAAAAGGTGGAGGATCAGGAGGTCCCTGCTGAGTTACTCAATCTGAGAACACACGGCTGCGGCTGCACAGTTTGGAAGTGGAATACAAGATCAGGGAGTTCTTGAAAACATCACAATTCCCTCTTGATATTTACAAAGCTAGACACTAATGCACTGCTGCAGAAAAAAGCCCTCATTTCCATGGTACTTTTAGCCAGAAAAAAAGCTAAGTGCAATAAGAATATAGTCTACATAATCTCCCCTCCACTTTTCAAGCACTTGACTAAGTGCACCTAATTGGTGAACCTAATTTGCCTCCAGAATGCTGGCTGCAAGAACATCTGGGAAATGTATTATAGTTCTCAGCCTTACAAACTGTATGGTAAAGAAAGGCATACTAGAAGGTGGGCATACATGTTGAGTACCAAGCAAATAAGTTACATTCAACATAGAGAATGAGTAATTGTGACATCACATAGAGCTAGTAATCAGTGAAGTTGAGAGTGCGACTCAGGTTGACTGCCTGCAAAACTGGCCCTCAACCACTGTGTTGCACTGCCTCCGCAACAAAGATCTTCCACATTTCCAAGTGCAGCTTTCTAAGACACTTAAATCTGTATTTAACAGGAAAAATCCTCTTAATAAGAAAGGATTAGAAATGGAAAAACAGTATACATTATTTTTCCATTCTTCCAAATTATTAGCCTATTATAATAATTAATCACGTTATAGTTTTTTGCTGTGGATAAAAATATGGGACTGCTAACACTTCATATAAGTTACATCAAACCAGAGAACATGGCTCCTTTGAAATACTGTGTTTTCAAATCTCATCATGCTGAGATCTGGAGGGAAGCTGATTCTTTTGATACATTTGCTATGATTTTACAGCCTTTGCAATGTATAATTTAAGCACCTAAATATTTATTTCAGAAACATCTTCAAGTTTCTTGAAGAAAAAGAGATTTCTAGATATCTTTAAAGTTCAAGAGTAGTCACCCACCATTGTCAAAATGTATCTGACTTTGGTATTCGTGATATCCAGAGACTTGCTGGGTTGACAGCATTCCTCTGCCAATGGACGCGTAGGGGAACACAAAGATGACGATAGAAGGCCTCTCCTCTGTGCTGCAAATTGGAAGTGGAGTGTCAGGTGCTGTTGATGTTATCCCACCTACCTTATGTTCTTTAACATATTTATATACGTTAACTACCTTTAAGATTCACAGAGCAATTTTCTGTGGCTGGGTGCTTTCCTTCAGCCTTTAAAAAAAAAATGTTGTTATTATTATTGTTAGCAGTTTCAGTGTTTTCCCTTCCATTGATGTGTCTGATAAAGAGTCCATAACTGCACTCAGAACATTCATGGGAACATGGCATGTTACTGGTAGTCAGCATATCTAATTTCTCTGCCCTTGACTTAATGTGTGAACTTGACTAAGTCACTCCACTTGTCCCTATCTCATTCATTCTCAACAAATATGACATTTAATATTTGAATATAATTATTATTCAAAAGAATTTCGGGGCTCCTGTTTCACACATCTGCCCAATTCTACGTTTTATTAAAATAATAAAATGGATTAGTACTTCTTCATGCCTCTTTATCTTAAGAATAAGAATGGAGTGCTAATGAAGCATTTGGCATATTTATTAATTGTTTTTTTCTTTCTGGGGTTTGTACTCGCCAAATTTTTTAATACTCTCTGTTGCAAGGAGCCTACTTCTCTCACTAAGATGTGGAGTTTTCATTTTTCTAAGAAACGAGAAGTTATGTGAGTGGCAGAAGCTAGTCAATCTGCTTGAAGGAAATGCATTGCACATGTATATATAAAAATTGTACTGTTTAAAGGAAAAAATATTAAATTTCCATTTCTAGATGCTATTTTTGTTTTTGATTTCCACAACTGAAGTGGCAGGATAATTAATGAGCTGCCAGAGAGTATGTAAACATGCCCTTTTGACAAATAGTCTTGTAAAATAGGGACAAGTATTCAATAACGATCTTTACGTTTCTATTCTGTGTAAGAAAAATATACAGTGTGCTGGAGCCCCATGGCCTCTTTTACTCTTTGGCACACATTTTCTGAAGCAATATAAGCAAAATCTTTGTATTTATCTTACACACAAGAGACCAGTATCTTTCTTTCGGCTTGGGTGGCTCACAATTTTTGTTCTTTAAATGGGTGGATATCCAAGGAAAAAATGACAAAGTGAAGTAACTAACAGTACAGAACTTCCCTCCTAAGACTTACTTGGCAATTATATGTTAATTTTTTTAAAGTAGAACTTAGGTACATCAAAATTTTGAAGAGTTTATTTGAGCAAATGGCCTCTCATGAATTGGAAAGCACCAGACTACTAGCAGTTCAGGGCTCCATGAAGAGGCACAAGTGGAAAACTTTTGTAAGGTATTCCCAGAAGCAAGACAGAGAAAATAATTGATGGTTCAAGTGGAGAGTCCATAGTTAGAGGTAACTTGATGGTTTCTGACTGGCAAAGTTTCTAGTTAGAAGTTAGTTGGTAGTTTCTGATTGGTTAATATTCTGTTTTTCTAAGGTTATGATAATTCAATTTGCTTAGGCAGGAAAAGGCACTCAGCTTAGCGGCCTCACAATTAATTGTTCTTTTTACAACTTAGCTTTGTCTAAATTTATCAGTTAAATTGGAGTACTTTCAAAGTTATTTTCAATGGAAACAAACTTCTGGAATCCCCAAATTTGGAGGATCACCAGGGATTTCTTTTTGTTTGTTTATTTCATCTCATGTGGGACAGAGCCAACTTATCTGTTTCTCTTTTATGTCAGTTGTAGCATTCTGCCTTGTTTTTGTGGCCACTGGGAAGGATGTGGTTCTGACAAAGATAATCACCTTTTTGGTTCATGGAGCTAATTGGGGTGATTTGCTGGCAAGACAGGTTTTCTTTCTCCTTTGCGTCTCCTTGTCTTTGTTCTTTCCTCCAGGAGCTGTTTCAGAGGATGATCTTTCCAGACAAAGGAGGACTATTTTCCTATGCCTAAAGGATTTTAGACTCATTGATGTATGAGACACTGTCTGTTAGTTAGCTTGTTATCTTCCTGTAGCATTAACCAGAGCATGTCACCTACTTTTACTTCGAAATTGCAGTAATCAATCACCTTTATCAAATACATTTTTTAAGTATGATATTTTTGTTGTATTAGGCTCTCAACCAAGCAACTGAAGAAAATATGATTTCCACTCCTTTCTAGTTTATTTCCAAAACAGGAATAACTGCAAAAAATAGGCCTTAATATTCTTCACGATATTTTCAGGCTATTTCATATTTTTACATTGTTTTATTTTTAATAGTATTTTGCCCAATCCTAATCATATTTGTTTGTGTCTCTTTTCCTCACGAGATTAAATGAGAGAGGGCCATATTTGCTCTCTCACGACTCCATCACCAACATTGTACTAGTTGATTTTTTTGTATATTATATCACTTAAACATCAAGAATATCCTGTGACTAGGAGATATTGTCTTCTGTTTTACACATAGGAAACAGTCTCAGGATGTTAGGTACAACTAGCGAGTGACAAGTGAATAATTGTTACCTAAGGATCTGTGATTCTCAAACAAATGTACATTCTATACCATCTTGCTGCTTTTGAAGTTCTACAGGGATAGAAAATCATATCCTGTATAATATACAAGACTCTAGCTCACCTGTAAAATTCTGATTCAACTTTGTGTATTATAACTGCCAAAACATATTATTATCAAACATCAATAGGAATGACTTCCCTAATTCTATCAGATATGATCCAGGCATGCTAAAATGCACAGATAAATGGTATTATATAAATATGAAGAATTATTTTTGATCTAATATGGTAACGAGTGGTAAAAAACTGTGATAAGTCATAACATGGCTTTTGATATTTTTAGTTTTATTGCTATGTTGTAATCATTCTACCTAGTTAGTTTCTTAATTAACTATATGTTTTCGACAATGATGCCACCTGATTTCATCCATGCTAGAGAACATTTGCTACTTGTTTTATTATTTAAATATATTCAATCTTATTATCACTGTAATAGTTAACACATTAACATTAATATCATTCATTGAGTATTTAAAATACATCATTTAATTGGTAAGACCCTCCAATGCAACATCTTAATACCTTTAACAACCTTATATGGTATACATAATATTATTATTTTCATTTTTTAGTGAAGAAGTGTGAGGTTTATAGAATGTGAGTAATCATCCTATCAAGGCTCAGCTCAGATGTTAGTTACCCAAAGGGATTCCTTAATCACCATATATTAAGTAGAATTCCTGGTTTCCCATATTTCCCTATACCACTTCACATTTTGCTCCTTTACAGAGTTATTTTTTAAATGTATAACTAACCACTGTGTGAAATTATATACAGTTGACGCTTAAACAACATGGGCTTGAACTGCTTGTGTTCACTCACATACAGATTTTTTTCAACCAAATTTCGAATGAAAATAGATAACTCGTGAGATATGGAATTTCCTATTTGGAGGGCTGACTTTTCTTATTTACGTGGTTCTGCAAGGCTGATTATGGAACTTGAGTGTCCACAGATTTTGGTATATGCCAGGGTGCTGGAATCAATTCTCGGGGATGTCTGTATATTTATATGATTACTTAAAAAATTATTCTCTGTCTTATAACTACAAACTAAGATGCATAATGCAGTGTGCAATTTTTCTTACCACTTATCTCTAGGCTCTGAAACACTGAGCAGCACAGAGTTGACACTAAATCATTGTTTTTGGATGAACAATTTGATGTGGAAACAACGTTTGGAGCTGAGAAGAGAACCCAGGTCTTTTAAGTTCTGGTAAAAAGAAAACTGAGTTTGTGCATTTTTAAAATTTGAGATTTGAAATACTGAGAATTTCTTTTGTTTTATCTATATCTTCATAGCTTCTTTTAAATTATGTTGGGTTAAGAAGATTGAAAGAGGAAATTTTTAATCTGCCAACTGTAAGGAATGCATTCAGATTGATGCTCCCAAATGCATTTGATTTATTTGTGAGAGCAAAAATCTTCATCAGGCAATAAGATATTATACTCTCCAAAATATATTTGTTTTAAAATTGCCTAAAGTTTCACTCTCTTTTCTTTGATTAGTTGAGAGTAGTTAAGCCTTACTTAAACTATCTCTTTGTTAAGGCTCACCCTCTTTGAGTCTGAAAATTGACCTTTGATGAAACCTCTTTTGGCTCATTTTGGTACAAATTAGAACAACTTAAGGAATGAGGGCTCAGGAACTGAATTTGAATTAGGATGACTTTAAAAAGTACCAGTCAATTAGCCAAGAAGGCAGCAGAGGTGAAATCATTTCATTTGTGATAATGCCCGATGGGGATCCTAATGGCTCTATCTGATTAGCTTGTTTTTTTTACTTCTCTGTCAACCTATACCCAGATGGCAGAGACAGGGTATTGAGTTGCATCAAGAATTTGTGAAACTCTTCTGCAAGGAGCTTCAGATTAGTGAAGTATATTAGCAATTGATGCCAAAGGAAGACAATGGGCTTTAGTAAACTCTCCGGTTTGAAAACACTGTATTTGCAAAGTGTCTGCCATATGTACTGCTTTGGCTTTAATGGTCTTTATTTTATTTTACTTTATTTTAAATTAATTAATTAAGTTGTTTGTTTTTTAGACAAAGACTGGGTCTTGCTATGTTGCCCAGGCTGGATCTCCAACTCCTGTGCTCAAGTAATCCTCCCACTTCAGTTTTTCAAATAGCCCTTCTTTTATTTTAAAACTCTTGTTGGGTAGAAACATGAATCAATGCAAGATTTCTAAGTAAGTAAATTTTATTATGTAATGTTTAAGTTCTCACATAGGTGCATGACTTTTCCTAAATAGATAGAGAATACCACATGTACTGCCAAGCTTAGCATTCAGCTCTCTCATCAGCAATAACAAAGCACATATACTCAGAATTACAGTTTTACAAAGAATGTGATGAGTTGTATTAAATTAATTTTAGCCTAAACCTGCCTCCTTACATATTCTAAGTTTGGCCTTAAAATTTCTCCATACAGAATGAACCATAACCTAACTGGGCATGTAAATAGACTGTAACCTACTCTTGTGCCAGTCATCAAGTCTGGCCAGTCAAAGGCAGTCAGCTGTTCAAATCATGTTCAGACAAGGTAAAGACACTGGCCTGTAACCAGTCTGGCTATTTCTATACCTCATTTCATTTTTTATATCTCACTTTCCTTTTTCTATCTTTAAATGTTCTTCTACCATGTGGAACCTTACTGGAATCATGTGGAACCATATGGAACCACGCTGGAACCTTACTGGACCTATTCTGATTTGGGTCTTTCAGGATTTGCCAATCATTCTTGGCTCAGTTAAACTTTGTTAAGTTTAGTTTGTCTAAGGTTTTCCTTTCAATAGTTGGGTGCCTGATCTGGGGGTTGCCTTAAGCCTGCATGATCTCAGAGTTGAGTTGATACTGGCAGGGAGGGATAAGATCAATATTTCTCCAAGAGTGCCATGGGGCAGCATTATTCTGATTCTGAACCAGATTTTTTATTAAAAGTAGTCAAGTTAGGGAATCAAATTAAAAGGACAAGGTTATAAGTAACAAGCAAACATTTCACAAAATCTAAATCTGTATCCAGAAACAAGTGGGGTGGGTGTGGACAACCCCCTGAGTGCATGCACAGTGCTTGGTGGAGTTGCCATGTAAACAACAGTGATGTCCACTTTCTGTCATGAGGGTAACAATTAGGGCAAGTTGGAGGAGAAGAATAGGACCAAGCATATTGATGGATTGCTTACTCTGAAAATGAAGGTTCCAGAAAGTTAAAAGACCTTTATACAGCTCAAAGCAGTTCATGAAAACTGTGCTTGTTCTCAAATATGAACTATCAGCAGCACTGCCTAGTTTTCAAGTCCATTTGTTCCAGCTACTATAGATGAGTTTTGTAGTTAGTAACACTCCTAAATCAGTCTTTTAGCCTATTCCCTTTCTGAGGACTACAACGGGGAATCATTACTTTCCCATTATTAACAAATTCATGCAGTTGTTTATAAAACCTTTCTATGTACTTTCATATAGCATCTCTTATTTGATACTTGCAATAGTTGTGCAGTGTGTGTGTGTGTGTGCGCGCGCGCATGTATTAATGTCCTTTCTCTGAGGTTGAAGAAACAAAAACACAGAGAGGTTAATTGACAAGGTCAAGGCCACACAGTTTGGAAGCAGCAGAACTGCGGCTTAAATCTGAGGTTTCTAAATCTAAACTCTGGGTCTTCTGGGAACTTTATTCTACTCTAGGGTCAAAGACAGTACCTGGGATCCTGTATTACTAATGGAAGGAAAATTGCATGAGGGTACTCTGGCTGACAGATTGATGGATTGATTGATTAATTTATTCATATATGGTCTACTCCATGCTAAGCACTGTTCTAGTTACAGAGAATTTTAAGAACAACAATGTGCTCTTGTCTTTAAAAAGCTTATCATGTTTTGTTCAGTAGTATAAAAATGCTTGCTATATTATGAAAATAAACAGAAGTCTGAAGTGATTGGTGGTAGAGTATAAGACAGCAGCACAATATACAAGCAGAATGCAGACTTGGAGTTAGACCACCAATGTTCAAATCTCACATCTATAACTTACAAGTTGTGTGACTTTAGCATGGTGATCAATCTCCCTGTGCCTCAATTTCCTCATTTGTAAAATGGATTTGATCTTACTGTATAGGGCAAGTTAGAAGATTAAATAGGTTAATATTTGTAAAGTGTTTGATACATAAAAAGCAGTAAAGTTTTTTTAATAAATAAAAATAGAGATCAGGAAAGGCCAAGTCACACAGCTAATGATGGTGGAACAGCAATAGGAAATTAGTCTGTATAAGTGTAGAACCACGGATCTAATGACTAAGCTTTAATATAAAAATTCTCGTCTCGTGTGGTGAAATCCATGCTGAAGTTTGATTTGATTATTTGTTGGGCAGTGGGATTAAGCTGATCTTGTAAATGTTTGGTAGATACTATGGCAGACGGATTGAGGGGAGGAAGAACTGAAGAGTAATAAGTTATACAATTATCCAGGTGAAGCATAAAGAAGGTTTGAACTCAGGCTAGATAGAACAAAGCAAATAATGAATAAAACAACTGAGGGTGCAATTTGTTGACATTCTTTATCATTGGATTCAGCCTATGTGAAGGACCCCAAATGCCTTTCTGGCTTTAATAGCCTCACTGCAAGATAAACATAAGAAACTGTTATTTAAGTCCATGCTGTAGAGAAGGTAGTTCAGGCCCTGACAGACTAATTTCAAGCACACAGGGTCATACAGATGGTCAGTGGTTCTCAGTCCTTTCATTTAATCCCTAGAATGCCCTGTCTCTTCACACTTTATTCTAATCTAAATGATCTGCTATTACTGACTGCAAGAGAATGGACATTTACAAAGCTAATCAATATCAGTTTAATATATCAGCTTCTATCCACTTTTCTTAATGGCATGGCATTAACCCGAAGAGCCTCTTCAAATCGGCAAGGTTCAGATTCTCTCATCTATATGCCTGGTATTAATCCATCCTTTCTGTTTCATTTATTCTGCCTTCCCTGTCCCTCTGATCATCCTCTTTTCTCTCCCTCTTCTTTCAGTGAGATACAGACTATATAAAGTACCCTGACCTTAATAATCATAATAGTATCAACCAAAGCAGCTCCCATTTATTGAACATTTGCTAAGTGCCTGGCACAATTTTTAACACCCTGAATTTAATAACTTATTTAATCCTCACATCATCCCTATAACGAAAGTGTAATTTTTATTCCCATTATACAGGTGAGGAGTCAAACCTACTTACCTCCTAGCATTATCAGAATCAAATGAAGTAATAAATACACTAGCAAACTGCAATATATAACACAAATTTGAGCTGTGATTAATTCATGTTTCTGATTTCATTATCCAACAAAGTGAAATCTGACAACTCTACTTAACCTGGACCCTTAAAACCCACGAACAATAATTGGAATGGAGAGCAGATGCTTGCTATTTAATAACGCTTGTTCTAACAAATAACAAAAGCTCTATAGTTCCTGTTTACTTCATTGAAAATGAATTTCTGTTCACTTTGGATCAGGTCAGGCATAATTAGGATTAAGGATTAACTGGACTTGAAAAGTGATGAAACATAAGTGTCATCTATCTGGCTAATATATCTGAATTAAAAAGATTAACCTGAATGACTGAAATGCACTGACCTTGTGTATTTAATTTCTGTTGTTTACTCAAAATATTGAAGGATGGACTTAGTAAGAAATGGACTCTCCACAGGAGGCTAATTTTGTCATCCCACCAGACCTTACTACAGCTATTAAGACTAAGAAATTGAGTCTGTGCCAGGCACAGAGCAGGGTAATAGGCCACAATGCTGTAGAAATATGACTTCTCTTAAAATCCGAAAACATTTCACCTTCACACACCCCCTATCTCATTTCACATTTATCACTGCCATCATAAATATGATCTCTACAGTATCCATTTCCCTTCCCTTGTGTCTAGTAGAAATGTTTTGTGAAAATGGCTCTCTCAGAATCACCAAAGAACTCCTCGTGGTCAGATGCAGTGGTCTCGCCTCTGTCTTTACCCTTTCAACCATTTCTTAACACCTTCCATTAAATTGGTTTCACTTTTCCTCTCTCCTAAAATTTTGTTTCTTCAAAATATTCAGTTTAAATTATTCATCTCAGCCTTTTCCTCTAAAAGTTTCTGTCTTCACCAGGCCTCTCTAGAGACATTTTCCTCTGAGTTTTGGCCTCAACTATTTTGTATTTTCTCTCCCCTCTCCTTTCTTCCCCTTTCTTCACACCTCTCTCCTTCTCTTTCTCTCTGTTCCTCTCTCCCTCCCCTCTCTGTCTCTACTCTCTTACTCTTTCTCATGGGCTCAAATGCTATATCTGTCTTTCTAAATATTCCAAGATCTCCCAAAATGATGGATGCCTTCCTGTCTGGGCTAAACTATACTTTGATTTCTCTGGTTGCAGTTAGATAGATATTTTGGAACATCAATAGACAAACTCTAGTGAAGGGATTTCACTTTCCTTTAACTCCCAATTAAGTAAATGCTAAGCAATACTGCATTCAGATCTTTGTCAATGATGGGATTTTTCAATGTTCTAAGAAATAAGGGCTTGTTTAGGGAAAAGAGTGGACACGGAAGGATCTTTGGTAGCAGCCTAAGGACAAGCTTCTATGGGCAACACTTTCATCAAGGGAAAAGAGATCATTCTGGTTCTTTTCATCATCCTCCTTATGTAGAAATTAAGAAATATCCAAGCATAATTTTGTTTTGCTTTATTCAATATTCAAAGGAACTTATTTTCCTACAAGTTATTTATTTAGGAATATACATTAAAAGATTAAGCAAAAGTTAAAAGCCTTTAAGTAGGAGATATGCAGGTGTTGTATATTCTCTATGTAGAGAAGCAGCCTACCTTTGTGGAAAGGTTAATCCTGTATTACCAATCTCTTGCTTAAGAACAATAGAAAATACCATTTGTTAATTCCATTTGATTTCCACGGAAAGGAAAAATTGCCACAAGGTTGTGTGAGGAAGAGGATTTTCCTGAGGACTGCCCTTTACCAATATGATATTTGAGCTCTAAATACAATATTTCCACTCTGTTAGGTAATACCAAAGAGATGGTAGGTAGATTTTGTAAGGGAAAAAATTAATTTATTTTCCTCACCCATTGCAAGGTTCATGGTTGTGTCCTGTATAACAAAAGATTAACAAAAGAAGAGCGTACAAATATTTTAATGTAAATTTTACATGACCATGACACAGGTCCTTTAGAAATGAAGACCCCAAAAAACAGGGAAACATGTATTCTTATTCTTAGATTTATTCTTAAATTTGATGAAGAGTAGACTGTGGTACAGAGGTATGATTGAGCAAAGGGGGTCTGATCTATTGGTAATAAACTGAGGGAAATTTAGTAAGGTCTGTTTGTTCTTCTTGATGTGTCTGTATCTTGGAGGACAAGAATGCTCCTTAGTGCCAACTGTAGGGAGGGTACCTCTGGAGTGAAGATTTTATGATCTACTTCAGGGGAGAAAAGCGAGGGGGAAGAGAGAGCAGATTTATGCTTCTGCCATTTTCTCACTTGCCAAGGTGCCATATTTTGGGGCAGCGTGCCCTGACCCTCATCAGCTTCTTAAATGTATATAAAACATACAAAATTAATTTACTAACTTACTAACTTACTTAGACTCAAAATCTCCTCGATATCTGTGATGGTTAATTTTATGAGTCAAGTTGACTGGTCTACAGGATGGCCAGATAGATGGTAAAACATTGTGTGTGTGTGAGTGTGTTTTCTAAACAGATGAGCATTTGAATCAGTAGACTGAGGAGAGAAGATCATCCTCGCCAATGTGGGTGGGCCTCATCCAATCCATTGAGGGCTTGAATGAACAAAGAGGTAGAAGAAGGGTAAATTCACTCGAAGCTTAATCTGGGCCATCCATCTTCTCCTGCCCTTGGACATGAGTCCTGCTGGTTGTTGGACCTTTGGAATTGAACTGGATTTTATATCTTTGGTTACCATGGTTCTCAGACCTTTGGGGTTAGACTGAAGCTATGCCATCAGCTTTTCTGGGTCTCTGGCTTGGAGACAGCAGATCTTAGAACTTCTCAGCCTCCATAATCATGTAAGCCAAATTCTCAATAGTAAAATAAAATAATAATAATAAATCTCCCTCTCTACATATCTATCCATATGTCCTGTTGACTCTGTTTCTCTGGATATGACTGTATTTCCAGTGTAAAATTACATAGTAAAAATCAATTTAATGCCTCAAACTTTAAACCTTGGGGTCAATTTTGTCTCACTTTTGTACTTTATTCTGCATAAGCAATCAGTCCCCAGATTTTGTTGCCATGTAATATCTATTGAACATTGAGTACATGGTGGTTAAAAAGACGTCCCCCTCTACCATTCCCATTGCCACTGCATTGGTCACTTCTCCCATGAACTACTGCTTTAGTTACCTCATTGACCTCCTGGCATTTAGCTTCTCAATTTTGTAAGTTTATCTTTTCTCTCTTTCCTTTCTATATCTCCAGGCTAGCTCTTCCTGTGGCTTTCTTTGAATGGTTTACTTAACGTTTCTATCTTCTAAATCTTAGCACACTTCGTTCTTTCTTCTTCATAACTCTTGCTCATATTTTATGCCTTAATATAAAGATCATTTTCTTATGTTATTTGTCCTTCACTAACCACTTTTCCCTGAAAAAATAAGAATAAAATAAACCTGAAAATTCACATAAACTAGGTTAGAAAATCTTTCTGAATTGCTCCAAAGAATGTTCTTTTTCACCTCTTTAGTACTCATCTCATACAGCATCATCATTGCTCACTGACATGTGTGTATGCCACAGTAGCCAGGGAGGTGTATGAGGACAAAGATAATTTCTTTCTTGCTTTTGTAGCACGGTGCTTAGCACAGAACAGTGCTCAACAAATATTTGTTGAATAAACTGATGAGTGTTACTCTCTTACTCATTTGTTATTTCACATTTTTATTTATTCACTAGGCAAACAATTATTGTTTACTATTGTTTAACACACTGTGATAGATGCTAGGTGCTAAAAGTCACAGGCTTGCCTTTTCCTAGTGAATTAACTTCAAGCTTCACTTAAAAAGCCAAGGCTTTCCACAATTTAATTCCTACTTGATTTTTTGATTTTCTTCCATAAGTAACTGTCCATAAACCTTGTCATATAACTCATCATTCAAACTCTTCAGACTACTCACTACCCAAATGCAACATGAATATGCATACCCTTGCGACTTTGATCTTTCTTCTTGTTCGATGTTAAATACACACCAATAAATTAATTTTTATATTAATTTAATAATCACTTATTGTTAGATATGTGCTAGTTACTTGGTTAACTGCTGTGATTATGTAGGTTTGTACATCATAATATGTCTTCTTTTGGAGTTTGTCTTCATAATTTTGAGCTTTTATCCATATATCAGGGTTCTCAGCTCACCTTCTCCATAAAGCCTTTCCTGATAACCCAGTCATGATCAACTCTCCCATTTCTTCTCCTCTCTCATATTATAATATTTCCAATATTAAATTTAGAATACTTCTTATATGCAATGTAAGAAATATGCTTACCACTTATTTTATTCTGCTTGGTATTTATAGTGTGTGTGTATATATATATGTGTATATATATACTTTTTCCTATACCTCTCAAAAGACAAGAAACCTGCTTTCTTTACTTCCTGATATCACAGTACCAGGTAAAATAAAGGCTAAATAAATATGATCTGTGCAGATAAATTACTCAAAGTAAGAATTGCTTGCCAAAGAGAAAGTTTGGCTGAGAGTTTTCTTTGGAATGCATTAAAGCAAACAGTTTACTATAACCTCCTAGTCTGTTACAGTGTACAGTGGACTTAAGGTTTGGGTCCCTTCAACATTTATTTGTTAATAACCTAAACCCCATGGAGATGGTATTAGAAGATGTGGCCTTGGAACTGTGATTAGGTCATGTGAATGGAGCTTTCATGAATGGTATTAATGCCTGTATAAAAAAGTCTCAGAGCTAATCATTTCATGTGAGGTTTCAATGAGAAGATGACCATCCATGAGGAAATAGGCATTTTCCAGGCACTAAAATTACCTTCATCTTGCACTTCTCAGCCTCCAGAACTATGAGAAACAAATATCTGCTGTTTATAAGTCACCCAGTTTATAACATTTTATTATTAATAGTAGCCCTAATTGATTAGGATAGAAAAGTGGTACAGAGAAATGGAGGTACTGCTGTAACACATATCTAAAAATGTGAAAGAAGCTTTGGAAATACAGACAGAAAAGCCATGTTGATGAGTTCTCGGATGGAAATGAGGAACATATTATTGGGCCATGAAGGAAAGGCTGTGCCTCTTGGGGCAGAATGATGGTAAACAACTTGGCTGAATTGTGCTTGGTTCTAGTGTTTTGTGAAAGACAGAATTTGTGAGCAATAAAATTGGATATTTGGCTGGGGAATCTCTAAGCAAAGTGTTGAAGGTGTGGCTTGGCTTCTCTTGAGTGCTTACAGTTGTGACAGCAGAATCAAAATGGAGTCACTCGTGTTAAAAACTCTGACAAATGAAGCCAAAAAAAGCAATAAAAGGAGGGTTTTCAGACATGAATACCTGATAACAAGAACTATCATAAAAGACTCAAAAACTCCAACCTTTCACAACATCCATCTTAACTTTACACAAAATAAAATTTTGGAGAGTGCATCTGTCCAGCAAATACTTGTCCAACCTCAAACCAGCATCATCTTTGTTATTGATTCTTGTAGCCAAAGGTAAGTATCTCAAAACAATTAGGCAATCCTCCTAGTTTTTCCTTTAAAAAACCATTGTCTTCTCTTATCTTCCTAAATATGCATAGTTCACTATGGCATGTACATTCCCATTGCAATGTCCATTCCCAAAATAAATATCATTTTCTTTTAGAGGTCCCCTTTCTGTTTTTGTATCTGTTATCAGATTGAATTTTGCTGAATTGTGATCATGTTCCAGTTTTTGTTTTTTTTTTTAATATCAAACTTGTGAGAGATACAATTGGATATTTGTCTGGGGAAATTTCTCAGAAAAGTGTTCAAGGGATGGCTTGGCTTCTTCTAAGTTCTTATAGTAAAATTAGAGAAGAGAGAAATGACTTAAAGATGGATTGTTAATCAAAAGGAAAGCAGAACTTAAAAATCTGGAAAACGCTCAGCCTAATTCTATTGAAAACAAATCAAAAAACCTGTTTAGGATAGAACAATGGTATGGCCAAGATACCATTTGATAAGAAAATTAGCGTGGAACAGCAATTTCAAAGAAGCCATGTGCTAGCAGGCTCTGAAATTGAGGCAATAATTAATAGCCCACCAACCAAAAAAAGTCCAGGACCAGATGGATTCACAGCTGAATTCTACCAGAGGTACAAGGAGGAGTTGGTACCATTCCTTCTGAAACTATTCCAATCAATAGAAAAAGAGGGAATCCTCCCTAACTCATTTTACGAGGCCAACATCATCCTGATACCAAAGCCTGACAGAGATACAACAAAAAAAGAGAATTTTAGACCAATATCCCTGATGAACATCGATGCAAAAATCCTCAATAAAATACTGGCAAACCAAATCCAGCAGCACATCAAAAAGCTTATCCACCATGATCAAGTGGGCTTCATCCCTGGGATGCAAGGCTAGTTCAACATACGCAAATCAATAAATGTAATCCAGCATATAAACAGAACCAAAGACAAAAACCACGTGATTATCTCAATAGATGCAGAAAAAACCTTTGACAAAATTCAACAGCTCCTCATGCTAAAAACTCTCAATAATTCGGTATTGATGGAACATATATCAAAATAGTAAGAGTTATTTATGACAAACCCACAGCCAATATCATACTGAATGGGCAAAAACTGGAAGCATTCCCTTTGAAAACTGGCACAAGACAGGGATGCCCTCTCTCACCACTCCTATTCAACATAGGGTTGGAAGTTCTGGCTAGGGCAATCAGGCAAGAGAAAGAAATCAAGGGGATTCAGTTAGGAAAAGAAGATGTCAAATTGTCCCTGTTTGCAGATGACATGATGGTATATTTAGAAAACCCCATCATCTCAGCCCAAAATCTCCTTAAGCTGATCAGCAACTTCAGCAAAGTCTCAGGATACAAAATCAATGTGCAAAAATCACAAGCATTCTTATACACCAGTAAGAGACAAACAGAGAGCCAAATCATGAATAAACTCCCATTCACAATAGCTTCAAAGAGAATAAAATACCTAGGAAACCAACTTACAAGGGATGTAAAGGACCTCTTCAAGGAGAACTACAAACCACTGCTCAGTGAAATAAAAGAGGACACAAACAAATGGAAGAACATACCATGCTCATGGATAGGAAGAATCAATATCATGAAAATGGCCATACTGCCCAAGGTAATTTATAGATTCAATGCCATCCCCATCAAGCTACCAATGAGTTTCTTCACAGAATTGGAAAAAAACTGCTTTAAAGTTCATATGGAACCAAAAAAGAGCCTGCATTGCCAAGACAATCCTAAGCCAAAAGAACAAAGCTGGAGGCATCACACTACCTGACTTCAAACTATACTACAAGGCTACAGTAACCAAAACAGCATGGTACTGGTACCAAAACAGAGATATAGACCAATGGAACAGAACAGAGCCCTCAGAAATAATACCACACATCTACAGCCATCTGATCTTAGACAAACCTGAGAAAAACAAGAAATGGGGAAAGGATTCCCTATTTAATAAATGGTGCTGGGAAAATTGGCTAGCCATAAGTAAAAAGCTGAAACTGGATCTTTTCCTTACTCCTTATATGAAAATTAATTCAAGATGAATTAGAGACTTAAATGTGAGACCTAAAACTATAAAAACCCTAGAAGAAAACCTAGGTAATACCATTCAGGACATAGGCATGGGCAAGGACTTCATGTCTAAAACACCAAAAGCATCAGTAACAAAAGTCAAAATTGACAAACGGGATGTAATTAAACTAAAGAGCTTCTGCACAGCAAAAGAAACTACCACCAGAGTGAACAGGCAACCTACAGAAGGGGAGAAAATTTTTGCAATCTACTCATCTGACAAAGGGCTAATATACAGAACCTACAAAGAACTCAATCAAATTTACAAGAAAAAAACAAACAACCCCATCAAAAAGTGGGCAAAGGATATGAACAGACACTTCTCAAAAGAAGACATTCATACAGCCAACAGACACATGAAAAAAAGCTCATCGTCACTGGCCATCAGAGAAATGCAAATCAAAACCACAATGAGATACCATCTCACACCAGTTAGAATGGCAATCATTAAAAAAATTAGGAAACAACAGGTGCCGGAGAGGATGTGGAGAAATAGGAACACTTTTACACTGTTGGCGGGACTATAAACTAGTTCAACCATTGTGGAAAACAGTGTGGTGATTCCTCAAGGATCTAGAACTAGAAATACCATTTGACCCAGACATCCCATTACTGGGGATACACTCAAAGGATTATAAGTCATGCTGCTATAAAGACACATGCACACATATGTTTATTGTGGCACTATTCACAATAGCAAAGACTTGGAATCAACCCAAATGTCTATCAGTGACAGACTGGATTAAGAAAATGTGGCACATATACACCATGGAATACTATGCAGCCATAAAAAAGGATGAGTTCATGTCCTTTGTAGGGACATGGATGAAGCTGGAAACCATCATTGTGAGCAAACTGTCACAAGGACAGAAAACCAGACACCACATGGTCTCACTCACAGGTGGCAATTGAACAATGAGAACACTTGGACACAGGAAGGGGAACATCACACACCGGGTCCTATTGTGGGGAGGGTGGAGGGGGGAAGAATAGCATTAGGAGATATACCTAATGTAAATGACGAATTAATGGGTGCAGCACACCAACATGGCACATGTATACATATGTAACAAACCTGCACGTTGTGCACATGTACCCTAGAACTTAAAGTGCAATAATTAAAAAAAAAAAAAAAAAAAAAGATGATGAAAGAACAACCCTGAAGGCATTTCTAAGATCACTGAGGCTATTTCTCCAATCACAGGCCCAGAATACTAGGACCTGAGGGGCAAAATGATTTCAAGGTACTACTGTACCCACCCCTCCAGAAAGCATAGAGAATAACCCTTGGCAGCAACCCAGCACAGTGTTATCTGTGCTGGAGTACAGAGTGAACCAGCCATGGTGGCCTAGCTACATAGTCCTAGATTTTGAGGGATGAAATCATGAAAAGTCTTGGGCACACAACCAAGACACAGGCCCTGAGAGTGATGTCATTTCAGAGAATCCCTACCAGGGAAATACCTGGTGAAGCCACTAGTGTGAAACTTTAGCTGAGAGAGCTATGTCCTGGGCTATTCCCAGCAAAGCCTAGGGACTGGGCCACCTGGAGCCTTGGGTACCCAGCTCTTACCCCAGTGCGTATGGAAGGCAAAACATACAGTTAAAGAAAATCATTCTCCAGCTTTAATGTTTTTTGCCATGTTGAGTTTTGGACTTAGGGATCTGTTACCCCTTTCTCCTTTCCTATGTTTTTATTTTGTAATGGAAATGTCTATCCCATGCCTGTCCCACCATTGTATTTTGGAAGCATATAACACATTTGATTTCACAGCTGGAGAGCAATTTGCCTCATGACAAATTCTACCTGAAGTCTCACCCATATCTGATTTAGTTAATATTTAGAGTAGACTCTGGAGTTTAGAATTTTGATTTGATGACAGCAAAAGTTAAGACTTTGGAACTACTGGGATGGAATGATGTGTTTTACATATAAGAAGGACACGAATTTGAGGGGTGGGGTGGAATGGAATGAACTGAATATTTATGTCCTTCCAAAACTTACGCGTTAAACTTCTAACCCCAGGATGAAGATATTTCCTAATACCTTCCTAATACCAAAGGTGGGTCCTTTGGGAGGTGATTAGGTCATAAGGGTAAAACCCTTGTGAATGAAATGAGTGTCCTTATAAAAGAGATCCAGAGAGCTAGCTAGTTGCTTCTGCCATTTGAAGACACAGCAGAAAGTCAGCACTCTGCAACCTGGAAGAGAGCCCTCACCAGAACCTAGCCAGGCTAGCACCTTGATATCGGACTTTCAGCCTCCAGAACTGTGAGAAATAAATGTCTGTTGTTTATAAGCCACACAGCCTATGGTATTTTGTTATAATAGCCTGTGTGGACTAAGACACAGTATAAACTCTATTCTGTCTTGGTCAAATTTGTATTCTGAGCACACAGCACAGCCTGAACATACTAAGTACTCAATATATTTATTAAGCTCGTGAATGAATAAATAAACCAATTAATTGCTTTTCTGTTAACTAGCTATGTGACTAAAAATTCAACTCTTTGAGCTTTGGTTTCCTCATCTATAAAATAGTACACACAGTCTTAACTCACAAGTTCTTTGTGAAGCTTAAGCAAAAACAGCGGACCTCACTTGCTGAATAAATGCATTAATCATTGTTATCATTTGCTAATTTTAAAGTCATGTCTTTGAGGATCGTAACCACAACTAAGGTCAGCATGATTTGTGGGCTCATTAATGAGAAAATTTAAGCAAGCAGTCTATCAGTCTTCTACAATGTCTCTTCACTTTCTTTGCTCAAAATTACATAAAGATAGCTGAAAGTAGATTTTTTTTTTTTTATGTCCTCTGCTTCACTTTCTAGAACTCTGAGATGCAGATAATGTTGACAAGGGAGTGTCAATGTATTTATTTTATGAATATAGAATCTTAGCATTCATTTGGACCTCAATGATCATCTTATTATTTTTCCTCTTAATGAATGCAAAAACTTATTCTCTATGACTTGATGGTCACCAAGCCTCAGCATTAATACATTGAATACTGGGGATTCCTATATGATGTACTGTTTTTTATTGTTGTGAAATTCTGCCTTTCTTTAATTTTCCCATAACTTCCAAGAATTGCTCTTGTTCCCTCTTCTGGCACTGCACCAGAAAATTCTACTTATCCTTTGAACCATCTGAACTTTCATTATCTTAAGGTAGTTATTTACTTGGTCGTTAGATTTGTTTTTATTCAGCTAACCATTTCCAGGTCCTTTAACTAGTCTTATACCATATAGTTCCTGAATCTCCTGGCATTCTAATTGTCTTCTAACCAAATCAGATTAAATTGTGTTGTCTATGAAGTATTTTTTATATAATTTGTGGGGCCCGGTAGAAAATAAAAATGTGGATCTCCCTTTTAAAAAAATATACATATTTAAAGATAGCAACAGCTAAATATTAAACTAACTGCAAGGCCCTTTTAAGTGAGGCACCCTGTGCAACAGCAGAGATTGCATGGAGCTGGCCCTGACTCTATGGAGAAATGTAATTTACACAGCTTTCTATAGGACCTCAAAAAGGGTTAGAAACCCTGTTGTATGGTCACATTGCATACTATTTTCCTCTGACTATAGTGCCATAAATCTAATTAGTCTAGGACAATCCCATCACACTGTAATTATTAATAGACTCTCTTTGCAGTCTCAAAGTTTGCTCATTTGAATGATAAATTATATGAGTACCCTACCTCTGAAAGCAGGAACTCCTCTATGCTGTGAGTGTGAACAGTGCCCATATACCAACTGACAGCTTAACAAATATGAAGGGATACTGATCACAATGTGAGATCTTAGAAAAATTTGACACATTGCCAACTAACACAAAATCTCAATTTTCTTAAATTTCTGTGACATAATGTTCCATATTGACATCCACATCTGTGCACAAATATTTGTTTCCTTTCCTGTACTTTTAGTTTCATCCATATGGTGCCACTCTTGAGGGTTTACTGGTTTCCACCAGGTAGAATGATCAGTTCTCACCTTTTTGTGCTTCTCTATAACTTTGTTGTTCTTATCTATTTAATGATCATATAATTGAATTATAAATGTATTTTTATGAGCCGATTCCACAGTTGGTCTATCAGATCCTATTGGACAGGAAGGTTACTTATGATGTTAATCTATGTCATTGTGGATTGTTAACATATGTGTGGAATAAGTAAGTAAAATCTAAAACAGTAGGTGTAAGTTTCAGTTTGAATTTCTAAGGAGAAATTCTTCTTTTATAGTTCATAGATATATAAAATACATGTACATATATTATACACATATATAATATATGGGACTTCACAGATGTCATAAGTGTCATTAGAAATCAGTGGGAAATGGTGAGTTGTTAGTTAATTTGCACTGGGATAATTGTCTTATCTGCATATGTGAAAAAAAATCAGTATCCTATCTAAGACCATATACAAAAATAAATTCCAGATTGATGTATACAATACATGCATGTGTGTATTCATCAACATTACACACACATACACATACACACACACACAAATGGATAATTTAGATGTTTTGTACAACTCTTCTGCATGGTGGAGAAGATTGTACCACAGCAATATTGGACTCAGCATTGAATAGAACCAAAGAGTATACTCAGAATTATCATTCATAGAACAGAGACAGAGGAAAGAGCACATAAAAAATTAGCTGGGCGTGGTGGCACTTGCCTGTAGTCCCAGCTACTCGGGAGGCTGAGGCAGGAGAATCACTTGAACACAGGAGGTGGAGGTTATAGTAAGCCGAGATCACGCCACAGCACTCCAGCCTGGGTGACAGAGCTAGATTCTGTCTCAAAACAAATGAACAAACAAAACAAAACAAAAAAAAAACCCTAGGATTCACAAGACAAAGTTCAAAGGCAAGTCACTCTGAGGGGTTAGAAAGCAATTAACATAGTACTGCACGTGGTAGGAACTCAACAAATTATATTTCCCCTATTTGATTCCATTTGATGCTGTCATTTAATTCAAACAGGAAATCATTCTAGTATGTGCTGTGCACCAGTTCTGTGGAGAGGGCACTGCAGGAGGAGACGAGTCAACATGCTTCTAAAACTGACTTTCCCAATGCCTGCTTGTATGACCCCGGGCACTCATTTAGCTTCTTTGGGATTGAGTTTTCCTATCTATGAAATTAGATAATCAGATTATTTAACCCATTTATTGCCTTCAAACTTTAAGTTTCTCTGATTCTGTTAATTTAATGCTGTTACTGTAATATAGAAAACACTTCTAAAGTCTGCAGGATTTGAATACAGAGGGCTTTGAAAGTCAGGAGAAAGAGTTAATGATACCACAGAAGGCAAAATAGACTCATCCATATATGGGACTTGGTAAATGTCATAGGTGTCATTAGAAATCAGTAGGAAAAGGTAAGATGTTCATTAATTTGCACTGGGATAAGTGGCTTACCTGTATATGAAAAAAAAAATCAGTATCCTATCCCATACCATATACACAAGTAAGTTCCAGATTGACTGAAGCTAAAAACATGAAATCAAAACTTGAAAACTCTTAAAAGAAGGGGAACAACACACACTGGGGCCTACCTGAGGGCAGAGGATGGAAGGAGAGAGAGGATCAGGAAAGAACTAATGTATACCAGGCTTAATACTTGGGTGATGAAATAATCTGTACAACAAACTCCCATGATACACGTTTACCTATGTAACAAACCTGCACATCCTGCACATGTACTCCTGAACTTAAAATAAGAGAAAAAAAATACTCTTAAAAAAGAAAGACTATAATTATATCCTGATAAGGAAGGATTTCTTAAATGAAGCGGAGACAAAAACAACACACCAAATAAATAAAAGTGTTTCTAAATTGACCCCATAAACAAAGCTAAAATATATAACATACATTGGGAAAAGATATTTTCAAGGAATGTAGCAAGTTAAATTTAGTATTCAACACCTGTAAATATAGCCTACAAATCAGTAAGTAAGAGACAACCCATTAGAAAGCTGGAGAAAGGATACGAGCAGAAGGTAAAAACTGAAAGATATAAACACATGAAAGGATTTTCAGCCTCACATTTTCATACCTATCAGATTTGAAAAATTAAAAATTGGCTAACACCAAGTGGTATACATGTATACACCTATGGGTAATTTACAGGTTTTGCAAAACTCTTCTGCATTTTGGAGAAAATTGTACTACAGCAATATTGGGCTCAACTTTTATGAGAACCTGACTAAGTGTAGGAAGCAGAAAAGTGGTAACTTTTATATACTGCTGCTGAGAATGTAAATTGTAGATAGTATTATACTCAGAGGTGGAAAGTCCAGGTGGCCTTACTAGTCAATTGGGACAAAACTGTTTAGGATACTGAGTCATTTGGGAAAAAAGTTAAAATATGAAAGGAATTGCACAGATCAATTTTTTTTTAAATCAAAAGAGCTTCTAAGATGAGTCATAAAGGTGGTGAGAGGTTCCTGAAGACAAACTCTACCAGAGGAAACCCGTGGCAGTAAAAAGACATAGAAGGCAAACAGTTAAAAAAAAAAAAAAAAAAAATCTGTTATCTTTATGAACCCTTTGCCATTGTCCAGCCATCAATCTTTTTATTTCAAGCTTGTCCTGAATTTGCCTTCTAAAACATTCTACCACTAGCTATTTTGCATATTCCCTTGGCTTAATAGTTCCAGTAATAGCTTTTCCTCAGGGGCTCTGGTTTTATTACTAGGTATTTTCTTCCCTTGGCTGACTGCTATAATTCAGCAAGCATGGCTCTGCTCCAAATTCCCCCTCTCCTGGGATTCAGCTCTCCTGCCACAGCTTTGAACCTGGTCCACCAGTTCTTTGTACAGGACCCAAACTGTATGGTGCGTTTAGGGAAATAATAAGATTCCCAGGCTGGATGGAGTGGATTAGATCCATAAAAGGACATCATGTTGAAAGGTGTCATTGGGGTTATATGATGAGCGATTGATGGTTTTGTAAATACTTGTTTCACCACATGGAACAACCAGTTTGGCTGAATTTTGTTCCCCCCAACTGATTGCATCACTTTTGTGTTTCAAATTTAGCAGTTACTTCTGGCTGATTCCCCCACTCCCCATCATTTCTTTGCTTCTGTAAGAAAACAAGATTTCTTTCCGTCCTTCAGAATTTATCTTATTCTCTGTGACCCCTCTGCTTTTTAAAATAAATCACATAGCTACATTACTTGCTTTTGTTTCTGCTACCGAGAAGCTTTCTGTGTCACTGCTGACACCAAGAATTTTGTAGTCTGATGAATTGAAGCTGTGTGAAAATGTTTTGCTTTTATGACATGAACATGTATTCCTGGGTGTGTAAATGGAATTAGGCTTGCCAGGTTGAATCAGGGCTTGTTTTAAAATAGTGGAAGGAATAATCAGAATTGACAGGAGGAAACAGTCAGAAATTTGAAGTCTAGAGACATGGGTTTGAATCCTTGGCTCAGTGATTTGTGGGAACTCGGACAAGTTAATTAACCTTTTTGAACTTTAGTTTTATCACTTATAAAGTGAGAATATTGCTGCATTTTTTAAATTTTAAGATGATATCAAGTGGACATGTCAGCAATTTAATAGCATTTCACAAAACATAATAAATTATATCAAGTGCAATGCAGACATCAATTATAAAAAATTAGCCATAAATGTTTTATTAATAGTATCATCAAAACTTAATAATGCTTATTTTGCAAGGTGTTGTAATGAGAAAAGTTATTTCATAGCAGACATGTATGTAAGTATGCATGGCACATGGTAGGCATTCAAAAATGGTAGCTATTATCATTTAACTGAAACATTAGCTGATATGTTGCTATTGTTTAAAAGGTACATTTTAAAGAGAAAGCATGCATGAAAACATAAAAAGAAAAAAATAAAGCGTAATAAAAAATGGAACTGAACCCACAAACTCAACATTGTATCTAATGTCTTTCTCGAACTTCTGTACAACCCTGTGTGCTTATGGCCTCCCAGATATTTCCTGTTCTAAGTTTTTGGTGCTCTTGATCTCTGACTCACGTCTCATTTAACATGCCTGTTCTCTTCTCTCATCTCTGATTTTCTTTTAACTTTCCTGTCCATTCATTCAGGTTTTTGTGCATATGGCAGATTTTATTAAATGTTTAGAGCAACTGGGTTGTATTATCCTAGAATATTTAAAATAATGGACACGAGTCATTTTTGTTTATCTGATCTACTTGCTGCCTGGTCACCAGAAGTTTTCCCTTCACCATGCTCCTCCTCAGACTCTGGTTCCCATCATGTTGCTGACCTGGTCTTTCACCAGCACCCTCTTCATTTTCTACTTTCTCCATTACTAAACACGTGTAATTTCTTATGCAGAATACACATTTTTTCTCTGTGCATATTTAATTGTATCCTTTTAACTCATGTACTTGGAGTTCCACCTTCTACATGTAAAGAGGTAACAACCAATGTATTTTCTTCTTACACACAAGTCTGATGCTAGTTATCCATGTATTTCCCAGATAGCTAGAGTTCATGCAGGATGTATTTAAGGATGTCTCAAATGTTAAACTCAATCTTTCATCTATACTTTACCTGCACTCATGCAACAGAATGTGGCTAAAGGGAAACAAAAACCATGCTAACTAGTCTCACTTTAGAGTCACGAGCATGAATCTGAAGTGTGCCTTTAATGCTGTCTGGAAATCATACTGTTTTCTTACTCTGTTTACTGTTCCCATTCTCCTAAATAACCATTTCACACTTTTCTCTCTCTCTTAAACAGCATAGCACCACTTTCTCTTTCATTTTTGGCCTGGACTTTGCCACTTGGTAAACTCATCAAGACTCATGGCTTTAAATGTTACCTATATGCTGATGCCATGCACACACGTGCATACACAATCATACACATCTAAGATCATATCTTCTCCTTCTGCTTTCCCTCAAGTTTTCTTATAATTAAGAACCAACATGATATCTCCACTTGAATGCCAAATAGGTATCTCAGCCTTATATCAAAAACTGCTGCCTCCTCATCATCCTCTACAACTTGCTTTATTGATTGCATTCTAAATCTTAGTTGATGGCAACTTCTTTATTTCAGTCATGCAGACCTAAAGTCTTAAAAGCATCCTTGTAAAACAATTTAAAATCATTTTTCTATCACATCATTTCCAAATAGCAAATTCTATGTCAAGAATTCAACTACATCTTAGAGCCTTTGCTGTTACCTCATATCGTCATTATAAACAAAGGACTTTGAGAAAATATAGAAGACTGATCTTGAAAATGTGGGTGACAAACAATGTTTTGATGCCTAGTAGAACGTGATGGGGGCATGAAGGAGGGGAAAGCAGTCTGAATAAAGGAGACAAAACATGTATGTAGTATAGTGCAAGCAAAATTTGTTTCATTTCCCTCCAATCCAGTGTAACTTTGAACAAGTTAATTTAAAAGGAGTATGCTCCATAGATTAGGGACCTCTGTTTATTGCAGTTATTGCTATATCCCTCGTTCTAAGAACAATATGGGGCACATAGCAGATTCGCAGTGCTTCTTCATAGAGTGAATTGATGAACTGATTATAACAAAAGGGTTTTTGTCAAGTGAATTTTAAAGTCTTTCCAGTTTCACTACCCTAAATTATGAAGGAATCTTTCAAATTGATATAAGAATTTTATAGTGATCAGAACAGCTCCAAAAGAAAATGGCTGTTTGAGGAGTTGATTATTTCCCTATCCAACACGAGATTCAGTGTTTAAGGATCTATATGACCACTTCTCACGACACTGTACAAAACATTTTTAAACTTGATCAGAGGTTATACTAATGCCTGTCTTAAATCTGATGTTCTGAAAATGACTCTTTCAAAAAAATGCAGTCCTCTCAGAAGCCATACATTTAATTTTTAAAAAATCTAAGCTTTAGCTCGCATTGTGTCTCCTTAGGATAGATCTCTGGTTCATCTAGTTTTATAGGCTGCTATTGTCAAATGCATAGACTGGATTTAGTCTATCTTTTATGGCAATATAAAGTAATTAAACTGCAACTTTGACTTAAGAGAGAAATTCAGAAGAAATTTAAAAACACAAGCATGGTTCTGTGTGCTTTAAACATTCTCAAGAGCTAAGGAATATGTATACACACACACACACACACACACACACATATATATGTCTCCATCCAAAAGAAGGACAAGTTTTATTTTGTGGAGTTTAGAGGTGCTACTAGCATGTAGCATGTACATACTCTATTAACAAATAGTACTTGTGATGGAATCTCAGAAACTTTGTGTTTTATTTTTTTATTTTATTTTTTTAAGATACAATTTTATTATTATTATTATTATTTTATTATTATTATTATACTTTAAGTTCTAGGGTACATGTGCATAACGTGCAGGTTTGTTACATATGTATACTTGTGCCATGTTGGTGTGCTGCACCCATCAACTCGTCAGCACCCATCAGCTCGTCATTTACATCAGGTATAACTCCCAATGCAATCCTTCCCCCCTCCCCCCTCCCCATGATAGGCCCCGGTGTGTGATGTTCCCCTTCCCGAGTCCAAGTGATCTCATTGTTCAGTTCCCACCTATGAGTGAGAACATGTGGTGTTTGGTTTTCCATTCTTGCGATAGTTTGCTAAGAATGATGGTTTCCAGCTGCATCCATGTCCCTACAAAGGACACAAACTCATCCTTTTTTATGGCTGCATAATATTCCATGGTGTATATGTGCCACACTTTCTTAATCCAGTCTGTCACTGATGGACATTTGGGTTGATTCCAAGTCTTTGCTATTGTGAATAGTGCCACAATAAACATACGTGTGCATGTGTCTTTATAGCAGCATGACTTATAATCCTTTGAGTATATCCCCAGTAATGGGATGGCTGGGTCAAATACTATTTCTAGTTCTAGATCCTTGAGGAATCGCCATACTGTTTTCCATAATGGTTGAACTAGTTTACAATCCCAACAACAGTGTAAAAGTGTTCCTATTTCTCCACATCCTCTCCAGCACCTGTTGTTTCCTGACTTTTTAATGATCGCAATTCTAACTGGTGTGAGATGGTATCTCATTGTGGTTTTGATTTGCATTTCTCTGATGGCCAGTGATGATGAGCATTTTTTCATGTGTCTGTTGGCTGTATGAATGTCTTCTTTTGAGAACTGTCTGTTCATATCCTTTGCCCACTTTTTGATGGGGTTGTGTGTTTTTTTCTTGTAAATTTGTTTGAGTTCTTTGTAGGTTCTGAATATTAGCCCTTTGTCAGATAAGTAGATTGGAAAAATTTTCTCCCATTCTGTAGGTTGCCTGTTCACTCTGATGGTAGTTTCTTTTGCTGTGCAGAAGCTCTTTAGTTTAATGAGATCCCATTTGTCAATTTTGGCTTTTGCTGCCGTTGCTTTTGGTGTTTTAGACATGAAGTCTTTGCCCATGCCTATGTCCTGAATGGTACTACCTAGGTTTTCTTCTAGGATTTTTATGGTATTAGGTCTAACATTTAAGTCTCTAATCCATCTTGAATTAATTTTCGTATAAGGAGTAAGGAAAGGATCCAGTTTCAGCTTTCTACTTATGGCTAGCCAATTTTCCCAGCACCATTTATTAAATAGGGAATCCTTTCCCCATTTCTTGATTCTCTCCGGTTTGTCAAAGATCAGATGGCTGTACATGGAAACTGAACAACCTGCTCCTGAATGACTACTGGGTACATAACGAAATGAAGGCAGAAATAAAGATGTTCTTTGAAACCATGAGAACAAAGATACAACATACCAGAATCTCTGGGACACATTTAAAGCAGTGTGTAGAGGGAAATTTATAGCACTAAATGCCCACAAGAGAAAGCAGGAAAGATCTAAAATTGACACTCTAACATCACAATTAAGAGAACTAGAGAAGCAAGAGCAAACACATTCAAAAGCTAGCAGAAGGCAAGAAATAACTGAGATCAGAGCAGAACTGAAGGAGATAGAGACACAAAAAACCCTCCAAAAAATCAATGAATCCAGGAGTTGGTTTTTTGAAAAGATCAACAAAATTGACAGACCGCTAGCAAGACTAATAAAGAAGAAAAGAGAGAAGAATCAAATAGACACAATAAAAAATGATAAAGGGGTATCACCACCAACCCCACAGAAATACAAACTACCTTCAGAGAATACTATAAACACCTCTACGCAAATAAACTAGAAAATCTAGAAGAAATGGATAATTTCCTGGACACTTACACTCTTCCAAGACTAAACCAGGAAGAAGTTGAATCCCTGAATAGACCAATAGCAGGCTCTGAAATTGAGGCAATAATTAATAGCCTACCAATCAAAAAAAGTCCAGGACCAGATGGATTCACAGCTGAATTCTACCAGAGGTACAAGGAGGAGCTGGTACCATTCCTTCTGAAACTATTCCAATCAATAGAAAAAGAGGGAATCCTCCCTAACTCATTTTATGAGGCCAACAACATCCTGATACCAAAGCCTGGAGGGACACAACAAAAAAAGATAATTTTAGACCAATATCCCTGATGAACATCGATGCAAAAATCCTCAATAAAATACTGGTAAACCAGATTCAGCAGCACATCAAAAAGCTTATCCACCATGATCAAGTGGGCTTCATCCCTGGGATGCAAGGCTGGTTCAACATTCGCAAATCAGTAAACATAATCCAGCATATAAACAGAACCAAAGACAAGAACCACATGATTATCTCAATAGATGCAGAAAAGGCCTTTGACAAAATTCAACAGCCCTTCATGCTAAAAACACTCAATAAATTCGGTATTGATGGAACGTACCTCAAAATAATAAGAGCTATTTATGACAAACCCACAGCCAATATCATACTGAATGGGCAAAAACTGGAAAAATTCCCTTTGAAAACTGGCACAAGACAGGATGCCCTCTCTCACCACTCCTATTCAACATAGTGTTGGAAGTTCTGGCTAGGGCAATCAGGCAAGAGAGAGAAATCAAGGGTATTCAGTTGGGAAAAGAAGAAGTCAAATTGTCCCTGTTTGCAGATGACATGATTGTATATTTAGAAAACCCCATTGTCTCAGCCCAAAGTCTCCTTAAGCTGATAAGCAACTTCAGCAAAGTCTCAGGATACAAAATTAATGTGTAAAAATCACAAACATTCTTATACACCAGTAACAGACAAACAGAGAGCCAAATCATGAATGAACTTCCATTCTCAATTGCTTCAAAGAGAATAAAATACCTAGGAATCCAACTTACAAGGGATGTAAAGGACCTCTTCAAGGAGAACTACAAACCACTGCTCAGTGAAATAAAAGAGGACACAAACAAATGGAAGAACATACCATGCTCATGGATAGGAAGAATCAATATTGTGAAAATGGCCATACTGCCCAACGTAATTTATAGATTCAATGCCATCCCCATCAAGCTACCAATGAGTTTCTTCACAGAATTGGAAAAAACTGCTTTAAAGTTCATATGGAACCAAAAAAGAGCCCGCATCTCCAAGACAATCCTAAGTCAAAAGAACAAAGCTGGAGGCATCACACTACCTGACTTCAAACTATACTACAAGGCTACAGTAACCAAAACAGCATGGTACTGGTACCAAAACAGAGAGATAGACCAATGGAACAGAACAGAGTCCTCAGAAGCTTTGTGTTTTAAACTTAAAAACCTCTCAAATGAGCTGCCCCTGCTCAACCTTCCCTGCTATCAACATGCCTCGATTATTACACAGACAATTTTATTACCTAGGTATTAAGCCTAGTACCCATTCATTATTTTTCCTGATCCTCTCCCTCCTTCCCCATCCACCCTTTGAAAGGCCCCAGTGTGTGTTGTTCACCTCTAAGTGTCCATGTGTTCTCATCAGTTAGCTTCTACTTTCAAGTGAGCACTGTAGTATTTGATTTTCTGTTCCTGTGTTAGTTTGCTAAGGATAATGGCCTCCAGCTCCATCCATGTCCCTGCAAAAAACATTATCTTATTCTTTTTTATGGCTGCATAGTATTCCATGGTGCATATGTACCACATTTTCTTTAGCCTATCACTGATGGACATGTAGATTGATTTACCTATGTAACAAATCTGAACTTGTACCCCTGAACTTAAAAGTTTTAAGAAAGTGCCTTGATTACCAAGGATGGCCCACAGGACCAGACTGCATTCTGAAGCAGGAGTCCCCCCTTCTGGCCATCTGCTGCATGAGCTAGGTGGATAGCTTTGTTAGGACTATTTCTACATAGAGCATCCAGTCCAGTCCTCACAAGTCCTTCAATATTATGCTCTGCTCCACGTCTTTGTACAGCCTTCTACTCCCTCCATGCCTGTTTGTTGAGGATCTTATGGCAGAGGAAACTTTAACAATTGCACACTTTTTATTTCTACTGGAACTCACCCCTACCAGGCAAGTAGGATAGAATCCTTTAAAACGTTTTGGTGTCCTATCTTTTGGCTTTCTCCTTTCGACACTAAATTACAGCCACTTCAAATATGCTTTATTTATTTTTCTTTTTGAAATATCTTGGGTGCATTGTAATTTATTAGTAATGATTATGGGCTTCAGAAAGAGACAGACCTGTGTTATTAATCCTGCTGCATATTACTGGTTTTGTAAACTTGAGTTCTTTAGGTGACTCTTTAAACCTCTGTTTTCTCATCTTTACAATGAGAATCATAGTATCTGATTCATAGTTTATACAGGATGATTGAGATCTTGTGTAGTAAGCATAATGTACCATGTCTGGCATATACAGTGAGTACTTTATAATTGACAGTAATTATTGTCCAAGGAAGCCCACTCCTCACTGAATAGTAATTATATAATACCAGCTGATGGATAGGATTGAGTGAATGGCCTCCATCCAATTTTAGGTAGGATCTATTTAATTTTTTTCTGTTGAGGATTTCACTTCCAGTCCTTTGAAAGGATATAAGGAGTTATCTTCTATGGCACTCTCATTATTCAGTTTTTTCCCCATATGTCCTCCTTGCCATCATTTCCACACAGAATTATAGCAAAGTAGGAAGCTTTGTGGTCAATACCATTTCTCTTAAAAAATGATTATACTTATTGTAAAACCAGTTTCTGAACTATTTGGTCACTAATACGAAAGCTTTTGAGTTACAGCTTTACATTAAAAATAGAGTTTAAGAAAATAAAATAAAATAAACATTGTATACAATGTTCTTTAATTGAAGATATTTAGTTAACTTGTCATTCTGTGAGGAGGTTTCTTGGAACTACTCAGTCGTCTCAGGAGACAGATAACTAGAATATTCTCCTGCTGCCACTGCATAGGAAGAGAATGACTGATGGCTCCCTGGGGCTGTACATTGATACTCTGCAATGCCAGAAATAGGATGCAGAGGGGACAATGACATGGTGAATATCCTTATATCAGAGTCATACTATTTTCTCCTGTGCTATGGAAAGAGAGCAGAAAGAATGTCTTATATCTGGGTCTCCAGGTAATACTATTGCCAGTTGCTGCAACCTAAGTTTATCCCAGAATTCCACACTAGTGAACCCATGCAATCTTTTATTCATTCTGCAAATATTTACTGAGTGCCAGCTGATTGTCAAGGATATAGTGACAAACAAAGCAAACAAAATCCCTACCTTCAAGGATGTTATATCTTTGAAGACAGATAAAATAAGAAATAGAGTTGCTAGAACTTTCATAACAGGGAACATTGACTTTATCAGGGGAGTTGGGGCTAGGACTTTAATTCTCTACTCCTTTGATTTTTATTTTCTCTCTGCCCTCTTACTCACATCTTCCCCAACAAAGGAATGGCTGACTGGATAGTGCAGTGCAGTGGGGTCAAGCAGCGCATGCTCAACCTCCCTGGTTCTCTCTTTTGAATAGAAAACCTCCAGGGAGGGTTTACCATGATCATCTCTTCTCTGATTGGTTAGTTCAGCACAGACTCTCTGGCCCTGCTGGGAGAAAGCCAGAAATGGTGAAGGGTTGGTTCAATTCAGGCATCAGCATCAGAGCTAAACCATATTTTCTAATCATTTTTATGGAACTAAAATTGAGCTGATATTTCTATATTCCTCCATCCAGCCTTATTTTGCAATAGATTCTCAACTCAGAGGAAAAAATAAATGTTATTTATCAATATCCCTTAAAGCCCTTCATCTTGATGCCTTTGTCAGATATCAAACAAGTAGTTACAAAAAACTTGCATTTAAGAATCAAATTAACCCACTGACAAATAGAGAAATTGAGAACGTGGGCTTAAACTGAGGAGGCCTTGAAATATAGCAGGGAATTAGTCAATTTAACCATGTGGGGCCTTGCCCTTGGTGACTGAGGATGGTGACACTTGGGAGATTGTAAACTGGGACTGTGCAGATCTTTGTGACTGACTTGGATTTTATTTAAGAAGGCACAACTAAAGGATCACATGATAGAGGAAAGAGAGTCATTCTACCTGAACAGCACCTTAAGATAGGCAGAGCTTTGATACACAGGCTTTTTGACATCTTGGTGGGCAGAACAATTTTTTCCCTGCATTTACTGAATTTCTCAGTAAAGATTATAGACTGAACTTTTACATTCTAAAGGCGGCTAAGTGCATTGAGGATCACTGAACACTGATGTGTTTGTGTCAGGTTTAGGGAAGGAATGCAGGTTCAAGAGCTCCAAATTCTGTTCTTTATGTGGTTTTTATCATGGTACAGGGCTAACTGGGAAATATATCCTATCTAAATTCTAGGATTCATTTAGATTGTCCTTAAGCTCCTGAGTCATCATCCCTTTTCCAAGTCATCTCAGGTTAGCTCTCTGATTTGTTGGTTCCATAAGCCTTGACTGTGGCTTTAAATTGGAGACTTAAACTGCGGTATTGACCACAGAAGTGTGTTAATTTCTGTTAAGTGACAATTAGTTAATATCTTGAAAGGAATGGCAGCTCTTGGATTGATGTGGAGAAACAATGCCATGAATTTTTTGCAAACCCATGAGCTGAGAAGAAATGTATTCAGAATATTCAGTCTTTAGAAGTTAAGCTTGTCAAGCAAATCAAAGAAGGACAAATTATCATAAAATATTTTTATTTCTTATTTCTGAGAATTAGAACAGTAACAGTAGAAAAAATAAAAATTTAAAACAATCTAAATGTATTAAAAGCATGATAGTTGTATTATCTCTGAGTCGGTAAGGATGATGAAATGTAAAGAATGGAAAAAGACAGTTGGGGTTTTAGAAAGAAGACTGGGGTTGCTTCTCTGAAGGGAGTCTGGGAAGGTAAGACATTAAGTGGAAAATGGCAGCCATCTTAGTGCTCACTGGGCCCAGGGAGCTCAGGGTTCAGAAGCACCAATAGCATTTACAGTGCAGGAAGCTGCATGTGATTTCTCAGCATAAACAAAAGTGGAGAAGGCAGGTTTCAAGTGTCAGGGACTTTAGTAGCAAGAGGCAGTGGCAATGACTGCTATGGCACAAGACAAAAATGCCTACTCATAAGAAAAGAGTCGAGTCTATACTACTAGACAAAACATACAATATAACCCCTCCCCCCCCCCACTCTTAAGTGCTAGGAATTTAGAGTAAAATGCAAATAGATTTTGCATATGCCAGGTGGGAAAGAAAGGCATGTCTAATAAGATCTAATGACTGAAACTGCCACTTATGTACAGTTCCAATGTCTTTGAAAGAGGGCAGGAATGTCTCAAATGCTATTTTCTGAGAGTCGCAGGAGTGCATCCTTCCCCCAACTTTCCCTCTCTAAATGGCAAACACAGTGCTACAATTGAGCTTATGGGAGATTTTTCTTTAGTTTAATTTTTATAGGCTGCAGCCTTCTTATAACTGACATGAACTGCATGCAACCTGGGCAATCTCAAAGCCAATATTTCCCTGTATGTCTCCTCTTTCCCTCAGTTACTGAATATCTGCTCTTATTTCCATTAACAATTACATGGACCTGGATAATACAGAGTACTGGATTTTGGGAACCATATTTCTATAGAGGCTAGATTTGACTTGTGTTTTTAAATTTTATAAGGTGAGGTTGATGCTACAACAGTTCTTGTATCAAAATATTAGAAAAATCACGGCCTCTGAGAGGTTTTAGTCTGGATTATTTCCACTGTGAACAGGTGTCAGAAACTATACTATTTAGCAGAAGATAGCCCAGGTGGCTGTCTATCCAATTCCAACTCCACACAGTCCTCAAACTGGGGATGCCTGTGTGTTAAGACTGAGCAGAATAAGAAAGTGACTGATCATGACTAAGTGTATTTTGCACTTTGTTAGGTCTTAATACTTAAAGAAAAAGAGATGTAATTATTGGACTTCCTTTGTTACTCATGTTCTTCATAATAGATGATTTCTATTCAAATTTACATTTTTTAAGGATTATTCCTAGACAACATGGCTAGATAAAAATCAGGCTGTAAAATTCAATAAAGAATGTATGCTCTACTCAGGATTCAGAAGGAATTCCAAGTTAATTCAATTCTGATCCATTTCAGGGTCTTCTAGAGGGCAAAGCTACCCTGCCCACCAGTTGCCTGGAAGAATCACAAAGGATCAGTGGTCTATATGGTGAAGTGACTTCATGAAGGTAATAGCATGACCATCCTTACCTCCCACTAATGAACTGGGCACACCAATAGTTGACCATAGAACTAATGGATAATCTTATTAAGAGAATAAAAATCTGGTGGCCAGATTTTTATCTGGTGGATATGCACTTATTTCACATTCCCAATTTTTCAAAGTCAGAGTGGAGAGCAGAGATAATTTCCACTCAACTCCCTTCAAAGGAAAGCTTTAGAAGAATGCCTCCTAGTCTCTCCCCAGCCCCAAGGAAGGAAGAGTGACTTCTCTGACTCATCAGTTAGGGAGAAAACATTCAGCTCAGACTTTTTGTTTTGCCTCTTAAGGCCTCCAATTTGGGAAATTAGTTCAAATTCAAGGAAAGTAGAGGTCTGTCTGGCTGCAAATTTATAATCATATTATTTAGTCAATTTTGATTTCTTTCTGTTTGTCCTCTATGCCTTATTTCTCAACTGAATCCAAATTTAAGAGGTCAAGATAGGGTTTTTTTGTTTGTTTGTTTTTGAGACAGAGTCCCGCTCTGTTGCCCAGGCTGGAGTAGAGTGGCACCATCTTAGCTTACTGCAACCTCTGCTTCCCAAGTTTAAGTGATTCTCCTGCCTCAGCCTTCCAACCAAGTAGCTGGGATTACAGGCATGTGCCACCATGCCCAGCTAATTTTTGTATTTTTAGTAGAGACAGAGTTTCACCATGTTGACCAGACTGGTCTCAAACTCCTGACCTCAATTGATCCACCCACCTCGGCCTCCCAAAGTGCTGGCAGGGTTATTATTCCACTAAAACTGTAACTAGGACAAGACTAAAAAATTGATCTTCCTAATGAAACGTTCAAAGATTTGAACAAATATCAGTTGACTGGGCAAAGAAATAGGTTGTTGGTGGTGGAAGTAGGAATTGTCTAGGCTAAGAGGATAGCATTGCAAAGGCATAGCACAGAGAACATATAATACAATCATGAGTCACCTAAGGACAGGAATATGTTCTGAGAAATGCATCATTGGGCAATTTAGTCCTTGTGCAAACATAGACTGTACTTACACAAACCTACATGGTATTGCCAACTATACACCTATGCTATATAGTATCGCCTATTGCTCCTAGATTACAAACCTGTATAGCATGTTACTGTACTGGATACTGTAGGTAGTTGCAATGTAATTGGAAGTATTTGTGTATCTAAACATAGAAAAGGTACAGTAAAATTGTGGTACAAAAGATTTTAAAAATGGTACACTTGTATAGGGCACATACATGAATGGAGCTTGCAGGACTGGAAATCTCTCTGTGTAAGTCAGTGAGTGAATTGTAGGAGAATGTGAAGGCCTAGGACACTACTTACTATATACTACTGCGGACTTTGTAAACAGTGTATACTTTAGACTTTGCTAAATTTATTTAAATTGTTTTTCTTTCTTCAGTAAATTAACCTTAGCTTACTGTAATTTTTCACTTTATAAACCTTTTAATTTTTCAAACTTCTTAACTCTTTTGTATAACACTAAGCTTAAAATACAGTGAATGACTGTACAAAATAATTTTTCTTTATATTCTTATTCTATAAGATGTTTCGTATGTTAAAATATTTTTATTTATTTTTTAAACTTAAAAAAAAACCTAAGGCACAAACACACACATTTGTTTCGGCCTATGTAATGTCAGGATCATCAATACCACTGCCTTCCACCTCCATATCTTATCCCACTGGAAGGTTGTCAGGAACAATAACACACATGGAGTCGTCATCTCCTATGATAATAATACCTTCTTCTGGAATACCTCCTGAAGGACCTGCCTTAGGCTGTTTTGCAGTTAACTATTTTTTTTTTTTTTAAGTAGAAGGATCATAGTAAAATAATGATCAAGAGTATAGTACAGTAAATACATAAATGAGTAACATTGTCATTTATTATCATTACCCAGTATTATATACTGAAGATAATTGTGTGTCCCATGTGCTATACTTTTATATGATTGACAGTGCAGTAAATTCGTTTACACTAGCATCACCACAAAAACATGAGTAATGCATTACTCCATAACAATGGGATGGCTATGGTGCCGTTAGGTGATAGGAATTTTTCAGCTCCATTTTAATCTTATGGGACCACCATCATATATATGGTCTTTCATTGACTGAAACATCATTGTGAGCCACACAACTATGTATTTAATGTTGTAGTTAAATATATATTTAACTATATATTTCTGTATATAATTAAATATACACAACTGTATATTTAATGAACTGAATATGGTTGGAGCACAAAAGGTGGAGTGTGAGTGGCTTTTAATGAAATTGGAACTGTGTACAGGAGAAACACAGTATTCTACGCAGTTATGGATTTAAGACTTTTGTCCAAAGGCAGGTTTGCCAGATTAAGCAAATAAAAATATTAAGATTACCAGTTTAATTTGAATTTGAGATAAAAAAAAATTGTTTTTAGTACAAGTATGTGTCATATAACACTTGCAATATATAGGGCATACTTATACTGGAAAAGTATTCATTGTTTATTTGAAATTCAAATTTAACTGGGTGCCCTGTATTTTATCTTGCAACATTTCCTGTATTTTATCTTCACAACATTTCATAAGGGAAATGGTAAAACAGTGAAGGCTTGAAAATGTTGAAATAATATAATGAGAAATTAGAGAGAAAGAAAACTAGTCATGCAGCAAAAGGCAGATATCTCTTTCCAAGTGTTCAAGTTTCTTAAGGAGCCCGTATTCAATATGGTCTCATCATAAAACCAATAATAATAAAAACCTGCAATATTTTGCAACACATGATACTACTGTAAATACAGCCCAATGAAGATAAATTATAGTCTCAATAATACAGCAAACAAGGCTGACGTATAACAAAAAATAGGAATTTGGATTATCTCTCTTGGCATTCATGTTCTGCAGAGAAAAAGGCAATGCACAAAAGTGACTGACAACAATTTCACTTGCAAAACGGAGCACACTTATTTGGCCTCCTTTGAAATCTAACTTCCACACCTCCCCAGTCTTCTACAAAACCTATGTTTATTTTATTGTGCCTGACTTTTCAGAATGCCATGACTTCTGCTGAGTTCATAGTCATCTCTGACTCCTAGCAAGGTGTTTCAAGTGGACTGACACTGCAATTACTAAAACACGATCCATCAGGGGAAAACCAGCATCCCGTGCCACCTGCAAAAGAAATGGGCACGTTGCCAGTGAGCAGAAACTGTTCTCCTTATTTAATATGCATTTTCTCAACACTCAACACAAATGCTTATTTTTAATTATGACTCCATGTGTTTCCTAAATATCTCTTTGCTCCTTTGCTGAAACCTTTTCCCTGGGACTTCTCTTCTCACATAGCAATTGTTAGAGTTCTGATTGCAACTCTCTAGGACTCAGTAATGGTCAAAACGGAATGAGTTGTTCTCACCTACTGATCGGTCAATTTATGGGCTTGCAACTGTGTGAGTACACGTATCACTAAGAAACCAGGCACTCCACAGGAGTTCAATAATCATGAGTGGTCTGGACAATGTTAAAATGAAAGAGAAAAGGCCAAGGATAAAGTTTGAAACAGCGTTTGACTTTTACTGTCCCTCCACAGAACAAGAAATGTGGCTCCAGCACAAACAGGTATTTTAAAACACCTTTCTACCCAAAATTTTTAACCTGTGCTATTGCCAATGTTCAATCTGTCCATTCAGTCCTAGACTCAATATTACAAAAATGAAACTGAGGTATAGGAAATCTGACCTGAGTAAGTGGCTACAATCACTACCTTTTAGGCCGAGGCAAGACCTTACTAAGTGAAATAGCCTTCAGTAAACCAATACTATTCTGGCTAATGTTTGATGAATGCTTACCAAGTGCCAAAACTGTTATCAGTACTTTAATTATAACTATTTAATATTCGTAATAATCCTACAAGGTAGGTACTACTATTTTTACTGTTTTACAAATGAGATAACTGAAATATAGAGAGCCATTGTCATATGGCTTGAGAGTAGCAGACTGAATATTCAACCCAGGCAATTTTACTCCAAAACTGCACTTTTAGCTACTATACTACTCTTATTCTGGGAGTGAAGCACCGTTTAATAGTGGAGAAAATTGTGTGGCCTACAAAATATGAATGTAGAATAGTGTGGGTTGCTTTGCCTTGGTAAGATGTTCAAGTCTAGCAGTTTTCTCAATTTCATGTTGCTGTTTCATGATTCTAGGTAACTTTACAAGGATTCATACTACATAAAGAATAGTATATGTGATTGTAAACAATACTCGCTCAAAGCAATCATCAGCTCTGTGCTTTGATTTAATTTATTTCCATTCATTTTCTTATTGAACACTCATGCATGGAGTGCCTATTGGATGAAGTGCACAACTTTGATTATCAAGACATTGTTTCGGATCAGAAGAAGTGCACAACATATAAGAATATATGGCTATGCAAGAAAACAATTATGATAGCAATCACATTGGCAATGAAAGCTATCCAGTTGTTTGCTAACCTTTAATGCTCCATAGAATATGTAACTCCGTGTCCCTCAAATTTCCATCCCTGCTCTTTCACCCACCTGGCCACTTAACTGTTCAGCCTCCTTTTAAACATCTCCAAAGATTCCTAGAAATAGCCAGTGTGTGGTTCTTACAGTACATAAACTGATCTATCAGCTGCAGGGACTTTATTGTAGACACATTGATAAAGCAAGCCATAGGAGGAGAGGAATAACATTGTCCTGTTTTTATAAAATTGCTGGTGGGAACTTCACTGCGGTTACTATTGATGTTGGTCCTAAGCCACTCTGCTTTTCTGTGCCAGAGTAGGGTAGGAAAATTGCCCCTGCTTTGGTCTTAGTTGAGTTTAAGCAATATGGTGTCTGAAACAGAGCCATCGATGTCCAGGGTCTCACAGACTTTCAGAAAAAGTCTCCAGCCATGACTTTCACTCTTCTCTCTACAAAGCCAACATCCTATTCAAGGAATTAGGCAGGGAAATATGCTCCATTGTTTTCCATTTCTGCTTGTCTCTCAAGAGCTTGAAACAACCAGTGAAACAAAAACACAGCATTTCCTTCTCCTTTAGCCAAAAAACTAAAAGTCTCATCCAAAATATGCAAATTGTGTCCATCAACCCACTAATAACGCACGGAGCCTGACTTAGGTACAACATCCTGCTACACATAGAACATGGTAAGTGCTATAATGGAGAAATGAACAGTGGTTGACTCTGGAAGTCATAGAAAGCTTTCTTGAGGTAGTAACTCATAGGCTCAATCTTCAAAAATGAGCAAGAGTTCATTGTTCAACAACGAGACCTTATGGCATGTTGGACAAAGGGAACCAGAAATGCAGAAGGTTGCGTGTATGAAGGAGCTTGGAGTTCTCGGGTGATTGTGGAAAGCATACTATGCTTGGGGCACAAGTTGTGTGACAATGTGTGTATGCGGGAAGCAGCTTGGGAAAGTGCGACTAGAGGGAAAGAATGAGACCAAATTCAGAGTGACAACTATTTTGAGATATTTTCAGCCAAAACTTTTCCAAGTGGCTCTTGGTAAAGCTAAATTTCCATCTATCTTTATTCCTAACATACTCTTTAATTCTGTTTAGGCAAGAGGAGGAGAAAGATTGAAAGGAATGTACACTGCAGATGCACAATAAATGCCAACATATTTAATTGATGAGGAACGAGAGGGGCAAACTGAATAACGCAATACAGCCTGGGAACTTTTGTCTTTAGCAGAGTCTTTTCACAGTTTTAAACATGGTGATCTTATCACCTGCCTTAGTCAAGTTTTGGTGTTCATTACTTATTTTTATTTAGACTGAAATAGCGGCCTATGATCCCACAACAAATACACAGTTGAGACTGAGATTACTATTTGTGAAATTTTTGTCATCCACTAATCTGATTTACATTAGGAGAGCTTATTCCTAAACCCTCCATGCTTTTAGCCCCATCTCTTATTTTTCCCAGCAAGTGAGTAGGAAAAGCAAGTAGAGCCTTCAGTCCGTGATTTTGTATCAAGTAGAGCTCACTTAGTCCAATAGTCCTAAATGTGAAGGATTCGTTTCTTTCTGCCCTCTTTTCCTCAGGCCAGTATGTTGCTGATGAAGAGTAAGGGAGTTCTGGCCAGGCGCGGTGGCTCAGGCCTGTAATCCCAGCACTTTGGGAGGCCGAGGCGGGCGGATCACGAGCTCAGGAGATGGAGACCATCCTGGCTGACACGGTGAAACCCCGTTTCTACTAAAAATACAAAAAAAAAAAAAAAAAAAAAAAAAAAAAAAAAAATAGCTGGGCGTGGTGGCAGGCGCCTGTATTCCCGCTACTCAGGAGGCCAAGACAGGAGTATGGTGTAAGCCCAGGAGGCGAAGCTTACAGTGAGCAGAGATCGCGCCACTGCACTCCAGCCTGGGCGACAGAATAAGGGAGTTCTCTGAAAATTTAAATCTCCCTCTGTTTGTTTACTCAGAGATCTAAACTAGAGTGAGGGAACAATTAGGAATTCCATGGTTACCACACATGTGAGCCATGTCCTCCATGCTGTTAGCTTCTCATATTTTTATCTCTTTCTGCCTAGCTCTCTTGTCTGTCTCTGGATTGTTTCAAATCATAAGAGAAAAGGAATATCAATTATTGCCTCTTGCAAAGTAAATACTCCTCTATTTAACTAACGGAATGAACCAATGATGTCATTTAACAATTTGTTTGCTGGTGATCTCTGCTGCTCAAATCTCATTTACGTACACATTTACTCATTTGATCTTCACAATCATCCCATGGAATTGGCAAGGCAAAGGCATTATTGACATTTTACAGGTAAGATTGTTCCTCAAATGATGGAGTAGCTCTCTCAGCCTGTTTAGCTCTCTGGAACTCTGTGAAGTCCTGGATTCACAGTGCCACAATAATAATACAGCAGTAGAATTCTAACATTGGAATGATGGGCACATTGGCATGAAAAAGGGTGGCCTTATATCTTTGCTCTGGCCCTTTCTCCTTTGATTCTTTGGTCAATTACTTCAGCTGTTTGGGCACAAGTCTCCTACTCTGTAACATCGAGATAACAATCACTCTCTCTCAGAGTTGTGTACGTTAAATAAGAACACATAGAAACAGCACTACTCCTCTAACATCATTATTGTCTAGTAACAGTGGTCGATGGGAAGTACAGTCTGTACATGAAGGGAAACAGAGATTCAGATACTTATTCTGATGCCTTGCCATGGCCCTCAAATTCAGATTCCTAGAAACAAATTTTTACTTACACCCATATGTGCTTGCATTTCAAGGATTTGTTAGGTCTGATCAGCTGCTATTAATGACAAAATGCTGCTTGAGCTTGGTTACTTTACAGTCTCTCTTTATAGCTTTGTAAGGTTAGGAAAAAATCCCTGAAATATCCTTGTGGGGCCATATTTATAAATTGTCACAGGTGTTGCTGGACCACTGTGAGCACTCAAATTTATTTTTATAGTCATGTTCACTTTCATGTAACTTTGGGTCTTTCATCTGGTCAATTAATGACTGCAGTAAAATAATGTGGAAAATCACCTAACACCACTCTTCCAATAAAATAATTTGTTGCTGGTTAATGTAACAGCAACATTGCTTTAGAAAATATCTAGCAAATGTATTGAACATACATACCACACCTTCTTCCCAAGAAGGGCTTTTGTTGTTCATTGTCATGTTAATGAAACGGTTAAGTTAAAACAGGGGGTCAGATTTATTTTTTCTTTTCTGTGTATAGAAATAGTCATGTAATTTGCCCCTCTGTCATCAGAAGTAAATGCATCAAGGGAATCAATGGTAAACACTTTCCAGTGTTATCTTCAGTTTCGTTCTTGCTTGCTGTCTGAAAGAAGCTGTTGCTGGGGGAGGTGTATACCTTCAAGACTGTTCGTACTTTTGACACTTCGGGTAACTTCAAGAACAGGAGCTTTGAAAATCTAAATTACTCATCTCTATTCTGTATGATTATTGCTGTCATTCAGTTGAATGAAATTAAACTTGCCACTTGCATCATCACACAGAACCAAATTACAGAACACGTTTTTTAAAAATGTTGTTTCATTTAATTAAAGAGTAAATAGAATTCTGCTTTGCTTCAATTGTTTGATATAAAATATACATTGAATAAAAGGGAAAGCATTAAGTTTCTGTGAGAATTCAGTAAATAAAATTAAAATTGGAAGGAGGCACTACCCCTAGATGCTATTTATGCAACTATTCTTTTCATTTTATTTACCAGAAAGGTTCACCAAAACCTAAAATTTTCCCGTTCTTACTGCCTTGCTAAATTTTAGCCTTGTGTTTTGTTTTCATGGTGGTGGGGGAATCTTCTTTTGAAATACTTTTGTTTTTGGAGAGAAGCATGAATAATTTCTAACACAGAGAAAACCATCAGGCAGCCTGGAGCAGATCTTCCTCTTGGTTCTCACATTTTTTTTCATGGTACCCATTTTTTAAATGTGTAAATTTTACTTGAAAATTGGGATTAGTGGGTTGTCTTGAAAAGAAATAAAATCTGGTCACAGTGAACCCACATTTCTGCATGACAAACCTCAGCAGAAGTTGGGACATGTGAACTCCAGCTGCCTAAGTCCCCACCAGGCTCTATTGTCTCTCCATGCCTGCCAGACTGTTTTACTCAGTTAAGCTGCTGGAATGACTCCTAAAGGTATGTATGCATACATTTGTAAATAAATATGTTAATTTTTGAACAGCAGAATAATACTTAAAAGAGAGGGAGAGGCAGCCTCCAAGTCTACCTCTGATTACTTTACAAATTTTCCTGGAATAAGTGTGATCTTAGGCAATTTTCTCATTTGTAAAACCAGAAATAATATTTGTAATTCCTATCTTTTGTAGTTTTATGACAATCACTAAGATGCTGCATATAAAACATTTGATCATAATGACTGGTACTCATAGGTGTGCAATAAATGTTAGCTACAAATGTTCTATGACAGCAAAATAAATGTAGTTTTAACAATTGACTTTGAGTTTCTATGAGTAGCAGATGCCTTGTTTCAGGATCTTTGATTTTCAGTTGCACTGTTCCCATTGAATACACTGAGATAATTGCCAGTGGACATGCTGCGTCTGTCATTCTGGGTGAGATCACTTGGTCTTGTGCTTTGCGCGGGGTAATGAGTATATTAGGAAAAACTGAAGCAAACATGTGGGTGGATATTTCTTGTCAGAGCTTTGATTTGGATTCCTTGCAGAACAACAGAAATATTCATTATATTTTCATTTCTCTCAAATGCAAAGAATAGCAGAGTTTCAAAAACAGGAGAGTGAGGCACTACCCTAAAGGAAGTTGTTTTAACACATTTCAAAGCAGCCTCTAGGAATCAAGGCATCATAGATGTTTTCCTCATTATTTCTCCTGATCATTATTTGGCACCTTTATTTGTTTTGATCCCTTCTTACAGACTTGCCAATGTTAATTTGCTGCAAATGTGATTTTTGGACCAGCAAAGGGTCTGCAGCTCATGCAGAGTATAGTAGATCATTAAATAGATTTCTGATTTACTGCCCTTAATATCTTCTTCAGGAACAGCAGTAGAAGCTTGTGGTTGGGGGTGGAGGATCTCTGATTACAATCATGGGTAGAGAAATGGTTTCTTCTGACATTTTTCTTTCAGAGAGACTAAGCAAAACTGCCATACAGTTTAACAGTACCCTTCTTAACTCACTGCAGGTTGCCATGGAAACAGGAATCTCGCCTCAACATGAAAGGCATTTAGGAAATCTGTTAGGTTTTAACACTAGCATGATCTAAGCATCCTTGCTCACCACTAACAAGTCTAGCATCTCTTTTAGAATATCATTAATACTCATTAAATTTCTCTGCATATGGTTTTGGAGGTCTTCATATCATCTTTGATTTTAAAAAATTTTTTTGTGAGTGACCATCTTATCAGAGAATATGTATTTTGAGAACTATACTTAGCTCATCTAGCACATGAAATAAGACTCACTTTTACTTACACTGTTATTTTCACATGATTCAGATTTAGATTTTAATAGAGAATAGCATGATTCCAATGGCAATTAAGAAAATGTGCTAATACTTGGGAAATGTATTTATAAGAAAGAAGGACCAAGTGGGAATTTTTGTTCTGTAAACAAAGTTTAATATAAAATGCCCCTATGGTTACTTGTTTGTGCTGGGTAACTTTTTTTTTTTTTTTTTTTTTGAGACGGAGTCTCACTCTGTCGCCCAGGCTGGAGTGCAGTGGCTGGATCTCAGCTCACTGCAAGCTCCACCTCCCGGGTCTATGCCATTCTCCTGCCTCAGCCTCCCCAGTAGCTGGGACTACAGGCGCCCGCCACCTCGCCCGGCTAGTTTTTTGTATTTTTTTAGTAGAGACGGGGTTTCACCGTGTTAGCCAGGCTAGTCTCGATCTCCTGACCTCGTGATCCGCCCGTCTCGGCCTCCCAAAGTGCTGGGATTACAGGCTTGAGCCACTGCGCCCGGCCTGTGCTGGGTAACTTTTAGGTTAGCATTCATATATTAGTTGAGTTTTGCCAAGTAATTTAATTTTAGCATTTGTTTTCTAAGACAGTCTACTTAGGAATCTTAAAACACCTAAAAATCTTTTAAGGTTATGTTTCTGGCAAAATCAGTTTGACTTTTTGTTTTGTTGAACTATAAAATGTGATTCAAGAGCCACTTATTTGCTTAAAACAACTATAGTAATGGCTAAATCACCATTTTCTTCTATTTTACAAAAGAAGGAAAATGTAGGTGTACTTTTAGGGAAAAAAATGAGAAAAGGTCTATAAATTATGACTCAAAATCTTACTTTTTCAAAAATGTGAAATGAAAGAAGTCACTTGTTCAGTAGTTAATCTTCTCCAGTTGACCATGACTTCACAAATTGGTGTATTTCTTCCCCTTATTGAAAGATTTTTAGTGGCTCTCAATGCTTATTCCTGGCATACAGCAAGTGGCAAGTTGTGATGAACACGGACTTTGGAGTGAGAAAGCCCAAGTTTAATTCTCAACTCCGTCACTTGCCAATTGGGTGAAATTGCACAAGATATTTTAAGCCCCCTGCACCTTTTTTCATCATAAAGTTGTTATAAGAATTAAGTGAGACAATGCATGTGCCACACACACATACTGGCACATAATACATCCTCAGTGAATTCAATTACAAGTATTATTATATTAATTTTATAGCTTGGGTAATTCGACAGCACAGGTAAGCCAATATGTCTCTTTTTACTAAAATCAAGTCTCTTAGCAGAACAGTCAACCAGGTATAAATTGGGCTGCTTGTAGCTCTCCTTCTTCTTGAGCTTGTTGTTTACCTTTGGGAAAAGTGGATTAGTAATAAAATGTCCAAAACCCAGAGGATAGATAAGAGAATAACATATTAAGAACAAGCACAAACTGGAAATTTGATTTTTAGGTGGAACGTTGAACAAAACCAACCAACCAGTCATTTCTAGTTGAGAAGTCAGAGCATGTCTATAAGCAGTTCATTCATTGGCTTGTGTAGCTTTGGGACCATAATGAATTGGTGCATAATAAATTATTTATCATGAGCAGATCCAGAGTCCTATAGGATTATTCTAATTTGGTGTTTAATTTCTTTTATGTTGAGGTTTAAAGATAAAATGAAGTATATCGCTTTCCAACTCACCACGAATCAAAAGGGAATAAAGAAAGTAGTAATCAGATGGAGACAAAAAGTCAATTTGATTAATGACTTAAATAATTAGCTCTTAAGAATGTTGGTTGGGGTAACAGTGAGATTTTAAAAACTGTACCAAATATAAACATGTACAAATATAAACACCCAGTCCTGGGCAGCACTGGAAGAAAGCAGCCTTCCCTCCTCAGGGAAAGAGATTACCAGTATAAAACTCACAGCAGGAATGAGAAGAGCAGAAAGCATGCTCACAGCAGGCAGGCAGCTTCCAAGGACAAAGCAAGCAGAGAGCAACTGAGATGTCTAAGGCCAGTACCTGCTCTGGCCAACAGCAGACAGGAGCATGTATTCTTTGGAGACAGGCAGATACAAAACGAAAGAAGCTATAAGAGAAGGGTCAAGCCATGCATTCTCAGCTTATTTCCCTTAGTACCAATCAGATAAAAAGGTAGTAAGAGAGGCCAGGAAGTCTTACTCCAATGGATGGTAGTCTACCTTAGTGTGAAATAAGTGTGCTGGTTTGCTAGGGTTACCATGACAAAATACCCAACTGGGCGGCATAAACAAAAGTAATATGTTTTATCACAGTTCTGGAAGCTGGAAGTACAAGATTAAGGTATTGGCAGGTTTTGTTTCTTCTATGGCCTCTCTCTTTGCTTGCAGATGGCCACCTTGTCCTTTGTCCTCACGTAGCCCTGGTGTTTCCTCTGTGTGTTTGCACACCTCCGGTCTCTCTCACTCTCTCTCTCTGTGCACGTTCAAATTTTCTCTAATAAGGACACCATTCAGATTGCATTAGGGCCAACTCTAATGGCCTCACTTAACTTAATCGCCTCTTAAAGGCCCTATCTTTAAATACAGTCTCATTCTAAGATACTAGAGGTTAGGGCTTCAACACATAATTTTTGAGGGGATACAGTTTAGCTTATAACAATATGTTCACCTTAACAGCACAGTAATAACTATAGATTTTGCATTGCAATTAATACTTTGCTAACTTCTTTTTTTTTCACTGAAAAAGAATCTTGCCTCTTAGACAGCCTTTTCCGGAGTTAAGCTGTGTTCACAATGAGGGTCAAACCTGCAGCTTACAGCTTAAAAACTCAGTGATGTATGCAAGCAAAATGAGGAATTGCCAAGTCCACTTAAAATGACCATTTGCCATATAGTTATTTGATAGACCCATTAAATTCCAGTAAATTCAAAATGTTCCAATGTGGCTAATCATTCCAGAAATGCCAATAAAAATGAAACAATAAAAAATTATTTTTTTAAATTATAAGAATTATATTTTTCGGCCGGGCGCGGTGGCTCAAGCCTGTAATCCCAGCACTTTGGGAGGCCGAGACGGGCGGATCACGAGGTCAGGAGATCGAGACCATCCTGGCTAACACGGTGAAACCCCGTCTCTACTAAAAAGTACAAAAAACTAGCCAGGCGAGGTGGCGGGCGCCTGTAGTCCCAGCTACTGGGGAGGCTGAGGCAGGAGAATGGCGTAAACCTGGGAGGCGGAGCTTGCAGTGAGCTGAGATCCAGCCACTGCACTCCAGCCTGGGCCACAGAGCCAGACTCCGTCACAAAAAAAAAAAAAAAAAAATTATATTTTATTAAAGATTTGTTTTGTTATAGTTCTATGTGATGTGGAGTTCTAAAGTCACATAAACTTTTTCTTCTGGAGAACAGCTTGTTTAAATAAAGCTGAATACTGTTAGAGAGTAAGAAGAAAGATAAAGCCTGTTACCTTTGGCACAAATAACTATGAATGAAAAGAAATTAAGTGAAGCTATGAAGAAAAATCATTTGTTCTTTCACAGCATCTTTGTATGGAGACATCAAGAACTTTAAAAATGCTCATTAGTTACATTATATGATACACTGCACCTTGAAAATTCCCTCTTGTCTTAGTGCATTTTGTGCTACTATATCAGAATAGACAGACTGGATAATTTATAAAGAAGAGAGATTTCTTACAGTTCTGGAGGTTGGAAGTTCAAGGTGGAGGTACACACAACTGGTGAAGGTTTTTATGTTGTGTCATCCCATAGTGGAAGGCAGAAGTACAAGAGAACTCAAGAGAGCAAGGGGTGGGAGGTAATCTTGGTTTACAACAAACCCATTCCAGTGATAATCACGTAAATCCATTTATGAGGGCAGATTCCTCGTGAATCTAATCACCTTTGAAAGACCCCGCCCTCAAAACTGTTGCATTGGGGATTAAGTTTCCCACTCATGAAGTTTGGAGGACATATTCGAACCATAGTGCCCTGAATTCAAATCTAAAATCTTTGGATCTTGCAACCAGACTGTGGAACAAAGAGAACGAAATAGAAGCTTTTTCAAGGATATTTAGATCCATGAGTAGGCACCAATGTTCTGCTCATCCTTTGAATATGCTACATAAATTGGGAAGAATTAGGACCAGGTCTTCCCCAAACTTCCGGATCATACTTCAATGTATAGTTAGATAATAGGGAAAATGGAATTAAGAAAAATAATTCATCCCCTGTGGTTTTGTGTTAAAATTACCGATAGGCCAGGCGTGGTGGCTCACGCCTGTAATCTCAGCACTTTGGGAGGCTGAGGAGGGTGGAACTCCTGAGGTCAGGAGTTTGAGACCAGCCTGGCTAACATGATGATGCCCTATCTCTACTAATAATACACAAAATTAGCCAGGTGTGGTAGTGGGCAGGTGTAATCCCAGCTACTCAGGAGGCTGAGGCAGGAGAATCGCTTGAACCCAGGAGGTGGAAGTTGCAGTGAGTTGAGGTCATGCCATTGCACTCCAGCCTGGGCAACAAGAGTACACTCTGTACCCCCCACCAAAAAATTACTGATATTAGTATCAAGAACTAAGATTAATTGAATCCTAATTCTATAACAGCACTGCTAAAACATTTAAAGTTTCATTATTTTAAGCCGCTCTTGTACATAACTACCATGGTACTCTGCAAAAGGCTGAGAAAAAACTAGAACATAGAATGAAATGTGGTGTCTGGCCCCATGGTGTTTATAGTTACTGAAAAACCAGACATTAACAACTATATAACAGCTATAGTACTTGCTCATGAAGTCAAAGTTAGTTATTGAAGAGAAGCACAGGAAGCAAAGACTCACTATGTCTGGATAATCAAGGAAGGCTTCACAGAGGAGAAGACAGTTAGCCTGGATGGTGATGGATGAGAATTTTGTAGGAAAATTTTTTCTAAAAGATTGAGGCAGAACATAAGAGAAGGACTGCTTAGTAGAAATGTATACGATGAAATATAATGAGTGGAATGTTGGATGTGGAAAAACAGTTTGATGTTAGATAATGGAGGGCTTTGATAAAGTTTTCCAGAAATGGGAGAAATAACACATGATTTTTGCAACTAGAAGATGTCTGAAAGCATGGAGAGAGTGGCATGTGGATAGGAAAGCAAGTGGTGAACAACTTTTCCTGGGAAAGCATGTACTCCCCAGTCTTAAATTTTTCAAGGGTAACCTGAACATTATGTCCTTTCCTAAGCTAATTTATTTTTATGTACCCAAGAGCTTTGAACATGTGGTCACTTAAATGAAACATCCTCACACATTCCATCTCCCTTTGAACAGCATAATATAATCATAACAGGAAAAATTTTAATTTGTTTCACCAACAAAAATATCTAAGTTCTTCCTAGTCTATCCTGTTAACATTTATATGCACTTACCTTAAGTTTGTGCTGTTAACTTTAGCGTCTTGTCTTCTGTTGTCTTGCCAGACTGTGAGCAAGACGCTAACCCCAAATGATGTAGTCAATGGTAAGTAAGCCTTCTTGCCTCTACTTTATAAAATATTCTCTCTTTTACTTTTATTTGAGTACTATTATCTCTTGTTTCATCATGCTGGTCATTACATCTTTGACCCATATGCCATTAAAATTGCAGCCAAGAGTTGGCTCAAAGCCATTCTCAGATGTTTGAGAGAACTCAGAAATGATCTCAATCCGATCGAGTGGCATCACAGAGGCTTTTCCTCCACTTATTGGCTGATGAACCTGTGTAGGGATTTTAGCTTCATCCTATGCATTCTTTCTTTTGAACAAATTCATGATGTTTGTTGATTAATGTTGCTGAAGTAAATTAAAGTACCTGACTTTTTAATTTTTAATTTCAACTTTAATTTTATATACAAGAGGTATATGTGCAGGTTTGCCACATGGATATATTGCACCGAGGTAGTGAGCACAGTACCCAATAGGTAGTTTTTCAACCCATGTCATCCCTGACTCCCGCCTCTAGTGATCTGTAGTGTCTGTTGTTTCTGTTAATGTCCATGTGTGCTCAATGTTTAGCTCTCACTTATAAGTGAGAACATGCAGTATTTGTTTTTCTGTTCCTTTTTTAATTCACTTAGGACATGGCCTGCAGTTCCATCTGTGCTGCTGCAAAGGACATGATTTCATTCTTTTTTTTATGGTTGTGTAGTACTCTATAATATATACTAATATGTACCACATTTTCTTTATCCAGTTCCCCATTGATGGGTACCTAGTCTTTGCTATTGTGAATAGTGTGACAAGAAACTTAGGAGCGCAAGCATCTTTTTGGTGTAATGATCTATTTTCCTTTGGGTATATACCCAGTAACGAGATTACTGGGTTAAGTTATTCGAGAAATCTCCAAACTGCTTTCCACAGTGGCTGAACTAATTTACATCCCCACTAACAATGTATAAGTGTTCTCTTTTTTCCACATCCTCACCAGCCTCTGTTGATTTTTACTGTTTAATAATAACCATTCTGACTGTTATGAGATGGTATCTTATTGTGGTTTTGATTTGCATTTCTCTGTTGATTAGTGATAATAAGCATTAGATCCTTAACTTTCACCATTTACAAAAATTAACACAAGATGAATTAAATATTTAAATGTAAGACCTCGAAACTATAAAAATTCTGAAAGAAAACCTAGAAAACACCCTCCTCGACACTGGCCTTGGCAAAGAATCTTTGGCTAAGTCCTCAAAAGAAATTGCAACAAAAACAAAACTTGACGAGTGGGGCCAACTAAAGATGTTCTGTACAGCAAAAAAAAAAAAAAAAAAAAAAAAAAAAAAATTCAACAGAATATAAAGATAACCTACAGATAAGGAAAAAATATTTACAAACTATACATCTGACACATGTCTAATATCCAGAATCTATAAGGAACTTAAATCAACAAGCAAAAATAAATAACCCCAGCTGGGCGCGGTGGCTCACACCTGTAATCCCAGCACTTTGGGAGACCTAGGCGGGTGGATCACAAGGTCAGGAGATCAAGACCATCCTGGCCAATGTGGTGAAACCCCATCTCTACTAAAAATATAAAAATTAGCTGGGCGTGGAGGCACATGCCTGTAATCCCAGCTACTCGGGAGGCTGAGGCAGGAGAATAGATTGAACTAGGGAGTCAGAGGTTGCAGTGAGCCAAGATGGCACCACTGTACTCCAGCCTGGTGACAGAGTGCGACTCCTTCTCAAAATAATAATAATCATAATAATAATCATAATAAAACGATTAAAAATGGGCAAAGGACATGAACCAAGACTTCTCAAAAGAAGACATTCAAACAGCTTACACACATTAGAAAACACTGTGCTTTTTATATGTATTGACAAATCATAATTTTGATTGGTCTTTACCCAGTGATGACATTAAAATGTATAGAATTCTTAGTGTATTGACTCTGGTATACCAAAATGCCTGACAACCCCACTTAAATGTCTCACTGGTATCTGAAACTTAACATGTCCCAACACAACTTCTCCTGTTGCTTCCAACCACTTTTTCTCCATTTCATTAAATGGAATGACTATTCACCTACTTGACCAAGACTTACACGTAGGAATCATTCTATGCTCCTTTTTTCCCTCCCTATACTTTAAATGCAATCTGTCACCAAGTCAAGTCAGTTTTATTCTTAAAATATTTTTAAAATTTAACCTCTTGCTACCACCTTCATTGCTACTTACCAAGTAAAAACAACCTGGATTGCTTCGGAATCCTTCTAATGTCTCTGCTTTTACTCTTGTTCCCTCCATTTATTCTCAATACAGAAGCAAACGAATTCAGCTTTTAAACATGTAAATTAGATCATATTCTGATTGCTCAAAATCTCCCAATGCTCCAATACCTTCTTGTTGCAGTCAGAAAAATATATCAGCTTCATTCCATGGTGCACATCTAAGGCCCATCACCCTCTCCCAAATATCTGGGCAAACTAATTAGGAAGCTCAGCTGCTCCCTGCTTTGATGCAGGGAAAAGATTCAAATCAAGATCTTTGCCTCAGCCCCAAGCCTAACCACAATTTAAAAATCCAAGCCAGTCTCCTTTTCTTGCTCTGTGAAGCCATCTGTGGGCCAGCTTGGGAAGTCTACCTTGCTCTCTCAAAAAAACTTATTATATAAGGAATAAATCTATTCATATTCTCTTGGGGTGTGTGTGTGTGTGCTCATGATCAGTCTTGACAGCCAAAGCAAATTTGGGTGTGGATTCATCTTGCTTCTGCACAATGACTATCTAACAATGAAGGAATGAATAAATGATTCTTTCTGTGTGCTTTGTCTTCTAAAACTATTCCAAAATAAACTATTCTCTAATCCATTATTTTTTATTTTTTAACATGTTATTTGTATGTTTGTTCTCTTGTATGGCCTATGAAGGTTCTGTTAGTATCTGCACATCTGTCTGTCTGTCTGTCTATCTATCTATCTATCTATCTATCTATCTATCTATCTATCTATCTAATCTATCTATTTTATCTCTTTCCTCATCAACTTGGAGTTATCATACTTGCCTCATTTACTTTTGGTGCTGTGTATTACTTTCACTCCAATATCTTCATAACTAAAATTAATGGGAGGACCCCCATAATTTCTGCTTAAAGATTTAGAGTTTGGGGCTTATTATTTCTTCTGTGAGGGTTTTTTACATCATGTATCACCAAATGTTACCATTCCTGGATGTTTTGAGTGTAGGGAGAACTTTCTTTCCTATTTATCAACCTGCTTACTATTAAGAACAATTTATCTACTCTAATGGGAATTTGATCTCCTTGTATTTATCTCTGTCAAATTTTCCAGCTTTTGAAATAAATTTCAACTACTATCATATTATGGTCAGAAAACACATTGTTTCTTGCTTTATTACAGTGTCTATTTACATAAACTATATCACTTTCCTTGGGGATTACTTCACATTTTTGATAATACTGACCAACATATGAGCATAGATATTCAGATCTAGATTCTATAATCTCACTCACATACAAATCATACATAAATGTGTAGTTCCTTGATCACTTGTTTATTTCTAAACCTAAAGCCCAGAAGTAAGTAGATTTACTCCATGTTTCATGCTCTAAGTTATACACAGAGCAAGTACTATGCTCTCTGTGGAATCTTCTCTCTCTTGCATTTATAGTCCAAGCCTAGTGTTCATTGTCTTTTTATAATAGCTCAGCTTTTCTCCTGATATTTTATGTCTTTCTAAAATGAACATATGAAAAAACTACTCTTCTCTTTGATTTGATGATCAGTGCTTTTCCATCATTTCAGGACCCACTTGCTATCACAGACCTTCCCTTTTCCTGTGGTTAATAACCTAGAAGAGTATTTTTAACCATCTAGAATATTATGACTAGATGAAATAGCCTGTTTGTCGGGAGCATCGTTCTCATTAGGTCATGTACGGTCAACGCATGTAACTTGCTTACATCACGTGGTTAACTCACTTACATTCTCTGAGTAATACTTCAGAGCTCGTCACAAGAAAGAATGCCTGGTGGCCATTCTAGTACACTGAAATGATATCAAGAGATGACACATATCATTAATAAGAACCCTAAACATAATCTCTTATCAAAACTTTTCATCTTCAATTTTTTTGTAGTTAGTGACTGATCAGAGAGGGGCCTGCTGGGCTGATCAGGCAAAGCTTTACTCTGAGGCTGGATCATGACCGAGGTCCTCTGCTTCATCAGTCTAGAAACATGCTCTGATTGTTGCTCTCTGAAGTGAGGAAGCTAAGACTTCTACTCACAAGAGACTGAGAGAAAAATGTTTTTCTATTAATAAATAAAATGAGATAAAACTCAGCAAAGGAGCAGAATATTTGATTTACACATCCCGTTCTTCTGAGAATTGCCATATGAGAAAATACAGGGTCATTATGTGAACTTGATATGACTGCAAGGGGGATTGTTAAGGCCAGTATAATAGACCTTTAACACTGTGATGAGCACCTCCACTGTCGGGTCAAACATGCCAAGTGAGTTTCAGGCCTTCCCTGGGATGGTTTTCTTGTGTTCTGGTGGAATGCAGACCACTTTCTCTCTGTTAACACATTCTTTCATGAGACAAGAGCTTAAAAATAATAGCTACCTTCTATTAAGTTTCTACAATGTTATTAATGTCTTAATATAATAACAGTTAACACTTTTAAATACCTACTATGCTGCAGGCACTATTCTAAGTAACTCGCTTATCTTCACCACAACCTTATGAAGTAGGTATTTATTACAATCTCCATTGTTAAAGATATACTGAGAAACGAGTACTCTTTACAGAAGAATGTATAAAATGTGAATAATGATAAAATGAACACCTAAGTATTCACCATCCCTCTTAAGAAATAAAACACACATCACTTTCCTCTCCTGTCCCATCTTAATGAACCATTATTTTGAATGTGTTAATAACTTCTCTCTTCCCTAAGGTTTTTTTTTTTTTTTTACTCTATCCTGAATATCAATACAGGATTTCATGTTTTCTATGAATTGCTGATATCTTCTCCAATTTTATGTCTTTTTTCTGTTCACTGTATCCTTTGTAATTAATTTTAATGTAGTAAAATTTATCAATTTTTCTGTTTGTGATTTATAGCCCAAGTTTCTTCTTGAAAATATCCCACTCATTCTTGAGTTTATAATGATGATATTCCATATTGCTTTCAAGAGGCTTTATAGTTTTGACTTTTATCCCCTGGAAATGATTTTTATGAGTGATGTGACATATAGGTAATCATTTACATTTTACAGATAAAAAAATGACACAAGGTGATTAATTGCCTTGCTCAAGGTTCACAGATGGTAAATCATAGAGCTAGAAATTGAACCCAGGCAGTCTGGGTCTGGATGCTGCCTCCTCAGGTATAACTACAGCAAGTACACAGACGCAGTAATGGATGTTCAGGGAAGTGAAGTGACTTGTCTAAGGTAACACAATCAGTAAGAACTACCTACAGAGAATATGCAAAATTCAACATGCTTCATACCAGAGTTCATACACTTTCCTTACTATGGACTGCCTCCTAGGACCACATCCTGGTCTTATGATTCTGTTTCTACAAATTCTCCTTTCTCCTTCCTTTGGGGAACCATTTTATTCTTTAGTTACTTTTGTAAAGAGCTGGTTTTAGCCATATTCTTTCTATGTAACTGGTTTAACCCACAAAGTAAAAATTTATCTCTTAATTCTGAATTTATCTGATGTCATGTTTCTCTGAATTTACCACAGTCTTATTTCTTAGTCTGAATTTATATGTAATTTGTACTTCTTAGAGTCCCATCTGCTGACCTTCTAATATTGTGCATTCAAATGCTATTTATAGCAGATCATCTTACTCTTAGCTTCTTGTTACCTCTTTTTCAATGATTGCAATTAACACTTCAAGGATTTCTTTGATCTCCCTACTTTCCTTCTCCTTGGGCTCATCTTTTACTGTTTCTTTCATTTAATTCACACTCAGCTAGTTCTACACAAGTCAAAGATAATAGCTGACTCTTCCCTGCCATGCCTTGCTAGGATAGAGATAAAGGTAAACTTTTTGAACAAAGTTGGCCACTGTTTCTTACTCTTAAAGATGAATTATAAATGCTCAGCCTTGTGGTTAGTTTGGCTTTCAATGAAGCAAACTTAAGTTATTTCTGGAGTTTTAGAAGGTCTCTGATACAGCCTAAATTAGCTCTAAGTACAACTGTCATGCATAGAAATTACTCTTTTGATTTTGCTAATATATCTCTCCCTGCTCAAAATGCCATTTGTCCTATGGTTACCTACTGAAATTCTGCTCATCATTTAAAGGTCAAGTCAGATATCACCTCCCTGTGGGTACTTTTCTGATCAGCCAAAGCAGAATCCAGTGCACAACTAAAGCATTTTACATCACTCTTAGCTTAATACATTCAGTTTTAGATTACTTTAGTATTGTACATATGGAGTCTCCCAATATATTGCAAGTTCCTTCAGGAAAACAACCTAGAACTTATTTTAGGTAACTAACTACAACAGTCTTTCTTGTTGGGATTATAGTTTTCTAATGAGAATTTTATAGGCCTATTGTAATATATTTGAAGGTATGTATTAAGCTTAAATGAATGACATGATTAGGTGGGCTGAATAATCCCTTTTTCCTTCATGAAATTATTTAGGATTTACTCTATACCTGGAATTGTATCTTGCAGTAAAGATAATGGCATGAATATAACGCAGGTTCTATCTCATAGACTGCTGAGGTAGATAGATGAGAAACAAAAGAGAGGCCGTGTGGTGTCACGGAAATGCCCATGCTTGAGTGTCAGCACAGCTCCTTGGTTACCAGCTTTGGCATGTGCTATTATTGGTAGAGCCTTGGATATGCCTTCTAGTCTAATGGTGCCTAAATGTTTTTATTTGCAAAATGATGGGAATAAATTTTCACCTTTTGGGAAAGCTTTTAGGTATGGAGATAATACACAATTATCAATAGATGACAATGATGATGATGATTATTATAGCATAATATAACATATTAGCTAATGTGAAAGCAGCCAAGATAGTTTTAAAACAATTCAGACTGGAGGATTAATTTAGATGACTAAGTTAATCAAGTGGTATGTTCACCAAAACCAGACTTGTCCTTGGGACACAGTTTGCTTGTAGAAAGAACTACTGTCAGGAGCCCTTCAAATTTCATATGCAAGAGAATAGGGAAGTAGATAAAAGTTATTTAATGATTGTTATCTGTCACTTTCTTATTAGTGGCCGTATAAAGGCCATTATAAGGTTTTAATATGCTCTCCATTGGCATAATAGCTATGTGAATACATGGGCATTATAATCCCCTTATTACAGACATAGAAACTGAGATTCAGAGAAGTTCAGTGTCTTACAGTCACACAACATCTCTGATATTGTAGTCTAAAAAGCCTAATTATACTTCAAGAAAAGCTTGTGTGTGTGTGTGTGTTTGTGCGCATGTGTGTGTTTAGCCATTTTACCAGGGAGCATGTTATTGAATAATGACTTTGAACATCTTCCCTTATTAACTCCATTTCAGGTGTGTTTTGGGAACAGTGTCATCTTTTTGTTGCACCAAATGACACATAATGTACTGTCCAGGATAACAACTGAAACCTAAAGTGTTCTTTAAAAAATTCCAATCTGAGTTTTTAGAATGTAGTGGGCCTATGACTACTGGCAAATGGAGGTAATCTTTGCCCTCCTAGATGAGCAAGTAGCTGATGTACCTCTTACATAGTGGAATAGAAGACTATTATTTCTAGATGAAATAGTCTGCCTGTTGGGAGCATCATTCTCATTATATAATCTAGGTTGAGTTGATGCAAAGGGTATAATTAAGCATCACTACAAATTTTGTCGGTGCCTCCTGTGGCTGGTCCTATTCCTTTCTTTTCTTTAAATTACTGGAACATGTTTGGCTGTACTTTACATTTCATATATACTGTGATGTAGTCAGGCTTTCAATATTATAGTCTTTTAATTAAAGAAATATCCAAAATTTGTTATGAAATAATATTACTGTATATTTAACACTGAATTGTTTATGTTCTTCTCCTTTACTATAAATTTGTGAAAATGAAGGTTCTTACATGTATTAGTAACATTATAGTACAAATATATTTATGTTATATATATTTGTGTACTATATATCTTAAATGTATATGTACATAATTACATATGTATAAATATATGCATATATAGCCTCTTAAAGTAGTCTTTTCGACAAAATAATCAACAAGATAAATAATGAGTAGAATTCAAAGTATTTTTGAACATGGTTATATATATGTTCACGTCTTCAAACTTGAGGAACACTCTGCTAGTGTTTTTAATACTAAACATGAAAATGACATATAAAAGGGAATATATTTGTCCATGGAAAAAAATAGATGAGTATTCTGAGGTGATACCTTTCATAACTGGAGTGGCCTCACTATGTGGCATACTAAAGCCTTGGCAACAAGGACAATGAGGAGAGGAAAGAAACTAGAATTAAAGGATATAGGGCCTGGCTCGGTGACACTGAGTCTAGTCAACATGCAAGCCCTGGCATGGTTTGGGCAGATGTCAGCACCTTTGCTTGGGGAACATGGAGACAGGAAGAATGCCAAATCTGGCCTGCGTGGCAGTGTGAAGGGCTGTTAACTAATATAACCTAGTTGGTGGTGGTGGTCTAAGGACGATGTCATGTATCTTATAGCCTTGGGTAGAAAATCAAGGAGACATCAAAGAGAGGAAAAGAATCACCTGGTAAGAGCTGCACAGGTTTCACGGCCGTGTTGGTTTCAGGAAAGATCATTGTCTTATCAGGCAAGTGGAACAGGCCTGCCTTGTCCTCTGGAAGTAAGTGTCAACATACCGTAGGAGTCAGGGAGCAGAGAAAACTGTGACTTGGAATCTACTTAAACTTAACCAAATGGTTATCCATGGCACACCAGACACTGGGCCTATTTATTACACAATCCAAAGCCCATCACATGATAAACACAGAGCTTCTTACATAGCCTCTGACTTTGCCATAGTTGGCTCAGAGAAAGGGGCAGATGAATAGGGGTTCGGAAAGGCAGAGTCAGCAAGAAATTAAGTTCACTTAAAACTGCAGCCTGTTACTGACCTACCAGATAATATCAGAGAATAGAAACGAAAAATGGGATAACAAATAGCCATTGCTCCACTTGCAGCTGATACGATAATTTGTTAGAGGTTTCTCAATCTGAAAAACAAAATCTCCCTGTCTAAAAGTCCAACTCAGGCTTCTTGGGGATCAATAAATACTTGAAAAAAAGATTATCAAATGAAGGTAGGAAACAAGCTACCTTAGATTAAGGAACAAAGACAAAAGCAACCTTCATTTTTGTAATTTTTCCCATAACTAAATATTTCCAAATGCTTTACAAAGCTTTTAATTGCATGCTAGCAGCAGAGGAAATGCTGGTACTGCTATGTGCCACCTTTAGCCTACACAGCGCAGGGAACGTCAAATGAACTCACTAGGTATAAGGGATTTGCAGAAAGTTCACTCGATCTCTTCTCTTGGAAAGCACACCTTCTCATTTCCAAGCACCCACACATTTAATGGGGAATAAAGTGGCCTATCTACAATGCTTTCACTGAGTAGTCATGAAAACAGGAAAGTAGTCAAGATGGGGTGATAGAAGTGGGTGACACTTGCGACCTAAGATTCCAGTTAGAACCTTATGATGCAAATATAGGCAGGGCTAGGAAACAGCGAGACTCATGTGCATCCACAGAAAAAGACCTGAGCACCAAGTAGGGTATGAGAGTAGAGGGCAGGGAAGCTTTAGAGAACTTCAGCTGGAGAGAGACAGAATTGGCAAGACCTGGGGTATATAAAATGGTCCAGAAACATTTTAGGTTTCTCTTTTTAAAGATTGGCCTACATTTCAGCACACCCACTCTCTTCAGATCTATAGGTAACAAAGAGCTCCCACAAGCCCTTTCTCATCTGGCCCTTAGTACAGGGACAGCATGACTAACCAGACCCTGAAATAATTCAACTGTGAACTTAGATGAGTCAAGGCCTGGAAGCCTGAAACCCTAAGACTCAATGGGAGAATTGCTTATATTTTAGTATAATAGGATTATGAATAACTGTATGGACACAGCAAGAGATGAGACTCTATATTATGCAAGAACCTTGGGAGGAAGGGCCTGGTATAGCTTTGAAATGATTTCAGACTTTATTTCATATAAAACAGACATCTACTGAAAGATTTTAGGCAGTAGCAAGATAATTATTAATTCACTTTTTCAGTAAACATGGACTGAGTGCCTGCTTCTTTGCAAGCATTAGGGATGAATAACACACAGCGCTCTATCTCAAGGAGCGTACAGTTTGGTGGGTGAGCCTCTCGTGTAAACTAAAAAATGCAGCTAAGTATTTATTGGTAGTGCTATAGTAACATCATATTTTATGCTTATTTAAGGATAATAAAGAAGGATGAGAGGTTGGTCAATTTAACCTAAGTGTTGGAGGTAAGGGATTTGAACATAAAAGCTAAAAGTGACTGATAAGATAACTTTTGAAAGATCAGTAAGAGCTCATTAGGTGAAGAACCAGGGAAAGGGCATTCTGAGTACAGGCAGACACATGATCGGGCATGGAGATTTCAATCCGTCTGACTTGTATGGGAAAGTGTCTGAGTCTATCTGCAATGCAGGGGTGAGTGGGTGGGGTTAATAGCAGCTAGAGATACAAATCATCACCTTTGAGCCCACACTAAGGGGTCCTGACTCTGGCAGCAGTGTGGAAAACAGGTGAAGTTTGGGGTCAATAAACAGGTTAAGAGATCATCACAATTGCCCATTCAAAAAGATCATGACACTAAACAAAACAACAGCAATGGGGATGAGAGTAGTTGTCAGGTGTCAAGCAGTTAAGGCTGCAGACATGATGTGGAGATGAGGAAGGAGGAGTTTTCCAAGTTGACACTGTGGCTTCTGGCCTGGGTCATTCTGGCTGAGGAGGGTGTCTATTGCTTTAATCTTTGCCTCCAGGAAAAGGTAATAGTATTTCTTCAGTCAACCACAGACTATTTTATCATTACTAGTAAAGAATAGAAATAAGCACTTTGAAGTATTTGTTGCTTTATAAAGTACTTTTCCAGATGCATCTCATTTGTCTTCAGCACGTCCAGTAATTTAACATAGGGTTTGGCAATCAGCAACCACTTGTTGAATGAATAAATAAATGAATAAAAACAGTGTTCAATGATGTTGGATAGAGATTGAATATTGTGCCTGAATTTAAATCTTAAGCATTGTGAATCATTTTGAATCTTGAGTATTAATAATCCTAAGTATAGTGCCTATAGTTTGGATTGAATTCTGATTCAAAGCCTAGTGTTTATTGCAATGAACCATAACAGTAGCTTTCTACACAGAAGGAAAAATAAAGATATCAAGCCATAGCAATTGGTGTAAGATTGAGCCCCTTACCATTTTCCGCTCGTGGCCTCTAGTTATAAAATGGTAATAATATCTCTCTTAAGAGACTATTTTATGTTTAAATTAAATGAGATGATGAAATCTTCCAACACATGGGGGGTACTGGACACAAGTTAAAGGAATATGCTTTGATCATATGTTGCCCTACTTTACAGCAATTCTTTTCCTTTCTCATTCTTGCCAGTTTGTGAGATGCTGGCTACAGAATGTGGTCATTAAATTATTTCTAAAGATGATACAGAAAGGCTCTCAAGAAGACTCTACATCTTAGTACTTCCCTTAGCAATTTCCACACATTAACAATTCACATAAACAAGTTTCAGACTCAATTTTGTAACATAGACAATCATTCACTAGCAGGCAGCTACACTTAATGGCCATGTAGGATGAATGTATGGCCATGTAAGCTGAAGGAAATTCCTGGTCTCTGTCATTTAGGTGCTCTGACAGTACTTGAGTGAAAGATTCACTCCAGAGAGTTATGAAAAATTTTAGTGCTAGGATTTGAACTTTGTTGCTGTTGATTTGTGGGAAAAAGGAAATCATTCCAAATATGATTCAACAACGGGCTAGCTATCAATTCTAACCATTGGTCACTATTTGGCATGGTACAACGATTGAGCTCAGTAGACGTTTTACAACTGTATGTAATTATGCTTGACACACTATTATAATCAACAATGAAATCACAGACAATACAAAAGTGAAAGACCAGTGAGATGGGTAGAAAAGGCCCTTTATGACCAGGACATGTGGGTTCCAATATAAGCCCTGCCAAAAATGAGCACAATAACAGGATAAGTCTCTTGACTTTTCTGAGCTTCAATAAATTTTATAGTACATCACAGGGAATGGTAAGGTTTAATATAATGATATAGGTAAGATTGCTTTGTAAACTCTAGAATGCCATGTAAGTAATAAAATCAAGGTGCTATCTGTCGTTACAGTGATCTTCATCATCATCATTGTCCTTACTTCAAATAGTCTCAAACTGAGTTTCAAGTTCAGGGTATTGATTGAAAGAAGAGCACAAGGTAGCCATCAGTGGAGGTTCCCTTGAGAAGCAAAGTTCAATAAAAATATAAGAAACATATACAATTTTTAGTTTTCTAGCAGCCACATTTAGAAATGTAAACAAAATGCAAAAAAGAGTTGATGAGATTAATTTTAATAATGTATTTTTAACCTAATATATTCAAACTAATATAATTTTAACGTGCAAAAATGAGTTGATGAAATTAATTTTAATAATATATTTTAACTTAATATATTCAAACTAGTATCATTTTAACATGTAATCATTATAAAACTGATTTTACATTATAAAATGTTTAATTACTATAATTTTTACTCTTTTTATGTTTTCTTTAGAATTATAGCATAACTAGGATGCTAAATTTTCATCAGAAATACTTGATCTGCATTTAGTTTTTATAATATTTAGAGAAAAAGTTGATGTATGTATCTATGATGTTTCAAATACACTTAAAAGTTCTCTATAACTGAATGTAGGGCCAGTTTTTACATTTAAATTAATTAAAATTAAAAATTTGGTTTCTCAGTTACACTAGCAGCATTTCCAGGGCTCTGTAGGTACATGTGGTAGTGACTAACAGACTGGGTAGCATAAGCTCTAGAGTATAATAATGTTTGCCAGGATTGGGGTGGTAGAGAGAGAATAGTTCCACAGGTACTAGGAATCAGCAGGGACATGAGGATATAGGAGCACAAAAAACAATGTGTAAGAAGAAGAGTAATCATACTAATAATTTCTCACATTTCACTTTAAGAAGTACTTATTTAATATTTAAAATATGCCAGGTACTGGGGATTCAGTGATAATTATCCTTATCCTTGAGCAACTTAGTGGCCAACAGTGGAGTTAGATTAATAAAAGTTTATAGCAAGTTATAGTTTAACTAGAGTTATATGAGTGCTACTTCATCTTTTCACCACACTGTAAACTCAGTAGGAATTATCAGTGTTTTAGATGAGGGTAACTGAGCTCAGAAATGCTATTTTACAATATTGAGATGAAACTTTGGGTTCAAGGATACTACTCTGCACTCGACAGGATCATGCCAGAGGGGAGAATGTTTCCAGACTGTGCACTTGGTAGGTGCTCATGTCTTTTTCAAAATAATTGACATTACTGTCCTTTGGTATATATATCTACATTATTGGATTCTGACCACAGGGAAGAGTGAAAACACTCTAGAGTTTCGGCCGTCTTACCCTTTAGTAATTAGTCTTAAGATCCATCAGTAAAACATAGCTACTCCTTTTTAATTCAGAAACAGGCCCTGGGGTTGAAGATACTTTTCTTTTTCTCTTTCTCTCTGTCATAACTACTGGAAACATCTTTTTTCAAGGCAGGAGGGAAAGTCTAACCTATTTTAGAAGAGAAATCAATTTCAAGACTTAGAATCCTCTTGAGCAAGGTAAAAATCCTTAAGGCTCTGGCGGAGAATTCTCTCAGGAAGATCCACATCCTAATAAGGAGTGTCCCACATAATGAGCCTTCTCAGTTCCATGAATTGCAGCAACTTACTTTCCTCAAGAACTTGAAGCCAACCTGCTCTATGCGTCCCCTATCAAGTACATCTATTTGATATCTCTAGGCACATCTGTTCCACTGCTCCAATTGTCTTAAGTGTCTGATAGAGAGGCAGGTGTGAGTGTCAGGATCCTCTTTCTTTGGCAGCGAAAGTTTCTTCCTGTAGGAGCCACAAGCATCTTCATCTGATAGCCTGACTTCGTTCTGCTTCACTGGCTTTGATTCGGAACCCCTACACGTAAAGCCAAATTATTATTTCCCTTGACCTGCTGAAGTACCAAAGAGTAAAAATATTGCAGACCATTTTTCTAGTTTGCTATCTCTCTTGTATTGACTGTGCTCATCCATGTTGCTGTGCTGGAAGTTGCACTTAAAATATCATATAATGCAATGTTTTCTACCCATTGAGAAAGTGTCAAGAATGTCACTTCTGGAAAATAACTGTCTTTGAGAAAAAAAAATTAGATGTATAACTTAAGAAATGAAGTTAAAGGAAAAGGGGTGGCTTAATTTAGATTAAAGCTCAATAATGTGCTTTAAAAAAGAAATGTGTTTTTTATTCTGATTTTCATCACCATGGATTGTATCGCAATTTTTTTTTGTGCTGTGTATAAGAAAAAAGAATAGACTCAGCAAGGGAAGGAGAATAGATAAAGAAGGAATAAAGGGAAAGGAAATGCCAGGTGCAGTGGCTCATGCCTATAATCCCAGCACTTTGGGAGGCCGAGGCCGGCAGATCACTTGAGGTCGGGAGCTTGAGACCAGCCTGGCCAATATGGCAAAACCCTGTCTCTACTAAAAATACAAAATGTAGCTGGGTGTGGTGGCATGCACCTGTAACCCCAGCTATTCAGGAGGCTGAGACAGTAGAATTGCTTGAACCAGGGGGGTAGAGGTTGCAGTGAGCCAAGATTATGCCACTGCACAGAGCCAGACTCTGTCTCAAAAAAAAAAAAAAAAAAAGAAAAGGAAAGGAAAGACAGCATTTGCTCCTCTATGTCGTAATCATATCTTTATCATAGAAAAGTTTTCGTTACTTTAATCATGTTTTATTCTAGTACTGCATACTACCTTTTGCTATCAGTCCTGCACCCTTTACTTAAACTTCCATAACATAAAAGTGGGTTGTTAACACCCCCCACATAAAGACTTCATCCTGAATTATTTTGCTGACTCAGGCTGGATGGACACTACACCTAAGTTTCTCCAAAGCCTCTTTTTGAATCTGATGCTAGCACAATGTTATGGTCTCAGCCCAAGATTCACTCTGGGTTTATGACTAACATAGTCTTCTGACTACAATGCCTCAGATTTTCTTCATATATTTTCTCTTCTTTTAATAGCTCTGCACCTGCTTACCTCTAGGGCCTGTTCTGTGCAACCTGCTTTGGGAGACTTCTGTGAGTCAGGAGAGACTCCCTATCTATGTCTCCAACAAAAGGACACAGAACATCTGAGATATTAATATTTCCAATGCTTGATGAACAAGTGAAGGATAGATGGATGGATGAATAGGTGGATATATGGATGGATGGATGGATGGGTGGATGAATAAATAGATGAATGAGTCAATGATAGGATCCACATGACACAGGGAAGGATGAAGCAAAAGACAAGGTGAGACTATATATGCAATAAGCTGTTACCTAGAATACTATGAACTGACACTTAACCAGCTCTGCCACACAATGATAACTGATAAGGCTAAAAGTGTCCCTGAGCCTCCAAAAAAGTTAAAGTGCCTTCTGAATTCTCAAAGGAAAAATAAAGTGTATTCCTTGTAATTCAGTACTCAGAATATTAGGCTGAACTCAAACGCTCTGAATTGGCAACACATGTAAATATTGGCTTACATAACATCAACGTGATTTTTTTAAATAGTAAAAATTAAAAATGAAAGGAAATTCAAAAATTAATTAGCCCAACAGGCTTATTATATGAACTGTCTATACTCCTTTGTCTATTTACTCTCTAATCACTCATAAACTTGCTTCTAGCAGGTTTGTTCTCACTGTTCCCTCAGACTGCACTTGCCAGGGTCATCAATAAGCTGCATATTACCAGATTCTGGGGTAATCACAGTCCTCATCTTATTCAGCCTACTAGCAACATTGAAACAACTGATAATGTTTTCATTGAACCTACTTTTTCACTTGGTTTCCAAGACAATATTTTCTCTTGGTTTTGCTCGTAATTGATGTTTCTTTTTCTCAGTGTCTTCTGACGGCTTCTCCTGTTCTCTAGACCTGTGCTCCTGCCCTTCATCGTCTGTGCTTTTACTCATTCCCTTGGTGATGCCTTCCACTGCTATGGTTGCAAATCCATTCATATTTAGATGATTCCTGGATTTTAATCTCAAACTTTGAGCTCACCAATTTCCCACACTTATTTATCTTACTACTGACTCAAGATCTTCACTTATAGATGTAGCATCTATATCTATAATCTATGCGTAACTGTCTCTGTATCAATATCTATATTTTATCTATATATTTTAACGTCTAACTCTGATCCTTTGCTTCTTCTCTACCCATGCTAAGTCCACTCTTTGTACAGTTTTCCTCATCTCAGTAAATGAAATTTTAGAGTCATCCCTGATTGTTCTATTTCTCACACATCTCAAATCCAATTCTAAAGCAAAAATGTCATGCTATGAAATAGACCTTCAAAATAAATCTAGAATGATTTTTCCCTGCTTTCTCTGCTACCACCCTAGTCCATGTCACTAGCAGTGCCTAACTGGCCTCCCTGCATTTACAGTTGCCCACGCTCTGCAACAGTGTCCACTCCATAGAAGAGTCAGAGTTTTAAAAAGTGGTCAGATCATGCCACAAATCTACTCAAAATTCCCCAGTTAGATTCCCCTCTCAGTAAAAAGCAAATACCTCACAATGAGCTTCGCGCTCTGCATGACGTGTTCTCTGCCAACTCTCTGACCTTGTCTTTTACCACCTGACCCTCGTTCACTATGCTGCAATCCCACAGTAGCCTTGCTGTTTTGGTGGCTATATTAAGCATGGGTTTGCCTCAGGCTCTTTGACCTCACTGTTCCTTCTGCCTGGAACACTCTTTCCCTAAAAATGTGTATGTGCTCGTTCCTTTATTTCCTTTAGGTCTCTGTTCAAATATCACCTTAGCAGAAATGCCTCTACTGACCATGTTATTTGAAATTTTACCCACCTGCTTCTTTAACCTCTTTATCCTGTTTCATTTTTTGTAACTCTTAGAAGAACTTGACATATATATTTACATGTATCTATTCATTTGTGTGCCTGTCTGTTTTTTTATCTCTTTAAATACAGTTTGAATTCCAGGAGAAAGAGACTCTACCTGTTTCATTTACCACTGCCCTCAGTGGCCTGGAGTGGCCTGAAGAGTCAGTAAAAGAGATGGAATTCTGCCTCCCAGTTTGGTGGTATCCTGCTTGACCGCTAATAGACGGATTTCTAAGCAGATGGGATTATAGGAGTATTGTGCATGTTCATATACAGAGCATAGAATATCAACAGTTCATTTGATTATTATTTGCTGATTATTCACTTCGTGTGAGGCACTGAGGCACAGAATGAATAATGCAGAACACATATTCTCAGACTATGAAAAATTCTCAGGAAATTGTACTGTTGGAGTCCAGGCAAAGAATTCTTTTCCTAGGTCCATGGTGTTTGTGTAATTAAGATGATAATGCTTGAGTAAGTTCTGCAGAATTGAATGGCCAGGCAGAAGTAAGGGCATCCTAAACAATGAGACAACATGTGCCAAACTCTAGAGTCACAAGAGGGCCAGCATGTTTAGGAAATTGCAAGAAATACAGATGACAAAAAGAATGAAAGGAGAGGAGGGAGGCCAAAGAGACAACCAGGGACCACAGGCTGGAAGGCTTGAGAGGTGATTCTACAGCATGTGGATTCTAGTCCTGAAGACTGTTGGGAGACTCTGAGTGAGAGATTTTAAACAAGAGAAGAGAAAGAGGATTTCCATTTGGGAAAGATAATTCTATTTGCCACTACTGAGAAACACTGTTTGGAAAGACACAAGGAAGCCAGTGAGGAGGCAATTGTCATAACATAGGCAACAAGGTAATGGGGGTCTGATATAAGGTGATGATAGTGAAATGTATTCTGTTATGCAAATCCTGTTGGAATTGCAGAATCATAGTAAACATAAACATGTTGCCTCTGTGTCCCTTGGAGGAAACAAGAAGAGCAAATAAGTACCGTCCTTCAAAGTCAGCATCCAGGCTTTCTCTCATTCAGAAAACAGAGGCGCATATATATATAAAAGATTAAAATCTCAATAATCAGCCCTGACAACAGGGTTGGTATCAGTGACAAAACTTAGAAAAGATAAGAAGAGGAGCTTGTAATGGTATAGCTAAGATAAGCATCTAGGTTTTTTGAAAAGGCAGAGATGAACAGAGACAATTCAGACACAAGCTGGCAAGATTAGGGATGGCTGGGTATGGGAAAAGAGGTGAGACTTTTCCAGGGAAACTGGAAGCATGAGACTGAAAATGATACCCTTCCTGGGGCTGGAAGCAGGCCAAGACCCAGTGAGAATGTTCTCACTCTTTGCTCCCCCTGGCTTCTGAAGCCTGCTATCCTTTCATAGAAGGATGATTGTGAACAAAGACTTACAAGGGAGAGGGATAGAGAAGAATTGGCAGAATAATTTTCTGACTACAGAGGCTGAGTTTCCACAGTGTAAGACCCATTGACAAGTGGCTATTTTTTTCATAATAAAGACCAGATATTTGATGCCTTAGTTCTAAAGCCCAGTGATACATGGGAGAGCACAGAGAGAAATGTGGAGAACATCATTGAAATTAGAAGATAAAGAATTTGAAGGTTCAATGTTCTAAATCACTCATCCTCCCTATTTCTTTTTTCCCATTTGTAAAGTACAAAAGGTGGTGATGATAAGCCCTACCTTATCAGTCATCAGTGTGGGAAAATTGAGAAAGAGGTCGGCCCCACATGTTGTCTCACAACTGCAATCACAGTGCTTTGGGAAGCCAAGGCTGGAGGATAGCTTGAGGCCAGAAGTTTGAGACCAGCCTGGGCAACATAGACACTATTGCTACAACATTTGTTTTTTTAATTAGCCAGATGCACTTACAGTCCCAGCTATTCGGGAGGCTGAGTTGGGAGGATCTCTTCAGCCTAGGAGACTGAAATTATAGTGAGCTATGATCATGCCACTGTCCTCCAGCCTGAGTGACAGAGGTAGACCCTATCTCAAAAAAAAAAAAGAGAGAGAGAGAAAGAGAGAAGTTAAAAACTCATATTGTCAAATAATATTATTAAATATTATTTAATATTTAATAAATTTATTTAAATTTATTTAAATAAATATTATTAAATGCGAGTAAATTATTAAATAATCTCCTCTCAAGATTTTCCTAAATGATAAATAAGCTATTCAGGGTGTTGAAATGTAAAGGCTAACCTTAAAAGATATAGTTGCATTTTTCTTTTGTTGCTCATTTTCCCCCATGAAATGCTTAATTGTAATTGTAAATGTACAATTGTAATTGTAAATTGTACAATTCTTAATTGTAAATGTTTAAACGTGCATACATGCAATGAGGATCTGGCTTCCAGGATACGTTATTGTTCTATCTTTTCTTGTCCTTCTTTTCTCAGCTACTTTTAGGCCATTTGTTCAAAGTGTTATTGCTAGTTAGGTGCCATCTACATGGTATTTTGTAGCTTCCATGATGACAGACGCACAAAATGAACAATGAATAACTGTAAAGAAAATGTGCATGAGCCTTAAATGTTATTATTCTCACAATCTCCAACTATAGGATCTTCAATATTGACTGTGACAAATGCATACCAGTGATTGTTCAGCCAGGACTTAGATGCTCAAAAACAGACTAATGTCACACCCCAGGGTCTAGGAGCCTGACTCCTAGTTTAGTGCTTTTAAATTCAAGAGTTTTTCTACCTTTGCATGCACCAAACACTTTCTGCTCTTGCTTCCTTGACAAATGTGCTATTTCAAAAAGATGTAAAATCCTGGGAAAAGTAATTGGAAGGATGTGCGCCCCTAATGTCATGGGCAAACACCAAAGCTAGGTTGTCAGAGAATCACTCATCCTCTAGTCAGACCATTGGCTTTCCAGGTCCAGCTTATACTAAACAGAACAGTGGAATACTGATCAGAGAAAAGGAGAAGACTGTATTCTGGCCAGTGGGAAGGACAGTGCAGAGCCTTGACAGGAGTAAATGTAGGCTTGTTCTGGGAAATTAAAGTAATGTAATATGTTTGAAGCTTAGACTTGGAGAAAAGGTGTGAGGAGCTAGTGGAGAGAGATGGGACAAAAATGTAAAATAGGCGTGAGACTGTGAAAGGTTTCCAGTCAGTTTTAAAGGTAGTAAAGGATTGTCTTAATTATTCGTTGAGGGTGAGCAATGCTTTGACCTTAATGCATAGAGATGCTTTGGCCTTACAACACATTTGTTCAGGTCTTAAATGGCAACTTTCTCTAGGATTTGTCATTGGTGTTCCCCTATAACTTAATGGTTAGGGACACTTGCAAAAAAGAAGTACTGTAGATTAAAGGAGAACAATCTACTCTCTGGAGTCATATTGCCTGAATCCATATGTCTGTTAGATATGCAACTGTGAGCAGATATTTAATTTCTTAAGACTCAGCATCTTCATCTGTAAAACTGAAGAAAACAATAGTGCTTATTTTGTATAGTCATTGTGGGGATTAAAAGAGTGTTTAGCCCAGGGCCTAGAATGTATCTGGAAAAGCAAACACATTTCCTTATATTATTACGGTTGTTATATTTATAAGGGACTTTCATAGTTTCTCCTGTATGTAATGCAAACTTATTAAACATCTACAATGGGCAAGCACTACAAAAAGAAGAGAGTTCCCAGCTATAGAAATTGAAGAGCACCTATGCAGTACAAGCCTTTGGTTTGGCCAGAGCTCAGTGCCCTGTGGACACAGCACTCCATCCACAGATCTCAGCAGGCATCTGAAATTCTCATTTTCCTTCCACAATCAGTTGTCAGGACCTGCCTGAGAAGAAAAATTAAGCTTTGGTTCATGGTGACATGACAGTCTAAGGTGGAGGCTGTGTTTAAGTGGGGTCAGATGTTCTTTAGCTCAGTTCCCATTGAGATCATCTTTAGATTATGGATGGCACTGTGCTTCTCCTAAACAGTGATCTGAGATTGATCACAAACCTTCATTGTGCCTTTTGAAAGTGTGTGTTCATAGTCAAAAATTTTCCCAATAGCCAAAATATTAATAATTTTTTGATGGACCCAAATATGCCATGTAGCAATAGTTTTTTAAAATCAGGTTTAACATATCAGTGGCACATTTGAGAGATTTTCTATTTTTCTACTTAGCTGTCAAGTTGATATAGCTAACATTTACTTTATGCCAGGTTCTATATTAAATGCTTTCCATGCATTACCTCATTTCATCTTCACAGCAACTTTTTTGTTCTTCCCATTGTATTGATGCTACAACTGAGGTTTCATGGCCTGTAGGAGGTAGACTTTAAATTACAACAAAGATCTGGTCTATACAAAGCTTAAAATTAGTAACCGCTGTGCTAGAGTACTTACTGTGAAAATAAAGAATTGTTTCCTTTTGGGATTAAAATTCAGATTCTTAAGATCCCCTTTGGCATTCCTCTCTTTGGGGTCAAACGCATGTGTAAAACATATTATACTTTATATGCACATATAAATCTCCATTTGCTGTCTTTTATGAATGGAAACAGCACCACTGGAGATAATGCAAAATACAGGTAGGGTTTTAAAGACCCATATGTGATGAGCAATCTGTGCACATAGAAGTGCTCATTTATATGAATTACTAGTAGTGTCTAGTGTTTATAGGTAACCAATTCACATACCAATTCACTCCATGTGCTCCTTAAAAACCTTATTCACTTTATGGCTTTCAATGATTTCTTACAAATTCACATATAGTTTTTAGGAACTTATGTACAGTAATATCAACAACAGCAACAATAATAACAGAGTACTACTAACAGTGCCACTAATACCATTTATTGAAGTAATATATGCTTAGGCAGTACCTAAGAACTTCATATGTGTCATAAGGTAGTAAAAATTATCCCCATTTTACAGGTAAGAAAACTAAGATTCAAAGAGGTTAAGCAATATATACTAGGCCATATAGAGTAAAAGATGAAGTCAGATTTCAAATACAAAAAAAACTCAATCCAAAACCACTGCATATTATTTGTACTATACTCAATCAGAAATAATTTTTCTTGTTGTTCAATACCACTTCTGATTGTTACTTAATCATATCTACTTCACTCTTCAACATTCTGGAAATAATTGGAAGTATTACTCTCTCCAGCCTCCCCTCGTCTGTTAGCCTCCCCTCCTCTACTGAGAGTTGGCATTTCCTAGGGGGTTTTTGTGGCTAGAGATACAGAAGACTTTGGGTGAGGGGTACAAATGGGGGTATGCTTGCTGAAATCACATTGTATACCACAGCAGATCCAAAATTGAACACCAACATTCATTAATCAAAACAGTCAGGCTCAAAACGTTGTGAGTGTTAAAAAAGCTGAGAGGGCCAGAAAAAGGTTTGGTAACTATTATATTGTATATATGTTGTTGTGGGAAGTCAGGGACCCTGAATGGAGGGACTGGCTGAAGCCACGGCAGAAGAACATAAATTGTGAAGATTTCATGGACATTTATTAGTTCCCCAAATTAATACTTTTATAATTTCTTATGCCTGTCTTTACTGTAATCTCTGAACATAAATTCTGAAGATTTCATGGACACTTATCACTTCCCCAGTCAATACCCTTATGATTTCCTATGCCTGTCTTTACTATCTCTTAATCCCATCATATTCTTTGTAAACTAAGGAGGATAAATGTTGCCTCAGGACCCTGTGATGATTGCATCAACTACACAGAGTGTTTGTAGGGCACGTGTGTTTGAACAATATGAAATCTGGGCATCTTGAAAAAAGAAGAGGATAACAGCAATGTTCAGGGAACACCAGAGAAAAGACTCTGGCTGCCAGTGAGCCGGACGGAACAGAGTCATATTTCTCCTCTTTCAAAAGCAAATAGGAGAAATATCGCTGAATTCTTTTTCTCAGCAAGGAACATCCCTGAGAAAGAGAATGCACCCTGAGGTAGCTTTATAGACGGCCCCCTTAAGGCGTGCTGTCTTTTATGGTCGAAGTTGAAAGGATGAAATAAGCCCTGGTCTCCTGTTGCACTCCCAGGCTTATTAGGACGAGGAAAATTCCCACCTAATAAATTGTGGTCAGACAGGTTGTCTGCTCTCAAACCCTGTTTCCTGATAAGATGTTATCAATGACAATGTGTGCCCGAAAATTCATTAGCAATTTTAATTTTGCCCCATCCTGTGGTCCTGTGATCTTGCCCTGCCTCCACTTGCTTTGTGATATTTTATTACCTTGTGAAGTATGTGATCTCTGTGACCCACACCCTATTTGTGCACTCCCTCCGCTTTTGAAAATCACTAATAAAAATTTGCTGGTTTTATGGCTTGGGCAACATCATGGATCCTGACAACATGTGATGTCTCCCCTGGGCACCCAGCTTTAAATTTCTCTCTCGTACTCTTTCCGTTTATTTCTCAAACTGGCTGAGACATCTAGGAAATAGAAAAGAACCCATGTAACTATCGGGAGTGGGATCTCCCGATAATATATATTGTATATAACTCTGTTATTTAATTTATGAACTTGCAGACAATATGGATGTGTGTGTGTTTCAATTCATAATCCAGGAGTAGTTGTTAACTTAGGAATTCATAGGTGTCTTCAGAGGCAGTTATGAGTCAGCCATATTTATCACCAATTAATAGAAAAGGCTTTGCTAATTAATGTAAATATTAAAATAGGTTCCCAATGGTGATGAATTAGTAGTATTCAAGATCCCTGCATTGCTCAAGATATTTGAAGGCACCCCTTTCCCTAGTATGAAGAAAATGTTCAGTGAGATATTTGCCCATCACTCCCCAGGACAATACTGAGGGCTGGATTCTGAAATGGATCTGCATCCAGCTATGACAAATGAGTATTCTCTTTTCCTAATGATGCCTATAAGGCTAGCTGTATCTTGTTTCTATGTTGTTGCATGTTCTGTATCAACCTCTTTGGTATGTTATGTTCATAGCACCTAAAGGACAGAGAATTGGTACATCTCTGAATGTATGAAACAGGCTATTGAGCTGTTATTGTGGAACTGCATTTAAAATAAATATCATTTCTTTTTTTCCCTCTTGGGTTTTTTTAATACTTTAAGTTCTGGAATACATGTGCAGAACATGCATGTTTGTTACATAGGTATACATGTGCCATGGTGGTTTGCTGCACCCATCAACCTGTCATCTACATTAGGTATTTCTCCTAATGCTAATTCCTCCCCTAGCTCTCCACCCCACAACAGGCCCCAGTGAGTGATGTTCCCCTCTCTGTGTCCATGTGTTCTCACTGTTCAACTCCAAGGATTTAGAACCAGAAATATCATTTGACTCAGCAATCCCATTACTGGGTAGATACCCAAAGGATTATAAATCATTCCACTATAAAGACACATGCACATGTATGTTTGTTGCAGTACTATTCAAAATAGCAAAGACTTGGAACCAACCCAAATGCCCATCAAAGATAAATTGGATAAAGAAGATGTGGCACATATATATCAGAGAATACTATGCAGCCATAAAAAAGGATGAGTTCATGTCCTTTGCAGGGACATGGATGAAGTTGGAAACCATCATTGTCAGCAAACTAACACAGGGAGAGAAAACCAAATACCACATGTTCTCACTCTAAAATATTGTTTCTAAGAAATATCTCTAAGTATGGCTGAATTTGGTGACACTTGCTGTTATGATAATCTGATATCCAAGTACTCATGTTGAAAGAAAGTAGCTAACCCTCATTTCCATCTAATTTTAGGTGCTACCAAAATCTACTACAAATAACCTAATAATTATACCCAGACATCTTGGCATAGGCCAGTTCTCAACAACAGTAAAATTCTGAGCCTGGAATATGAGAGCTGTGGAAATGAGAGCAGAAAAGAAGCATTGAAAATAAATAAAATCTGGTCAGGGGAAATTTGACAGAACAGGTACTGAAGTCTGTTTCTTGCATTTACAAATTGAGTCCACTTTGGCATAAGATACCAGCAGACATCTAAGATGCAAGAGCTGAAGTGGAAGTTGACACCTTCCTTATACCCAAGATCTCTTTATTAATGATTTTCTCTTCCCAAAATAATTATTAAAAAAATGAACAATCAGTAGCCATTCTACCTACTGTAAGACAAATACTTGGATATGTCAAAGAATTCAACTGTTTATGTCCATCTTGTCCTACCATTCAAGTGACCAATACTTTGCTCTAGTATCTCCCCAACTCAGCCTCACTTCATCTCCATAAGTAAGTACTGAGTGCCTAGTTGTGTTACATGTGTAACAGATTTTCCTGATGAAAGTTCTCAATAAAATTGATGTGACTGTATAAATTGTTCAGGCCAAATGACCATCTAAAACAAGTTCCATGTGGAAGTTGGTGCTATATTCAATCCTCATGTTGCTTTTCCAGTTTCCTAAGTAATAGGCAACATTTTGGGTTCAGGTATCTGTTTCTCTTTCCATTATTGCCACCAAAGTTTACAAAATTTCTAGGGAAAATCAAAGTCTATGTGTCAACTCTCACTAATTAATGTAGGGTAATACATGATCGCAGCTTTCTTAAGGAGCGACAGAAATGCGTCATCGCAGAGCAGCGTAGTCTTTTTCAGGACTTTTTCCTTCTTTCTTTCATAAAGCAAAACTAAAGTTAGTGAACAACCAAATAGAAAACAAAAGTGAACACACACACACACACACACACACACACACACACACACACAGCAAACCAAAGAATCTCCTTCTTAATGGACTCTCTAGGATGCTTGAGTCTTTTTATCAGTTGAGAGAGAGTCAGAAACTGCTCAGCTTCCTAGCCCTTTAATTCACTATTCAGTAGTCATGAGTCAGACTGAATAAAATACTCCTCTTCTCCAGTATGTCTAGAAAAGAAGCAGTAGAGCACATAAAAGCGTTGACATGTTCTAAAGAGAGGTGGCTTTCTGTTATGATTCCACCCTGTTTGGACTTACACTTACCTTGCATTTAGCCCAGAAAGGTCAATATTTGGAAGAGAACAAGATTATTTATGAAACCACAGGAACACACATTTCATTTGGATGTGCTAACTGTGCTTTCCGCACTTTTTTTTGCAGTGTCTCCATAGGAAGCCAATATAAATGCTACCTATTATTTTTGTGACTTGAGTTCTTAATTTGCATCTGTTTTCTATTGGATAACTCCAGGAAATTGAGATCACAAAGTTTAAAAAGGAGAATACCTGTTTAATGTTCCATGGCAGTCAGATTTTGTGCTTGATGCTTGCTCACAGCAAAAGTCTCCCAGGCAAGAGGCAAAATGAGCAATTTAACCAATCACTGACTGCTTGAGTCCATTGTGGGAATGGAAAATAAGGCCATTGCATTAATGGGGGAAAATAAAGTCTCATCTTGAGCACTGCATTGTTTAAAGAGAGACTTACTTTAATGTCTGTCATATAAAATGGATATTTTAAAGCAATACACAAAAATTCAGAAAAGTAGTCTATTTCAAAGTTATAAACATACAGAAATCCAGCATTAAGGGCGCTAAAATAGCATGTCTATATTTTTCTTTGTTGGGTCTAATAAAGACTAATCAAAAACTTTAAAATTCAATGCTTTGTGCAAGTTTTATAGATATTGTTGACTCCTTTAGTCTCGGAAACTAGACCTTACTAAATGTCTCCTAAGTGTCAGGGACTTTGTATACTTTTTCTGTTTTAATATTTACAATAAATTACCTTGTAAGATAGCTGCTCCTTTTTTTTTTCTTTTCTTTCTGATGAAGGTTTGATACTATATTTGTCTGTTGATGTATCGGTTAGCTGTTGTTGTGTAACAAACAACCACAAATCTCAGTGATATGCAACAAAAAGTTGACAGCTTATGCATATGGAATTAGCTCTCCTGTTCTTAGCTGGACTTTCTCACAGGTCTGGAGATTTCCTGGTTGTCAGCTGGGATGACTGGAGCAATTTGACTCTGTTCTACTCGTCTCTCAAACTGTCACAGGTTGCTCCAGACACAATCTTCTCACTGTAATAGCAAAGTTGTAAGAGAGTAGAAATGCGCAGTTGCTTTTGCAAGCCTCTGTTAGCTCATTTCTATCAACACCTCATTGGACACAACAATGCATATAGAAAATATACTCTGCCACTTACAAAAAGAAGTTTCAAGTTTCCACAACAAAGGGTGAAGAACTGGGCCCAATAAAGCATCCCATATACCACAGATGATAATCTTGTCTATTTATTTCACCAAATTATTGTCCAATTTCTGTTAATTAAACTTACAACTTATCAGCAATACTTGCTACCTTCCTATATAACGTAGAAAACTAGAAACCAAACCAGACACTCAACAGCCTTTGTATACATCAGGTAAGTGTTCCAAAACCTTCTAAACTCATTTACTATTTTTATTCATAATGAAGATGGTGGTCATAGCAGTCATCATGACTAACATTTATTGTATTTCAGACACTGACTAAACACTTAGAAATCTTACAGTGATTCTGAGTGGGTATTATCCCAGTTTTACAAATGAGGAAACATACCAAGGTACAGAGTGATAAGGAAAATGAGATGCAGAGAGATTAAGAGATCAGTCCGAATTTGTCTTGCTGGTAAGTATTGAACCTTGAATTTAAAACCAGATCCATCAGATGATAACACCTGGGCTCTCAACTGTCAGTCATTCCATAAGTCAAACCATCCAAATTGTAATAGAATTTCACGTCATTTCTCCTTGAGGAAATTACCATTGCTTCATGTCTCTTGACTATCAGAAAAATATTACATTACCCTAGTGACATTCAAATTCCAACGTACTCTGGGTACAATATTATTCTCCACTCTTTCCCAACACATTTGTTCTAATGGTGCAAAGTGCTCTGCCATGTCCTCAAGAGGCTTGCTCCTTCCCACTTCCCTATCTCAATTTAGGTCCTCTTCAACAGTGCCCCTCTTCACCCATCTGCCTTCTAGATGTCTGAACCAAAATGTCCACTCCAGTTAATTACACTTTCAGTTTGTAAAAGCATTTAAGAGCTTACAAAGTGCCTTTGCATTTCTACATACATTAGTCAATTCTGACAACAACTGTAAGGACAAATAAAAGTTAAAACAACAGGATTGATATTCCATATTGCAAACAAAGGAAGAGACCACCCCCCTTCTTTTTCTCAGAGCATTTACTTTAGAATACTTGAAATTATAAGTACCTTTCTCCTCTCTTTAAAATGTACATAAATTATTTTGAAAACTAGATAGGCTTTTGTCAACTTAATGACCCAGGAATGTCTTTCTCAAACACCTGAAAACTATCTCTTTGAAATGTAATCATCAAGAGAAATAGAACCCGTATCTCCCAGTTTCCATGAGAGAATAACAGCCTAAATTCCCTGGGCACCTTGCTTCAAATTGTAAAACTAGTTCATCTCAGAAAGTTATGAGAAGTTTGTTTTTGCTATGGCCAAAGCCAATTAACTAACTCAGATGGTCACCTCAATTATTAGGTAAAATTAGGATGAACTATGTGTGACAAATGGTACTGTCAAATCCTCTTATTTGAGAACAAGTTCTTTATCATGTGAACATGTATGTAATAGGTTGTATCTGCGTGGCTATAGAAAACGGTGAGAGTTCTTCCTGTCTTTGTAGCTTCTCGGTGGATTTCTTATGAAGAAAAATCACATTTTGGATTAATGTTCAATTAATAATAAAACTATTTTCTTTCTGTACTACCTTTGTACAGAGGATCTTTGGGTTGAGGGAAGATTTTGTTTTTTATTATTTCCCCAATACACTTTGCAAGGTAAATATTATACTCATTTTTACAGCCTAGGAAACCAAGGCTTAAAGAGATGAACTGATTTGCACATTTAGACAGCTAGCAAGTTGTAAAACTAGTGGGTCTATATGTGCATGAGATCTGGGATCATTTGTCTTGCTGATAATTGTATTCCCAATGTCCCACACAAAATACGGCATATAGTAAAGGAACAGTTAGTATTTTGGGATGCATAAATAAAACCCTGAACCAAACTGCTTCCAATATTATATTTGTTACTAACTTTGTAACAACGCTACATTGCTACAAATTTAGCAACAGTGAGTTGCCCACAACAGCTTGGAAACTGGGGGAAAAGATAATCATCTGACAGTGAATTTGTGGGAATAAAATAAATTCGACCTTTAAATAACATGAGAGTCAAGGGGGCTGACACCCTATGCAGTTGAAAATTCATGTATAACTTTTGACTCCTCAAAAAGTTTAGCTACTTATAGCCTACTGTTGATCAGAAGCTTTATTGACAATGAAAACAATCAATACATATTTTGTACATTATATGTATTATATATTGTATTTTATAATAAAGTAAGCTAGAGTAAAAAAAAATATTAAGAAAATCATAAGAAAAAGAAAAAAAAAATTTAAGAGACAGGTTTTTCACTCTGTTGCCCAGGCTATAGTGCAGTGGTGTAATCACAGTTCACTGCAACTTCAAATTCTTGGGCTCAAGGGATTCTCCTGCCTCTGCCTCCTAAGCAGCTGGGACACAGACACACGTCATCATTTCCAGTTAATTTTTAAAGGTTCTTTTTTGTTTTTGTTGTGTGTGTGTGTGTGTGTGTGTGTGTTTTTTTTTTTTTTTTTTTTAAGAGAGATGCAGTCTCACTATGTTGCCCAGACTGGTGTTGAACTCAAGAGATCCTCCTGACTCAGCCTCCTGAATAGCTGGGATTACGGGTGTGAGTCACTGTGCCCAGTAAAATAAATTTAAGTGAATCATCCTAAAGGTATTCATCCTCATAATTTTCATATTGAGTGGGCTGAGAAAGAGAAGAAAGAGGAGTTGCTTTTGGTGTCTCAGGAGTGGCAGAGGCAGGAGAAAATCTGTGTGTAAGTGAACCTGCACTATTTGCACCTGTGTTGTTCAAGGGCCAACTTGTATAATGTGGATCAGAGTGGAGATGGTAGACAGTACTAGCTGGATTCCCTAGGCTAAGAATTCCTAAGCCTAGCTGGGAAGGTGATCACATACACCTTTAAATACGGGGCTTGCAACTTAGCTCACACCCGACCTGTCATATATTAAAGAGAGCTCACTAAAATGCTAATTAGGCTAAAAGAGGAGGTAAAGAAATAGCCAATCATCTATCGCCTGAGAGCACAACAGGAGGGACAATGATCAGGATATAAACCCAGGCATTGGAGCCAGCAACGGCTACCCTCTTTGGGTCCCCTCCCTTTGTATGGGAGCTCTGTTTTAACTCTCTTAAATCTTGCAACTGCACTCTCTTCTGGGCCATGTTTGTTAAGGCTCGAACTGGGCTTTTGCTGGCTGTCCACCACTGCTGTTTGCTGCCATCATAGACCCACCACTGACTTCCATCCCTCCAGATCTGGCAGGGTGCCTGCTGTGCTCCTGATCCTGTGAGGCGCCCATTGCCACTCTTGATCAGGCTAAAGGCTTGCCATTGTTCCTGCATGGCTAAGTGCCTGGGTTTGTCCTAATCAAGCTGAACACTAGTCACTGGGTTCCACGGTTCTCTTCCATGACCCATGGCTTCTAACAGAGCTATAACACTGACCACATGGCCTAAGATTCCATTCCTTGGAATCCGTGAGGCCAAGAACTCCAGGTCAGAGAACATGAGGCTTGCCACCATCTTGGAAGTGGCCATTTTGGAAGTGGCCAGCGATCATCTTGGGATGATCTGGGAGCAAGGACCCCCAGGTAACAGAGATATTCAGTAACTCTGAGAGAGAATACTTTAGCACCTAGGATTCGATTATAAGTTGACTAAAAATATAAAAAGAGGCCGGGCGCGGTGGCTCACGCCTGTAATCCCAGCACTTTGGGAGGCCGAGACGGGCGGATCACAAGGTCAGGAGATCGAGACCATCCTGGCTAACACGGTGAAACCCCGTCTCTACTAAAAGTACAAAAAACTAGCCGAGCGAGGTGGCGGGCGCCTGTAGTCCCAGCTACTCGGGAGGCTGAGGCAGGAGAATGGCATAAACCCAGGAGGCGGAGCTTGTAGTGAGCCGAGTTGGTGCCACTGCACTCCAGCCTGGGCGACAGAGCAAAGACTCCGTCTCAAAAAAAAAAAAAAAAAAATATATATATATATATATATATATAAAGACATAAAGAAATAGTGCAGTGATGTTTGGGGAATGAGTGTGATCAGTCATGGGATCACTGAAAAAGAAAACTGAAGCAATTTCTGGCAGGATCCATTCCACTGTTAGTTGCATGGGTAAAGACAACTTTAACCAACAGTGTCATTGGTAAGACCATCCCTAAAGTGAAATGGAAGCATTAGGTCTTGTTTTGATCCAGTTAAACTATAGAGTTATTAACTCAAAAAAAAAAAAAAAAAAAAAAAAAAAGACGATCAATGGACTTTCAGCATCTGTTGCTTAACTTTATAGTGTTAGTTGGTAGCTTATGGTTCATTTTTGCTTTCTAGTAAAAGAATATTTTCTATTCTAGTCATGCAGACCTGGCAGTTTTCTGTCTGTCTCAGAGTCATAGAAACTTCAGTTAGGACAAGTTAGTCAAACTCTTAGGACTTCATCTTCTCTGGGCACTGGCATGAGCAAGTCTCTGTGTCTTCAAAAAAGAGAATCAAATTAGATTGGCCTCCTCTTACACCATCAGGTTTCAATGCATTTTATGTGTGATACACATGATAGAACAATTTCATGGACCTGAAATACTGTCCCCAGGAAGTGTGCATGCACCATAATATTTTCCCTTGTTGCTCACTCAAGAAAATGTATAAAAAGTAATACAACATAAGGCAGATACCTTGCAAAACATTTTCACACTTTGCTAACAGGCAGGCTGTGTAACAAAAGATGGGAGGAGTTTAGGTCACTATATACATGTAGAAAATCCTGATAGAATAAAGTGGTGGTTTGCTGTAGTTGGTTCACAACAGCTCAAAAGAGCTAATTCTGTTTGTCTTTTTCCATCTCTGCATTCAGTGATATTGCATAGATAGTTTGAAATACGCAGGGTGAGAGTACTGTCATCACAGATTTTAGTATATCCATACATATCCATGATATCTTTAAAATATTTGGCTATGAAATACTTTTGGCAGTGATGTTATGTTAAGATAAAATTGAAATCCCTATATGTTACAAAAAACAGAATGAATTAAAATATTATTGTAACAACTATTTCATGTTCCAGTTACATGTGACACACCATGCTATGGGTCATTCCTTTACTTGCTGATTAACTAATTCAATACATGTTCAAAAGCCTACTATGACCAGGCTGTGCTATACTAAGACACTATAGTTTAATATTGTCCCCTGATATCATTCCCAGATGTAAGCATTGTCCGAGTTTAACTCTTTTCAGTCTCCAAATACTCATCCATGTGTCCTTGAAAGCAGCTGCTCTCTGGTTACTAGCAGATGAGATTTTCCAATTCCATCTGTATACCTAACATTGCTTCATACAATATCCTTTGTGCCATGCTAAGTTCCTTACACAATCCTCATTCCTCAAAGGTACTAAGTATTTTATTATCCCAACTATTACGGGTGAGGAAATTTGGGCACATAGAATTTAAATAATCTGTCCTAGACCACATACTAGCAAATGCTAGTCAAAATTCAAACCTAAACAAACCTAAATAAAAAATTCATATGCATATTTAACACTATTCTTTGCTACCTCCCAACAAGACTTTTAAGGCTATAGTGTGACACTTCATGTGCTCAGAAGAGAGTAACACATGGACTAAGTTCATTCATTTGTTCATTAAGCATTTACCCAGTTCTTACCATGAGCTATGGTAATCGTGCTTCTCAACATGTATCCTATATGAAGGGGTGGCCTGCCCCTCCACACCTGTGGGCGTTTCTCGTTAGGTGGAGCGAGAGACTTGAGAAAAGAAATGAGACACAGAGACAAGGTATAGAGGAAGAAAAAGTGGGCCCAGGGGACCGGCGCTCAGCATACAGAAGACCCACGCCGGCACTGGTCTCTGAGTTCTCTTAGTATTTATTGATAATTATCTTTACCATCTTAGAGAAAAGGGAAGTAGCAGGATAATAGGATCATTGTAGTGAGAAGGTCAGCAGTAAGACATATGAATAAAGATCTCTGTGACATAAGTTTAAGGAAAAGTGCTGTGCCTTGATATGCATATGCAAACATCTTCATAAACCTTTTTAGTGCATAAAGAGCAGCATTGCGCTAGCAAGTCCCACCTTTCGCCCTAAGGCGATTTTCTCCTTTCTCAATAAACAGAACATACAATCGGGTTTTACACTGAGATGTTCCATTGCCCAGGGACGGGCAGGAGACAGATGCTTTTCTCTATCTCAACTGCCAACAACCGCCAAGAAGCCTTCCTTCCTCTAGTACTGGTCCTCCTCAGCACAAACCCTTCACGGGTGTCAGGCTGGGGGACGATCAGGTCTTTCCCTTCCCACGAGGCCATATTTCAGACTATCAGATAGGGACAAACCTTGGACAATACCTAGCTTTCCTAGGCAGAGGTCCCTGCGACCTTTGGCAGTGTACGTGTCCCTGAGTACTTGAGATTAAGCCAATGGTGATGACTTTTAACCAGCAAGCTGCCTTCAGGCACTTGTTTAACAAAGCACACCCTGAACAGTCCAAAATCCTTTAAACCTTGAGTCACCACAGCACGTGTCTCTTGCAAGGACAAGGTTGGGGGTAGGGTCACAGATTAACAGCATCTCAAATACAGAACAAAATGGAGTCTCTTATGTCTACTTCTTTCTATATAGACACAGTAGCAGTCTGGTCTTTCTTTTCCCCACACTATATACATTCAGGTATGCTCTGAAGTGCTCCAGGTAGTTCCCTGCAGAGTCTCAGAAGAAATATGGCTCATCTTCCAAGAAATCCAAATTTTTAAGAGGAAGGGGGTATTATTCTCATGATAAATTAAATATATATTGGAAATAGAATGTAAAATTTTTGTGAGTTTTAAGAATGCTGGAGAGTTCTCAGAGATTTCACACTTTGGGACAGCTACCTTGGCCTTGCAGTTCATTCCCAATCTGGGAATACTCTATGGCTGAAAGTATTCAAAATCTTGATTATTACATAAGAAAGCAGGCTCCATAGTGAGAGGACTTGGGTTTACTTGATTGCCCTCTTTTTGTTGTTGTCTCTCATGCACTATGCTGCAAGTATATATACTGGTCTCCTTTCTGTTCCTGCTCACTCTTCACCCTGGCTGGAAGTCTCTTTCCCTACAACTTCTATGCCTAATTTGTCTTAGCAGATTCAGTTCCACTTAGCTTCAACTCAACTTTCATTTTGTTAAACATTCCTTGACTCTCCTACCTAAAGCCACAATCTATCGCCATATGTACTATATTTATCATTAAATTTAATTTGTTTTTCATAGAGATATCAGTAGAGGAAGTTATCTTCTTTATTGTTGCTGTTTGTTTTCATGTATTTTCTTTATCACAAATATTTAAGTATTCCAAGATACAGAAACTTGTCTGCTTATTTACATCTTTCTTCCCAATCTCTATCATAATACCTAACAAAAAGGGATATTCAATAATCCTTGTTAAATGAGTGAATAAATGATGGACATGTAAATCATTTGCAACTGAATTAAACCCTCTCCTTCAGTGTCTATATCTATTAAAAGAGGAAAGTATAGTATTTTTTCAGTGTCAGCATGAAAATTTACAAAACATATATGTAGCATACCTAAAAGCATGCCCATGATGTAGTAAACACTTAATAAATGTCAGTTGTTATTATTATAACAGAACTACACATAAAATCTATGTATAAGAGCAACAAAAAAGCACTTCTCTATACTATGTTTCACAGAGACTGTATTGAAGAGGCATACTAAATTAAAACTATATAGATTCTTTAAACTCACCTCTTAAAACCACAACCAAGCATATGGTAGATTTATGTTGGTCTTGTCACTGTGGACATAAGCTGTATTATTTTCCAAGAGCAGTGAAAACCATAAAATCCTTCCCTCATAAGAAGGCTATAAAATGTAATCAATAAAATGTAAGACAATGGCCATAATGGTTAATACCAAGGGCATGAGCAGAAAGCTGCTTCTTCTGGTTAATATGTTATAAATGCTTATAAGTTGTGGATATGTTTATTTATCTTTTTATGTGTTTGGTGCTGACCACTTATATGTAAAATATGACAATATGATGTTTGTCCTTTTTAATTTGAAATCATAAAACCTTGAATTGGGGCTGCTTCATTGCTATAGAAACTAGTCTGTGTTCAGTATCAAAACTTCAATTTTTAGACTCTCTTCCAGGTTAACCAACAGACATTTTACCCTAAAATCCTACTTTTCAAAGTAATCCAAAAATTGAGGTTTATTTAACTGTTGTATTTTTAAAACTACAAGTTTAAGTTTTGATTCATTTTCACAGGTTGATAATCCAGCTCACTTGCAAGATCATATCATGCATTCGAAAATATTGTTTGATGGTTGTAATGGATTCTGTTATAGATGCTGGGGAAATGGCAATGTATATAGCACACCCAGTCCTGTTAATAGTGTTTACATTCTAGTGTTGGGGAGAGAGAGAAAAATGAGGCAGATGTGGTAGATTGCATTATTTTTCCCTATTCTTCAACCTACCTTTTCTACAGAGCCTTTGACAAATGTCTTTGCACTTCTTCCCTTTAGAGACAGAGGACAAATCCTTGCCAGCAGCTTGAATTTGGTAACAGTTTCCTATATTCTTTTTTTTTTTTTTTTTTTTTTTTGAGACAAGGTCTCATTTTGTCACCCAGGCTGGAGTGCAGTGGCACAATCTCGACTCACAGCAACCTCCTGATTCAAGCAGTTCTCCTGTCTCAGCCTGCCAAGGAGCTGGGATTACAGGCACATGCCACCAAGCCTGGCAGATTTTTGTATTTTTTTGTAGAGGCTGGGTTTCACCATGTTGGCCAGGCTAGTCATGAACTCCTGACCTCAAGTGATCTGCCTACTTCGGCCTCCCAAAATGCTGGGATTATGGGATTGAGCCACTGGTTCCAGCCCTATGAGCCATTTTTGAAGTTTTGGCATCTGAACTAGGGTCCAGCTGGACTGACTACCATGCTCTCAAGGACTCTAGTTTGTAAGGATGAGTTAAAGAAGATCATTTCCTAACATAGCCCACCAGTCATTGTAGCTAGTACTGATTAGGTCTGTGTACTTCCCTTTTATTCGGTATTAACAGTGTATTGTCCATTATTATTCCAGCTCATTTCCCAATGACCTGTACCTGATATTCTTATTGCCTTATTATTTCTTCTCTTCTTCAGCTTACTTTGTTCAATCTTACTTCTACTTCACCATTTCTGTGCTCTGGAAACTACTCATTTTGTTGTGAATAAACTTTCCTTAATTTACAAATATTTTTCTACATCATAAAAGCAATACAGGCATACCTCATTTTATTGTGCTTTGTTTTATTGCAGTTTGCAGGTATTTTTTTTTTTTACAGATTGATGGTTTGTGACAACCCTGCATCAAACAAGTCTATTGGTGCCATTTCTCCAACAGCATATGCTTACTTTGTGTCTCTGTGTTACATTTTGATAATTCTCACAATTTTTCAAACTTTTTCATTATTATTATCTGTTATGATGACCTGTGACCTGTGATCAGCAATCTTTGATGTTACTATTGTAATTGTTATGGGGTGCCATAAACTGCACCCATATAAGGAAGTCAATTTAATCCATAAGTGTTGTATGTTCTGACTGCTTCACTGACTAGATGTCTCCACCTTGTCTCTCCCTCTCATAGGGCCTTTCTATTCCGTGAGACACAACAATATTGAAATTTGGCCAATTAAAATTGCCACTCCATTGAACATATGAATGACAAGAAAGCAAAATAGCCTTTTGGCTGATGAGGATAAATTTTTAGTGGTCTGGATAGAAGATCAAACTAGCTACAACATTATCTTAAGCCAAAGCATAATTAGAGCAAGTCTCTACCTCTTCAAATCTATAAAACATGAGAGAGACAAGAAAGTTTCAGAAGAAAAGTTGGATCTAGCAAAGATTGATTCATGAGGTTAAAGGAGGAAAGTCATCTCCATAACATAAAAGTGTAAGGTGAAGTAGCAAGTGCTAATGGAGAAGCTGCAGCAAGTTGTCCAGATGAGCTAACTGACATCACTGATGAAGGTGGCTACAATAAACAGATTTTCAATGTAGATGAAACAGCCTTCTTTTGAAAGAAGATGGCATTTATGACTTTCATAGCTAGAGAGAAGTCAATGACTGGCTTCAAAGCTTCAAAGGACAAGTTAACTTTCTCATTAGGGACTAATGCAGCTGGTGACTTTATGGGGAAGCCAATGCCGACTTACCACTTCAAAAACCCTAAGACTCTTAAGAATTATGCTGTATCTACTCTGCTGGAGTTTTATCAATGGAACAACAAAGCCTGGATGACAGCACATCTGTTGGCAGTATAGTTTACTAAATATTTTAAGCCCATTGTTGAGACCTACTGCTCAGAATATAAAAGATTCCTTTCCAGACAGTACTACTCATTGACAATGCACTGAGGCACCCAAGAGCCTGATGGATATGTACAAGGAAATTAATGCTATTTTCATGCCTGCTAACACAAAATCCATTCTGTAGCCCATAAGATCAAGGAGTGCTTTTGATCAAGTCTTATTATTTCAAAAAAAAAAAAATTTTTTTTTAAGCTATAACTGCCATAGATAACGATTCCTTGATGGATCTGGGAAAAGTAATTTGAAAACCCACTGGAAAGGGTTCACCGTTCTAGATACCATTAGGAATATTTATGGTTCATGGCATGGGAGGAGATAAAAAATATCAACATTAACAGGAGTTTGGAATAACTTGATTCCAATCATCATGAATAATTTTGAGGGGTTGAGACTTCAGTGGAAGAAGTTACTGCAGATGTAGTAGAAATAGCAAGGGAACTATCAGTAGATGTGGAGTCTGAAGAAGTGACTGAATTGCTGTCATCTCATGATAAAACTTGAATGCATGAAGAAATACTTCTTACGGATGAACAAGTGGTTCTTTTAGATGGAATATACTCCTATTGAAGATGTCATAATATTTGCTGAAACAACAACAAAAGATTTAGAATATTACATAAATTTAGTTAATAAAGCAGTAGTAGGGTTTATGAGGATTGACTCCAATCTTAAAAGAAGTTCTAATGTTAAAAACAAAAAAAAGCTATCAAACAGCATTGCTCTTGAGAAATGTTTCATGAAAGGAAGATTTGATTGATGCCACAAACTTTATTACTATATTATTTCTAAAAATTTCCACAACAACCCAAATCTTCAGCAACCACCATCCTAGTCAGTCAGCAGCTATCAGCATCAAGGCAAGACCCTCCACCAGCAAAAATATGATGACTTACTGAAGGCTCAGATAATTGTTACTTTTTTTTTTTAAAGCAATAATGCATTTTCAATTAAGGTATATACATTGTTATTAAAAGCCTACTGCTATTGCACACTTAATAGACTACAGTATAGTGTGAATATAACTTTTACATGTACTTAGAAGCCAAAAATTTGTATGACTCACTTTATTGCAATATTCATTTTATTGCAGTGGCCTGGAAATAAACCCACTATCTCCAAGGTATGCCTGTTCACGTTCAATATAAGACATTTTTTAAAATTCAGAAAACATGCCGAATAGATTTTCCAACTGGGCAAGATCTCAAATTTGGTCTCTTGTTATTCACTTTGATTATACTTGCAAACCAGCTAATTCTTTCCTGAGCTCATATCTTTCTCCTCAGTCCTTCCTGAATGAAATCATAAGTAACCAGAGCACATTCCTAGCATTTTGTTTTCCATGCTAGCCCTCCAGAGATAAAAATTCAACAGATATAGAGCCTGCCTTTGAGTTATCACAGGCAATAGCTTCACTAAATATTTTGTGTCTGACTTACATCACTACCTTTCAGATTCCAAAATCAATTTCATTGCCACCTGTCCCATGACTGCAAAGCCACTGACAAATATTTTGGGTCTTTCTTGTGCCAGCACCGATTTCCAGAAAGCAATTTCTATGTCAGTTAGGGCAATTAACATTAGCTTCTGCAACAGATTAGCCTTGAAATTTCAGTGGTTTATCAAACTGAAAGTTTAGTTCTCAATCATGTCATTACAAAATCATTGCAAAAAAGGCTGGATATTTTCTGTGGTTTTAGAAAGTCCTGGTCTGTATGTAGCTGATATCAATTGTATCCACATCTCATCAGGATGAACCCAATCACAAGTTCCTTGAACATAATTTCAATGAGGGTGAGAAACGTAGAGGAGCACGGATGTATTTGAGATGGTGATGGTCTTTACCACATCCTGGCTTTATTCTTTTCTTTCCCTTCCCTTCCCTTTTCCTTTTCCTTTTCCTTCCTTCCTTCCTTCCTTCTTGTTTCTATTTGTGTATCTATAAACATACACATATATACAGTATGTGTAATATATATTGTATACATATATAATATATGTAATAAAGAAATAACTCCAGTATGCTATATGTATTATATAAATATAGTAATATGAATATAATTCCCTAATATATTTAAAACTACATCTGACCCTTAGTTGTCAATTGACCAGAAGTCTAGTAATCCCCATTGCAAATTGCTCAAGTATTCTAGTATTAAATGATACCAACACATAGAAATGATAAATATGCAAATACCCAATTGACTTGATAATTTCACATGCCATGTATTAACAAGCACTCACATATACCCCATAAATATGTAAAATAGTATGTATCAATAAAATAAAACATAGTAAATCTAAAAAAAAGAGAATTCTAGCATGAGACTCAAACAAAACAAAAACACCAGATTGAAGATCCAGAATCACCTATGTTTCCTTGAAACAAGATTATTAAAAATGTAAACTAATGTCAAATTATGAAAATCTGAAAGGCTGAACAGATTCATCTCTATACGTCAAGTGGAATAGACCTTGAGGAAAAAATAACTGATGGAAGAGAACTCTAAATCCAGAATAGGTTAAGATGACAGCCTATATTTTAAGGAGATCATCAATGAAAGATTAGTCAGTTATCACAAAATTCTAAGTGGCTGAAATCATAAACATAAAATATTTCAGATGACTAAGAGAAGGGACTGATATTAAAGTAGGATGTGTGTGGTGTGACACTGGGAATTTTTCCACCCATCTCTGGTCTACATTCTTGACTTCTGTAAATGAGTAAATTATGTAAGATTCAGGAAGACAGATAAAGTTCTTGTTATGTACAAACGCCAAATGATTGTGGACATGACTGCCTTGAGTACTATGTGAAAGATTCTGAGGATCCCTAGGATCTCAGTAGAAAAGAATAAGGAGATGGAATTAGAATCTGGGCTGTATTAGAGATGTGCTGGGGAAAGGAGGAGTAGAATGGAGGATCCATGCATTTTTTTTAAGTCCTTTCAACCCATATTATTCTGTAATTCCACACTTGGGCATTTTGTTCTCATGAGATTGCTAGTGTCTGGAATCCTTTTTTATATTCTGGAAGTTTAGAGGTGTATTACCTCCCCTATAAGCCTGAGCATTGGCCCTGAAACTCTAAACCATAGCCTGATCCAGCCCTAAGCTGGAGCCCACTTCAGCCTGCTACTTAGATCCCACCTCTCAAATCCTGGTGTTTGCTGGGCTTCATGTTTAACTCTTACTTTGATTATCTATTCCCTTTCTTTGCCTTTCTTTCCTTCCTGACTACCTGCCTTTCTTTCTTTACTAGTCAACTGTTTTCAAGTTCTTGCTATCTGCCAGGCCCTGTGTAAAATGTTGAACATAAAATCATAACCAATGTCTCCCTCCTCAATGGTCTTAAAATTGAGTGGAGACTGTGTTCTGGCTTTGCCCTAGCTGTCTTTGGACCTTAAGCAGGTCAATACTATACTTTTAGCTATACTTTCTTTATTCTTTCATGTATTCATTCGGTAAATATTGTCTTCGCTTGGTCCCCCTAGAAAATAGGATTGAGGCAAAAGCTATGAGTTAACAGATCACTGGAGTATGAAATCACATAAAAACTGAAGTGAGGGAGAAGAGAAGTGAGACAGAGAAGAAGGGAATAAAAAAGTGTGCATTACTGAACTGACCACAGCTTCGCACTAAGGGCAGAAGAATGCGCACTCATGGAGAGTGTCTTCAGAGTGACTGTGAAGTATCATATCTTTGAACAGTTTGTCAAGGGGAGAAAAGAGACAGACGTATCCACTGGCTGTCTCCTACCTTGTGCAAAGTCCATCCCAAGTGACATTGATGATTTTTTCATACTTCTAGGTCCTTTTAAGGTTGCCAAGGGGCAATGCAAGGGCTCTGTGGATCTAGTGCAACAATGTACAGTTAAAGCAGATAGTCTTTCAGATTGATGAGTGCTCTTTCAAACCAGCAGGCAGCTCCCCAGGAGGTTGGCTGAAGACCAAGCAAACTGTGTGAGCCATTGGAAGTGCTGCTTTGAGAGGAAAGCAGGCTACAGCATTGGGAGAAGGAGAATTAAACAAAGAAAGGAGGTTCTAACATGGCCCATAATCAGAATCTGATTTAGCCACCAAGATAACATTGCTTCAGAGGTAAACTTTCTCTGTGCTTGTGGAGTTCACAGTTCAGTAATAATAATGAAAAAAACTTGTGAATCAAAATGCTAGTCTGGGGGCATAAAGTTCTGTGTCTTGATGAGACTTGGGAAGACATAAAGCAGGAGATATTTGGGGTATGTTTGGTAGAATTAACAGGCATTTTTATTTGTAAATTATTGTAAATTTGTAAAAAATTAATTTGTAAAAAATTTGTAAAAAAAAAAAAAATTGAATCAACGTCATTCAAAATGTGTTTCACTAAATTAGGGTCTCATGGTGTGGCAGACATTGCTGATTGGTTCATTAGTTTGTACTTCAAAATCCCTAACCTAGTCCTATAGGACAAAGAATGAAAAGGTAAAATGTATACTCTCCAGGCTCCCTCTAGGAAATGATCTAAGTTTTGCCATACCTATGCACTGATGAGAAAAGTGGACATGATCAATGTGGGGAAACCATGTCTTCCAGAAATATGATGGTGGAGGTTCTACACTCCACCTCCTAGAAACACAGATTCAGAGTGCCAGGTAGTAATGGTAGCAGTGTGGCCAACAGTAGCATTTAGTGGTATATTTGGTATCTCCTGGATGCATTATTCTTGGCTCTGTACTATACGCTCTTGGCTTCTGGCCTTCCTGGAAATTTTGTAACCCATCTAACAAATATCTTTCTGTTTATTCTACATAAGTGAATTCTGTGGTCTGTAACCCAGAACTCTGAAGAATGTCTAAAAGTCATTTTGTGATATTATATGATCATATACATCTAGACAGTTACAGTAAAAAATATCTTTCTGGAAGTATTTCTTAGAACTGATAAAGTGGTGGCTTTTAAGCTGAATCATTTTTCCAGGTACCACCCACTTTTGAGACTTTGATTAGAATTAGACATACAGGAATATTTAAGAGAGTTTCAAATAGCCATTGATTTAAGCAATACATATTTCCAGTCAGGTTAGTGAGAAGAAGCAATGATATAATTTATTTTTCAACAGCTTTATCATAAAGGGTCAGCAATTAGTATTGACTGTTAGTGTAGGTTCAATATCCTGCAATTTTTAAATAACTTTTTAAATTTTATTGGCACTTACTGGTTGTTTATATATACCATTATTTCAAAAGACATAAATTCATGGCATATTATTTTTTCTTAATCTTTTCAAAATCCATAAAATGTCAATCTGGAATAATTATAGGTAGTGCAAATAACAAATCACTTTAAGTGACAGAAGGTTTATAGCTTCTGGAATTGAGTTGTGTCATCAGCTTAACCTGCTGAAGTATTTTCTGCTCAAGTATTTTCAAGTATTTGAGCCTGAAGCTGATCTTCCCCTCCTGTCTGAGAGGCAGTTAGTGGAAGAGTTAACTAGTCTAATTACTTGCAAACACAATTGTCCATAATTTGAAGAAAGCAAATATCATACTCTCTGAAGCTTATAGGAAAGACAGGAAAGGTTCTTATTAACCAGTAGAACTGAAGGAGGTGAGCTTCCTTTGCTACCTCTCTTTCAAGGAAGCTTCAGACACTTCAAACTGAGGGAAAACAAAGGTGTTAGAATGGTAGAAAAATAATTGCAGCATTACGCTAGGAACTACTGAGTGGTGACCAGCTAAGAGAATTGGTCAAGCTCAGGAAGTTCAACAAGGCATACATGTTCGGATCAGCTTATAAACTATCTGCATTACCACCCAAGTTACTATTGAGGTCCAGCAGGCTGTATGCTCTCACTGTCTGTGAACTGTCTCTGGAATCTCATAATAAATCCTCCTGCTTTGCTTAAAGTGTTCAAGTGTGTTTATTTCACTTGAAACCAGAGTGCTAACTAATAAAAGACTAGAGTAACCAATTCATATATAACCTTTGAAGAAATATATATTCTCTTTTAAGCATTAAATTTCCAGCTTTGAGAGAGAGGAGAAATGGTGAAAGGGTACATTTGCCCTAAGATAAAAAATTCAGCTTTTCCAGAATATCTGTTTGATTATTTTAGGGCTACATTGCCAGTGGGTGCTCTGAGCAGCTAGAGACACAAGTCTTTTAAGTAGCATAGGGTGCATCTCCACAACGGTCCATTAGACTAGGGAAAATAACTTCTCAGAATTAATTAAACATACTCTAAAAACCTTACATGCATTTCTGCAAAATCTCATGCCTTGAACAAAATAATTCAGTAATTTGTCTCTAACATCAGTTGCTATCAATTCAGTTCAATCATTTTAAGTGTGACCGTGTATGTGGACTGCTGTGTGATCTGGTTAAGGAAACAAAACCACACAGGTAACTTACTTGGGAAATTTGTAATTTTTGGGTCTACGTTTCTATCCTAAAATAAATCAATGCATACTTTCTTAGTTCATTCCCTTACCTTCCTTGAATAAATCACATTTTGGAGTCATAACCCTTGAATTTCAGGCAATGCTACCAGGGCAAGTAAAAAGCACATGTGTGGTTCAGTGATCCATGGAAAGCCAATTTCTTTTCTAAATTTAAGAGACATCTTAAAACAAAAGCAAAGCAATACATGACTGTAAAGGAACCAGAAACAGACTCTTCAAGCTATTTTTATCTCTAACAGCTATGACTTCATAACTCCAAGAGATAAATGTAAAAAAAAAAAGTAACAGAAAGAAAACCTTCATGTGAATTAAGAGAAAGGTGTCTACTGAAAATTAATATTTATAAAATATTTTTCTATTGCTGCCTCTACAATTTTGTCTGCACTAAAAATATTTTTTGAATGAGAAATTCAAATTGATAGGTTTTCTTTATATATACTAGTGCTTTTTTTGTTTTGTTTTGTTTTCTCTTTTGATTCTTTGCAAATGTATCTAATCTAGTTGACTTCTTTAATAGGTAGATTAAATGATAATAAAATGATAGGTGCTCCAGCACTGTAACTAGTGGGTAGTTTTTATAAGTAGAACTTTGGGGTTGACCTGATTTCATTTCCAAAATCTGTGCAATATTTGGCAACTAACTGGTTTCTTATTGATAGTGTAAGAATGCTATTAATAATTCATGTAAAAATGCAAGGAGTTTTAACTATTTTTAATTATGTTACTTCATTTACTCACTCAGCAAGTATTTGCTGATTGAGCCCTATGTGCCAGGCAATATTTTAGGCTTTAAGGATGCTTCAGTGAGCAAGACAAGATCTGTTCCCTCAGAAAGCTTACTTACTACTGAGAGAGACAAATGTTATATATGAATAAATAAATATATGCCGTAATGGTTGGAAGTGACCTTTTACATCAAGAAAGACATTCATTTAAGTAAAGCTCCTTACATAAATGCCATATAATATTAACAGGAAGTGCTGGCCAGGAGGAATTACCAGACTTAGATGATGGAATAGAATGATCCTTATAGTCTTCACTCATGATCTTGCCCCATTAACCAACTAGATGCAGAAAAACAAACAAACAAAAAATCTTGAAGACAACAGTGGAAGTCAAACTACTTGATGTTTCAAATGTTGTCAATTTTGAAACCTTTGTCAAAACAAGCACTCTGAGCAACAGATATATTGGACCTATAAAGGGGAAATTGTTAATTTTTGATTTGGCAAATTTTTTGAAGTAGGTTGAGAAAAAAAATATGATTTGCCAATATTTCTAAAACTGAGCACTCTTTTTTCCTCTAAAGAAATTATCAAAATAGTATTGACAAAAGCAACAAAAATTATTATGAATATTTATGAATAATAAAAGTAGTTGTAATAAAAATAGCTAACATTTATTGAAAGCTTACTATGTGTCACATTGTTGCTAAGCATAATCTCAATGAATTCTTAAAACACTATCGGTTATACATCATTACTATCTTCAATTTAAAGATGAGCAAATCAAGACTTACTGAAGTTCAATATTCTCCCCAGGACACATAGTTGGTAGAGGTGAATGTCAAATACTGTTCAGTTTATTTTAGACTCTAAGGTGCTTTGCCAAAGCCTTCTGATCTTACTGGAGGTTTTTCTTCATTACTCATTCTATCACTTATTTAGAATCTCAGTGTATTAAGCACCTTAAATATAGTGCCTTTCATAATTATGTAAAAAATATGATGATATATATTAGTCAAGCTATTGGTAGATAACAAGACATTCCAAAAGTCAGTGGCAAACAATTTTAAGAACTTATTTTCTTGCTCATAGGTTTGCGAGTCAGGCTGAGAGTCAGCTGATATACTTTGGGTTCAGTTTGGGTTGGCTCCAAGGCATGAGTCATCTAGATATGCTTTTTATGACTTGCCTTTTCTTTGTACAATTTGGCTACCTTGAGTATGTGTTTCTCACGATTGTGACAGAAACATAGGAGAGCTAGGCTTCGTTCTCATCAGGTCTAATAAAATTCCTTTGGCCAGAGTAAGTTACATGGCCAAGTTCAATATCACTGGAGCGAGGAAATAGATCTGCCCTTAGTGAGAGCAATTATGAAGGCAAAGGACATGGATACAAGAAAGATAAAGATTCGGTGACAATGATGCAATCTATCACAGATAGCTATAGTATTATAGATGAGGAATTAGAGATTGATGTGGCTTGATTTTAGTAAGTTTGCTCTTAACTGAAGCAGCAAGCTTTTTCTGCCTATTCTCAAAGAAGAAGAGCTTTCCAGTATTAAAAGCTGTTAAGAAACAAAGAAAGAACTTGAAAGAACTTATCGTATATGCCTCTAAATTTTATCCATGTCCTTTGCAATAGCTAATCTTGTTCCTATCCACAGTACATGGTCAATAAATGTATAATGATCATGAAATAGCCATCAAGGGCTCCAATTAAACCAGAAGCAAATGCACAGAAATTATAGTGTTGAACGGAATGTTTTTGTGGGCTTCTTTTCTATACTAATGGAGTTTATATAAAAGGGATTTTAATAAGTAATGCAGAAGTAGAGTTGGCCTTGGAGAAAAAAAATCCATAGTTTTAAGGGATTTAAGGATAGATAATTAAAATGAAATGCTAGCATTCCTTAAGTAGAATTGTTAAAATAAGCAACTTAAAGCAAACCTGTTATTCTTCTTTGTATTTACTAAAAAAATACAAAACAAACAAACCAAAGACAAGATAAATCATGATTATAGACTTGAGATTCTTAAATGGGGGCACACTTGGATCTTGATTTCTCATTCTTCTAGAGATGTAAATCTGAGACTTATTCCAGACGGTGTTAGCTTGATGTGCTCTCAATTCAATAAGTTTCATTACAATCGATGCCAAGAAAACCAGTGTTGCAGGGAAGATACAATTATTCTACAACTAAGAGAGATCTTTTGGGTTCATCGCACTTCAAACACATAGAAATTAGTGACAATATATAGGGATGTTAACTCTTAAAAAGTAGGTGAGAAGCCAGAACAGATGCCATCTGAAGAATGAGTCAATAACCACAAAAATAAAAGTTAACGTTTATCAAGTGCTTACTATGAAATAGTTAATATTGCACTACTCAAACCTGCATGATTACATTTATTTCTAGTAAGAACCGTTTATTCTTTCATACATTAAATAAATACATGGTAATCATCTATTCTTTCCCAGAATCTGTGCTAATTGCTGACAATACAGTGGTGAACAAATGCAAGCATAATCCTTGTCCTTATAGAGTTTATGGTCTAACCAAATAATCACAGAAATAATTATAAGATTGTAACTGTATTAAGTGCTATACAAATGAAGTTAGTGGGTAATGATACCTGGCTGAAGAGGTCAGGAAATGCTTCCCTCAGAAAGTAATTGGAATTGAGATCTGAAGTACAAAGATAATTTAATCATGGGGAAGAAGAACTTTTGGTCGGGGAAAGCTACATGTGTGCAAAGACTCAACAGAGAAGTCGAGGAGCTGTGACCTCTAGAGTGGAGTTTGAAGAAAGGCAGAGAAGAATGAAGCTGGAGAAGAGATGGGTGTCAGACCATGCAAGTCCTGGTTGGTAGATAAGAAGGTTTTTGTCTTTATTCTAAAAATAATGAGAAGCCATTGAAGAGTAGAGAAGAGTCAGTGCAAGTGATATTATCATATTTTCAGACTGTGTAGCTGCTAGGTAAAGATGGGATTGGGTAGAAAATGGGAAGGCTGAATGCAGACAGACTACTTCAATAACTACCGCAGTTATCTAAGCAATAAATGAGTAAAGCTTGGACTATTGGGATGGCAGCGGAGGAAAAGATAAACACCATAATTCAAAATTCTAAGATGCGTTTAAAACATGTTTAACATCTCTGAAATTAGGATGCTTCTTAAGTCTCTGTGCTGTATTTAGCCTTTCAATCGTCATTGCCTATGCAAGTGCGTGAAAATGTGCACAATTCAAAAGATAATAGAACAACATTCTTAGAAAAGGTACATAACCAAAATTCTTGAAGGCACAGATGACAATATTTTGTAAAAAGCCGTGGTCATTTAGGACCCTTGAGTCAAGCAATGTGTCAATTGGTGGCATTTCTTCTTTCTTAGAGGTACCAAAAATAATGGGGCATGTTACACTTGATTGAATTTTAGATTCAATGAAATGTGACAAAGATATTGGGAAGTTAAATTGTCAAAGAATATAGTTAAGTATTGACTATGGAAAATAAAAGAGAATGATGACTGTTAAGTTCCTGGCCTGTTCAAATGGTTGAATGGGGGAAAAAATGGTTGAATGGGAATGCAAATCATCACAAAAAATAAAGAGAGGGAGAGAGAGAGAAATATATAGGAGAGTGTAAGGATTAAAAACATGAACTTAATGTTAGCTATTTTGAACTTGTGAAAACTGAGACATAAAAGAGAATACTTCATGAAATAATTGAATATAATGATGTAGAACTCAGATGAGAGAAATAAAATTATGAATCAAGAGATAAACACCATACCAATATTGTTCCCATTTAATTGGTAAACAAATCGAGATAAGAGTAATTAAGAAAACTGTCAAAGATCATACAATTTATAGCGGGCAGAGATTGGATAGGTCTGATTACGGTGCCTGATGCACTAAGACACACACGAAATAAAACTTGGAAAAACACATCATCAAACAGGTAACCACTGATTAAGAAATGTATGGAACTGGGCTGGGCGTGGTGGCCCATGCCCATAATCCCAGCACTTTGGGAGGCTGAGGCAGGCAGATCATGAGGTCAGGGGTTCAAGACCAGCCTGACCAAGATAGTGAAACTCCATCTCTACTAAAAATATAAAATTAGCTAGGCATGGTGGCAGGCACCTCTAGTCCCAGCCACTCGGGAGGCTGAGGCAGGAGAACCGCTTGAACCTGGGAGGCAGAGGTTGCATTTGAGCATCTTATGACATGTACAGAGTAGATCGTGGCTTGCTAACCCTGCAAAAATGATTGGAAAATATAATTAGGGTGTATCCATCTGACAATCATCAAGTGAAATTGTCTTTGTTCATCAGTTTAATTATGAAAGATCGTGCCAATGCACTCCAGCCTGAGCAATAGAGCAAGACTCTGCCTCAAAAAAAAAAAAGAAAGAAATGTATGAAACTGTGTTATACCTTATTCGATCTCACAAGTAATTACACAAATGTAAACTAAGATAAGAATAAGATACTATGTTGTCTGTCACATTGTAACCAATAAAACAAGAACAAGAGCAATAAAAACAACAACAGCAACAAAACCCAATGAGATTACTCATAGTTGCTGGGTGTGATTAGATTCTTCCATTGTCATGTCAGATATTATGGATATTTGGGAGAAGCAAATGAGCAACATACATCTAAATAATTTAAAGTGCCTGTATTTTGCTAGAGATTTCTCTAAAGGATTCAGTCAAAGAAAACAATCTGAATGATATAAAGAATTTTACACATACATGTAAACACACATTCATCACAAATTTATTTAAAATACTGAAAGTTTGGAAACCTTCTATATAACAAAAAAAAAACTGATTAAATTACTGCACATTAATGTAATGAACATTATACAATTGTTAAAATAATGTCTTTAAAATATTATAAATGTGGAAATACATTAGAAATTAACACAGAAAGTAATTGTAGTATATATTAAATAGTAGGGTTACAAAGAAGGCTTTAACAACATAAACATGAAATAAAGAAAATTTCATAAATTATCAGAACCTGTCAATATTGAATATAAATTTCTTTATGATGTCAAAGAAAATTAACATTTAAGAACAATAGAAATAAAATAAATACATGTGACAGAAAGGAACATATGGAAGAACTATATGTAAATGATTATTCATTGTAAATAGGCAGGTGGTAATTTGTCATTTCCGAGCCTCAAATTCCATTGTACATTTTTTCTTTTCTTTTTCTTTTTCTGCTTTTTCTTTATCTTTTCCTTTTTTCTTCTTTTCTTTTTCTTGCTTTTTTTCTTCTCTTCTTTTCTTTTCAAAGGGGCGTAGGCAGTAATGAGAGGACACTTACTTTGTTTTATTATAGTTTTTGTTTTTGTTTTCTGTAACTACGACTCTTGGCTCATGTTCAGGATCCCAGGACCAATTTCTAATTCAGACATCCTCAACTGCCTCTCATGTCAAGAGCCAATTGAGATGATATCAATCAATGCCCAGCATAAGCACTGTCAACCCAGCAAGCTTCAGCCTGTCTGAACAGATGGGGCTTCAATCTCCAGACTCATTATTTACCTTCCAAGCCCTTCCTCTCCTCTGGCAAAACACTGGGATACTGCTATAGTGAAGCCAAATGGCCTGCATTTTTGTTCACAGATTGCACATTGTTCTTTTCTTTGGCACCACAGCTTTAGCCACTTATCATCTTTATGGAACTGATTCAAAAAGATTTGTATGACTAATCCACATTTCTAAATAATCTGTTATGGTCTAATCCTTGGCAATTCTGAATTTATCCAGAATTCATGAGGAAGATGAATGTTGTTGGCTTGAAAGCCATGAAAAGTGAATGCTTACTGTATCCTGCCTGTCTGAAATAAATCAGAATATATACTAATCTGTTTTTCCATGATTATCTTTGGTTAAAAAGAGAAAGGATAGTTGAATTAAACTATTGAGCATCTTATGACACGTACAGAGTAGATCGTGGCTTGCTAAATAACACCACAAACATGATTGGAAAATATAATTAAAAGTGCATAGATCTGACAATCATCAAGTAAAATTGTCTTTGTTCATCAGTTTAATTATGAAATGACTATTTTTTTAAGAATTTTATTTCCTTCACTTCTGAAGTCAGTGTAATGCTGTTCTCCCTGAGATAAAAATAGAGTAACTGAGCTCTCAGTACTATTAATAGAGGCATACCAAGAAGAAAAATAACGGACTCAAAAGAGGCTGATTGTTTTTCATAAAAGTGTTTTTCATAGTTTACCTGACATATTTGACAGACAGCATGCTAAACATTGAGAATGTCACACCAAGGAATCTTATATATTACAAGTCACAAACCGGTGACAGACAGACTGAATTCAACTTGCAGATGGCTTTTGCGTATCATAAGGTTCATTTTCATTGTGTCTTTTTTTAAGTTATCACAATAAAAACTTAGAAAATTTCAAATAAAATTTAAACCATTCTGTCATGGAAACAACATTTAACCCACATTAAGGTTTGTCTACTATAAAGTCTCTAAGATCATATAGTATGTATAAATTAATAAAAATCATTTTTTTACATATCAGTTTTTAGATTTAAAATTTATTTTCCACTATTTTTTAATTATATTGACATTTTTCCTCTTAAGTACATCCCTCCAAATTATTTTTGTTTATTGTGTATGTCTAATTCCTTAAGATAAATACCAAGTTCTTTTATTTTTCATCTTGTTTGGAAAACAAAGGCACTCAAGGCTATCCATTTTCTCAAGTGTATTTCTTGTACGTTTTGATATAAGATATTCTCCTTTTCTTTCTTGCTACATAATTCTTAATATCAGTTTTGATTTTTCTTTTTGATCTAAGTTATTTATTAGCATCTTTCAAACTGCTAGGATTTTTTTTAACACCCTTAAATTATCTATTTCTAATTTGATTGGTTCAAAATCAGGAAATCTGCCCTGAAAAAAAAAGTCAAAATGTTTTTAAAAGTATAGTTTTTTAATGAAGGCAAACATCAAATACAATTCTGAATATTCTTTGTTTGATGGCTGTAATATTATATAATATATATGTATGTATATTCCTTAAACCAGACTTGTTGATTGCACCATTACAGTCTTCTGTTATAAATTCACAATTCTTTTTTAAGACTTTATATTTTTAACAGTGTTTCCTTAGGTAGTTAGGTGCCATATTGTTTGAAATACATGGTTTATGACTATTAGGCCATCATATTGAATTTTGCTTCTTATCATCACACGATGATCTATCTTAGCCATTTTTTTGTCCTTGCAACATTAAACACCACTTTTTCAGGCATTATTATTTTCATTATGGTTATCTATTTATAGCAATTCCTTAGTATCTCTTTGCCTAGCTATACTAGTTAGGACACAGGTTGGGCTTCTCTAAAAATAGACGGTTATTTTCATCTCACAAATATGAAAGTAAGTGGTCTGCAGTTTAGTTGATAGCTCAATAATGTTAAAGTCCAGGGCATCTATCTTCTCAATTCAGAGTCCATCTTGCATTCAGAAATAGTTCATCTTCTTCTATCACATCCACATTTCAGCTAGTAGCATGGAAAAAAGAACAAATGAGTAGATAGGAGCCTCACTTTCAAGGGAATGACTTGCAAGGTGAAAATATGACTGCCTTTTTTATCCATTAGCCAATAGTTTATATTTTAACATTTCCTTATTTCTGCTGATTTAGCTAAGCAATTTAATTATTTTATGCCATGGAATACTATGCAGTCATAAAAAAGGATGAGTTCATGTCCTTTGTAGGGACATGGATGAAGCTGGAAACCATCATTCTCAGCAGACTATCGCAAGGACAGAAAACCAAACACCACATGCTCTCACTCATAGGTGGGAATTGAACAATGAGAACACTTGGACGCAGGGTGGGGAACATCACACACTGGGGTCTGTCGAGGGGTGGGGGAGGGGGGAGGGATAGCATTAGGAGATATACCTAATGTAAATGATGAGTTGATGGGTGCAGCACACCAACATGGCACATGTATACATATGTGACAAACCTGCACGTTGTACACGTGTACCCTAGAACTTAAAGTATAATAAAAAAATTATTTTCTCCCTGGGTAATTTACAAGTTATTCTAGATATTTCTACTCCTTTTTTAGGTACATAACCTCTAAAATATAAACAAAAATAAAAAATTAGCTTAATTCCTACACAAAGATGCTCTTTTGTAAAAACAAAACAACAACAACAACAACAACAAAAAAAAAACATGTTTCTGCCCAAAAAGAGACCTGGCCTTTGCACCCAGTTTCTTTGGGGTAACCTGAAAACCTTGTAATTTGTCAATAATAGAAATGACTTTGTTATTCAGTAGGCTCTTTTGACCACATTTAATCATTTATGCTATTGAGATGACTTCTGTCAGGCCCGTTAGATAATGTACGCAAATAAGATGGCTCAAGATAGGGGCTGGCCACACTAGAAAGTGCAACCATGTGACTAGAGGTCTGGCACCTGCAGCCACATGATATCAGCCCATTTCCCTCCAGGGAAGGGCAGTAGTAGCGGAGACTCAGTTCAACCACATGAACAGCAACACACTCAACAATACCTCCCTGATCAAGCCTCAGGCTTGAAACTCTGGACACCAAAGCTGTGGTGAGCTACTTGGGTTGCCAGTACCCTCTGTATGTATCTCCATACATCAACTCTGGGAGGATAACACATCCCTGAGAACATGGAATCTTTGTGTTCAGAACACTTGTCGTCTTAATTTCTGCCCTATGTGTCCTTTCCTGTGGCTGGTTCTGATTTGTATCCTTTTGCTATAATAAAATGGCAATCTTAAGTACAGTGCTTTCCTGAGTTTTGTGAGGTTTTCTAGCAAATTGTTAAACATGAAGGAGTCCATGGAGACCCTCAAATTTGTAGTAAATTGGTCTGAAGTAAGGATGGTTCGCAGGACACTTGAATTTGTGGCTGGTGTCAGAAATCTGGGCAGATTGAGAAGATTTATAGGACTGTGCCTTACCTGTGAATTTGCCTAATTCTCTGTAATCTATTTCACTGCTTCTCCTCCACTCTCCCTAATAAAACTAAGGCCAGAAGAACACTTTCACTACTCTCTCTCTTATACTATCTCTCCCTCCAAATGAAGTGATTAAAATGGTTTACACCCTCTCTTTTTCCTACTCTTACCTCAATTCTTTCTGACAATGTTTATTACTTTTATTTCTCAATTATTATTAGAAGTTATCTGGAATGAGTTTCCTGTATTTCAGAAACTTTTATTTAATATTACATTGCTATTTCCAAATGATCTGTCACTACTAATTTGCATTTAATTTTAAGCTTTATGCTCATCATTTGTTTCCTTCCCAAAATTCATTTTTTTCTGTCTTGAGTTCTTACTTGTTTCTCCTAATATTTGTTTAATAATTCAAGTTTTACAACATTTTTCTCAAATGTAGTGTAAGAGTAGAGGTCATTCATCCCCATTTTCCTAGGAAGTACTATTACTTTGGTGTGGATTATTGATAGTGTCATCTTTCACATTCAGTTAGAATGATAAATTATATGCCAATCCAATTTTCCTAGAAAGTCCTAATTTATGCTTATTGCTATAGTATAATCATTAAGAGTGCCATCTTTCACTATCGGTTGGAATGATAAATTATATATTATTGCCCTATGTAAGGGGACACACATTTTAAAGTCTCAATTATCTATGTATATATGTATGTATCTATTTATCTATCTATTCTATCTATCTATCCATCCATCTTATATCTGTCTGTCTATATTGCTCTTAGGTGTTAACACATTGACCAGGTATAGGTTTCTGGGGTTTTAATTCTTATGTATTACTCATTTGTATTTAATTCCACCATTTTCTAGTTTATTTTACTTTTGTAAGAACTTTGATTTTTCTTTTTGAGGCTTTATGGGCTGCTTCCCTTTATCTTCAAATATAGAAATTTTTATGCCTAAGTCCATGGTCTTTTTTATCACTCATCCCAGGAAATCAGCACATCTTTTAAATTTATAAAATTAAACCCTCTGTTATCCCAGGGATATTTTTGTTGAATGAATGTTAAATTAGCGTAACCCCTACATCAGTTCCTCTTTCATATTCTGGAAATTCTATTATTGGCATGTTATATCCCGGATCTATCCTTAAAGTCTTTTATCTTTTTCATCAATATCTCCATTTAAAAATGTTTGCTCTCAGTTTTCTTTGATCTTCTAGGATACTAATTCAGTTCTCAACCAAGGTCATACTTTCTCTGGTTTACTTATCAAATTGTTTAGTTTGGAATCATGATTTTTATTTTTTTAATTTAAAAAAGTTATTCCTATGAGTCTTCATTTGAATCTTATTAAGTGTTCATATTATTTTTCTATTCAAGTTGACATTTTTTTCCTCCAACAGCTATTTTTTCTCTCTGCAGCTGTGAGAATTCCTTTAATATGCTATGACCTTTTTATTTATTTATTTTTTTTGACTGAGCACAGGGGACTCTTATTGATAGTACACAACAAGGCGGGGCTCCCTCAGCCCCTCCCTCTCCAGGAGGTCTGAATGGAAACTGTGAGGAAGGGGGATTCTCAGTGTGGTAGGGGACTGAGTGTGGCAGGGACTCCCCAGCAGTGAGAGCCTCTCTTTTCCTCTCATGCTCTTGCTGGGGCTGGTGGTCTGGGGGTCTTACTCCTTGGAGGCCATGTGGGCCATGAGGTCCACCACCCTGTTCCTGTGACTTTTCTTTATCACCTTTCTAGAGCCAACTTCCGGTCTTTGAAATTTCCTAACTAGTAATAGACTCATAAATCATGGGAGACAAAACGTGTTCTACCCCTGAGTGGACAGCACACAGCAGAGATCCTAGACTGATGGAGCTCTGAATGGTCAAGAAAGGGAATTCTTGCAGCTCCACCTAAACTGTAAGTTTAATACGCCGCTTATCTCTATCTCCAAAGTCCAGTCTCACTGTGCTCCAGATTATCGATACTGTGGAAAGGATGACCGGAAACTGAGAGAAGTAAGCGGGCTTACAGGGCAAAGAAGGGCTCTGGTCCACTTACTGCTCCAGTTGCATGACAGGAAAAAGCAGAAAAGAGAACCCACCATGACCATGCCCACTACCTAATGTGGCTGGTCATCATGCTGTGTCTGACCAATCAGATAAATGACACTCTTCCCTCAAGAATAATGAGAAGGCAGGACAATGAAGCCATCCCTGGGATTGGGAGACTAGAGTAAGCTTTCTTTACCTCTAAAGACCCATCCCAGGTGCTAGAGTTGATGAAAGACATGAAGAGAAATAAAATATAACATTTGTCATCAGAGAGCTCAATGACTAGTAGATAAATCAGGAAGGTAATCCAGAAAAATAGAAACATAATGGAAGTTTGTTCAAGATGATATGTGACCCAGAGAAGAGCATCATAAAATCTACTTGATAGGCTTTATAATTATCTCCCTGAGCAGGTAATGTTAAAGTAGACATTCAAGGTCATCTTGAAAGATTAGGAGTTTACCAGGTGCCAAAAATTTACCTTATGCATAGAAGCAAGCTGTGCTAAAGAATCAAGATATAAAATAGCATAAGAACTCCTTATGTAACTAGAGTTCCAGATCCAGGTTGTACAGAACTGAGAGATTAGGCTGAATAAGCAACAGGAATCAGAAAATGAAAGTCCTAAGAAGTCTTCTGTATCATGCTAAGGAGGTTTGAGTTTTGTCCTACAGGTGATAAGGCAAGTTCGCCACTTTTAATTTATATTGGCCAGTCTTCCCCAATAGGTTTTAAGAGAGAATAATAATATTAGGAAGTCAGAGACTCCTGAAAAAGGAAAAATAAGAAAAGTTTATTAGACTCTATTATAAAATGCCAAAAATATGATAGTACCACCTACTCACCACCTACTCCATCCATACAGCTCCTGGGACTTACTGACACAGTAATTAGCAATCAAGGTTACAAGGCCAAATCAAAGTTTCTAAATTCCTATTATAGACCTGATTTTAAACACACAAAGCAGCATAAAAATGTAAAAAAAAAAAAAAAAAAAAAAAAAAATGATTTGGGCTGCACAATTGGCTAATTATTTCCTGCTATTAACAAAAACTCAGTATCAAAATAATAGTGCCAGTTTGGAAAGCACAACAAGAAAGATAAAAAATGGTGGTAATTGAAGCATCAAACCATTTAAGGTGAAAAACCAAAGGAAAAGTACTTTGTGTCCTTAATTTCAATAACAATGCAACTTGATTTTTTTTATTCAAAATTGCACATATAATAATAGTTAAAGAATTCTTTTCCTTTGAGATGATGCCTATGATAAACATAGGCATTCTCAAAGGCATGGTAAGAATGACTTTCAAGTCTGTGATGTTCAGAATGAATTTATCCAGTTTTCTTGAAACAATAATAAAAAGTATTGAAGACTATGGGGCGTGTACCCTATGAGGAGGAAAAATTTAATCTATTAGCATTTGATTTGAGTGTTATTTTCTATGGCTATGTTTTGTTTTGTTATTTCTACCATATGTTTATTATATTATAAATAAATTGTCTTTAGTAAAATTTAATTAGCTGGTATTTGTAAAGCTGTCTAAAGATGGGCTTTGTATAATTGCTAAGCACTTGTTTTATTACCAAGTTTCAATATTTTCTTTGTATGCTGGCTGCATATAAGTAACATTAATTTTTAAAACTGCAGTAGAAATCTCTCATTCTCCATAGCTGTGCAGAAAAAAATAAGGGTGCTGCAGAGTTGTCTGAAGCAACACTCATAAGGAGTTAATTTCTAGCTTACACAATTATGTTCAGAATTGAGATACTTATCGAGAGCATTTTAAGGCCCTGCAAAAATCATGCCCTAGTCACTGAGTCAGTGTCCTCAATATTAGCACACAGGTAAACTCAGATTTCAGAGAACAGCATTCAGGAAGAAATGCTGCACAGTGTTGAGAACATACATAGTGTGATTGAGAACTGACCTAGGATAATCTGGTCATAGATAAAAGTAGCCACCAGAAAAATCTAAGGGGGCTAGTGTTTGCCAAGCTCCATAACTTAGCTGTCAGGTTATAAATAAAACACACCATATATTGTTCCTAAATTCTGCTCCTCACACAGACATTTATTAGATTACTATTTATTAGCAACGCTGGCACAGAATGTGTTCATACCACGTTGTCTACATTGGAAAAAATTCCAAATCTATGCCCTTTGGGTATTCCAACCACTTAAGTTCATTTTGAAGAAGATACAGAAAAATTCCTGAGACAAGGGCTCCATCTGGCATTATGCAATCCAGAAATCCTCCCCAAACTAATAAGTAGAAGTGGAACCAGTTGGGGTATCAAGATCACAGGTCCCATCCCAGAGGAGTCCACAGAACCAGCAAGCAAGTAGTCAAATTGCATGTCTTGAATATCTTCACTTTTATAAATAAGATCCCTTTAAAAAATAAATTATGATATTTACTAAGATTAATTTTATTAATAAAATAAGGTTTTATTCAGTAAAGTATCAGTTATTGATTATGTATTAATAGCAGGAATGGCAGAAGCCTGGCCTTTTATCACATTGCTAGCAGACTACCCTTTGAACCTAAAGTCCTGATAGTATCACCTAATCACATCTAGAGCTAAAATGTAAATAACTGTCACACACCTACTATGACAATAACAGGAGTGAAGTGTTTTAAAGCAAACTTTAGGCATTATAGCAGGCATGCTGGGAAGCATATAGGATTTTGAACAAAGGTCTCCTTAGCAAATAGTTGCTAAGGTATTTGATGTTTCAAAAGTTATTTAACTTTTGTAGTCTCAATATATTCATCCATAAAGAAACTAAAGTAATAATACATATTGCATAAGATTGTAATGAGAATTAATTGAATTTTTTAAAAGTGCTTTATAAATGGTAAAGCCTTACTTTAAGTTTTATAAAGGTTAAATGATCCTTAAAGGCAGCTGGAAGTACAATTGCAGGCAGAGATGAGGGATTTTCTTAGTCTTATTTTATGCCAGGTATTTCGTTAGTTGCTTTATTGAGAAGATAAAAATACACAATCCTTATAATCTTTAATGTCAAAATAGAAAACCTCTAAGTTCCATATTCCTTAATTCAGTCCTATCTAATAAAAATTATGCTTATACCAGAGATCTTAATAAGGGATCTCATTAGCAAACGTTAATGAAAAATTGGTGGAATATTGTGGGCTCAGATACATTGCAGGAAGCAAAATTCTGGACTGCTCACTGATAAAGACAAAATTTAGGAATGTTTAGAAGGCATTTAACCTAGAGTTATTATGAAAATACACTCTGTTTCTTGTTAGATTAAGATTTGTATCAGATTTATACCTGTTCTGTAGCTCCTCATCATAAAATATCTTGGCTGTTTTTGAAGAATTTCCTTGAAGGCATGTAGACTTCAAAAGCTGAAAAATCTCCTCCTATGGAAATTAACTATTAATTATAAAGTTAAACATTGTACTTGTTTTTTCATGGAAAAAATCTATTATAATTAACAATTGTTTTCTGCCCTCCCTGGGGGAGGATTATAATTTTATAACCTACTGATGACAGAATAGACCAATGAAATGAGAATTAAAATGACCACATTCCAGCTCATACAGAAGTTTTTTGAGCAAGTATGTAGTTTTCCTTTGTTGTGAATTTGTCAATGTTTTATATATGAATGTTTCACCAGTCTGAGGCCCAAAGAAAAGACAATATGGAGAAGAGCCATAAGCGCCCTATGATGTCCCCACAGCATCAGTGAGAAAAATCTTTGCTTTTGTAGAACACTGAGATTTTAGAATCATTTGTCACTGTGGCCTATCCTGACCTGTCCTTACCCATAATCTATAATTTCATATGTATACAAAAGGTTTAAAATTCCATTGCCACTTTGTTAATCAGAAAGTATCATATTCTGTATCTGGCTTTCTTCCTTTAGGCCACATAGTGACTAAAACATTACACTGGAAAAGTAATATGATGATTTATTTTCTTCAACAGCAGCTCTACCTGCATCCAAATCAAATTGGAAGCTAGAAAAGTAGATTTCTTGTACCCTATATGAAAAAGGAGAAGAAATATCCCAGGCAGTAGGAAAGTACTAATACTTCCCAGGAAAATCGCAGGCATGCAGTAGTCACTCAATACATATTTGTGAAATAAGTGGATTAAAATGTGACACCAATGAATTCAAGTAGCAGTGACATGAAAATTGTTTTTTTTCCCTACAATATTAGGCAGCTCTTGTAAGATTATTGTGTAAGAAACAGCTCCCAAAGGGTAATGATTTTTTAAAAAATAGTGAATTTTCTTATTCATATGTCTGTGGATCAGAGTATAATAGGGCTCTACTTCAAACTATAGGTTCAGTTTAGCTCTTCTCTGCATACTTCTCATTCTGAAACAGAGACTATTCAGAGCATTCTCTCCTAATACCAAACAAGGGGAGCATAAGAGGGTAAACCACATCATACAACTGTAGCTTCTGGCTGCAAACCAGTGTACATTCCATCACCCAAAGCAAGGCACATCTCCCAGCTCAGTGTCAATGAAGAGACATATTCTCTAGCTACTCTACTGCAAAGCACATGGCTAAGTGTATGGACATAAAGTTCTATTATAAGGAAAGCATAAAGTGTTAGGACAAAAATACTACCTAACACATCTATCCCAAATGACATTTTTTTCATCAAAATTTAAAAGCAACAATAAACAGCAAAAATCTCCTCTATGGTATTAGTTATATCTGTTGAGAATTCTATAATCCATCCAATTGACTGGTATCTTGACAAGTTAAGCCAGAAACCTTGAGACTAGTCCATTAAGAATTGCCTAAATTCAATAGTTGTAATCGGTTGAAATTTTGAAATTGACTAATACATGACATAGGAGTTTCTGTCGGGAATAAATAATCTTCTTAAAATAATTCAAAACTCAAGAAATATTTGGGAAATTTTAAAATATATTTTGAACAAGGCTTTGAAATCATACATATGTATTATAATTTATACATTAGTGATGAAAGGAATGAGGCACAGCCCCCATATATCTCCCAACTTCCTGAGCCCAGCACAAACACATTCCTCCATATTTCTTTCAAACTTCAGAAAAACATCACCTGGGAGATCTCCGATAAGGAATGCTAAATGTATAATGTTAACCAATTGTAATGCAGTAACTGAGAGAACTACCTTGTTCCCTGTAACTTTACATATCCTGTTTACATCGGGCTATAAAAAGCAAGCACTCGCATTGTTCAAGGCCCTCTTGTATGCTGTACAATGGAGGGACCAAGTTCGAGCTTGTAGTAAAGATCCTTGCCGCTTGGCTTTGACTCTGGACTCTGGTGGTCTTCTTTGGGGAACAAACGGTCTGGGTATAACATCTGGGGGCTCGTCTGGGATTCCCCCAAGCCCACCAGACCCCTGGTCAACGGATCTACTAGGATCGATCTACTGATAGGTGAGTCGGCTCCTCTCCGTTTGTCTGTCCGTGTCTGTTCTGAATCTGAATCTGAATCTGTGACTCGCGAGGTCTGAAACTGGAGCTGGCGCTGTCCTGGCGGACGCGCTATAGGACAGCCAGCGGAGACCAGTGGGAGACATCCCGTGGCTCTCGTGTGATCTAAATTGCCATCTGGGCTGCCGGAGCGCCATCGCAATCCGAGCAGCTAACTCTGACCGGGGTTACCAGTGCGCGCTTGCAATCTGGGCTGCCGGAGCTCCATGGCGATCCGAGCAGCTAACTCTGACCCTGGCTACCGGTGCGCGCTCGCGATCTGGGCCGCCCGAGCACGTTTGCGGTCTGGGCGGCGGCTGTCTCTGACCCGGGCTGCCGGGGTGCGCTCGCGATCTGGGCCGCCGGAGCGCGTTTGCGGTCTGGGCGGCGGCTGTCTCTGACCCGGGCTGCCAGGGCACGCTTGCAACTAGATATCAGTCAGATTTCCTTTACAGGGATTCTAACTCACCTTCCTTTACAGGAAGAGACTACAAATTATCACAGGATGGGTAATACCCAGAGCACTCCTCTATCTCTTCTTACAAGTAATTTCAAGGAAGTAAGAGCGAGGGGCCATGATCTTAGAATAGAGATCAGGAAGGGAAAACTAATTATTCTGTGCCGCTCAGAATGGCCTGCCTTTGATGTGGGGTGGCCACCCGAAGGGACCTTCGGACTTGCTGTCATCACTAGAGTAAAGTCCAAGATTTTCCTACCTGGGCTTGCGGGCCACTTGGATCAAATCCCATATATCCTCATATGGCAGGACCTAGTTGAGAACCCGCCTGCTTGGCTGTCACCTTTCCAATTAGCCCCTGAACCTTGTAAGGTACTGGTTGCTCCACGGCTAAAATCCAAGCAGCCGATCGCCCCCCCATCCTGTTTTACCTGATAGCGGGGACCCACTGTTCACAGAACCCCCTCCGTACCCCTCCGGGCCACAGGCCCCCACCCCCAGGCTGAGCCGCGGGAGGGAGCAGGCGGACGGGAGGCGGCCTGCACACACGGACCGGCTGAGAGTGAAAGTAACTCTGAAGGGCCGGCAGGGCTGACATGAGGGCGCACTTCGCGGGCTAGCCCCCCCCCCAGCCGCCTGACTCCACAGTGGCTCTACTCCTTCGGGAAATAGGACCCCCAGATGACACGGGAATCCCCAGGCTCCAGTACTGGCCATTCTCTACCAGTGATCTATATAACTGGAAGACCCAGAGTGCTCGGTTTTCAGACAACCCCAAAGATTTAATGGCTTTACTGGATAGTGTCATGTTCACCCACCAGCCCACTTGGGATGATTGTCAGCAGCTCCTCCGAATCTTGTTCACAACAGAGGAGCAAGAGAGAATACAGGTAGAAGCTAGAAAGCTGGTCCCGGGGGACGACGGTCAACCGACTGCCAACCCCGACCTCATAAATGCGACTTTTCCTCTGACCAGGCCCGCGTGGGACCACAACATGGCAGAAGGTAGGGGACGGCTACGCCTTTATCACCAGACTCTAATGGCGGGTCTCCGGGCAGCTGTTCACAAGCCCACTAATTTGGCTAAAGTATACTCTGTTCTGCAGGGAAAGACAGAGAGCCCAGCTACCTACTTAGAAAGATTAATGGAAGCTTTTAGACAGTACACCCACATAGACCCAGAGGCTCCAGGAAGTCAGGCAGCTGTTGTAATGTCTTTCATAAATCAGGACACTGTTTTAAATTTGAAAGACGCTTTCTTCAGTTTGCCTTTAGCCCCTCAGAGCCAAAAGCTCTTCGCCTTCGAGTGGAATAACCCTGGAAGGGGCATAAGTGGCCAACTGACATGGACCAGGCTGCCGCAGGGATTCAAAAACTCTCCTACCCTGTTCGATGAGTCCCTCCATGAAGACCTGGGTGAGTACCGACGTAAACACCCTGAAATAACTTTACTAAAGCATGTTGATGACCTCCTGATTGCTGCTGAGACCCAAGAAGCTTGTATTCAAGGGACCAAAAGTCTCTTACAAGCTCTGGGAAATCTAGGCTACCGAGCCTCAGCAAAGAAAGCTCAAATCTGTAAGCCAGAAGTAGCATATCTGGGGTACCTGCTAAAAGGAGGGCAGCGCTGGTTAACAGACGCTCAGAAGCAGATTGTTCTGCAGATCCCCAGGACACAATCCACCCGACAAGTGAGGGAATTCCTGGGGTCGGCAAGATTTTGTAGACTATGGATACCTGGGTTCGCAGAACTGGCTAAACCCTTGTATCAGGCAACACAGGGGGGGCAGCAGCCATTTAATTAGACAGTCGAAGCCGAGTCGGCTTTCCAACAGATCAAAACCACCCTACTCTCTGCGCCTGCACTGGGACTACCTGATGTCACCAAGCCCTTCCACTTATACGTGGACGAGAGTAAGGGTGTCGCCAAGGCGGTAATAACTCAGAACTTAGGCCCCTGGCGGAGGCCGGCTGCCTACCTGTCAAAGAAGTTAGACCCAGTGGCTGCCAGGTGGCCCCCTTGTCTCCGAATGATTGCGGCCACGGCTCTGATGGTACAAGATGCTGATAAACTTGTCATGGGTCAAGAATTGCGGGTCGTTACCCCACATGCCATCGAAGGTGTACTCAAACAGCCACCTAATCGATGGATAAGTAACGCCCGGCTCACCCACTACCAAGGACTACTACTAAATCCTATCAGGATAACCTTCCTGCCCCCAACGACCTTAAACCCTGCCTCGCTGCTGCCCAACCCGGACCTGGACGCGCCACTCCATGATTGCACCGAGATACTAGCTCAGGTGCACGGAGTTCAAGAGGACCTGCAGGACCGCCCACTCCCTGACGCTGACCTCGTCTGGTTCACTGATGGGAGCAGCTTCATGCATCAAGGCCAGAGGTACGCTGGAGCGGCAGTGATTTCAGAGACTGAGGTAATCTGGGCAGAACCCCTGCCCCCGGGGACATCGGCCCAGAAGGCCGAACTGATAGCGCTCACCCAAGCTCTCACCTAAGGGGCAGGGAAAAAGCTGACAGTATATACAGACAGCCGATATGCTTTTGCTACGGCGCACATACATGGGGCCATTTACAGGGAGCGAGGGTTACTAACGGCTAAAGGAAAAGAGATAAAAAACAAGCAAGAAATCCTAGCCCTGTTAACAGCGCTATGGAAGCCAGAAAAGTTAGCCATTGTGCATTGCCCAGGGCATCAGAAACCAACCACTCCAATTGCTCAAGGCAACTTTCTGGCAGACCAAACTGCAAGAAATGTGGCGAAGGCTCCCAGCCAACTCCTTGCACTCCAGCTCCCTGACCCGGGCCCCTGGGACTTGCCATATTCCCCTGATTATTCAGTACAAGATCTCCAGGGGATTGACAAACTTCCCCTGAAACAGATCCAGAATAGGTGGTGGACTGATACTAATGACCAAACCATCCTACCAGAAAAATTAGGACAACAAGTATTAGAACACATCCACCAAACCACCCACCTGGGTGCTCGGCGGATGATAGACCTGATCAGACGCTCTAAGCTCAAATTCAGACACACAGCCGAGAAGGCCAGCAGCATCGTGGCAAGTTGCAAAGTCTGCCAGCTTAACAACGCCTACCCCCAATCCCAGACTGCAGCAGGAACAAGGCTCAGGGGAACCAGGCCCGGTATCTACTGGGAAATAAATTGTACTGAAATAAAGCCAGGAAAGTACGGGTATCGGTACTTACTTGTCTTTGTAGATACTTTTTCAGGGTGGACTGAAGCATTCCCAACCAAAAGAGAAACTGCTCAGGTCGTAGCAAAAAAAAAAAATTCTGGAAGATATCCTTCCCAGGTATGGCTTCCCCGTCCAGATAGGGTCAGATAATGGGCTTGCCTTCGTCGCTAAGGTAAGTCAGGATTTGGCTTCCATCCTTGGGGCAAATTGGAAACTACATTGCGCTTACAGGCCCCAGAGTTCAGGACAGGTAGAGAGGATGAATCGGACCTTAAAAGAGACCTTAACTAAATTGACTATGGAGACTGGCGCTAATTGGGTGGTCCTTCTCCCCTACGCTCTGTTCCGGGCCCGTAATACCCCTTACAGACTGGGCCTTATCCCTTAAGAAATCATGTATGGCAGACCTCCACCCCTGGTTCCCAGCTTAAAAGATGATCTGCTTAAGTCTGAAACAGAAAATATCTCTGAATTCTTATTTTCTCTACAAGCCTTGCAGAAAATTCATCAAGAAATCTGGCCCAAACTGAAGGAACTATATGAGACCGGCCCCCCACCGACACCCCATCCATACCAGCCGGGAGACTGGGTCCTGGTTAAGCAACACCGACAACAGACCCAGGTAAAAGGGACCACTCCAGGCACTCCTGACCACACCCACCGCCCTAAAGGTAGAAGGCATCGCGTCGTGGATCCACTACACCCCGTCAAGCCAGTGGACCCAACCTCCGACCTTCTGGGACCAATCACAGCAGCGGCTAAAGCACCGGCCACGTGGACTGTGGACAGAGCTAAGAACAACCCCAGTCAGGAGAAGTTTCCCTACTGTTTCTCAGGAGCCAATTCCAGCCTCTGCAGCATCACTGCAGTGCCCCCTAATATCACCCTAAGGGCTCCGCCGGGCATATTCTTCTGGTGTAATGGGACATTATCTAAGGACCTATCTAGTCCCTCTGTTACCAACCTACTGTGTCTTCCTGTCACATTAGTTCCTCGGTTGACTCTACTAACTGCTGGCGAGTTCCTAGGGTACACCGGTAACTGCACTAGTACTGCTATTCACCCAGTCCCTAGACCAAGACCTGCACGAGCCATATTTCTCCCCCTCATTGCAGGAATCTCCCTCACCGCATCCCTCATTGCGGTCGGGATGGCGGGGGGAGCCCTAGGTCACACCCTCATAGAAAGCAATAAGTTGTACCAACAATTTGCGGTTGCTATGGAGGAGTCAGCTGAGTCCCTTGCCTCCCTTCAGCGGCAGCTCACGTCCCTAGCCCAGGTAACCTTGCAGAACCGGAGGGCCCTAGACCTACTCACTGCGGAAAAAGGTGGTACATGTATGTTTCTGAAAGAAGACTGTTGTTTCTACATAAATGAATCAGGGCTTGTAGAAGACCGGGTCCAACAGTTACGCAAGTTAAGCACTGAAGTAAAAACACGGCAGTTTGCTTCAGCTGCAGACCAATGGTGGAATTCCTCTATGTTTTCTCTGTTAGCCCCCTTCCTTGGACCCCTGCTAAGTCTACTCTTTCTGCTAACCGTAGGACCTTGTGTTGTTAACAGAATTTTGCAGTTTGTCAGAGAAAGGTTTGACACTGTTCAGCTCATGGTCCTCAGAGCCCAATACCAACCTGTAAACGCTGAAACAGAGTCAGACTTATAAGACCCAAGATTGGCTCTAGAGTTACCTGAAAAGAAGGGGAGAATGAAAGGAATGAGGCACAGCCCCCATATATCTCCCAACTTCCTGAGCCCAGCACAAACACATTCCTCCATATTTCTTTCAAACTTCAGAAAAACATCACCTGGGAGATCTCCGATAAGGAATGCTAAATGTATAATGTTAACCAATTGTAATGCAGTAACTGAGAGAACTACCTTATTCCCTGTAACTTTACATATCCTGTTTACATTGGGCTATAAAAAGCAAGCACTCGCATTGTTCGAGGCCCTCTTGTATGCTGTGCAATGGAGGGACCAAGTTCGAACTTGTAGTAAAGATCCTTGCTGCTTGGCTTTGACTCTGGACTCTGGTGGTCTTCTTTGGGGAACAAACGGTCTGGGTATAACAGTGAATGTGTATGACTTATGACTTAATGGTTAATTTTATGTGTCAACTTGGCTAAGCCATGGAATACGGATATCCAATCAAATGCCAGTCTAGATGTTCTTCTGGAGGTACTTTTTAGGTAAGACTATCACTTAAGTCAATAGCTTTTGAGTAAAGCAGGTTACTTTCCATAATGTAAATGGACCTTATCCAATCTTTTGCAGGCCTCAAGAGAAAAAGACTGAGATCCTCAGAGGAAGAGGGAATTCTGCCTCCAGAGTGTCTTTGAACTCTAGCTGCAACATTACATCTTTCCGGGGCCTGAGCCTGAGAGCCTGCCCTGCAGATTTTATACTTACCAGGCCCCCACAATCACATGAACCAATTCCTTAAAATGAGGAATTCCCAAAGTAAGCCTTTCTCTTTGTATATTCACATATCTTATTGGTTCTATTCCTCTGGAGAGCCCTTAATAACCCAGTGGCCAACATTATTTATGAATGACAGAAAAATTATGAAATAGAAGTTAACTACAAATGTAACAAAGTTACAGAATGGTTAATGCTTATAAAAGATTTTTCATTTTAAACATAAAGAAGTAAAGTATCCACTTTTAATTAATTGACAATCATAAAAAGTAGATGAAAAATGCAGACACAGCATAATCATCAATTCTACTTTCTTCATAAAATTCTTTGAATTATAGAGAAATATTTTAAATAGATTAAATACAGAATATCAATGGAATAAAATTATAGGATATCACTAATAGAACAGAAAATTTGAGGACCACCTGAAAAGTGAAATAAAAATATAATAGACTGTGACTAGAAACCAAATAATGTCACAAAGATGAGGAAAATTAGAATCTAAGTTCAAACAGTTATAAATGATTCTCAAGACTCAGAGTCAGGTTGCTCAAAAAGCCAGAAAGGATCTTAGAGAAATCACTTAAAAACAACTATATGCTTTTTAAAACTTAGCATTTCTTCTTTCTTCCTAGTGTGGGCATGAGACTCAGAAAGAAGAGCAGAGCAGAGCTTCAGTCAACTTCAGATTCTGACATGAGTTACAGTGAAGGTGGAGGGTGGGGATAGGGTTGGAAAGCAAAGAAAGGTGGCCCTGACAGAAAGAAAATAATCTAAAGTGCTTCAGCGCCAAGGCAAACCTCCTTATTCTGGCAATGGGTGAAAGTGTAGGGTAAGGTTCTCAGTCTTTCCATGACTGTTTTCCCCAACACACATTAAAGTGAAGCTTGCCTGTTGCTCTTCCCACGAAAATAGAAATGCCACAGCCAGCCCAAGCAATTAGAAGAGAGGAATGTTGGTGACAGACAGACTTACATATCTGGAAATAAAATGCCTTTCATTGCCTTTATTAATCTACCTAGTCCTTCATTCCTAAATCAGATTGGCAGACAAGTGCCACTAGACTTTTAAAGAAAAGTGATAGGCTGGGTGTGGTGGCTCACACCTGTAATCCCAGCACTTTGGAAGGCCGAGGTGGGTGGATCGCCTGAGGTCAAGAGTTCGAGATCAGCCTGGCCTACATGGCAAAACCCCGTCTCTACTAAAAATACAAAAATTAGCTGAGCGTGGTGGTGCATGATAGTAGTCCCAGCCACTTGGGAGACTGAGGCAGGAGAATCGCTTGAATCTAGGAGGCGGAGGTTGCAGTGAGCTGAGATCATACTACTGCACTCCAGCCTGAGCGACAGAGCAAGACTCCATGTCAAACAAACAAAAAGAATAAAAAGAAAAGCAATAAACTAAAATAGAATGATCAAGATAAACAAGAAGAGTTGATTTTGGAAAAAAAAATTCAAGGAAAAACAGAAATTTTCATAATAATTTAATTAACAGTTTCAGAGAAAAACTAAATATGATTAACAATTTTCATTGCAATTGCAATGATAAATATAAAGGGTCTGTACTATAGAATAAATTGCTAAAATAAAAAAGGCAACTAAAATTAGAAATAAAAATTAGAAGAAAGATTAAATAGAAAAAGGAAATGGTTAAATAACATATTAATGATCTGAAAAATAAAATAAATCCTAGTAAGTCACAATTAATAAAGAGCAATATGACAATAAAATTTAAAGTGTAAATAAATGAAGCTTCTTAGAGAGCAATCCAAGATACCCATTTTCCATCTAAAGGGAGTTTCAAATGAAAGAATTCAGATAATCAAAGAAAGGAAATAATAGAAAACCTTTCCACTGAGCTAAAAAGGACATCAAATATTATATTTAATTTGTCACTAGGTGCCAAATAACATGAATCTTTAAAAAAAAAAAAAAAGACATATTCTGATTTACCTAAGAACTCAAGGAATAAAGAAAAAAAATCTAAAATCCACCCTTAAAATAATCAAATTACAAAAACTTTTAAAGAGATTTGTGTTAGATTTCTCAGGGGTGCCTATATTCTAGAATGAATGGAGTAATATCTTCAATCTTTTGGAAAAGAAAAAAACCTAGAAAATACTTTTGAAACAAGAATTCTGTACTAAGCCAACATTTTGGTCAAATAGATGAACAAATTATTACATATTAAGACATAATTGAAGAATTTCTGCAGCAAAGTGAAATATAATCAAGAAAAATAATATGTGAAATTTAAGAGAGGATGCAAAGTGAAAACTCCAATAAAAACAGTGAAGTTGTAATAAATTTTGATGTGTAATATCAATGATAATACATGAACCTAAAGTCCAAGATGATTATTACATAGAAGATTGTGCAGAGGCAGATGGAAGTTTCCCATTAAGTAGAACTTTGCAAAGACTCTCAGATTGGATTTTGATCAGATAGAGAAACACAAATATTAATTAACCCTAGACATTGTTGAAAAAAAGATTAAGCTTCAAAATCAAAAGTAATTATTGGAAACCTAGAAATATAACGTAAAATTTTTAAAAGTTGACTCAACAACATTTCAAAAACCTGAATTAAATAATAACCATAGAAAAATATGAAAAGATATTCTAGGATCTGCCTATACAAATATTAGGCTCAGAAATTTTATGAGCAATTTGTAGCAAACATTTAGGGTCAGATAAGGTTTCTTTTACAATATTTAAATCCCTGCCCCCAATTTCTTTGTGGTATTTAATTAACAACTTCTATGACAGTAAGAAATGAAACTATAAAGACCTAAGAGTAAATTAATGTGGAGTAAAGGGATTTCCAAGAGATTAAATGGTAGAATTCTAGAAATTGAGATCAGTGCAATATGGACATAAGGGAAAGGTAGAAATTACATATGATTCCCAATTCTAATGATAATTGTTGGATGCCATTTACTTCGAAAACACAGGAAAGGAGTGTTTTGGGTAGATAGAGGGGAGATGTTAAATTCTAGTTAAATATGATAAATACTAGAATCAAGGAGTATGACATTTGAAGGCTCTGATCATTAACATCAAATCTCATATTCCCAAGGCTATTGCTAAGTTACTCCATTTGTAATGCACAGCCCTCCTGAGTAAGAAGTCAGTTAATGTGGCAGCAATAACTTTCATGTTTATTTTCACTCCTGTGCCTAGCACAGAAGGAGCTATGGTTCAACAGAGACACACTGATGTGTTACTGACTAACCTTAGATTTTACGACTCACTGTCATTTAATACTTGAATATTTTGTGTGTACACAGATTAATTGGTCATGTCTGTTCTTAGAAAAGTATTTCCTTTTGCACACATACATTTTTACAGACAGATATATGCTACAAATAAATATATTCCAATACTCCACAACTGTTATAATTGAAAAAGAGACAAAATGCCAACATGTCTCAATGTCATTAACTTTTCAGAGTATACAAAAGATTGGAAAGTTTCTCAAGTAATATCACAAAACAAGCATAAGTATTAAAAACAAAAATGGACAGCGAAATAATGTATTCTGCTCAAGAAGGGCTTCTTTCCAAGGAATACAAAGAGAGTTCTAAATTAAGAAAATTTATATATATACACACACACACACACACATAATATATACAAATTATATATATATTATATATATAAATTATATATATATCACTGCATTCATGAATTTTAAAAACTAATAGATGAAAAAAATTGATGTAATTAAAAAATATATACTAGCAAATAGCAGCAGAAGAAACCTTTTTTTATTTGATAATATCTGTATATCAGAATCTCCCAGTAAAACTTAAGGGTAAATAGTTTTTAAAATTACATTGAACTCAGGAACAAATTATAGATGTTAACTGTCTTAGTTCAGGATACTATAACAAGAAAACAAGAGACTGGGTGGTTTAAACAAGAAATATTTCTTTTTTCACAATTCTGGAGGATTGAATATGCATGATGCATGATCAGATTTTTGTGAGGGCCCACTTCCTGGTTTCCTCAAATGGTGGAGAAAAAGAGAAAAAAAGAAGCTCTCCTGTATCTCTTCTTATAAGGACACTAAGCTTATTCCCGAGAGCTTCAATCTCATGACCTAATAACCCCCCAAAGGCCCCATTTCCAAATATCATTTCATGAGGAATCAGGCTTCAACTTACAAATTTTGGGGGGAACACAAACATTTAGTTTTCTAGTACCAATTATCACTGTCATTTATTATCTTTCTGGATATCCCAGACAATGAAGTAAATCAGAAAAAATAAATAAAAAGCATATATATTTGAAAAGACTACATAAGGTATAAGGATTTACAAATGATATGTGTCTCTAAAAAAAAAAGAATCTGGGAGAACTCACTTGAAAATTTCTCAACATTAGTAACTGGCTTTTGTTATCACTGCTGGATATAAAAGATCCATACAAAAAATCAATACAAAAGATTAATGCAAGAAACCCCCACTACTTTAACTATACAACAGAAATAAACAATAAGAAAAAGTAAAGGGAAAATATCACTTGAATTAGCAACAAAAATATAAAATGTCTAGTAATGTACCTAGCATATTTAATACACCAAAGAACATAAAAGAAGACTAAAGTAAATAGACATACAGAATTCATGAAAGGAAAAAGTAAATATCATGCCACATCTATAAATGTTCCTATGTTAATAAATAAATTCACGGTTGTCCCAAACATGATACTAACCAAATTCTTAGTCAACTCTGACAAGCTAATTCTACAATTTATAAAAAAAGAAAGAAAGGAAACGAAAGAAGAAAGAAAGAAAAGAAATGTAAGTAGAGCTAGTAACTACATTTTTTGGAAAAGAGAATAAATGAAACTTTTTAAAATCTGTACTTAACCTTTCATGTAACAAGGAGATCCATATATATTTATGTGTACCTCGAGTTATCTAAGCTATAATGTTTGAGAGCACAGTTCCCACACAAAACCATCCTCACTTTTGACATCAATTACAGGTTTACAAATGTTTCCACAACCACCCTTAAGTTTGATAATTAGCTTAAAGGACTCACAGAATTTATTGAAAGTAATTATACACACAATACAATCTATTACAGAAAAAGGGTACAGATTACAGTCAGCTAAGGGGAAGAGACACATAGGCTAGAAACCGGGAAGGATCCAAAAAGGGAGCTTTCAATTGTCTTCTTTCTGTGGTGTCATAGATGTCACTGCCTCCTCCTGGTCACCTTATATGACAATATGCACAGAGTATTGTCAACCAAGGAACCTCACCCAAGTCTTGGTGTCCAGAGTTTTTATTGGAGCTCAATCACATACTACCTGCATGACTCACCTTAAATCTCAAGTCCTTCCTGGAAATTTGGCTAATACCTTTGGTCATTAGTTCCTCTGGAGTTTGGACTTTATGTCACAGCCCAAAGTTCCCATCATAAATCACATTGTTAGACTGTCCAGTGGCCAAAGCCCCCAAAGGTGGACAAAGACACTCCTATTAGTCATGACATTCTAGGGCCTAGAGATCTTTTACCAAAAGCCAAGGGTGAAGTTCAGACTCCTCCTTGGTAAGGATAATTTTTCACTATACCATGTAAAAGTGTGTAGCAGTTTATCCAAATAAGGAATGATGTACTAATGTTCATATAAAAGCATAGACAAAATTTCTGGGAAAACATATAGCAAACAGTAAGCTGTAATATAATCAAAGCTATGAAGATGCAGAGGAATATCAGAGGCAAGGAATGTAAAGAGACACTCATTTTCTGCTCTTTGTTCTTTTAAAATATTCAGGTATTCTTTAACAGTAAGAATCAGGGAAAAAGGCAGAATGGGAAGCACCAGGATTCTCTCTCCCCACCTAGACAACAATTGCACTGGTAAAATCTTTCAGATACAACAATTTGGGAACTCTGGAGAGTACTGAAGGCTTGCAACTTCCAGGGGAAGGACTGTATAGTAAATTGTGGTTAATTGTGGTCATTTTTAGCTCTTAACGTAGCAGTAGCTATACATCCCCCTCTAGGATATATTAAGAGACTAATACATTTTAAATATGGCAATTATTAGTATAAAAGTTAGCATTGTTGTAACAACAGTTTGTAAATGCACATTTTGCTTTCTGCACAATTTAAAAGACAAATGTATTTTGAAAAATTATGAGTTTATGTTTTTGAACACACAATGTATAAAGATATAATTTTGTGACATCAAAAACTGAAAGGAGTGGGGAGAAAGATGTAAAGGAGCAATTTTTATATGGTATTATAGTTAAGCTGGTATAAATCCAAATTAGAATGTTATAACTTTAGGATGTTAAATGTAATCCCCATGGTAACCACAAAGAAAATAGCTGTAGAATATACACAAAAGGAAATGAGAAAGGAGTTTAAATATTTCACTACAAAAAATCAACTAAGCACAAAAGAAGACAGTAATATAAGAAATAAAGGGCAAAACAGCCATAAGGCATATAGAAAAAAATAGCAAAATGACAGAAGTAAGTTCCTCCTTATCAGTCAGCCTTAAAAAGAATGTAACTTCTCGCATATGCTACATGGATGAAATTTGAGGTTATTTTGCTAAGTAAAATAAGCCAGTCAAAAAAAAGGGGTACATGCTATATGATTTCACTTATATGAGGTCCTTAGAGTAGTCAAAATCATAAAGACAGAAACTATAATACTGGTTGCCAGGACCTGGGGGAGGGAGGAATGGGGAGTTAGTCTTTAACGGGTATAAAGTTTCATTATTGCAAGATCTGGAAATGGAAGATGGTGATGGTTGCACAATATGACATGCTTAATGCCACTGAAATGCAAACTTAAAGCTGCTTAAAGTGGTAAGTTCTATTTTATGTCTATTTTATTGCAATAAGAAATTGGAAAAAATATTAGTTAATATTTATCTTATGCGATTTGTCTTAGTGCATTTGGACTGCTATAACATGATAACTTAGACGAGGTAATATATAAACAACAGAAATTCACTGCTGACAATTCCAGAGGCTGGGAAGTTCAAGATCAAGTTGCCAGTAGATTTGGTGTCTTGTGAGGGTGTGCTGTCTGCATCACAGATGATGCTTTCTTGCTGTACCCTCATGTGACAGAAAGGCACCAGGGAGCTCTGTTGAGCCTCTGTTATAAGGGCACTAATTACTTTCCTGAGGGCTCCACTGTCACTATTTAGTCATTTTCCAAACACTCCATCTCTTATTACCATGATTTGAGAGGTTAGATTTCAATATATAAATTTTAGGGAGGCACATATGTTCAGACCATAGCATGATTTAAATAACGATTTAATGATATCAGTTTCTCCCCACTTCCACTAAATAATGTGAACAATTATCTAAACAATATTAGGTTTAAAGGGAGCCAAACTATTAGGTTGCCAGAAGTACTCTTGGAGCTCAGAAACCAATACCTCAAAATATGATATTTTGACATACTGGACTGAAGAAGGCTTAAAAGTCCCTCTGACACCCCCCTCTGCCTCTCCAACACACATCTCTTTCCCAAAGCATAGGATAAAAGGATATCATGGGGAGGGGGGAGGGGGGAGGGATGGCATTGGGAGTTATACCTGATGTAAATGACGAGTTGATGGGTGCTGATGAGTTGATGGGTGCAGCACACCAACATGGCACAAGTATACATATGTAACAAACCTGCACGTTATGCACATGTACCCTAGAACTTAAAGTATAATAATAATAATAATAATAAATATATATCAGATAAAAAGGAGAAAGAAAGGTCTAAGTTGTTTTCTGAATTTTCTCTATGACCAATGGGAACAACTGTTTTTCTCCCCTCCCTGTCTAATTATCTATTACAGAAAAGCAGACGAAGAACGTAACCACATCTAAGCACACATGAGATCGTGGCTGTCTCTCAGACTCATTCAAATTCCAAAGAGATCTACTTACCAGTTAATCTCTGTTCCCTGTCCATTCATTCTCCCTAGCAATCTTTATTGTCTCTCAATAAAGATTCAGAGAATCTTTATTGAGAATCCCTCTTCTCCCACCTCCCAGAACCTGTTTTGCCAAGATGGGAAATAAGCTTCTGAATCTCAGTGGGTGGTTGGCTCTTCATTCTGAAGTCTCCCTCATAAACACATAAAATAAATTTATATGCCTTTTTTTTCCTATTAGTCTGCCTCATATCAGTAATCTTTGAGCTTCCAGGGGGTCAAGGGCCTTGGCTCTGCATAGTACCATGCATTAATTTGGCTATGATGGGCTCTCCTATTTACTTTTGAGGAAGTGGAATTTAAAATGAGCTGAGTGTAACTCTCTGACTCTAAGGACATTTTTAGTGTATGTGAGACATTTTCCCCCCATTTCTTTCTCTTAATCATGATTCACAGTCAAACATCACTCAAGAAGGGCAGAGATAGGCAGAGATTGCACACTAGCCCACCCTCAAGGTCTTTTTATGAACTACTCTTCCTAACTACATTCTTTTAAGTCAATGTTTCTCAAACTTTCACCCTTGCACTGCTTCTCTTACCAGGCTGCAAAGCCACAGAGGGTGAACTCATCTACCTTAAGATCATCTTTTGTAATTCACAGTGACTCAAATTATATTCCTTGGCACCAGCTCCCCGATTTCAACTTCTGTATTCTATCTTTTTAATCTCTGTCTAGTCTCTTTGCTCTGAATTATTTCTACAGTCGTTCTTGGTTTAAGTTATTTTATTCCTTAATGTCTTAATCATTAATTGAGGGACTAGGATAGTAACAAAATAAGTGAAGCAGACAGTTGTAAGAAAATCAGGAGTAGTGAGGACTACAAGAAGCAATAATTCTTGACCCTTTTAAAAGCATTCACAAGCAAAGTTTTGTTTGTTATTTATATATCTTGTTTTGCATCATGGTGACTAAATACTTCTGTAGCTGTATTAATCAAAATTCTCCAGAAAAATGGAACCAATAGAATATATATACATATGAGATTTATAATTAGGTATTGGATCACATGATTATGGAGGCTGAGAAGCCCCACACTCTGCCGTCTGCAAGCTGGAGACCCAGGAAACTGGTGGTGTAGATCCCAGTCTAAGTCTGAATGCCCAAGAACAAGGAGAACTGAGGGCAAGTGAAGGTCAAAGTATCAGTTTAAGCAGCCAGTCAAAAAGCAAATTCAGCCTTCCTTCATCTTCTTTTTCTATTCAGGCTCTTAATGGATTGGATAATACCCACCCACATTTAAAGATTCATCTACTTAGCCTACTAATTCAAATGCTAATCTCTTCTAGAAACATCCCTATAGACACACCCAGAAATAATGTTTAGCCAGATATCTCATCATTCTGTGGGCCTGTGGCAGGGGAGCCCCAGATCACCTCTGTATTAGTCTGTTTTTACACTGCTGATAAAGACATACCCAAGACTGGGAAGAAAAAGAGGTTTAATTACAGTTCCACATGGCTGGTGAATTACAGTTCACCATGTGGTGAATTCCACATTCATGTGGAATTACAGTTCCACATGGCTGGGTGAAGGCCTCAGAATCATGGCAGGAGGTGAAAGGCACTTCTTGTGTGGTGGTGGTAAGAGAAAATGAGAGAGATGCAAAGCCTGATAAAACCATCAGATCTCATGAGACTTATTCACTACCATGAGAACAGTATGAGGGAAACTGCCCCCATGATTCAAATTATCTCCCACCGGGTCCCTCCCACAACACATGGGAATTGTGGGAGTACAATTCAAGATGAGATTTACGTGGGGACACAGAGTCAAACCATATCATTCTTCCACTACCCATTCCAAATCTCATGTCCTTACATTTCAAAACCAATCATGCCTTCCCAACAGTCCCTCAAAGCCTTAACTCATTTCATTATTAACTCAAAAGTTCACAGTCCAAAGTCTCATCTGAGACAAGGCAAGTATCTTCTGCCTATGAGCCTGTAAAATCAAAAGCAAGTTAGTTACTTTCTAGATACAATGGGGGTACAGGCATTGGGTAAATACAGCCATTCCAAATGGGAGAAATTGGTCAAAACAAAGGTGTTACAGGTCCCATGCAAGTCCAAAATCCAGGAGGACAGTCAAATCTTAAGCTCCAAAATGATCTCCTCTGACGCCATGTCTCACATTCAGGTCATGTTAAGGCAATAAGTGGGCTCCCACCGCCTTGGGAAGTTCCACCTCTGTGGCTTTGCAGAATACAGCCCTTTTTCTGGCTGCTTTCATGGGCTGGCATTGAGTATCTGCCTTTTCCAGGCACATGGTGCAAGCTCTTGGTGGATCCACTATTCTAGGGTCTGGAAGATGGTGGCCCTCTTCTCACAGCTCCAGTAGGCAGTGCACCAGTAGAGATTCTGTGTGGGAGCTCCGACCCCAGATTTTCCTTCCTGCCCTAGCAGAGGTTCTCCATGAGACCCAAACCCGTGTAGCAAACTTCTTCCTGGACATCCAGGTGATTCCATACATCATTTGAAATCTAGGGGGAGGTTCTCAAACTTCAGTTCTTGACTTCTATGCATTCACAGTCTCAACACCACATGAAAGCTGCCAAGGCTTGGGACTTGCATCCTGTGAAGCCATGGCCCGAGCTCTACCTTGGTCTCTTTCAGCCACAGTTGGAGTGCCTGGAATGCAGGGCACCAAGTCCCTAGGCCGCACACAGCAAGGGGACCCTTGGCTCTGCCCATGAAACCACTTTTTCCTCCTGGGCCTCCAGGCCTGTGATGGAGGGGCTGCCGTGAAGACCTCTGACATGCCCTGGAGACATTTTCTCCACTGTCTTGGGGATTAACATTCGGCTCCTCATTACTTATGCAAGTTTATCCAGATTACTTGAATTTCTCCTCAGAAAATGGGATTTTCTTTTCTATCACATTGTCAGTCTACAAATTTTCCAATGATCTGTTTCCCTTTTAAAATTGAATGCCTTTAACAGCACCCAAGTCACCTTCTGAATGCTTTGCTGCTTAGAAATTTCTTCCACCAGATATCCTAAATCATCTCTCTCAAGTTCAAAGTTCCGCAAATTTCTAATGCCACTATTCTGTTTGCTAAAACATAACAAGAGTCACCTTTACTCCAGTTCCCAAAAAGTTCCTCATCTCCATCTGAGACCACTTCAGCCTGGATTTCATTGCCCATATCATTATCAGCATTTTGGTCAAAGCCATTCAACAAGTCTCTAAGAGGTTCCAAATGTTCACACATTTTCCTGTCTTCTGAGTCCTCCAGACTGTTCAAACCGCTGCCTGTTACCCAGTTTCAAAGTCGCTTCTACATTTTCAGGTATCAGCAATGTGCCACTCTATTGGTACCAATTTACTGTATTAGTTTGTTTTCACATTGCTGATAAAGACATACTGAAAACTGGGAAGAAAAAGAGGTTTAATTGGACTCGAGTTGCGTATGACTGGAGAAGCCTCAGAACCATGGTGGGAGGCAAAAGTCACTTCATACATGGCAGTGTCAAGAGAAAAGATTTAAAAGCGGAAACACCTGATAAAACCGTCAGCTCTCGTGAGACTTATTTACTACCACGAGAAGAGTAGAGGGGAAACTGCCTGCATGATTCAAATTATCTCTCACTGTGCCCCTTCCACAACACATGGGAATTATGGGAGTACAATTCAAGATAAGATTTGAGTGGGGACACAAAGCCAAACCGTATCAACCTTCAACTCCTCCTTGGCTTTGAGTGGGCTTTTCAGCTGCATCTAAAAATCAAATGGACACCAGGCAGATTAACAGGAGAAAAGAATACTAATTGTATTAGTTTTACACGTACATGAGGATCTTCACAAGACAGTGAAGTCTAAAAAAGTAGCCAAAGTAAAATGCTTCTATATTTTTTAGACAAAAATAATAAATTTAGAAGAAATGATAGGACAAAAAAAATCTGGCTAAGAGCAGTAAATTTTTAGGGAAGTCACTAGAAGATATAGGAGGTGGGGTGTAAAACTAATGGAAGATAAGGGTTACTTCAGTAAGCATACTTATTCAGGTCCATTGCAGCCCCCAATTCTCAGTCGCTGGTGATAGGGCTATTTTCTCACCCTGGTACAGGGAGGCTACCCCTTTCAGATAAATTTTTATGGTTTGCTGTATGCAGGAATAGACAGGTGGGTTAGCCCTTTGTGAAACTACAATTTCTCCAATGTTTTCAACTAGAAATAGTCAGAATACAATCTGGTATATGTGGGAATGTCACATCTTTCACTCCACAGTAAGTTGACACATAAAGTTATTCATAACAAATATATCCCTTGGTCTCTGCTGCTGGTACATAGGGCACTCAGCAGCAGCCACAGCCAGGCTTACCTTGGTGAGTAGAAGACCATGTTGCTGAGCCCATATATAACCTCTGTTCTTGCCACCATGGCCACTTTGTCTATGAGTCCATTAGGCAATGGCAGGAGTGAGTGGAGAAAGAAGTGGACTGGTATCCACTGAATGTGCCTTCCTAACAACTTCATTTTTAAAATTGTCCTCTTCTTAGGTCACACTGTGGTAAGCATTCATTTGACACACAAATATCTTCATGGTTTTTTTTTTTTTTTTTTTGCCTATTTAGAGAGTTCTATCTGCATACCTTTCCCAAAATTTCCTTGTCATCAATTTGCCAATCATCTTCCAAGTCCCTGACCATCCAGTCATTGGCCTCACACCTGGCCATTTCTCCTTCTAAGTAAAGTGAAATCTGATGCACTACTTGGAGTTTGTCCTACTGAAAAGATTAAAATTTACCAACACAGCATCCAAATTCCCTACTGCTTTGTGAATTCTATGTACACGGTCTCTGTGACTTAATTCTTGTTCTTTCTCAGTCTTCTATTTGGCTGTTGAAATTACCTGCCTTAAGATGTAAATCTAATGACATAATTCCTCTACTCAAAATTTTTCCAAAGATTTAACTCTAGGTTGAAATCAAAACACTTTACCATGACATCCAATACTTTAATTATCTGACTTCTGATAGTTTTCAGCTGTATCATTTACCATTCTCATATTACACTGTGGCCCAGTTATTCTGAATTTTTTTTCATCATTTAGTGTCCTGTCCTTTATGTGGCATCTATGACTTTCGTAACTTTTTTAGGGTTGTCCTTGACTTCTCCACTTTGAGTTAAGCCTCTTTAAGCCTCTTTATTGTTTCCTCAATGCCACTGGCCTGCTCCCCTTAAAGAAATTCTCACAGATTGCATTGCAATCGTATATGTTTGCTTCTCTCTTTCACTGAAGTGTGTGCTCTTCGTGGGTGGGCTTGATGCACTTATGTCTGTAGAAATGGTATTTGGAACTTAAGAGAGAGAAATTGATGTTTTTTTTTTCCTTCTAACTTCCAAGTGAACTGCTAGTTTCAATATCCCATATCAATTGATAACACAGAGGTCAGCAACAGACCATATTCAATTCCTTCCTCTGCCATATATTATCTATATGACATTAGATAGCTTACATAACCTCAGTAAGCCTCAGTTTTCCCAGTGTCTACCTGACCTAATAACTACAATAATTTAAACAATATAATTCATTTGTACCACGCCTAATACTTTGAAGCTGTTTAATAAATGCTAGGTGATGGTCGTGGTAATAGTAGTAGTAGAAATGCAAGTAATGTTAGTAAAACTTGAGAAGAAAAAAAAGCTAAACTGTAATTCAAGTGTACTGTATGTACAGTAACAAGGGCCTTCGAATGTTCTAACTTCTATACTAACAATCGAACCACTCTAAGTGAAAATGGGAAAAACATCAGATCATACAGTAAAGCATACTATCTTTTACTCTAGCAGCTCTCAGTAAACACGTGCAAATCTTTTCTTGCCTCAAACTGAACTCATTGCATCACCCTTCCCTAATTCTCCCTAACCCCATCTTGAATTTTCTATCTACTGAAAAGCACCACCACCCATACTCCCAGCCAATCTAGTAACTTTGGAGGCCCTCTTTATTCCTTCCCACTCTCAGCTCCTTTAGCCAACTTATCATCAAACTCTGTTCCTTCCATGATGCAATGGCTATCATACTAGCCTCACTGCATCGTGTCTCGCCAACTCTAATTGATTTTCCAAACAGCTGCCTGAATAATCTGAATATTTCTATTCCCTTCAGCGCTTCCTATTCAGCAAACTCCTTCCCATTGCCCAAATGAGATTCATAAGACTCACAAAACTCTATTCTGGCCTAATACTCCACGATCATCCCTCACCACTTCTACCCTTACACCCTGTACTCTGTCTGGTGATAATCTGTTCCATTGTTTCAATTTATCTTGCTCTTTCTCGGAATTACGTCTTCACCCAATCCATTTCCTTATCTAAAATAGGCTCCCAAAGTCTTCTTACCCTGGTCATCTATCATTATTCAGTTTTCACCATATATGTGATTGATTTCCTCCAAAAAGTCTTACCTGACATGCACTATCCTCATACACACACTCCAACTAACTATGGGAGTGTCTCCTATGGATTGTTTAACACAGCACTTGACCTATTTCACTGTATTACAAATACCTGTTTTCTTGTCCTTCTTTCCCACTGCATTATGCTATAAGCTTTGTGAGAGCAGAAAATAGAGATGTCTTACTTATCTCAATCCCACTGCACATAGTAGGAATTGCAGTATTTATACATGATAAAATAAATGAGTGAATGAGGAAAATGTTAAGCCTATTTTGAAGCCATCTGAGTGAAACTGATGGGTCTCAAATTCTTTCTTCGTAGCCCAGCTTCTGAGGTGACCCTAGAAAAATGGCTGCATTCCTGAGTTTTCATAGCTGTCTGTAGCCAATCTGTTCAAAGTTTAGCATTTCTGTGAAGTTCTGTGGTGTGACGTATAGCAACTCTCTTCTGCTGAGCAGTAAGAAACTTTTTCACTTTATTTATGAGACTAGACACACTCATTCTTTCATTGAAAATGTCTTCTTCAACTGATTGATTTTATTTTTCATAAACATTACTTTTAAAAACTCTATTTATTTGATTCTTCCTTTCTGCTCTCTGTGTTTAGAATGCCACTGGGTTTTATTACCATCACAATTGGTAAAACCTGCCAGCTATGCTGACTGGGTCAAGATCTTATTTTGCTTGTTCAAACTTTTCTTTGTAACTTAATAAACAAACAAAAACTACATTTCTAGACATCAGTGATTTGTTGTATTTGAAATGATACTGTCTATTATATACAACCTTCATTCTTTGAAGAAAACGCTGGACAATCCTTGCCTCTGTCTATTATTATTTCTAATGAGAGGAATGTTTAGGTTTCAGTGGTGCAAATCAAATGCTTCCCAGAAAGTTTTGGCATCACCTACTTGTGAAGATAAATAAAAGAGCAATTTGGCATAATGGATACAACATGGGTTTTGGAAATCTGATGGCAGTGAATGAAGTTGGAGTCCTGGCTTTATTAATTCCTAGCTGTGCAAACTTTGACATTTTAATAAATCCTCTCAGACTCACTTTTCTCATTTGTTTTTTAAAAAGTTTACAACAATACTTACAACAAGGTTGAGTGTGAATTGAGTAGTGGACATTAAGTGTTATATACATTATTATCATAGTTTATATATGTGCATTACTGTTTACAATGAAGCAACATCTGCAGCAGAGTATATAAAAACATTATACTGTTATATAATCCCAACCTGAATGATGCATGCTGATCCTGGCAATCTTGACAAATAGCCCTTTGAGGGGAGCTAACCTGGGAGCTACCTTTCCAGTTAGGGAGTCAGCATGATCTGATGTTTTTCCCATTTTCACTTAGGGTGGTTTGATTGTTAGTATAGAAGTTAGAACATCGACGGCCCTTGTTACTGTACATACACATCACAACTCTTGATCTACAGCGTTCAAGATTATATGATGTCAGGCGATATGGATTATTGCAACTTTTTCTGAACTTTATTCTTGAGCTTTAAAATGGCATATTCACCCAATGTGACCCTATCTCTAAAAGAATTTGCTTGAATGTTAAATATAAAAGCAAACTGTGGATAGAATACTGCTCGGCTTGAGCTCAATGTTTGAAATAGGCTACAGATTTTCTAGAATTGGTACTTCTTCTCACCTACTGACTCAAATGGAAAGCAGTCTCTACCTAAGTACTATGTCCAACATTAATACTGAAAAGATGCTTCTTTAATTTTGTAAACATGAATGAAGTGGCTTCTCCGAATAGATTTCTTATTTGAATGACTAAAGATTACAGATTTTACTCAGCTAAAGAGTTGCTGATGGAAGAAAGGTGTTTTCTAGTTATCTATAGGTGCTTGAGAAACCATCTAAAACTTAGGTGGCTGTGGGAGACTCGCTCTAAGCTGACCACCCATGAGTCATGCTCTTGCATAAGTGGAATCTGTGCAAATGCCCTTAAGTTCAAGTGGAATCTGTGGCTTGCTTCTAACCATCAGAATATGACAAAGGTGATGAGATGTCTCTTGCGTGATTAGATTATGTTGTGTGGTGAAGGTGATGGCATGTCATCTTTGATTATGCTGTGTTACACAAGACCCTGTCTCAGCTGATTGGAGCAAGGAGCAAACACCACGTTGTACATGGCCTATGGAGAAGGCCATGAGGCAGGGTCTGCTAATGGCCTCTAGGACCTGAGAGAGGCCTTCTGCTGACAGCCAGAAAGAAGACAGGCCATGAAGTATATAGCTGCAAGGAAATGGATTCTGCCAACAACCTGTATAAGCCTGGAAGTGGATTCTTCTCTAGACAACACTTAGATGAGATGGAAGGGTTTGTTTTGTTTTGTTTGTTTGTTGTTTGTTTTTGAGATGGAGTCTTGCTCTGTTGCCCAGGTTGGAGTCTTGCTCTGTTGTCCAGGCTGGAGTGCAGTGGCATGATCTCAACTCACTGCAAACTCTGCCTCCCAGGTTCACACCAATCTCCTGCCTCAGCCTCCTGAGAGCTGGGACTACAGGTGCCCACTACCACACCCAGCTAATTTTTTTTTTTTTTGTATTTTTAGTAGAGACAGGGTTTCACCGTGTTAGCCAGAATGGTCTTGATCTCCTGACCTTGTGATCTGCCTGCCTCGGCCTCCCAAAGTGCTGGGATTACAGGCGTGAGCCACCACGTCCGGCCGGAGATGGCAGTTTTGTGTAACATCTTAATTACAATCTTGTGAGATCCTGAACAGAGGACCCAGTTAGGTTAAGACCTGACTTTTGACCCAGGGAACCTTTAAGATAACAAACGTGTGTTGTTTTATGCTACTAAATTTGTGGTAATTTCTTATATACTATCAGAAAAATAATACAGTGGCTGAAACAAAAATGATTTATTATTTCTGATGCTTCTTTGGGTTGACTTGGTCTCATGTGGGGTCAGCTGGAATAATCACATGGTTACCTTCAGCTGGGAGCTCAGAGGAAATGTCTAAGATAGTGTCACATCCCACCCACACCACCCACCAAAACAGGAAAGTTGAACTTCTTACATGATGGCTCAGAACTCCAAAAGAGAGAAAAAGTGGAAGTTGTCAATTCTCATAAGGCTTAGACTCAGTACTCCCAGACCTTCCTTCTCTCTTATTTAATTAGTCTAAGCAGAGTACATGGCATCTTAGGTTCAAGAGTAGAGAAAATAGACTCCACCTCTTAGTGCTGGAGCATCATGAGCATATTTGAATGGAATTAATTGTTAATGCAATGTTTTCAGGTAATTTACCACAATAAACTGTCTGGCTTTAACAACTCACATCTATCCCACATGCAAAAGGCACTCACTCCCACTCAAGACACAAAAGTCTTATCTAATTATGGAATTGAATTTGAAGCCTAGTATCATGTGATCTACGTTCATATCAGATAAATCTCTTCCCATGTGGATCTTGTCAATTGGAGAAGTGTAATCCAAAGAAGACAAATGTATGTATACAATGGCAAGGCATATATTCCCAGAGCATGCTACTCTGGGGCAGAAAATATTCCTTGATTCTAGTCTGTTTCCTGAAAGTGGTTCTCCATGACTCTAAGCTCCATCCTCAACCTTTGGCTCTGTCCTCAGAATGATCCTTGCTTTTGATAAGGAATGTCCTATACCTATAGCTGAGTAACTTTCTCGGCCTTCATCCTGTCCATAGAAAGCTGGGAATTTAAATACCTCTTTTCATTTTAAACTTTCTTTGTTCTTTTTCTTTGTTCCAATGTAATTCAACTACCTTAAAAAACACTGAGTTTTCAAGATATCAAATTGCAATCAATACATTAGAAAAACGGCACAATCACACATCTCTTTAAGGCAGGCCTCTCTCCATTTTAAGTTGAGATTCAAGATGCCCCAAGATAATATCTTTAAAATCCCTAAAAGGCTTTTGTCTGGTTGCATTTTCTACCAAGCACTACCCTTCAATCCTCCAGTTTTTAACATTCTATACCATTAATTTGTTCTTAACGCTGAGGACACACATTATTGTCAGAGGCTCAATTTGATCTTTTCTCCGAAGGTACTTCTTACTTTGGAAGCCTTTTGTTCATTTGAAAAATTAAGAATGAGAAATAGTGTTCTTTTCCATTCCAGCAATACCTGGGTTGAAAACATTTCTTCTCAATTCTGCTTGAAAATTGAAAATTTTCTTCTTTAGTTCATCTGTCTTTTGCATTACTTTCTCATAGGTAGCTTAAAAATTTCAAAAATTTGCCTAGAAACTTACCCAGCCAGATCCAGAGTTCTTTAGATACTTTTATCTGTCTTCCAAGTAACTTTAGGCAACAATCTCACAAATTTTTCTGCCAATACATGACATGATCTACCCTTTCTTCACTTTTCCATAGCAATTTCTCCAGTGTCCATTTTCCTCCATTAACAATCACTTCACTTACCATTCAGGTCTCTGCCAGCTACCCAGTCACATGCCAAGTAAGGCCTTATATTTTATGTTGTAAACTCTACCCAAGTTTATCCTTTAGATCCTGAGGATCTTTATTCATATCTGGGCTTGATTGAAGTGACAGAATCCTGGACTTGGAGCTGGTCCCATAATGGGATGTCACTTTTGGAGGAGATATGAATGCATTTTCAGGTGAAGGGAGATGTGAATTTTTGTGGCAGAGTACAGAGATAGATGGTCTCTAAATATGATTGTCAACACTTCTTTCCATCCTTGTCCATGTCTGCCACTCTCTCCATCAAGAAATGGAGTCTATTTCTTCTCTGCTTGAGATTGGCCTGGTCTCCTGACTTCCTTTAAATGCAGCTAGGCTACCATTCTGGATCTAAGTGTTAGGAAGACTGCATGTTCTGCTTTCTACCTTTTAGAATCGAGTCACAAGACTAATGTATGTCAACAGGCTATTTGTACAGGCACCCTAGAGGATAAGATGACATTTTGGTCACTTCAGCCCCAGCTGACTTTCCAGTCAAATGTGTTCTCACGGCCACATGGAAGAACTACCCAAATTAGTCCAATCAATGCATAGAACTATGAGAAACAATAAATAATGTTTTGTATCACTAAGTTTTATAGTGTTTTTTTAAGGCAGCAGCAGAAACCTGAAATAGAAATCTTGATTATAAAATCACATGCAACACAAATATGTTACATCTCAGTTAAAACTGTGGTTCCCTCATACACAACTCCCACTTGTTTGCCACTAATTTGACACAAAGACAGTTGCTTGTGTCCACCAAAATATATCTGAATAAAATGACAGAGTCTAGTTCTCTAATTATTTAGTGATTTCTTCAAATATACTTGATTATGATGAGTCAGAAATATAAAAGGCTTAAGAAATAAGTTTGACCTTCACAAATACATAGGAATTGATTATTTGATATTATGTTTGTTATAAGGTAGTTCTGGGTTTCTCACAAATGCATACCAAAGGTCATGGTGACTAATATGGAACACTAACAATGTGCCTACTTGTTACCCTTTTATTCACATAATTTACTCACATATGGAGGCTGGATTAATTTGCTTAGGAGAAATTGAAATTAAATTGCCTTTCTTGATATTTAGTTTTCCTTTTCACACTAGGATTCTAGTCTCGTTAGCTGAAAATACGGTGTCTGGTATTTAGTAATAACCTAGTAAAGGTTATGTTTTAGACATCCAACTAATCAAGCTCTATACACTTTAGCTTGGGAAAATAAAAACCGCAAGCCAAAGTAAATACAAACATACTCAGATAATCATTGCTTTTTCTAGGAGGAAACTGAGTTTCAGGGAGATCAAGTATCTTGCCCAGGGTTGCATAGCTTTCAGAGATGAAATTTTGAGTCCAAGTCTGTCTGTGCTAAAAGTTCATGCATGTCTCTTTTTCTTTTCCTCTTTATCACAGTGCCTTCTAGAAACTGATGTACCCTGTAAAGTGTAAAACCTGGGAATTGAACATTGAACAAACACCTTTGGAAGGAATGTCCCCTGTGTTTTTTTAGTGGCCATGGTAGACTACAATGCTAGAAGGTACTAGTCTCTTAAAGAAAAGGACATTGTTGCTTATTAATCAGTTACTATGGCTGCCTTCATTTTATGTACTATGAAGTTCCATTATACTTTTTCAATTCTTAATTATTCTGTGTCAATGTATTCAACTCTCAAAAAAAAAAAAAAAACATACAAAGGTGAGTGAAAAAAGGCATCTAATACAATTTCTGTCTTTTACTGAGTACATACTACGTACCCCCAATAATTATACACCTAGAAAATTCTATTGAATAATTTCTATGTCTGAGGTATCACTTATTTTTGTTACTCAGGGTCTCATGGGAAGAGAGATTTTCCCTAAAAATCAGGAAAGTAACTAAGGTTGTGTGATTGTAAAAGGCTAATATAATAAAGTCATTGTACCTGGGTAGTTAATATATCTAAATATACCACCAGTAAACAAAGCATGGAAAGAGCCATGGACCAGTATTTACCAAATCTAGCCTAAGGATCTGTCAAAAAAAATCTTTCTAGTTTAAAACTTCAGAGATTCTGATTAATTAGTTGTATCCGGCATGATTTCAGCATGAGTCAAAAGAAGTAATTGAAAGAGAATATGAAGAAAGTATTGTTAAAACCAAATTAATGCCAAAAAAAGTATGATCAAGAAAATGCCACAATTTTAAATAAAGTGTCAGGCACCAGCCATATTTGAACCTGAAGGAAAAGAAAAAATCATTAATAATGATCCTATTTTTGTTCAAAATTTTGATATTGTATTCAACATAGATTTTTTGCATTAGTTTTACATTTAATAAATTAGTGCATTAAAATATTACCAATCTTGATTACTGAGATTTATGGCAAATTTTGTTCCTTTAAATTTTGTGCTTGTGGCAAGAGCCTGAGGGTCTTCGTTCCACCCTGTCCCATAGAACATATGACATCAAACATGAGTCACTTAACTAACTGCTTGGCTCCAGAATTTATGCCACAACTTTACCGTTTATCAACCTCATGGCCTTGAATTGTTTTGTTTGTTTATTTCATAATTTATCGTAAAAATCTATAATGAGAATTAAATGAAATAAACATCATGAAACAGTACGATGTTCGGCACAAAGTAAGTTCTTAACAATTATAAGTTAGTATCTATGTCTAGAGTTCTAATTTTGTTCGATTAATTGAGGAAATAAAATTCTTCATTTTATAATATTATATACTAATAAAGTGTTTGTTTAGAATTGTAAATAGTAACAGTGGCATCAGGAAAAAAATCTGTTTGAAAATCTCTGTTTGAAAACCCTGCCTTCTAAGAAGTCTAATTCCAAAGTGGTTCTATCCAACAGTAACAGAAATAAAATGATAGGAATATTCTAAAATATATACTGTCTGATATGGTAATCACTAGCCATGTGATTTAACATGTAGCTAGCATAATCAAGGAACCAATAATTTTAATATAATTTAATTTTAATTCACTTAAATTTAAATAGCCACATGTGGATAGTAGCTACTTTATTGGATACCACAGATACAGGTGCCCGAGAATATGAATTTCCTATTTTTCTTCCATGCAGAAAAGGAGAATCAGTGTGAAAGTACTTACTAAAAGACTTGTCACAAAAATGGGTATCCAGTCAAGGTGTTTCCCCTCACTCAAACTTAAAGAACTCAGCTTTACTCATCACTCCAGTTTTTGATAATTTTTCCACATACATTACATCAAAAGTTGCAGTTTTTACAGTGGTCTACAAAGTGGGAGGTGCATAACCAGGAATGGGCAAGATGATCCACTGAGGGCAGGAAGAAAATATAGTTATAGTACTTGATATTTATTTTTAATATAAATATGAGGAGGAAATTAAGGTTTATAATATTCAATAAATGGGCTAACCGTGACACCCTTACTCTTTCAATTCTTCCCTGCAAAGCAGAAGAACTCCACAAGTTGGAGATGTTGATAACGGTGTTCTCACTAGATGGCTTCAATATTGTAGCATATCATAGTTGGAATTTATGAGATGTTATCATATTGTTAATTACATTAAAAATAAAGAATTTAAAAACATCTTTTTCAGGTAAAAGTGATGTTTTAAGAATAAATTAGAGATTTTTTTCAAGATGGCTGACTAGACAATTGCGTGCTGTATACAGTATCCAAAAGGAAACATGGGAGCTCAACAGATAAGTGATGGGAAACAGCAAAAACTAGGAAGGAGAAGAAAGGCAGCTGTTTTACCAGGATAGACCAGGAATTGTGAGTGACTTCCCAGAATGAGAGAGCATGAGTAACAGTATTTCGGATCTCCACTTTCCCCCTGGGGAATTTTACAATACAGGTCTTGGGAGAGTGCCTTGACCTCCAAAGCTCTAAATATAACTTAAGTAGTGGTTGAGAGACTGAGAAGAAATTGCTCCAGGAAGGGGACACATCCTGGGTCTCACATACTTTCTGAAACCTAAGCAGCTATAGCAAGATGTCATTCTTGATCCTAGTTTCGAATAGACTATGCACAGACCTGGGAACCAGTGACAGCAGTCCTAGGAGTTAGGGAAACTGGGCTGCTGCTTGCTGAATTAGTGCAAAAGTAGGGGGTGGGATCATGCAACCAAGACTGAGAAGCAAGGTTGGTGTGGGATGTAGCTACTGTCACTGGATGTTGGAACCACCCCCAAAATTGAGCAGGACAAGATACTGTGGAGGCTTGGCCTTGGGTTGGGTGAAGGATCCTATAGCAATCCTATGAGTTGTGGGTAGGAGTGAATTGCTGCATGTGAAGGAATAGCTAGGTCAGTTGTGACAGTTAGGATTGGGAAGCAAGCCCTGCTGGGATTGGGGCATGAGAAGGATGTAAGTCCCCTACCTGCCAGTAAAGACTGTTGCTTCTGCGCTTGATCCCACCCACTATGGGAGAACCTAAGTGCAGTGGCATCTGCCTCTCACCCAAGCATTCTATCAGAAGCCTTAGACCACCATACCCCTACCTGGCATGGATGGTGCATGCACTTGCCACTCGGCGGGGGATTGAGTGCAAGCCTGTTCAGTCAGACTCTACCCATCTTCACCCCCATGTGGAACAGAAAACAGAGTGTGGGATCCAGAGTCCTGGAGGATGCACAACCCAATTCACCACATGAAACACCTGAACACTCCTTCCAGGGTACTAGGGTTGGGCATAAACATCCTACCACTATGGCCTCTGCTGCCTCCTACCTGCAAGCACTACCTGCTGGTCTGGAGGCCAGCCTGCAAAATCCATTGCAACCACTGCCAAGCACATAGCATTTGAAACCAAGAAAAGCCTCTCAACACCACTACCACTATTGCCATACTATGCCAGCCACCCAGGGGCTTGAGATCCTGCTCATCCACCTGGTACACTGCTACTATAACTCACATTTGAGAAAGCCACCCAGAGGCACAAGAATTAGCCTGTCTGGCATACTGTCCGGCATACCTATCTCCAGGACAACTTCACCACAGCCTCCACAAATAACTGCCCTCTCTCACACTGAGGAAACTACAGATACCAATAATGCTGTTTATAGTCAAAGAAATCATACAGAAACTTCACTACTACATGCACACAGAAGCAAATTCTACCTAACCAACATTATAGTAGCATCTTCAGGAAAAAGCTTTCACCACAGTGAAAGAATATTTTAAAAGAGGAAGAAGCAATATTTACACCAGATGTGCAGAAATCAAGTTAAAGTTATGGGAAACATAAAAAAGCAAGGTAATACAGTACCCTCAAAGAAACACAATAATTACCAAGCAATAAATATTAACCCAAAAGAAATTATCTAAATCCTAAAATATTTAAAAATTGATTTTGAAAGAAGCTAAGTGAGATGCAAGATAAATCCGAAAACCAATATAAAAATCTCAGAAAAATAATTCAAAATATGACTGAGAAATTCATGAAGGATATAGATATCTTAAAAAATAAAATAAGACAACAAAAAAGTCAGAAATTCTAAAGATTTTATTGAAGGAAACACAAAACATATTCAAAAGCTTCAACAATAGGCTAGAACAAATAGAAGGAAGAATTTCAGAATTTGAATACAGGTCTTTTGAAATAATTCAATTAGATAAAAACAAAGAAGAAAGAATTAAAAGAATAAATAACGCATTTGAGATGTTTGGGACAATATAGAGTGACAGAATTTATGGATTATTTGTATCCTTGAGATTGAAAAGACATTGAAAGGTTTAGAAAACCTATTTAATGAAGTAACAGATGAAAATTTCCCAAATCTAGCAAGAGATCTAGGTATCTAGATATAGAAGGCTCAATAATCTCCAGGAAAATACAATGCATAAAGGATTTTGCTATGTCACATTATAATCAGACTGTCTAAAGGCAAAGTGTAAGAGAAAATTCTGAAAACATCATAGGAAATCCATCTAGTTACAAGTAAAGGAAATTTCATCAGACTAATAGTAGATTTTTCAAAAGAAGCCTTACAGGCCAGGAGAAAATACAATACTATATTCAAAGTGCTGGGAAAAAAAAAAAAAAAAAAAAAAAAACAACCTGGCAGCCAAGAATTCTATATCCAGCAAAATTAACCTACATAAATGAAGGAGAAATAAAGCCTTTTCCAGACAAGCAAATGCTAAGGAAATTTGTCTCCAGTAAACCAGTCCTACAGGAATAGCTTAAGGGATTCCTTAACATGGAAACAAAAGCACAATTTTTACCATCATGAAAACACACAAAAGTATCAGTCTCACTGGTGAATCAATTAAACAATAGAGAAAAAGAAAGGAATCAAATGGCATCACCACAGAATCCCACCAACCACAATGAAAAACAGAGGAAAAGAAAAAAATATATATGAAACAACTAGAAAACAATTAACAATATGACAGAAACAAAACCTTACATATATACATTTACCTTGAACACAAATGGATTAGATGTGCCAGTTTAAAAGACAGATTGACTGAATGGGTTAAAAAACCACTCAATTATATTCTCCTTACAAGAAACTCACCTTACCAGTAAAGACACATATCAGCTGAAAGTAAGGTAATGACAAAAGATACTCCATACAAACTGAAACCAAAAGCAAGCAGGAGCTATGCTTTTACCTGGTAAAACAGACTTAAAAAAAGAAAAAGAGGGAAATTATATAATGATAAAGGAGTAAATTTGGCAAAAGGAAATGAAATCACAATTCTAAATACATATGTACCCAATTGTGGAGCACCCAGATTCATAAAACAAATATTACTAGACCTAAAAAGAGAGATAGAAATACAGTAATAATGAGAGCCTTCAACACCCCACTCACAGCATTAGACATATCATCTAGACAAAAAAATCAACCAAAAATATTGAATTTAAGTTGGACTTTACACAAAATGGACATTATAGACATTTACAGAATATTCTACCCAATAACTGCAGAATATACATTCTTTTCAACAGCACATGGAACCTTCTCCAAAACAGATTATAGATTAGGTCACAAAACAGGTCTCAGCACATTTTCTTTTTTTCTTTTTTTTTTTTTTTTTTTTTTGAGACGGAGTCTCGCTCTGTCGCCCAGGCTGGAGTGCAGTGGCCGGATCTCAGCTCACTGCAAGCTCCGCCTCCCAGGTTCACACCATTCTCCTGCCTCAGCCTCACGAGTAGCTGGGACTAAAGGCGCCCGCCACCTCGCCCGGTTAGTTTTTCATATTTTTTAGTAGAGACGGGGTTTCACCGTGTTAGCCAGGATGGTCTCGATCTCCTGACCTCGCGATCCGCCCATCTCGGCCTCCCAAAGTGCTGGGATTACAGGCTTGAGCCACCGCGCCCGGCCTAGCACATTTTCTAAAAATCAAAATTATATCAAGTGTCTTCTCAGGCCATAGTGGAACCAAACTAGAAATCAATACCAAGAAAAACTTTGGACCCTATAAAAGTATGTGAATTAAGCACCATTACATTGAGTGATCACTGGGTCAGTGAAGAAATTAAGGCAGGAATCATACATTTTTTTGAAACAAGTGAAAATAAAATGACAACATACCAAAATTTGTAGGAGACAACAAAAACAGTGTTAAGGAAGTTTATAGCATTAAATGCCTACCTTGAAAAAATAGAAAGACTACAAATTAATCTAATGATGTATCTCAAGAAATTAGAAAAGCAAGAACCAATAAAATCCCAATTTATCAGAACAAGAGAAACAAAGCTCAAAGCAGAACTAAATGAAATACAGACTAAGAAAACAATACAAAGAATCGAGGAAACAAAAAGTTGATCCTATGAAAGAAAAACAAAATTGATAAACTGCTAGCTAAACTAACTAAGATAAGAAGAGAGAACATCCAAACAAGTTCAGAATGAAAAAGGAGACATTACAACTGATACCACAGAAATACAAAAGATTATCATAAATTATTATGAATATTTGTATGCTTACAAACTAGAAAACCTAGAGAAAATGAATAAATTCATGAGCACAAAATCTACCAAGATTGAGCCATGAAGAGATATAAAACCTGAACAGCCCAATAATGAGGAGTAGCAAGATTGAAACTGTAATAATAGTTTTTAAAAACTCCCAAGGAAAAAAATCCCAGAACCAATAAAATCACAGACAGGTACTACCAAATACACAAAGAAGAACGAATTTCAATTCTCCAGAAACTGCTCCAAAAAATCAGGAGGGAAATTTTTCTTAACTCTTTCTACAAAGCCAATATTATTCTGATACCAAAACCAGACAAAGACACAACAAAAATCAAAACTACAGACCAATATGCCTGATGAACATTGATGCAAAACTTCATAACAAAGTACCAGCAAACTGAATCCAACAGCACATCAAAAAGATAACACACTATGATCAAATGGTATTTATCTCAGGGACATAAGAATGGTTTACATATGCAAATCAATAAATGTGCTACATCACACAAACAGAATCAAAGGCAAAATACCATGTGATCATCTTAACAGACACACAAAAAACATTTGATAAAATTCATCATTCCTTCATGATAAAAACCCTCAATATAACTGACAGAGAAGGAACATATCTCAAAATAACAAAGGCTATATAAGCTGAGGAAAAGTTGCAAGCATTACTCCTAAGAACTGGAACAAGATAAGGATGCCCACTTTCACCATGCCTATTCAACATATTACTGGAAGTCCTAACCAGAGCAATCAGGTGAGAAAAAGAAATAAAAGACATACAAATTGGAAAAGAAGATGACAAACTGTTCTTCATTGCTGATGATATTTTCTTATATCTATAAAAACCTAGTCTCCTCCAAAAACCTCCTAGATGTGATAAATTAATTCAGTAAATTTGCCGGATACAAAGGAAAAGCACAAAAATCAGTAGCATTTCTATACACCAATAATGATGTAACTGAGCAAGAAATCAAGAAGGCAATTCTACTTATAAAGCAACAACAACAAAAATAACTGAGAATAAATTTAACCAAGGAGGTGAAAGATCTCTACAATAAAAATTACAATATGCTGTTGAAAGAAATTGTAGATGACACAAACAAATGGAAAAAAGTTTCATACTCATGAAACACAAAAATAAATATTGTTAAAAGGACCGTACTTCCCAATCTACAGATTCAATGCCATCCTTATCAAAGTACCAATGTCATTTTTCACATGTTGATCAATTGAACATAACAGAGAGCTTAGAAACAAAGTTATATATTGAAAGCCAACTGGTCCTTGACAAAGTCAACAAGAAAAGACATTAGGGAAAAGATACTGTTTTCAATAAATGGTGCTGGGAAAATTGAATTGTTATATGCAGAATAATAAAACCATAGCCCATCTTACCACATACAAAATTCAAATCAAGATGGATTAAAAACTTGAATGTAAGTCTCAAAATTATAGAAATACTAGAAGAAAACCTAGGGAAAACTCTTCTGGACATTGGTCCACAAAGAAGTTATGAATAAGGCCTCAAAAGCACAGGCATGATAAACAAAAATATACAAATGAGACATAAACTACAAAACTTCTGCACAGCAAAAGAAACAATCAACAGAATAAAGAGACAACAAGCAGAATGAGAGAAAATATTTGCAAACTATAGATCTGACAGTGGACTAATATCCAGAAAATATAAGGAACTCAAACAATTCCACATTAAGAAAACAAATGATCTCATTAAAAAATGGGCAAAGGATATGAACAGACATTTCTCAAAAGAAGACATACAAATAGCCAAAAGGTATATAAAAATATGCTCAACATCACTAATTACTAGGGAAATGCAAATCAAAACCACAATGAGATCTTATCTTACCTGAGTCAGAATGGCTATTATTAAAAGGACAAAAAATAACAGATGTCATTGAGGAGGTGAAGAAAAGGAAACTCTCACACATTGTTGGAATGTAAATTAATACAGTGTCATGGAAAACAGTATGGATATTTCTCAAAGAAATAAAAATAGAACTACCATGTATTTCTTCCAGCAATCCCGCTACTGAATGTTTATCCAAAAGAAATCAATATATCAAAAAGATAGCTTCAATCATATGTTTATCACAGCACTATTCATAATAGCAAAGATATAAAATCATCGTAAGTATCCATCACTGGATAAATGGGTAAATACAATGTAGACTATATACACAATAGAACACTCTTCAGTCATAAAAAAAGAGAATGAAATTATGTCCTTTGCAGCAACATAAGTGGAACTGGAAGTCATTGTTTTAAGTGAAACAGAGCAGTCACAGAAAGTCAAATATCACATCTTCTCACTCATAATTGGGTGGTAAAAAAAATGTATACTCATGAACGTAGAGAATGGAACCGTAGACTAAACATACTCAGAAGGCAGAGCACACAGGAAGGAGGTAGATGATGAAAAATTAGTTAATGCATACAACGGGTATCCATTAGTATTATCATTTGGGTAATGTATACCCTAAAAGCCCTGACTTGACAAGTACACAGTCTATGCATGTAACAAAATTGCACATGTACCTATAAATTTGTACAAATTTTTAAAAAGTTAGAAAATAATCGCATTTTGAAAGAAACTCTCACTGTGGAGAGATAAAAAAAAAAATAGATGCTTAGAATTGTTTCCATTCCTAGGGGTATTACTGCCAAAAATGCTGTATATCATCCCTAAAAACATTCATATCTGAAGTCTACATCATCTCCGAAACATACATTTTTTAATCTTCCTAAAATCTTTGGAGTGGTTTGAATCCTATATTTAAAATGTAAAAATCGAATATTTTGCAGTTAGGTTGATAAACAATCAATTGAATCAGAGAAGAATAAATTTTATGAGATGAAATTTAACATAAATTTGGCATAATTGGTAAATTTAAATTTTTGTGTAATGTTTTAAGTACAGTCAATAATACCTTTTTACAATTTAGATTTTTTTTTTCCAGTTATGACAGTCAAAAATCAGGAATTTAAAAAAGAAGCCAAAATTAGACCTTTTTATTGCTATGCCACAAAATGCTAAAGCAAGATTAAAAATAAAGGAGGCATATTTAATTACATTGCTTTTCCAAAAGAATAATATACATATATATTGTTAATACTGTTTTAGCAAGAGTAAAAACGATTTTACGTTTTTTTGTTTGTTTGTTCGTTTTGAGCCTGTCACCCAGGCTGGAGTGCAGTGGCGCAATCTCGGCTCACTTCAACTTCCGCCTCCCGGATTCAAGCAACTCGCCTGCCTCAGCCTCCTGAGTAGCTGGGATTACAGACATGCGCTATCATGCCTGGCTAAATTTTGTATTTTTAGTAGTGACGGGTTTCACCGTGTTGGCCAGGCTGACCTGGTGAACCGTCCGCCTCAGCCTCCCAAAGTGCTGGGATTACAGGCGTGAGCCACCGCGCCAGGTCAGATTTTACATTTTTAATACCATGTTATGTCATTGTTTTAGTCTGTTTGTATATATAATACATTAGTACAATAACACATGGTAGTTTGCTTTAGATATAAATAAATATTCATATGTTGGCAAAGTGCAATTGATTTAATGTGAGCTATCAAAAATTGTAAATGTTTGGATGATTCATTTTCTAGTGTACTCTGTATGTCTTTACTTCCTAATTATATTTAGAAAGAGATTTGGAACATATATTTTTTAACTTCCCAATATTTGCCTTTAAAATATTAACATCGAAAAAAATAGATGATAATAACAATTACTGTTGCCTAGTGAATGCTATGCCAGAAACTATATGGGTGCTTTGCAGTATAGTTTAAAATTCTCAGAAAGGCTTTGTTTAAACCTCACAGCATATCTATAAGGCAGACAATATTATCCTTTTATGACATAGAAACAGAGTCCAAGGAGCTAAACAAGTTTTTCAAGTTTACAAAGCTAGTATGTGACAAAATTGTGATCTAAATACTTTTCTTTCTGGCTCTCAGTAATTATATTTCTGAAAAATAATTATAGTAATAATAATGTCTATGACTGATTTTTTATTATATGACAGTATTCTAAGTGCTTTATCTTATATGATAATCTTTATAAGGCTGGGCATGGTGGCTCATGCCTGTAATCCTAGTACTTTAGGGTGACCAAGGTAGGTGGATTTCTTGAATCCTGGAGTTCGAGAACAGCCTGGACAACATGGCAAAACCATGTCTCTACAATAAAATTTTAAAAATTAGCCAGGCATAGTGGTGAGTGCCTATAGTCCTAGCTACTTGGGAAGCTGAAGTGGGAGGATCGCTTGAGCACTGGAGGTTGAGGCTGCAGTGAGCCAAGATCGTGCCACTGCACTCAAGCCTGGGTGATAGGGTGAAACCCTGTCTCAAAAAAAAAAAAAAAAAAAAAAAAAAAAAAAAATCCTCATAAGAATTCTATGAAGTAAATACTATTATAATTCTCCTATACAGAGTATAATAAGTACAGTTTAAAATATAATTGATGTTACGAGTAAAAGCTGGTAATTAGTGAAGTCAGTATTTAAATCCTGGAGTCCATGCTCTTCAGTACCCCATGCTGTCTCTTTACAATATGACATCCTTCTAACATTCACCACAATAATAGTATCATTGCTGCCTTCATCATCTTAAGACCATTTCTAGGTTTTTATACTTACACATTATGTTTCCAAATAGTTAAGATTAATAAATATCATAATGTTAGAGGTAAAAGTCAGACAGGATAAATTTGAAAGTTGAAAAATTTATCTACATAAGTTCTGGACTCCTTTACATATTATAAGCCTAAGTATTTTGTTTACTTACATAACTTAGCTTTAGAATTGTCTGACTTCTCCCCTTCTCTGAGAATGTCTGCTGGGTAGGAATGATGTGAAGGAGAATTTGTCTCATAATTAGATGATAGTGCTTAAGATATTCACTGCAAAATCTGTAACAAAATGATGAGCCCTTGTTGAAAGCAAAATTATTAAAATGTCACTTGTGAATTTTATGTCCCAGCCTTTCTACCTTGTGGCAACCTGGAATTCAAGCCACTATCAGAATATTTTGATTTGAACACTGTAGTTTATCTATTACAAAGTGCCCTAAAAATCTACCCTATGTGGCTATTATTAGCTATTGATGGAAATGTCTTCATAGTAAATGGGATATAAGATTCAGTACCAGGAAAATATATATTCGGCTTGCCATGATGAAAATCCTTCTGTTATGTCCTGAGGAATCCTACGTTTAAACTGGCTTGTGCTTTTCCCCATAGTTTGTGGAAGACTCACCAGGACTGTATAGTTTCAATTCTATTGAAAGAAAATTTAGTCTCAATTCACTGATTATGATGCTATGTTGTATTAAGTCTCCTATTATGCTAAACCAGCTGGACACACTTGACTAACTCTGGAAGACAGTGGATGAATACGTTAGCTGTCTGGCCCAAATTCTAACTTTCCATCTGTGAGTTGGCTCCATTTGCTGATGCTCTTCACAGGAGATTAATTTTTGAAAAGTTAGAAGAGTATTTATAAGGACAGTGGAAAGGGGAGCATAGAAAATAAAGATAAAGCATTTGGAAATAAAATTGTTATTATTCACTGGGATTTTCAAACTTAGACCTTTTTTTCTTTCCCTGAGAAATAACTCAGGAGCTCTAGATAAAAGAGTTATAGGAAACAGATTTTAAATGCACTTCAATTCAACAAATATCGATCCACCACTCTCCACTAGGAGTAAATCAAAATGGAATATTTTTCTTGAGTAATAGGGTATTTTTTAACAAAGTTACGGATTTAGTAACCTTGGCTATGACCTTTCAAACAAATCTCTGAAGAGAACCAAACATTAGGCATGTCCAGCACTTTCCCCACAGGTTCTCTCTCCATCCATTTAGCTACCAATCTATAATCTTATTTATAAAGGGCAATGAAACATAGATCATGAAGATAAGTATTCAAGTAGTTTGATGTTTTCTTCAAAGACAAAAATGTTTCTTGAGGAGAATTATATCACTGAGCAAAGGTAAAAATTATAACTAATCATATACTGAAATACTTCATGTACTTTACAAACAATATTATTTTTAATTAATATTCTGACATAGGACAATGCTCTGTCATATATTAGATAACAGAAACACTATAAATAAACTTACTGCAGAGACCATTATGTAAACTTCTGATACAGGCAAAAGAGAATACAGATGTTCTTATTTCTAGAAATTTTCAATGTGAGCAAAAGCTTCATCACGCTTCCTTAAGATAGTATTTCATAAAAATTTCAATAAGCGTCTATTGAGGACTACCTATACATCAACTGCAGCTTTTAACATTTAGCAAGAGGAGAAAATGCAAAAGCGTATGATTACAATATTATGTGGTGAGTGTGATAATAAAGATAAGACTAGAGAAGGTGTTACCGTGGCTGCCTACGGATAGTGTGTAAGGATAGCTGTGAGACAAGTCTTCAAAGAAGAGTGGACTTAATGTGCTTTTTAAAGAACGTACTTAGTTAATTTTTAAAATCATTTAAGAAAGAATACACCTTACTTTAAGTATGTCCCTAACATTGCATTGGATATACTTATGTTAAAAATATTTGTGACGTATCTGAATTTTAAATTTAACCAGGCACTCTTTTATTTGCTACTGACCACCGTACTGTTAAGTCAAGCTTAGAAGTGGAATGTCATTGCTTCTACACGAATTTCATTGGCCACAAAAATCTACATGGCAGAGCCCAAAGTGTCAGGTACATTCAAGTCATGAAAAGGAGGGAATAAATATTTTGAATAACAATCAAATCTACCATAACTTGTCAAGCCTGTAAAAAGGATCAATATAACATAAATTAGATGTTTTACATGTTTTTTTTCTGGAAAAAAAAAAAAAAGGTTGCTTTATTTTACTCAATTTTGAAAAATCTGTTTTTGTGAGCAATATAAAATGGTATTATAATAAGGTTCATAGGCCATAATGCAAAGTCAGTCTCAGTGGCTTTGTTCATATCTGTTACAGAAAAAGTAACACACAAATATTTCCAAATAATATGTCAGTTAAATTTAAATATCCATTTCCTAAAGTAATAGCACTTTTAATTTCTCCATGCATAATTTTGTGCCAATTTGCATTAAAACAATTCTGTGTTATCTGAATGTTTCTTTTTATTATTCCTAGCTACAGTGTTTCATCTCTGAGTTAGGAGATTCACTCTAAGTACAGCTCCAAACATCTTTACACATTGGAAGTTTCTTAATAGCATATTTATTCTATGGACTATTTTATAAAATCAGATTGCACTCAACCATCTCTAGTAATTCTGATCTGGTAACAGTGTTGTTGCATTCTGGATAAACGGATTATTTTCTCTTGCCCTAGTTTGGATATGATTTATGCTTACTCAGTTCCAGCTATATCCTCTGGCATTGCATGCTTTTAAAATACAAGGTGAAGCATTATTGATATTACCTCACAGCAAAAATCATTCAGAAGCAAGTAAACAGTAAGCAAGAACACTGACAATGTAGGTGTATATCTTGACTATTTCAGTGAGGAACTCATATTGTGAGAGGTCTGCAACCTTTGGAGGCACTGTATACATTGTTTACTCATTTATTCATTATTCATTCTACAGGCATTTCTTGTGTCTGTAACATAGTAGACAGTATACTAAATGCTGAGATGCAGGGTGAAAAGGACAGCAATCTTCTAAAATAATATAATAAATGCTTTTTATAAGACAACATATCACACACTTTGCATACACTGCTTCATGTAATCTTCATTACAAACCAGATAAATTGAAAGTTTATTAGTCATTATACTGGTTAAGAAACTAAGGCTCATGACATCAGACTCATCAATGATCATAAAATTAGAGATCATGGAACCAGATTTTAAACTCCAATTTCTTTTTTGCTCTATAAACCAGGCTTTATATACTAATTTTACTATATGGAAAGAAAAACTTCTAGGAATATAGAAGTCAGCATTATGTAGTGTTTGAGAACACGTACTTTGGAGTCAAATAAATGCAGGTTCAATTTTTTAACTAACACAGGTGAAATCCTGGGCAAGTGACTTAAAGTTCTAATGTTAAATCTATTTACAAAGGGAGAAAAGGACAAAATAGCACTGATACCGCAGGTTTCTTTACTAGCATTATGCTTGGAACACAACACACAGACTCTAAGTACTAAGTAAATCCTGTGGAATAAATGTAGTAAAACATATTAAGCATTTTGCACACTCCTCCTAGCACACCATCAGTACTTAACAAATATTAAATTCCTGAAACTCCCCTGACTACTGGAGCTCTGATTTCTAGGTAAGTTCCTAATTCTTTTTCAAATATAGTTTTTTTCTTATGTTACCTATTTCTCTATTCTCTAATAAAGGCAATTTTCCACCCAGTAGTGGTTAGTACTCTTGAATTAACTTATATAAATCAATGAAAATAATAGTGAACCCCTGCTTTATTGTGCTGTATGGGAAACACTGTTATCACTGATTTCATCATATCAGATTTAATCCACACAGCGATTCTAGGAGGACACTAGGTTTCATAGAGTTTAATGAGAGACAAGAAATACGAGCTTGGTTTTATTCTCTCACTCCTTATCATAATCATCAAACTCAGCGATATTTCACAGACCTATGAGTTTTATAAAATACCTGAATCTGCTTGTGTATATACAAGATACATAAAGATAATGAAAAGTAGATGATGGGTTTGGGTCAATTTCTTGTATCTGTATAATCATTCTGAATTGCCATAGTTGTATTGTGGGCATCTGTACTAATTGTTAAGTATGCTCTGGCCTGAGAGAGTGATCAGTTTTAGAATAATTTTGTCTAGCATTCTGCTTCATCAAACCACTATTTTATTCCCCAAGAAATCAGGCTACAGTTTGCTTAAGGAAAATCTCCAGACACAGCTTTTGTAAACAGGTTGGTATGGTTTACCACCATGGGCTTGGAGGAAAGCAGAGAATAAACCTGACATTTTAAACAAAAAGGATGCTGTGCTATCTATCAATATAGAGAGTACAGGAGGGTGAAGGTATTTTTAATTTTAAACGTATGATTTTAAATAACACGAATCTGTCTAGGAGCTCAATTTTAAGTCAAATTAATTCCAAGATATAATATAAGGTACAAGACAGTATAAAATGGCCTAGGACTCAGAGTAATTTGATTTGAATTCTACATCCTCCTTCTACCAGCTATGTGAAGTTGGGAATTTACTTGTAATCTCTTTTTTTCTCGTGTGTAAATAAGGATGATATTATCTCCTTTAAACGGCTGTAATAAGGTCGACACAATGTATGGAAAGTGCTCAGCACAGAGCATAGCATAGTACAGGATACCCAGCTAAAGATGTCTAGTATGCAATTTAATACATGACTCTGGAGCTCAGGGGCAAAGTTGGAGCTAGAGAAAAAGGTTTGAGAGAGTCCCCACTACACAGATAATAGCATATAAAAATGACATCACATTTGACAAAGGGGTAGTTTGAAGATCAGAGAGTTCAGTTGATCTGAAGAAGACATTCAAATGAAAGCCTCGTTGCTAGTTATAACCTTAATGTTGAGTGTAGTTAATCACGATTTGAGTCCAGGTCCTATAACCAGAAAGAAAGTGAGAGCTCTGGAAACCCAGAATGACAAGCCAGTGATTGCGACTGTTCAATGGTGTGTCCATGCTGATTTAAAACTAAATAATCATCCCTCCATTGGTGAGTCCGATGATGCTTTTATCACAGCAGGATAAATTCCTCTTGTCAAAATTGGCACCCATTATGCAAATGAAATTTGAAGGGTTCATTAGCTAAATGGTAATTGGAATAACTTGCATTAAAGAAATGATATACAAAATTTCTATCAAGCAAAATTACTTTATTTCCACAATAACCTTTAAAATGTTTCTCAGTGAATAATACATCAAAATTCTAAAATTATAGATATTTAATGGCTTCATAGCTGACATTCTGTTCATGATGCATTTTTAAATTTGTTTATTTTCTGGCTATTTCTTTGGTTACTGCCTCCGGTACTAACAGGAAAGATATTGGCCATTATCTCAAGGTACAGCATTGTAATGACAGCTTATGGACATGTACAATCAACAAGGTTTGGAAGAAAATTCAAAGCTTTCCTAATCATCTCAGGTAGATCTATAAATACCTCATATGTGCTGCAATAATAACATCTATCACTGGCCTTGTTCATGCAATTAGTTTTAAAGTATTTCTTCTTCAATTTTACTGGAAAAACGTTTGTATTGAATCGGCATTATTTTCCTAAAATGTTTGGTAGAATTTAACAGTGCAACCATCTGAGCTTTATCTGCAGAACATTTTAATTTGAAGCGAGGCAGCATATGGTTAAGTCTGGCTTTTAAAATCTAATATAACAATCTCTATCTTTCAATTGATGCATTTAGATCATTTATATTGATCTTAACTATTGGCATAGTTAAGTTGAAAGCTATCATCTTGCTATTTATTTTTTATTTATTTTCTCTTGTTTCCTTTTTTGCCTTTGGTTGAGTGCACTGAATATGTTTATGATTCTATTTTATTTCTGTTACTGTCTTATTAGTTATAAATCATTTTAGTTGTTGCATTAGAATTTATAGCATTCATCTTTAACTCATTTAGTAAACTTCCAAGTGATATTATTTTACTTCATGCATAGTATGAGTCTTAGAATAGTATACTTTTAAAAATAGACTTTATTTTTTAGCAAAGTTTTATGTTCATAGCATAATTGAGCAGAAATTACAAAGATCCCCCATATACCTCCTGTCCCCATGCATGCATAGCCTTCCCCATTATCAACATCCCCCACCAGAGAGGTTCATTTGTTAGAATTGATGAACCTATATTGACACCTCACTATCACTGAAAGCCCATAGTTTACATTAGGTTTTACTCTTGGTGTTGTAAATTCTATGGGTCTGGACAATTGTATAATGACATATGTCCATTTTTATAGTATCATACAGAGTAGCCGTCCTACACTGAAAGTTCTTGGCTGGGGATGGTGGCTCACACCTGTAATCCCAGCACTTTGGGAGGCTGAGGCAGGTGGAGCACCTGAGGTCAGGAGTTTGAGACCAGTCTGGCCAACATGACAAAACCTCGTCTCTACTAAGAATACAAAAATTAGTCAGGCGTGGTGGCACATGCCTATAGTCTCAGCTACTTGAGAGGCTGAGGCAGGAGAATTATTTGAACCTGGGAGGGAGAGGTTGCAGTGAGCCAAGATCATTCCACTGTGCTCCAGACTGGGCAACAGAGTGAGACTCTGTCTCAAAAAAATAAAAATAAATAAATTCTCTGTACTCCACTTGTTCATCCTTGTTTTCCTCAACCTCTAGACAACCATGACTTGTTTTAATGTCTCCATCATTTTCCCTCTCCTCAAATGTCATATACTTAGACTCATACAGTATGTTGCTTTTTCAAATTGTCTTCTGTCACTTAATAATATGCATATAAGTTTTCTCTCTTTTTTCATGGCTTGATAACCATTTCTTTTGAGTGATGAATAATATTTTATTATATGCACCACAATTTATTTCTCTATTCACCTATTGAAGAATATCTTTGTTGCTTCCAAGTTTGGGCAATTATGAATAAAGTTGCTATAAACATTTATATGTTAATTTTTGTGTGGATGTAAGTTTTCAGCTTCTTTGGGTAAATACCAAGGAGGGTGATTGGTGGATCATATATAGTAAGAGTATGTTTGGCCGGGCGCGGTGGCTCAAGCCTGTAATCCCAGCACTTTGGGAGGCCGAGACGGGCGGATCACAAGGTCAGGAGATCGAGACCATCCTGGCGAACACGGTGAAACCCCGTCTCTACTAAAAATACAAAAAACTAGCCAGGCGAGGTGGCGGGCGCCTGTAGTCCCAGCTACTCCGGAGGCTGAGGCAGGAGAATGGCGTAAACCCGGGAGGCGGAGCTTGCAGTGAGCTGAGATCCGGCCACTGCACTCCAGCCTGGGCGACAGAGCCAGACTCCGTCTCAAAAAAAAAAAAAAAAAAAAAAAAAAAAAAAAGAGTATGTTTAATTTTGTTAAAAACTGCCAGTCAAACTGTCTTTCATAGTGGCTATACCATTTTGCATTCCTAACAGCAATGAATGAGATTTCCTGTTGCTCCATGTCCTTGTCAGCATTTGTTATACTTTTGTTTTTCCCCTGTTGACCTTAATGCCATACATTTTACCATTATACCTGTAATAAAAACTATAAGGTACTGTTATTTGTTTTGATTTTATAGCTAATATCTTTTTATCATTATACTTTAAGTTCTGGGATACATGTGCAGAATGTGTAGGTTTGTTACATAGGTATACACGTGCCATGGTGGTTTGCTGCAACCATCAACCCATCATCTACATTAAGTATTTCTCATAATACTATCCCTCCCCTACACCCCCACCCTGGACAGGCCCTGGTGTGTGATGTTCCCCTCCCTGTGTCCATGTGTTCTCACTGTTCAACTCCCACTCATGAGTGAGAACATGTGGTGTTTGGTTTTCTATTCCTGTGTTAGTTTGCTGAGAATGATGGTTTCCAGCTTCATCCATGTCCCTGCAAAAGACATGAATCATTCTTTTTTATGGCTACATAGTATTACATGGTGTATATGTGCCACATTTTCTTTATCCAGTCTATCATTGATGGCCTTTGGGTTGGTTCCAAGTCTTTGCTGTTGTGAACAGTGCCACAATAAACATACGTGTGCATGTGCCTTTATAGTAGAATGACTTATAATACTTTGGGTATACACCCAGTAATGGGATTGCTGGGTCGAATGGTATTTCTGGTTCTAGATCTTTAGGGAATCACCACACTGTCTTCCACAATGGTTGAACTAATTTACACTCCCACCAACAGTGTAAAAGCATTTCTATTTTTCCACATCCTCTACAACATCTGTTGTTTCCTGACTTTTTAATGATCACCATTCTAATTGGCGTGAGATGGTATCTCATTGTGGTTTTGATTTGCATTTCTCTAATGACCAGTGATGATGATGAGCCTTTTTCATATGTTTGGTGGCTGTATAAATGTCTTCTTTTGAGAAGTGTCTGTTCATATCCTTCACCCACTTTTTGATGGGGTTGGTTGTTTTTTTCTTATAAATTTGTTTAAGTTCTTTGTAGATTCTGGATATCAGCCTTTTGTCAGATGCACAGATTGCAAAAATTTTCTCTCATTCTGTAGGTTGCCTGTTCACTCTGATGATAGTTTCTTTTGCTGTGTAAAAGAAGCTCTTAATATCTTTTAAAGAGGAGTTATAATAAATAATATTATATTTACCCACATGATTATCATTTCTAGAGCTCTTATGAGTGAGAACGTGAGGTGTTTGTGTAGAGCCATATTTCCATCTCCATTTTGTGTAGAGTCATATTTCCATCTCCATTTTATTTTGTTCTGCCTGGAAGATGTTTTATTTATTTATTTATTTTTGTAGTGTGAATTAACTGGTAATACATTATTTAAGCTTTTGTATGTATGTCTGACAGTGAGTTTATGTTATTTAGCCTTCACTTTTGAAATATATTTGTGCTGGGTATAGAATTCTAGGTTGACAGATTATTTTTTTCTTTCCATACTTTAAAGACTTAGCTATATTTTCTTCTCATTTGTATTGCTATCAAAAAGAAATCTGCTGTTATCCTTAAATTTGTTTTTCTGCATGAAATTCATCTTGTTTACCCACTGGTTGGCGTTAAAATGTTTTATTTCATCACAAACATTGAGTATTTTAATCATGATGTGCCTTGTTTTAGTTTTCCTCACAGTTTTTATGTTTGGGGTTCATACAGTTTCTTGTATTCACAGATTTACTTCTCCTCCCTCTACCTTGGGGACTCTGATAATCCATATATTATGTTTCTTAAAGTTATTCCACAGCTCATTGATGTTGTTTTATTTATTTTGTCTCCTTTTTTTGCTTCAGTTTGGATACTTTCTAATTATTTCTTCAAATTCACAATTTTTTCTTCTGCTATATCTAATATGCCTTTAATCTTCTCTAGGTTATCATCTAGTACATTTTTAATCACAGTCATTGTAGTTTTAATGCTCATAATTCAGATTCTGACCTTTCTTACATCTTATGTGTCTTTTCTTAACTTTTTGAACATATAGAATATGGTTATAGTAACTAATTAAACATCTTTGTCTACTAATTCTAACATCTATTTCCATTCTGGATCCACCTCAACTTAATAATTATTCTCATTGTGAGTCATGTTTTTCTGCTTTTTCGGTATACCTGAAAATATTTGATTGGATGCTACACATTTTGAATTTTACCTTATTGAATAGTGAATATTTTTGTATTCCCAATTTAAGCTTTGTTGTGTTTAATTTAGTAATTTAGTTTTAAGTTGTTTAATACTTGAAAACAGTTTGATTCTTTCGGGTATGGATATTACGCTTTGCTAGGTGGGTTTTCAGGAGTGCTCCCACTAGGGCTAATTATTTTTCACTCCTGAGAAAAGACCTTCTTGATTACTCCATCTAATACCCTGTAAATTAGTTTCTTCATTTAGGATGGTGGGAAGAGGCACTGCTCCCAACTCTGCATGAGTACAAAGACAGTAATCCCTTTTTTCCCTAGCCTCAAGTTGTTTCTTCACATGCACACAGATTGCTCCACAAGTGAATAGTTGAGTGGTATCCTCTGCAAATCTCAAGGTTTTTTCTTTCTTCTTTTTTTTTTTTTCTTCATGCAGCTCTCTGGTATTCTGTCATGTCACTTTGGTTTTCCTGATCTTGCTTCTCATCTTCTCAACTAAGGAAGTTGGTTGGTTTCTGCCTGAGTCTTCTCTCGGTGAGCTACAGCCTAGAAACTCTCTCAGGCTGCTAAGTTTGGGTAATTATAAGGCTTACCTCATTTGTTTCCTGTCTTTTACGGTTTATCATCTTTTGTACCTAATTCTAGTGTCTTGAAAACAAGTGTTTCATATATTTGTCTGTCTTCTTTTTTGCATTTTTCTGCATTATCTTGGCATTGAGTGAAAATCAAAATTCTGAGATTGCATCATATTATATTTTAATTTAGCTATAAATACAGCATGTGAATTCATATTTTCCCCAAAATAGCCTGTGCTCTTAACTATTATGCTATACCACAATATTGCAGATGCTGCTGTGCTACTTTTAGAGAAAAAGAGAGTATCATCTTTTCTTCTACAGGGAATAGTAAAGATAAACACGGAGGTACTAAGCGGGAGGATGGAGAATTCACACCTCACTGAAGGAATAGAAAAAGTTGTCATCTGTAAGGAGAGGTGGGTGAAAGAAAAGGAATGGAAGGCCAAAGCCTAGATCTGCCACTGAAGGGAGGGAGCCAGAAATCCAATGACGGATGAACAAGAGCATTGCCAAGCAAGTGTCCTCAGCCAAGTTGTGGTTGGAGAGCACAAGCGTCTAGTAAGCCAAGCTTGATGGCTACATCTAACACTGTAGCCCAGAAGTAGGAACAGAGTAGAGAAAGCGAAATGTGAGGATAATGCAGGGCTTACTACTGAAATGCCAAGAGATGGGTGTGTCAAAGCAAGGGTGTATATCAGCAATTGAGGTAACGGAATTCAGGTGTCTGGACTGGAAAAAAAAAATCACATTCAACCATGAGAAGACTCATTTAATAATTTAAGAGAATAATATTTAAAAAATGTAAATATGATGGAAAAGAATTTTTGTCCCTAAAAAGAAGGATGGCAAGAGATGGCAAATTTGGTTAATTTTGTTTTGGGATAGTACTGAAGGAACTCAGGGACAGTATTTTATTCTGTTATTTGTGACAAATGGCCAATATGAAGTGGAAATTAAGATTAACAGAAAAAGAAGGTAATTGACCATTAGACCAAGTATCTCAAAGATAGTGAGTGCTTACAAAAAAATGATATTCTTGAGTCAAATGCTGGAGAGAACTCTAGTCAGGATGACACTAACAGAAGAGGGTTGATGTAGATGCATTAATATAATCTCCAGTGCTGAAGAGCTGAGGGATGATGGTCAATCAGTTCATTGTGGTTCCAGGCTAATATCACTACATGTGATATTTCCAGCTCAATTATAGGTAACCATAAAGTCTTGCCTGGTAGGACTCATGGAAGGAAATTGCCCATCCTACACAAGTCTTGATGCACTGAAATTTTCTGAAAGGAGTTTCAGTCAAGGACTCAAGCCACTCCCACTTTCCCAGGTCAGCCATGCTCATGTACATATCTGCATTCTAGCCTAAATGGCTTCATTCAAAATCTCTGCTCTGGGGGCCTTAGCTGAGGTATTTTTCTCCACTTTAACTCAGTGCTTTTCTACTCCTCCTCTCCATCCCTGGACCACTGGTCCATAAAAAAGGCAGGATCCTTTTATTCAGATCTCTTGGGCAGTAAGATAACTCTCCCCAACCACCACCCCCTTACCACCTCTTTGTCTGCATTGTTCCACCTGACCCTTACCTGCTGCAGTTCCACAGAGAAAAAAAGAAATGCTGGTGAACCAGTGCCAATGTTTGCCTCTTGATTGCTATGCTACAGTCAGTGAATAAAGGCTTGATTGTTACTTTAAGTTTGGCTCATTGTCTTGATTGACCATCTCAACACCTGTTCCTTCAATGGCCAGGGACTAAAAAATGGATCATTTTCAAACTAAAATGAAATTCCTTCAAGTTTCATATAAAACTTAAAATTATAAAGGCTTCTCTAGTTTCAGTGAATGACTGCTATATCTTCCTGGCACAAAATGTTACACATGAAGACTCTTTCCTCTGAGCTTCTGCAAAATGGACAAAAGGCCAGAAAACTAATTAGTAAGAATAATGATGGAATTCTTAATATTCAATATATAATGTCACAATTATGTCAATTAAACAAAGCTTGATGCTTATTACTTAAAAACACCATGACAGAATATGTGACTGATATTAAAACTGTTCTTTGAAGATCAGACGCTTATTAATGTCCTGTAATTTACAGCATTGAATTCAGTGTGTTAACTATAGCAGTCACACAGTAAACATTTGTGATTTTCAACTAAATTAGATACTCAGGCTGGTGTATTGTTTTATTTTGTTTTTTTTTAAATTTGACCTTTCTCATTTGACACAACATTTAACCATCTATATATATATTTTTGTCAAATACTTTATGATGTGTCTACTACATTTCAGCCACTTTACTAAGCATTAAGATATAAAGATGAAAAATACTGGTACCTGTCCTCAATGAAATATCAGTGTTTATGCAATGCTAGCTCTCTTATGAACAGCATCATTCAGTGTTGGTAAGAATAGTTTATATAAAACTCTACTAAAATATTAAGAGGAAAATAAGAAACTTTTAAACATCAAATGCAATAGAGAGAAATGATGTTCAATGTTGTATAATAAAAAAACATAGATTCATTTCTTAAAGTTTCCCAGAACATGGCAGAAAAGCAAATATATCCTCCTTAGTTTTTTCTATGTTTGTACAAGATTTTCTCCACTCTGACTATTTTTCTCCCAGCATTGAAACCTTGCCTTCAAAACATTACCTATTTGCGGCTTTAAGAATCAAAGTAAAAGGTCCTTTCCCTCCTTTCCTTTCTCTCTCTCTTCCTTTTCCTATGCCTACTTCCTTCCATTTTACTTCTATAATCATAGAGGATTTAGAAAGCGACTACCTGGGTAGAAAAAATAAATGTTACATTTTTATCTCAATAAAAAAGGTATATTAAGAAATTTGTTAGGTAAACCTTAGACCTAGATCTGCTTTTTTATGTGTAATGTAGTGAATTAACAACAGAAAAAGTGAAGCAAAAAAATATAAATTGTTTAAATTCACATAGGATTTCCTCTTAGAAATGCTTAATGATTTGCTTGATTCTAATTGCAGTACAAGAATAAGATGAGTGCCCAGATCTCAAATCAAAAGCAAAATCATCTAGATTTTTTAAGAATGCATTATGTTTCTTTTCTTTTGGCATTTTGGAGCTGAAAACAAAAATAATCCCATAGACAAGTAAAAAAAAAAAACTGACTAAAGCATTTTGAGATTGCCATGTATATACGCTTGCCATATCATATAGACAGTACTTACTTCAGAGATAGTTCTTTTTTTTTAACCAAAAGAAAAATCTGTAGTTAAAATGGATACTAAGGAAGAAACAACTTTTGACCAACAGTTATTGCAGTTATCTTACAATCTAAGAAAAGAATATATTCATGTTAAATATTTTTGGGCTAAAATCTAGGTTAAATTCACAGCTCTACATTCAGGGATAATAAAAGCAAAGCCTTCCTTTCTAGATAATAGAATTTGCTCGTTCTTTTTTCATTCTTCCTTCCCATCCCCCTTTCCTCCCTCCTTCCCTTCCCTTCTCCCTTCTTCTCTTTCATTCTTTCTTCCCTTTTTTATCTATATTTTCTCCCAGCACCCCACCAAAATGATGTTTAAGGAAAAATGCATTTGAGGCAGACGTGGCTCTCAATTATTTCTTTTTAAAAAGTTTTGTCTTATTATATAAATCTTATCCCTACCACTTATATCTCATTTTTAAAATAGCACAGGCTTCAAGGATGCTGATGATCTTTGTCCTCATATTACCAGTAGTATAAAACAGAGCACTTAGATTTGAAGTCTAATGAAAAAACACTACTCAGGAACAGAAGTTTGCCCCATGCAAAATAACCCAAATGGTGGTTCTCAAGAGCAAAGAATACAACCGTCCAGTGGTTACCAACTTTATGCATTGTGTAACAATCCACAGGTTTGCCATATTGGAGTGTCACTTGTATTGTTAATATTCTTTTAACTTAAACTATTTGCTTATTGGTTTAAATATTTATTCTAAAGAAAAATGATATCTTAGCTCTAATTAAAGAGAAATCTTAAAATAAAATGACAAAAATAAAAATCATAATATAAAATTCTAATGATATTGTTGTGTACCTCAAATATTTAGAATGACGCCTCTCCCTTTTGTAAACATGCTTGTATTAGAGAGGAGCTTAAGGTATAGGAGAATCAAGCTGAAGTAGTCTCCTTGATAATACTTAGGAGGTTTCGAAGAGAAGTGAAAAGAGCTTGCCCATCGTATGATGCTCTGCCGTTTAATACCATCTCAATCTACTACCTAAAACCATTATCTAAACCACAGCTAACACTTTGCAATGCATTAACTTAGTAATTTTCTTCCTGCACATACTAGCAAATGCTTGATACATAAGTGTTAAATATCTGCTGAGTCGAACTTGGACTGATTATCTCTTTAGTTCCTTTATTTGGCCAGATTACCTTTATAATCTTAATTGATGGCATCAGACTTTGTGCATTGTCCCAAGCACAAAATAAATACTTCGTAATAACTTCTCAGTCAATATTTAGACCCATATGGACAGAACAAGCCACGCATCTCTACCATCAATCTAAGTGATACGGATGAAGTTCCTATATACTTTGTGCTGTAAAGCGTCAAGTGAGTTACACACTATTTATATTTTCCCACCAGTGTATTCAGTAAGATATTGAACTACAAGGTTTCACATAGAACTCAAAGAAAATAATGATTTACATATATTGGCTATAATATCAACATTATGGAAGAAGCTAGTGCTTCTTTATTGACTCATCTGCTTGGGAAAGCTAGCTTTTTTCTCACTACAATTTCTACTTTAGACTGTGCCCTAAAATGACAATAGCATGTATTTGGTGTTAAAATTCAATTTTATTCTAGTTGACTTTAAAAAGTACACATATGGTCCTAATTGCATCCAGAAACATAAAGTTGCACCATGTTTTAAAAGTAAAGAGGGTTCTGTACCGCAATAAAAATAACAGGTTTGCCCTGGTGTGGAGGCTCACGCCTGTAATCCTAGCACTTTGGGAGGCCAAGGCGGGTGGATCACCTAAGGTCAAGAGATCAAGACCAGCCTGGTTAACATGGTGAAACCCCATCTCTACTAAAAGTACAAAAAATTACCTGGGCATGGTGGCACACATCTGTAGCCCCAGTTACTCGGGGCTGAGACAGGAGAATCACTTGAATCTGGGAGATGGAGGTTGCAGTGAGCTGAGATTGCACCACTGCACTCCAGCCTGGGTGACAGAGCAAGACTCTGTGTCAAAAAAATAAAAAACAAAAATAACATGCTCATATATTAATACCAAGATTTAGGAAACCTAGAGAGGTTGAATATATGAAAACATGTCTTTGAGAATAATAAACATCATCCTAATTCAGAAGCATTGCAAAGCCATTGAAGACTTAACGAAAAAAGTATAAAATTTAAAATGTAAATGCACTGTTCATATAGAATAATATCATGAAAAAAGAATAACCTGTAATAAAAAAGTAAGAAAAATGAAAACAATTTTAAAATGATACATACAGGTTAATATTAGGAAATATTGTGCACATATGCTTCAAGTTCTATCTAAAAGCAAGCTTTTAGATAATAATAAACCTTTTAAACCTTTTAAACCTTTTAAAAAATAATAAAGCTAGATAGGTTAGGAGAAAGGTCTTAGAATAAATCAAACACATGTTCCTGTGTACTTCACACTTCTAAATATAAAACTTATGAATTATGAAAATAACATGCCATGAAATTGTTATGATGACAATTTTTATGACTTCATTAGTCCAAAATTATCTAATTGTTATTCTGCCTGAATCCAGGGAGATGGATTAATCATTGATCTTTCTGGCCACTTTCAGCTCTGTAATTATACATGGATAGCAAAATGGTAAAGCAGAAACTGAAATGAAAACAGAACAAAATATTAAAATTTTAAGGAAACTCATGATGTTCAAAATAAAGATATTGGTCAAGTATTAGTTCTGTGCAAATGTCTTCTTGGGTTTTTAGGTTATGTTTGACTGAGTAGGCTCAAACACATTCAGGTACCCCCTTCTCTGTGAGAAAGGTGATAAGTTAATTTTATGCAGCTATCTCAGGGAAATCTTATCTTCACATGAACTCTTAGGTTTAATGGTCTCAAAAAATGGACCAGAGAATTACTCAGTGTAAAATCTTAGAGTTGTAAGACTGGACAGAAATCAATGGTAGGGGGCGTTTTAAAGAGCTTCTCATTAAATATTTGTCATTTACAACTCTCAGAAAAATGACCAGTCTTATTCATTTAACAAATGTTTATTGTGTGCCTCGTGTATGTCAGACATAGCTTTAGTGTGTGGAAATTTGCTTCTGCCTGACCAAATTATCTTATTTGGCACAGTTCAATTTATTAGAAAGTTCTTTCTTATTTAATTGCTCTTGATTATGCCTTTGAAACTATATAGGCTAAATCTACTTCCTCTTTCAGAAGACATCCTCCAAGATTAAGGAAAAGTTTTCTACTTTACTAGAAAGGAGTTCAGAACAGAATATTTCTTTTTCTGTGCTCCAAAGTATTTTATATATGAATATATGTGTATATATGTATATTTTAAAATACATTAAATATATTTAAACATAATTAAATATATTAAGATACATATCTATATATTTTAGTACTGTATTTAGTGCTTTAAAATGCCAATAGCAGAGTTGTTATTAAATTACATGTGGCATTTCCAAGGTTCAATCTATAGGTCTCTTTCTACTTGTAGTAGTATTTCCAGTTGACTGATGCCTCCATAACCTGGATACTATAAGTATCTCTCCCTAGACATCCTGATTGAGCTCCATGTGTGATTTTTCCATTGACTTCTAGTCATCTTAAATATCCTATAACCACTTCATAGCAAAATTTCCAAATCTCAACATTTTCTCAACAGATTTGTGCATCCTCTTTCCTGGTAAATTGAGCCACTGTCTACCCAAATTTCTAAGACTTAAGTCTCATATTTACTGTTAATTTCACCACTTCCTTATCCCTCAGATATGGCCCCTTCTTTTGACCATGTAAGTGTATTAGTTTAGGCATGCATTATTTCTTATCTACATTTCTGTAAAACCACCAAATTGGCTTTTTGACTCCTGTTTTTTCTCCTCTAATTACTGCCATGCTGTTTTAAGAATATGCAAATTAATGTCATTCCCCTTCTCAAATTTCTTAAAATACTGTATCTTGTATAGCATATGTAGTCATATAAAAGATTTTCCCAATTTTCCCTTCTATATTTTGCACAAATTCTACTACTCTTTCCTAGCTCTATTCTAATTAAGAGTTCCACTTACCAACACTTGGTACAATCTATAAAATCTTATTTATTTCTTTGTGTTAAAACCAGACTTTTACATTATTCTTTACCCACATTCTGGATTGAAAAGAAATTTCTGAAAATATTGGTAGAATTTTCAGTTTCCTTGTCACATAGGAATATTCTGAATTACTGCGAAATTTCATCATATCCATTTCCTTTCAACTTTATATCCAGTGTCTTTCACTTTAGGGATCTTACATGTAGTCAGGAACCAAGAGTATATTAATGTCAATAGTTAGTACATATATACCAAGACAATGTGCAAGTTCAACCTTTAGTATTTTTCCTGAAGTTATTCAACACATCATAGTCATTATATGCATGCAAACCTATGCTAGAGGTGAATGGGGTTTGGAAAACATAGGAATTAAAGATAATTAGCTATTAAAGGTATTATATTAGAAAGCAACCTTAGTGGGCAAATAGATACTCATTTTTCCTTTTATTTGTCATATTTTGATTTCATTGTTATTTTAAATGCTTTGGTTTAAAAATTTTCAAACATTCAGAACAGTAGAGGGAATAACGTTGTCTACACTGGCAATAGTGGTCTGTAAATGTCCTGTGATGAGTCATTTAACCTTTGCACTACCTTTTCACCTGAGGTCTCAAGGCAGAATTCTAATAACCTCCCCTCAGAACTCTTAAACATGCTATAAAAATTAAAGCTTCTGCTGGAGAAGCTAAATACAATTTAGATTTAAATACAAACACAATTTAGATTTAATGGGAGAATTGGGGCATGTAAATACAGCAATCAGAGCAAGAGAGCAGGGTGTTTACTGCATTTTATTGATGAGAACAGGGACCTAGGAATCAGACTGTGAATTATATTCCCAATTCTGTTACTTTCGCTGTTACCAGGAGAATCACATTTTACCTGTCTCAGTTTATCCAACTGCAAAGAAAAACTGCTTTTATTTTCTGATGTGGTCTTCACTCAGATTCTAGATTATTAAAACTGTCTGAACGCATTTTTGAAATGTAAAAAAATATGATTTCAAAATAAATATTACATCATTCAGTAGAGTGTTGTTTATTACAACACTCAGTTTCTACAGCTGAGATGAATGAAATAAAGGCACCTGTATGAGTTGTCAGGTGGAGTATCATGTCCTAATGGTTAAAGACTTAGGAGTATGAATGTTCACACTTCATAGGTCAAAGTTAAGAAACACAGTCATTTCAGAAGAAAAGATGGTGCCGTGACAAGTCTACTGCCTTCCACTGACCAAGACACTGTCCTCTGTGAGATTTTAGACAGGCTCTTCTGAGCCCTGTTTTCAAGTAAGCCTCATTCTTGGGCCTTGTCTTTGGCTTACTTAGTCCAGTTTTAGCAAGAATCCTGCTAAGTCACTTTAGAGCAATTTCCCTACCTTTTGAATCTGATCATCCTCAACATTTAATCAAATTCCTCATCCTCAAACCTTGGTTTCATTAAGTTGGTTTAGCAAAAATTCTCCAGAGCACTGATATCTTCTCTTAGTAATTATTTATTCACTGTCCCCTGCTCCTTGCTTCTTGGCTATAAATCCCCAGTTCTCCAGTTATCTTTGAAGTATGAAGAATTGAGCCTTTTCTCTCTCTGTATTGGGATAGTTTGGCACCTACTGAAGTAGTCCTAAATACAGTGTTCCTTGTTGAAATAAATTGTTCCTTATGACAGGAACACTGAATAATTTTTTTCTTTAACATGACCTACACACACACACACGCACACACGGACAAGTCCCAGTGTGTGAGAGGAATCAAGCGTACGGAAAGCCTAGATGCTGGGAAGCCTGTAGAAAACTGAATGAATAGGTCGGGCGCTGTGGCTCACGCCTGTAATCTCAGCACTTTGGGAGGACAAGGCAGGCGGATCACGAGGTCAGGAGATGGAGACCATCCTGGCTAACACAGTGAAACCCCATCTCCGCTAAAAATACAAAATATTAGCCGGGCGCAGTGGCGGGCGCCTGTAGTCCCAGCTACTCGGGAGGCTGAGGCAGGAGAATGGCGTGAACCCGGGAGGCGGAGCTTGCAGTGAGCTGAGATCGCGCCACTGCACTCCAGCCTGGGCGACAAAGCGAGACTCCGTCTCAAAACAACAACAACAACAACAACAAAAACAAGCAAAACGAAAAAGGAATGAACAGAAAACTGTGGAAAAATGCCAATTAGCTATAGAAAGCTTAACAGAGTAACAGGTACTTCTCCCAGACTCCTAACCTGTGTCACCGGTCAAGTCACGATTCTTTGCCCCGAAACTTTTTGATTCATATTTATTCAAAATTAGGGCCTTAGAAGAGGGGATTTCTGGATGTGTCACAATCGTCATTTGTCTTTCTTCTTTCCGGTGAGGCTGAATTCCCCTGATTGGCTATTACATATCAGAGAGTTTTGCTCCACCATTACCAATGATACTGCTCTGGTGTCTGTAAGGTGGTGCTGCCCCTAGACATGGACAGGGAGCCAAAATTAAATTGGAGGGTGTTCTGAGACTCCTCTGTCTGGTGGAGCTGCCTCTGAACTAAACACTTTGCTCTCACTCAACTCTCGCACCTGTAACTGGCAGTCCCCTCCTTACCCTGTTTCATTATTTTATCTTCAAATTTCTGCATCCAGGGAAGACTTACAGTCAGGTCAGTGCTTCTCTGCCCTCGCATGAGGATCGAGTTAGTAATCTACAAGCTGCTTTTCTCCACCCTGCCCTTACCTAAACTGAGAAGCCATTCCCTCTGCCTTTCTCTGAGATATTATCAACCACTTTGCTTTGTATATTCCTCCCAGTGCCCCTCACCCCACTTTTAATAAAAGCCCAGACCCTTCCCTTCCCTTCAGCAGAACCACATTGTTGTTTGATTAGTTTTCGATTTAGCTGTGGGATTACGGACCAAAAGAGGATAGGGAAGACATCATAGAGATTATCTAGCTCATATTCCTCCTCTGGTATCTAATCACTCCAATGTACCAGCGGCCAGTCTCTGTCTGCCTCTAAACCTCCACTTACGTGAACTGCATCTATGCCTGGGCAGCTTTTCTCATTTAGGGACAATTAGACATCCTGACACCACAGAGCTGCCATTGCTTAGACAAAGAAATAATAGAAAAGATCCAGGATAAGATAAGTAGAAATGTATCTGATTCCCTAGTTTAACTAAATAATTATTAATAATTGTTTAAAAAATTTTTTAAATCAACTACCTTGTACTTCAGTTTCTAATATATTAAATGGAACAAACAATGACTTTCCCCAACTGTCTCAAAAGGTTGTCAGAAAAACCTCCCACTTGAGCCTAAACTGGGCCCAGTGCTAGGGTTTTTCTGAGAGTGCCTTGTGAGTTGATGGGGGACCTGCTCAAAAAATCTGTACTTGGTGATAAGTATCCAATTATGCAGAAGAAGAAAGGAGGAAAATGTAGCATAAAATTGGTTAAAGTGAAGCATTCTGTCCACTTCCCTGGGGAACACAGCACCTCTCTGGCACAAGGGTCAGCGTGGACATTAGCACTGTCATTTTAGCATTGTCACAGTCCCTATGAGGCATTTTCAAAGTAGTTTGGAGGACAGAGAACATGAAGAAAACAACCCAGAACAGAAGAGAAAGAAAACAATGAACATCTTGGGATAACAGTACCTAACACAGTGTTTTGAGACAAGATCAAACATCACCTCCAAGCTTTATTAAACACAAAGATGAGAGGCACTGCCAGTGTATGCACAAATGGGGAGAAGATGCCACCATGATTGATTTTAAGGTTAATATTGCCTATTTGTATCCAGAAAAGAAAAGTTGCATTATTTATATTAATGTGCTTTGCAAGCTAGAAAGTCCTATGCAAAATTAATGTAATACTATGCTTTTAAAATGAGTAAAACCTCTAGGTATGTATTTTCTATTATAGATGCACAATTAAAAAAAAATGTTATAAACCTATCAGCTTCATGACACTAATGTGCAACTCTGAACCACTATTGAAATAAAGAGAAAACAGGTTGCTTTACTTTTTTCCTGACCAGGCTTCTGTCTATTTTTAGACATGTGCAGGAGTGCTGCTCTTGAATAGCTAATTAAAGAGCTAAGAAGGAAAGTCAATGTGGGGGAAATTCTTTTGATTAACTTATACGCTACATTTGTTTCCTCTGGAATAATTTGCATCATCTATAAAGCACCCACTTAGCCAAATTTTTTTTTCTTATCAAGCACCGTTTCTGAGAAAGGGTGGGGAGGGACACGCATAAAAAACATTAAGGAATCCTTCCTCTCCTCTTAAGCAAACCTCTTTTGTCACCTGGGCTCAGTTTTAGAATCTCACATACCACCTGTCTGAAAGATGAATTTCCCTTCAACTCCAGTATGCCGAACTTTGCCCAAAGTTAAAGCAAATATGTTTTATGCATGATCTTGAAGGAAAATGAATACAGAGAGCAAAACTACATAGACAGCACCTTTCCTACTTCTGCAGACTAATTATGGTCAGCTTTGCTTGCCTCCCAGAATACCAATTCAGCTCTTGAACAAAATCTGTGGTGGGGTGTCTCTGGTACACGAACCGCTGCTTCCAGGATGGGCGTGACACCAGGCCCTGTCTTCTATATATACCAGACATTTTATGGATACTGTTAACAGCAAACAAATTGCTCAAAGAAGACTGATACATGAAAGGCACTAAACAAATATTGATGGTTGTTATTTAATTTATTTAACCCAAACCTGTACCAAGTTTGGAGTAAAGCAGTGAAGGCAAAATCCCTCCCATCATGGAAATTACATGCAAAATAAATGCATAAACAAGTAAAGTTAGTATTTTTAAATAGGGTCAAATTCTATTAAAAAAATAATGTAGATTAATTGAGGTACTCCGTGAATATGAGAAGGTGCCTTACTGAGTATGAGAAAGTATGAATCATGTAAAAATCTGGGGGTAGAGCAACCCAGGCAGAGAGAAAATAGCAAATGTGAAGGCCTTGAAGAGAGAAATGAGTAACAGCAAGACAGAATAGCTGGAGAAAAGGAGGGCAGAGACAGTGAAGTCTGAGGGACAGCTGGAGTTGGCTTTGTAGGCGCTCATCAAAATTTGGGTTGTATCATCAGGGTGGGAGCAGAAACCAGTGCAAAGAGAGATTTTAGTAGGAAAAAGATATAAACTGATTTGTGTGTAGAGCTCACTCTGACAGCAATGTGAAGAATGAACAATACCAGGCAGGTCAAGATATCAAAGGGTTGTTGAATAAACAAATGAGAGGGAAGTCAATATAAGTTGTTATGAGAGGTATTTTTTTTTTCAATTTTTAGTAGAATTGCAAGGAATATGGTCCTGTGCAACTTTTTTTGAGATTCCTTTCTAAAGAAATCTGTTGCTAAGGAGGTTGCTAAGGAGACTGAGCAAAGCCTGGAAGATAAGTGACTTAAGGATTTTATGCAGACTAATTTAAATACCAGAGAGGTGGAGCCAAGAGTAGTTTAATCCCCCAAAGGAGAAAAATGCATGAGTTCGAAAAGGTCAGTGAAGGAGTTTGCAAGTCTATGTGTGAGTGTGTGTGTCTATGTGTATGTATATGTTTCAACCAGAAAAATGATTGGTGGCATGCCTCAGGGGACTAACCAAAGAATTTGTTTAGAAAAAACATGTAATTCTTGATTCAAGAAAGTTAGAACTAGCTAAGATGCCACTGGCTGATATAAAAAAGCCAGTAAAAATAGGAAGATTGACCTCATTTGGGGAAAAGAGCACAAAGAAAGAACAGAAAGGACTGTTGCTCACTGAAGATGGTTTAGTGTAGTGTAGCACACCTAGGCTTTAAAATTAGATAAAAATTGAGCAGCCACTTAAAGGTCATGAATCCTAAGTTTTTTGAATCTTCATGACCTTTGGTATTCTTAATTGTAAAATAATGAAAGAGAAATGCACCTTTCTTTTCGTTGCTGAGAAAGTTTAGTGATGTGGTTTGGCTCTGTGTCCCCACCCAAATTTCATCTTGAATTGTAATCCCCAAAATTCCCATATATTGAGGGCAGGACCTGGTAGAAGGTGATTGGATAAAAGAAGTCGCTTACCCCATGCCATTCGCATGATAGTGAATGAGTCCTCATGCGATCTGATGGTTTTAAAAGGGGTTCTTCCCCCTTTTGCTTTTTTCACTCTCTCTCTCTCTCTCTCTCTCTCTCACCTGCCACCATGTAAGACATGCCTCTTCCACTTCCACCATGGCTGTAAGTTTCCTGAGGCCTCCCCAGCCCTGCCGAACTGTGAATTCATTAAACCTTTTTTTTTAATATATTAACCAGTTTTGGGTATGTCTTTATCTCTTGAAATTTTACCTATTCACAACTAACCCAATACTGAGGGCCTATTTTCTCAAGAAGCAGATGCACTTAACAAACATTGAACACAGCAGTTCTCAATGGAGCAGTATCACTTTCAAAGAGGTGTTTTTGAATTTTAGGTATGTTTTGGTTGTCACAATGATTAGGGATCGTCTAGTTGATGAACAGGGTTGCTATCCATCCTGCAATGCCCAGGCCTATCCTATATATCAGAGAACTGTTCTATATCTGGAAACTATCAAATATCCTGTGGGAGATTTATGTTGATGAATAAACTCTATATAACTGACCCTAGATTCTAGCTCTCTACATAGAGTTACAAATAAACATAAATATAAACATATTTTGTTCCATTTTAATTACAAAGAACTTTTCAGAAATGTCATAATGTTAATCAATGAAAAAAGTAATTTCACTGTGAATTAACATTTCATTTCTTAATGAAATTAAATCTTTCATTTTATTTCTTCACAGAAGCATGTTGATTGTGAATATTGCGAAAGACATATAGTCTCACCCTGGCAATGACTATTTGATAAATTAAATGACAATCAGTGTTAGTTTTGATACCTTGGACAAGTTATTCAACCTCTCTGAGTCTCAATTCATTCACATATATACTATGTCTTCCCTAAATATTTTCTTCTCCACTCAACATGCCCAGTTCCGTCCTCCATTTTTCAAGTTAGATCTTTATCATCTTTGTATTTTCTAAAAGCCCTCAGGTTGATAAAAGCATGCCGTAAGTCACAATCTCATGAAATTTAACTTGTAAATATAGCACTGCCTGTTATTCTACATATTTTTTATTGTATTCACACTGAGTCTATTTATATATACATTGAGTCTATGTATTAACCCATATTTCATTAACAAAGACTTTTTAAATGGCAACAATATTCAGATGAGTGTTTTCTGTTTTCTCTTAAAACTAAATATATTTTTATAAGTAGGTGCAAGTACTTTATCTTATTATGCCTTCTAGTGAACCCATGCCTGATCTTTTATGTAATGAAATTCATATTATTTTATTATATATTAGTTGCTTATTATTCCTTCTTTTTATTAGAATTAAGACATACCTACATTAATCATGTGGGCAAGTAGGCTGCCATAACAAAATACCATAGTCTGTGTGGTATATAACAACAGAAGCTTGTTTTCTAACAGTTGCGGAGGCTTACTATCTGAGATCAAAGTGCCAGCATTGTCCAGTTCTGGTGAGGGCTGTCTTCCTGACTGCCAACTTCTCACTGTGTTCTTACATGGCAGAGAGAAAGAGAGAGAGAGAGGAGAAAAAAGAGAGAGGAGAAGGAGATCTCTTCTTCTTATAAGGCCAAAGTTCTATCACATTAGGGCCATTTAAGGACCTTATAAGCTCATTTAACCTAATTATTTCCTGAAGGCCCTATCTCCCAATACAGTCACACTGGCAGTCAGGGTTACACCATACAAATATTGAGAGAATTTAGCCCATCGCAGTAGGTTATATTATATCTTAATTTAAGGGTGGTAAATAGAATATATCAAATTATTGTTAATAAAAAGGGAAGAACTTGGGTCTGATGGGGTTAATCAATATTTATTTAATATCTTACATTTATTAAGGATTTCTGTGGCCTATTAATGAAGATTAAAGAATAGGAAATAGCTTCTGCCTTAAGGAGCAAAAGTTTGCATTAGAAACAGATAGGTAATAAATGTAGTGATAGACATATAAAGAAGGTACTAAAGATACACAGAAAACAAGCACCTAATTTAGTCTTGTGAATACAGCAGATAATGCCATAACCCCTTGTCACTCACCATTTCTGCACATGCTGACAGGATTTTACTGCAAGCGCCTGTGATTCTTTGCCTGTGGACTTTCTGTGACCATAGGAACACGTTAACCCCAAGCCCAAGGCAGGCTGGAAGTACCACCCAGGTATTGGCCCATCTCCTCCCAAGAGCAGTTTTCAACCAAAGATGGAGGAGAGTTACTGCATACATATGTGGACTTCCTCACCCCTCAGATAGAATATCTGAGGCATTTTGTTTGTAATGTCTCCAGTGTCCCCAGCATGACTGAGCTCTACCCAGTTGCCCACCGTGGCAATCTGCTTATTAATGCATTGACTTCCTTATTTTCTGTGTATCATTTTTCTACTTCTTTTCCTACATACCTTGGATTCAGCTCCCATGTAAACTACTTGAAATCAAGTCCTAGTTTCAGAGCGCTTCTAAGTAGGCCAAGTCTAAGACAGGTTGTGGAATTTATTGGCATGTTTGCTATAAGATTCGCTCTCCTCTCCTTGCTGCTCTGCTTTGTATCTCAGGGAACGACATCCCCTGAGCTCCCTTGCCAACTGATCTGTAACTAGTTTAGGCAGTGGAAGTCACCGGTAGAAGAATGAAGGGCTGGAAGAGAAACCAGAATATTTGCATGTCTCTCACTCTGTATGGTGGAATTTCTAGCAGTTGCTGTGTTTTTTTGATTTACCTCCCAAGAGAAAACCCATTTCTTTGTAGTCTCAGGTCCCACCAGACAGCTCATACCATGGTTCTAGCTCTTTCAGGACAATTCCAGCTCCCAGAATCAGAAAAACCACCTGTTTCTTGTTTCCCTACAGTGTGGTGTATATGAAAAAATTTAAACACTTCTGTGTTGTTGAAATATTCAGTGTCAGCTGATGAGTGACGGGACGGGCCAAAAGGTAGGAAGCATGTAAATGAAAGAGGCCCTCAGACACATATTGAGGAGCATGGAATTTATCCTGTTAAGTAAAATTTATTGAATTCAAATACTATCTTTTATGTTTCCTTTTTAAGATAACCCATCATAGTGTTAAATTATTCAACACAATCTGAATCCTTATTTCTAAATTACAAGAAAGTTTCTCCATTTATTTTAGAAGCATTTCCTTTTTGGGCAACAAAATTTTTCTCTCCCTTGGGATTTAAAGATTTCACAGAAGGCATGATTCATATCTATGGAATCTAAGCCCAAAAAGGCAAAGAAATATGCAAGAGGATAACACTAGAGTGTAATGTGATGACCATCAGACTGAGTATTAGATGTGAATTCTATACTCTCTCCTCTCATTTTGGGATGGTGATGACAAAAACAAACAAATCAATTAAGTTAGAACAAAAGCCACTGGAGATCACACCAACATCCAGATAACCAGCAGCCCTCAAAATGCTTCTTGACTCTTGCTACTTTAGAGAAACTGTAGACCAAAATTCAGATATATGTGGGGCCAGACATTGTACACTAAATGTATTACTACATCTTACCCTTTCAATAAATACAAAATCTAAAGTTGTGACCAAACACTGTACAAAAATAAATTGCATCAGAACAATTGAGGAAATTATAAAGTAATTGTTTTTCCTCCTGGTTTCTTCTCCCCAACACTAAAAAAAGGATACTTCATGAAATGGTGGCCAAAACCTAAACTGATAAAGCATAGAATACCAAGGACCAGAAGCTGAATACATGCACATAGCAGCAATTTCATATGCCCTCATGTTTTCAGAGGTCTGATGAATTTATTGCAAGGGATGTTAAACTGACTGAAGCTTAATTCGTTTTAATCAAGATATATTTAAAATAAAACAAAAATCTCTAAAACCACAGTTGTTCTTTTATTCCTAAGCCCTGTCCACATGATGAAATTTCAGCAGAAGTCATGATTAGAAAGATGCTAAATCAAAGCAACTTTGGAAAAAACTGCGTTTGATTGATGTGGACATGGTGGTGGTAAGCGTGGTTCAGGCATTTCCATAGAAGATTCAAGTGCTTTCAAGTCTTCACATTCCAGTGCACCCGAAACCTCCTTAGTTACCAAAAAAAAGTGCTTTTCTTTGTAGAAGATTGGCAATTTCCCTGGTATTGCAGCATGACATTTTCCCAGATAGGCTGTCAAAAACTAGGGCATTGAGCTACATGCTTTGCCAAGTAGTTTCCCTTCTGATTTATAAAACCAAGTGATATTTTATCCTTCTTTACTGGATTCATTCGAATGTAACATAAACTCATATCTACAGGCTTTCATCAAAATGATACAAAATCGAGAAACTCAAAGGATGCTTATTATTTTGCCTCTACCCTAAACAAAGACTTTACTAATGAAGGCAGATTTTTGTTTTACTCTTCCAGTCTGTCCTCAAAGTATCTCTCGTTGGAAATCTCTCTGTCAATAATTTTTAAAATATAATATGCATAAATATCATCTAGGAAACATGTTAAATACAGAAACTCCCATACATTACTGAGACTGCATAAACAAGGATTCTAATCTGGGGTTAGGCCTAGAAAGCTGCACTTGCAACAAGAACACCAGGTATTACTGATGCAGGTAGTTTGGAGATAGTGCTTTAAGAAACACAGTTACAGATATTTAAGAAATGGTATAGTATAGTTGACTTCTGGGAATGCAACCTTTTCACATTTTCAAGAGTGAGCCATTCTAGAACATGTGGCCAAAGTACGGTAGTTCTCAACCTGGCATGTGCAGCAGAATCCCCTGTGTGGCGTGTAAAGAGTATGTATTATTGGGCTCCTCCTCTGATCCCTAGCCCAGAAGGCTTGTAAGTCAGGGCCAGAGTCAGCTTGAGGCATGCAGGTTTTTAGAAAATTCATCAACTGTTCCTATGAACAGTCATGACTGAGAATCACTGGAAAGAATTAAAGACAACAAGCTGTTATAAGCATTAAATAACAATAGAATATTGAATAACCCTCCACCAGGATGGGGATCCAAGATGAAGTACATTGGTTGGGACATATTAAATGATTAGTCTTTGTCTAATGATTACTTGATTTCCATTCCTTTGCCAAAGTTAACTACAGAAGGAAGATGGACACGGTGGATTGAAATACAGCTGTGTACGGTACTATACTTATACATTTACATTATTAGAACAATCTTATGAAGAGTCATTATCCCCATTTTAAGAATGAGAAAAAAATGGAGGTTCATAGTGGTTAGATAACCTTCCAAGATCACACATTTCACTCACTTTCTACTCTGTCTCAATACGTATTACCCCTCACTAGTTAGGCTATAAAGTATATGCAATGCCAGGAAAAAGGATAAAGTCCCAGTCTAGCAGAAACATTCAAAGAAAAGTATTGAGAACTAATTTCTTCAACTTAAAAAAAATTAAGTTGAAAATCTCCCCAATCATCAGGGTGTAGATTTGGAGAAAGCTTTAGAGAACATCTGTGTGGCGATCACTTCTGATAACCAAGAGACTTGCAAACACATGTGGTCTAGTTGACTCTGACCTGGATTTGTAAGTCTAAAGACTTAGGTTTCCAATATTTAATTAATTTTGGCAAATCTCTTAAATTTCCAATGATTTGTTTATCTCTGTAAAACAGAAATCTATCTCAAAGAGATGTGAAGTGATGAAGTTGAATAATGTCACCAAGAAAGAGATTAGTATAATATATGTCCTCAATAAATGGTAGTTCATTCTCCCCACTCTGCTAATAAGAAAAATGTGAAAAGAAACTCTACCCAGAGTGAGCTCTAAGAGCTAGGAGCAGAACCTGGCTCCTCTCCCACTGTTGTTTTTTTCCTACTCAAAAGAGAATACACAATCCTGGGAATGTAAATATTTGGTCTCACAAGCCTCAGACATATCTCTCTGCTCATATAATCTACAGCATTTCTGAAATAGGATAAAATATTCAAAGCTTATCAGTCACTCCTTCTCCTAATTCTACCCCTTGAATCATTGCATCCCTCAGGTAAACTGAAAGGGTCAACTCAGGCCTTTCACGGACCAATTCCTTATAGTGACCTTTCTCCCTCAGGGAGTAATAATTCAGCAGCTAATGCCAGGCAGCCATTTTCTATCCTGGGTTTTGTGTCGTATTTTCTGGCTGAGCAAATGGCACCATCTTCTGCATTGGAGTTTGGCAGACGTTGGCCCCCCTCTGACTTTCCTCCTCTTCGCAAAAGAAAAAGAAGTTAAAAACTAGTTTGATTTTTTAATCATAATCATGAAGTTATTTCTAGTTCTTTTCTTTCAGTGAGTAATTACATTTTTTATTAATTCCAGTAACTATTTTCTGTGATATTTCATTATATAACTTCCTAGCTTCATAAGAAATTATCAGTTTTTAGCCATATAGAACTACTTGAGGGACATGATGTTACACAGATCCCATGCATGTTGTAATCTGGAGGTATCTAAGATTCTAAAACTAAAGTATAGTGGCTCAAACTCAAACAGTCAAAGATATAGGTCAAGACTTCTAAGTACCACATTATTAAACAGTCTCATTGCTTTCTGGGTGATAGCAGTTTAGCCATCATATTTATAACTTTCATTAAATTAAAATCCAATAAGCTTTCCAATCAATCAAAATGAAAGTATCGATTTCCTGTGTCATGTAGCTTGTGTCTGACAGACCTGGCTATATATCCTGGCTTTAGTTATGATCTTTAAAATGTTTTTAAAAAAGCACTAAATTATCTTGAGTCTCAATGTCCCTCAGATGGAAAAAACTGAAATACTGACCCTTCCTTACAGTGATATTGTGAGGACAACATTAGATAATATGGTAGAGTCATATCCTAGGCATATTTATTTTTCTTATGTGATTTCAAAAGTATATATACTTGGCAGAGAGAGAGAGAGAGAGAAAATTTTAAATAATGTCTGTGGTATTACCTGACAATCTCTCAATAAGTAAATGTCCTAGAGCAAGAACAAGAATCTGTAATATTTATTGAAATAAACTCAGTTGCCATTTGCCTTACACATTTTGTGCATCTCACTACACAGGGTATTATTAGAGAGTTTTAAAAGTATATTTTTCCTAACCTGGCCCTTAATAAAAATCAAGCATGGCAGGGCACGGTGGCTCACGCCTATAATCCCAGCACTTTGGTAGGCTGAGGCAGGCAGATCACGAGGTCAGGAGATCAAGACCATCCTGATCAACATGGTGAAACCCCATCTTTACTGAAATACAAAAAAGTAGCTGGGTGTGGTGGTGCACGCCTGTAGTCCCAGCTACTCGGGAGGCTGAGGCAAGGGAGTCACCTGAACCCAGGAAGTGGAGACTGCAGTGAGCCGAGATCGCGCCACTGCCCTCTAGCCTGGTAACAGAGTGAGACTCCATCTGCAAAAAAAACAAAACAAAAACAAAACAAACAAAAAACAAGCTCCTGCTCAATTCAAAAAGCAACAATCTGTTTCAATAATAAAGAAAAAGCACTTGTTGTATTGGTCTTACTATGAGATTTTGTGACTATCTCTAACATAATGACATGAGACTTTTTACTTTCCCTGGATAATCAGGTAGCATTTGTGGTTGTGAGGAATAGAAAAACAACTCAAACTATCCTATACAATAACAAAAATCTATTAGTTCCTAGTCTTGGGTTAGGAGTGACTTGGGACTCAAACAATATTCTTGAGACCCAAGTCTTATTCACCATTTTATAGCTCAGGATTTTCTTCTTGGTCCTTATAAAGGACTTGACTTGAAGCTGTGGAAAAAGGAAATGACCTTTTCTTATACCTCAAGCCAAAACCCAGAAATTATGTCTCAATTGGTTTTGCTGGAGTCATGTGACATCCTTGAATCAATAACTGTAGCTGAGGATGAATGACATGGAATTCATTGACGGATATGAGTCAATCAGGGCCCATCCTAAAGCTGTGATGGACCAATCTCATCCAAATTCCACATGGCTAACAAGTGAGTGTATGCCTTTCCAGGCAACTTGATGCTCGGGAAAGTAATCACCATATGTGCTGACTTTAGAATCTAATCCTCACATAAAATGTGATTCCATAGGGACCTGTGTTGAGCATACATATGATAATATCTTGTCTGCTCCCTTGTCTGCTCCCTTGTCTTTGCTGTAGCTTGATTTCTTATCTTATGTGAGGCCCAGAGGAGGATACAAAGAATAGTTTAAAAAAGTAAAAAATAAACCGAGCTGCCCTCAAGGATTGATCTTCATAAAAGAAACAGAACAATTTGTGAGAATATAAAATTATGTGCTAAATTAAGTGGTGCAGATATTGAAACATCTTCAATTTCTGGCTTTGTCATACATTATGAATAAAATATTCAATTTCACTGTCTTAAAATTTCATAGGAATGTTTTTAAACGTTGGTGGGTTTCACAGTGCAATTGCAAAATCAGATTGGAAAGGATATAAAATAGCACAAATTTTAGAGATAAAGACCTAAGGTTAAGCTGACTCATTTAAACTCTCAGATTATTATAGTAGACATTATAAATATCTACTTCTATGGAATATGGGGTAGGATTAAAAGAGGAGATGCATACAGCATACTGCCAAGCTCAAAACATATAATAAATAACCATTATTGTTATTACCATGATCTGTCCCTGGCAGTTTGATTTGGCATTCAAATAGTCTCTTCCATGAAGTCAATAAAGATCATATAAATAATAGTTTGACAATCATGATGAACCAGAGTTCTGGTACACACACACACACACACACACACACACATTCTACTTCTCCGCAGCGTTGGATGCAGACCTCACAGCTTGTGGATCAACATGCTGGGAGTTGCCACCTGCAAAGTCAACATTCAAGCAGAGGAAGGAGGATTGTTACCCAATGGCATTCTGCTTCATCTTTCCTTGGCCACACACATAATTTGTATGAGTAGGTATTATCAACCCCTTAAATCAAGTATGACTCATTTCCTCCCCAATATATGAATCAAAAGAGAACAGAACATGACCAGACCCCCCAAGAACTAGTTGGGCAATGCCATTCTTCCAAAATTTAAGGAAATTCATGTTAAATGTTCAAGTGAATTGTAGGGAAGAAATTCTGCTTGAAGGAGTCACTCTGTCATTCTTTCAGAAACGGTTATGGAAGCTGCTAATGGCCAAAATTGAGAAAAATTTTAAATACTGAAGTAAAATAAGTCAATCAAAAGGGGAAAACCAAATGTAACCTGCAGGTCTCTTTCCTTATGAAGGGTTCTCCTGTCAACTCAGTTGTTCACAGATGTGATTTGCTTTCTTAGCAGTGTCTCCTAGCATTTTTATGTCTGAATGTGATTTCTTTCTCTGCAAGCATTCCCAAAATAGACTCTTCTCTTCAATGTGTGCATGTACTTGTGGGGGTAGAGAGAGAAAGAGATGGAGAGAGTGAAAAGTAAATGGAGGCAGATGAGGGAAGGTCGCCCCCACAATTCTTCGGGCATACAAGGGTACACCAGGCTCACTAAATCCTGAGATGCCCATGCTTGTCTATCCACTTCTTCTGGCCATTCCTCTATGAGTCATGGCCAGAATCTCCACCCTCTCTGCAGGCAAGTAGGAGACTGTTTTGGCTAGAATCAAATAGACACAGTCACTGCTGCAAAGTACAACACCTACTATGAGTTCTTTTGTGCTTGCTATCCCCAGAACAGCTCTTGAAATTTTATCAATTTGTTCACAGAGGGAGGAGATGTATCATCAAGAAAACACATGGGATCTTGACAAATGCCTTTCTCGGTTGCGTGTCAGTGCTGAAAGAGCCATCCTTTTTAAAGTGTTTGCTTTTCTTTCTTTCCTATTTTTAAATATTTAAAGGTGCTCATCTGTACCTTCTCCTGGGCATTTTCCTTCTCATTTCCCTTCTATTTTAAGTAAATGTATTCTTCTAGAGGTTGGTATTACTCATGGAACAGTATTTGCAAAGGTGAGTTTCACTGGAGTTAACCATACCCCACTTAGCCCAGGGCCAGTTTGAACATGGGTCAAAGAGTCTGTGGGTGTCTCTGGATAGGAAACAAGAACATATCAAATGGCTTATGAAGAGATTTCCTTGAGACAACTTTCTCCCCATCACTAATGTCTGTATCAGCTGCTGATTTTGAATTAGATTTCACTCAAAATGTTCAACCTAATGGGAGTGGGGAAAGGGATTGAGCAGCCAAGAGTATTTGAATGATTCTGCTACAGCCACCAAACTGTGCTAGGTGTTTACCAAGAAACTATCTCAAAAACTTCCTGGCAGTTCTCCTTACGCGCTCACTCTCCTTTCCAGCCAGCTCTTCTTTGCTCAGTCTGTCCTTTCTTCCTGCGTTTCTGTTCTTTCTCAATTCCTATTCATTCTCTATGCCCTTCTCAGTACCATCTCCTCTCTGAAACTTTTCCCTACCCTGTCACAGTCCATGGCAGAATGAATTGTTTCTTCCTATGAATTCCCATAGCTTTGTCCACATAGGTCCATCACAGAAACGTATCACACTATACCATAATCATTGTTTTATTTGCCTGTCGATCTCCCTGAAATCATTACTGGGATTTTCAAGGGCATTTATTTACTTATTCATTTGATACATCACTTATAACTTGTATAATCTCTGGCACACAAGTGCTAAATACATATTAAGTTTGAACTGCCTTTGGAGGCTTTGCTTTATTACTTTGGATGTAGCCACATTATGTCTGAAATAAAAGAGCCTGCAACAAGAAATTCAGTGCTCTGCAACCTGCCTTCTCATACCATCAGTTGAATCTCTGCTGTTGCCATCCATCCCACCACCATTAAAACATTTCCTGGAATTTCTTACCTGATCATTCTTCCAATCCATCACTCCTTTGAGCAAAACACCAACAAATGCATTGTGTCTAACCATTTTATTTTCCAAATTATAAAATGCACACCATATCACTGAGCAATGTATCAACTTGTATTGGGAAGAAAGGCTTTTTTTTTCCTAATGAGCAACAATCATAGAACAGCTAGAGTAGGGTCTATATATGGCTTTCTTCAGGAACTCTTGCTGGCAATCAGTTAGTCCTCCGTATGTAGTTATATTTACTAAGACTTTTGATTTATTCTTTGAAGCAAATATTTAGAACAAGTCTTGAAGGTGAATGTTTCTCTTTTTTCCTTCCCATCCCTGCATGTGAAGTAGCAAGGGTATGAAATAGTTCAAATGTCTGTCCCACTGACAATGCCTCTGTGACATCACTATTTCAGCCAGAGTTCTTTAGTTTGCAAAGAACAAAGGCCCACAAAGCTAGTTCAATTAACCTGGAACCTGTGGTATTATAAGGCTGCTCAGTAGGTTCTCATACACATCCAAGAATAGGAATTGAGTACAGCTGACCCCATGGGGACTAACTGGGAATTGTACTCCTCCTCTCTGCCCATCTAAATCATTCCATTTCTCTTTACTGATTATCTTCCTATTTACCGATAGTTCATAGAGCTCATATTGCCATCCTCTGTGCCTTAACTCTACTTAAACTTTGTGTGCCATTGTAAACTGGCAACTTTTTCTGGGTCCCTAAGTAAAAACTCCCAAGACAGAGAGAGAGATGAAGAGAGAATGATAGGAATGGTTCTGATTGTCCCATATCATCTTTTTGTGCCACATAAGTACACAAGTCATATATCTATAGCCTCTCTTTCACTTTGGTTTATGTGTCTGCCATTTTCTTGACTAAGCCAGGGCCAAAATGATGGGATCAATGTTAAATAAAACATAGGTATTTAGGGCAATTGATTCTGTTTCATAAAGGATGAAACATGTCTAGTAGAAAAGGCAATACAGAATATCTTCCCTCTAACAGTTCTTAAGCCTGTGCTCTATTCCCAGAGCCAAGATGTCTCTTGGTAGGCCTTTAAAAAAGATAAAAGTTTCAATTCAAGGTATTTTACAGAGAAATATATGATTAAAATTAATTAATTAATTAACAATTGAAATGAGTGAAAAGTTAGAATTTGTCTATGTACTATCACTTCTAATGAAAAATATTTCTGCCGGGCATGGTGGCTCATACCTGTAATCCCAGCACTTTGGGAGGCCAAGGCAGGTGGATCACTTGAGGCCAGGAGTTCAAGACCGACCTGGCCAACATGGCAAAATACCATCTCTGCTAAAAATACAATAATTAGTCAGGTGTGGTGGCAGGCACCTGTCATCCCAGCTACTTGGGAGGCTGAGACACGAGAATTGCTTGAACCAGGAGGCAGAGGTTGCAGTGAGCCCAGATTGCACCACTGCACTCCAATCTGGGCAACAGAGTGAGATCTTGTCTCAAAAAAAAAAAAAAAATCTATTTGAGTTTCATTTTGTACCTGTTCAGGGAGTTTTAACACACATTTGTTAGTTTTAGTGGGCACAGAATGATCTCTGGAATCCAAAGGAGTAGGTTTCACTCCATTTTTACTATTATTCACTGTAAAGCTTTGGCAGAACGTTCTGATCATTTAAAACTTTCCTTATTTTTAAAATTGGAATATGAATAATAATTGTTCATTAAAAATTATTATGTATTAACTATTATGCTATAAGATTTACATATGCTACTTTATTTAATCTTCATAAATATCATAGTAGCTTAACCCCAGTCTCTACAAAGAGAAGATAATAATAATTGCATTTATCCCAAGCATCTATTGAAAGGCTCTTTATGCTAGAGGGAGATACTACTACCTTCATCTAACAGATTAGGTGGCTGAGGAACTAAGCGGGTAATTGTCTGCCCAAGCACACACAGCTCATAAGTGACAGAATAAATTCCTATTCCAATCTCTTTCCAAAGCTTCTGTTCTTAACCAGAATACATCACTATCCTAAAATAACCTGCTGCTGCACTTCCTCACATTTGTTGAGCAGAACCAGTGAGACTGTAAAAGTGAAAATGTTTGGATGCAGTAAGTGTCTATATTAGGGATGAGACATGTATGGCATCTGTGTCACCAATCCCTCTCTGTCCACTGACGGCACTGCTAATTGCAGGGGTCAACAAACTCTGGCCCAGCAGTGGGCCAAAGCCTGCAGACTGTTTTTGTAAAGGAAGGTTTTTTGGGACACAGCCACACCGTTTCATTTATGTATTGTCTTGGCTGCTTTTGGACCAAAAACAGCAAAATCGAGCAGTTGCAATAGAGATCATATGGCTTGCAAAGCCTAAAATATTTACTATCTGGCCCTATACAGAAAAAGTTTGCCAACCTCTGGATTAGAGCATAATTATCTGGTAACTAAGACACAGTTTCAGATTTGTTATCAACAAATCTGGAGCAATTTTGCTCCTGGTACCCACTACCGGTTGACGGAAATTGACAAGGAAATAAACCTATTGAATATTCCTGTGATCTAAAAATGTTTATTATTACTACTAAATCAAATAGAGAAATGAATGGAATCATTGATAAATCAATGGACTCAAGTAAGGTAATAAGAATACCTAGTCACATTTGGAAATTCAGATTTCCTTTTGCCTGGATTTCTCCTTCTAAACCTTGAAGTGAAAAGACAGTGGGAATCACTCAGAGTGTTTCTGACTCAGGGGCAGAAAAGGGGCAGAGCGGGGAGAATACTGGCAAACCACATTCTTATCCCATTGTTTCTGGAGATCCTATCCTATGTGGCCTTAGCAGGCTTCCATATCACAGTATGACTAACTGCCACCTAAATGAACGAAATCTGATTCACCACATACTTGAATACGGGAGGAAAAATGTGGATGAAAAAGAGCTATCTGAAAACCTTCAGGAGAAAGTAGAGTATAGAGAGTGAAGGGGGTGGAGTGGGCTGTGTTACCTATTCTGGTACATTCAGAAATTCTATTCCAAGTCAATTTTAAATTTCAGTATCTTGTTCTTAAATGCCAGGCACAAAATGGCCACAGCACAGCTATCTTAACCTTGGGAGGGACAACCTTTTTTAAACGTATGCCTTCAGCCATGGACAGAGTGAGCTGAAGGGCCACAGTGCAGCCTAGGTAGAACAATGTCTAGTAGCTTATCCGAAAGGAATATTGTGCATGCAGTTTTCCAAGACACCCACTCCTCAGAGCTAATGCCAGTGAGTTAATCAACTACTTTTCTGCCTGCACAACTGTGATACCTAAAGCTGCTAGGAACATCATTTTTAGACATTCGTAGGAGGGATTCTTTTTTGTAATTCTACATTTCTTTAACTCCTACCACATGTCTAGGCTTGCCTTCCAGAGACACACATTGCTACCTTTTCAGAGCACTTTTTTTTTTTTTTTTTTTTTTTAAATCATGGACTAAGGAGCCCTCCTACAGCTGATTGCAGTAAATGCTAAAACAGCAAACAATTTCACTGGAAGGACATAAAATGACCTGCATGCAGGTCCCGTTAGGCACCCTAGAATGAAGCCTATCACGCTTCTTTCCTTCAAACCTCCTTTTGCTCTTGCCTCCCCAGGAACCTTGATTCCCCACAAGCACCCAAACTAAAACAAAAGGGGTAGTCAGCTCTTGACACCTTTTGATTGAATGTATGCTATATGCCAAAGCCTAGAACGATGGTAGTAAACAAGGAAGGAATTCAGTGATCAAGAATATAATATTCTGACGGCTTAGTGAGACAGATAAATAAAACATTCAAAAGAATGGATCATGTGCTGATAGAGGCAAAGAATCATACAGAGAAGAAGGGATGTCAGGGAAGGCTTCCAAGAATAAGATATATTTAAATTGAAGTATAAAAACATGAACAAGACTTATCCAAGAAAAGATAGTGGGAAAAAAACTGTTCCAGGCCCAAGGAACAGCATATACAAAGACCTGGAAAAGACAGAAAGCATTTTGCAACTGCAGGAATACAGGTAGGATTAGTTATGAAATTAGGCACATAAGCTTGGTGGTCAGAATGATCTAGATCTGGATTTCAATTCTGTGACTTTGAGCAAGTTATATAACCTTTCTATGGCTCATACTTTTCATCTGTAAAGTAGAGACCATAACAGTACTTTTTCTGTGGAGTTACTGTAAGGATTAAACACACATAATTCAAGTGGCAAAATAATTAGGCAATCAAAAACTGTCAGTTTATTATATTACTATTGTATTATATTTTATTATTTCTATTATTGTTACTATTATTTTTAATATCAAAAAGCTTACTTTTAAACTTTTTTATACCAACTTTAAAAAAATCTCAACTGAGAAGAAAAAACTACCCACTCTCCTGGAATTTTATAAAAATTAAATAAAGCAATGCTTGTCTCAAAGTAAAAATAAAAAATAGATAAGTATTAGGAATGCTTTCAGCTACAAATAAAGGAAGACCTTCTGGCAGAATCAATACAAAAACAAAAAATGGGGGTATTTTTCTTACCTAAAAATAAACAGAGATAGGTGCTTGCTGGTATTGATTTAGAAGGTTGATGCTGTTTGGGCTGACATTCTGAAATTTTCTTGAAATTTCCATTCTTATTCCTTCTTTAAGGGCAGAAAGGTATGATATATTTTCTCACTCATTATAAGGATCATGGCCTACATGCCTTCTACATAAAAGATGGGTTAACAAGAGAAAAGCATAACAAACTTAATCAAAGCTTTATGTGACATGGGAGCCTTCAGAAACAAACACCCAAAGACCCAGGGAAAGCTATCTATTTTTATGCTTAGGTTCAATGAAGAATAAACGGCTGTATAGAAATGTGATTGGACAAAGGGTATAATATAATGGTAATAGATTGTAAGGGAGGGGAGACCCAGTAAGACTTGCCTGTTCAGATTGTTCTTGGTTTCTGTGTAGCATTCTTTCCTCCCAGGTATGGGGCAAGAGCCCTCTGAAATCAGAGTCTTCAAGAGAAAAATTAAAAGAATGACTTTCTAGGTTTTATGACTTGCTTTGGAGGAGAAATTTGGTTGGTGTGTTGTCTCCTCTGCCATTAAACCAGACTCCCAGTCTCAAAAACAGATCAGTCCAGTTAAACAGTTAACAGGTGTATCTCATTTCAGGAGGCAATGTTGTAGGTGAGCTTTCACCAACGTTAGGCTTTTATGTAGTGTAAGCAATCAAGTATTTAATAAGATGCATTTTTATAGAAACAAAGTGAAAACAAACGTTAATAGAACAAACTAAACTCAATTTTTGAGTCCAGGGGGCACCCGGTCAAGATTTCTAGATGTTAGTCTGAGTAGCTGTAGCTGAAGCAAGGGCAGGCAGTGGTAATTTGAACAAATTTTCCTGGTTTACTGTTTGCATGGGGTGGCCCAGTGAACTTCCTGAATAGTCTATACAGCAACAGGCTTGAGGGTTGTTCATATACAAGTTGTTGTGGTAATTTCTCTGAAGTCTATATAAAGTAATCCAGCTTCAGTTTGCTAGGCTTCAGGAAAAGAACAGTTTTTTGTTTTTGTATTTTTTTCAATGATTCCAAGCCAGAAAGTGGGAGAAAAATTAGTATTAATTATTTGAAGACTTGCAGCCAGAAATGGGAGGAAACTAGAAAATTCAAGAATGCAGTCCAGATTTTAGGTAACTGACAAACCTTCAGAAACAATGAGCTAGAATCTAATAACAGGTACACTATAATTTTCTTCTGAAACAGAATTTTTTCGTACAGTCACTCCCATTTCTACCAAAAATAAATCAGAGTAAGACTGATTTGTTTGCAAAATTGGTTTAGTTTCATTAAACTTGACCTGCTTGTTTTAAAAAGTGCAGCAAGAATAGTGATTGACCAATAAGCTCTCTTTACATTTGCTTTGCTGGTGCTTCTTATAAGAAATCTCACTGAGGAAGCCAAGTCAAGAACTCACCATCAAAATTAACCTGTAGGACCTATAAATTTGGATAAATTTATTTCTGCTTGAGGTCCCCAAAATATCCTGAGGTTTCTAGGTCTGTTAGGAAGTGAAATTCTTTACCTACTTGAAGGGTAACTGTGTGGACCATATATTTAAGGCAGCAAGCTAGTTTTTCCAAGGAGTTCTTTACTGGCTCTATAAAATCAACCCTAGTTTCTTAAAGTTGTCTGATCACAAATGAAAATAAGGCATTCCAACCAAGTTTTGGTAAGAAGACCAATATTTCTATTAGTATCCTGTTATAAGGATAACAGATTTGTATTGAATTTATGCAAATAACTATATTGCCATAAAAATAAGAATAATCAGGCCAGGTGCAGTGGCTCACGCCTGTAATCCCAGCACTTTGAAAGGCCAAGGTGGGCAGATCACTTGAAGCCAGGCAAAATCCCATCTCTACTAAAAGTACAAAAATTAGTCAAGTGTGGTGGCAGGTGCCTGTAATCTCAGCTACTTGGGAAGTTGAGGCACGAGAATCACTTGAACCCAGGAGGCAGAAGTTGTAGTAAGCCAAGATAATGCACTGAACTCCAGCCTGGGCAACAGAAAGTGAGACTCTGTCTCAAAAAAAGAAAAAAAAAAAGAATAAGAATAGTCATAAATAATATTTTTAAATTCTGAAGGAATCAGACAAGGGAAAAAAAATAAATTTTTGTATTTTTATTCATAAAATTATAGTTTACCAAATAACTGTAAGCTATAGATAGCTTAAACAAAAATAAATTTCTTAAATCTGAATAACAAAACTTATATTAAAACAACAACATTTCAAAGAAAATGTCATAAAAACATTTTTTGTTTTTTCTTTTTTGAGACAGGGTCTCACCTTGTCAGCCAAGCTGCAATGGCATGATCCCAGTTCACTGCAACTTCCACCTGCTGGGTTCAAGTGATTCTCCTGCCTCAGCCACCCGAGTAGCTGTGATTACAGTGCATGTCACCACACCCAACTAATTTTTGTATTTTTCATAGAGATAGGTTTTCACCATATTGGTCAGGCTGGTCTTGGACTCCTGGCCTCAAGCGACCCATCTGCATCAGCCTCCCAAAGTGCTGGGATTACAGGCATGAGCCACTGTGCCCTGCCAAAAACATTCTTATCAGTTAATTTAGTTCCATGTAATTAATTATTGTTCTGTTTGAGTTTGGTTAGCAGTTTCATGAAGCCATCAGTTTCTTCATTAGAGTACTGAAAATTCTTACCCAGTCCAATGATGTATTCTTTAAGTTATCAGAAACCTATATTCAAGAGTACTTTAGAGTCTTTTTCATGAATCTTCCTGAAGAAGCAAATTTGGACTGTAGCTGACTAAAAGTGCTTTTAGAGAAGAAGGAAAACAATAACTATCTATGAATGACAAAGAATGATCATGTATAAAATCAGGTGAGAGACTTCATTATAAAAATGATGCAACTTACAAAAAATTTTGGTTATTTCTGTGGTATACAATATTTTAATATAATAATCAAAATTATGACTAACAGATTTCTAGGAATCCTATATAATTTTTGGGACACTCTATCAAAAACATACTTAGATTTTGTTGATATTAACATATATATAAGTTTAGAAGGTTTAGCAACACTTACAATATTATTTGACAATGCATCCCATATAATTTAACATATCAGATAAGACTTATTAGTTTAATATCTCTTTTTTATAAAGCGAGAGACACATCCTTTTAGCTTTCCAGGGACCCAACTGAAAAATTCCAAAGTTAATTCAAAGTCAAACAGAGTTAATTTAGAATTTGACTTTGGGAAGTTTGTCAAAAATGTCAAATGGTTTAAAACATGCGATTAAATATGAGCTTGGCTATCTATTCAAAAAGGCAATAACATATTTTAAAGGCAAATGCAAGAGGTTACATATTGTGAACAACAACCTAGCTCTTTTAATACTGAGAAGACTCACTTTTTATTAATAAAAACAAAAATAATCAAGGCCAGGTGTGGTGGCTCATGCCTCTAATTCCAACATTTTGGGAGGCTGAGGTGTGCAAATCACTTGATCCCAGGAGTTCAAGACTAGCCTGGGCAACATGGTAAAACTCCATTTCTTGAAAAACTACAAAAAATTAGTCGGACATGGTGGCATGCACTTGTGGTCCCAGGTTGGGACTTGGAGGCTGAGATGAAAGGATTAATTAAGCCTAGAAGGCAGAGGTTACAGTGAGCTGAGATCACACCACTGCCCCCCAGGCTGGGTGACAAAGTAAAATCCTGCCTCAAAAACAAACAAACAAACAAAAATTATCAAAGACCTAATAACATAAAGATAAAACATAAGAAATTATCTTTTTTTTTTTTTTGAGACAAAGTTTTGCTCTTGCTGACCAGGCTGGAGTGCAGTGGGGAGATCTCGGCTCACCACAACCTCTACCTCCTGGGTTCAAGTGATTCTCCTGCCTCACCCTCCCAAGTAGCTCGGATTACAGGCATGCGCCACCACACCTGGCTAATTTTGTATTTTTAGGAGAAACTCCTGACCTCAGGTGATCCGCCCTCCTGGACCTCCCAAATTGCTGGGATTACAGGAGTGAGCCCGACCTAGAAATTATCTTGATAAAACACAAAATATTTGTTTCCTAACAAGTTACTTAAAAGGAGAAAAAAAAAAAAACCTTCACATTCTCAGACCAATACTCCAAGAAAACTTCATGATTTTAAACTAAGGAAAAGAAATTCTAGTTAGATCAGGGTAAAATAGCTAACTTTAAAAAAACCTTATAAATAAATTTATCCAATCTCAGTCATCTTTGGTAACGCAAGGTAAAATTTTTACAAGCCTTTTATAACTTTTTGTTATATTCATAAGCTTTTTTAAAAAAAATATTTTTGTGCCTTTCTTTATCAAAAACATCTTATGTTCCTCAGAGTTGTTTCTCTATACAATCTCATTTTGTTGCTCTTCATTTTATTGTGCTTTGCAGATATTGCATTTGTTAATAAATCGACAGTTTGTGGCACTTCTAAGTTGAGTGAGTCTATTTGCATCATTTTTTCAATAGCATGTGCTCACTTTGTTTTTGTTAGCATTTTTTTAGCAATGAAGTATTTTTAAACTAAGGTATGTACAATTTTTTTTTTCAACATAATACTATTGAACACTTAATGGACTACAGTAGAGTATAAACATGACTTTTATATGCACTAGTGATACGACTCCGATGACTGGAGGAACACCAGCGTCCTTAGTCTCCTGCCGATTTTGATAAAATGACACAGACGCACATGGAGTGGTTTTAAGGAGCGCGAAGTTTAATAGACAAGAAAGAAGGAAGAAACTCCCCCATACAGAGACAGAGGGAGGGGGGCTCCCAAGCCAAGAGAGGAAACTCCCCTGTGCCGCAGAAAAGTGGCTGCTTGTATGAGGAGGCTGGAGGAGGTGGTGTCTGATTTGCATGGGGCTCAGGGGCTGCTTTAACCAGGCAGGTCATTCACATTCACGGAGCTGTGAAAAACTTAGCCCTCCCACCCTAATCTTTTAATATACAAATGCAGAGCACCGTGACATTCTACACACGTGGGGATATGTGGGGGCAGCCATGTTGCCTGGCACATGTTGGGGCAAGGAAGAAGATGGCAGGAATTGCCATGTTTTGGTGGACCCAGTTTCTAAGGGGCTCATTTGCATATCAAAGTTTGCTGACCGAGCATTAAGAACCAGGGCTTTCCTGCTAGACAAAAAATGTTTCTGGAGCTGCTTAAAAGAAACCAAAACTTCCCAAAGACCCCCTTTCCTCTTTGTTTGCTTAAAATAATTTCTTAATAACTCTTATTACCCTGGGAAATCAAAAGTATGTATGACTCACTTTATTGCAATGATCTGGAACTAAACCTGCAACATCTCCAATGTATGCCTGTAATTTCTAGTAGCTCAATAACATATTTTAATTATAATCTTTAACTCTAGTAACCTTAATTTCTAATGAAAACTAGCAAGTATTGTAAATTGGCTTACATCAGCATTTACCATTTTATAATTTCCAGAAAGATGTTTCCTCAATTTTTCATGCTTATTACCAGGCTCAGAGATAGGTAGCTTTCTATGCCATATAAAACAGGATGCTAAAATATTTAAACCTAAACTTATTCTTAGTACTTAATGTTTTAGCATTTTACCTTACTGAGGCATGTAGTAAGTACATATTACTTAATCTCACATTAAGGTTTTAAGTTACCAAAAAAGATTTTTGAAGCTATTCTTAAGGAGACATATGTTATAAAGCATAATTATATTGAAAAATTTACTTATAGACTTTTATCTCACATTCATCTAATTCATCCAACTTTAAGAATTATGCTTGAACTGTTTATGAAAATTTTATAATACATTAAATAAAGCTAACCATTATCTTATCTTTTTTTGCTGACAACTCAGAGAAGTATCAAAAAATCACAGACACAAAGAAACTAAAAACTTAACATGTTCTCTCCTCTTATTTATTTATTTATTGCAACTGACATGCATCAAGCAATTAATTCATTTTTTACTGTGCATTCTGTTTTTAGGCTAGATTTCTAGTTTTATAACCTTAAACATCTAACAGAGACAATATAAACCTGTCTGTACAGAAAACCCAGGCAAAAATGTATGTCTGTATTAGATGTAATGATATAAACATACAGACAGAAGCAGATTTTACAGTTTCTATTCTATAACTTTTAGCCACATGCCAGGTTCGATAATTTAAAGCTCACTAGCTGGATCTGTAAATTGGGTTAGGTAAGGTTATCTACTCAGATGGCTACAGCTTTTTATCAATTCTTCTGGAGAAGGCTTTTAAAATTTTTCATTTGACCAGTTTCCAAATAGTTTTTTTTTTTCCCTCTTTTCTATGAAAGTCATCTCCCTGAAGTTTGTATTACAAAAGGTAACTATCAAGTTCTAGAGAAAAGTGTAGAAAATTTACATGTCAAAGGCACAGAGAAAGCCTACTATCAGAGACCAATCTTATGGAGGCTACGAACTAGATTGTAAGCTGGTGACTGAGGAGTCATCTTACAGCTGTTTGAATGTCTCTAAAGACCCATCTAAGTGGACGAGTTATCCATTTCTGTTACAACTGAATGTGTTGTATTTTTCTCTAATTTTGTCTGAGTTCTCACTGGAGAGTGTTTATAGACATTCTCTAGTGAGAGAGATGGGCTTATCAAGATAGCCACTCTATGGTAGAGCCCTGACTGGGAGGATAATTAGGCTCAGGCATGTCAATTAAGTGAGACACAGAGGAAGATTCAAAATGAATGCTGAGGTAACTTAAAATTACGGGAATTTACTACAGGATTTTACAAGGACATACACAGATGGACCTAGGAGAAGGTTTAGTAGCCTAACAAAAGTCTGGCCACAAAAACCAGAGTCCTTCTAAGAAAGGGTTTTAGAGGAGCCAGTTTAAGAAGATTTCAAGTCCCCTTCCCCACCCCCCTAAAAAACCAATGATATTCTACATTCTCCTCAGCAAAAAAATCATGCCAGCAAGAAAGAAAACAGAAGGACTGAGCATATAGTTAACAGTGATTCAACAAGAGGAGTTTCAGTCAACTAAGTCCGCATGGAAGAAGCAATATCCAATAGCGAGAACAGAGAGGCCTTAAAAAAAAAGTAAAGACTAAATATCAGCTTTCAATTAATCAGACTTCTGACCACAGAGCTCTTTGAAGAAAAAAAACAAAACAAAAAAACTTTTTGAATCTTTTATTTTCAGATTTCAGCCAGAACAAACAGCGACTGCTTGAACTACTTGTGGCTTTTTTTTTTTTTAATGCTTTTAAACTGAGGGCCCTACCAAGTGACTCAGAACCAAAATCAGTAAGTCTTTTATGACTTAACCAAGAATGAAAGTGATGTCCTGAAAAGAGGGTGCAAAAAGATGTAGTCCTCCCAAGATCCAGAATCATCCCCCAAAGATAGTCGAAAGAAAGAAAGACCTTTGTTGCCACAGAACTAAGCAATGAAGGCTGAGACCAAAAGAAAAACAAACAAACAAACAAAAAAACACGCCCCTTACAAATTGAAACCTCTAATAAGACAAATTCCCCTGAGAGCTGGCACTACATGCAAAAAAAAACATTCAGGCTCTCAGACTATTTGGACTGGCTGCCTGATGTAAGCTGATACTTGCACCCTCCAGCTGGCGGAGACCGGAGAGAATAGTCTCACTGATCATAAAACCAAATCTTTAGGACACAGAACAAGACAAACAGGAAAGAAATGGCTGTCTCTGGAAAGGAAAAGACCAATAACAAATATGTATTTCCAAACCAAATTTACACAAAAGACACAATCCAAACAAATGATTTCTTCCTGCTAATCTGAATTTGGGAAGGAACGGATAAAAAGAAATGCTTACCTTCCATTCTAAACTGGGCACTACAGGCAGAGATCCAGGAGAGGTGACCTTGGCTAAAAAAAAAAAAAAAAAAAAAAAAAAAAAATGTGTTCTGTTGTTGTTGTTGTTGATTTTTTGTCAGTTGTCCCAAGCTCTGCTGTGAGTCAGGTGTTTCAATGACTCCACATTGGGTACCAGAAACTGTAGGGGCAGGAGAGGGGTGTGATAACTTGATGTTGTAGGAGGATCAAACGCAGCACTTAGGATTACTCACTCATCGTAAGTGCTGCGCTTGATCCTCCTATAATAAAAGATAGGTTAGCAAGAGAAAGGCATGACAAATTTATTTAATCAAAGTTTTATGTGACACAGGAGCCTTCAGAAATGAAGACCAAAAGACCCAAGGAAAACTTTTTTTTTTTTTTTTTTGAGATAGAGTTTCTCTCCTGTTGCCCAGGCTGGAGTGCAGTGGCACGATCTCGGCTCACTGCAACCTCCGCCTCCCAGGTTTAAGCAATTCTCCTGCCTCAGCCTCCCGAGTTGCTGGGATTACAGGCATGGGCCACCACGCCCGGTTAATTTTGTATTTTTAATGGAGACAAAGTTTCTCCATGTTAATCAGGCTGGTCTCGAACCCCTGGCCTCAGGTGATCCACCCATCTCTGCCTCTCAAAGTGCTGGGATTACAAGCGTGAGCCACCGAGCCCAGCGAAAACTGGCTATTTTTATGCTTAGGTTTGATAAAGAGCAGACATCCGTGTTGAAATGTGATTAGACGAAAAAAGGTGATTGAGTGGTAAAAGCCTGAGAGGAAAACCTAGTAAGGCCTGTCTGTTCAGATTCTTCTGGGTTTCTGTAGAATTCCTTTCTTCCAGATATGGGTCAGGACCCCTCTGAAATGAGGTTCTTTAAGGGAGAAGAGAAAAGAGTGACCTTTCTAAGCTTTATGGCTTGCTTTGGGGAAAGGGTTCTAGTTTCTATGACCCACCTTAGGCAAGAGAATTCTACAACTTACTTCAGGAGAGAAAGAAAGCAGGAAAGGTCAGAGAGAGATTTCGTTTTTGTTTTTTGTTTTTTTTTTTTGTTTTTTGAGACAGAGTCTCGCTGTGTCACCCAGGCTGGAGCGCAGTGGCATTGGCTCACTGCAAGCTCTGCCTCCCGGGTTCACGCCATTCTCCTGCCTCAGCCGCCCGAGTAGCTGGGACTACAGGCGCCTGCCACCAGGCCCGGCTAATTTTTTCTATTTTTAGTAGAGACATGGTTTCACTGTGTTAGCCGGGATGGTCTCGATCTCCTGACCTTGTGATCCACCGGTCTCAGCCTTCCAAAGTGCTGGGATTACAGGTGTCAGCCACTGCGCCCGGCGGAGATTTTGCTCTTAAGACCTTCCCATCTCCTTTAGTTCTAAGTACTCAGCATGCCAAAGTGCCATACTTTGGGATATCATTTTCCTAGCCCCAACACTTGGGTCACATATAGTAGCTTCAGCTCCTGACATTAGATCCACATTCAAGGAAAGAAAAATGAGACAGGGATGATGCCGGGCAGCTTTTAATAGGAAAGCAAAACCTTCCCCAAACATTCAGGAAACTTCCATCTACCACGTGTTAAGCACAGATGCATACAGAACCAAGCAATGAAGGACACAGAACCAAGCAATGAAGCTGTGTGGCTACTGTTGGCTCAAGGGAAACTGAAATATGAGCGTCTATCTGGGCACATTGCTCCCCAATCTGGAGTTTTGTCAGCAAAGAAGGAGTGAATGAATATTAAGTAAGCAATCAACAATATCTGCCACAGTATTATTTACTGAATCTTCCATGTGCCAAGTTCTGCACTCAGATCTTTATATAAATTATTTCATTTACTCCTCACGTTTAATATAATAAGGCTTTTTAAAATTAGTAATGATTTTTAAAAAATAGATAAGGAGATAGTTGCACAAAAAGAAAATGTAAGTTACACACACAAACACACACACACACACTCATAGGACCTCTGAAAAATTCACTTATACCTATGAGCTATTATTGTAGCTAGAATATAGCATGTGAGATCACATGCTTTACCCTTCCTCTGAAATTTCACCCCGCAACTGTGGCACTCAACATTTTACAAGTGCTTGTGTTAAACACTATACCTATCTAAAACATTGCCCGACTCCCCACCTCGACTGGGCTTCTTGGGTTAGAGATTATAACTTACATTTCTTAATGTTCTCCTCTCCATCAATGACTAGCTCTTAGTCAACCAAAAAGAGAATGCTGCTAATCAAGTAAAAGCAACTCCAGTGTGTTTTTAAATTCAAAAGGCCTGAAGTCCTGCTTTCCTAGGCATAGGGTCTGCTCTTTAGCAGCTTCAGCTGTACTGGAGCAAAAAGGAACGGTAGGCAGGGGATTCATGACTGGAGACAGACTTCACAGATACCCTCTATTCTCAGCTAATTAGCATCTTCAACTCCTCTCCTGCCCATCTCCTTAGGTTCCTCTTATTGTTGCTTTTAGAGTTTAAAATCGGAAGAATACTGTATTTCCTATTATAAACAGCATAATAGGAACACATGACGTCAATGTCTTGGCCTAAGGCCTATGAGGCTTGGAATGTGTATCATCACCAAACATCAATAATTTAAGATCTATTTCAGTATAGATCATGCATTCAAGTATATCATGCTATGCTGTAAATATAACACATTTATAACTCCAACTCTTACAGCCCTAAGCACGTGCCCAGACCTAATACAGATCCAGCAGTGTGTCCACTGAAAAAAATCAGATAGTATCTCTGTGTCTCTGTTTTTCATTAAACATTATGCTTGAGAATAATTTAAGCTCAGTCAGTGTCATAGAGTCGATACTATTTGTTTGTTGAAAGTTACTTTAAAAAAAATCCATTTCTACAGAGGTCCATCGGCATTGCCACTTTGCATTGGAACATGTGGTCAAGCAATTAGTACCAGTTCTCAGTTGGTGTCCTTGTCTTAATGACCCACAAGTATAGAGAACTTCTTTAGTGAGGAGGCTCCAGGAAGAATTCTGCTCTTGGATAGTAACTTGACAATCAAACCTGAGAATTATTAGGAAAGAGAATAGCCAAAGCAGAAAGGAAATGGGACAGGTTTGTATTGTAATTAAAATACAAGAATTGGATACATGTGGATTTGAATCCTAATACATATGCACTAGCTGTGTGAATTGGGGAAAGCTACTTAATCTCTTGAGTCTCATAGTTTTCATCTGTAAACAGGAAGGATATGATACAAATATCTGACAGAAGAGAATTTAAGTTAATATATGCAGTGCCTGTTTAGGCGTTCTATAAATGACACTATTATTTACATGAGACATACAGGGCTAAAGAATTAACGGAGCATATTGTTTATCATAGGAATCTGATCCCAGAGGGGCCAGTAGAACCAAGGAAAGGCTTTTCTTACGAAAGATACTTTCCTGCAAGCTCACTTTGTCTTATGCCTTGCTATTCTGCCTCCTTAGCTAGAGTGGCTATTCTGAAATATCCATGTGCTGGCTCCATACTATCCTACTGATAGCTGTCTGTCACAGCCCTCATGCCCACTAGCTCTGTGAAACTTTTGGTTCCAAGGTAAAAGATAACAATTCCAGCCATGAATTTTTTTTTTTTTTTTTTCACTGTCAGTGAAATGGATCAGAGGGATCAGCTGTGTGCCTCTCCCACTGTGACAAACAAGACCAGCACATTGCCTATTTGAAGGAGATCAGCATATTTGAAGGAGTCAGAGCCTCTCAGGTCTGCTTTTAAGAAAACAAAGTGTTTTCTACCATTATAGGTAGCCCCTGAACAAACAGTCTTACCTGCCAACAATGCAGGTTGAATAGATTGGCTCTAAGTTGGGGTAGGGGTGTTTTCCGTGATCCTTATAAGTTTGGGGGTGTTTTCTGTGACCCTCATAAGTTTGTAGGTGAGACAGACTCCTGTAACAAAAGACAGATTAACAGGAGAAAAACAAGTAGGTTTACAAATACATGCAGTGTACTTCACATAGAAGAAACTTCAATGAAAGGTGACTCAAAGCACTGCCTTAAAACCCTGGCTTATATAGGACCTTCAACAAAGAACAATAACTTTTAGAGAAGTAACAGGACAAAGGAAGCAGAGGTGGGAAACTGTGGGAAGGTAAATTTATGAAAATAAACTAATAGAGCAAGGCTTGTTTGCATATTCCTCTGGTGCCATCTCTGAGCTGATAAGAACTGTCTCCTGTAAAAGAGAATTTCTATCCTAACTTTAGGCAGAAAAGGATAGAGAGAGCTTGTCTCTCTTTGCTGCTTCTTAATTGCCTTTAGTTAAAAAATTAGAGGTTACCTTCTCTATGTTAAAGAGATATATTCTAGGGTGACATATTCTAGTTTCCTTCACTGGCACTGAAGCCCCTAAGCCTGGTACAATGGGACTGAATAGAACAAGGTGAAACTGTCTGATGAAATAAGATCATGCTGTATTCTGTTTCATTGGCCTATGTGTCTGTGTTTGTACCAATACAAGGCTGTTTTGGTTACTGTAGCCATGTAGTGTAGTTTGAAGTTGGGTACTGTGATGCCTCCAGCTTTATTCTTTTCGCTTAGGATTACCATGGCTATTCAGCCTCTTTATTGATTCTATATGAATTTTAAAATAGTTTTCTCTAGTGCTTTGAAGAATGTCAATAGTAGTTTAATAGAAATAGCATTGAATCTATAAATTGTTTTGGGCAGTATGGCCATTTTCCTGATACTGCTTCTTCCTATCCATGATCATGGAATGTTTTTCCATTTGTTTTTGCCACCTCTGATTTCTTTGAGCAGTGGTTTGTTGTTCTCCTTGGAGACATCTTTCACCTCCCTAGTTGTCTGTATTCCTAGGTATTTTATTTGTGGGAATTGTGAATGGGAGTTCATTCCAGATTGGCTCTCAGCTTGACTGTTATTTGTGTTCTATTGTGAACACACATGCATGTGTATGTTCACTGCAGCACTACTCATAATAGCAAAGACATGGAGTCAACCTGAGTGTCCATCAATAATAGACCTGGTAAAGATAATGTGATACATAGACACCATGGAACACTATGCAGCCATGAAAAATAATGAGATCATGTCCTTTGCAGGGACATGGATGGAGCTAGAGGCCATTATCCTTAGCAAACCAACACAAGAACGGAAAACCAAATACCACATGTTCTCACTTATAAGTGGGAGCTAAATGATGGGAACACATGGACACACAGACAGAAACAACACACACTGGGGCCTTTTAGAGGGTGGAGGGTGGGAAAAGGGAGAGGTTCAGGAAAAATAACTAATGGTTACTAGGGCTAATACCTGGGTGATGAAATAATCTGTACAACAAACCCCCATGACACAAGCTTACCTATGTAACAAACCTGCATTTGTACCCCTGAACCTTAAAAGTTTTCTTAAAAAAAAAAAAGATCCTTCATGGACATAAAACAACAACTCAAATTTTACTGTCAAGCAGAATACTGTTCAGCCTAATGATTTTTTGTTTCAAACTCTCCTCCTGGGCTGTTTGAAATAGATTACACATTTTCTCTGTGGTGATCTCAGCCTATATCAATTCAAATACAATATGATATGGTTTGTCTTAGTTTTCCTTGTTAGAGGATACATCTGCATGCTGACTTCTTTCACCCAATAGCTGTTGCATGACACACGTGTGTAAGATCTATCAGTGCATTTCATTAGGACTAAAAGCTCACAGATAGGATTCAGTAAAGTGATTTTAAATCTAAAGTGTTCAACTCTCAAACTCACCTGGCTATTGCACTATGGAGAAGATGAGAGGGAAGGAGGAGGAAGAGTTTCCATTTCTGTAGAAGAATGGTAAATAGCCAGCTAGGAAGTCATAACCCTGACAAGTATTGAAGCACAGTGGATGTTTATCTTTGAAAGAAAAACCAATTTTATTTGTTTTACATAATAATGGATTCAGAGAAGTTTCCAAAACAGAAAAATTAGTTAACCGATCAAGGCTTAGTTCTGAATCTTTTGATAGGCTGAGTATACACAGAACAGAAGCTGACTCTAGATGTCCTATACACTTTCCAAAGAATGTCTCAATATGCCAATTTTCTTTCATTGTGAAAGAAAAGAAAACAAAACAGGCCACCATTTTCTCAGAGCAAATGGAAAGTATTATCTCTTTTCTGCAAACTAATAGGCCAGCATTAAATTCTTCCCTTTACATAATAAAGTAAAAATTTTTAAAAAATCCTTTATTTCCCTGTGTTATAAGGAAAATTGTATTTTTCCTCGCAATTGAACAACACTCCAACAACAACCAAAAAAGCCATCCACTGAGATTAAAGATCATTCCAGACATCTAATTTCTCAGGACATAGATTTTCTACAGCCAAAAATTAGATGAACTCCGGATCAGGAAGAAAGCTTTCCAAAGCCCCATCTTCAGCTGAATTGACTTGCACAGCATGACATATTAGGATGATCCAATAATTTTAAAGTAACAAATCCTCTCTTAAAGAGAAGGTAACCTCTGATATCATTAGAGACCCAAGTGTTCCTCTGGTTGTTACACTCTTTTCTTTTATTCTTATCTGTAATCTCCTAACCAGTGGGAAGTCAGGAGAACAAAGACATCTCAGACACTGTATATCAATCAAGGAATCAGCTGTACTACAATGACAACTCAGCTGGTGGCTTTGAAAGTTTATACCATGAGCCAGCATAAAATGTAATCATTTCAGAAATCAGAGAATATTATGGGATAGAAAGCTTTTCTTTAGAGTCTGAGAAGATCAGCAGGAAAATATTTTATCGACATGGTATTGATTATGGTAACATAGATAAAAATCTTCAACCATTTCAAAAATGGTTTTAATAAACAATTTAGGAAAAATGATGGCTTTATATAACATTTCCATGGGGGGCATAGTCTTAAAGGGTGATTGTGAAATTTAGAACAAAGAGCAGCGGGAATTTTCCTCTGATAGCATTTGTACATCCTTTCTAGTATAAGACCTGACTAGCACTACAGAACTGAAATATCACTGCAAAAGAAACACATTTTTTTAAGACCAAAAGGACTTTTAAAAATAAACATTCTCTTTTTTCATTCTTGACAATCCATTGAGACTATTTCTCTCTCTGTTATTGGCCTCACCCAGTAAGCAAGTATTATGACTTTCTAAAGTTCTAGAATCAAGCTTGTTGGAGTTTACTGAGATTAGCACTGATCTTTTGACACTAGCTGGCCATCTGTTGGCGAAAAGCATTCTTAAGTGAGCTATGTGCCAAGTACAAAGGCAGAAAGTTGATTACATTTTCTTACTCTCCCAGCTCCAGTTCCCTTCTATTATGCAAGAAGTTCCGGTACTCCAGCACATTCTTGCTTGTGAAGCTTTGAGGTTCTTATCGCTCAGCATAATGTAGAAACTAAGATGGTTTATTTAAATTTTTGCCTGTTTTGTCCATTCTCTGAAGCAAAAAGCTTTTTTCCCAATATCTCCCTTCTAGGTCTATTTCAATCATTGCTGTTATCCACATTAATGACATCATTTACCCTTACCAAACATTAATTACATGGTATGTGGTGTGCTAAATACTTTCCATACATAATTTTATTTAATCCTAACAACCATCTTGTGAGGAAAGCAATATCTCTACATTATGTAAAATAGAATTTAGGCTTGCCTAAGATCATCCTGTTAACAAGTCACAGAGCTGAAATATGAACCTAGTTTTCCTGAACTCGAAGCCCATCTGTCAAGTTTTATACTATACCATTTACCAAAGCTGAGCTTAAACCCTTCTTGCAACTTTAATCCATTCCCTTATTAGAGTTTTGCTCTGTAGTGTCCAAAATCTCTCATGCAAAACCAGGAAAAGGAAAACTCGGGTCTACTTTTGGCTTATAAGACTGGGGAGAGCTAGTAATTGCAACAATCTAAAAATCATTTTATAAACAAAAGCATATTGAAAACCTCACTCCCACACTATGTTCCAACTGTACTAAACCACTTGTTATGCTAACTGGGTCCTGCTTTACACTTGCTTGCCTATTTGCCTATAATTTCCTTTTTAAAATTTGCAAAATGTCCAGCCTTTCCTTATTTTAATACCTAATGTGCATTTTCAACAGCATATTTATTATCAGGTTCACTGAGATTTGCTCCCTCCAAAGTCGTCTGAAAAACATAGGCTTCTTGCATACGTTAACAACCTGTGTTGGGGTTTTTTTGTCTCTATGTTTAATGCTGAAGTCTGTTTCTTTGGGACACTTCAAACTCTCTGATTCATAGCCATGTGAACTACCCCTCTGCTTTCTGTTGCAAACAGGAGAAAGTGCTGCAAATAAAAAATTCTTTAAAGTCCGTCTTATAGTGTGAGCTTAAAACACCTTCCTTCCTACTTACACTATCTTCCCCCTCAAATGAATAAAGATATAAACACTGTCACAATTTCTATGTTATATGCTCTCATTATTTAACCGTGTTATACTGCACTTCAGGCTGGGCACGGTGGCTCACGCCTGGAATCCCAACACTTTGGGAGGCCAAGGTGGGACCCAGGAACTTGAGACCAGCCTGAACAACATAGGAAGATCCCATCTCTAAAAATAACAATAAAAAATTAGCCAAGACTGATGGTGCACACTTGTGGTCCCAGCTACTCAGGAGTTAGAAGGATCACCTGACCCTTGCGGGTAGGGCCGAGGCTACAGAGAGCCATGATTGAGCCACTGCACTCCAGTCTAGGTGACAGAGTGAGACTCCCTGTCTCTCACTCTCTCTCTCTCTCTCTCTCTCTCTCTCTATCTCTATCTCTCTGTGTGTGTGTGATACATAAACACACACACATACACACATATATACATACATATATATACACATACACACATATACTGCACTTCCAAATCAAAAAATAATTTTATTGACTCATAACTCTTAAATTTGAAGATGATTTCAAATTGTCTTCCATCTTTTTGCACAGAATTACAAGAGATATTTTGGACATCATGTGAAGCTTTGAATAGAGAAATAAAAATGAGTGCCGGCACTTTTCTACATAGATGTCTATACCTTTGGGACTCTGTTATCTCTTTACTCCTAGGTAGTTAGGGGGTTGATTATAGGTTACTGGGGAGAAATTCTGAGTGTCTTCATTGTGCAGATTTCAATAATAACAACTGGTGGGGGAAAAAAAAGAAAGAAAAGCCAAGATTCCTCTATTCAAGAAACTGATGTATTTTTGCTGCAGATATTCTGATCATATCGATGATGGAGGATAACACTGAGGACTTGTAAGGCAAGAGGCTCTGTGTTACATAGCCATTCTCTCACTTAACCTTCATGATAACCCTATGGAGGGAAATAATTATTAGCTTTTGTTCAAATTTGAGTTAACAGGCACAGAAAGGTTAAACCAGTGAAAGTACAACATCCGGTCTGAAGCCCATGCTCTTCACACTAGACTATACTAAAACTTCAGAAATGTTACTGAAATAAACCTCTCCTGCTTCCAAACAAAGAAACACAAGAAAAGTTCATCAGAAGAGAACTTAATGAGAAAGGCAGGACCCTACACTAAACAAAATAACATTTTCTTAAGTGTATCGATTGCCTTCATCTAATTTATTCATTCAAAAAGCATTTGTTGTGCTTACTTAATATGTGCCAGGAACTGTTCTAGGTGGTAATCTATCAGTGGATAAAACAGACCAAAAATCCTCACGTACCTGTGTTGGAATTAGACAATAATAATAAGTATGCAAGCTAGATAATAATGGGCTGAGAGAGCAGAAGAAGAAAAGTGGAGTACCGAACCCCAGGGTGAGAGGGTTGTTCAAGAGGTTAAGGGGACAAGGAAAAATTTTAATGAAGACCGAGAAGGTGTGGTAACGGAAGTAGGAGGAAAACCAGTAGAGTTTGGTGTCCTAGAAGCCAAGTGAAAAGTGGTTTTTAAGGAAGAAAGAGTAATCAACTATATACATGCAGTGTGCTATCCTTGCTGTGTGTCATTTTGGAAGAGCTGTGTTGGTAAAAACCCAGGTGGAGCAGGCTCAAGAGGAAAAGGAAGAGACAAATTGGAGGCAGCTAGGGTTACTATAACAAAATATCACAGACTTCTGGGTTAAAACAGCAGAAATATATTTCCTCACCATTGTGGAAGCTGAAAGTCCAAAGATCAAGGTGTTGGCAGGTCTGGTTTCTCCTGAGGCCTTTCTCCTTGGCTTGCAGAGAGCTGCCTTCTCATGGTATCCTCATGTGGTCTTTCCTCTGTGCCCATCCCCTAGTGTCTCTCTGTGGGTTCAAATTTCGTCTTCTTTAAGGACACTAGTCACATTGGATTAGGGCCTCCCCTAATGGCCTCGCTTTAACTTAATCAAGGCCCTGTCTCCAAATGTAGTCACATTCTGTGGTACTAGGGAGTCAGGGACTCCATGTATGAATTTAGAGGGGATACACAGTTCAGCACAAAACACAGCACATACAGACAACTTTTTAAATTAGATGAGCAGAACAGAGGGTCAGAAAACTGGGATGGTAATTGAGTGCAATCAATAAAGAGATTTCTATTTATTTTATTTTATTATTATATATATTTTTTGAGATGGAGTCTTGCTGTGTCACCCAGGCTGGAGTGCAGTCTCAGCTCACTGCAACCTCTGCCTCCTGTGTTAAAGCAATTCTCCTACCTCAGCCTACCTCCCGAGTAGCTGGGGTTACAGGTGCCTGATACCACGCCCAGCTGATTTTTGTATTTTCAGTAGAGACAGGGTTTGACCATGTTGGCCAGGCTGGTCTTGACCTCCTGACCTCGTGATCTGCCTGCCTCAGCCACGCCAAAGTGGTGGCATGAGCCACCACACCTGGCCTATTGCTTTTTTAAATGAAAGAAATGGCTGCATTATGTTGTGTACTACTGCAGTTGATCTGGTAAGGTGGAACAATTACTTAGTGTCACAAAAGAGGATGTTATATGTAACACAATTATATATTCTGCTTAGTTTGCTTCATACATTCCTGCATAAGTTATGCCTAGGAACTTTCTTCAGAATATATTTTTCCAAATTCTACTCTCAAAGAATGTCAATGGGATAGAGTTCTGGTTTCACAAATATTTGGAAAATAGAATTATTCACTGTGTTAAAAATGGCTAATGACAGTTGTTGGCAGTAAATGATTATCACCACAGGGGGCTACTTGTCTCTTTGTGCATTTGGATAAGGAAAGGCTGACTTGGAGACCCTTGGAGGCTATGGAAACACTCCCCACTGAGGCATAAGACTCATGGGGAATGAGGTGATTACAGAGTGGGCTGACTGACAGCGGGTTGCCCAATAGCCTCTAAGGAATGGGAATGTGCTTGCAGCTGGATATTCCGTGGAAGCATTGCACTCTCTAGTCCCACGGTGTTTCCCTGCTTTTGGGACCCAGAGTTTAACGTAAAAATGGGATCCCTGATTTTGAGGGACCTGTTTTCTACCTTCCACCTGTGCCTGCTTTTCACATTTAAATTTTTAGCACTATAAACTGCCTACTTTCCTTCTTCTCATTAAAGGGCTCCACCTGGAAGCCAATAATGTAATTAAGATACAAGCTAAGTTAAAAAGCCAAAATACAACATTCTGACATTTATCTGGCTATTATGAAACTCTTTGTAAAATAAATTTACATCAATAAACAAAAATCTCCATTTGTGAGAGCATCTCCCTCTGTGCACCTAAACCTCTACAAACTTTTAGGATGGAGAAGAAAATGGCTTAAAGTTTACAAATCTTACCTTTGTTCACATCTAAGTTCCGTGCCTTTGTTCTGGGTTCTGCATCTTTAAAAGTATTTACCTTCTAAGTTTTTCACTAAAAACAAGGTTTAGTAACAGTTAACACTGTAACTAATATATATAATCAAAAGCACTAGACATGAGATAAACAATTCTATATACAACGTGTATAAGAAAAGCAGGATGTGTTTTTGATTTAAAAAGATTATAAGAAGACATGATAATGATGTGATTTTTGTTAAAGGAAAAATATTTTTGCCTAAGTTAGAGGCTTTAAGGATTGTTTTAAATGAAATAACCAAAAAGAATGATAAATAAAACAATGTATAGAAAGCTGAAAAAAGAGAATGGAAAATATTGTAAAGCATTATGAAAGGTTTATAGTAATCTTACCTTCTGTATTAGTTCATTTTTATACTGCTATAAAGAACTACCTGAAACTGGGTAATTTATAAAGGAAAGAGGTTTAATTGACTCACAGTTCAGCATGGCTAGGGAGGCCTCAGCAAACTGACAATCATGGCAGACGGTGAAAGGGAAGCAAGACATCTTGTTCACAGGCAGCAGGAAGAAGTGCTAAGCGAAGCAGGAAGTGCCCCTTATAAAACAACCGTATTACCTCGTGTTCAAACTGACTCAGAATGTATTTGTTTATTAGGTTTTATTACAATTCACTTTAGAATTAGTGAATAAAATTATTTTTTGATTTGGAAGTGCAGTATATGTGTGTGTGTATATATATGTATGTATATATGTGTGTATGTGTGTGTGTTTATGTATCACACACACAGAGAGAGATAGAGAGAGAGGGAGAGAGAAAGAGAGAGAGAGAGAGAGTCTCACTCTCTCACCTAGGCTGGAGTGCAGTGGCTCAATCATGGCTCTCTGTAGCCTAGGCCCTACCCGCAAGGGTCAGGTGATCCTCCTAACTCTGCCTCCTGAGTAGCTGGGACCACAAGTGTGCACCATCACTCTTGGCTAATTTTTTTATTGTTATTTTTAGAGATGGGATCTCCCTATGTTGTTCAGGCTGGTCTCAAGTTCCTGGGTCCCACCTTGGCCTCCCAAAGTGTTGGGATTCCAGGCGTGAGCCACCGTGCCCAGCCTGAATTGCAGTATAACATAGTTAAATAATGAGACCATATAACATAGAAATTGTGAAGATGTTTATATCGTTATTCATTTGAGGGGGAAGATAGTGTAAGTAGGAAGGAAGTTGTTTTAAGCTCACACTATAAGACGGACTTTAAAGAATTTTTTATTTGCAGCACTTTCTCCTGTTTGCAGCAGAAAGCAGAGGGGTAGTTCACATGGCTATGAATCAGAGAGTTTGAAGTGTCCCAAAGAAACAGACTTAGCATTAAACATAGAGACAAAAAAACCCCAATAAAGGTTGTTAACATATGCAAGAAGCCTATGTTTTTCAGACGACTTTGGAGGGAGCAAATCTCAGTGAACCTGATAATAAATATGCTGTTGAAAATGCACATTAGATATTAAAATAAGGAAAGGCTAGACATTTTGCAAATTTTACCTTAATGTAAAAGTGAAATTTGGGTTTCTCTTTGGAAAGAGATTTCCATATAATAATAATAAGAAATAAAATATTTTTGTTTACTTTTTGAGTAAGCAGCAAACAAAAAAAGGGAAAGAGGAAGAGAGAGATTCAGTTTGCCTTCTGATGTATTTTGATTGCTTGGGAAACTAAGTCTTCTCTCTATAAAAGAGTAAAGGATTTTGCTTTGCTTTTTGAAATCTTTGAATTATCTCATTGGCTAAATGAATGATTTATTATATAGTGACCCCGTGAAACTCTTTTGTGATATCAAGTTTTTAAACCTTTGATATTTGACAAACTTTCCAAAATTGTATTTCAAATTATAAATTTAATCTTTTTTACCTCAAATTAACAGTTTGGATATTAGGGCCCCTGAAAGTCCAAGAGAGATATAATCAGCCTATTAAAATTATACAAGAAGCAGTGCCAAATATAAAATGATGTTTAACTTTCTGTGGGTTATGTTTATAAAAACATGTTATTAACATGTGTCCCACAGTTGCATGAAATTCCTAAAACTGATGTCTTACTGTATGTTAGGATTAATAATTATGATTATTATGGTAAATTCTTGTGTGTCACAGAAATAACCAAATTTCCTTGTCAATTTTGTCTTTAATTGTGATTGTTCTAAGACTAATGTCATTCAAAGCAATTATTGTTTTACTTTGATTCTTCTCAAAAAATAGATTATAGTCAAAAATTTGCTTTTTTAAAGAAAATCATAGAAAGGACTCTGACAAGTTGAGTACAGGTTTCTGATAACTTTAGAGATTATACTTTTGGGCTTGGAAAAAATCTTCCAAGACTTTAACTAAAAAGCTGATCTGTTCATGAGGATTCCTAATCCAATATTAAGCAGAACAACAGTTAATTACCTGAGATTGAAATAATAGAGAACTAAACTTTTATTTTAAAATGTGAAACATACTGATTCTTTTTATATTTTTTTTTCTAGAGTGACGAACTTTTTTCTGTTGGGCTGCTTATAACTTACAACAAATTGGGCAAAATATACTTACTCTTGTACGGAAAATTTAAAGCATATCTTTTTTTCTCTATCTGATTTCTCTAGAATAAAATATTTTTGAGTATTTTTTTCAGCTTTGACTTTAGATTCAGGGGTTACATGTGCATGTGTTTTACCTGAGTAACCCTGAGGTTTGGGGTATACATGATCCCATCACCCAGGTATGAATATTCTTAATTTACGGCATTAGAATTACTTGAATAAGCTCAATAATTATTTGTTCTCTTTTACAACAGGACACAATACAAAACACTGGTTATTTTACCAAGGCTTTAACTGAAATGTCATATTTTCCAGATATTACCAGACTACTTTTAAGAATTAAGGTTGACTTTATAGAGCTGAGAAAAGGATCCTTGAAAAGACTGCTCTGATACTTCCTTTATATAATATAATTTCTTTACAAAATTCCTGTAGTAAGTAAAGAATGCCACTTTCTGACGGGCCCAGGAATACCAAGTTATTTTATAACCTCAAAAAGAGAGGTATTTACCCATTTCATACAGGTATCTGCAGGCATAGATAAATTTTTGGCTTGGATCAAGAGGCTTTTAAAAATCTAACTTAAAATTATTTATGAAAAAAAGTCCAGCAAAGCCAATTTTAAAAGAGTCTATATAGCCAATAACTATTATTTGCATACACTACTATAAAAATAATCACACCAAGTATAAGAAGAATAAAATAAATTTTGCAAATAAGTTGTTCCTATTGTGATTTGTATTTGGTAGAAATGGGAAGCAGGAGAGGGAAAATTATGTTTCTAAAGAAAACTGTAGAGGAGTGGGGTTAAGATGGCCAACTAGAAGCAGCAGCAGTTGGAGGCTCCTACCCAGAAGAACCAAAACAGCATGTGAATCCTGCACTGGCAACCAAGGTGATGTAGTTTGGCTGTGTCCCCACCCAAATCTCATCTTGAATTGTAACTCCCACAATTCCCATGTGGGACCTGGTGGGAGATAATTGACTCATGGGGGTGGGTCTTTCCTGTGCTACTCTCATGATAATGAATAAGTCTCACAAGATATGATGGTTTTAACAATGGGAGTTTCCCTGCACAAGCTCTCTTCTCCTGTCTGCCCCCATGTGAGACATGACTTTCACCTTCCACCATGATTGTGAGGCCTCCCCAGCCAGGTGGAACTGTGAGTCCAATAAACCTCTTTGTTTTGTAAATTGCCCAGTCTTGGATATGTCTGTATTAGCAGCATGAAAATGGACTAATACAGTAAATTGGTACCAGTAAAGTGGGGCACCACTGGAAAGATACCCAAAAATGTGGCAGCAACTTTGGAACAGGGTAACAGCCAGGAGTTGGAACAATTTGGAGAGTTCAGAAGAAGACAGGAAAATGTGGGAAACTGGAAATTTCTAGATACTTGTTGAATGGCTTTCACAAAATGTTGATAGCAATATGGACAATAAAATTAAGGCTGAAGTGGTCTCAGATGGAAAGGAGAAACTCATTGAAACCTGGAACAAAGATGACTCTTGTTATGTTTTAGCAAAGAGACTGGCAGCATTTTGCCCCTGCCTTAGAGATTTATGGAACTTTGAACTTGAGAGAGATAATTTAGGGTATCTGACAGAAGAAATTTCTAAGCAGCAAAGTATTTAAGAAGTGACAAGTGTTGTTAAAGACATTCAGTTTTATAAGGGAAGCAGAGCATAAAAATTCAGAACATTTGCAGCATGACAATGCAATAGAAAAGAAAATCCCATTTTCTGAAGAGAAATCCAAGCTGGCTGCAGAAATTTGCATAAGTAATAAGGAGCCGAACATTAATCCCCAAGACAATAGGGTAAATGTCTCCAGGGCATGGCAGAGGCCTTCCTGGCAGCCCCTCCCAGAGGCTAGGAGGAAACAGTGGTTTCGTGTGCCAGGCCCAGGGTTCCCATGCTGTGTGCGACCTAGGGACTAGGTGCCCTGCATTCCAGTCACTCCAGCCATGGCTTAAAGGGGCCAATGAAAAGCTTGGGCCATGGCTTCAGAGACTGCAAACCCCAAGCCTTGGCAGTTTCCAGGAGGTGTTCAGCGTGCAAGTACACAGAAGTCAAGAATTGAGGTTTGGGAACCTCTGCCTTCTGAAGACTTACGGAAACTCCTGGATGCCCAGGCAGAAGTTTGCTGCAGGAGCAGGGCTCTCATGGAGAACCTCTGCTAGGACAGTGTGGAAGGAAAATTTGGAGTTTAAGCCCCCACACAGAGTCCCTACTGGGGCACCACCTAGTGGAGGCATGAGAAGAGGGCCACTATCCTCCAGACCCCAGAATGGTAGATTCACCAACAATTTGTACCATGCACCTGGAAAAGCCACCGACACTGACACTCAATGCCAGCCCATGAAAGCAGCCAGGAGGGAAGCTGTACCTTGCAAAGCCAAAGAGTCAGAGCTACCCAAGACCATGGGAACCCACCTCTTGCATCAGCATGACCTGGATGCAAGACATGGAGTCAAAAGAGATCATTTTGCAACCTTAAGATTTTACTGCCCTGCTGGATTTCAGACTTGCATGGGACCTGTAGCCTCTTTGTTTTGGCCAATTTCTCCCATTTAGAATATCTGTATTTACCTAATCAATGCCTGTATCCCCATTGTATCTAGGAAGTTACTAACCTGCTTTTGATTTTACAGGCTCATAGATGGAAGTAACTTGCCTTGTCTTGGATGAGACTATGAACTTTTGAGTGAATGCTGAAATGAGTTAAGACTTTGGGAGAGTGTTGGGAAGGCATTACTGGATTTGAAATGTGAGGACACGAGGAGTCAGGGGTGGAATGATACAGTTTGGCTGTGTCCCCACCCAAATCTCGTTTCCATAATTCTCACCTATGAAAAAACCTACTGGGAGGTAAATTGAGTCATGGAGGTGGGTCTTTTCCTTGCTGTTCTTGTAATAGTGAATAAGTCTCATATGATCTAATGGTTTAAAAAATGGGAGTTTTCCTCCACAAGCTCTCTTCTCTTATCTACTTCCATGTGAGATGTACATTTCACCTTCCACCATGATTGTGAGGCCTCCCCAGGCACGTAAAACTGTGAGTCCAATAAACCTCTTTTTCTCTCTCTTTTTTTTTTTTTTTTTTGTTAATTGCCCAGTCTTGGGTATGTCTTCAGCAGCAGTATGAAAATGGACTAATAAACAAGGTATCCAGGTTCTATCATCAGAACTGACTAGGCAGTTGGCATGACCCTCAGGGAGCAAGGAAAAGCAGGGTGGTGCATTGACCCACTGAGAGCCACATGGGGCAGGGGAATCCCCACCCCCAGCCAAGGAAGGGGGTGAATGAGCATGCTACCCAGCCTGGGAAACAGTGCTTTTTCCATGGAACTGTGCAACCTACAGATCAGAAAATCTCAGGAGCCTATACCACCAGGTCCTTGGGCCCCAACCACAGACCCAGGCAGGTTCTCATCAGCCCCTCGGCTGGAGTTTGCCTAAGACCACCAAGTTCCTAAAGGGAGGGGCAGCTGTCATTACTGCTGCTGCCTGCTGTCTAAGCCATCTGAGCTCCCTGGAAGAAGAGTGGCAGTCATCATCACGGCTGCCTAAGACAACTGAGCTCCCCGAGGAAGGGGTGGCCAGCATCACTGCAGCTGCCAACTGCCTAAGAAAACTAAGTTCCCCAGGAGAGAGATGGCAGCCATCATGGTGGCTGCTAACTGCCTAAAACACTGAACTCCCCAGGGGAAGGGCAGCAACAATCACTATAGCTCCAGGCCGCATTTTTCCCCTGCTGGAGCTGGGAAGATTAGATGGCTTGGTCCCAGTCGGTATTCCCCACAGCACAGCACACCAGCTGTAGCAGACCATGGCCAGACTGCATCTTTAGGCTGGACCCTGACCCATCCTTCCTCACTGGGCTGGGTCTCCCTGCAGTAACGCCAGCAACTCCAGCCTGGTGCTTAGGGACAGAACTCTGATCTCCTGGGTCTGAACCCCTAAGGGGTGGGGTGGTCATAGTCTCCATGGACCAGTAAGCTTAGCCTTTTGCCTTGCTAGCTCTGAGGAATCCAAGCAGCCCAGATGAGTGACTTTCCCCCCAGCACAACACACTCCCTCCACCAACAGATAGCCAAAGTATTTGTTAAACAGGTCTTGATTCCCATGCTCCTCAATTGGGTGAGACCACCCCCAACAGGGGTGACCAGACACCCTACACAGGAGCATTCCTAGTCGCATGAGGTCAGTGACCCTTGAGGTCAGAGAGCCCAGAGGAAGGAGCAGGCACCCGTCTTTGCTTTTCTCCAGCCTCCTCGTGTGACATCCCCAGGTGCGGGAGTGCCCCAGATGAATAGGCCTGAAGTGAATCCCCAGCAAACTTCAGCAGCCCTACAGAAGAGGAACCTGACTATTGAAACTAAAGCAAACAATCAGAAAGCCTCAACAGCATCAACAAAAAGTTCCCACAAAAACCTCATCAAAGCAGCCTCAAAGATGAAAACTAGACAAACTCATAAAGATAAAAAGAATCAATGAAAAAACACTGAAAACTCACAAGGATAGAGGACCTCTTCTCCTTCAAATGATCACAACATCTCTCCAGCAAAGGAACAAAACTTGACAGAGAAGGAAATGGATGAACTGACAGAAGTAGGCTTCAGAAGGTGGGTAATAACAAACTTTGCTGAGGTAAAGGAGCATGTTCTAACCCAATGCAAAGAAGCTAAGAACCATGATGCAAGGTTACTGGTGCTGCTTACTAACACAACCAGTTTAGAGAGGAACATAAATGACCTGAAAAATACAGCATGAAAACTTCATGAAGCATACATAAGTATCAATAGCTGAATCAATCAAGTGGAAGAAAGAATATCAGACATTGAAGACTATCTCATTGAAATAAGGTAGGGAGACAAAAATAGAGGAAAAAGAATGAAACAGAATGAATGAAACATCCGAGAACTATGGGACTCTGTAAAATGACCAAACCTATGACTGATTGGAGTAGTTGAAAGAGATGAGGAGAATGAAACCAAGTTGGAAAACACACTTCAGCATACCATCCAGGAGAAATTCCCCAACCTAGCAATACAGGCCAACATTCAAATTCAGGAAATACAGAGAACCCCAGTAATCTTACTCCAGAAGAAGATCAACCCCAAGACACATAATCATTAGATTTTCTAAGGTCAAAATGAAGGAAAAAATGTTAAGAGCATCCAGAGAGAAAGGCCAATTCACCTACAAAGGGAAGCCCATCAGACTAACAGCGGAACTCTCAGTAGAAACCCTACAAGCCAGAAGAGATTGGGGGCCAATATTCAACATTCTTAAAGAAAAGAATTTTCAACCCAGAATTTCATATCCAGCCAAACTGAGCTTCATAAACAAAGGGGAAATAAAATCCTTTCCAGACAAGCAAATGCTGAGGGATTTCATCACCACCAGTCCTGCCTTTCAAGAGCTCCTGAAGAAAGCATTAAACATAGAAAGGAAAAACTAGTACCAGCCACTGCAAAAACACACTGAAATACAAATACCAATGACACTATGAAGAAACCGTATCAACTAGTGTGCCAAATAACCAGATAGAATCATGATGACAGAATCAAATTCACACATAAAAATATTAAATTCAATTGTAAATGGGCTAAGTGCCCCAATTAAAAGACACAGACTGGCCAAATGAGTAAAAAGTCAAGACTCATGAGTGTGCTGTATTCAAGAGACCCATCTCAAAGACACACATACGCTCAAATTAAAGGGATGGAGGAAAATACAATAAGCAAATGGAAAACAGAAAAAGGCAGGGGTTGCAATCCTTACCTCTGACAAAACAGACTTTAAACCAACAAAGATCGAAAAAGACAAAGAAGGACATTACATAATGGTAAAGCGTTCAAATAAACAAGAAGAGCTAACTATACTAAATATATATGCACCCATTACAAGAGCACCCAGATCCATAAAACAAGTTCATAGAGACCTACAAAGATACTTAGACTGACACACAATAATAGTGGAAGACTTTAACCCCCCACTGTCAATATTAAACAGATCATTGAGAAAGAAAATTAACAAGGATATTTAGGACCTGAACTCAGATCTGGATTAAGTGGACCTGATAGATAACTAGAGAACTCTCCACCCCAAAACAACAGAATATACATTCTTCTCATATTTACTCTAAAATCGATCACATAATTGGATGTAAAACACTCCTCAGCAAATACAAAAATTACTGAAATCATAACAATTTTTCAGACCACAGCACAATTGAATTAGGACTCAAGATTAAGAAATTCACTCAAAACTGCACAATTACATGGAAGTTGAATAACATGCTCCTGAATAAATCCTGGGTAAATAATGAAATTAAGGCAGAAATCAAGAAGTTCTGTGAAAGGAATAACAACAAAGCAACAATGTACCAGAATCCCTGGGATGCAGCCAAAGCAGTGTTAAGAAGGAAATTTATAGTACTAAATGCCCACATCAGAAGGCTCAAAAGATCTCAAATCAACATTCTAACATTGAAACTAAAATATCTAGAGAAGCAAGAGCAAACAAATCTAAAAACTAGCAGAAGACACAAAATAACTAAGAGTGGAATGAAGGAGATAGAGACATAAAGAATCCTTCAAAAAAATCAAAGAATCTGGGAGCTGGTTTTTTGGGGAGAAAAAAGTAACAAAGTAGATAGACTACTAGATAGACTAAGAAGAAAAGAGAGAAAAATCAAATAGACACAATAAAAAATGATAAAAGGGGTATCACCACTGACCTCACAGAAATACAAAATACTGTCAGAGAATACTATAAACACCTCTATGCAAATGAACCAGAAAATTTACCAGAAATGGATAAATTCCTGGACAAATGGATACATTTCTGTTATTCAGTTTATTCCTTGAATAGATCAATAACAAGTTCTGAAATTGAGGTAGTAATAAATAGCTGACCAGCCAATAAAGGCCCAGGACCAGACAGATTAACAGCCTAATTCTACCAAATTATAAAGAGGAGCAGGTACCATTTTTTTCTGAAACAATGCCAAATGGTTGAAAAGGAAGTACTTCTCCCTAAGTCATTTTCTGAGGCCAGCATCATCCTGATATCAAAAGCTGGCAGAGACACAACAAAAAAAGAAAACTTCAGGCCAATATGCCTGATAAACATCGACATGAAAATCCTCAATAAAATACTGGCAAACTGAATCCAGCAGCACATCAGAAAGCTTATCCACCATGATCAATGTGGCTTTATTGCCAGAATGCAAGGCTGGTTCAACATACACAAATCAATAAGCATAATTGATCACAGAAGCAGAACCAATGACAAAAACTACATGATTATGTCAATAGATGCAGACAAAGCCTTCGATAAAATTCAACATCCCTTCTTGTTAAAAACTCTCAATAAACTAGTTATTGATGGAACATATCTCAAAATAGTAAGAACCATTCATGACAAACCCACAGCCAATATCATACTGAATGGGCAAAAACTGGAAACATTCCCTTTGAAAACCAGCACAAGACAAGGATGCCCTCTCTCAACACTCATATGAAATATAGTATTGGACGTTCTGGCCAGGGCACTCAGGCAAGAGAAAGAAATAAAGGATATTCAAATAGGAAGAGAGGAAGTCAAATTGTCTCTGTTTGCAAACAACATTATCCTATATCTAGGAAACCCCATCATCTCAGCCCAAAAGCTCCTTAAACTGATAAGCAACTTCAGCAAAGTCTCAGAATACAAAATCAGTGTGACAAAATTACAAGCATTTCTATACACCAACAACAGATAAGCAGAGAGACAAGTAATGAATGAACTCCCATTCACAATTGCTACGAAGAGAATAAAATGCCTAGGAATACAGCTATCAAGGGACAGGAAGGACCTCTTCAAGGAGAAATATAAACTACTGCTCAAGGAAATAAGAGAGGACACAAACAAATGGAAAAACATTCCATGCCCATGGATAGGAAGAACCAATATAAACATGGTCATCCTGCCCAAAGTAATTCATGGATTCAATGTTATTCCCATGAAACTACCATTGACATTCTTCAAAGAATTAAAAAAATAAACAAACAAACAAAAAAACAACTATTTTAAAATTCACGTGAAACTGGCCAGGCATGGTGGTTCATGCCTGTAATCCCAACACTTTGCGAGGTTGGGGTGGGTGGATCATCTGAGGTGAGAAGTTTGAAACCAGCCTGGCCAATATAGTAAACCCCATCTCTACTAAAAGTACAAAAATCAGCTGGGTGCAGTGGCATGCAACTGTAATCCCAGCTACTCAGGAGGGTTAGGCAGGAGAGTCAGGAGAGTCACTTGAACCCAGGAGGTGGAGGTTGCAGTGAGCCAATATTGTCCCACTGTACTCCAACCTAGGTAAGACTGGAGTCAGTGAGACTCCATCTCAAAATAAATAAATAAAATAAAATTACATGAAACGAAAAAACCCATATAGCCAAGACAATCCTAAGCAAAAAGAATGCAGTTCAGCTGGAGGCATCATGCCACCCGACTTCAAATTATACTACAATGCTAAAGTATCCAAAATATCATGATACTGGTACCAAAACAGACACATAGACCAGTGGAACAGAATAGAGATCTCAGAAATAAGTCCACACTTCTACAACCATCTGATGTTTGACAAACCTGACAGAAAAAATCAATGGGGAAAGTATTCCCTATTTAATAAGTGGTACTGGGAAAACTGACTAGCCATATGCAGAAAACTGAAACTGCACTCATTCATTAGATTTTATATAAAAAATTAACTTAGGATGAATTAAAGACTTAAACGTAAAATACAAAACCATAAAAACTCTAGAAGAAAATCTAGGTGATACAATTCAAGACATAAGCATGGGCAAAGATTTTATGATGAAATTGCCAAAAGCAATTGCAACAAAAGCAAAAATTGATAAATGGGATCCAATTAAACTAAAGAGCTTCTGTACAGCAAAAAAAAAAAAAAAAAAAAAAAAAAACTATCATCAGTATGAACCAGCAGCCTACAGAATGGGAGAAAATTTTTGCAATCTACCCATCTGACAAATGACTAATATCCAGAATTTACAGGAAACTTAAAAAAATTTACAAGAAAAAAACAAACAACTCCATCAAAAATTGGGCAAAGGACATGAACAGACCACTTCTCAAAAGACGACATTTATGGGGCCAACAAACTTGAAAAAAAGCTCGACATCACTTTTCATTAGAGAAATGCAAATCAAAACCACAACGACATACCATCTCATGCCAGTAAGAATGGAAATTATTAAAAAGTCAGGAAACAACAGATGCTGGCGAGGCTTTGGAGAAATAGGAATGCTTTTACATTGATGGTGGGAAAGTAAATTAGTTAAACCACTGTGGAAGACAGTGTGGCAATTCCTCAAGGATCTAGAATCAGAAATCTCATTTGACCCAGAAATCCCATTACTGGGTATATACCCAAAGGAATATAAATCATTCTATTATGAAGATACATTCACATGTATGTTTATTACAGCACTATTCACAATAGCAAAGACATGGAATCAACCAAAATGTCCATCACTAATAGACTGGATGAAGAAAATGTGGTACATATACACCATGGTATTCTATGCAACCATAAAAAGGAATGAGATCATGATTTTTGCAGGGACATGGATGAAGCTGAAAGCCATCATCCTCAGCAAACACAGGAACAGAAAACCAAACATTGCAGGTTTTCACTCACAAGTGGGAGCTGAACAATGAGAACACATGGGCACGGGGAGGGGAACAACACAACACACACCAGGGCCTGTTGTGGGGCAAGAGGGAGGGAGAGCATCAGGATAAATAGCTAAGGCATGTGGGCCTTAATACCTAGGTGATGGGTTGATAGGTCCAGCAAACCACCATGGCATACATTTACATATTTAACAAACCTGCACATTTTGCATATGTATCCTGGAACTTAATAAAATAAAAAACTATAGTATACTAGTTATTAAATTCTAGCCTCTTCCATTGTTTTTCAGTTTTTATTATTTACTTACAATTTAGAATGAATGCTAAATTCTTTCCTGACTACAAGTCTCCAAATTAACATTTTTATATTTTTATTCTGTTTTTCTCACTTGGACTTAATGAAATTGCCACTGCCATTTTCCTAAGGTCCTGCAAACTTAAACTCATACTTTGAAATACCGGTGAGAAAAACTTGTCAGATTGCCACTGCCTTCTTTCACTTTAACTGAAGATGCTTTGAGTCTAACATCTGGACACTTCAACTGGCTGCCCTCCAGACTCTAAGGACATGGGTTCTTAGACTGCTCTCAACATTAATCTTTGTTTTCTTCTTTTGAAAACCCATCTTCAATGTCATATCCTTAAATGAGACACAGCTGTTTAATGAGACTGGCCTATTCCCAGAAATGGGAGAATGGTTGAATTGGATCCTTTTCCACTCAGCTATTAACTCAGTTTTTCCCTCCACAGCTACCAACTCAGCTTTTAGTGGGTGAAACCTTTCTGAAGATTCGTTTGTCTGACTAAATTCCAGACCCACCAGAGAGAACAATTTATCTCGCCCCCTCCACATAGTAGCAGAAAAGAGGACCAAGAATATAACCACATCTAAACAGACCCTTTGCAAAATAATGGCTATCTCTAAGAATCATTTAATTCCAAAGAAACCTATTAAGAATTTGTTTCCTGATCTAATCATTCCCCCAAGTAATCATTTATTGCCCCTCAATAGAATTCCTCTTCTCCCTCCTCCCATAATCTGTTTTACCAGAATCTAAGCCCACCTTTTTTCTATAATCTCAATATGGTATGTAAGTGTAGGTACCTTATTGTGGGGAGGTCTTCATTCTGAAGGTTCTTATGGATAAATGTTAAATAAATTTGTACGCCCTTTTTCCCACTAATTAATGTGCCTCATGTCGATTTTTCAGTGAATCTTTAAGGGAGCAAAGAACTTGGCCCTCACAACATCAAGATTCTGTTTCCCAGAAGGGACAATACCGGTAAGCAGCCATCATATCGGAATTTTGTTACTTCAATAAGGTATTTTTTTCTCCAAGTATATTTTTCACAACTAGTCTAGTAAAGACAAGTTATTTACTCTGAGGACTAAACTCTGATTATTTAATTTTGCCCAAATTCTTATCTAAAGGGTCTGGGGAGTCATACCCTACAAATCATAAATCCTCATTAGGTGGGTTATATTTAACCATGTATATTGTGACTTACTTTCCAGCCTGACTCTGGCATAACATTACAAGACAAGCAATAAGATCAAAATATTTAACCCCAAAACATGGTTTTTTGTTTTGTTTGTTTTGTTTTGTTTTGTTTTTTCCATATTCTAAAATGACCCTGCAAAGCTATTCTTGGTGGGGGAAAATTTGCATCTGTAAAGAATCTCTATTAATACAGCTAGATCTTTTTCTTCCAGACCCTCCCAATCCTAAAGAGATTAACTAAGATCTGAATAGGAAACATTTGTCATCTATTGTCTCTAACGGAAGCCACTGTAAGACTTCAAAAGAACTTTGGTTTCCATAGTCTTTATCTTAACCTGAGCATTCCCTTTCTATCAATCCCAAGTCTTGGGACAAACTCAACCAATTTGTCAATCAGAAAATGTTTAAATTTACATATAGCCTGGGAACCCTCACTTTGAGTTGTCCCACCTTTCTCGACCAAATCAATGTATTTCTTAAATGTTTGATGTATCATGCTTCTCTGAAATGTATAAAACCAAGCTGCGCCCCCAACCACCTTGGGCACATGTTCTCAGGACCTCCTGATGGCTATGTCATAGGCTATGGCCACTCATATTTGGCTCAGAATACATCTCTTTAAATATTTTAGAGTTCATCGCTTTTCATCAACAACTCCTAACACCCAGCTGAAATTACCTTACAGAGAAAAGACTTTTGAAGGACATGAAGAAAAAGGGGGCATATGGGATGTTAAGTGCCAGATGAAATTTAAACAGCTAAAATATAGGTGAGGCCAAAAGAGCATGAGGGTAAACAAGAACAGTAAAAGATAGAAAAAAAGGAGGAAATCAAAACAAACTTGCAAATTTTGAAAACTTGCTGAGGATTCAAATAACTTTAACCCTGTAATTGGGTTGGATTGCTTTAAAATATGCTTTAAAAATATTACCACTGTCAGAGACTAGAATATGCCACTTCAAAATATGACTGTAAGAGACCAGAATATGCCACCCCAAAATATGACTGTAGGAGGCCAGAATATGCCACCTCAAATATGCCTCTTTGGCATAAGGATTACTTTGAGCTGATTATTTTGAGAAACAGCAGACACAGGAAAAGCTCTAAAAACAGAGTAGAAGTTACCCTTTTATAAGGAAAATTTACATTTATAAAGAAAATCTCTATTTGTAATGGTGTCTCCTTCTCTGTACCAGGAAAATCAGGATGACTGTAAATCACAAGAGAGTCTCGTCTATGGAGAAAGCACTGACTTTCATCTACATAGCAAAACTTATTCTTGTCTAATGTGCTTTTCTTGGTCTCCTCCCTGTAACTGACTTTGCCAACACCCTTCTTCCTTTGGTTTAGCTAAAGGTGATATTTAGCCCTGAATCTAAGCCACCACTTTGAATTACACATTGCTCAGGGTATCTCCCATGTATATATGAAATACAAATATTAATAAACTTGTTTGTTTTGCTCCTGTCAATTTGTCTTTTATTACAAGGACCCTAGCCAAGAACTTACCACGGTAGAGACAAAATTATTTTTTCCTCACATAATTTATATTTTAATATGTACCACTAACTGGCTGCAGGATCAATTTCTTCCAGTTTCCACACTAAATTCCCCGTCTGCATGGGAAAAAAAAATTGTTTTAAAGTTCAGTATTAATTTTCTCATTGTGTTGTTGTAGGAGTTATTAAGAAATTATTTTAGGCAGATAGACAGGAAAAGGGCGACTTGGAAAGTTTTTATTTCCTTGAAAGCAGCTTCAGAAACATTTCTTGTCTTGCAGGAAAGCCCAGGGTCTTAGAGCTGGGCAGGCAACCTTTGATATACAAATACTGACTATTAGAAATTGGGTTCACCCAAACCTGGAAATTCCCGCCGTCTTCTTCCTTGCCCCCACCTATCCCCACGCGTGTAGAACATCATGGTGCCCTGCATTTGCATATTAAAAGCTAGGGTGGGAGGGCTTTTTTTTTTTTTTTTTTTTTGCGGGCTATGTGAGTGATGTGCCTGGTCAAACCAATCCCCTGAGTTCTATGCAAATCAGACACCACCTCCTCCACTCTCCTCCTGTAAGCAGCCACTTTTCCGCTGCACAAGGGATTTCCTCTCTTGGCTTTGGAGCCCCCATCCCTGTGTCTCTGTATGAGGGAGCTTCTTCCTTCTTACTTCTTACTTGCCTATTAAACTCTCTGCTCCGTAAAACACTCCACGTGTGTCCGTGTCATTTTATCTAACTCCACTGGAGACAAAGAACCCTGATGATCCTCCACTCATCGGAGCCCTATCAGTGTGTACTCTATTTGGAACTCAAATTACAAACACACTGCTTCTTTTTTAAAAGCAAATTACATAAGACATTAGAAGTCAGTTCATGTGTTTACCAGTCTCTCAACCTTTATGAGACTTCCCACCTTTGGAGTATGAACGCCCCTCACCATGTAACTGCCCAATGCGTTCAGCTTGCCCACTGGCCAACTGAGTAATAGAGAAAGAGTAATTCATGCAGATCCAGCTGTGTGGGAGACTGGGGTTTTATTATTACTCAAATCAGTTTCCTGGAGCATTTGGGAATCGGTGTTTTTAAGGACAGCTTGGTGAGTTGGGGGAGCCAGTGAGCCGGAGTGCTGATTGGTCAGGTAGGAGATGAAATCATAGGGAACTGAAGATGTTCTCTTGCACTGAGTCAGTTCCTGGGTGGGGGGCCACAAGATCAGATGTGCCAGTTTACTCATCTGGGTGGTGCCAGCTGATCCATCAAGTGCAGGAAAATATCTCAAGCACTGACCTTAGGAACAGTTTAGGGAGGGTCAGAATCTTGTATGTTCCAGGTGCATGACTTCTAAACCATAATTTCTAATCTTGTGGCTAATCTGTTAGTCCTACAAAGGCATTCTAGTCCCTGGGCAAGAAGGAGACTTGTTTCAGGAAAGGGTTGTTACTGTCTTTGTTTTAAACTATAAACTAAGTTCCTCCCAAAGTTAGCCAGTCTATGCCCAAGAAATAACAAGGACAGCTTAAAGGTTAGAAGTAAGATGGAGTCAGTTAGTTTAGATCTCTTTCACTGTCTCAGTCCTAATTTTGCAAAGGTGGTTGCACCCAGTTGAAATTAAAGGTCTTCTACTTCAAAGTACTTGAGTCTCTTTTCTGAACTTCTCACTTTGATTGACATTTTGTGCTTGAAAATCCCAAATAACCAGTAGAAGTAAACTATCTATAAACAAATGAAAGACTGATCTTGGATCAAGCAGTAGATGAAAGAGATAAGCTGTAAAACTGGAATGGCTTACAAAGAGAAGGCAAGCATTTATGATCAGAGAATGTTGTGACACTATAAGAAGTTAATGAGAACCCCTTAAAAGATGTAAAAATAACTGTCCCTACAAACCAAGGAAGATAAGACGCCTAAGCAGGTGGCAAAGATTCTTTATTCTTACTTAATTCTCCATTTAGGTAGTATGCTGAGTAGAGGATTTTGCCACATGTCCATCTGTACAAGGATTATTAAAGGGATGTATCAGTTAAAAGAAAAAACAAAGGCTGTACTTGAGCTCTCTAGTTCACACTGTAAAAATTAAAACTTTATAAAATTTAATCTTTTTAAAAAGGGAGCCAGCCTGTGAGAGGAATGAAAGCACAGCCACCTTTTCCTTTTATTTTAGTTCATCTTATTTTTATTTTATTTTTATTTTTTGTTATTTAACAGCAAGATGGGCAGCTGGACTTAATGAGCAATGGAAGCTCATCTCTAGCAACAAAAATTCCCTCTTCCTTCCAGATTAAAATTGAGAGACCTGAAGCTTTTGCTATTTAATCGAATTGTTGGTTTCATGGAGATAATCAATGTTGTCAATAAGAAGTATCTAATACATGGCCATGACAGAGTAAACAATACATAAGGGAGTAAATTACATTTCACTTGAAATGCTTGGATTCTGCTATTGCACTTTTGTTTTTTATCTTTTAAGACTGTTTGCGTATACTGCTGGCAGAGTACAAATCATGATAAATCTTTCTCTATTAAATACACTTAGAGTTCCAGGACCTTGTATTTTCCTACCTGGAAATAGACTCCCTGGTTCCCCCTCCTTTCTCTTACCCCCTCCCCCATCTTTAATGCAATATCTTACCACTCTAGCATTTAACACTTCTGAAAGACGAATTATACCAGTATCTCCTTCAGTCAGCAAAAATACCCAGGCTATGTAACTAGAGAAACATGCAGCTTTTACAAATGCCTGTCATCATATTTAGCACAAAGAGGTAACAATCTTCTTAAATAATACCTTTATATTTCTCTTTCTGTGACCTATGGACTTGAGGTGTAAGTAGTTTGCAGCTGAAGACTGTTAATTATCATCCTTGGCAATCATTTGCATTTATATAGCACCTTTTATAGGAGCAAATCAAATCATTAAAGCTATTATACTAATGAATGCAAGGCGGTAAGTGTCATTACTTCCATGTATGTGGTGATTCAGTGAGGGTCTCAGAGGAGCCAAGAGAGGAGCCAATTAAGTTCAGGTCACCCAGGTACCTTCCCAGACTCAAATGGTTCCCATGGAGCTCAAGGACCTTGAGAGAAGTTCCCCCAAACTGATGAGGTCATTTCTGAGCCTAATATAATAAGAAAATTATTTTCTAAAACTGTGGAGAGGCTCTGATTTTACATTTGTGACAGATAAACCCTGTGTATCAACCTGCATCTGGAGGAGTCCAGCAGTCTTTCCTTGTAAATATATATCTTCATCAAAAAATCCACAAATTCCATCAGAGGTGTGTTGTTCCTGATACTGAGGGATGAGACATTTTGCTTAATCATGCCCATCAAATTGAGTCTTTGAAAGGTTTTAGAAGTGTAGGCTCTCAAGAATAAAACTGACGTTGAGATTATCTGCTTCGATCCCTTCTGAATTTCCTCTATGGCAGTCTACCAAGAGGTCCACTGGCTTATATTTAATTCCAGATATACAGCCAAACAATCACTAATGAAAGAAATTCTGGGCGATAAGACAGGTAAGAGAAAAAAGTCTCTTATTTATTCAGCAGCTTTTAATCGATACTTATAAAACTTTACATAATGCCTTGCCAGTGCCACAACCTGAGGATACAGCAAAAAACAAGAGAAATACAGTTCCTATGCTCAGGAAACGTTGCCAAATCCCTCTTTACCATGCTGTTAGGATTCCAAAACAGGTTGAGGAAGAATGGCATCTGCCTTCCCTGAGCACTACGCCTGAGAGGCTGTAAAAGTCTGTTGGACTATCTTTTTACCTCTGCTCAGCCTTGTGCTTGCCTATGATAAACTGTTTCTGAATTCAGTAATTATTTGGGGGGCTGTTTATAAATACCGTATGTAACAGTATTTTCTCCTTTCTTATAGGAAGAATACTGGTTCACATATTTTTCCCATTGCCTCAAGCATGGTGCCACCAGCAGACAGATTTTCTCAAAGTCAAAAATTGAAGCCTTAAAGTAACTAATAGCAAGGAAACATAACAACATTTACATTCTCAGTCTAGTAAACTTTTATTTCTGTTATTTTCTTTCTTTCTTTTTATTGGGTTGGAGGTTGGTGGGAGTGGGTCAGACTATTGGATCTCCAACTAACTTTGGGAATTGGAATGAGATAATGCACACTCCCACACCAACATTTTTATTACACCCTTCCCCAGGCATTTCTTGGAGGCTCAGTGGCATTTCCCAAGCAATCGAAAACAATTAAATGATTATTGTTCTGGTCCTGTGCTACTTTACTAACTGTCACATTAAGATGACAGATGCTTTCTTATTTATCCCAGGGCAATTTCTTTCTAACAACTCAATAGAATTGTCTGAAAGATGAGATGGCAAGGTCACAAAGACAGGGGGAGAGGCTGGCTATTCAGGTAGGGTCTAATGGAGTCTCCAGGACTCAGGATTTGGTCTTGCCAGACCTCAGATGACAATACTACAAATATGGCATCTTGGCATGTTGAGCATCTTAAGCAGAAGGAAATCAAGAAATCCACAGTAACAGCAAAGTTGTCACTCTGACCTTCTGCCTTTATGTCCTGAAGCAGGTCATAAAAGAAGTCTCTGACTATCTCTGCTGAAAGTAAGTCACAAGACCCTCGTTCCAGAGGGTCTTTACTCTTCATCTAGAAAACAAGAAGAATCTGAAAAAACAGGCCTTGGTAAATTCCCTCCAGCTTATTACAATTAGATCCTACTCTTTGTCTTACAATCACACTTCTGCACAACTATCCATAAAAATAGGGTTTTCCATAGATCTTTGGGTCTTTATTTCTGAATCCTTCTTTTTTTTTTTTTATTATACTTTAAGTTCTAGGGTACACGTGCATAACGTGCAGGTTTGTCACATATGTATACTTGTGCCATGTTGGTGTGCTGCACCCATCAACTCATCAGCACCTATCAACTCATCATTAACATCAGGTATAACTCCCAGTGCAATCCCTCCCCCCTCCCCCCTCCCCATGATAGGCCCTGGTGTGTGATGTTCCCCTTCCTGTGTCCAAGTGATCTCATTGTTCAGTTCCCACCTATGAGTGAGAACATGTAGTGTTTGGTTTTCTGTTCTTGTGATAGTTAGCTAAAAATGATGGTTTCCAGCTGCATCCATGTCCCTACAAAGGACACAAACTCATCCTTTTTTATGGCTGCATAGTATTCCATGGTGTATATGTGCCACATTTTCTTAATCCAGTCTGTCACTGATGGACATTTGGGTTGATTCCAAGTCTTTGCTATTGTGAATAGTGCCGCAATAAACATATGTGTGCGTGTGTCTTTATAGCAGCATGATTTATAATCCTTTGGGTATATACCCAGTAATGGGATGGCTGGGTCATATGGTACATCTAGTTCTAGATCCTTGAGGAATCGCCATACTGTTTTCCACAATGGTTGAACTAGTTTACAGTCCCACCAACAGTGTAAAATTGTTCCTGTTTCTCCACATCCTCTCCAGCACCTGTTGTTTCCTGACTTTTTAATGATTGCCATTCTAACTGGTGTGAGATGGTATCTCATTGTGGTTTTGATTTGCATTTCTCTGATGGCCAGCGATGATGAGCATATTTTCATGTGTCTGTTGGCTGTATGAATGTCTTCTTTTGAGAAATGTCTGTTCATATCCTTTGCCCACTTTTTGATGGGGTTGTTTGTTTTTTTCTTGTAAATTTGTTTGAGTTCTTTGTAGGTTCTGGATATTAGCCCTTTGTCAGATGAGTAGATTGCAGGAATTTTCTCCCATTCTGTAGGCTGCCTGTTCACGCTGATGGTAGTTTATTTTGCTGTGGAGAAGCTCTTTAGTTTAATTAGATCCCATTTGTCAATTTTGGCTTTTGTTGCCGTTGCTTTTGGTGTTTTAGACATGAAGTCTTTGCCCATGCCTATGTCCTGAATGGTACTACCTAGGTTTTCTTCTAGGGTTTTTATGGTACTAGGTCTAACATTTAAGTCTCTAATCCATTTTGAATTAATTTTCATATAAGGAGTAAGGAAAGGATCCAATTTCAGCTTTCTACTTATGGCTAGCCAATTTTCCCAGTACCATTTATTAAATAGGGAATCCTTTCCCCATTTCTTGTTTCTCTCAGGTTTGTCAAAGATCAGATGGCTGTAGATGTGTGATATTATTTCTGAGGGCTCTGTTCTGTTCCATTGGTCTATATCTCTGTTTTGGTACCAGTACCATGCTGTTTTGGTTACTGTAGCCTTGTAGTATAGTTTGAAGTCAGGTAGCGTGATGCCTCCAGCTTTGTTCTTTTGACTTAGGATTGTCTTGGCAATGCGGGCTCTTTTTTGGTTCCATATGAACTTTAAAGCAGTTTTTTCCAATTCTGTGAAGAAACTCATTGGTAGCTTGATGGGGATGGCATTGAATCTGTAAATAACCTTGGGCAGTATGGCCATTTTCACGATATTGATTATTCCTATCCATGAGCATGGTATGTTTTTCCATTTGTTTCTGTCCTCTTTTATTTCACTGAGCAGTGGTTTGTAGTTCTCCTTGAAGAGGTCCTTTACGTCCCTTGTAAGTTGGATTCCTAGGTATTTTATTCTCTTTGAAGCAATTGTGAATGGAAGTTCATTCCTGATTTGGCTCTCTGTTTGTCTGTTATTGGTGTATAAGAATGCTTGTGATTTTTGCACATTAATTTTGTATCCTGAGACTTTGCTGAAGTTGCTGATCAGCTTAAGGAGATTTTGGGCTGAGACAATGGGGTTTTCTAAATAGACAATCATGTCATCTGCAAAGAGGGACAATTTGACTTCTTCTTTTCCTAACTGAATACCCTTGATTTCTTTCTCTTGCCTGATTGCCCTAGCCAGAACTTCCAACACTACGTTGAATAGGAGTGGTGAGAGAGGGCATCCCTGTCTTGTGCCAGTTTTCAAAGGGAATTTTTCCAGTTTTTGCCCATTCAGTATGATATTGGCTGTGGGTTTGTCATAAATAGCTCTTATTATTTTGAGGTACGTTCCATCAATACCGAATTTATTGAGCATTTTTAGCATGAAGGGCTGTTGAATTTTGTCAAAAGCCTTTTCTACATCTATTGAGATAATCAATGAGACAGAAAGTTAACAAGGATATCCAGGAATTGAACTCATCTCTGCAGCAAGCAGACCTAATAGACATCTATAGAACTCTCCACCCCAAATAAACAGAATATACATTCTTCTCAGCACCACATCGCACTTATTCCAAAATTGACCACATAATTGGAAGTAAAGCACTCCTCAGCAAATGTACAAGAACAGAAATTATAACAAATTGTCTCTCAGACCACAGTGCAATCAAACTAGAACTCAGGACTAAGAAACTCACTCAAAACCGCTCAACTACATGGAAACTGAACAACCTGCTCCTGAATGACTACTGGGTACATAATGAAATGAAGGCAGAAATAAAGATGTTCTTTGAAACCAATGAGAACAAAGATACAACATATCAAAATCTCTGGGACACATTTAAAGCAGTGTGTAGAGGGAAATTTATAGCACTAAATGCCCACAAGAGAAGGCTGGAAAGATCTAAAATTGACATTCTAACATCACAATTAAAAGAACTAGAGAAGCAAGAGCAAACACATTCAAAAACTAGCAGAAGGCAAGAAATAACTAAGATCAGAGCAGAACTGAAGGAGATAGAAACACAAAAAACCCTCCAAAAAATCAATGAATCCAGGAGTTGGTTTTTTGAAAAGATCAACAAAATTGACAGACCACTAGCAAGACTAATAAAGAAGAAAAGAGAGAAGAATCAAATAGACACAATAAAAAATGATAAAGGGGATATCACCACCAACCCCACAGAAATACAAACTACCATCAGAGAATACTATAAACACCTCTACGCAAATAAACTAGAAAGTCTAGAAGAAATGGATAATTTCCTGGACACTTACACTCTTCCAAGACTAAACCAGGAAGAAGTTGATTCCCTGAATAGACCAATAGCAGGCTCTGAAATTGAGGCAATAATTAATAGCCTACCAACCAAAAAAAGTCCAGGACCAGATGGATTCACAGCTGAATTCTACCAGAGGAACAAGGAGGAGCTGGTACCATTCCTTCTGAAACTATTCCAATCAATAGAAAAAGAGGGAATCCTCCCTAACTCCTTTTATGAGGCCAACAACATCCTGATACCAAAGCCTGGAGGGACACAACAAAAAAAGAGAATTTTAGACCAATATCCCTGATGAACATCAATGCAAAAATCCTCAATAAAATACTGGCAAACCGGATTCAGCAGCATATCAAAAAGCTTATCCACTATGATCAAGTGGGCTTCATCCCTGGGATGCAAGGCTGGTTCAACATTCGCAAATCAAAAAACGTAATCCAGCATATATTTCTGAATGCTTCCATGTTGTATAAAACTACTAAATACATTTATATATTTTTCTAATTAATCTGCCTTTCGTTATAGAGGTGTCAGCCATGAACCTTGCAATGGGTGAGGAGAAAAATATATTATTTCTTTCTCTCCTACAGTCTTCAACTTTAAATAATTTTATTATTTATTTATTTATTTATTTATTTATTTATTTATTTATTTATTTTTTGGCATAGCCAGAGTTCACTGAGGCCTTGGGACTAACCTTGTTAGCCATTTCATAAGACATCAAAATATAAGTCGAATTTCTAAGCAGTAATTTTCAAAGAGAAATACAGCTTTTGCTGATTGGAATACTTATGTCTAAGATTTTAAGTGACCTATTTGCTAGTGTCAGTGTGCACTGAAAGATAAATATTAGTCGAAGGACTTGACTGTAAAAACACATGTAATATACTAAGAATAAAATAGAACAGAGCTAATGGAGTGGACTACAGAGTTAGAAATCAGCAGTTTAAATCTCAGCATCACCAGTTGCTAACTATGAAATTACTTTGCATCTCAATTGGTTTATCAGCAAAATTAGTGTAAGAACAGTTCCTAATTCACGTGTTGTGAGAAACAAATGAACACAGAACACAGCTCTAAGCATTCAATATATATTTGATATGTTTCTGAAATCACAGTAAAAAGATTTGCACAATCTAAAACCATATTTCATTCAAAGTCTGATGAATTCTCTGAGATCACAGTGGAATTTACTGCACTGGTGCTTCATAACTGCAGTTTACCACATTCACATTCTTCTCCTTTGGGTAGCTTTATCTAAGTTTTCCCAGAGTCTTACCATTTCTCACCACACCCCAGGCAAACTTTTCATTATTCTAAGACTCAGCATTTATCTTTTATCTTTTTTTTTTTTTTTTTTGAGACGAGTCTCGCTCTGTCACCGAGGCTGGAGTGCAGTGACCGGATCTCAGCTCACTGCAAGCTCTGCCTCCCGGGTTTAGGCCATTCTCCTGCCTCAGCCTCCCCAGTAGTTGGGACTACAGGCACCCGCCACCTCGCCTGGCTAGTTTTTTTTTTTTTTTTTTTTTTTTTTTTTGTATTTTTTAGTAGAGACGGGGTTTTACCATGTTAGCCAGGACAGTCTCGATTTCCTGACCTCGTGATCCGCCCGTCTCAGCCTCCGAAAGTGCTGGGATTACAGGCGTGAGCCACCGCGCCTGGCCAGCATTTTTCTTAAGCCTCCTCCTGGTGATGACTCTTGTCTTCATTATTGGTTTGAGATGTTGTCAAGTTTTCTTCACCATGTATTTCCAAACCACCACTTAGAGTGAGACTTTTCTTAGAGATGGACAGTCTATTGATTAATGAGTGATTTGTACTAGGTTCAGTTTAAAGCTAGATTTAAACTGTTACCCAGAAACTAGTCTCTGAGAGCACTTGGGTATGTAAAACCCCCTATGTGTTTATTAGAACTAGAATGTTCTAGAGCTGGGCTCTCCAATAAGATAGTCACTTATTCCACTTGGCTGCTGAACATTAATCCATATTGAGAGTGTTGTAAGTGTAAAATGCACCCCAGGTTTCAGACTTTAGTAAAAGAACAAAATGTAAACAATACCGTAAATAAATGTTAGTATTAATTACATGTTAAAATAAACTATTGTTGATTTTTTTGGGTTAAACAAATACATAAATGATCAACTTCACTTGTTCCTTTTTACTTTTTATTTATTCTTATTTATTTATTTATTTATTTATTGGTGGGGAAAGGAGTCTTGCTCTGTCACTAGGCTGGAGTACAGTGGCGTGATCTTGGCTCACTGCATCCTCTGACTCCCTGGTTCAAGCGATTCTCCTGCCTCAGCCTTCCGAGTAGCTGGGATTACAGGCATGTGCCACCACGCTTAGCTAATTTTTGTATTTTTATTAGAGACAGGGTTTCACCATGTTGGCCAGGCTGGTCTCAAACTCCTGACCTTGTGATCTGCCTGCCTCGGCCTCCCAAAGTGCTGGAATTACAGGCATGAGCCACCATGCCTGGCCCCTTTTTACTTTTTAAATGTTGATTATTAGAAAATTTACAACTACATATGTGGCTCACATTATGTTTCTATGGGACAAGACTAGTTTAGCAAGATAAATGAATTTCTATAAGTTGTTTAATATAACTTTCCTTAATTGAACATTTAATATGCACACTAGAACCTAACATTTTTACTTTTAGGAGTAATTCTGATATAATCAAAACAAATGAACAATGATGTTTATCATAATACTATTTTGCAAACAACCTAAAATATTCATCCACAAAGAAATGATAGGCTACATTAGTATACATCCACCCTAAGGAATGCCTTGCAGCCCTTTAAACTGAACATATCAATTACTATTTCTTTTAGTTAGCAACCACTGCTTTCACTGCCCAGCTTCCATTCCCCCAAACCCCAATTTCTTCAGAAAAATTACCCTAATTTTCTCTGGAAAATCATTCATTCATATTCTCAGTCTTTACTCTCTGAGCTGGTCCTACCTTTAAGATGAAGAAGGCAGGTAATCCAAGTTTGGCCAGTTTGTGTCTTTATCCTCCAGCCTCGGTAATTGGTTCAAGAGTGGGCACTTGCTTGAAGTCAGTTCAGAGCAAATTTGGACTTTTAAAGAACTGGACTTGAAGGTAAGAATATCGTTATAAGTCTGTAGATATTTGTAGCCAGTTGTCCTCTTCTCAGTGACTACCCACATGTGAAGTCAGTCCAATTGTTACAATGTTACCAATGCACCACAATGTAGCAGTCTTTCATTGTGATGTGTCACCTGGAGTTCTTTGTCTCACAACAAAGAGAATTGGGAGGCCGAGACGGGAGGATCACGAGGTCAGGAGATCGAGACCATCCTGGCTAACACAGTGAAACCCCGTCTCTACTAAAAAAATACAAAAAAAATAGCTGGGCGAGGTGGCGGGTGCCTGTAGTCCCAGCTACTCGGGAGGCTGAGGCAGGAGAATGGCGAAAACCCGGGAGGCGGAGCTTGCAGTGAGCTGAGATCCGGCCACTGCACTCCAGCCTGGGCGACAGAGCGAGACTCCGTCTCAAAAAAAAAAAAAAGGAATGTAGACACGAAGGGTGAGGTTTGAGTGAAAGTTTACTAAGTGAAAGAAGAAAACTTTCTGCAGCAGAGAAGGGGACCAAAGGGGTTGCTGGTTTTATAGTTGAATGCAAAGGCTTTTATAAGAAACTGATGAGGGCTGGATGTCTAATTTGCATAAGGCACAAATTTTTGGTAGCTCCATCTCCATCACCCTAGTGCATATGTGGGCTCTTAGCTTGAGTTACTCCATACTGCTTTGTTCCCCTTACTGCGCATGTGTTAGAGGATGGAATTTTTCATTGTGGGCATGTCTGGGGAAGTCACCTGTGTAGCCTTTCTTATCTGTGCTGCAGTAGGCATGTCTTAGGCAAGCCCTGCTGTGTAAGTTCCCTTATCTGTGCTCGATTTTTCAGGCTGTTCTTTTGTTTGAAATAATTCAACCAAGGGCCCACCCAAACTGTCTGCTTGACCGTTTTCTTCTGTTCTCCTCTCTCACAATCAAAACTAATCTTTCGACTTTCAAAGAAGTGAATCTGAAGGTGGCAGGATCAAATATTACACTATTGATATTTGTAGCCAAGTTATCTCTTTTATAGTGACCAAAAAAAGCTCATGCCCTCATGGAATCAACAGGTTAAGGTAATGTAGAATACTTTAGTGTAAGTAAAATAGACTAATAAAATAGAGGCAGGGTGAAGGAGGGGCCTACTTTATCTAAGATTGTCAGAGTAGACATTTCTAAGAAGATGATATTTGAGCTGAGAACTGAATGAAAAAAAGAAAAAAAAACAAACAAAAAAACCAGATATGCGAAGACCAGGGAAAATGTGGACAATCATAGGCAAAATTTCTAAGGAAGGAAGAGCCTAGACATGACTGAGTATTGAAAGGAAGTCTACTTGGAATAGGGAACCAGGCAAAAACATTAAGAGAGTACATTATAAAGACAGGTTACATCCAGATTATGTAAGGCCTTGCAGACTTTACATTTGAAATTTATTCTATTTGCCATGCAAAGCCATTGAAAAATTTTAAGCAGAAACGTGATGTCCACAAAGCTTAGAGAAAAATATTTTGTTTTTTTCTCTTATAATAGGTTTTACGTAGTCAAGTTTTCCATAGTCAAGGAAAAAATAAAGGTATGTTTATAAATATCGTTCAGAGTAGTCTTATTTGTGAGATTTCTAATATGTCATGATTCTTCTTCTTCTTCTTCTTCTTCTTATTATTATTATTATTATTATTATTGAGACAGAATCTCACTCTGTCACCCAGGCTGGAGGGCAGTGGTGTGATTCAGCTCACTGCAACCTCTGCCTCCTGGGTTCAAGTGATTCTCATGCCTCAGTCTCCCGAGTAGCTGGGATTACAGGCAAGTGTCACCACAACCCTGCTAATTTTTGTATTTTTAGTAAAGATGAGATTTCACCATGTTGCCCAGGCTGCTCTTGAACTCCTGACCTCAGGTGATCCGCCTGCCTCAGCCTCCTAAAGTGCTGGGATTATAGGGATGAGCCACTACACCAGGGCTATTATTAATTTTTAAAACATGATAATTATGCCAATTGCTGCGTAAATGTGATATTGCATAAAGCAGAGCTATAGTATTTCTCCAGCCTAGTTCCCATTAAATCTGAGCAGTGTTCTGGAGGTGAGGACAACAGAAATAAGGGAGTTGGGAATCAAAAGACTAGTGAGTGTTCTGGTGGAGAACAAATAAGACAACCACGCAAATGAATAGTCTCAGAGGCTCTGTTGCAGAAATCAAGTGAGGTCTAAAAGAAAAACTGGCAACAAGAAAAAGCTTTAAGTGACACTTCACATTTGGTATTGATTTTTTTGCTCCTGGGTATAACTAACGCCCTATTCTTGACCATATCTATAGAAAACTAACAAAACATGTTTTTTGTTCATTAAGCAGATATGTGAATGCCATTTGCTTTTTACTAATGGCTAAAAACACTTAGTTTATCAAACCAATCCACTTAGGCTTAGGTAATAGATATTGAAAACAAACTAAAATTGAAACCCCAGAGAGCTTTGTGAAAAAATGTGAGTTACTTTTCAGCAAGTAACTTAGTCTCAGGTTTCCCACGGTAAGCACATTCTATGATCTTTAGGGTTGGTCAGTTGTTTTTGTTTTTTGTTTGTTTGTTTGTTTTTCTTTTTCTTTCTTTTTTTTTTTTTTTTTTTTTTGAGACAAAATCTCGCTCTGTCACCCAGGCTGAGTGCTCAGCTCACTACAACCTCTGCCTCCTGGGTTCAAGTGATTCTTCTGCTTCAGCTTCCTTAGTAGCTGGGATTATAGGCGCCCATCATCACTCCTGGCTAATTTTTTGCATTTTTAGTAGAGACGAGGTTTCACTATGTTGGCCAGGTTGTTCTAAAATTCCTGACCTCATAAGGGGGTGGTCATTTTTTAAACCTTCTTCAATATGCAGTGCCCCATCACTAGTACCTAGAACTGCATCCTGTCCCCTACATCAAGCAAAACTTATGCCTGTCTTTTCATCACCATCAGTGAATATGACTAAACAGTGGTGCTAAACATACCTGTGGTTATATATACTTTCTCATGAAACTGAAGCTTTTTTATTGAACAAACATTTATTGAGCACTTATTTACAAAGTGCTACTTACAAGAAATACTATGAAAAACACAAGCAAGGTCTCTGTTCAAGGAACTCAAACAATCATTAAAGCACAGTGGGATAAGTGATATAATGAACACATCCATAAGATGTTACAGAAACATAGAGAAGTTATATGGGGGTACTTCCTGAAGATGATGATGTTTGAACTCATCCTTGAAAGAGACATAAGAAATAATCACAATAAGAAGCAGTGAGGGGCACCCCAGGGAGATGCAGGAGAAAACATGAAGTATGAGACAATATATTGTTAATCTGATTGTGTAATTCAAGCATCTGACAATAGGTGGAAACAGGAAAGCACATTTAGGCCTCTTAATTCCCTAAAATCAGTAAATAAAGTCTACAGGTAATATGCTGATAAAGAAAACATAAAACAAAAATAGAAACTAATATAATCAAAAGCTTAAGGAATTTAATAGACTATCCAGTTAAGTAAAATGACATCCATTCATTTCTAGTGTGTTCCAATATTTATTTTTAGATATTTACTTTTTGGGTTAATCCACAAGTTTAAAAATATTACAATCTGCTATATTTCAATGCTATTTTGAGGCAGTCTTATAAATATACAAATCAATCACTAAATAACAAGGTAAGAAAAAGTAAAGGGGATGGGGGATAAATCATACATCATATTTATGCAATACATTTATGCTATAAAGCCTGTGGTTCCATGGGTCTCTAGCTATCCCTTCAAGGAAACTTCCTATGAGCACAGTAGCTGGGAAATATCTTCCAGTTACCACATCTTTGGATCCTCTACAGTTTAGTGTTTTCCCCAAAGCCATGCTCACTCCGAGTAGCTCAAAGCTAATGACTGAACTTGGCAGGGGTATTATAGCTGGGCCATTTCTGCTAACAGGAGACTTCTTTGATAGTTAATCTTCACTTTGTAGCTCCCCCTTGTCTGGGTTGAGACTTCTCCAGAAGTACATTGTAGTGTAAAACTTGTACTAACCAATTATTCTTCCTTCCCTCTCCTCTTTTCCAGGTTTCAGACCTGCATCATCGTCTCAAGAATCTCTCTGCCTACTCTTTCACTTTCTCACCTTTATGTTTACAGGCATTGCTTCTAATACATCTCTTGCATGGCTAATTCTATTTTGTCCTCTGTTTCTTGGAGAACTCTGATATAAAATTCTTATACTTCCTAGAAAAGTTGGGCAAAGAAGCCTTTAAAATATCTAAAGGCATTGAAAAGTTATCAGACAACAAAATTTTGAGGGCTAGGATTTGGGGTGTGGGGGGCAAGAGGAAGACCAAAGAGATGAGCTTGGCAATTAGTACTACATTCCCTGTTGAGGAATTTGCTAACTCCAAAAGTCTTTTTGGAAAGTTTGAGAATGTGGGCAGAGAATTTGGCAGACAGAAAGGGCTGAGAGAACCAAAACTGGAGTTCAGGACCCACCAAGCAGGAAGGGTTCTGGCATATGCATAGGTTTCTGTTGGGACTTTAAAGGACTAAGCATAGGAATAAGGGTGAAAGCTAAGAGAAGGATTAAGTTTCAGCTTCAAATTATCTCCGACCTTTATTGTATTAAGATGATCTGGTATTGCTATTGTCCCCGCTAGATACATGCCAGAAACAAAATTAAAATAATTTTTGCAGAGTGAAAACATCTAGAGTCTCAAATTATGCTTACTATTTTTACATTTAGTGTCATTCAATAAAAGCCCCAAACATAAAAAAAGATTTAAGCAAAAAACCAAGAAAAAGAGCAAATAAAATCTCCACCAGAGGTATACATAAGTGAATTTTCAAATCCACTCTAAAATTGTGATTAATACGTTCAAGTAATTAAAATGCAAGGTGGACAATTTAGGCAGAGGACTGGAAACTGTATCAATTAGAAATCCTAGCACTGAAAAATATAATAACAAGGTAATATATATAACATAAATATATATCTCTTCATTATTATATATTTAACAAAATATAATACAATGTAATATAAAATATAAAAATGTAATAAAGTAAAATTCAATCATTGGCATTAACAAATTAGACACATATAAAGTAAAAATTGGTAAACTGGAAGATGGTTCAAAAAATAAATATAGACTAAATCACTGAGAGGCAAGATGACAGAAAATTAAAAAAGGAATAGAGAAATATCTACTATTGTAATAAAGATTATTAAACAAGTAATTGGAGTACTAGGAGCAAAAGGGAAACAGACTAGGCCAGGACAATATTTGAACCTAATCGTCATTCACCAACATATATGGATATTTATCTTAAGTGTAGATAAGTTGGAATGCTCAATCATCTTCACGACATTCTCATTTTTTGGTGATACTCAGACTGTAGCATCCATAGGAGTTACTGTACAAGGTGACGACACAAGTATATGCTAAGAGGTTCTTCAGCACTTATTTTGATAATACAAGTTTGCCTCTTAAAGTTGCCATCAGAATCTAACTGTAACTTAAATATGGTTTCAATGTATACTTACAAAAATCTTCAGGTTATTTTTGTGCAGCTGTAACAAAACCAGCATTTAAAAATAGGTGGCCTAAAAAATAAGGCCTCGACTCCTTGCCATGATGTTTAAGACCCTACATTACCAAGTCCTAACTGCTAAGCTTCATCTACTAACGTTCTTTCAATAATTTTATGTTTGAATTTACTCAGATTTTTATAAAACTTCAAAACTACATTCTGGTTTTACAAAAGAAAAAAAAAATCCTAACTTGTTTTCATATTTTCAAGTTTAAAATGTTATTTAACCAGAAGCACCTGATGTAATTTCTCAGTATATACAATTGTTATGGGACAACTGAAACCAAAATAAAGAATATAGAGTATCTGAAAAATCTGAATGATAATGTTTACTTAATTTTTAGATACACATTATTTTTAGATATACATTGAATAGTGAATACATTCAATGCATATCTAAAAATTAAATATATATTGCCAGCCCCTCATAGAATGTTTTAAAACATAAGAAAAATAACCTCAGTCAATTTTCAGAAGTAAAACTCGTAAGGCAACAGGGCAATAACACTCTAAAATTAACAGTATTCACATTCACTGTAACAAACAAACCATTGTTTTAAAAATTGCCAAAGTATTAGCAAATAATTAGTTTATATTATTAGCTTTCACCATAGACCACAATGAATTTTGATGCCTTAGAGAATAAAATGTAAATTATAGAGTTGTAAAAATGAACATAGCAAAGATGATTTGGGTACCCTTAGCTTATGGAATGACTTTCTTATGATAAAAGTAGTGAGATAAACTATACTGAAAAGATTTTAGGGGAGAGGCCAACATAGCTCACTAGACGCAGCTAGTGTGCATCACTCTCATGGAAAGAAAGTTTAGCAAGTAATTACTATATCTTCAACTGGAACATTCAACTGGAACACATTGGGATTCATCAAGGAAACAACTTGACTTATGGAGAACAGAGAGGAGTGAGACAGGACAACTTCCCACTCGGGTGTGGCATGGAGCCAGGGGAGACTTTTCTACCTTGGGGAAATGATGAGTAATTGAGTCCCCAGGGACAGACACTTCTGTCATGGACCTTTGCAACCCTAGGCTCAGGCGATCCTCTTGTAAGCTCACCCCTCTGGGACCTCCAGACTGACACAGAGAGCTACGTCGAGTCTGGACAGAGCCTCTGCTCAGGCACACATAGAGTCCCAGTAGCCTTGAATCCCCAGGCATCCTAGCATTAGCAGTTGCAGCTCCAGGAGTGGGAAAGTCAGGCTCTCTTGCACACCTTCAGGAAAGGGGCCAAATCTGGGGGCTGAGCAGCAGACTGCAGGCCACACCTCCCCTGGATCTCACAGGATGAGTAAGACCCTCTGGCCTGAGTCTCCAGCCAACTCTGTCTGGGCTCTTGGGCTGGTAGCAGTTCTCTATTTCCTTGGGATGGAGCTCCCAGAAAGAGAGACTAGTTGCCATTTTTGCTATCTCGCGGCCCTTACCACCATAGCCTTCAGGCTCCAGTGGTGATTAAGGAGTGGCACAGATCTCCAGCACAGCACAACCATCACACAACAAAGTGGCCGGACTACTTTTTACATGGGTGCCTAATCCCACTTCTCATGGAATGAGACCCCCTCAATCTGGAACTCCAGTCACCACCCACTGGGTATCTTGGGCTGGTAGCAGCTCTATACTTGTGTAGGACAGAGCTCCCAGAGGGAGAGACTGACCTCTGCTTTTGCTGTCTTGCAGCCTTCACTAGTACAGCCTTCAACCTCTGGAGATCAAGCAGTGATAGGGGGTTACATGGATCTCCAACACAGCATAGCCATTCCAGGGAAAATTATTTGGACTATTCTTCACACGGGTTGCCATCTCTGCTTCTGCCAACTAGGCTGGGCCTCCTGATCTGGACTCCAGCACAGCTACCCTGCTCTCACCTGAGCACATTAGTCAGAGGCAGCTCTGCAGTTCTCTGAGGAGGAAATCCCAGTGACAATCCACTACCACTCTGCCATTGCAGTTGCAATGGTACCACCCTAACGCCCTTGGGCAGGGGAAAGAACAAAGGGTCTAGTTGCTGTGCTGCCACCTGCAGCACACTGCAGCCACTGTAAGATAGGAGTCCAGTCTCTCTTTCTTGTGAGCCCCCACTCTCTATGCTTCACCAGCCAAGGCCCCCAGCTTGGGACTGGAGAATAGCCATCCCACACACTCCTGAGCCTACTGACTATTAGTGGCTCTGTACTTCCTTGGGGAGGGGCTCCCAAATGCAACTGATAGCCCATCTGCCACTGCCACACAGCTTAGCCTCTGCTGCCTTCAGTCTGGGGAAGAAACAAAGAGCGTGAGGGTTTCACTGGAGCTTCCAGCATGCCGCTGTCACTATATGGAGAGGAGCCTACTCTCTCATCTTTGTGGGCCTTCAATCCTCCTGCTCTTTACCAAGTAGAGCCCTCAGCATGGGCTAGCAGAGAATCTGCACCACTCCCTGGACATTCCCAGTAGGAGCAGCTATGCATCTCTCTGAGGTGGAGCTCCCAGAGGCAACTAAAAGCACCACTGCCACTGCTACTGCAGTGCTACTCCCCTTCTTACCCCCAGATTGGGGAAGGAGCAAAGGCCCTGAGTGCTTTAACCTGCAGCTTTAACTCTAGAAAGCTGCAGTTGCTCTAAGGAGAAGGCCAATTGGCCTCGACCAGTTTCCACCCACCCCCTCAATTCATCACCAGGCAGGGACTTCCTGTCTTGGCCCACAACATAACTGACCCATCCCGGGCTGATGACACTAATTAGTAGTGGTTGCATGTCTCTTTGGGATGGAATCTCAAGAGACAAGTGAAAGACCCTCTGCCACAACCATGGCTAAGGTCCTTTCCCCTGCTGCCTCCAAGCTGGGAAGGCAATATAAAGCCTGCTTCCGAATGACCTTATGGTAAATAGCGAAATTAAGGCAGAAATCAAGATATTCTTTGAAACTAATGAGAATATACAATATACCAGAATATCTGGAATACAGCTAAGACAGTGTTAAGAGGGAAGTTTATAGCACTAAACACCCACATCAAAAAGTTAGAAAGCTCTAAAATTAATAATCTAACATCACTACTAGAAGAACTAGAAAAGCAAGAGCAAACCAACACCAAAACTAGCAGAAGAAAAGAAATTACCAAAATCAGAGATGAACTTCAGGAGATTGAGATGCAAAAACCCCTATAAAGATCAACAAATTCAGGAGTTTCTTATTTGAAAACATTAATCAAATACATGGACTGCGAGCTAGACTAATTAAAAGAAAAAAGAGAAAAGATCCAAATCAACACAATTAAAAATGACAAAGGGGATATTGCCACTGACCTCACAGAAAATACAAAAACAAAACAAAACAAAACAAACCCAGAGACCATTAGGAATACTTCTCTGCATGTAAACTAGAAAATCTAGAAGAAATGGATAAATTCCACTGGTACAGTCTCCCAAGTTTGAACCAGGAAGAAATTGAATCTCTGAACAGACCAATAAAGAGTTCTAAAATTGAATCAATAATAGAAATCTTACCAACCAAAAAGCTCAGGACCAGAAGAATTTACAGCTGAATTCTACCACAAGTATACAGAAGAGCTGGTACCATTTCTACTGGAACTATTCCAAAAAATTGAAAAGGAGGGGCTCCTCTCTAACTCATTATATGAGGCCGGAATCATCCTGACACTAAAACCTGGTAGAGACATACACACACACATACAAAAATTCAGGCCAATATTCCTGATGAACATAGATGCAAAAAGCCTCAAAAATACTAGCAAACCAAATCCAGCAGCACATCAAAAAGCTAATCCACCATGATCAAGTAGGCTTCATCCCCAGGAGGTTGGCCCAACATATGCAAATAAATAAATGTGATTCATGACATAAACAGAACTAAAAACAAAACCACAAGATTATATCAATAGATGCAGAAAAGTCTTTGGATAAATTCAACATTCCTTCATGTTAACAGCCCTCAATAAACTAGGCATTGAAAGAACATACTTCAAAATAATAAGAGCCATCTATAACAAAACGACAGCCAACATTATACTAAATGGAAGAAAGCTGGAAGCATTCCTCTCCAAAACTCTAACAAGAGAAAGATGCTCTCCTTCACCACTCCTAGTCAACATAGTACTGGAAGTCCTGACCAGAGCAATCAGGCAAGAGAAACAAATACAAAGCATCTAAACAGAAAGAGAGGAAGTCAAACTATCAGTGTTTGCAGACAGCATGATTCTATATCTAGAAAACCTCATAATCTCTTCCCAAAGGCTCTTTAATCTGATAAACAACTTCAGCAAAATTTCAGGTTACAAAATCAGCTCATAAAAAATCAGTAGCATTTCTATACAACAACAACTGTCAGGACCCCACCTTTCTCCTACTTAGCACTTCTCTGTCCCACTCTGATATCACTACCAATGACATTCTTTACAGAACTAGAAAAAAAAAATTAAAATTCTTATGGAACCAAAAAAGAGCTTGAAGAGCCAAGGAAGTTCTAAGCAAAAAGTACAAAGCTGGAGACATCAGGCTACCTGACGTCGAACTATACTACAGGGCTACAGTAACCAATATAGCACAGTACTGGTACAAAACCAGACACGTACGCCAATGGAGCAGAATAGGGAACCCAGAAATAAGGCCACACACTGATGACCATCAGATCTTTGACAAAGCAGACAAAAACCAGCAATGGGAAAAGGACTGCCTATTCAACAAATGATGCTAGAATAACTGGCTAGTCATACACAGAAGATAGTAACTAGACCCCTACCTGAAACCACATACAAAAACTAACTCAAGATGAACTAAAGACTTAAATGTAAAATGAAAAGCTATAAATCCCTGAAAGATTTATCCCTAGGAAATACCATTCTGGACACAGGACTTGACAAGGCTTTTATGGCAAAGTTGCCAAAACCAATTGTAACAAAATAAAAAATTGACAAACGGGATACAATTAAACTAAAGAGCTTCTGCAGAGCAAAAGAAACTATCAACAAAGTGAACAAACCACAGAATAGGAGAAAATATTTGCACACCATGCATTCAGCAAAGATCTAATATCCAGAATCTATAAGGAACTTAAGCAAATTTATAAGCAAAATCAAACAACCCTGTTAAAAACTGGACAAAGGACATGAACAGACACTTTTCAGAAGACGATATACATGTAGTATATACAAGCCTATAAAAATGCTCAATGTTACTAATTATTAGAGAATTGCAAATCAAAACCACAGTGAGATACCATCTCACATTTTTCAGAATGGCTATTAGTAAAGAATCAAAAAATAACAGATGCTGCTGAGGTTACAAAGGAAAGGGAATGCTTGTACCCTGTTGGTGGGACTGTAAATTGGTTCGGCCATTGTGAAAAGTAGTGTGGCAATTCCTCAAATAACTTATAACTGAGCTGCCATTTGATCCAGTAATACTTTTATTAGGTATATATCCAAAAGAATATAAATTTTTCTACCATAAAGACACATGAGCACAGATGTTCATTGTGGCACTATTCGCAGTAGCAAAGACATGAAATCAACGTTAGTGTCCATCAGTGGTAGACTGGATAAAATAAAATGTGGTACTGTGGTACATTTACACCATCGAATACTATCCAGTCATAAGAAAGAGTGAGATCATGTCCTTTACAGGGACATGGATGGAGCGGAGGCCATTATCTAACACAGGAACAGAAAACTAAATACCACAAACTCTCACTTATAAGGCAGTGCTAAATGATGAGATCACATCGACACCACATAGAGGAGAACAACACACACTGGGGCCTGTTCGAGGGTGCAGGGTGGCAGGAAGGGGAGGATCAGAAAAATTACCTGTTGGGTACTATGCTTATTACATGTGTGATGAAATAATCTGTATACCAAACCCCAATGACAAGCAGTTTACCTATATAACAAATCTGCACATATACCTCTGAACCCAAAATAAAAGTTAAAAAAAGTTTTCAAAAAATAGGTAATCTAATATTTTTGAGTATCAAAAATATCATAATATTTAAAGGAAAACTGAGAGACATATTCACACCAAATTTTACAGAATAATAGATTAATGTTATTTTATACATATTTCTAGATAACTGTTAAGGGACTCTAATGTTTTTGTTTCTCTAATAGTGCATATCTGTTTCTTTTACCACTGTGTTTTTATTGCCTTTAATCATACTTAAGCCTGTTTTCTCAACTATCAAAGTTCTGCTTGTTGTAAAGGTAAAATGCACACAATTAAATATGTCTCCTCAGTAAAACAGCTCCATTATAAGATGACTCAGATGGGAAAATGAACTAGCTTCTGACCTGTACATGCTATTTTTAATCTAGATAGTCTTATTTTATACAGTCTAAATCAATATAAATCATGTAAAAGGTCTCATCTCTTGAATGAGCATCATTTTCTGATCAAAATATATTTTCTGTCTCTATGAGAACTAGCATTTCATCTTGAGAATAAAATTTTGATACAGTCTAGCATAATCATAAAAATAACAGTTATAAATATGAACACACTTAGAAATGAATATCATTAGAAAGTGAATAAAGTATAGTTGTTAAAAGGGGAAAATTCCAAGACTATTCACCTAGGTTTGTATATGTTTAATATAATAAATACATTGGTTAAATTAAATCCATACATCCCCATACATATCTCCATATATATATAAACCCATATATATGGATATTTATTTATTTACATATTTACATAATAAATATAGGTTAGTGCAAAAATGATTGTGTTTTTTGCCATTACTTTGCATAATTTCCAATTGCAATTACTTTTGCACCAACATGTATGTATACACACACACACATGCACACACATATACATATGGGTGTGTATATATATGTATAAAATTTGGAATTGTACCTACTTAGAGGTATTATTATTATTTGGATAAAATTAGCTAATTAGCTTTGCTCAGAGAAATTTAAAAGCATATATATTTTATGATTTACAGACACCCAACAATTATATAAAGAAATATATCAAATTTATCAATAAAGACATTAAACAAAAATATAATGAATTACCTTAGTTGATAAACATACTAATATATTGTTGATGTTAGCACAAAGAGAAAAGTTTTTCAGAGAACAATTTTCCAAGAAGTCTTAAAAATATCCATACCTTTTGGTCTGTGTATTCTACTTCTCAGAACGTACACTACAGAAATAATCAAAAATTCTGACCAAAATGTACAAGCATGTCAATCAAACCAAAATTTATAATATTAAGAATAGAAATAATCTGACATTTCCAATAGTACTATAAAATAATAAAATAAATTACAGTCTATCTCTATGTTAGACAACTATATAGCATTAAAAATTGCATTCTCAAAAAGTCTTAATAATGTCATGGGAAGCTAAAATTATGAAGTTAATTGAAACTAATTATAAATAATAGTGTTAACTCAGCATAATTTTGACTAACAAATTTAATATCAAGAATGTTTTTAGACTAAGTTTTATTTGTACTTGAAATTTTTTTCAAAATTTTCTTATTTTCTCATTTGGGATAGCCTGCTTTTTTTTATTGTCTCTCTTTTCCCTTTCTCTTTAGTCTTTAGGTACAGAGAGTTAAATTAATCTTATTTCTTAGTTCATTGCACATTATTATCATCAATGAATTTTATTTTATTTTACCTCAACCTCATTTCACATATGTACGTGTGTAAAATCTTAGGAACACATGTATTGTTACACTTTTTTTTTTCTTTTTTTTTTTTTGAGATGGAGTCTCACTCTGTCATCCAGTCTGGAGTGCAGTGCCGGGATCTCAACTCACTGCAACCTCTGCCTCCTGGGTTCAAGCGATCCTCCTGCGTCAGCTTCCTGAGTAGCTGGTATTATAGGCGCACGCCACCGCGCCTGGCTGATTTTTGTATTTTTAATAGAGATGATGTTTCACCATGTTGGTATCAAACTCCTGACCTCGTGATCCACCCACCTTGGCCTCCCAAAGGGCTGGGATTACAGGCATGAGCCACTGCGCCCAGCCTATTTTTGCTTTTGTAATGCAACAAAATACAAATTTGTGAGTAAAAACGTAGTTTATTTTTTAATTTATTTTATTCTTTAATTTTTGTGGGTCCAAGTAGGTGTATATATTTATGGGGTACATGAGATATATCGAAACAGGCATGCAATGTGAAATAAGCACACCATGGAGAATGGGTTGTCCATCCCCTCAAGCATATTCCACTCTTCAAGTTATTTTAAAATACACAATTTAGTTATTAGTGACTATAGCCACTGTATTGTGCAATCCAATAGTAGGCCTTATTTATTCTTTCTGTGTTTTCTTATACCTATAACCAACTTCCCCTCCCCTACATTCCCCACTAACCTTCCCAGCTCTGGTAACCATCCTTCTACTCTCTGTGTCCATAAATTCAAATGTTTTGGTGTTTAGATCCCACACATAAGTGAGAACATGTGATGTTTGTCTTTCTACACCTGGCTTATTTCACTTAACATAATCATGTTCAGTTCTATCCAAGTTGTTGAAAATGACTAGATCTCATACCTCATTATGGCTGAATAATACTCCTTTTTGTATACATACCACACTTTTCTTATCCATTCATCTGTTGATGGACACTTAGGTTGAACCATCTTTGCATCCCCAGGATAAAAATCCCACTTGGTCATGATAAATGATCTGTCTAATGTATTGTTGAATTCAGTTTGCTAGTATTTTGTTGAGAATTTTTGCATCAATATTCATCAGAGATAGTGGCTTGTAGTTTTCTTTTTTTAAAATGTCTTTGTCTGGTTTTCGTGTCAGGGTAATAATGGCCTGGTAGAACGAGTTTGGAAGTATTTCTTCCTCTATTTTTTGGAATAGTTTGAGAAAGATTGGTATTAGTGCTTTTTGAAATGTTTGGTAGAATTCTATAGCGAAGAAATCAGGTAACAGACTTTTCTTTACTGGAACTCTTTATCATGGCTTTGATCTTGTTACTTGCTATTTGATCTATTCAGGATTTGGACTTAATGGTTCAGTCGTGGTAGATTGTATGTAGCTAGGAATTTGTCCATTTATTCTAGATTTTCCAATTTTTTGGCATATAGTTGCTCATAGTAGCCACTAATGAACCTTTGAATTTCTGTGGTATCAGTTGTAATATCTCTCTTTTCATTTCTGATTTTGTTTATTTGGATCATCTCTCTTTTTTTCTTAGTCTGGCTAATGGTTTGTCAATTTTGTTTAACTTTTCAACAAACAGCTTTTTGTTTCATTGATCTTTTGCATTGCTTTTTTCATTTCAATTGTATTTATTTCCACTCTGATCTTTATTATTTCTTTTCTGCTACTAATTTTGGGTTTGGCTTGCTCTTGCTTTTCTTTTCTTTTTCTTTCTTTCTTTTTTTTTTTTTTTTTTTTTGTGTTTCGCAGAGTCTCACTGTGTCGCCCAGGCTGGAGTACAGTAGGACCATCTCGATTCACTGCAACCTCTGCCTCCCAGGTTCAAGCAGTTCTCCTGCCTCGGCCTCCTAAGTAGCTGGGATTACAGGTGCACGCCACCATGTCCAGGTAATTTTTGTATTTTTAGTAAAGACAGGGTTTCACCATGTTGGTCAGGCTGGTCTTGAACTCTTGACCTCGTGATCTACTCACCGCAGCCTCCCAAAGTGCTGGGATTACACATGTGAGCCACCACACCTGGCTGGTTTTCTAGTTCATAAAGATGCATCATTAGACCGTTCATTTGAAGCATTTTTTTTTTCTTGAGGTAGGCAGTTATAGCTATACATTTTTCTCTTAGTACTGCTTTTCTGTATCCCTTAGGTTTTGGTATGTTGTGTTTCCATTACCATATGTTTCAAGATTTTTTTTCAATTTCATTCCTAATTTCTTCATTGATCCACTAGTCATTCAAGAGCATATTGTTTAATCTCCATGTATTTGTATAGTTTCCAACATTCCTCCTGTAATTAATTTCTAGTTTTATTCCATTGTGGTCAGAGAAGATGCTTGATATTATTTCAAATTTTTGAAAGTTTTAAGACTTGTTTTCTCATCTAACACATGGTCTATCCTTGAGAGTAATTAATGTGCTGTGGAAAAGAATATGTATTCTGCAGCATGGATGAAATGTTCTGTAAACATCTATTAGATCCACTTGATTTACACTACAGATTAAGTCTGATGTTTCTTTATTAATTTTCTGTCTAGGAGATTTATCCAATGCTGAAAGTGGGGTATTAAAAGCTCCAGCTATTATTGTGTGGGGACCTATTTTTCTCTTTAGCTCTAATAATATTTCATTTATATATCTGGGTGCTCCCATGTTGACTGTATATATATTTAAAATTGTTATGTCCTGTTGGTGAATTGACCTCTTTATCAGTATATAGTGACCTTCTTTGTCTCTTCTCATAGTTTTTGTCTTGAAATCTATTTTGTCTGATATAAGTATAGTGACTCCTGCTCTTTTGTTTGGTTTCCACTATCATGGACTATCTTTTTCCATCCCTCTATTTTCAGTCTGTGTATCTTTATAGGTGAAGTATGTTTCTTACAGGCAACAGATCAATGGGTTTTGTGTTTTCATCCATTCAGCTAGTCTCTGTCTCGACTGGAGAGTTTAGTCCATTTACATTCAATGTTATTATCGATAAGTATGAACTTACTCCTGCCATTTTGTTATTTGTTTTCTGGTCTTCTCTATCTTTTTTTCTTTCATTCCTGTCTTCCTCTAGTGAAGATGATTTTATCTGGTGATATGATTTAGTTTCTTATTTTTTATTTTTTGTGTATTCACTGTATGAATTTTCATTTGAGATTATAATAAGGCTTGCAAACACTATCTTATAATCTGTTATTTTAACCAGATAACAACTTAACACTGTTTGCATAAACAAAGAAAAAGAAAACTAATAAAAAACTCTATGCCTTAACTTTGTCCCCCAATTTTTTAACTTTTCATTGTTTCTACTCATATCTTATTGCAGTGACAATGTTTTAAAAAGTTGTTGTAGTTATTGTTGATTGATTCCTCATTTAGTCTTTCTACTTAGGATAAGAGTAGTTTACATATCACAGTTACAGCGTGTTATAATATTCTGTGTTCCTTTGTACTTACTATTCCCAGTGACTTTTGTACCTTCAGGTGATTATTTATTGCTCATAAATATCCTTTTCTTTATGATTGAAGTACTCCCTTCAGCATTTCTTATAGGGCAGGTCTGGTATTAATGAAACCCATCAACTTTTGTTGGTCTGGGAAAGTCTTTATTTCACCCTTCATGTTTGAATGATATTTTCAATGGATATACTATTCTAGGGTAAAAGGTTTTTTTTTTTTTCTTTTTCCTTCAGTACTTTAAATATATCATACCACTCTCTCCTGGCCTGTAAGGTTTCCACTGACAAATCTGCTGCCAGATATATTGGAGTTTCATTGTATGTTATTATTTTTTTTTCTCTTGCTGCTTTTAGGATTCTTTCTTTATTCTTGACCTTTGGGAGTTTTATTATAAAATGTCTCCAGATAGTCTTCTTTTGGTTAAATCTGTTTGGTGTTCTATAGCCTTCTTGTACTTGGATATTGATATCTTTCTCTAGGTTTGGGAAGTTCTCTGCTTTTACCCCTTTGAATAAACTTTGTACCACTATCTCTTTCTCTACCTCCTCTTTAAGGCCAATGACTCTTAGATTTGCCCCTTTGAGACTATCTTCTAGATCTTCTAGGCATCCTTCATTGTTTTTATTCTTTTTTTCCTTTTGTCTCCTCTGTACATTTTCAAATAGTTATCTTCAAACTCACTAGTTCTTTATTCTGCTTGATCAATTATGCTATTAGAGGACTCTGATGCATTCTTCAAAATGCCAGTTTCATTTTTCTCATCCAGGATTTCTGCTTAATTCTTTTAAATTATTTCAATTTCTTTGTCAAATATATCTGATAGGATTCTGAATTCCTTCTTTATGTTATCTTGAATTTTTTTTAGTTTCTTCAACACAGTTATTTTGAATTATCTGTCTGAAAGGTCACATATCTGTGTTTCTTCAGGACTAGTCCCTGGTGCCTTATTTAGTTCATTTGGTGAAGTCATGTTTTCCTAGATGGTGTGAATGCTACTAGATGTTCTTCAGTGTCCGGACATTGAAGAGTTAGGTATTTATTGTAGTCTTCACTGTCTGGGCTTATTTGTAGCCATCTTTCTTGGGAAAGCTTTCCAGATATTTGAAAGGACTTGGGTGTTGTTATGTAAGCAGTATCTGCTTTAACGGTCACTCCAAGCCAGTAACCCTGTAGTTCTAGCAGACTTGTAGGGGTACCACCTTGATAGTCTTGGGCAACGTCCAGGCGAATTCTCTGGATTACCATGCAAAGACTCTTGTTTTCTTCCCTTGCATCCTCCCAAACAGACAGCATCTATCTTTCTGTCTTAAAGCTGGGGGTGCAATGACACAAGCACCCCTGTGGCCACCACTACTATGAATGCACTGGGTCAGACCTGAAGCCAGCATGGCACTGGGCCTCACCCAAGGCAGGCTGTAACCACTTTCTGGCTACTGCCTATGTTCGTTCAAGGGCCTGGGACTCTCTAATCAGCCAGTGGCCAAGACAGAGGCCTGTATACTTCCCTTGAGGGTAGCAAAGTCCCCCAGGCTCTGGGTGGATCCAGAAGTTTCATCTGGCAGTCAAGGACATCTAAGGTTTTTGAAGTCTACCTGGTGTTCTATTTTACTGAAGGTAAGCTCGGACTCAAACCACAAGATGCAGTTCTTGCCACTCTTCCTTCCCCTTTTCAAAAGCAGAGGAGCCTTACCCCATAGCCACTGCCACCCTAGGCCACAAGGAGTACTGCCAGGCTACCACAAATGTTTCCTTAAGGCCCAAGGTCTCTTAAGTCATCTTGTGGTGAATGTTTCCTGGCCTAGCACTCACCCTTCAAGGCAGTGGGCTCCCCACTGGTCCAGAAAGGGTCCAGAAATGCCACCCAAGAGTCAAATCCTGGAATCAGAGACCTCAAGAGCCCACTTGCCATTCTCTCTTTCTGTGGCCATACTGGTACTTAAGATGCAAGACAAAGTCCCCTTTACTTTTCCATCCACTTTTCTCAAGCAGAAGGAGTTTTGCCCTGTAGCCACCATAGCTGGTAATGTGTTGAGTCTCAACTGAAGCCAGCAGGGCTCACCCACGGCCCCTGATGTAGTACCTGGGTAATGTTGTTGGTTATTCAGGGCCCAGGGACTGTTTAGTTAGCAGGTAATGGATACTGCCAGGACTGGATCCTTTCATTTGAGGTAGTGGGTTCCCTTCTGGCCCAGAGTGTGTCTAGAAGTGTCATCTGGGAGCCAGGGCCTGAAACACAGGCCTCATGACTCTTACCAGTGCCCTATGCTGCTATAAATGAGCTGGTGTCATAGAAGCAAGACAAAGTCCTCCCCACTTTTCCCTCTCCTCTCCTGAAGAGGAAGGAAGAAGTCTCTTTTGGAACTGCATGCTGTGCAGCCTGGGGTTAGAGGAGGGGTGATGCCAGCACTCTCTTTTTTGCCCCAACTGTTGTCTTAGTATGTTCCATTCCCCACTCCCCCAGTCCACCATCTCTGGGCCTAGTTCAGCACTGAAACTCACCTAAGCATTGCAGTCCTTATGGCCTAGACTGCCTTTCATGTTTACTTGGAGACAAAAAGTGCTGTAGCCCTTAGTGGTAAGATTTGTAGGCACTCAAGTTTGTACCACTGGGATTGGCAATTTCCCTTGGCTGGAGCTTTTAAATGCTACCTTCATGGGCAGACATCAGCTGAGTTTGGTCCGGTTTTTCTTCCTGCTCTAAGAGGACAGCACTGAGTTCAGTGCCTTATAATTGCTGTATTCTCCTGGATCCAGAGATGCTCTCCATATCTTGTCACCACAGCTAGGGGGTTGGGAGAGGTGGTGTTGGTAATTAAGGACTGTTTTTTCTATCTCTTCAGTGCCTCTTTCAATGACATAAAGTTCAAACCAGGCTCTTCAGTGCTCAACTGATTTTTTGTTCTTATGATGATGTCTTTTTTATGTAGATAATTTTTACTTGATGTCCTTGCAGGGGTATGATTGGTGGAGTTTTCTATTTCACCATCTTGCTTTGCTTCCTCAGTTTATTTTTCTATATCTCAAACTATAGTGGAAAGATTTTAATAAAGTAAATTGAAAAAGTACATTTTTCAGACTCAAGGATCAGGGTTTATGCCATTCTTCTTTCTAGTTGTATACTGTATTAGGGTTCTTGAGATGGACAGAACTAAAATTTTTTATATATATATACACACACATATATATAAGTAGTATTTATATATAAAGTAGTATTTATATAAAAAGTAGTATTTATATAAAAAGTAGTATATATATATAAAGTAGTATTAGCTCACACTATCACATGGTCCCACAGTAGACCATCTGCAAGCTGAGGAGCAAGGAAGCCAGTCCAAATCCCAAAGCTGAAGAACTTGGAGTCCAATATTCAAGGACAAGAAGCATCCAGCAAGAAAAATGTAGGCTGGGAAGCTAAGCCAATCTAACCTTTTCAAGTTTTTCTGCCTGCTTTATATCCTGGCTGCGCTAGCAGCAGATAGTGCCCACCCAGACTAAGGGTGGGTCTACCTTTTCCAGCCCAGTGACTCAAATGTTAATCTCCTTTGGCAACACCCTCACAGACACACCCAGGATCAATACGTGCATTCTTCAATCCAATTGAGTTGACACTCAGTATTAGCCATCATAACGAACTTGGCCAAATCACTCGACTTCTCTGAACCTGGGTTTTCATATGTGTTAATCATGCCTGTAGTCCTGAGGCCTGAGGTGGAAGATTGCTTGAGGCCAGAAGTTCGAGACCAGCCTGGGAAACATAGTAAGACATCATCTGTAAAATCAAAATTCAAAAATTAGCTGGGTATGGTGGTGCATACCTGTAGTCCCAGCTACTTGGGCGGCTGAGGTGAGAGGATTACTTCTGCCAAGGAGTTCAAGGCTGAGGTGAGCTGTAATTACACCACAGTACTCCAGCTTGAATCACAGAGTGAATCTGCCTCTAAAATAAAAACAAAGAAACAAACAAATAAATAAAAGAAATAGGAATCATAACACCTATATCACAGAATACTTGTATTGATCAAATGAAGTGGAGATGTTAAGCATCTACTACAATGATGGTCAGTCACATTATGAGTACTCAGTAGGGATTTTTAAGAATGAAATTTAATTCCGAATTTACAATACCAAACTTGATGAAATAACCTGGGTTTCCCAGGTTTCTTTGAAGATGATTGTTCTTTCTTTACATCCCACAATTTTAATAAAATGCTTTATAGAGAATCAAGATTTATTACCAGTCAAGGAAAATAAAAACAGAAGCAGTTTGCTTCAAACAACAACTACATTTTATTTCTTTGAGCTAATGGCATTCATATACACCTGAATGTTTTCTTTATGGAATCAAAGAACTACATTCTCCTGAGTCAGCTGTCAATTTAGTGCAGAAGATATTAATAAATATTTTCATGATGTCATGCCTATTTTGAAACAAACATATTCCACCCCCATTCTATTCTTCTGCCTTTTTTTAAATTAGAGATAGATCTTCATTCATGGAGGAGTCAAAAATTTCTCAAGAAATATTATGTATTTAATATTTAATTGCATTCTCTTCTGAGTATGCAAAAATTTTCCATGGTATGTAACATTTTTTGAATAAGCATCTTGATTACTAATATCACTGGGTCACTTCTGTGTACATGGGAACACTAATTCCTCACATATTGTAAGTGAAAGAGAAGAAAGCCTTCAGCTATTCCAAATTATTATACAGTTGAGTCATGACATTAATAATTTATTTTTATATGATAATTGCTATTCTTTTTTAAAAGCGGATTTTCCTGAAAAGAATATCACGTTGAATTCTTAACAGTTGTGCTTATACTTTTCAGCTTGTTACCCAAAATTCATAAGCAGCCTGAGATAAATAAGTGTTCTGGATGCCCCATAGTCAGGGAAGCAGACAAGATAAAGGATACCCAACAGGCAGATCATGAGAGAAGGCGGGCATGAGATGTCAAGGAAATATTTGCTTAAGCGTCAGTTTTGTGGGGCTACACAGCATCTTCATCCTTGCCATGACTGCACCTTATGATTTAGAATATATTATGTTTATCTAGATCTACTTCCTTTACATAAAACTCTGGCTTATAAAAACGTATAAGGGAGTCATCAGTTTTTGTCCTGCAGTGTGGTTTCAGGATTCTACAGCCACCAATAATATTTTTTTTCCATTTCTCTCAGTGTGTTCTAATCTTTTTTAACAATCAAGAATGAGTTCAGGTCTATGTTGTTTATAAAGCTTTACCTTGTCATGTGACCCATAGGGATTCCATGATGCTTTGAAACACTAATTTGACACTGATCTGTGGACCAATATCAAAAGGTCTAAATTCATGTTACTGGAAGATCAGAATTAGAACATTGTGTAGTGCAGAAAAAAATTTTGAAGAAAAAATGGATGAAAACTTCCCAATTTTGGTAAAAAAATAAATTTATAAGTTAAAGATTGTAATAATTTAAATTTGTTATTGACACCTAATATTTTACATATTTATGGGGTACATGCGATATTTTGTTGCATGCATATAATATGTAATGATTGAGTCACGGTATTTGGGATATCCATCACCCTGAGTATTTATTATTTCTATGTGTTGTGAACATTTCACGTTCTATCTTGTAGCTACTTTGAAATATACAATACATTGTTGCTAATTACGGTCACCCTACTCAGCTATCAAACAATAGAACTTACACCTTGTATCTAATTGCATGCTTGTGCCCATTAGCCAACCTCTCTTCATTTCTTTCTCACCCCCACACATTCTTCCTAACCTCAGGTATCTATCATTCTACTCTATACTTCATGCGATCAATTTTTTTAGCTCCCAATTTGAGTAAGTGTATGCAAAATTTGTCTCTCTGGGTGGGTCTGGCTTATTTCACTTAACATAATCTCTAGTTTCATCCATGTAGCTGAAAATGAGATAATTTAATCTTTTGATGGCCAAATAGTATATATACCCCATTTCTCTTTCTATTCATCATTGATGGACACTCAGGTTGATCCTATTTCTGTGCTATTTTGTAGAGTGCCATGTGCTGTAATGAATATGCAACTACAGGTATCCCTTTGCTATACTGATTTCTTTTCCTTTGGATGAATACCCAGCAGTGAGGTTGCAGGATCATATAATAGTTCAATTTTTAATTTATCGAGAAATCTTTATAATGTTTTCCATAGTGGTTGCACTAACGTACATTCCCACCAACAGTGTATAATTTTTCCTTTTTCTCCATGTCCTTTTTCCTTTTCTCCATGTCCTCACCAGCATCTGTTATTTTTTGTCTTTTTAATAACAGCCATTTTATCTGGGTAAGGTGATATCTCATTGACGTATTGATTTGCATTTTTCTGATTTTAGTCATACTGAGAATTTTTCTTCATATACCTGTTGGCCATTTGTACATCTTCTTTTGAGAAATGTTTATTCATATCCTCTGGCCACTTTTAATAGAATTATTTGTTTTATTTTGTTCTCTGTTGAGTTGTTTGAGTTCCTTATCTATTCTGAATATTAACCCCTTGTCAGATGAATAGTTGGCAAATATTTTCTCCCATTCAACAAGATGTATCTTTACCCTATTGATTGCTTGCTGTGTAGAAGCTTTTGAGTTTAACATAGTTACAATTTGTCTATTTTTGTTTCTGTTGCCTGTGCTTTTGAGGTCTTTCTCATAAAATGTTTGCTTAGACCAATGTCCTGAAGTGTTTTTCCCTATGTATTCTTCTAATAGTTTTACAGTTTAGGGTCTTACATTTTAGTTGTTAACCTGTCCTGAATTGATTCTTGTATATGGTGAGAGATAGGCTTTCAAGTTTTATTTTTCTGCATGTGGATTTTCATTTTTCACATCATGAATTACTAAAGAGGGTGTCCTTTCCCCAGTGTAAGTTCTTGATGCCTTTGTCAAAAATCAGTTGTCTGTAAATACTTATTTCTGGGTTCTCTGTTTTATTTCATTGGTCTATGTGTTCATTTCCATACCAATAGCATGCTGTTTTGGTTACTATATGCAATATATTTTGAAGTCAGGTAATGTTATACCTTTAGGTTGGGTGATTTTGCTCAGGATTGCTTTGGCTATTTGAACTCTCTTGATTTCATACAAATTTAATGATTGCTTTTCTCTAATTCTGTGAAAAATGACATTATTTTTCCTTTCAGAACTTTGAATATATCATCCCATTTTCTCCTGGCCTGTAAGTCTGGTGAGAAATCCACTGTTAAACTGATGGGGGTTCCTTTATAGGTGACTAGACACTTTTTTTTTGCTGTTTTCAAAATGTTCTCTTTGTCTTTGACTTTTTACTGGATACAATGTGTTCTAAAACATATTTTTTTTTGTATTATATTTATTTGGGGATCTTTTAAGCCTCCTGAATCTGGATATCTAAATCTCTCACTAGACTTGGGCGATTTTCACCTATTATTTAATTACATAGGTCTTCTAACCCTTTCATTATCTCTTTGCCTTTTAGGACACCAAAAATCTGAATATTTTGTCACTTTGTGATGTTCTATATATCATGAAGACTTTGCTCATTCATTTTTACTCTTTCTTCTTTATGAATGCCTGATTGGATTATTTCAATAGACCTATTTTCAAGTTTTATAGTTCTCTCTTTTTGTTTGATATAGTGTATTGTCAAAGATGCTGAATGTATTTTGTATTTTATTCAACGAATTCTTTAGTTCCAGAATTTCTAGAGTTTTTCCTTTTGTATGATATCTATCTCTTTGATAAATTTCTCCTTCATATCCTGAATTGCTTTTATTATTTATTTGCTTTGTTTTTCAGAATTATCTTTTATCTCGCTGAGCTTCTATATAATGCATATTTTGAATTCTTTTTCTGGGATCTTATGAATTTCTTTTTGATTGGGATCTGTTGCTGGAAAATTATCGTGTTCCTTTGGAGACGTCATATTTCCTTGTTTTTTCATGTTTCCTGTGTTTTTACATTGATATATGTGCTTCTGGTATAATTGTTGCTTCTTTCAGTTTTCAAATTTGCTTTCACTGAGAAGGACATTTTTCTGAAAATGTATCTGTGATGTTGGTTGGATAAAACATTTTGGTTTTGCTTCTGGCTGCATTGAGTACTGTAGTCTTTGTATAATTTCTTTGGCTATAAACAATGTCAGTGGTGTCTATGATTTCATTGGTGGCTGAGGGTATGGTTATTAGTGGAGGCTGTGGTGAAGTTTTTCTGGACACCTGAATTCCAGGTAGGCCAGGCTTCAGGTCCCAGAGATGGCACTGGTGAGCTTAGCATGCCTGTCCTTGAGTGGTGTATGCTGGCACTGTTGTTAGCAAGTCCAGGCAGGCTGATTATTGGGCTTCCAAGTGGCTCACTCATGTTCTAGGAATGACAGTGGTGGTTTGGGTAGATGGGTGGGTTCTTGAACTCTTAAGCATTGAGTGTGGCATGGGTGATGACAGTAGCAGTGGTGCAACAACACCCGGGACCAAAGCAGTTCATGTGGGTATTCATAATTGTTGCAACAGGTTGGACAGGCTGGTGCCCACACCTAAAGGTAGTTTATGCAGGTGGGTGCCAGTAGTGGTGGTAGCAGCAAATTCAGTGGTCCTGATTTCAGACCCCAGGAGAATTCATGTGCCACTGGTGGTGGATTGGACTGGGCTTCATGTCTCTGGACAATATGCATAGGTACTATGGGGTAGAAGCTTGGTGAACCTGGACCTACCTTCAGGCCCTTTGATGGTGAATTGTTCATTAAAGTGTTAGTTGATGTAAGCAGAGACATGGTTATCCCCAGACAGCTGATAGAATGCTCAAGGGGTACTCCAGAGGCTATACTGAGACCTTGTTACTGGAAAGGGTAAGCTTGCTTTCCCTGGGAGCAGCTGCAAACAAGCAACTGTGGGGCATCAATTTCACTTGTGCATCAGCTGTGCAGCAGCCCACAGCCGTGGCAGTTGCTGGCAGTGGAATTTGTCCTTGGGACGCATGAAAATGTGAGGCAGTACCTGTGCTGTGGTGGGGGGAATGTGTGGGATCATTGTTCATGGTTCATGCCTCAGCCCAGGTGGTATTGTAGGATACTGACTGGCAAACACTGTGTTCTTATAACAGCACCATGCTACAAGTGCTTAAGACATGGGGATTTGTGGTACCCCGTATGAGCACTCTTTCTAGAGCAATGCCTTCATATAGTCTCCAGGCAGCTTTTTTATGTTAATCCTGGGGACTGTGAGGGTTAAGGGGCTCTTCCACTGCTAGAATTGTAGGAGTCTGTGGCAGGAATGTGGAATACTGAGGGTCTATCACTTACCTTTTCCCTGTATTAAGGAGCTGCTCCAATTCCCAGCCAATCCCAGGCAAACCCACTGCCTCATTTCTCTTTGCTTTCTGTCACTTCTCTATTGAATGTCAGAGTTCTCTCTTAGATACCCTATTCCAAATCTGATTGTCTACTCATTATTTTGGTTCCTCTTCATGGAAGAGGTAAGCACCAGATGTATCTAGTCAGTCATCTTGAAGCCCCTCCATTAAATGGTTTTTGAAAAAGCCCTTAATGTATAAACTCAAGGAATCCTACACTCAGACATAGGATGATCCAACTTGTGGAAATAAAAGGGGAAAAAAATGGAAAGAGGCCAAGGAAAAAATGATACATTACGTATAGAGGAACAAGAATTTGTATAATAGTGGATTTATATAATAGTGGATTTCTCATCTGAATCCACAGAGGCAGTAAAACATTTGCCAAGTGCTGAAAGAAACTAATTATCAATCCAGAATTCTATCTAAAAAAATTTTCATTAAGGAGTGAAGGTGAAATAAAAACATTCTCAGATGAAGAAAAACAAAGAAAATCTATCATCAAGATTTATACTGAAAGAAATGTTAAAGGAAACTTCAGGATGGGACAAACTTAAGAAATGAAGGGAGAACAAAAAAAGACTGTAACTATCTGGTTAAGTGTATTAAAATATATTATAATTTTAAATAGGATAGGTATGCCATATTAAAAATTATAACATTATCTGGTGGATTTTGTGAATGTATGTAGATGTAATATATATGACAACAAAAAAGAGAAAGAATAAAGGACTGTGGTGGTGAGATTTACAAATTCAAACTGCAGTGATAAAACATTAGTTACAAGTGGATTGTGAAGTAAATATATATATTATAATCCTTAGAGAAGTCACTGAGTATGTTGAACAAAAATATAGTAAAAAACTCATTAAATAAAAATGTAATTAGCAAAAAGGATTTAAAAATTCAACCAAAAAGCAGGAGAAGGAAAAATAAAAACAAAAAGCAAAGAGGACAATTAGAAATCGAGTAATAAAATACTAGCATACATTCAAGCATGTTAATAATTACATCAAATGTAAATGATCGAAATACACCAAGTGAAAGATTGTCAAATTGGATTTTTAAAAAACCCAATTGTAAGTTGTATATGATAAAGCTACTTTAAATATAATGGTATAGATAGTTTAAAATAAAAACAGTTTTAAAAATCACATGCAAAAACTAATCAAAGGAAAGTTCAAGGAGCCATAGTAATACCAGACAAATTGCATGTCAGCACAAAGAAAAGTATCAGGAATAAGAAGAATACAATATGATAGAAGGGTTAATTTAAGAAGATATAATAAACCTAAGTGTATGGGCATGTCACAACAGATATTTAAAATACATGAAACAAAACTGATGGAACTTAAAGGATAAATAAGTGATATCACAATTATAGGTGGCAGGTTTAACAATAGGGAAAACATAATGAAATCCGTATGAATAAAGATGACTGGAAAAACACCATCAACCAGTTAGATCTTATTGATATTTATAGAGTAGTAGACATAACAGCAGAATCCACGTTACTTTAAAGTACACATAGAACATTTATCACAGTAGATTTATCACCATGGGTCATAAAATAAATGTTAATAAATGTAAAGAATTGAAATTACACAAAGTTCATCTTTTTGGCCACAATGTAATTGAACTAGGGATCCATAGCAGAAACACATGAACAAAATTCTCAAATACTTGGAAATGAAACAAAGATCAAAAGGAATTTTCAGGAAATAAGAATATATTTTTAATTGAAGGGAAATTAGAATAAAATACATCAAAATTTATGGGATGAAATTAAAACAGTTCTTAGAGGGAAATATACAGTTTTAAATATTACTAATATAAAAGAAAGGCTGTGAATAATTATTTTTTATCTAAAGAAATCAGAAAAAAAGTAGCATAAACCCATAGCAAGCAGAAGGAAATATAATAAGAAAAAGTTTTTAAAAAATCAATGAAGTTGAAATCAGGGAAAAAATAGAGAAATCAATGAAACCCAATTTTGTTGTGATAGTTAATTTTATGTGCCAACTTGGTTGAGCCATGCTGTTCAGATGTTTGGTCAAACATTATTCTGGACATTTCTGTGAAGGTTTTTTTTTTTTAGATATAATTTACATTTAAATTGGTAAACTTTAAGTAAAACAGATGGCCCTTCATAATGTGGGTGGGCCTTATCCAATCAGCTGAAAGTTCTTAAGACCTCATTTGAAACATAAGCTCTTCCTAGTTTTCTAGCAGATTGTCTTCAGATTCCATTTGCAGCATGAACTTTTCAACAGACTGTCTATGGACCCAAACCACCACTTTTCCTGAGTCTCCAAACTGCCAACCTTTCTCATTGAATTTTAAAGCCTTCACAGTCACATGGACCAATTCATTCATGTAAATAAATAAACATATCTTCTGTTATTTATATTTCTGTGAAGAACATTGACTAACATACTTGTTCTTTGGAAAAAAATCAATAAAACCAATAAACAGACAGTAAGATTCGATTTCATAGAGAGAGAGAGGACACAAATAACTAATAGCAGGAATGGAAGAAAGCATATCACTGCAGACCATGCAGACATTAAAACAGAAAGAGAATATTATTAAAAACTCCTTGAACATAAATTGAACAACTTAGATGAAATAATACATTTCTCAAAGTCACACATTATCAAAATTATCTGAGAAGAAATAAATAATCTGAATAGTCCAAAGTTTTAAAGAATGAAATAGTAACACAAATTCTATGCAATCTCTTTATAAATTAGAAGTAGAGATAAAACTCATTTTATTTAAACATTACATGAATTCTAAAATCAGTCAAAAAACTCACAAGGAAAGAGAGTTAACAACAGATACATATTTATTATGAATGTAATCACAAAAATCCTCAATAAATATTGTAAATCCAATGAAGCAATATACGAAAAGACTAATATATCACCACAAAGTGGGATTTATTCTGGAAATAGATGGCTGGTTAAACATTTGAAAATTAATGTAATCTACCATCTTTACAGACTAACAAAGAAAAATTACAGATTCTTCTCATTTGGTGTAGAACATACTGTTGACAAAATTGAATATCAATTCATGATAACGACTGTCAGCAAACTAAAAATAGAAGGAACCATTGTTAACACTGATACAATAAATCTGAAAAACGTCTACAACCAACATCATATTTTATGGTGAAAAACTGAATAAATTCTTTTTTTTTTTTTTTTTTTTTTTTGAGACGGAGTCTCGCTCTGTAGCCCGGACTGGAGTGCAGTGGCCGGATCTCAGCTCACTGCAAGCTCCGCCTCCCGGGTTTACGCCATTCTCCTGCCTCAGCCTCCGGAGTAGCTGGGACTACAGGAAACTGAATAATTTCTTCCTCAGGTGAGGGACAAGGCAAGCGTGTCCATGCTTACCGCCTATTCAACATCATACTAAACATTCTAGAGAGTACAATATTACAAGAAAAATAACTGGAGACATGCAGATTATGAAAAAGAAAGAAAACTGCCCTATCTGAAATTAGCGAGATTATCTCTGATGAAAACCTTACACAATCTACAAAAAAAGCTCCTAGAACTATTAAGCGAAGTTAACAAGTTCATATCAGGCATAAAAAAATCATCCAACAAAAATTAGCCATATTTCTACAAATCAACATTAGAAAATTGGAAATTGAAATTAAGAAAACAATACCACCTACAATAGCTGTATGAAGATAAAATATTTAGGTATAAATATAATCAATATGCACAGACTCTCCTGAAAAATATACAACACTAATGAAATAAAATAAAAAATCTAAATAAATGAAGAAAAATATGTTTTTTCATGGATTAAAATATTCTATGTAGTTAGGATGTCAATTTTTCCCAAAGAGTTGAATAGATTTAATGCAATGCAAACTAAACTCCCAGAAATGTTTCTGTAAACGTAAATAAGCTGATTTTAGAATTTATATGGCTTTCCATTAATAAGGAATTTCAATTTATATGGAAAGCCATATAAATTCTTATTTCAATAATCTTATTTGATTATTCTAGAATAATCAAAACAATGTTTAAAAGGTGAACAAATTTAAAAGAAGCAGTAACCCAATTTTGATCTTCAGTAAACAAGACAATGTGGTATTGGTGAAAGAAAGAACAGGCAGAAGAGAGAGTACAAAAAAACACATATAAATATGGTCTACTAATTTTTGACAGAGATACAAATGCAATCTATTAGGTAGTAGATAGTTTTTGAAAAATAAATGGCGTTGATGGTAGTGATTAATATCAGACACAGTAGACTTAAAGACAAGGAATATCAGAAGAGATTAAGAGAGAGCATTTCAAGATGACAAAAGAGTTGATGGAGCAAGAAAATATAATAATCCTAAATACGCATGCACTTGATTAATGAACTCAGAATATATGGACTAAAAACTGGCAAAACTAAAAAGAAAAACAAATTCACAACCATGTTTGGAGATTTTAACATCTTTTATTTATAATTGATAGCACGATAGAAATGAAATCGCTAAGGATATAGTTAATTTGAACAACACAATCAATCACTTTGATCTTTTTGACATTTATACTAAACCACACCCAACAACTGCAGAATACATACTATTTTCAAATGTACATGGAATGCTGGCCAAATTGGAACACATAAAACATGTTTCAATAAATTTGAAAAGGTTGAAATTGTATCAAGTACATGATCTAATCACAGTGAAATTAAATTAGTTACTAATAAGAAAATTATATTTGGAAAACCTCCAAATATTAGTAACAACACCAATTTAAATGAATCACATATCAAAGAACAATCACAAGGGAAATAGAAAAGAATTTGGAACAGAATGGTAATGAAAATACAAATAAAAAATTATGGGATGATGCTAAGTTATTGGCTAGAGAAATTTACATCTTTATTTACATTAAAAAGAAGAAAGGTAAGAAAAATAATCTAGCTTCTACTATAAGAATTTAAGAAGAGAGAAAATTAAATCCAAAGTAGATAGAAGAAAGAAAATAATAAAAATAGGAGCAAAAAGAAATGTTGATAGAAAATTATAGAGAAAGTTATTGAGTCAATAGTTTATACTAAAATTAATAAAATTTTAAAAACTGCTAGCCAAACTAATAAGGAATAAAATATAAAACATAAATTAATAACATCAGAAATAGAAGAATGTTACTACAGATCCTCCACGTTTATAAACTAATAAAATGTTACGAACAATTCTGTATTCATAAAATTCCAGTAACTTAGATAAAATAGACAAATTGCTATTAATAAGACTCAAATTACCAAAATCTAACACATTGTAAAACAGAACATGTGAATATCCCTATGTCATAAAAGAAATACATTTGTAATTAAAAACATTTCCACAAATAAAATTCCACTGTCGAATGTTTAGAAAAGATTTTCACCTGTACACAAACATTTCAGAAAACTGTGGTAGAAGGCATAACCTTCATAGGAAAACCAAGCCAAGATCTAAGATTTATGTTTCAAATCCATTAGTATTTATACAGGATAATGATGTATTACATAACTATGTGCGTGGCATTCCAGGAAAGCAATGCTATTTTAAAATTTAAATAACAATATACCATATTAACAGAATAAACATGAATATTTGAATCACAATACTCACAATATCTGTGGTATAGGCAATATCAAAATGCTAATTGATTGGTCCAACAACCTCTGACGCAGGAAAATTTTACATGACATTTCTTTTTTGAGTCATCAGATTTCTATTTAAGCATTTTCTTTATGATACTGCTTTCGTAAAATGGAAACAATCTGCATTTTAGAAACAGACAGTCCTGTACTTGATTTATGGCTCTGTCAACAAATAGTAATGGGCATGTTTCTTTACTTCTTTAGATCTCAACTTCATTCTTCACATGCAGATATTTGACAGAGATTGTAAAAATTAGAAATAATGAATATGAAGCACCTGATATATTGTAGGCATTCAATAAATATTGAATGTTTTGAGTAAAACTTAGAAGGCAGCCAGGCACAGTGACTCATACCTGTAATCCTAGCACTTTGGGAGAACAAAGCAGGAGGCTCACTTGACCCCAGGAGTGTGAGGCCAGCTTGGGAAATATAGTGAGACCTCATCTCTACAAAAAGTAAAGTAAAATGAATAGCTGAGGGTGGTGGCGTGTGCCTGTAGTCCCAGTTACTCCAGAGGCTGAGGTGGGAGGATTGCTCGAGCATGGGAAATTGAGGTTGCAGTGAGCCAAGATCGCAATACTGCACTCCAGCCTGGGTGACACAGAAAGACCCTGTCTCAAAACAATAACAACAACAAAAACTTGGAAGGCATCTCATTCTTGTAATATTAGTGTATAGTTCACATTAATGTTACAGAAATAAAGTCAGGTGCCTTTCAAGTTGTTTTCTTTACTACATTCAACATACGCATCTTAAATGCATGTTGTATTTTTTTTCTTCTCTGACACTCTGACACCTAGAATAATTCCTTACATAAGTGTCCACATTGTTTTGACGTTATATAAATGAAAAGTAGCTTATGTCAGAAGTTCTCAACTTTTTGGTCTCATTATCCCTTTATACTATGAAAAATTGAGAGTCCCATACATTTTCTCTGTCTAGTTATATTACTTATATTAGCAATACAAAACAATATTAATTCATAAAAAGTACTGCTTGTTAAAATAAATGTATACTTTCCAAAAATAGTGAGAAAAATGGCATTATTTTATATTTTTGCAAACCTCTTTGAAGTCTGGCTTGCTAGACGGTAACTGGACTCTCATATCTGCTTCATCATCCAATGAGTTACAGTATGTCATTTTAGCTGAAGTAAATGAAGAAAATCAGTTTAACACAGATCTGAATTGGAAGGAGAGGTACATATTTCAACAGCATTTTCAAATAATTATATATGCTGTTCTTTGATACCACATAAAAATGACATAAGTCGTAGTTTTGTCTAGGTTATTTGCAATGTAGAATCTGAACCCATGTCAATGAATTGTTACATTAAATTTCATTAGTCTAACTGTAGTCTCAAGGAATGTTTGACTCATGTATGATATTGTAACATCATGCATGAATCACTTGAAAAATATTAATTGATATTTAATATTTAATGATTTGTGTGGCTCTTCCACATATAGACACATTTTATTAGATAATATCATCAATAAATCACATTTGTTAATATCATTACAGAGCTCCATAGTAAAGTTTTTAAGTATTGCAAAGTAGTTTAAAAGTTAACACTGATGGACACAGGTTTGCCAAAATCTTAATTTTTGCTAGAAAGTCCTAATTTTATCATTGACTACAATTATTGGCCACCATTTTCTTCAAAATGGCAGGCTGACTTTGTCCATTTTTCAGAAAATGTCTGCCAAATACATCAGTCTGAATACCCATAGTTGCTCTATTTGTGTTCTATGAGAAAAGCAGTTAGATCAAAACAAAATCACACAGTGCTTTTTCTTGATACAACTATTATACTTTGGTTTGCAGAACTATTTTACATATGTTTCCCATTTTGTCACACAAAATATAAATAAAAAAGTACTCAAGGGTCAATAGCTGATAAAGTTAGACATTGCTACAAGTTTATCAATGATGGTTTTATGTAAAACTGGCATTTACAAGTATGATAAAAATAAGTTACTAGTACACCTTGTTGCCACTGTTGTACTAGTAATTTTACTTCCCATATAACCTCGTTATTACCTAATAAAGTTATTATGTTGAAATTCCAAAATGTGCCTTTTGTCTTTTTTATAAAATTGTAGGGTTTATCTAGGAATTTCAAAATATTGACTTTTTTGATGACAAACTTAGAGAGACTGAGAGGTATAATTGTAGATAGTCAGAGATAGTAAAAGAAAAGCACTGAGAACAAACTGAGTTAATCCCTGAGAAAGTATATATTTATACTACCTTAGAAAATTCCAGAATACATAAATATATGTTCCATTAACTATCAGATTGATAGGATAATGCCATCACACTAACAGGTAGCCTCTGGAAAATTCCATGGTACACTCATAAGAAAATAAGAGTGAAAAGGACAAATAACATTTTAGTGTTATGTAAATAGTTCTAACTGCACAAACTCCTTTAAAGAGTTTCAGGAACAGTTAGAGACTCCTACATCAAACTTTGAAAACTGCTGGCTAATATTCTTTCTAGAAAATTCTATAGGTTAGAAAATGCTACATTATGATGTGCTAAAATAAGCTTCCTGGTCCTAGTTTTTCCCTTTCTTCATGGTTAGAAATCCAGGGCTCTTCAAACCTGCATTGAAACCGAAAGAACCTTTTTAGTCCACCAAAAAGAATTGTGCATTACAACCTTCATTCAATGCAAGAGCCAGCTGAGGTGAAGTCGCCAGAGGCCAAGGACAGAAGCCGGGAGTAAAGCATCACCACATAGCCTTCAATCACCACCGGTTTTGAATTGTTTGATCAGGCCATTTCTTATGGCCTTTTCATCTATCATTTTTATGCCTCTCTGTTTCTTTTTTCAAGATTTGGTTTTTGTGTAATGTTGCTGGGTGTTCTGTCCTTGATTTCCTTGTCACACAAGTGAAGGAAGTGTTCCATCTGATATGAAGCCACATGTCAGCACCTGTTTTCTGGACTGATTAGTTCATTATTTTCATTTCTGTTTGCCAACACTGCAGGGTCTTTTCTGTCAACAGCAACAACACATCTGTGCTCTCTGTGCCTGGTATTCACTTTCATGGATGTTAAAATCCAGGGTCTGATGAGTGCCCTTCAGGTTCAGCCCATCGCTTAAGCAGTGCTTCTGTTTCAATGCCCAATTTTTTGGCTAACTGAATTTGTGGTTAAGCCTTGTTGAAATATCAAATTTTACTGACTATTTGGGTGGATAATCTAATGAGAAAATGGAGGTAATTTTTCTCCAACACTGGGAGAAAATTATGCTCTTACCACATTTGCAAAAGGACATCTTGTTTTAGGCTCAAACATCAGTGTAATCCATTACAATCTCATCTGACACAGCAACTATGTATTAAGACTCCTCCAGTCATAGGCATTGTGTCTACATTGGGCTGAGATCTTTGAAACTTAAGCAAAGGATTAAATTTGGAGACAGAGGTAACACAGAAAGAATGGAACTCCTCACTTGGCTAGTGCCGGTGACTTTAGGTTTTTGTGGCACTTTAGTAAGCATAGTCCATAGGTATTTTCTTTAACTATGGTGGTTTACTCAATTTATGTTGAGCTAGGCAGAATATCTTTTATAATCATGCAGATGTGTTTTAACTGATATGGCCTAAGTAGCTTAAAGCCTCAGGTTCCAGTATGCATGTAAGACTTTAACCTTGGTAGATCACTGTAAGGTTTAGCACATTATTTGAGTAAGTGTTGTTTTTATACAGGGAAGGGTGCAGGTACAGATTGTAACAAATGTCAGCTGTAACAGCTTCATGTACTGGCCAAATGGAGCTGACCTTGAACTACATAGTACTCCTTAGTTTGTTATTGTAGGCAAGGTTAGAATAGAAATAAAATCACACACATACAAAATATCTTAAATCATAAAATTATCAGACAAACCAAAATTGAGGGACATTCTAAAAAATATTGGGCCTTCTTCTTCAAAAATATTAATGTTAATGTTATAAAAGAGAAAATGAGCCTAAGTATCTTTGCCAGAGTAAAGGAGAATAAAGAGAAACAAAAACTAACACAGTGGTTAATCTTGGATCGGATCTTGTATTGAGAAAAAAGATTCTATAAAGGAAAATGTTCCTTTAATTTAGAGAAAGTTGAGTATGGATTGTATATTAGATAATAGTATTGAATTCTAAATTTTCTGAAATTGATAATGTAACTATAGTTATGTAAGAGAATTCCCTTGTTAGGAGATACATTATCTATTCTACAGTTTTTAGAAATAGAACATCTCAATTTTTACACTTTATTCTCAAATGTTTTCTCAAAATTAATGAATATATTATATATTTACATATAGATGTGTGTGTGTGTGTTCCTTGTAATATTCTTAAAATTTTCTTTCTAGGTCTGAGTTTTCTAAAAAATGAATTGAACAATTGAAAAACAGTCTCTTTCTCTCCCCCCAGAAAGGCTTATTTGCCAGCCAGCATTGTAAAAAATTAGTTGCTGTTTTTACCTTGTTTTTAAATCAAATATTTGGCAGGGATATGGGCCTAAAACTGGATTAGCAGTTGAGATGCCTCTGCTTCAGAGCCCTTTTGAGGTTCTAGCTTTAAATCTTTAGTGCCAAGCCTTGTTTGGTACAGTTACAACATCTTTGCCAAATTCAAGAATCACCCTTCATCGCATGATTATAACTTGTAATGGATTTTTCCTGTTATACAAGTTCTGAACTTGATTTCAGTCAACCGAAGTGGTGCATCCCCAATAATGTGAAATATTTTGTTCATAAACAAATAAAAAATGAATGTGCTCCCTAATTTTAAATATAATATATTTTACTTGGTAAATGTGTAGGATGAAATCAAAGAAATTATGGCAAATCCAAAGATACCCAAGGTATTTAAATATATTGTGTTTCTAACAATCACATTTGCCTAAAAAATAAGGGAAGAACTGGCATATTTAAAATACTCTTCAGTATTCTCATTAGAACAGATGCACAGAGAAGTATCTGAATGAAGGGGAGTAAATGAAGGTAAGCTAACTAGCTTGAAGAAGAAATACATTTCTTTAGGGTTTGGAAATGATAAACATCTTAGAGGACACATTATTCATAGCTAGAAAGGAAAATGAGATTTCAATGACTAAGGGAGATATAGGAAAAAGGATAATCATAGCTATATCTAGTTATTCTTATAAAGGGCATTAGAAGAGAGGGAGATGCTGTTATAAGCAGAAAAGTGAATTGAAATCCAAAGTAAACAGCAAAAGAAAACATGCAAATTCTCAGTCTATCAGCTCCCCAGAAGGAATCAGTTTCTGGGGAACTACTAAGAAATATATTCTTAAAGCTGCAATTTGAGAATTCAGAGTAAGAAGAGCTACATATACTACCTATACTCCCAAGAGCTAAACTAGAAAGTTACAAATTGCACAGGATTGGGATGGAGCTATCAGGAAGTTCTGTTAGAATACAGACTTTAAGAACTTTCGGGTGATCTTCAAGTTGTCAACAATATTGTGGTTAGCTTGCAGTTGTTGAGTGTGCCCTGAGAAAATTATGCCCCCAAATTCTGAAAATATAACTCTGGAGTAGACATAGCTAAGATAAGGCAAATTAAGAGGACATAAGAAAGTCAAAAATAAATTGACATAAGACCTAGGCAAAATACTTGTCCAATGGGGTAATAATCTCTGGGCGATATTATCCAGCTTAGAGAAGTAAGACTGACAAGATATATTTCTTCACTGGTTGCTTTGGTATGCTCAGAATTCATTGACTTCATATATCTCACTATAGGACAATAAAAAAGAGAAATAAGAGGAATATGTAGAAAATCAAAGTTTTCTCTCTTTGAGAATAAGGAGAAGAAAAGGTAAATGAAAGAAAGCTTTTAGTTCCATCTCACATTACACATATTAGGGTAACTAAAAGACCAATCCAAGAAGCAGGTAAAGCTATTATGAATACAAATGAGCCCTTCCTAAAAGGTGTGTATAAAAGGAACATAGGGAAACAATAGAGAAAAAATAAAACACTGGAAGCAAATCTTATTCCAGAAACAGATTTAGTGAAAGAAAGCTCCAAAACGTTAAAAAATAAGAAAACAAATGATTTGATGATTGCAAAAGAGAAGTCTTTGGTCACCACTGGGTCCTTAGAGTAACAAGATTTCTTCTGGAATCCACCAAGCATGAGTATCTGTATGGAACAAATGTGATCAATAGGAAAGTCTTTCCAAGAAAGCAGGTTTCTGAGGTGTAAGAAATCCCATAACAAGACTGTCAATAGCTACCATAAAATTTAAAATGCCTTTTCAAAGGCACCAAGAAAGCCGTCACTAAACTGACCCTATACTCATTTTAGTACTGGTACCAGAAACATGGGAGCCAATGGTAAAATGAGAATTAATAAGTTTCGAATATGCTAGATGGAAAATAAAGATGACTGTGATGATTGCAATTTTAAAAACTGCAAAAGAATGTAGCGATGTCTCAGATATCATTCTTCACCAGCAGAGGACAGAATGCATAGATATAGTTTATTCTACCTATGATAACTCACATAATCTTAAAATGACTCTCCTTACAGATTTCTTCCTATTGAATTTTTATTCACAACTTGTGCTATTAGGGCAACGGGCCTAAACTGCCTATCATTCAGGAGTGGCCAAACCAACAGAGAAGACAGATTGCCTGTCTTCACCCAATCTCAGATAACTTTGAGTCTATGCTTTAGGTTCTAAAATACTATTGTGACTCTAGAGGTTACGAATACACTTTTGTTACTTGTCTGAAAAATTGAGACATTTGTGGTAAAATTTTATTTTGTTTCTGTTTCTGGGCATGATTGAATAACTACTGGTCTAGCCCTCCCACTATAAACAACTATGAAATGGGATGAAATATATGAAATGGCAGTTTCAGATATTCAACAAAAATCTGCATAAGATTGTGACCCCCAAATAAGAGAAACATCAAGTAAGACCCTTAGTCACTCTGGCTTTCTGTCTGCAGTCACTCTCTGTACTGTAGCACAGGAAGACATGCCAAGCAAAGCATGATATTCTCACTAAGCTGGTAAGACAGATACTAGAGTTTGGTGATGATGAGACAGATAGGATGCATGGGACATGATGCTGAAGAGAAAAGTACTGTGCAGAACAGATGCACCACAAACTCACAGTAGTGCTCTAAGACCTTTGATCAAATATTTGCATATGAGCTGAGGAAATCTCCTTAAGGGCTATTATAACATGATTTCTAAGGAAACGTCAGCTGAATAGAAATTCTTGAGATCATACCAAAAGTAGAAGTTCCAGGCAGACAGAATAGAGACCTCAGCAAACACCTTGAATATTCAGATGATACTGCAGAATAGCAGTAAGGCCACTCTAGCCTGAATGTAAAAGATACTCATGACCCATCTTAGAAAACTTTAAAACATGTTTGAAAAGCATCTAGTTGGTTCAGTAAATTAACTGGATTCCAGATCAAAGCACAGCACTCTTTAAAAAAAATATAACATAAGCCACGGTTACTTATAACATACCATCAACAGTAGCAAGAAAGCAAAACAAAACAAGATACTACAAATGCAAAGGAAGAGGAATATGTTACCTATAACTAGAAAAAAACTGGCAATTGGAAACACTCAGAGATAACAGAAATGTCAGAATTAGCAGACAATGACTTTAAAAGAGCTATTACAAATAGTTTAAGGAATTAAAAGAAAAGTAGGAAATTTCAGAAAAGAAATTGATGTTATGAAAAATGAAAGTTCTAGAATTGAATATTTCAATATTTAAAATAAAGAGACTCGCTTTATAGCAGATTGTGTAATGCTAAAAAAGTCAGTAAACTTGAAGATAATAAAATATAAATTATCTAAAATTAAGCACAGAGAGAAAAAATGCTGAGAAAAGATTAACAAAACAAGCTCAAGCAGTTTAACAAGCAGGTAATTATATTTCTGGAAGAGACAGATTGTGGCGTAAAAATTTTGAAAAAATAATGTCCAGTAGCACATTTTAATGAGGGATATCAAGCTACAGATACAAGCAGGTTACTGAATTCTAAGTACAATAAATAGAAAGAACACCATACCTAGGTAAATCATAGTAGCATTGCTAAAAAACGATGATGAAGATACAATTTTTAATAATTTAGTAGAAAATATATATTACATCAAGAAAAACAGAGGTAACATTGACTGCTGAATTCAAGCCAGAATCAATTTAAGGAAGAGAAAAATGGAATGACACCTTTAAATTGCTAAGAGAGGAAAAAAAATAGCTGCCAACCAAGAATAAAATACCCTCTGCATGTGTTTTTAAATATTGAAGGCCAATAAGTAAATTCTCAGGGAAAAAGAAGCTGATGAATTTGTTGTTGTTGTTGTTGCAGCAGACCGGTACTACAAGACATGTTAAAAGTTCTTTAGTCAGAGGAAAAATGACATTAGAAGAAAACTTGGATATATGCAAATTATTTTAAAAAATTTTTTTTATTTACTTATTTTTTATTATTATTATACTTTAAGTTCTAGGGTACATGTGCATAACGTGCAGGTTTGTTACATATGTATACTTGTGCCATGTTGCTGTGCTGCACCCATCAACTCGTCAGCACCCATCAACTCGTCATTTACATCAGGTATAACTCCCAATGCAATCCCTCCCCCCTCCCCCCTCCCCACGATAGGCCCTGGTGTGTGATGTTCCCCTTCCTGTGTCCAAGTGATCTCTTTGTTCAGTTCCCACCTATGAGTGAGAACATGCGGTGTTTGGTTTTCTGTTCTTGTGATAGTTTGCTAAGAATGATGGTTTCCAGCTGCATCCATGTCCCTACAAAGGACACAAACTCATCCTTTTTTATGGCTGCATAGTATTCCATGGTGTATATGTGCCACATTTTCTTAATCCAGTCTGTCACTGATGGACATTTGGGTTGATTCCAAGTCTTTGCTATTGTGAATAGTGCCGCAATGAACATACGTTATATATAAAAATTTTAAATAGTAAATATATGGTTGAATATGAAACATTTTTTACTTTATATTTTGATTTACTCAAATGATAATTATCTGTATAAAGAAAAATAATACTAATTTAATGTGGGGATTGTAACAAATGTGGAATAAACTATATGACAACAATAACAAAGATGGGAGGAATGCAAACAAAAGTATACTGTTGTGACCGGGTGCAGTGGCTCACACCTGTAATCCTAGCACTTTGGGAGGCCCAGGTGGGTGGATCACCTGCGGTCAGGAGTTCGTGACCAGCCTGGCTAACATGGTGAAACCCCATCTCTACTAAATATACAAAAATTAGCTGGGCGTGGCAACTCACACCTATAGTTCCAGCTACTCGGGAGGCTGAGGTATGAGCATAGCTTGAACCTGGGAGACGGAGATTGCAGTGAGCCGAGAACATGCCACTGCACTCCAGCCTGGTCAACAGAGTGAGATTCAATCTCAAAAAAAAAAAAAAAGTATATTGTTGCAATGTCTTGCATAATATATGAGGAAATACAGTATTAATTTATGGTGGACTGTGATAAATTGAGGATTCATATAAAATCACTAAAACAACCAATAAAATATAATAAATAAAAATATAGAGATATTTGATAAGTCAGTAGATGAAATAAAATTGAAAACTGAAAAAATTCAATTAAGCAATAAAGGTATAAAAAAAAAGAAAAAAGAAACAAAAACCATATCAGATCATAAGAAAACAAAGAGAAAATGGTACTTCTAAATATATTCAGATAAATAATTATAATAGGCCAGGTGCGGTGGCTCACGCCTGTAATCCCAGCACTTTGGGAGGCCGAGGTGGGCGGATCACAAGGTAAGGAGATTGAGACCATCCTGGCTAACATGGTGAAACCCTGTCTCTACTAAAAATACAAAAAATTAGCCGGGCTTGGTGGCGGGCACCTGTAGTCCCAGTTATTTGGGAGGCTGAGGCAGGAGAATGGCGTGAACCCAGCAGGTAGAGCTTGCAGTGAGCCGAGATAGCGCACTGCACTCCAGCCTGGGCGACAGAGCAAGACTTGGTCTAAAAAAAAAAAATTATACTGAATGTAAATAAATTAAACACTCCAATTAAAATGCAGAGATTGTCAGGCTGTATTTTGAAAAGCAATACTTAACTAGATACTATTTTAAAGAGACACACTACACAGTTTAAATTTAAGCTCATGTTTTAGGTCAAGGTTCTCCAGAGAACCAGAACTGATAGGCTAGATAGATATATAGATATAAATATAGACATAGAAAAGAGATTTGTTATGAGGAATTCACTTACCCAATTATGGGGGCTGAGAAGTTCAACGATCTGCCATCTGCAAATTAGAGACTCGGGAAAGTCAACGGTGTAATTCCGGTTCAAGTCTGAAGGCCTGGGAATCAGGGGAGCTGATGGTGTCAATCCTAGTCCCAGTGCAGAAGACCAGTATCTCAGTTAAAGCAAGCAGACAGGAAGCAAAAAGGGGCACATGCATCCTTCTTTCTTCCTTCCTTTGGCCTTTTTGTTATATTGAGGCCTTTAATAATGGATTGGATGATGCCCATTCACATTATAGAAGGCAATCTACTTTACTGAATCCCTGATTTAAATTACTCTTATCTAGAAACATCCTCACAGACACACCCAGAAATAATGTATAGTCTGAGCATCTCATGGTGCAGTAAAGTTGATACAAAATGTAATCTTCACAGCACACTTAAAGTATGAGTTATATTTAAAGATACAGTTTAATCATAAGTACTTTAAATGTAAGTATGAAAGTAAAAGAATAATAAAAGTATATACATGCTAAAAGTCAGAATAAAAAAGGTAAAGTGGCTCTATTATTATCAGCAAAAAATAGACATCATGATATCATCAGAATTTAAGAGAGATATTTATGAATGATAACAGGGTTAATTCATTAAGGAGACAAAAATCCAGCCTGAGGAACATAGCAAGACCCTGTATCTAAAAAAGTATTAAAAAAATTCTGGGTGTGGTGGAACATTTCTGTAGTTCCAGCTACTCAGGAGGCTGAGGTAGGAGTATTTCTTGAATCCATGAGTTCAAGGCTGCAATGACCTTTGATAATGTCATTTCACTCCATTTGGGGTGACAGAGTGAGACTGTTTCTGAAAAAAAAAATCTAAATGTGTACACATCTGATAATAGAACAAAATATAGGCAGCAAATACTGACAGAACTAAAGAAATAAAATGTCAAATTCAAAATTATAGTTGGAACTTTTTTTCTGTTTTCTCAATTGTTAGAGAAAAGTTGTCATAATTCAGTAAAAATATAGAAAAATTGAGAAACCACCACTGACCAACTCACAATAACTGACATTTACAGAGCACTTCACAACTGTAGACCACGCATTTATTCAATTACGCATGACACATCCATCAAGGATATTGTCTAATATAATGCATCATAAAATAAGTTTCAATAATTTTTTAAAATTAAATGATACAAAGTATTTTCTCTAGCCACAAAAAATTAAATTAGAAATCAATGACAAAATGACATGTGAAAATTTCTCGTGGGTCAAAGGATAAATCTGAAAGGAAATTAGAAAACATTTTGGATTAAATAAAAATAAAAACAAATTCTATCAAGATTTCTGGGAATAAGCTAAAGCTGAATATTTAGAGAGAAATTTACACCATCAAATGATTACAATAGAAAATAATAAAGGTGTCAAATCAGTCATTTAATTTTCACCTTTAAAAATTTTTGTAAAAAGATGAGAAAACTAAATCCAAAGTAAGTAGAAGGAAGAACATAATAAAGACAAAAGTGAAAATCAATAAAATTAAAAAAAAAAAACAGCATGAGGAAAATGTTTGGTTTATTGGTTCCTTGAAAAAAAAATCAATAAAATTAATTTAAAAACTTGCTACACTGGCTTTTTAGAAAAACACAAATTACCAATATCAGGATTGAAAAACAGAAACTATCTCTAGTGCCTAGGGTTGTTATTAAATATATAATAAGAAAATATTAAAGCTGGGCAAGATGGCACAACCTGTAGTCCCATCTACTTGGGAGGCTGAGGCAGGATTGTTCAAGCCCAGGATTTGAGACCAGCCTGGGCAACAAGGTAACACCTCATTTAAAAAGAAAAAAAAGACAAAATATACAGAAAATATTAAGAAAAACATATGCCAATATAGTCAACAATTTAGTTAAAATATAATAATTATTTGAAAGAATGAAATTTACCAAACCTAATTGAAAGAAAACCTGAAAATACGAATGGCTTAATATGTGATCAACTATATTTCTTATCAAAAATTTTCTCGCAAAGAAAAGTTGAAATCCAGATGATTTCAAGGGTGAATTCTATTACACATTTTAGGGAGAAATAATACCAATATTATTAAATCTTTTCAGAAAATAGAGGAGGAAATAATATGTTCCATTGCTTTTCATGAGACTGAATGACCCTCATATCAAAACCAGAAAATAATCTTACAAGAAAAATAAATTAGTGATTAATATTCCTTTTGAACATGCATGCACAAATATTTAATAAAATATTAGCATATTAAATACAACAACATATAAAAGGATAATATATTGTGTCCAAGGAAATCCATGTTGGTTTATCATTGAAAAATCAATGGAATTCACCACATTAAATATGAATAAAAGGGAAAATCCAGATAATTATGTCAATGGAGGCAGAAAAACATAATAAATCCTCTTTCACCACTTCTATTCAAGATTGAACTGATGATTACTATTGCCGCAACAAGGCAAAAAAAAAAAAAAAAAAAAAAAGTCATAAGTCCTATAGATTGTAAAGAAAGAAATACAACTCTTGAATAGAAGAGCATGATGGTGTCCATAAAAATCTCAGTGCATCTGCAAAAAATACTAAATCTAATAAGTGAATTTAGCAATGTGATAAGATTCAATATTAATACAGAAATTTATAAAAACTTTATTAACAGCATACTAATGGAAAATAAAATTTAAAAAATATTATTTATAACAGCAAAAACAAAAATATACTTTTAAATAAATTTACTAAAAGAATGCAAAACTTCTATTGACAACTGCTAAACATTGTGAGACAAATATTTAAAAAGCTATATAAATGTACATGTTCGTAGATCAAAAGGTTCAATAATGTCAAAATGTAATTTTTAAATATTGATCCATTGATTCAATACAATCTCAATAAAATTCCCAGCAGACTTCTAAAAATATAAATTAACAAGCTAAATCTAAAGTCTAATTGGAAATTCAAAGTACTTAGAATACCAACACAATTTTTGAGAAAAGAGAACTAAGAATTGTTCTATTTAATTTCAAGATATTTTGCAAAGTCATAGTAATCTAGACAGTTTGATATTAGCATAAAGATAAAAAAATAGATCAGTGAAAAAGAATAGAAAGTCTAGAGATATACACACATTTGTGTGGTCAACTCATTAAAAAAAATTGTCAAAGCAATTTAATGTAGAAAGGAAAGTCTTTTGGCAAATTGTAATAAGACTACTGAGAAGACATAAATTAAATCTTTATTTTATTATAATAATAATTATTATTATTATTATCATCATTATTATTTTTGAGACGGAGTCTCGCTCTGTCACCCAGGCTGGAGTGCAGTGGCTCAATCTCCGCTCACTGCAAGCTCCGCCTGCTGGGTTCACGCCATTCTCCTGCCTCAGCCTCCCGAGCAGCTGGGACTACAGGCGCCAGGCGGCATGCCCGGCTAATTTTTTGTATATTTAGTAGAGACAGGGTTTCACCATGTTAGCCAGGATGGTCTTGATCTCCTGACCTCGTGATCCGCTCGCCTCAACCTCCGAAAGTGCTGGGATTACAGGCGTTAGCCACCGCGCCGGGCACACCTTTACTTTATAGATCTAAATATAGACCCCAAAACTGTAAATCTTTTAGGTGAAAATATAAGAATGTTTTCATGACCTTGGGGTAAGTAAATAACTTTTAGATAAGGCACAGAAAGCAATAGCCATAAAAACTGATAACTTACATTTACTTAAAAATTAAAATGTCTGCTTATCAAAAGGCAGTATCAAGAAAATGTGTAGGCAAATCATAGAGTGGCATACAACAGTAAGTACATATGTGGGCATACATGCACACACATTAGTTTCTTGGTTCCTTGAAAAAAAATCAATAAAATTAATTTAAAAACTTGCTACACTGACTTTTAAAGAAACCACAAATTACCAATATCAGGATTGAAAGACAAAAACTATCTCTAGTGCCTAGGGTTGTTATTAAGTATATAATAAGAAAATATTAAATACACATCCTTGCATCCAGAGTATGTAAAGAATCCCTACAAGTCACTAAAAAATAAAGTAACCCAACTTTTTAAAAAATGGTTTAAATCTGTAAACTTCTATCTCAAAAATGATATGTGAACAGCCAATAAGTATATGAAAAGGAATTCATCATTTTTCACACATTAGAGTAATTAAAATATAGAAGACTGAAAACATTGTGAGAATCTGGAGCATCCAAGTGTCTCATACATTTCTGTTGTAAATAGAAAATAATATAATCATTTTGGGAAAATTACATACAACTACCCTATATCCCAGTAGCTCTATTCCTAAGTATTTATTTGAGAGAAATGAATATACCTGTCAACAAAAACACTTGTATAAGAATGCTCATAGCAGTTTTATTCATGACAGCCAAACCTGGAACCAGCCCAAATGCCTATCTACTTAAGAATGAATGCATAAAATGATAATCTATTTATAACCTACTAGTCACCAACTTAAAAAATATGAACTACTTAAAATATGCACCACATGTTGCCCTGAGAGATGTTGTGCTAAAAGAAAGCAGTCATACACAAAAGCGTGCACATTATTTCTTTGATACCTTTTATGTGAAGTTCTAGAACAGGAAAAACTAACTTATGGTGAAATAAATCAGAATATTGCTTGCTTTTGGAGACAGGAAAGTGTGAGTGGATTTGGATGATACACAAGGGAACTTCTTGGGGTGAGGATAATATCTGCATATTTTTAGGGGACGTAGATTACCTGGATGATAGCATTTGTCAAAACTCACAAAATCGTAATGCAAGATCTGTGTGTTTCACTTTACGTCAATTGTATTTCAGTAAAATATTTTTAAAGACTGAACTTCAGAAAGATATTTGACAATGATGTGTCTTATGACCAAAATTGAGATGGGTACACTATATTGCTATTGTCAGGTAGATTTGTAGCTAATTAAACTTCAACCATTGAATGATACACTGGGGTCTAACTGAAGTGAGGATAGGAATGATTTGCCTTGTAGTCCTGTTATAATTATTTTTTTCTCTCCTTATTTTAAGAGTGTTTTGAGTTAATATATGGAATGCTACTGCTTATTTGAGATACCTACAGCTGAGAAATTTGACTTGTGTATTGGATGATGCAATTGAAACAGAAAATGTTATTATGCAACTGCAACAGACACCATGAAATTTTAGAGACATATAGCCTTACATTTACAAGGGAAAATATTTACCCAACTAAAAGTTAGTAGGATCATGTCTTCATGCTATTCATTTGATAAAAAATATGTAATTGTCTGTGCATTACTGGAAAACAAATCCTCCATAAGAAATGAGTAAATATCTGATCTGTGAGAAAAAAGAAAAATAGAAAGGACTCCTCACCATAAAGTGAGAACTTGGTAGTTGGAAGAGTTTTTGAGGTATTATGATTTTTGTACATTGAATGAGAGGTTGGACCAGGTGATGAGTGGGTTTCTTCAAACAGTATTTTTATTCTTCTGCGGTCCTAACATCTGTCTCAACTTTTTTTGTTTTTTTGAGACAGAGTTTTTCTGTTGTTGCCCAGGCTGGAGTGCAATAGCACAATCACGGCTCACTGCAACCTCTGCCTCCAGGTTCAAGTGTTTCTCCTGCCTTGGCCTCCCAATAGCTGGGACTACAAGCGTCCACCACCATGCCCTGCTAATTTTTATAGTTCTAGTGGAGATGAAGTTTTGCCATGTTGGCCAGGCTGGTCTCGAACTCCTGACCTCGTGATCCGCCCACTTTGGCCCCCCAAAAGTGCTGGTATTACAGGGAGTGCTGCCTTTCCCTGTCCACCATGTGAGGACACCGGCGTGCTCAGCCCTGGCTCAACTTTTGATGAGTATACTCTGTGAATAACTTAATCAAAGCCAAGAAAGCAATCATACCTTTTCTCTTTATGAGCGTAATCTGTGGGTGGGCACGGTGGCACACACCTGTAATCCCAGCACTTTGGGAGGCCGAGGCGGGCGGATCATGAGGTGAAGAGATCGAGACCATCCTGGCCAACATGGTGAAACCCCGTCTCTACTAAAAATACAAAAATTAGCTGGGCTCATTTTTTAGTAATTTAAATTACATGCCTGTAATCCCAGCTACTCGGGAGGCTGAGGCAGGAGAATCACTTGAACCAGGGAGTCAGAGGTTGCAGTGAGCTGAGATCGTGCCACTGTACGCCAGCCTGGGCGACAGAGCGAGACTCCATCTCAAAAAAAAAAAAAAAAAAAAAAAGTAAAATCTGCGACAATAATAACAATACTAATATTGAATTACACTAGATGTTGCTATACACAGTTGAATTAAATGGAAAGAATCAACCTATCAATAGATGATATCAAATATTTATATCGAACAAAAGTACAAGAAAATGTGCATTTGTGAGGCAAGAGAGGAGAATAGAAAAGTGGTCCCTAAATTCTGCATGTTGGAGGGAAGAGAAGACAAAAACAGTTGTGAAAGGGTTGCCTTCTACCTTTGAAAGAGGCTAAGAATAAAATGCACATTATATCTGCCAGATATCATTTGATGTTGATGCTACACCCACCTTTCAAAGTTTTCCCTTTTACTACAGTGGCTAAAAAAGTGACACTTAAAATGACATTTAAAAAATAATGTTGGGGAACGTATTTAATATTTGGGAGGTGGAGGAAAAAGAGAAAAGTCATAATTTTCCTGTAGTAGCAACGGGAAGACATGGAATAGAGAAATGGCAGATGTGAGATTTTGCTAGCAGGTTCCAGCTGTCCTCTTGAGAATGCCGCACCTAGACTTTTCAGGAAATTGAGATTATTGACAACACCCTTTCTGCAATCCACTCTCGTATGGACCTCCTGAAAAGATAGCAGTGGTTCTCATACCTTCACTCCTCCAGAGTTTCCAAAGGTTATGTAAGCCTCTAATTCCCTGTATTAAAAGGGATTTCATACCTTTCTTCATGCCTTTCTTTCAGTGGTGGCAGACCTCCTATATACCTGTACCAATAAAGGAAGCTTTCTCCGGACTCTAATTCCTTTCATTATAGCCCTTATCACTTGACATATTTAGTGCAGTTTCCTTACCAAACCCGGACTACTTCAACCTAAGAGAATTAATATAAGTTTTAGAGTTTTTAATAATTCAGGAATTTTATTTATTTTAAAAGCACCTATTATGCCAAACACTACGCTCTTGGGTATAACTGTGCACTCAGAGATGATGTGACTCATGTTCTCATTATATTTTCATTTAGTGGGAAAATCGGGCAGTTAAAACAGGCTCTAAGAGCATCTCAGGTGGTTCTAATGCACAGTGTTGAGAGCCACAACTGAATTTTATGTTTCTTCTAAAACTTCTTTGCATCTGAATTACTTATTTCTTTTGATGGCATATAATGTGGTCTGAATGATTGTATTTCCCCCAAATTCCTATGTTGAAAACCTGATCACCAAAGTGATGATATTAAGAGGTGAAGCCTTGGGGAGATGACGAGGTCATGAGGGCAGAGCCTCCAGAGTAGGATTAGTGTCCTTATCAAAGAGACCCCAGAGAGCTGCCTTTCCCCTTCCACCATATGACGACACAGTGAGAAGGCAAATTTGTTGGTTGGCTGAACGCTGTGTGTTTTGGTCCTAAGTAAAATCTATTACTTATTTGTTCAATGGCTGCACAATTTGAAGAGTAGGAAAGATACAGAGAGGATGTTTGGATGTTAGTAAATACGATGAGTTCAGAAGAATGCCAGCCACATTGAGTAGAACAGTAGAGATGGAGGCAAATACTATTTATGCTTGAAAGTGCATATGCCTCTTCTTCAATCAGGCCATTATTATTGGAAAATTGAGTTGATCTATTCAAGAGTTAAGCTGGATTTGGATTTTGTTTTTGCTATGGCTACCCTCACGGTACTAAAAAATTCAAATTCCTCTGAGGCTCTGTCTTAATGTGTGTGCTCCACCCTAAACTTTCTGCCATCCTGATTTGCCTATATTATAGAGGGGTCTCTTGTCACACTTTTGTCCTTTCTCAGTATCAGACTGCTATTCCTTGGTACTTGGTGCTTACTGGACTGATGAGAAGGAGGTTCTTTGCTATCTAGTTCAGCTAAATGGAGGTAGGCTTTGTGTGTCTGGGCTTCGTGGTGGGATTTCCACAGTGTTCTTGCCCCTCTTCCACATGGCAGCCAAACTCTGCCTATTTTCTGTATGGGTCATGGGCAGGTGGAATTTTTTTGCTCCTCCTCTAGTGCTAGGAAATCTTTAATAGTTTTATGGAATTTTAGATAGAGGACTCTTGCCTACTGCTTCTCCATGGGTAGAGGGTGCTTTCCACACTTCCTCCAGGAGCAATGACTCTTCACTCCTGTTGACAGGGTTTGTTGCCCTTTCTTTATTTAAGGCTTTTTCCCATTGAGAGAGGGATCTAAGCAGGGGATGCGGCTTCATGCCTTTCCTGCTGTGGCAGCAGATCTCCTTCTAAACACCTGCACCCTGAACGTAGCTCTCTCTGGACTACCTACCTGCTCCAAATCTACAGTGAATACAAACTTCATTTGCCTCTAGGCTTCCTAGTGGTCTATACTATAGTGCTAGCCCACATTTAACTTATCCATCCTTTCAAATTTTAGCTGATTCAAGCCAAAAGAACAAAGCTGAGGCATTCCATTACTCAACTTGAAACCATACTACAGAGCTACAATAACCAAAACAGCATGGTACTAGTACAAAAACAGACACATAGAAGAATGGAACAGTATGAAGAGCCAGATATAAAACTGCACATCTACAACCATCTGATCTTCAACAAAACTAACAAAAATGAGTAATGGAGAAAGGACTCACTATTGAATAAATCATGCTGACAACTAACTAGCTATATGGGGAAGATTGAAACTGAACCCCTTTCTTACACCATATACAAAAATCAACTCAACATGGAGTAAAGAGTTAATGTAAAATGTATAAATGTAAAAACCAAAACTATAACACTTCCTAGGTAATACTATTGCCTGGAAGACAACCTAGGCAATACCATTTTGGACATAAGAATGAGCAAAGATTTCATGACGAAAATGCCAAAAACAATCCCAACAAAAACAAAAATGGACAAACGGGATCTAATTAAGCTTAAGAGCTTCTGCACAGCAAAAGAAACTACCAACAGAGTAAATAGCCTAAAGAATGGGAGATTTTTGAAAACTCTGCATTTGACAAAGATTTAATGTCCAGCATCTATAAGGAACTTAAATTTCCCAGGAAAAAAACCAGCCCTATTTTAAAGTGGGCAAAGTACATGACAGACACTTTTCAAAAGAAAACGTACAAATGGCCAAACAAGCATATGAAAACATTATCGATCATTAGAGAAATGCAAATCAAAACAATGAAATACCATTTCATACTAGTCAGAATGGCTATTACTAAAAAGTTAAAAAATAACAGGTGCTGGAGAAGTTATGTAGAAAAGGGAGCATTTATACACTATTGGTGGGATTGTAAATAAGTTCTCTCATTGTGGAAAGCAGTGTGGTGATTCCTCAAAGAGCTAAAAACAGAACTTCCATTTGACCCAACAATCTCATTACCAGGCATGTACCCAGAGGAATATATATCACTGTACCATATAGACACATGCATGCATATGTTCATTCACAATAGCAAAGACATGGAATCAACCTGAACACACATCATTGACAGATTAGATAAAGAAAATATGGTATATACACACCATGGAATACTATGCAGGCATAAAAAAGAATGAGAGAATGTCATTTGTGGGAAGATTGAGGCCATTACCCTTAGCAAACTAACATAGGAACAGAAAACCAAATACTACATGTTCTCACTTATAAGTGGTAGCTAAATGATGAGAACTCACGGACACAAAGAAGGGAATAGGCCCTGGGGTCTACTTGAGGGTGGAGAGTGGGATGAGGGAGAGGAGCAGAAAAAAAATGACCATTGGGTAGTACCTGGATGATGATATAATCTATACAACAACCTCCAGTGACATGAGTCTACCTGTATAGCAAACTTGCATATATACCCCTGAACCTAAAATAAAGGCTTAAATAAGTTTCTTTTTCTTTTTTTTTTTTTTTTTTTTTCTTTTTTTTTTGAGACAGAGTCTCGCTCTGTCGCCCAGGCTGGAGTGCAGTGGCGGGATCTCAGCTCACTGCAAGCTCCGCCTCCCGGGTTTCCACCATTCTCCTGCCTCAGCCTCCTGAGTAGCTGGGACTACAGGGGCCCGCCACCTCGCCCGGCTAGTTTTTTGTATTTTCTAGTAGAGACGGGGTTTCACCGTGTTAGCCGGGATGGTCTCAATCTCCTGACCTCGTGATTCGCCCGTCTCGGCCTCCCAAAGTGCTGGGATTACTTTCTATTGGTTAACTATTTTAAATCATTTACTCTAAGTAAAATAATTTAAGTCAACTCTAAATAAAATTATGGAGATTGCTAAAAAAATTTCTGGCTGATTTCTTCCCACCTACCTGTATAGCTGCTACCTAAGTCTTCTATTGTCTTCCACTGATGAACTAGGCCCAGTGTCCCATCTGTCCTTGGATTTCAGGCTTCTTGGTTTTCTTAAAATTCAGCTACCTTATGGGTTCAAGAAAAGGTGTGACTTAATTTTTTCTCTTGCTTTTTCTTGTTTTTAGCATAAAAGCAATGCTTTTTCCAGCTTTTTCCATTCTAGAGTAAAGCCTATTCTGGCTTAAAAAAAATAACTTATCTAGGGTTAGAAATAATTTGTAGTGATAAAAGAAAAAAATAATAATCTGTATGGTGGAAACCAGGGGCCCTAAGACTTATATAGAGGAAATTGACAAAGGTCTTCCAGAATAATCACAATTAGTGAGCAAACAATGAAGAAAGGATTTGAGTTCATGTGGGAAAGAATATGTTAGTGTCAACCCTATGATACCCATGAAATATTTTCTTTCTCTATCAGGGACATCTAGGAAAGAACAAGATGTTCTGGTCAAAGTCCTTTTTTTTTTTTTTTTTTTTTTTTTTTTTGAGACGGAGTCTTGCTCTGTCGCCCAGGGTGGAGTGCAGTGGCCAGTTCTCAGCTCACTGCAAGCTCCGCCTCCCAGGTTTACGCCATTCTCCTGCCTCAGCCTCCTGAGTAGCTGGGACTACAGGCGCCCGCCACTACGCCCGGCTAGTTTTTTGTATTTTTTTAGTAGAGACGGGGTTTCACCGTGTTAGCCAGGATGGTCTCGATCTCCTGACCTCGTGATCCGCCCATCTCGGCCTCCCAAAGTGCTGGGATTACAGGCTTGAGCCACCGCGCCCAGCCCAAAGTCCTTTTTAAACTACTAGCAGAAAGATACTACAGAAAGTCCTTAAATATGAAAAACTTTTAGCAGAGTACATCTGGTCTGTCTAGGTTGCAATTGTACATACCCCAAGAATTCATAGATACATGGGTCATAGCCCACTGGAAGATACCACATAAACTAGATAATAAGTGAAGTATTATTGAAAATATACGCTAGTAATGAACATGTAGTATTTGGTTTTCAATAACACTTTCAATAACCAAAATGGCTCCTTCTATAACAAGCAATATTATGGATCTATTGCCTAGAACATAATATGTTTAATAAAAAAACCGAACAGTTTCTAATGGAACTGTACTGATTGTTTCAAATCTTTCCAAAGGCAATGAAACACATTGCTGATGTATTGCTATCACCCGTATCTTTTTAATTACTAGCAAAGTTCAATACTGAATAAAATATCTGATTCTTGGAAGTCAGATTTTACAGGCCAAACCATTTCTTTTTAATCTCATTAGGTATTTCTGATTTCAAAGTGCATACATGTTCTACTGTCCAGTAATGCCTGGCATGTAATCATTGAGTCAAAATTCAGAATTTATGTCATTTTACCACACAAATTCTTTAGTCATATTTAGGCAATTTTCATTTGCTCCTCATTTTGAAATAGTACCACACACTTGATGGTATGATCTGTGGCTAAAATTCCTGCAGATTAAAGCTATTGATTTTTTGAAGCAGAAGGAGGGGCTACTCAGAGCAAGTCCTGATGACAAAACTAAAGCTGAATAAAAACTTGATTAATTAAGGTACAACTAAAATTAAGATCTCTGTATATATTTTACATTACTTATGCTTTTAAATAGGACCATTTGTTTCACACATCCATTGGTCTTGATTTCTTCAGTTGCTCACTGTATTTAATATAATGACTTTGTCTTTAATAAGTATTTGGTTTTAATATTGGATACATATAGTTCTCTATTGTTAAAGAAATATTATTTTTGTTATTCTTTTTTGAGGGAAGATAGTCTTGCTCTTTTGCCCAGTCTGGAGTGCAGTGGTGAGATCTTGTTTCACTGCAATCTTCGCCTCCCAGGTTCAAGCAATTCTCTTGCCTCAGCCTCCTGTGTCACTGGAATTACAGGTGTGCACCATCACACCTGGCTAATTTTTGTATTTTTAGTAGAGATGGGGTTTCCCCATGTTGGCCAGGCTGGTCTCGAGCTCCTAGCCTCAAATAATCTGCCCGCCATGGCCTCCCAAAGTGCGGGGATTACAGACGTGAGTCACAGTGTCTAGCCTGTTATTCTTGAAGGATTTTATTTTTATGTTTTTCAAACCAACTACTTGAATTGATTACATATAAATTTGGAAAGCTCTCTAAATTAAGCAAACTTCATGCCTTGTCTTAAGGTCCTTTATTTCCACACAATCCCACACAGACACAGATACAGACATATGCATTTATTTTAGAAACCCTCATAACTTGACCCTTTGCAGCCCCTGGCCTCACATACAATTTTTTTTATACTGATAAAATAAATCAGGCCATCCAAATAGCTTCAAAAACAAATCAAACTGATAGATCCATTTGTATTGAACCTGTCTAGAAGAGCTTGAGAGTGCTGAGAAGAAAGAGATTTGGGAAAACAGAAGTGCAGCCAGGATTGTGAGTTTCAGTATTGTCTTCCTTCCAGGAGTGACTGTGCCTATGCTAAACAAGCATAGTAATGTTTTCTGCTTTCTTGCTCAGTGATAGGGCTTACCAGGAGCACCCCAGGATGGCTTTTGAGCCGTTTGTTTACCCGAAAGATAATAATCAGCCAGTATTTTGACAATAGCTCTGGAAAACAACCAGTTTTTCTCTGAGTCAGAAGACCTTTTCAGTTGTCTTGAATAAAGTTCATATGAGAATCCTGTTTTATCCCTGATGCCTTTAATTGGTTTCTTATCAGATAATAGAAAGCTTGACACATTATATTTTTTGATTTCAGAAAGTTTTGCTCAGAGTCTTTAGATAAAAACTAATTAGGTCATTAGAAAGAAATTACTAAAACCCACTGTCTTTCTATAGAAAATACAAATAATTTGGAATCAGAAGACCAATTGTTTTCTATTTGTTATCTTTATGATCCCAAGTAAGTCTGCAAACCCTTTAACTTCTCTGTCTTGCTTTTTTTAATCTGTAAAATGGGAAGAAAATACCTGATTTGCCTATTCCATAGGGATGTTGTGAATATCAAATGAAAGAACGTGCACTGATATGGTTTGGCTGTGTCACACCCAAATCTCATCTTGAACTGTAGCTCCCATAATCCTCACATGTCTTGGGAGGAACCTGGTGAGAGGTAATTGAATCATGGGGGTGGTTACCTCCATGCTGTTCTCGTGATAGTGAGTGAGTTGTCACAAGATCTCGTGATGCTCAAGGGGCTTTTCACCCTCTTCCCTCTGCACTTCTCCTTCCTGCCACCATGTGAAGAAGGATGTGTTTGCTTCCCCTTCCACCATGATTGTAAGTTTCCTCAGGCCTCCCCAGTATACTGAACTGCGAGTCAAACCTCTTTCGTTTAGCAATTACTCAGTCTTGAATATGTCTTTATTAGCATGTGAGAACAGACTAATACACGCACAGAATTCCTGGTAATGGGAACATGTATAAACATGTTTGATTCATCCACTTGAGTATTTACACTATCCCTTGGTCCATCACTCATTTTTTGATGTGTTCCTAAATTAGAGTTTTACCCAATTAAATCATGTCTTCTCTTACAGTAAGAATGGAAAAGAGATTTCCTCTCATATGTCAACATGGTGATAGTGGCTGCCTAACATACTACATTGAGTAGGATTCTGAAGAAGTTTTAGGTCTAATAGGAATAAGTATTATTTATAACTAGTGTCATCTCCCATGGGGATCAGTATAGAAATACAAGTAGCCAAAGCACACATTTGCAATAGCTTCTTTAAAGGTTGAGGCAGTTATTCCAATAAATCTAGATACCATTTGCCAACTAAGGACCAACATTAACACAGAAGCATAAAAGATTTACATGACTTAGTATCAATGTCTACCACCTGGCCAAGACAAACCTGACAGACTTTTTGAGGATAATTAATAATACAACCTCAATACAACTTCTTTGTATGAACTTAATAAGCCGATTTTTAAATTTTGAAATAGAAAAGGGAAGTTGAATACTAGAGTGATCTAACTGTGATGCTTTAAAACGCAAGGTGAACTTGGGTCCTCTGACCAGCAAGGTAAGCATCTTCCATTTTGCTTCACTCAAAGAGAGAAACTTTCCATGATAAGGGACTGTCCTTTAGTAAAGGGATATGAATAGATAATGTACATCTTCCTGTGAGAACCCCCTAATGTGTTGTCAGGGACCATAAAGAACAAATTCATATCATTGCTTTTTTTTTTTTTTTACAAGTTCAAATTATTGTTATTGTATGGCAAGAAAATCAATCCCAAGATGTTGTCTGCCAATGTAATCTGAGGAAAAAGTATGTACAGTTTTGACAATTAGCTCTTAAAATGAGCTATTAAAAAGTGGTACATGTTAATATATAGACACATACTCTGTGGACTCTACCTCATAGACACAGACTGACTCCAAAAGATATGATTGATACATTTTCCTTGCAAACATTGATTCATTCATCCATTTATTTATTCAACAGATAATATTTGAGCATTGACTGTATGCCAAGCATTGTGCTGGATAATGGTAGTACAAGGGTGAATAGGACAAGCATGTTTCCTTATCTTTATGGTACTTACCTCCTAACAGAGAAACAATCAGTCCGGTAATTACATATGTGGGACCTGCTACCAAGAACACAGTACTGTATTCTAAGAAGATCATAATAGAAAACCTTAATTCTGTGAGAATAAGAGAAGTTAAAGCTTAAAAGGTTCTAGTGACTAACAGGGTGGAGATATAGAAATATTCTCTAGATGAGAGATCAGAAAGTGAAATGGTTAACATAGCTAACTGAGCCAGCCAGCCTTGATTTAAAAAACATAGACAGGTGAATATGTTACTTAGAAATGGAATCACTTAAAGTGATAACTATGTATTTTTTTATACTGGTATTTTCCTAATTTTCACCCACAACTAGGAAATTTTGAGTGTCTGCTTTCTAGATTGACTTCAGAAGCATAATCCTTTTGTATGGATTCTCCCTTCCCATTGTGCCCCCACCCCTTTCGAACATGAGTCATCAAAACCTCATCTATAACGAGAAGCTGAAACAGGCTTTTCACACTCCTATAGAATAATGTCAGCTGCCCAGAAATCTATCCACATATCCTTAAAATGCATACACATCATCAAAGAGAATTTTAAAACTTTTACTAGGGCAGCCTACATCCAAGGACTGGTTGACATGGTAATAAAAAGACTTCAAGTCGACACAACTCTAAATGGGTTTTAGAGTTCCTTATAGGGTTAACTGAGATCTTCAGTGAGTTTGTCTCACAGTCCAACTTCTCCTTCTGTTCAATCCTGTTTCCTTCTCTTCCCTTCCTGAAGTGGTGAATCTAAGCACTGCTAAATCAAGCTCTTGCAAGGTAATCTCTGTGCTATATACTGAAATATGTCTTCCCCAGATTCATACGTTGAAGGCCTAACCCTGAACATGAATATATTTGGAGATAGATTAAAGTTAAATGAGATTATAAAGGTGATATCCTAATCTGATAGGACTAATGACCTTATAAAAAGAGTAAGAAAAAGATTCTCTCTCTCTCTCTCTCTCTCTGCATGTGGAAAGACAGATGAAAAGCAACAAGAGCAAGTCAGAAAAAGAATTATCAGAACTTGGCCATGCTAGCATCCTGACCTGAGACTTCGAAACTCCAGAATTGTAAGAAAATAAATTTTTGTTGTTTAAGCCACCCAGTCAAGTCAATGGTATTTAACTATGGCAGCCCAAGCTAACACATTTCACCTCAGCATCTACTCCCCAGGAAACCCAACATGTGGCAGTCACTCTGTCACCACTGACTATAAGACTAGGGTACAGTCACATATAGTCACCATTGCCTATACATCTAGGGTTATTTCTTGGACTCCAATGAAAATGATAGAACCCATTGAAGCACATGGATTATATACATAGAGATTCCAATATGTTCAAGTACTTTCTGAGTTAAAACTTGAGCTTTCTATTGAGAAAGCATCTTCTCAACCTGAATTATTCCAACAAGATAACTGCCTGGTGAGCACAAGGCTATTCATCATGTTCATGACATGGAGAGATGGTGCTGCTGGTCCCTGAGTTTCTGGCAGGTGGAAATGGGGAGATTGTCATTTCCAGTATGTCATGTCCCCAATGGTGCTGAATCACTTGAAATTCCAAACAGCTGCATTGTCTCCTCTAAGGTTTCTTACCATCAGAATGCAAGAAACTGCAGAGCTCTGATACAGGCAATAAGGAGAACCCACTGAGCCAAGAAAACAACAAATAGCTTTGTAGAATCCTCTGGAAATTTAGCATTTTCAGTGAAAGCCTTGTCTGCTCTGAGGACTGTCCTTCACTCCAAAATATTAGGGATGGGTAAGGTGTCTATGGGAAAACAATAAAACCTGAACCTTGCCTTGTAATCACTGCTTCCTCACTGAGATTTCTGAAGCAGATTTACACAAGGACCAATATCGCAAAGAGAAATAAAATACTACTTCATCATTAAAGCTGGGCTAGCACCTCACACCATAATAAGGACTCTCTGGTGTTGGTAGATTAAATTGACCCAGTTGACACTGGAAGCTGAAGCAGTATCTCTTTCTCCATTCCAAACCCAAACACAGATTTTTACATTGTATTTCCTTTAGTTAGAAGCAAGAGGAAAAAAAAAATAAGAGAAATCTGATGGAGCCTGAGCACACTTCTGATCATATTGCTCTCTCTATATGGAAAGGCTTCCTCAAACAATGCTCCACCCTACAGCCTCCAGAAACCTCCACTTGCCATTTAAGCCTCTGCTGAGTGAAGAGTTCCTGATTTCCACAGACAGAATAAGTTGCTTCTTACTTTGTGCCTTCCACCCTACATATGTCCTTACTGCATGTTTCAGCCTCTTTACAATTACTTATTGGATTATTTTAATCACTGAAGAGTGAGTTTCTTAGAGGCAGGGACCACATCTTACTATGTCAGATTAATCTAACATAGGACCTGACAAAGTACTGTATATCCAGGTACCTGAAATCACATGTCATCTAGCCCAAACCTTTCTTTCCAGCCTCAAATCCAACTAAGCCCATCAGTCCTTCACTTACCCACATTGCCCTGCTTTATCCACAACACAAGACTCTGACCTGCAAACATGATGTATGTAGCCATACCCTCAAGCTTTCACTTACATAGTTCCCTATGCCCAAAATGTTCTCCAATCATGTCAAACTGTAAAATATCATCATCTGCCTCCAAAATCTTTATTAAATCCCCACCCCCTTTCTTTTTTTTGGACAGAGTCTCACCCTGTCACTCATGCCAGAGTACAATGGCACAAATCTTGGCTCACTGCAACCTCCACCTCCCCAGTTCAAGAAATTCTCCTGCCTCAGCCTCCTGAGTAGCTGGGATTACAAGTGCACACTACCACACCTGGCTAATTTTTTTGTATCTTTAGTAGAGATGGGGTTTCACCATGTTGGCCAGGCCGGTCTCGAACTCCTGACCTCATGATCCACCCACCTCAGTCTCCCAAAGTGCTGGGATTAGAGGCATGAGCCACCACTTCTGGCCTTAAATACCAGTTTCTTCGCATAGTCTCCTCATTGCTTTCACATTATCACAATTATTTCACATTGACCCTTTTTGTCCACAGGCATCATATTTGTCTGTTATGTTCATACAATACAATGGAGTGGTTCTCAGGAATAAAAAAAAAATGACTTGTCAATACTTGCACCAACATAGATTAACCTCAAAATTATACTGAATGTAAGAAGCCAAGCACAAATGAGTGCCTCCCATATAAATCCATTTATATAAAATTCTAAATACTGGAAACTAACATATAGTGACAGAACACAAGTCAGTGTTTACCTGTGACTGTGGGTTACAAAAGGGCATAAGAAAACTTTCGGAGTGATAGAAAATACTTGTTTTCTTGATCGCGGTGAAAGTTTCATGGGTCTATGAATATGTAAAATTGCATCAATCTGTACCTTTTACGTATGTACAATTGATTGTACTTTAAATGTGCTTCAGTAAAGTAGGAGGAGAAACCCTCAGTGTTTCCCTATCACCAAAGAGTAAGATAAAATCTGAGTCACAGGATATCTGATATCACTTTGGCTTCCTTGCCAGCCACTTTCCACATATATTTTGCTAGTAGGACTGAACTGCAGCTAATCCCTTAAACACTTCTCTTCTTTGTCACATGTTGGTCACATGCTTTGTGGTATAGAATGACTCCTCTCCAGAAAGCTCATCCTTTCTCCTGTCCACCCAGAAAAAAACTATTTATCTCTCAAAATTCAGCTCAGTGACTGGTATATACAGTAGTTACTTAGTAAGTAATGGCCCAGTGCATGATTGCACTAAGGTATCAACTCCTCTAGGAAGCCTACTTTGACCCTTTACACATATCTCCTGGAGTTAGTCTTTCAGCAATTCATTAGGACCACATCTTTTTTAAATGTCTTTATTTTATTTTATTTTACTTTAAATTCTGGGATACAGGTGCAGAACGTGCAGGTTTGTTACATAGGTATACATGTGCCATGGTGGTTTGCTGCACCTATCAATCCATCTTCTAGGTTTTAAGCCCCACATGCATTATGTATTTGTCCTAATGCTCTCCCTCCCCTTGCCCCCCACCCCCGACAGGCCCCAGTGTGTGATGCTCCCCTCCCCGTGTCCATGTGTTCTCATTGTTCACTGTCCACTTATGAATGAGAACGTGCAGTGTTTGGTTCTCTGTTCCTGTGTTAGTTTGCTGAGAATGATGGTTTCCAGCTTCATCCATGTCCCTGCAAAGGACATGAACTTATTCTTTTTTATGGCTATGTAGTATTACATGGTATATGTGTACCACATTTTCTTTATCCAGTCTATCATTGATGGGCATTTGAGTTGGTTGCAAGTCTTCTATTGTAAATAATGCTGCAATAAACATATTTGTGCATGAATCTTTACAGTGGAATGATTTCTAATCCTTTGAGTATATCCAGTAATGGGATTGCTGGGTCAAATGGTATTTCTGTTCTAGATCCTTAGAGAATCACCCACTGTCTTCCACAATGGTTGAACTAATTTACACTCCCACCAATAGTGTAAAAGCATTCCTATTTCTCCACAGCCTCGCCAGCATCTGTTGTTTCCTGACTTTTTAATAATCACCATTTTAACTAGCATGAGATGATATCTCATTGTGATTTTGATTGCATTTCTCTAATGACCAGTTGATGAGATTTTTTTTCCTGTTTATTGGCTGCATAAATGTCTTCTTTTGAGAAGTGTCTGTTCATATCCTTCACCCACTTTTTGATGGGCTTGTATGTTTTTGTCTTGTAAATTTGTTTAAGTTCCTTGTAGATTCTGGGTATTAGACCTTTGTCAGATATATAGATTGCAAAAATTTTCTCCCATTCCATAGGTTGCCTGTTTACTCTAATGATAGTTTATTTTGCTGTAAAGAAGCTCTTTAATTTAATTAGATCCCATTTGTCAATTTTGGCTTTTGTTGCAATTTCTTTTGGTGTTTTCGTCATGAAGTCTTTGCCCATGCCTATGTCCTGAATGCTATTGCCTAGGTTTTCTTTTGGCATTTTTATAGTTTTAGGTTTTACATTTAAGTCTTTAATCCATTTTGAGTTAATTTTTGTGTAAGGTGTAAGGAAGGGGTCCAGTTTCAGTTTTCGGCATATGAGTAGCCAGTTTTCCCAGCACCATTTATTAAATAGGGATTCCTTCCACATTGCTTGTTTTTGTCATGTTTGTCAAAGATCAGATGGTTGTAGGTGTCTGATGTTATTTCTGAGGTCTCTGTTCTGTTCCATTGGTCTATATATCTGTTTTGGTACCAGCACCATGCTGTTTTGGTTACTGTAGTTTGTAGTATAGTTTGAAGTCAGGTAGCATGATGCCTCCAGCTTTGTTCTTTTTTTCTTAGGATTGTCTTGGCTATATGGGCTCTTTTTTCGTTCCATATGAAATTTAATGTAGTTTTGTCTAATTCTGCCAAGAAAGTCAATGGTAACTTGATGGGGATAGCATTGAATCTATAAATTACTTTGGGCAGTATGACCATTTTCACGATATTGATTCTTCCTATCCATAAGCATGCAAGTTTTTTTTCCATTTGTTTGTGTCCTGTCATATTTATTGAGCAGTTGTTTGTAGTTCCTGGAGAGGTCCTTCATGTCCCTTGTAAGTTGTATTCCTAAGTATTTTATTCTCTTTGTAGGAATTGCAAATGGGAGTTCACTCATGATTTGGCTCACTGCTTGTCTATTACTGTTATATAGGAATACTTGTGATTTTTACACATTGATTCTGTATCCTGATACTCTACTGAAGTTGTTTATCAGCTTAAGGAGTTTTTGGGCTGAGATGATGGGGTTTTCTAAATATACAATCATGTCATTTGCAAACAGAGCAATTTGGCTTCCTGTCTTCCTATTTTAATACCTTTATTTCTTTCTCTTGCCTAATTGCCCTGGCCAGAACTTCCAATACTGTGTTGATTGGGAGTGGTGAGAGAGGTCATCCTTGTTTTGTGCCAGTTTTCAAAGGGAATGTTTCCAGCTTTTTCTCATTCAGTATGATGTTTTCTATGGGTTTTTCATAAGTAGCTCTTATTATTTTGAGATGTGTTCCATCAATACCTAGTTTATTGAGTTTTTAGCATGAAGGGATATTTAATTTTATCAAAGGCCATTTCTGTATCTATTGAGATAAGCATGTGATTTTTTGTTATTGGTTCTGTTTATGTGATGGATTACGTTTATTGATTTGTGTATGTTGAACCAGCCTTGCATCCCAGGGATGAAGCCGACTTCATCGTGGTGGATAACTTTTTTGATGAGCTGCTGGATTCAGTTTGCCAGTATTTTATTGAAGATTTTCACATCAATGTTCATCAGGGATATTGGCCTGAAATTTTTCTTTGTTGTTGTGTCTCTGCTAAGTTTTGGTATCAGAATGATGCTGACTTCATAAAATGAGTTAGGGAGGAGTCCCTCTTTTTCTATTGTTTGGAATAGTTTCAGAAGGAATGGTACCAGCTCCTCTTTGTACCTCTGGTAGAATTTGTCTTTGAATCTGTCAGATCCTGGGCTTTTTTCGGTTGGTAGGCTATTAATTACTGTCTCAATTTCAGAACTTGTTACTGGTCTATTTAGGGATTCGACTTCCTCATGGTTTAGTCTTGGGAGGGTGTATGTGTCCAGGAGTTTATCCCTTTCTTCTAGATTTTCTAGTCTATTTGTGTAGAGGTGTCTATAGAATTATCTGATAGTAGTTTGTATTTCTATGGGATCAGTGGTAATATCCCCTTTATCATTTTTTATTGTGTCGATTTGATCCTTCTCTCTTTTCTTCTTTATTAGTCTAGTTAGCAGTCTATTTTGTTAATCTTTTCAAAAAACCAGCTCCTGGATTCATTGATATTTTGAAGGGTTTTTCATGTCTCTATCTCCTTCAGTTCTGCTCTGATTTTAGTTATTTCTTGTATTCTAGCTTTTGAATTTGTTCACTCTTGCTTCTCTAGTTCTTTTAATTGTGATGTTACGGTGTCAACTTCAGATCTTTCCAGGTTTCTGTTGTGGGCATTTACTGCTATATAATTCTCTCTTAACACTGCTTTAGCTGTGTCACAGAGATTCTGGCACGTTGTCTCTTCTTGTTGGTTTCAAAGAACTTGATTTCTGTCCTAATTTCATTGTTTACCTAGTAGTCATTTTGGAGTAGATTGTTCAATTTCCATGTAGTTGTGCAGTTTTGAGTGAGTTTCTTAATCTTGAGTTCTAATTTGATTGTACTGTGGTCTGAGAGACTGTTATGATTTCTGTTCTTTTGCATTTTCCAAGGAGTGTTTTACTTCCAACTATGTGGTTGATTTTAGAATTAGCGCTATGTGGTGCTGAGAAGAATGTACATTCCATTGATTTGGGTTGGAGAGTTCTGTAGACGTCTATTACGTCTGCTTGGTCCAGAGCTGAGTCCAAGTTTTGAATATCCTTGTTAATCTTCTGTTTCGTTGATCTGTCTAATATTGATAGTGGGATGTTAAAATCTCCCACTATTATTGTGTGGGAGTCTAAGTCTCTTTGCAGGTCTCTAAGAACTTGTTTTATGAATCTGGGTGCTCTTGTATTGGGTGCATATATATTCAGGATAATTAGCTCTTCTTGTTGAATTATTCTTTTTTATCATTATGTGATGCCCTTCTTTGTCTTTTCTTATCTTTGTTGGTTTAAAGTCTGTTTTGTCAGAGAGTAGGATTGCAACCCCAGCTTTTTTTCTTTTTTCTTTTTTTCTTTCCATTTGCTTGGTAAATTTTCCTCCAGTCCTTTGTTTAAGCCTATGTGTGTCTTTGCAAAGAGATGGGTCTCCTGAATACAGCATTCTGATGGGTCTTGACTCTTTATCCAATTTGCCAGACTGTGTCTTTTAATTGGGGCATTTAGCCTATTTACATTTATGGTTAATATTGTTATGTGTGAATTTGATCCTGTCATTATGATCCTAGCTGGTTATTTTGCACATTAGTTGATGCAGTTTCTTCATAGTGTCATTAATCTTTATAGTTGGTGTGTTTTTGCAGTGACTGGTACCAGTTTTTCCTTCATATATTTAGTGCTTCCTTCAGGAGTTCTTATAAGGCAGGCCTAGTGGTGACAAAATCCCTCAGCATTTGCTTGTCTGGAAAAGGTTTTATTTCTCCTTCACTTATGCATCTTAGTTTGACTTGATATAAAATTCTGGGTTGAAAATTCTTCTCTATAAGAATATTGAGCAGGGTACAGTGGCTCATACCTATAATCCCAGCACTTCGGGAGGCTGAGACGGGTGGATTATATGGTCAGGAGATTGAGACTATCCTGGCTAAAGCAGTGAAACCCCGTCTCTACTAAAAATACAAAAAAATTAGCTGGGTGTGGTGGCAAGTGCCTGTAGTCCCAGCTACTCAGGAAGCGAGAATGGCATGAACCTGGGAGGCAGGGGTTGCAGTGAGCTGAGATGGCGCCACTGCCCTCCAACCTGGGCAATAGAGTGAGACTCCATCTCAAAAAAAAAAAAAAAAAAAAAAAAAAAAAAAAAAAAGAATGTTGAATATTAGCCTCCACTCTCTTCTGGTTTGTAGGGTTTCTGCAGAGAGATCTGCTGCTAGTCTTATGGGCTTCTCTTTGTAGGTAACTTGACCTTTCTCTCTGACTGCCCTTAACATTTTTTCCTTTGTTTTAACCTTGGAGAATCTGACAATTATGTGTCCTGGGGTTGCTCTTCTTGAGGAGTATCTTAGTGATGTTCTTTGTATTTCCTGAATTTGAATGTTGGCCTATCTTGCTAGGTTGGGGAAATTCTCCTAGATAATATCCCGAAGTATGTTTTCCAACTTGGTTTCATTCTCCCCATCACTTTCAGGTACACAATCATTTGTAAGTTTGGTCTTTTAACATGGTCCCATATTTCTTGGAGGCTTTGTTCATTCCTTTTCACTATTTTTCCTCAAATCTTATCTTCATGCTTTATTTCAGTAAGTTGATCTTCAATCTTGATATCCTTTCTTCTGCTTGATTGATTCAGCTATTGATACTTGTGTATGCTTCATGAAGTTCTTGTGCCATGCTTTTCAGCTCCGTCAAGTCATTTGTGTTTCTCTCTAAACTGAATATTCTAGTTAGCAGTTCCCATAACCTTTATCAAGGTTCTTAGTTTCCCTGCATTGAGTTAGAACATGCTCTCCTGCCTCAGAGGAGTTTGTTATTACCCACCTTCTGAAGTCTACTTCTGTCAATTCGTCAATCTTATTCTCCGTTCAGTTTTGTGCCCTTGCTGGAGAGGAGTTGCGATCATTTGGAGGAGAAGAGGCATTCTGGTTTATGTAATTTTCAGCGTTTTTGCGCTGTTTTTTCCCTCATCTTCAAGGATTTATCTACATTTGATCTTTGAGGCTGATGACCTATGGATGGGGTTTTTGTGTGGGTTTTTTTTGGTGGTGGTTGTTGTTGTTGATGTTGATGTTATTGCTTCCTGTTTGTTAGTTTTTCTTTTAACAGTCAGGCCTCTCTTTGGCAGGTCTGCTGCAGTTTGCTGGAGGTCCACTCCAGATCCTGTTCACCTGGGTATCACCAGCAGAGGCTGCAGAACAGCAAAGATTGCTGCCTTCTCCTTCCTCTGGAAGCTTCGTCCCAAAGAGGTGCCTGCCAGATGCCAGCTGGAGCTCTCCTGTATGAGATGTCTGTTGACCCCTGTTGGGAGGTCTCTCCCAGTCAGGAGGCATGGGCATTAGGGACCCGCTTGAGGAGGCAGTCTGTCCCTTAGCAGAGCTGGTGCACTGTGTCGGGAGAATTCCTCTTGTCAGAATAAGCTGCTCTCTTCAGAGCCAGCAGGCAGGAGAGATTAAATCTGCTGAAGCTGTGCCTATAGACACCCCTTCCCCCAAGTGCTCTATCCTAGGGAAATGGCAGTTTTTTCTGTAAGCCCCTAACTGGGGCTGTTACTTTTCCTTCAGAGATGTCCTACCCAATGAGGAGGAACCTAGAGAAGTAGTCTGGTCACAACCACTTTGCCATGCTGTGGTGAATTCCATCCAGTCCACACTTCCCAGCCTCTTTAGCAGTGTCAGGGGAAAACCACCTGCTAAAGCCTCAGTAATGGCGGACACCCCCCATCCAAGCTTGATTATCCCAGGTCAACTTCAGACTGCTGTGCTGGCAGTGAGAATTTCAAGTCAGTGGTTCTTAGCTTGCTGGGCTCCACAGGAGTGGAATGTACTGAGAAAGACCACTTGGCTCCCTGGCTTCAGCCCTCTTTCCAAGGGAGTGAATGGTTCTGTCTTACTGGTGTTCCAGGTGCCACTGGGGTATGAAAAGAACTCCTGCAGCTAGCTCAGTGTCTGCCCAAACAGCTGCCTAGTTTTGTGCTTGAAACCGAGGGCCCTGGTGGTTTAGGCACATGAGGGAATCTCCTGATCTGCAGACTGCAAAAAAAAAGTGGAAAAAACTTAGTATCTGGGCCAGGTAGCACAGTCCCTCATGGCTTCCCTTGGCTGTGGCAAGGAGGTCCCCCCAGTTTCTTGCACTTCCCACCCTGATTCTGCTTGCCCACCATAGGCTGCACCCACTGCCTAACCAGTCCCAATGAGATGAATTGGGTACCTCAGTTGGAAATGCAAAAATCACTCACCTTCTGAGTTGGCCTCAATGGGAGTTGCAGACCAGAGCTATTCCTATTCGGCCACCTTAGCCCCTTCTCCAAGAACAAGATTATCACACGGTACAACTTCTATTTCTTGTAGCTGTGACTGTCCTTTATTGCTTTATACTAAGTCCCAAGCCTGTTTCCCTACTGGTGAACTCATTGGAGGCTGTGGTAGCAGAATTTTAAGATGGCCCCCAAGATTCTTGTCCTGTATGTGCACAAATCTTCTCCCAGTTATTTAAATCCTCATCTAGGTGTTGCTGTGAAGGCAATTTTGAAGATGTAATTAAGTTTCAAATCAACCGACCTTCAGATAGGGAGATTATCTAAATGGATTTGACCTAATCATTTCAACTCTTTAAAAGCAAAGACTTTTGTCCAGCTGGTTATAGAAGGTGAAGTTATAGATTTGAAGTGTGAAGGATTCATTGCACCATTGCTGGCTAGGAGATGGAGGATATCAAATAGCAAGAAACGTGGGTGGCATTTAGGTGCTGAGGGAAGCCTCTTCCTGACAGCAAAAAAAAAACTGAGATAAAAAAGATCAATATTTCAACCTGAGGAACTGAAATCAGCCAACAGCCTGAATGAGCCTGGAAGTGGATTTTTTTCCCAGCACCTCAATATGAGAACTGAGCCTGATGACACTTCCACTTCCGCCTTCCAATACCGTGATCAGGGAGCCCATTCATGCTGTGACACACTTCTGAACTACAGAACTATTAGTTAATATATAGGTGCAATTTAAATCTCTAAATTTGCATTGATTTGCTACAAAGCTACATAAAAATGAGAGAGGGACAGAAATCACATCTCATATATCTTTACAGTCATGGCTTCTGTGTAATAAATTCTCAAACCTGTTTTTAAGAAAGAATGGAAAGAAGGATGGGAAGGAAGGAGAAAGAGAGGAAGAAAGCAAGGCAAAAAATACAAAGGAACAAAAGAAAAAAAAAGAGAAAAACATTTTAGCTTCTAGAAGAGTGGCTCTCTACTTGAGCTACACACTCTCATCTCCTAAGGAGCTTTAAAAAAAGTTTAATGACTGAGTCCCACCTTTAGCAATCCTGATTTAATTAGTCTAGGGGTGGCCTGGGCACCAGAATTTTAAAAATCTCTGCAGACAATCCTAACATGCAGCCAAGGTTGAGAACTACTGTTCTGGTCACTCTTACGTGAGTTAATGCCTGGGAAACTGCAGCTCAGCCAGGACTTCTGTAGTCAAGACCCCTGTGGAGACTGGTTGGGTTTTCAAGGTCAACCTCTAGAAAGCTCTTAGTTCCTAACTGTGTCCTATTCCACAGTTAGCTCTTCATAGGATGTTAATGGGCCTCACTCCAGGAGCTATTCATTCCTCTCTCACAGGCTCCTTAGGTTAGGTTTAAATCATAATCCCTTGGTATTTTAATAACTTTCCAGCTTCTTCCACATTACAGGATTTTTGGGCCCTGCTGATCACAAAATTTTTCTCCGCAAAGTTCTCAACATCTGTCCAAAGAGAAATCTTCAGTAATGCTCTGATTAGAAAAGGTGAATGTCATTATCTGGGTACTGTCCTTATCTATCATCAACACCTAGATATCTTTCTCAGTTTAAAAAAATTAATTTAAGAGCTAATCAGAATTCTTTGAGGTAGGAATGTACAATGGAAAGAAAACTATTCTGGTATTCTGAGCTCCAATTCTGGCTCTGCCCTTTGTTAACTGCATAATATTGGGAAGATAGTTAACCACTATCAATGGTGGTTTGTCATCACTAAAATGGAAGAGTCTATATTTAACTCATATAATTGATATTGACCTTTTTAGGGCTCAAAAAGTACCATTTTAAAGTATGATGCTTTGGCATGCTGAGTACTTTGAACTAAAGGAGGCTGGAAGGCATCAGAAGCAGCCTCAGAAGCAGTGTCTCTGATCTTTTCCTGCTTTCCTGTCTCCTGTCCCCTTTTCTCTCCAGAAGCAAGTCATAGGAACCAGAATTTCTCCTTTCCAAGGTGGATCATAGAAACTAGAACCCCTTTCTCCTAAAGCAATGCATAAAACATAGAAATATAATTTTAACATTTCCCCATCTCTCTGTGTAGATGGCCACAAAGAAACTCTCTGACCTAACTTGTCTGACCATAGGTCATAAGACCCTCAAGGAGGAAGGAACGTGGCACAGAGAAGCCGAGAAGAACATAAATGAAGAGGTCTTCTGGGTTCCCCACCCCAGTCTATTATCATTAGGTCATACCCTTTTGGTCCAGTCACCTTTCTACATGGCTATCCATTCTTCATTGAATCAAAGCATAAAAATAGACATTTTCCCCTGGGCCTTTGGCTTTTCATTTATGCCATATGGAAATTGGACAAAATAAATTTGTCATGCTTTTCTCTTGTTAACATGTCTTTTGTTATAGGAGTGTTAGTCATGACCCTTATGACAGATGAGGAAAAGTATCATACCTTTCTTTTTCTACAGACTCATAACATGATTATATGAAGGTTTTTTTTTTTTACAACACTTTAAATGTTTGTGTGTGTGTGTATGTGTGTATACACACATATTTTCAGAATGAACAAATCCACTTGAGTATGTTTCTGGCATTTTACTGGGACTTTCTTTAGAAAAAAAAATGTAAAATATTTTAATAAATGTTTTTCTTGGTGAGGTTAAGAAGGATAGATGAGTAGAATGCTGCACTTAGAATGAATATATCATATATCTAAATGGTGGTAATTCTTAAGTCCAGTTGGCTTTTCAAAGATATCTCAGCAGGAAGAGGGAAAGGGGCTTCCATGTAAGTTTTAAACAAGTCTCTCATAGAGCATATTTTATATGTTCGAAACTAGGTGAATGTAGAAATTAATGATCTAATTAAATATGCAGAGCAGCCCTGTGAGGCAAGTATTTTTACTCCCAGTTTTTCAGATAAAAACATTGAAACAAAGATCAATTTCAGATTGGTCAAGGACATGCTTTTAGTTAGTCATGGGCCTGAGATGTCAACTCAGAGCTCTTTGGCCTGCCAAAAAACCAACATACATGCTTTGGGTTGCCACGCTTGCCTTGGGACAACATCAAATTATAAATAATAAAATGAACGGAACACTATCCTTGAGGCTAAGAGGAAGTGATGGCAACATGATGGAATAAGGAGTTGTCCATTTCTAATGTGAAACCCAGCAGGGGAAGATTTCAGCATCTGGAACCATTGGCCAGGAAGGATCAGAGTTCCAAGGGAGAGGGTAGCTGAAAAGAAGATTAAATAGAAAGGCCCTTAGAATGTGCTATGTTATTTTTGCTGCTGTTGTTGTCTCTATGCATTATTGCAGTGTTTCTCAAGGTTGAGGGTGCAGCAGAATCCCTTAAAAGACCTCTCAAAACATAGATTGTGAGCCTTGCTCCAAAAGTATCTGATTCTGGGTCTGGGTAAGGCCAGAAGATTCACATTTCTAACAAATTTCCACTGATGCTGATGATGCTAACCTGGGGATCAAAGTTTGGGAACCACTGTACTAGAAACACACAGCTATGTGTGACAGGACCAGCAGATCTCTTTAAACACCCAGGTCACTGCAACATGGAGTAGAGCAGAGTTTAAGAGTAGGAGCACTGCAGCTAGAGTGTGTTGCTTCAAAGGCCACACTATCATTTACCAGATGGTTGATGTTGGGCAATTTAGTTATGTGTGCTCAGAATGGATAGATGATTGATAGATAGATAGATAGATAGATAGATGTTGCCAAATTTATGACACACTGCTTGGAACATAGGAAGCCAAAAGCTAGTTATCATTAAGCATCATGTGTCAGGGGCATGGTGTGGGGGACACAGGGATGACCCACCCAAAACCCTCTTCAAGGAGCACTTGTTGTTCAGTTATAGGGGGTGCTGCCACCAGGCACATTCCAGCTGCCTGTTGCCTCAGCTGCAGAGAGCCACCTCATCTTAGGTAATAGGCTCCTCAGGCAGCAACATCCAATGACTCTTGAGGCACAGGTAAAAAGGCATAGTCATTTCGGTCTAACACAGGATAATTCTGACAGTCACTTCAGATCAGTCTTCCTGTGGGATCACCTAAGACCGCTCAGCCTTCTCCTTTGCTCAATCCTACTTCCTTCCTTTTCTTTCATGGGACTTGTTCCCAATAACTCTCCCATCTGAACATACCGCACACTAAACTGCATCTCAGGGTTGGCTTCCCGGAGAACACAACCTGCATCATTTTAATCCCCTTGAAGCCAAAGATGTGAGACTTGGGGGAAAGAACACAATATAAAATAAAAACTTAAAGACCAACGCAACAGTGTTGCATTTAATCATAACAAAATACCTATACAGTCATTATTATTATCCATGACATAGAGATAAGGAAATAGATTTACAGAAAATCCAAATTCATATTGAGTAATTTTCATGAATGAAACCTGGGTGTGTCTGACTCTGAAGGTTGTGCTCTCATACAATGTACTTTTCTGCTCTGTTTTTTTTTTTTTTTTTAATTAAAGAAAAATAGAAGTAGCATTTTTCACAATGCAAAGGACGTGGGGCTTAGAAAAAGTTTCCCAGTTCAAGCAGGTGAAGCCCTGCCTGGAAACCTGCAACAACCCTTACAAAAGACATTGTTCTTTAGCAACAGGGGACTTTGGAATTCACTGGTGTTAGGAACTGCTATGTTAATAGTACCCTCTTCACTGTGGGCTCTGAGAAAGGAGGGCTCTGTTATTCATGAAGAGGTGATATTTGACTAGGACCCAGGATCCATGAATTTTTTGAATAGCCATATGTTGTTCATTCAGATTCCACAATAAGATACATAGGAGGTACACTCCTACCAAATGCGTGCATTTTATTACCCTGTGGGACATTGGTCTCCGACCCTGTATGAAAACTACAGCACTATTGAGCTAAACAGGAACAACTTTGGCTTACAGTGGGCAGACAATGACAGGCCCAGATCAAGGGAAGACTGTGGCCCCTTGCTACCTTACCCCATACCCACAGTCTAATCTTGGGCCTCTAAACATTATCACTCCAGTGATGAGAAGAGACAATGGAAGATAAAACCAGAGAAAGAAAACCCAGAGTAAAACCTAAAATCTGGGGCACTTGGCTGAATCCTTTTCCCTTTCCCCTACACCTTATTGTAATAGTACAATCCAGGCTCTATTTTTTTTTTTCTAATAATTATATAGTAGGAAGGCAATATTTTATATTTCCATGTAAAAACTCTGGGGAGGGAAAATAAAGAAATAATTCTTGGGGATGAGACCTTCCCCCCTTAGCAAAGAGAGTCCCTACACAAAACTGACCTTTTTAATCCCTTTGTTCAGCACACCAAAAATTATACCCCCCAAACATAGCCTAAGAATGTACTTGAACATCACTGTCCCACACTGGCACTTTTCCTTTGGGAGAAAAGGGACAGCCATTTCAATAACACATGGAAGACAGGAGTCCCACAGGTGACAGACATAAGACATATTGCTGGCAAGTGACAATAGAGTCTCATTTTTCTGAAGAAAAGCAGGTGTGAGTTGACTTCAAGATTGACTTATATTTCTATTTTCATGGCACAAATACTCTTCTTACCTCCATCTTCCCTTCCTTTTCCCTCCATTATTGTTCACCTCCCTCTCTCACTTCCTCTCTTTATACCTTGCATTCATCTTTTCTTTCTTCTTTCTTTCCTTACTGCCAGTTCCTTCCTTCCAAAAGCATTAGCTAAGTATCTTTGAGAATAAACACTGTGTAAAGGTTAAGACTAGAGTTAAAATAAGAAGAACATCTGCTTTACACATTTACTATGGGACCCAGTGCAAATAACTTAGCCTGGGTGACCCTCAATTGCCTTATCTGAAAAATACAGAAGATAATTTTGGTATCTACTTCCATTGGTTGTTTGCAAGATTAAACAAGACAATATGCATAATTTTGTACAATGCCTAATCTGGATAAATCAGTTTAACTCAATATTTATTATCATTATTTTCAATATTAATATGAATAGAAGCAATAGTAGTGTTATCTATTATTATTATTATTATTATTTTTTTTTTTTTTGAGATGGAGTTTCGCTCTGTTACCCAGGCTGGAGTGCAATGGAGTAATCTCAGCTCAATGAAACCTCCACCTCCCGGGCTCAAGAGATTCCCCGCCTCAGCTTCCTGAATAACTGGGATTACAGGCACCTGCCATCATGCCCTGCTAAGTTTTGTATTTTTGTAGAGATGGGGTTTCACCATGTTGGTCAGGATGGTCTCAAACTCCTGACCTCAGGTGATCCACCTGCCTCAGCCTCCCAAAGTTCTGGGATTACAGGCGTGAGCCACCACACCCGGCAAGTAGTGCTATTATTGACCGGACACTGCACTAGGCACTGATGAAAAAAAGACAAATAAAACATGGAAGTGACTTTATGAAACTTCTTTCTTAGTCCTGCCCTAACAGCACTAAACATCACAAATGTCTCATGTGCAAAATAAGCTATTTTATAATTCAACAGTCATTCTCAACCCTTGTGCATCAGAATAACCTAGAATGCCTTAAGACTACCTTTACTTGAGCTCTGTATCTCCTCATTACTCACCCCTGGAAATCTGATTCCATGGGTCTGGGGTAGAGCCAGGCACTGTTATTTTTAATAATCTCCATGAGTGATTATGATACAGACTCACAAATATGCCACCAGGAGTTGGCCAAACCAGTGTGGTAATGAATCTAAATGTGTGGGTAGCAAATCTTCTTTAACAAGTTTAACACCAGGTTTCATTGTTGTTGTTTAAATCTGTAAGATCTTTGGTCATGAGGCACTACAGTGTTATAGGCTTTGGCGTCCAAAAGGCTAGGCTTGCTTTCTAGCTCTTATACTACCAAGTTTTCTATTTATCTATGAAACAGGAAAAAATAAGAATAGGATCTATATCATAGGGTCATTATAAGGATAAAACAAGTGGCTGTACAAGGTGACATCAGAGAGGTAGGTAAGCTTTCATTTATCTAGGGTCTTGCAGGATATAGAATGCATGTGGATTTTACATTTTTGGTCATTATTATTATTACTATGCCCAGAAGTGTGTGTATTAAAAAAATCAGAGATTCTAGCTGAAGGAAGAAATAACCATGTTTTTCACCAAAAGAAGAAGATTGCTTTTATAGCAATTAAATAATTCCCTGTAAGAGTTTGACAAGGTAAAGAGGCGGAAGATCATAATTTAGAAAGTCCAGCTGCACCTCTTTAAAATCCGTTGACTGTATACATAATTTAAATATAAAAACAGGCATAGCAGTTCTAATCTACAATACATCCCCCCTCCAAAACCCCCTACACACACTGCCAGCCCACCTGTGTTTGGCACATTCCCATGGTAACTGTCGTGCTATTTAACTGCTAGATTGTGTTGTTAATATGGTGATTTAACATTTTCCATGTGGGTTAAACTGAATACAAAAAGCTGCTACTGCTTAGTCATGTAGGATAAATTTTATGAAATTTTCAATAGTAGTACAATCCAGGCTCTGTTTTTTTTTTTTTTTTCTAATAATTATATAGTAGGAAGGCAATATTTCATATTTCCATGTAAAAACTCTGGGAAGGGAAAATAAAGAAATAATTCTTGGGGATGAGACCTTCCCCCCTTAGCAAAGAGAGTCCCTGCATAATCTTCATGAGTGATTATGATGCTCTTCATCATTTTCTTTATCATTTTAAAACAGCTTATTATTATTAATATTATTATCATTATATTTGGTGAAATCAAGAGTTCAGCTCAGAATGGTGCTTGAAATGTGCTTGTCTCCTAGGGGAATATTTTTTCAAAATGGCAGTCTGACTTTAAGCATATTCTAACCCCTTAGAAAGAGGATCAGGGGAGAGGGGGAAACAGTAGTACAGTCAAAGGCCTGGAAAGAGGTGTCAGGATTGCAGATACAGAACCAAGAGTCTGACGCTAATGATATATGGATGGGAAAGTAGTTGAAAACTTTTACCAAATGATAGTAATAAGACTGGTTATTTCAAAATCACCTGGGGAACTTTAAAAAAGTACAAAATCTCAGGGTCCATCTTTGCCTGTCACAAAGATTCCAATTCCATTGGTGTGGGATGAGGCTTGGAAATCTATATTATTTTAAAACTTCCCAGGCTATTTCAATCTTCTCCACTTTGATAACACTGCCTTCCAGCAGTGCATACTAAAGTATGGTCCCCAGGACACTTGCATAGGATCACCCAGGGAAACTGCTAAAAATTCAGATTCCTGGCCTCCATTTCTGTTCTAGTCAATTACAAAGAAAGGCTACAGGATCAGGAATCTGAATTTTTAATAGCATTCTCTGAGTAAGTCTTATAAAATTAAAATGATTTGCTGCAGAGTTGAATTAACACACTCTGCTTTTAGATGCAAACAGTTGATTCCTATAGGATCCCCTCAGCCACCTCAGGTAATTGTGCCTTTTAGATTTTACTATTAATTTTCTCACCAATAAGGAGATCCTGAGATCTACAAATTTGTAACAAGTCAGCTACTTGGAGAGCCTTAGGGGTGTCTGCAGCCAGCGGATCACTTTAGATCTGAAAGTCCTGGATATGATGAAAAGTGCAGCAGTTCTGATGTCAGAGCCTGGCTTTGCAAAACTTCCAGGCAGTGTAATCCTATCACAGCACTAAAGCACTCAACTGCCCAAAGCTTCAGGTGCAATATGTGTTAAGAAGGGAAAAAGAATACCTGGTAACAGGGTTGTGTTACGAGAAACCAGTCCCCTGTCGCACAGTACTGTATGTGGTACTTAATACATAAGTGTAAAAGAGAGAAAGAGAGGAGGGAAAGAGAGGAGAAACACAAAGAAAAAAACAGAAAAACAGGCACCAAGGCACTTTGGAGACCTTTGGAAATGTAAAGACAGCAAAGATCATTAAGGAGATTTAATGATCTTTTTAGAAGATCATTAGAAGAACTTTCTAGAAGAACTGAAGCAAAGATCATTTTAGAAGACTTTATTGAAGACATTGATATTGCATCCATCAGATCACAGAACTTAGATGAAGACCCTAGCTAAGTCTAAGGCTGACTGAGAGCGAAGATATTTCACAAAGCTTTTCTCTGAACCACAGTACTGCAATGCTTTATCTAGGCCACCGCCTTCCAACACCATGGCAACGCATATAACAAAACAGATTGGAGAAGAGGTTGCTGATTCTTATCCAGAGGGGTGGGAGTGCTTTGTCTCCTTAGCTACTCCATGATCCACAGCACCAACAAGAATATCCAGGCTTGAGATTTAAAGATAACAAGTTACCTTAATTTTATACATCAATACGAAATGGCAGTAAGAAAATATACCTTCCCCTGGCTACATTCGTGGTCACAAAAGGCTCAACTGACCACAAATAAAAGTGCTTTAGCTAAGGTATTCTAAGTGATAAGGGGAACAGAGGGACACATTAAAGAGGAGAATAGAAACAACAAGAAATCTGTCTATGGTCATTCATAGCTATTCTGTTTCAGGAGATGATGTTAGTCAATGTGGGTGGGGTTAGGGCACACATTCAAATATTTCCTGTCTCATTATGTTTCAGTTCAGTTAGAATATTATGAATAATATTTAACAAGCATCATTTGGCCTCTGCAACTTAAACTCATGAATATTTTTCAAGGCAAGAATGAAGACAAATATAATGTGTTGTTCCAGAAACAAATAATCTACATTCATTTTCTTCCTTTTCCAAGAACCCAGACTGAAAACTTAGGGCTTAGAAAGCACAAATCATTCCCTAGTTATTTGAATCTTACTTTGTAAAACAGCCTTCTGCTGTTTCATTCAACAGGCATGTACAAAACATTAAAGACCTTAAATAAAGTAAATAAGTTTTAATAAATTAGGAGGATGTCTTTAATTGAACTTAATTATAAGCAATTTGCTTTTATCTTACTATAAAAATATTTTCTTTCTTGAATTCCCTCTGAAAATAACCTGGCCTAGCTATCTAGAAGAAACTAACCAAACATTTCCCTGTCAGAGGCCACGAAAGAACATGCCCATGGAACTAAATAGCTGATCACTATGGCATTTCTGAGCTGCTACTCCAAACAAAAATGGATTTTTTTATATCACTGTCTCTTTCCAGGTTAGGAGGGCAGTATCACCTGGGAAAGTTACAGATGCTGATTCTTAAAGGATCTATTTATAAGGTAGAGATGCTCAGCCCAGGGAGCTCAGTGTTGTGGTCCAGCAGGGAGCCTCAAGTGCTCAGGCAATGCAGTGCAAGTGGCTTCTTCCACCACGGCCCTCCAAGCTCCTCACATCCTATGTGGCGTCTTCAGAGGGGAGATATATGGCAGGAGGAAAGAGTGTACATTTTCAATCAGAACAGCCCCCTCCATTGATGAATTTGTACCTTGAACAATGAGCACTGCCCTCCTCTGTTACTCAGAGCCATGAGTAGTGCACAAGAGCTAGGAGGCTGGGTGAAAGCTGGATGGTGTGGGCTGCATTGCAGACGAGCCTGTTCAAGCCCTGACTGTTGAGCATGAAAATTTATGTATTTATTACCTTTTACAAGACCAACTTCTTATCTGCCCAAGAGAATTTTCTTCTGAAGCATACAAAGAGAGTTAATAGACTCAGGGATACAATCTGTTCTTCAAGCACTGGGCTCCCTTTTATCCTGATGATACACAAGTTTCCTCTTTTTGAAAAATCTACATTTAAGTGGTGGAGTCTCAGGTAACTCCTTGGATTGAAGTTACTGCTAAAGTTACTCAGGTAATATGACTATAACAATCAGAGACATTGCCTTCTTCTTATGAGAGGGAAAGGGAAACAACAGAACAGTTACAAAGCATCTTATGTCTGATTGTATAACTCTTGGCTCTGCCAGCTTGCCTGGTCACTCACGGTGAGTCACTTAACTTCTCAGGGCCTCTGACTCAGGGTCGATAAAATGGAAAACGTAGAAGGGCTTACTTATTGCTAAGGTTTGTTTCTGCTTTGAGATTCCAGAAATCTATGTTCTACTCACTTATCTTCTTACCCTACTATTGTTCTATCATCTTGCAGTATTGATAACAATGCCTTATTCAGTGCCATTATGTATTATTTTATTTACACACACACACACACACACACACAAATGAATATGAACTAGATGGGATAAGGGTGCCCTCATAATAGATGAAAAAGCTCAAGGTTTAGAGATGCTAAGGAATTTGTTCGAGGTCATGTGGCCAGCAACTGACCAAGCTTGAATCGAAACCTGTCTGTTTATCTTCAAGACCTATATTCACAGTTTCTATGCTAGGTCACCTCTCTTTTTATGGAGTAGTTATTTCATGATGTCTTTCTCTGTATAATGTCTTTAATGGACCAGGTCAACTGTGCAGATATGTTTCTATGGGCTGAGTAAAAAGAAATGGTATCAAACACAGGCAGAACTTCAACTGTTCTGGTTAAGCCTTCACAGGGTCCACCAGGAGGATAATGATTTCCAGTAGCAAATACAGTATGAGTATCAAATCTCTATCCATACATTTCTGTATCTCTATATATCATTGATCTATCCTCTCCCATATCCCCCTGTTGTAGAGGCATTTGCAGCATTCTGGGGTAAAAGTTTGTTTTGAAAATTGATTTAGTAAATATTCTTTTGTGAGTATATTAGCTAACATGCAGATTATTTAGGAAATATATTAATGTTTGAACTCCCAGAATAGAGATTCAAAGCCAGCCATCTGAGAAGCAACAGCTTGACAATTATAAAAGAGGCCACATTTTTTAAAAGTCAAAGCTTCTTCCATATAAAAACAACTCAGGAAATATTTGAGTATTAATTTTAAAAAAATGCTTTAAAAGCTAAATAGACATTTCTCCAAATAGACAGAAGAAGAAACTGATTGAAATCTGTATTAACAATATTATGTTTTGCCAGAGGAAAAACATAGACTGCCCAGGACTAATGAGAATGAAATCAAGCTCTTAGCATTCATACAATAGATGAATTACAATGCTCTGAATTCTGCTCTATTATCTATTATCCCTTGACCCTCACCGGTTCTATCTCAATGCAGAGGGCAACTCAGCATTTCTCCAGCCAGAAATATAGACTCAATCTTGCAAGAGAATAAGTGAGTAAATTATTTCATAGAAACATTGAGTATATCAACATCACTGGATCCTTTTTAAGGATCTTGTTGTTCCTGTTTATCATTTTGTACTGCACTTGTACATTCTACAATGTTTAAGGACTAGATAATGTTATTGACCATTGGATTTCTCAATAAGAAAATATCTCCTCTAGAAACTAGCAATTTTAGAAAATATGTCTTTCTAAACAGACCAGGAGAGTTAAAAATGACATCTATGCTTTTCCTTTTTCATTTTTTGTTATAACTAGGGAAGAATGTGCTAATCTGTAAGCTCTGTAAGAAAAGGAACTTTTGTCAATTTGATTTATTGATGTTTTTTAAGTGCCTAGAATGGTGCCTGGCATACAATAAGCACTCAAAGAATAATCAGTGGAAAACTGAATAAATAAGCATTATCAGAAAGATAGGCTTATTCCTCCTGAGTCATTTTATGCCCAGTAAGCAAGTCAGAGATTTGCTACATTTAGAAACACCTTGCTGTATAAAAATAAAGAAGAATCTGCCTGACATCTTCAGGTCCTGCTGTCGACAAATTCAAATGACCATATCACCCAGGCACTAATTCTTAAAAGTTCCAGGGATAGTAGACAGCTTGTTTCAATGTTATAGTCTCTCTGCCAATACAGAAAGTAATTGGCAGCTTCTCTCAATAGAATACTATCTCCAGACTCATTTAGAAACAAGTAATAGAAGCCATTTCTACCAGCTTAAGGAAAATAAGAGTTTTTATTGTTCAGTTCCAGAGGCAATTTGGAGCAAACAAGGGAAGGATAAATAACCAGATATCATCAGGTTCTGGAAACAGAGTCTCTGTCTCTTTGGAAACGTGCGGAGTTTAGTCTCTTATCCCCGTGCATATACTTTTATTATTCTTTCTCAGTTGAGTGAGCCAAGTGCCTATTACAGTGCCAAGCACATAATGGATATGACTAAATATTTTTCAATGAACAAATGAATTGGATACCTTTTGGAGAAAAAATGGCTGCATCTAATGGCTTTTGATTTCACTACTACTGATTCACTAACTTATTTCTTTGCTTCAGAATTTAAAATTCTTAGGAAAATAATCTGATTGAAGCAATTCTGGCAATGAATTGACCCCTTCTGAGGTAGGGGTCTATCTCTTATCTAATTAGCTCTTACTAGCGACTAGAGTTAGCCCTATCGCATTAACAAGATAGACTCCCAGAAAATGGAAGATAGAGTCCCAGAAAATGGGACATTGATGCTAAACGGATGTTCTACGAGGTGTCTGCTAAAATGGTGGTCGAGTGTTTGCAAAGATTACAGCAATAATTCCTGTCTGTAGGCAGTATGACTTTGCTGTTCCTACCATCAAGAATGAGAATCTATTTCCTGCCCCTTATATCTGAACTGGATTTGTGACTTGCTTTGAGTAACAGAATTTAGGGGAAGTGATGGCGTTAAGAGTCTGTAAGCCTAAGTCTCAAGAAGCTCACACATGTTGTCATTATCACGTGAAGAATCCCACAATTGTCTGTTGGGTACTGGGGTCTAGGGATGGGGGGAGGTTCCTGTTGTGAGCCAGCAACCATCATCAGTTATGACAGCAAAGCTGTGCTAGGCCTCCCTGGCTGCAACTGAGCCATCAGGTGACTGCTGCCATATGAGTGACCCCAAGTGAGATTATTAGAAGTACTATGGGAAAATAAAATCATTTCAAGTCTCTAAGTTTTCAGGTGGTTTATTATGTAGAAATAGATAATTGATCAAACTTCTCATATACTTCAGCAACTTTCATTTTTCTTCAAGTGGCCAAGATACTAAAAGTTGAATTCTGAATTTGTACTAAGGTTTACATTTGTAAATTGCTACTTATTGAGGTCAGTCTAATTTTAAAAAGTAAAAAATTAACTGGAAAAGAATTAAAATATCCTTGGTACTTCAACAGAAAGAGACTTAGGTTTATATACCAGTTCCTATGCTTATAACCTTTTCTGATACTTGAGCTCCCTAGACCTCAATTTGCCAGTTCAATAGGAACAATAATGAGTACATTTCAGGCAAGAATATGAATGTCATCTACTATAAAATATGCACAACCATTGTTGTGGGAGTCCCGTGAAAATGAAATGAGATAATTTATATAAAATGTATGTAAAATGTGTGGTGCAGTGTGTGTTCAATGTAGGCATAAACTCTCTTTCTCAAAGCACAATGTAAAGTCAATTTGTCTCTGACAGGATTTTAGGTACTAACAAATAAGTGGAGAAGTTTTGGGGACACAGATGTGCAAAGAACTTTTAACCAAGAAAGCACGTCTGTGTATGTCCTTCTCTCTACCCCCCAGTAAGATGAATCAGCTTTGCCGCCCCATCGCAAGATCTCTTTACAAAAAGAAGTGCCAGCCAAGCTTTCCTTCAGACAAATCACACCCAGACAGCAAATAGCTTTACATTCTCCTGAGCTCTGTCCTGGGAAACTGTATCCCATGATAGACTGAAAAGTTTTTTGGTGATCAAGTTGGGAAACGCTTTCAAGTTTATAATCTCTGGGAGATTAATAATTATATTAGCCTTTAAAGGCCCTGAAAAATCCTGCAGTAAAAAAAAAATCACACAAAAGCAAAAACAGCAAACCTTGTCTAAACAGACATTTCCCCATTTGTTTTAAAAAGGAAGTTATTTTTACCCTATAATACCTTTAAACATACCACAGAATTAGTGTGTATCGGAAAACACTATGGACACCCCAAGACCATTTTACAGAGGAGGACGCTGATATCTCAGGAGTACAAAGACTTGCAGGCAGATCACACACTTGAGTCTGCACCAGCCAGTCCCTCATTTGCCTTCTTTGGTAAGGGCTTTCCCCAAAAATTCCTTTGGAGGTTTCTCCTACACCCCATTTATCCTCCCCTGTGTGGTCATTGTCTTGAAGCACATAATGGGCGTGGAACCCCTTCATGACTCTGCTCTGCAAATGGAGAATCCTCATGAACAGAATAGCAATTCCATTCGGACAAGTGCAGAGTGATGGTTTGGTTGGCTTCATCTATCTCTGTTAACGACCTAAGCATGTTGTGTGGCTTATTTATTATAAACAGGGCACAAAGGAAAACCACAGGCCTTCCCCACAGTCTGGATATTTGCATAAGCTCTGAATCTCTCAACAGAGATGTTTTCTTTGGCCCTGTTGAGTTTTCCTGAGCAGCCAAACGTAACAAGTGTGCTTAACCCATTAGGGAAAGACTAGGAGATATAGCTTAGAGAAGATGATGCCAATCTTAGGGGACATCTGAGAGGCAGGACTGCCTAGTGGTTAACACTGTGGACTCTGCAGTCAGATTCACCTAGGTTTGAATGTAAATGCTAGCCTCATCACTAGCTTGGGCAAGTTATCTACCATTTCTAACCTCTGTTTCCTCATTTATGAAATGGTGGTCAATAAAAATTTTTACCTTAGGTAGTCACTGAGAGTATTAAGTAAAGCCATACATATAAACTACTTAACACAACTTCTGGTTCAGTAAATAATAGTTATTAGTACTAATGTTATTATGGGGAGTTCTAATTTTCTTAACAATATTTATTCATTTGTGTAATTGTCTGAATCCTTTCCACATGCCTGGTGCAGTGTTAGTTTGTGAAGATACAGACAAAGGTAATATGCTACCTTTCTATTCAAAGATCTCACTTTGTAGTAAAGACAGAAATGTCAACTGACAATGACCTCGGCTGGTTGCAGATACTCTAGTATAGGAAAGCTAACAGGAGGAGTCTGCAAGGTCACAGACAGGGAGGAGGAGGCTTCAAGAAGGTGTGACTCTGACTGAATCCTGGAGGATTAAGTGATTTCAGTATCTTGTAGAGAGTTGGCCACATAGAAGATGTTTTATACCTAGTGGTCATATAGAAAAAAACAGCTTGAGTTAAGCAACTGTGAGGAGGGGCTAAAGCCACAGCAGGGGTACAACCAGCTTGAGGGGCAGCATGAGGTCAAGGAGTGCATGACTGAAGCTGCAGGATGTTTCTTCATAGCAGAGTGGAGATGAGACTGGGCAGTTCATATGGTCTCTATTAGACAGATACTTTTATCCCATGCAGAAGGGCTTGGTGTTTAAATTAAAAGATGATGAGACGATTAGAAGGTTCTAAGCAAGGGTAGGGATGTATACATAGTTGCTTTATTATTTTTTTAATTTACTTTAATGTCTGGGTTACATGTGCAGAATGTGCAGGTTCGTTACTTAGGTATACATGTGCCATGGTGGTTTGTTGCATCTATCAACCCATCATCTAGGTTTTAAGCCTCGCTTGTGTTAGGTATTTGTCCTAATGCTCTCCCTCCCCTTGCCCCCAGCCCCCGACAGGCCCCAGTGTCTGATGTTCCCCTCCCTGTGTCCATGTGTTCTCATTGTGCAACTTCCACTTATGAGTGAGAACATGCAGTGTTTGGTTCTCTGTTCCTGCGTTAGTTTGCTGAGAATGATGGTTTCCAGCTTTGTCCATGTACCTGCAAAAGACGTGAACTCACTCTTTTTTTATGGCTGCATAGTATTACATGGTATATATGTGGCACATTTTCTTTATCCAGTCTATCATTTGGGTTGGTTCCAAGTCTTTTCTATTGTGAATAGTGCTGTAATAAATATATATGTGCATGTGTCTTTATAGTAGAATGATTTATAATCCTTTGGGTATATACCCCAGTAATGGGATATAATCCCAGTAATGGGATTGCTGGGTCAAATAATATTTCGGTTCTAGATCCTTGAGGAATTGCCGCACTGTCTTCCACGATGGTTGAACTAATTTATACTCCCACCAACAGTGTAAAAGCGTTACTATTTCTCCACAGACTCACCAGCATCTGTCATTTCCTGACTTTTTAATGATCGCTATTATAACTGGTGTGAGATGGTATCTCATTGTGGTTTTGATTTGCTTTTCTCTAATGACCAGTGATGATTAACTTTCTTTCATATGTTTGTTGACTGCATAAATATCTTCATATCCTTCACCCACTTTTTGGTGGAACTGTTTGTTTTTTTCTTATAAATTTAAGTTCCTTGTAGATTCAGATATTAGACCTTTGTCGGATGAGCAGATTGCAAAAATTTTCTCCTGTTCTGTAGGTTGTCTGTTCACTGTAATGACAGTTTCTCTTGCTGTGCAGAAGCTCCTTAGTTTGATTAGGTCCCATTTGTCAATTTTGGCTTTTGTTGCAACAGCTTTTGGTGTTTTCCTCATGAAGTCTTTATCCATGCCTATGCCCTGAATGGTATGGCCTAGGTTTTCCTCCAGGGTTTTTAAGGCCTTGGGTTTTACATTTAAGACTTTAACCCATCTTGAGTTAATTTTTTATAAGGTGTAAGGAAGGGGTCCAGTTTCTGTTTTCTGCATATGGCTAGCTAGTTTTCCCTGCACCATTTATTAAATAGCGAATCCTTTCCCCATTGCTTGTTTTTGTCAGGTTTGTCGAAGATCTGATGGTTGTAGGTGTTTGGTGTTATTTCTGAGGTCTCTGTTCTGTTCCATTGGTCTATGTATCTGTTTTGGCACCAGTATCACGCTATTTTGGTTACTGTAGTCTTGTAGTATAGTTGGAAGTCAGTAGCATGATGCCTCCAGTTTTGTTCTTTTTGCTTAGGATTGTCTTGGCTATATGGGCTCTTTCTTAGTTCCATATGAACTTTTAAGTAGTTTTTTCTAATTTTTCCAAGAAGGTCAATGGTAGCTTCATGGGGATAGCATTGAATCTGTAAATTACTTTGGACAATATGGCCATTTTCATGATATTGATTCTTCCTATCCATGAGCATGGAACTTTTTTCCATTTGTTTGTGCCTCTCTTATTTCCTTAAGCAGTGGTTTGTAGTTCTCCTTGAAGAGGTCCTTCACATCCCTTGTAAGTTGTATTCCTAGGTATTTTATTCTCTTTTTAGCATTTGTGAATGGGAGTTCACTCATGATTTGGTTCTCTGCTTGTCTGTTACTGATGTATAGGAATGTTTGTGATTTTTGCACATTGATTTTGTATCCTGAGACTTTGCCGAAATTGCATATCAGCTTAAAGAGTTTCTGGGCTGAGACGATGGGGTTTTCCAAATAAACAATCATGTCATCTACAAACAGAGACAATTTGATTTCCTCTCTTCCTATTTGAATACTTTTTATTTCCTTCTCTTGCCTGATAGCCCTGGCCAGAACTTTCAATGCTATGTTAAATAGGAGTGGAGAGAGAGGGCAGCCTTGTCTTGTGCAGGTTCTCAAAGGGAATGCTTCCAGCTTTTGCCCATTCAATAGGATATTGGCTACACATTTTGAAAGATCATTTTGGCAAGAGTGTGGAGCTTAGATTGTGAAGTGGGAGCAAGGAAATGAGACTTGGGTCATGCCTAGCTGGGGTAAATGCTTCCCTAAGGAGCTTTCCCTGTGTCCAGGCCATATTAAATCTCCACCAGTGATGTGTCACATACTTCCCATAGCCTATTATCACGGTAACTAATATACTCTGCTCTTCTATTGGGCTCCAAGTACCAAAAGTGCATTAACTGGTACCAAGACATTCCTCTTTCCTCACAATGCCTTGCAAGGAACAATTGTCCAAAAATGTTTGTTGAGTGACTGAAAGAATACGCATCAGACAAACTTTGTTCCACCTCTAGATGACTTCTTCAACCAGAACTCCATCCTCATCAGTGTTAACCAATGTCTTAATACCAAGTTATTGTCTCATATCTTAAACCAAAACAGAGATGCCAGGTAAAATAAAAATGCTCAGTTACATTTTAATTTCAGATAAACGTTTAGCAATTTTTAGTATGTCTCATGCAGTGTTCAAGATATACTAAAAAATCATTATCTGAAATTCGAATGTACCTGGAGTCCTATATTTTTATTTGCTAAATCTGACAATACTAAATCAGGCAAAAGCAGTAATGTTAATTATGTCATTTCGGAAACAGCAGATTTTTATTCCTTCCATCTGCGACATTTTATTTTACCCGCTTAACCCCAGAATTCTTAAGAGTCTCCCTCCTACTTTAGAGCTAGTAATGAATAACTGTGTTTCCAAAACTCAAATCTGGAAACATTACAATGAGTGAACTAGAGTACAGAATATTTCCAAACTCTACCACTTACAAATTTTGTGTGAACTTTCTGTGAATGTCAGTTTTGTTGTTTATTAAATTAGGTTGATGTTTTTTCATAGGGTTGTGACTAAGATTAGAAATAATATAGTGAAACACCTCACATAGGCCTAAAATATAGACGACTCATTCAATTGATATTTCCCAGGTGCATATTCTGTGCTAGACAGACACTCAAATTCTCTCTGTTCTCATGGAATTTAAAGTTTGGGGTAGGGATGCTTATCTGATTAGTATGGGAAGAAAGATTAGAGTCATGGGACCTTGGAAATATTTAGGCAACTTGATTACTATACCCCTTGATTTTCCATTACTCACTCTTGTCTTGTTTTTACATAAATGTATAAGTGCACACACACATACATGCATTCATACGTATACATACATATATCATGGCTGTTAAAGAAGCTCAGGAGGCTGCATGTAGAGAAATTAGCCAAGAACCAGCAAAAGCAACAGAAAAGATCACTGAGACCTTGTCAGTGGGCACATTTTGACACCTGACTTCTGATCTGCTTCTCCCCTTAAAGGATAACACTACTCTGTTCCAAGATGTTTTATGAACACCAATCAGCCCTGCCCTACTCAGATCCTCCAGCCCAAGTGCCAAGTACAGAGCTATTGCAGCCTGAGTTCGGGGCTTTCAGGACTGGCTTCCAGGTGGCTGCAGCTCCTGGCTGAGGCGGAGGCAGGCAGGATTGCCGGCAGTGCCTTTCCCATTACTTCTCAAGAAGCTGCTCTCATTATTGACCTGAGAGGCCGACCTGCTCTTCCATGCCCTCTGAGGGCTCCCTGCCCAATTTGGACCAAACCTGACCAAGGCAGGGAACACCTTAACGCTTCTGACCTACCAGCTGGTGAGGTCTAAAATGCGTCTTGTCTTAGCCAGGTGGATCAGGGAGCCCTGACATTGTCCTGCCCTCCATCAGGCTCACAGTGTCCCATCTGTATTTCCAGTCTTCAGACCTTGTTTCCTGATATACTCTTCATTTCCACTGTTGAGACCCTGAACACGAGCCACTATTTACTATCTGCCTGTATCCCCTCACCTTTGCTGGGATCTCAACCCCACCATCCATACGAATAACTGTCTTTTATTGTTAGCTCTTGCATGAAATATTTGTTATTTCCATTTTCAAATCTCATCACAAGCCTTATGAGGTAATTATTATTTTCCCTATTTCTATATGAGAAGACTAAGGTTCACAGAGATTAATTAACTTGCCAGAATAACAGTGCTAGTTACAGATAATCAGGAATTAGGAACCAAGTCTTTTTAACTCCAAAGCTTAAATCCCTTTCCATTATGCCTAACTCACCTTGGGCTAGGATAAACTTCTCCAAATTATGCAAACCACTCACATTAACAGAGCTACCACCAGTCTGATGTTGCATGTTGCCAGTAACTAGGATTCTACTTTTTATGCACTGTGCACCAGATGGAACTATTTTAGACTTGAGTCTGGTTCTCTTCTCCAGGTCACTGTAGAAGTGAAATTTTACTTGATGACCTTCTGTACTAGTCCATTTTCACACTGTTGATAAAGACATACCCAAGACTAGGTAACTTATAAAGAAAACGGTTTAATGGACTCACAGTTCCACATGGCTAGGGAGGACTGACAATCATGGTGGAAGGTGAAAGGTGTACCTTACATGGAGGCAGGCAAAAGAGAGGAAATGAGAGCCAAGCAAAAGGGGTTTTCCCTTATACAACCATCAGATTTCATGAGACTAACTCACTACCATGAGAAGAAAGTATGGGGGAAACCACCTCCATGATTCAATTATCTTCCACCAGGTCCCTCCCACAACACGTGGACATTATGGGAGCTGTAAGTCAAGATGGGATTTGGGGGGGGAACCCAGCCAAAGCAAAATCACCTAATTTTCTAGTCGTCAGCCCTGTAGCTGAGCCAGTACCCCCAGCTCCAGTCTTTCCCCTTCCCATTCTTAGCTCTGTCCATCCTGACTGCTACTAAGATCCCAGCATATCTAACAGCAGGGCTTGCTAGAAAGGTATATTCATGACTCTAAACTGGGGCTAGAGTCCAGGAACTGAGACTTGGCCTTGATTGTGGGGCCCAAAGCCAGAGCAAAGAGGAGCGGAAGTCAGCTTCCAGAATGACAGTGGGCTGGGGAAATGAAGAGTCAGACTGAAGTGAGACTGACTCCAACGTGAGGAGCAGAGATGACAAAATGAGTTAAAGATCTGAGAACTGCTGTGGGAAAATGAAGGTTGAGACTGCAAATGTAAAGAGGTAGATAAGACGGAGAGAAATTTCTTGTGGCACAGGTACAATTTCACTGAAGGTTTGTGGTTTTTCCTGTTGCTTGTAAAATATGGCTCCATTTGCTTTTTCAAGTACCAAGAAATACAAAGCAGCGAAGGTCACAGAGGAGGTTTTCTTCAAGTCTAAGACAAATTTACCTCTGGAGGGGCAGAGGTGAAGGCATGTGTACAGCTTTCAGCTCTCATGTAGCCTAGGTCTTCTGTGGCTGCTGATGCCATGATCAAATCCCTGAGTAACATTAGCACTTTGCTCAGCAGCCTGCAGCACCAGCCTGCTGCCATCTCCCCACAAAACAGGTGGGTTCTTGGAAGGGACAGACACAATGTACTATTAGTACTGTTCAGTGGAACATAGAAATTATGCCATGAAAACTTAATTGCCAGTTTATTCAGTAATCAGCATTAACATAGAGAATATTTAAAGCTACAACACATTGTGCAGCAGCCAGGAGTTAGGCAGCAGTGACTTCTGGAAAGCTAGAAAATTAAAACCTATGTAGAACGAGGCTGACTGAGTTATTTCAGGCTGTCTTATAATAGGTCTGGGGGAAGGTCCATACTATGGGATTGGCCAGTCTAGAGGCATATTGAGACCACCCCTTTGACTTCCCTTCTGCAAGTTCCCTCAGGTACAATTTGATGGAAGTGAACTCAATTAATTCAGTCATGTCTTCAAGGACTTTGTGATGTATTATTGGGTATGAAAAAGTACAATGATGATTATAATCAGTATATCATGTAATCAGGAAGGAAAACAAGTTTGGTGTGATTCCTAACTGTTGAACCTTAGTGGTTTGGCCTTGAGCAAGTTAACCTAATTTTTCTGAGCTTCGTTTTCTAATCTTTAAAATGGGAATACGCTTATGGGTCTAGCAAATATATTGAAAGTATTAAATATAATTCTAATGGCATATTATAATGCTTAGCACAAACTAGACATTTCTTAAATCGTTTTTTACCAAAATGTAGGACATAACAAACAAACAGAAAACAGTACGTAAGAAAAGCAAGATTAAGATGCTGAAGAAATTTAGAAGACATAGAAATGGCATTGCTTTGCAAAGGCAAGAAAGACCTAATGGAAGAGGTTATAGAAGGACAAGTAGACATTTTATAGGTGAGAAATTTTGAAAATCATAGCAGATGCTTAAGAATTAGCAGTTGAATAAATAGATTAAAGCATGAAGGTTGGGGATTATATTTCAGGCAGAAGAAACTAGTAACAAAGGCACAAAGTGTGACAATGTGAGATTACATAAAGGAATAGAAGAAGGATTCATTTGTCTAGAAAATAAAAAAATAATTGAGAGAGAAGTGCAGGAAGTCAGGATAAAAAGATTGGTCACATGTAATATGAACGTGAATGTCAATCCAACTTGCTGATTACTTAGTGCCATAGGGAGTGGAGGAGCCATTGAAAACTTCCAAGCAAAGTGAAGTATAGTTGGAGGTGTCAGTGGCATGGGGGGAAGATTTGTGTGAAGGAAGATGAAAGGTGGGAATATTGGTAGGGGGCTGTTGTCCCAATTGAAGCAAGAGATAATGAGGCCTGAATTAGGATGCTAACAGTGAGGATAGAGAAAAGTAGACAACGTAAGAGGCCTTGTGGAGTGGAACCCACAGGAATTGGTAAGGAGCTGGATATCAGGAGCCAGGCATGCTCTGTTTGAGAGTACTATGAATGTCTCATATGCTAATAGCAAGTAACCTAATTGCCAGAAAGTGGTGAGAGAATCACATACACAGAAAGAGGGCGGGTGGGACGGGGAGGAGGGGAGAGATTGAAAGAGAGCACAGACTGTTATGAGGAGACTACGAAAAAAATCAGAAAGAGAGCCCCACAGACATTTAGAATTTAACACTTTTGTGGCTAGGTCAGGCTACTCGTTTGGCTGGCTTGTTCATAGCCCGTCTGGCTATACCTTCCTGGGTAATTTGCATTGCAGATTGGCAAATGCAGATTTGAAGAAGTTGAATTTGACTGTGTGCAACCCACAACTCCTAGAAGCCAGGTTTGGACCACTGAGCATTTGCTCTGTTACACATCACCTCTCTCTAAGGCCTCACAATCAACACAGACCATTCAGTCAATCTGAATGTGTATTCTACTCCCTCGAGCAAGGATAGAAGGGCCCATCCACCAAGGCTCATTCACAGCCTCCGAAGTGGAATGTTCAAGATAAGCAACTAGAAAATGAGAAACAAATGTTAAAACTTCTAATTTTTAATGTAAAAAGAATTAAAGAGAAAAAAATGCTAATATCTAATACCTGGAATGAGACCAGCCTCTTGATTCGAGTCTGTATGTTGTTAAAAGTAGTACATATTGGAGATCAGGACTTCCTAGGTGGAAAGGTTGGCTATGGTGCCTGCACTTGGGGATTGCTTTTGGGGTATTGCCACAAATTATCCTTTACACAAGGTAGGTGTACAGAGTAAAATATCTGGTATTAAACGAATCCCACAACAAGACATGTTTGGCTTATATGACACTCACTGAGGAATTGCACAGATGAAGATCAAATAAATAATTTATGTAGTATTCAACTACAAGAAAATGGTACAACTAAGACTTCTCCCTCCTATCCCTTGTATGAAACTTTCATTAACTACATCAAAATTTAAAAATTGACATTCAAATCAGATTTGACAACCATTTGGTCAAAATTAGTAAAATTTTTAAGAAAACTATTTGCATTCACTGTAATTAGCTATTATGATTTTCCTGGATGTACACTGTGCATGTATTTTATAAGTACACCTATATTGTATGTACCTGCTCATTTTTATGTATGTGAGGATATGGATCTAAATATATGTATATGTGTATTTATTTTATGGAAAGAGGTGTAGATCATAGCTGTTAATAATTTTACAACTCTGAGGCACTGTAGCTATTTCAAAATACTAAGATTGAATTTTCTGGAGAGAAGACATTTTTTGAGTGAAAAATGGAGGTATGGGAATGACCTGGGTGGAGTGGACAAATGGAAAGAGCATATTTTTATTATAATAAGAGGAGGAAAACATACAGAGAGACAGGCTGGGAGCATTGAAACCAACTAAATCTCCTTTATTTATTTTACCGAGAACCCTAAGTGTCAAGGGTAAGGTGACTCATTTGCTGGAGCTGAATAGTCTTAGCAAATCTGCCCTTTGGCTAAAGAGCTACCAGCCTTTCTCATGATCTAATGGTACCAAGGGCTTGGAAGGGAGCCCTTTAGTGGATGTCATTTCATACAGCATCTTATGCTTTTCTCTTCTCCTCCCACCACCCAGAAGCTGTTGCGATGGACACATTTTTAGAATATTTAAAAATAAATTACAGTTAGTGGTAAAACACATAAGCCAGAGAAATGCTGGGCAAGTGTGTTCTTCAAGTTACACAGCCCAAGGCTGCTGAATATAAAAATACTCTATGCCTCCCATTTGGCTAAGTGGGGCTTTAGCAACTGGTAATTTTTGCATGTCATAGTCACTGCTAATTGTTGAATTAGAACATCTGTCAAAAATGGGAATATTTTCTTTAGAACACAGAGCAGGGAAAATTAATGCTGCTCCAGTACAAGGCACATCACAACTGTGCCCACTGCTGAATGCAAATACTTCCTTATCCTGGTGATTGCTTACAAAAGGGAAGCTTCCTAGCTGCCTTCCAAACCACCCTCAATTAGAAGCCAGGCAGGGCATTTGCAGACTCTGCATATCCCGAGGACAATGGCAACTTGCAAGTGTCTGAAAAGGGTCAAAAACTGGACAGTGTATGATTTGATAAGATGCCTCTCTCCAACCAAGGATGTAGAAAGTGTTCTGGTTTAGACTTGTTCCAGGAAACATGAGTTCTATTTATAGCTTAACTCCACTGAGTCAGAGGATATTTGTGTATGTGGCTTTGAGCCAGTCTCATAACCTCTCTGTGTCCCTGTTTTACTATCTATGAAATGAAAGAACTGGACTAAACCAATGGTTTCCAAACTGTGAGTTCTTTAGAAGGCTAGAATTTCCTCATAACTACCTTGGATGAGGTGCCTTATCTCTGAGGTGGTGGGATGAGCAGGGGCTAGCTCCTCCCCTCCATTGTGATAAGTTCAGTTCTCCTTTTATTTATTTTATTTATTGGAATTCAGTGTTCAACTAGGACAGGGAAATAATTTGACAGCTAAAACATTTAGAAGGTCACAAAGGTCCCCGCAGACATCTGCTATGATAGATCAAAGAGGTCCATGCAAAACCTGGATCACTTAGCATGTTCCATATGTGACCAGACAAGAGCGACAGCATTTCCAGACACACTAGCCTGGTTACAGTCCTCAATCCCAGCTCTGCCAATGCCCTCAGCTCAACAGTTTCCATTCTCCCTACAACAAATCCCTTCCCTACTCCTTCAATCTGTGTTTCCTTTTCCCAACTAAAGTTGCAAATGCCACAGGAAGCTATCCAGGCTACCCTATCCCATCTCTCACATTTGAGGACTTAAACCACTAATATGGTTCTGTCATTCACTCCCAGACCACCTTAGATGACTAACTTTAAGTCATGTGCCCCTACCAAGAGTGAAAACCTGTTAAAGGACGTGGTCAACATTATTCACTTTTGAATAATATCCCAGCATAGCCTAGTACTGTAACTGGTACATGGCAAGATTTATGAGATTTTGGTATTTGAGTGACTGAGTAATTTCACTGAGTAATCAGACTTATAGGAGTAAAAACCAAGTGAAATATCTGGTACCTTATGCAATCCAGAACCAAACCTAATTCTTTCAGCATTTATGTACAGGAAATATTCATCCATCCATCCATCCATTCATCCATCATTCAACATCCATCCATCCATCCATCCACCCAACCATCCATCCATCCTTCCATCCAACCATGTATCTATTCATCATCCATCCAGAAAAGTATTTATTGATCTTGGATTCACCTTAGACTTGCTTTTTTTCTTTTTTATTGCTGTATTTAATCAGTAACTAGATCATGCCAATATGAACCCCTCCTTCCATATACATATATTTAAGAAATCCATTTCTGCCTCTTCATCCCTCCTACCATTATCCTAGTTGAGGTCTGGTCATCGGGCTGCAATTACCATATTAGTCTCTTAACTTTCCTTCTCCCATCTGGCTCTTCCCAAATTTACAAGAAAAAAACAAACAACCCCATCAAAAAGTGGGCAAAGGATATGAACAGACACTTCCCAAAAGAAGACATTTATGCAGACAACAGACACGTGAAAAAATGCTCATCATCACTTGCCATCAGAGAAATGCAAATCAAAACCACAATGAGATACTGTCTCACACCAGTTAGAATGGAAATCATTAAAAAATCAGGAAACAACAGGTGTTGGAGAAAATGTGGAGAAATAGGAACACTTTTACACTGTTGGTGGGACTGTAAACTAGTTCAACCATTGTGGAAGACAGTGTGGCGATTCCTCAAGGATCTAGAACTAGAAATATCATTTGATCCAACCATCCCATTACTGGATACACACCCAAGGGATTATAAATCATGCTGCTATAAAGACAAATGTACACGTATGTTTATTGTGGCACCATTCACAATAACAAAGACTTGGAACCAACTCAAATGTCCATCAGTGATAGACTGGATTAAGAAAATGTGGCACATATACACCATAGAGTACTATGCAGCCATAAAAAAGGATGAGTTCATGTCCTTTGTAGGGACATCGATGAAGCTGTAAACCATCATTCTCAGCAAACTATTGCAAGGACCAAAAAACCAAACACCACATGTTCTCACTCCTAGGTTGGAATTGAACAATAAGAACACTTGGACACAGGAAGGGAAACATCATACACGGGGCCTGTCATGGGGTGGGGGGAGGGGGCAGGGATAGCATTAAGAGATATACCTAATGTAAATGATGAGTTAATGGGTGCAGCACACCAACATGGCACATGTATACATATGTAATAAACATGCATGTTGTGCACATGTTCCTTAGAACTTAAAGTGTAGTAATAATAATAATACAAAGAAAATCTGCCTCCTTTAAAGGTCAATTTCCTAAGTCCTATAGTATATTTAGGGTTAAAATAAATATCAGGACTCATAAAGTGGCACAAGATTTATTTATTTATATATTTGCTAATTTTTTCAGTTAAGGGGAGAGAAAAAGTAGCTTTTGTTGAATGACCATCATGGCAGACACCATCTGTCTACTACCCAACATCTTCCTCACCATACCACCTCCTTCTTCTTGTCTGATAGAACCCTAATTGTTTCAGAAATCTGGTCAAGATTCCCTTATTGCATATAAGACAGATCCTTCCCTGTTCCAGCCCAAGTGATGAATCGTGGTAATTTTATTACCCTTGGCCATTGACTGATTTACAGGGGTCACGTGGCCCAATTGTGGCTAATGATGTGTACAAGGGTACTCTGCTGAGGAAGAATTCTACTTATGAATGCAAAGCACAAGTCTCCTGAAGTGCAGACTTTTTAATTCTCTTTATCTTCACCTTCTTGGAACTGAAGTGTGATGTTGTTCAAGTCATCTTGTGATCATAATATAACATTAGGATGAAAGATAATGTTCTCAGGCTGGTAGAAATAAAAGAGTTTAAGTTTCTGTCCTTATTACTGTGTAGCTGATCGCATGCCAACAACTATCTTCCCTGGAAATTTTATTATCAGAGCCTTATTTGCTGTGGTCTGAATGTTTGTGTACCCCTAAATTTGTACATTGAATTCCTTCCCCTCAGTGTAATGGCATTAGGAGGTGGGGTCTTCTGGGAGATGATTATGACATGGGCAGAGAGCCCTCATGAATGGAATTAGTCCCTTATAAAAAGAGGGCCCCAGAGAGTTGCCTTGCTTCTTCTACCATGTAAGGACACAGCAGGAGGTGCCACCTGTGAGCCAAAAAACGGGTTCTCACCAGACACTAAATCTGCCAGTGACTTCGTCTCGGACTTTCCAGGCTTTAGAACTGTAAGAAATAAATTTCTGTTGTTTATAAGCTATAAATTGCCCAGTCTATGGTATTTTGTTATTGTAGCCTGAATGAACTAACACACTATTTGTTTAAGCCACCTGGTTTCCTGTTATTTGCTGCTGAAAACATTTTTAAGTGGCACTTCTATTAGTTGGTAACTATTTACACTTTATTAGATCCTTTCAACATTTAATCCTCACAATAACCATTATTTTTATTTCACAGTTTGAAAATGAGTTTAGAAGAAACTGCCCAAGTTTAAACAACTAGAGAATGATAGACATTTGGACCCAATCTTTCATTGAATGAATTCAAAATCCAAGCCCTTTCCATTCTAAGATTCTGTTTTATGACAGTAAAGTCAAACTATTTTCAATTATATAGTTATAAATTACACATGTCATGAATCCTTAAATTTTATGAAACCAGAATTATCCTGAAAAATATATGATTTCATTAATATGATAAATAAAAGCTCTTGCTTCACAGAAAATAAAATAATTTAATAAAAAGAATCTAGAATATGACTCCCAACAACGTGCTGGACTTGGGTGATTTGGATCTACATGACTAGTTGGGGGTAATAATGATTCCAACTTGATCAATATATTGTATAATTTTTATTCTATCAGCCCTGTGCTGAGTACACCCTTTATAGAAGGTAAATTTTTTTAACAACCCTCTAAGTAGGTATTGTAATTACATCCATTTTGCTGATAAGAAAACTGAGACTTAGTGGTCCTAAAATAATTTTCTCAAGATCACACAAATTTATTGGGTGCATTGAATCTTAAGCCTGAATCCATCGTGCCTGCTCCCATCCTTTGTGTTCTGTACAGTTCCACACACGCAATCACCCTCCTTCTGAGCAGCCTTAGTTAAGCAATCCCATATACACTGCTATTTCCTTGAATGAATGCACTTGACATTCATCAGTGCTAATGTTGGCAGGAAACATGATAAGCTACATAGACATTACATGACATAGTGAAAAAACACGGCCTTTGGAATCAGAAAGATTTGGGTTTGAGCCCTGATGCTGCCATTAGCTATATGACAATGAGGTAGTTATTTATTCTGGGCCTCAGTTCCCCCATCTAGACACAAGGGAAAATGATGTCACAATGCAGAATTATTTTGAGGGTCTAAAAAGGTGATACAATTAAAGTATTTCTTCCCATGTTCTCTACAAATGCTATAGCAACTGCATTATTTCAGCAGCACCAAAATACAGAAACCCATTTGCCTTCGTGTGTTCAAGCTGTTACATACCATAGACTGGATGGCTTACAACAACAGAAATTTATTTTTTACAGTTCTGGAAACTGGGAAGTCCAAGAGTCGGGTGCCAGCAAGGTCAGGTTCTGCTGAGGGTTGTCCTTACATAGGGAAAGAGTCAAATGAGCTCCCTTGGGGCTATTTTATAAAGCCACTGATTCCATTCACGAGGGCTTTACCATCATGACCTAATTACCCCCCAAAAGACTCCACCTCCTAATACTACCAATCACATTAAAAATTAGGTTTCAACATAGGAGGTTTGGGGGGACACAAATATTCAGACTAAAACAATCTATCTACCCCAGCCCAAATTTTGTATCCTTCTCACGTGAAAAATACATTCATTCTATCTCATTAGAACCGAAAGTCTTAACTCTGTCCAGGATGGACTCAAAATTCTGAACTCCAGAAACTCATCTAAATATCATCTATGTCAGTGGTGAGATTCAAGGTACAATTCATTCTGAGACAAATTTATCTCCATTGTGAGCCTGTGAAATCATACAAGTTATGCACTTCAAAACTACAATAATGAGACAGGCATAGGATAGACATTTCTATTCTGGAACAGAGAGATTATAAAGAAGAAAGAGGTAACAGGTCACAGCTAAGTCCAAAACCCAATACAGCAAACACAATTATATCTTAAGGCTCAAGAATAATGTTTTTTGACTCAATGTCTTACCTTCTGGACACATTGGGGTGGGGGTTGGGCCCCCGAGACTCTGAACCCACTGCTGAGGCCTGATGAGCTGAAATACAGGGAGAGAAGCCTTGAAATTGCTCTCAGGATCTTTAGACTCTGGGTTTGTGATGGGAGGGATAGCTCCAACTATCTCCAAAAGGCCTTTGGAGCAATTCTTCCATTGTCCTGAGGAAAAGCAAGTGAATTCCTCTGAATCATACAAATTTCCTTGTCAAACAGTTGCTTGGACACATTTTGTCTTCTCTTCTAAGCACACTTCCTTATTTCCTTCAATATTAATAGGCTAAGAATTTTCCAAATTTTTCTAAGTTCCATTTCTCTTTTGATTGAAAATACCATCTCTAAATCATTTCTCTCTCATTGCGTTTTACTGTAAACATTCAATAGAGGCTAAATGGCACCTTCAACACTTTGCTTAGAAATTTCTTCTACCAAATATCATGTTTTAGTGCTCACAAGTGCCATCTTTACAAAACACTAGGATACAAACTGAATTCACCCAAATTCTTTGCTTCCTTATAACAAGGGTCACTTTTTTTCCAGTCTCCAATAATGTTTCTAATTTCGATCTGAGATTTCATCAGAATGGCCTTTATCATCCATATTTCTGTCAACATTCTGTTCATGACCACGTAGGTAATCTCTAAGCAGGTTGATGCTTTTTCTCTATAGTTCTCCTTTTCTTCTAACCCTCACCAGAATGACTGCTTTTAGTCTACTGACAACAATGTAGACTTTTTCTAGAAATCTCTTAAAAACTTTTTCAGCCTCTATCCATTGCACAATTCCAAAGCCATTTCCACACTTTATAGGAACACCCTGCTTCTTGATATCAATTTCTATTTTAGTCCACTCAGGCTGATCTAACAGAATACCACAAACTTTGTAGTCTATAAACAATAAAAATTTTGTTTTCACAGTTCTAGAGGCTGGGAAATCCAAGATCAGTGTGCCAATATTGCCAGGTTCTTGCGAAGGCCCTTTTCTAGGTTACAAACTTCTGACTTCTCACTGTGTCCTCACATTGTGGAAGAGGCAAATGAGCCCCTTTGAACCTATTTTATAAGGGCACCAACTGTAGCTCCAGTAGCACAATTGGTTAGTGCACAGTTCTTATAAGGGCACTAATCCCATTCATGAGGGCTCTGACTTTAAGACCTGATCATCTCCCATAAAACCTCACTTCTTAATACTATAACATTGGAGACTAGGTTTCAATGTAGAAATGTATGGGTGGGAGGACACAAACATCTAGACCATAGCATTTTTCTTAGACATTTAAGGATCAAATAGCTTTTACAGTCTTGGAATTAGTTTATATTTCTCCCCGAGGGTAGTTCTGTCAACTAAATTTTTTACAGTTTTTGCCACCAGTTTGTTAGAGGATCATTAGTATTTATTTTAAACATATTTTTTGTGGGATACATAATTTTATTTTGAACAATCAGACAAATAAAAATGGTGATGACGAATGAGTAGTGGGTGCTAAGGATAGGCTGCCCCTCTGGTTTTCCATAGCTTTGTGCATTGTCAACTGACCCTGGTTGAATACATCAAATAGGGGCATATGTAGGTGTCTTGATGACCTAAATCCATATTTTTTAAATGCCTAACAATGAGTTGACTGAAAAGAATCACGTAGGAACTTGTGAAGGTACAAATTCTAGGTATCCCATGGAAACTTTGATTTAGTAGTTCTATATTTAGACATCTTACTATTGAGAAGCATTTTATATGATTTATTATCCAAACATACTTTGGAAATAATGGCTTAAGTTATGACATTGTTTTTATTTTGCCCCCACTTCATCCTTGTTCTGGTGGGTGCATACACACACACACACACACACACACACACACAAAATTATATTTATATATAATTATCTTATTTTTCTCCAACACTTTCTCTAGAAACACACTGAAAGGCTGTGTAAGGAGAGCAAATAGCATTACATGAATGAAAGCATTTATAAAATATCAGGGGATCAATAAGACAAATGCCAACTGGACCAGCAAATCTGCTAATTACTCAGTGTTTCCAATAAACAAATGACCCCTGGACACAGTATCGAGCTAAAAGGGCTACTCATTGCTTGTCTTCCCCAAAGCCCTTAGGAGTAATTGTATATAACCTTTTCACTGGCAGACAGCTGTTTATCTCTCGCTTGGGTTTTCTCCATGAAAACATTATTCCAGAATCACTGCTACACAAAGGATTTTTCACCTTGGCAACCAGAAGGGAGCACGAGCTATGATGGAACTACAAAGAACCCCCATTTCAGCAAATCCCATAAAATCCCTCAAATCCTTAACCTCTCCTTTTACACTAATTTGATTGTGGTCAAATTCCATTTTGCTGCAGAACCTTTTCTGAAAATGAATTATCACAAGGTTTCCCAGCAGATATGAAATAAAAGCATAGCTGCTCTACTTGCAGCAATGAGTTGGGGGCAAAAAGCCTGCCTCTTCCCCTCAGGACACCTCCACAGATACACAGCCATGATAAGTTTTTCCATTATTTCACAGTATAAAAACAACTGTGGTGGGCCCATCAGTCTGAACCTATCTTTACTTCCTTCCTACAAAAATAAAACCACGTATCTAACAACATTGTCACCAGCATCTATCATTTTTCTGCTTCTGGAACAGTCTTAAGCAAGGATACCTTGATGCATCCTATTTCTCCACTTCTCTTCTCATGTTTCCAAGCCTTGGTAGCAACATGGTGGAGAGGTATTAATTTTATCCCATTAAAAATTTATAACTTCCCATCTCTTTGGGTTTTCAGGACAATTTGACAATCTTTCTCCTGAGCCTTAATTAATACCCTTTTCTTGTCCCTTTAATGATGAATCTGACTTTTGTCGCACATCCAAGCTCCTGCATCAACCAGTCCCCCAAGTCAGTGGCTCTTGAAGTGTGATGTGATCCTCAGATCAGCAGCATCAACATTATGTCTTCAAAAGCATCCTCAGGCTTCACCCCAGACCTAGTGAGTCAGAAGTCTGGCGAGGGGGCTTCACCGGGATGGAGTTTGAGTACCACTGCCCCAAATCACTCTCGGCACATGTCTGTCATATCTCACTAAGAAAGAGATGCACTGTGAACTGACCTTGTCATGTGCTTATCAACACAGATTTGAATTTTCCATTTACATTTGGTCTTTCTTCCTGAATTCTGACAGTATCTTATTTACCTTCATCCTCACATTCCCAGGTCCTAGTACAGTGCTTAGCATATGTTACTACTTAACAGATACGTTTGAATAAATTAAATAGATTTGCGGCCATTAACAGTTGCTATCCTCTCAGATCTCAGTTTTCTCTTCTATAATATGGAGATCATTCAATAATTTACCATTTTTCCTTAGAGTGTTGTAGTAACAATCAAGGTTAGCAATGAAATGAATATTAAAAATCATCTGAGTAGCTAAAAGCACCACATAAATGGAGACATCACTATTCTTCTCTACCACACTCTAAGAAGAAAACACAAACACTGTTTTTTTTTTTTTAAACTGAAAAGGCAGTCGAATAAACTTTGAAGTCATTTGGGTCAGACTTCTTCCCTTTTCATTTTCAAAATCATATTTTCTGTCTACCTGAAAATTCAAGAAACCATGTGGTCTTGTTTCTGGAGTTTGGTAACTCAGATAAAGAGCACAATGCTGCGATTATTTCTTGGTGAGCAGAAACTACAGTATTGTTTCATCAAAATGAACCATCATATAAATGTTTGATGAGAAGAGAGCTGCAAACTAGTCTCCCTTTGAAACATTAAGAATGCACAAACACTAAAAACACACACCCTAAGACTTTAGGTCACACTTTGAGGCTGGGGATAAAGACAGAAACTGATCCTGAGTAGCAGGAGAAACTGGAATTTCCTATTGGCTTGTGCAGAGAGTGAGGACCCCCACAAGATGACCTGCTGCTGCCTCCAGAGCTACTCTCTCTAAATAGTTCTGCTGCTGGTAACAACCCTGGTGAAATGAGAAGATATGCTGCATTCCCTAATTCAGTTCAATTCTCTAAGTATTGATTGAGCTCTTAAGATGTGCTCTGCTAAGGCTGACCCATCTTGAAGCTAGGGAAGCTGATTTCTATGCTTCAACTGGAAAAAGGAAAGTTTCTGTGTCCTAAATAGTTACTACATTCTCCTCTTGACCAATATCACCTCCCACTCTGCTCTGTCTTTTTGGCTATAATGCAGCATTTTCCAAGATATATTTGATAAATAGATCTCAGAGATGCTCTAAAAAATTCACTTTCTTGGTCTAGTTTGGGAAATAATGCAGCCTATACCTACTCTTGAAGATTCTTAATGTTTGCTAACAGTAAGATTCCCAGGATGCCTGAAATAATGGGATCTACTTAACTTTAGAGTAATTTTCCAGTTTTATTTTCCTGTAGAACTCTTCCTTCCCCCTTGTTTTGCCCCTTTTCTTATTTCCAGGTAATGTACCATAGTATATACTTCAAAACAGCTAGGCAGGGAAAGTCCAGTTGTGTACCCAGGCAGAATCTAATAGAATCTTCCTTCTACCTCAGCCATCTATTAACTTGGAATGTAGGTAAGTTCCTTAATTTCTAAGTCTCAATATCCTCTTCTATAAATGCAGATAATAATGGTCAGTCCATTGAGCTGTGAAGTTAAATGCAGTAAAATAGGAAAAGCAACTAGCATACCAGGGTGCTGAATAAGAACCCCATTAGTGACAGTTATCTTTCCATTCCCTTTTCCCACAGGCAGCAGTTTCACTCATTAGAGATTCATTTGACTTGACATTCATTTTAAAAATTCAAATAATTCTTGGAGGGGTAAAAGGGCTCCATTATTGGAGTGTCCCCCGCTGCTCCCTGAAAATAAACATTTTTTCTTATCTATGTCAACACTAGCTCAAGTGCCACTTTCATGAAGCATTGGCATCTCAAGTCCAAAGTGATTTCTCCCTTTTCCAAATTCTCCTGTTATACCATATATTGGATACTTAATTCATTTCACCTAATTTTGTAGTTCTTATTGCAAACACTACATCTCCTAGAGAACATTATTCATCATAGTGCTTGGAACAATAAAAACATTCAATAAATGATTACTGAATGACTTCAGGCTAACTTGAGTTATCCTAATTGAACTGCTTTCCTCGATTCACCTGACCAAGATCTATTATATTAAAGTAAAGGAGTCTCCTACTGAAGGAATAAGGAACAAGTTATAATATGAGACGATTGTGACCAAAATAGGTGGAAGACTATCCAGGGCTGGTTGTTTGGAAAAGTACTTAGCTGTGTAACCTGCCAGATATCTGAGATGCATGGATGAGAGTAAATGGGGAGTGAAGAAGGAACACAGCAAGTAGAGCATTGGGCTAATAGAGTACAGGTTACTTGTTGGAAGCCTTGCCTACAAGGGGGCCCCATGCCCAGGATTCTGTTACATGCCTTTGGAGTTGCTTTAAATAGCCACAAGACACTGTCTCAGCCCCTGAAAAGCTTATACCTAGTTAGAAGACAAGGTTTCATTGACATAGTAATCGGAGAAGTGGTGAATCCCTAACTGTGTGACCTTGAGCAAGTAATTTAATCTCATTGATTAAAGTGAGATTGCCTCATGTGTACATTAAATATAATTGTACTGTCTTAGTCTATCCTGCTGCTGTAACATAATACCTCTAGCTGGGTAATGTGTAAGTAATAGAAATATATTTTTCACAGTTCTGGAGGTTGGAAGCACCAAGATCAAGGCACCAGACAATTCTGTGTCTGGTGAGGGCTCACTTTCTCCTTTCAGGATGGTGTCTTCTTGCTGTGTTCTCACATGATAGAAGGGCAAAAAAGGGATGAATGCTCCTTCAAACCATTTTACAAGGGCATTCATCTCATCCCTGATGGAGCCCTCATGGCCTAATTACCTCCCACAGGTCCCACCTCTTAATATGGTCACCTTGAAGTTTAAGTTTCAACAATAAAATTTGGAAGGACTCATACATTCAAACCACAGCAACTTCTCATTTCACATGTTTGCTATGGGTATTAAATGAGATAATCCACATGCCATGCTTAGAAGGTTACCATATGGTAAGCATTCAGCAGATATTAGGTATTACTACATTAACATTGTATTGCGATTGTGTATTTAATAATGTAACCCCTATATCCCCGTGTCTCACTTGCCAGTAAGTATAACAATGTGAAAATTACAAAAATATCCCAAAGTGCAATAGTCCAAGATTTTATACTCTTGACTAATAGGAAATATTGTCTTTCTCCCTAATTCTACTCACCGAGAGTCCTTGGGCATGGGGAGAAATGTGACCCTCACAAAGAACCTCCTCTGCTGCTTGCAGTTCTGTAGCCTTTCTGCTCAGATGACCGGTCCTTCAGAGGTTCCTCTGCTCACTGAAGAAAAGAGGCCACTGCTGGTTCCCCTGAAGACCTTGTCTGGACTGCTGACCTTGGTGCTCTTCTCCTTCTCCAGAAAGCAACAAGTCTTCTGCTTTTGGAGAGAAGTAGATTATTTGGGCAAGAATCAAATCTAACCTAATTATGATGTTTGTCTTGTACTGTCCTCTCCTTCATAGGGCACTGGGACACTGAGTAAATTGTATATAATTGCATTGTCTTAGTCTATCCCTGAGTTTCAGAGGACCACCAGCTTCACAAAGCTGCATCAAGGCCTTTAGTTTCATGGATTCTGGCAAGGAGAGATTGCGAGGGGACAGGGAAAGCTCTATTTAACAGTTATTTTCCTTCATATGATTTTCCTTCATCATTATCTCTTTCTCTATATGCTTGAACTCCATTGCTGGCCAGAGTCACATTCTCTCAGGTCTTTGGAGCCCCATGTGAACCCCAAAGATGGGCATCTTTTTCAGTATCTGCAAATTTTATCTGACTGTTGGAAGGCTGGTTCCTAGAGCACATTCAACACCCTAGTGGGTGTGATAGTTTACTCACATGTGTATCTATCAAAGTCCAAAGTGACCCACATGTGGACAATTGCCTGAGTCCCTCACTATAAAGTGAGCTCTGCAGAGGCAGGCATTATGTCTATTGAGTTTATGACTTAATATTTAGCACCTGCCATAATATCTCGGATGCTGAGTGTAATGGCACAATAAATATATGAGAAAGGAAGAACAGACAGGGAAGGGAAGGAGGAAAGAAAATCTGGTTGGGTCTGCTTTGCCCAGAAAATCACTTGGGAGAGGTGAGTCTTCAGTTAGGTCTAAAAGAATGATTTTTCTTTAATACAAAGAGTTATTTTGGTGCTTCATTTACATCTTTGTATATACAAAGAATAGAAATAAATTATGTCCTTGAGTTGAACAAAATTTTAGTGAAATTTGTGCTTGTAGGCAATTCTGCTTCAGAGTTATCTCCCTTGTGGCTATAGCATATTAAGCTACTAAAAGCTATTTATATCAACAATGCCTCTACAGCCTCAGATGCAAGTGTGGATGCAGATACAGAGCAAAAATTGACTAAGAACAAATTTCAGTTCACAAGATGTAAAATTCATTTGAGGATTCATTCAAAAATTATTTACTGAGCATTAGTTCAATGCAGATACTGTATTAGGCATTGAAATACGGGAATAAAAAGGCATAAGGCCTTCCTTCAAGGAGCTTAGAGTATGAAACTGGAAGACAAAACGGGTTATATAAGGGAAGCAAGAACTAGTGAAGTAGAAACAGAGAAACAAAAACTAAGTATATAATAAAGACAGCCAAGGAAAGCTTTGTGAAGTATTTCTCCAGTTGACTCTGAAGGGCTACAACACCACCAACAAGAGACACATTTATGGTTCACTTACCCTGCAATATATTAAGAACTTGATAGGAATTATATTGATTCAACCTAACACTAGCCAGTTGAAGTCACTGGTCTCATTTTCATTTTTCTTTTTCTTTTTATTATTATTATTATTTTTTTGAGATGGAGTCTCACTCTGTCACGCAGGCTGTAGTGCAAAGGCATGATCTCAGCTCACTGCAACCTTTGCCTCCCGGGTTCAAGCGATTCTCCTGCCTCAGCCTCCCAAGTAGCTGGATTACAGGTGTGAGTCACCATGCCCTGCTAGTTTTTTTGTATCTTTAGGAGAGACGGGATTTCACCAGGTTGGCCAGGCTTATCTCGAACTCCTGACCTCGTGATCCACCTGCCTTGGCCTCCAAAATCACTAGTCTCATTTTATGGATGAGAAAACTGGAACATTAGGGAATTTAAAGAATTTACCCAAGATGCCATAGCTATTAAGTTGCAAAACCAGGACCCAAGCCCAGATCTCATGGACTCCAAACTCCATGTCTACTGTCACCAGGAATTTTATCCTTGGTGACCTGGAAGAAGGTGTGTTATGATCAAATGAGGTCAAAAATAATAAAGCATGTGAGGACTTGATAATTCTGAGGAGTAGTGCTGTGATAGACCATCTTTTAATTTGCGTAGCTCAAGTACAAATCCCACTGGGCCAGTCATTATTTCATTGCCTGGTGATAGGCATAACACCTAGAATAAAATGAAAAAAATAAAAATTAAAATTAAAGAATACTTGGAAATTAAAGACATGACAACAGAAATAAGACATTTCACAAATAGTATGGCAGATAAAGTTAAGAAAAGGTCCAAGAAAATAAAAAGATTAAAACTTTGGAAAATAGTAGAGAAAAAATACAAAAATCTAAAGATTGATTCAGGAAGGTGGTTAATAGGAGATCTAGAAACAGAAAATTAGAAGAAAAAAAAAGAGATGAAATTAGCATTTAAAGAAGAAATTTCTCAGAACTGATGAACATCTGTTTCTAAATTGGCAGAGGCCACCCCAAATGACCTGCATCAATGAACATTATCTTTTTAAACATTTGGCATCAACCAAAAATCCTGGAAGCTTATAATAGGAAAAAAAAAGAGAGAGAACAGATGCAAGGGTTCAAAAATTATAATGTATCAGATTTCTAAATAGCAACAATATGGGTTCGAAGACAATATTATTTTTCAAAAATTTGAGTAAAATATAGATATTTTAAGTGTGCAATTTTATACAGAACAAACATCAAGGATAAGGTACTGAGAGATAATAAATTGTTAACTTTTGCTGCATAATAAAGTTACTGCAAATTTATTGTCTTAAAACAACACACATTTATTATCCCATAGTTTCAGTGAGTCAGGAGTCCAGGCACAGCTTAGCTGAGTCTTCTCCAAAGTTACCATCAAGGTTTTGGCCAAGACTGGGTTCTTATCTAGAGGCTTGATTGGGGATGGATCCACTTCCTCCTGTATTTTTGTCAGCAGCATTCAGTCTCTTGAGGAATGCAGACTGAGGGCCTCAGATTCTTGCTGGATGTTGGCCAGTGGCTTTCCCCAGTTCATTGTAACATGGCTTCTTCATGGGGCAGCTGTTCACAGTTTGTAACTTTTTTCTTTAAAGCCAGGAATGCAGAAGTCTTCCAGCAAGACAGGTACTACAATTGTATGTAATGTAATAACAGAAGTGAAAACCTGTCCTTCTTATATACTTTATTGAATAAGGGGAAGGGATTATAGAAGGTGTGGATACCAGCAGTGGAGATCACGGGGCCATTTTTAGAGTCTGTCTGCCATTGTCCATCATCTGGCCCTCAGTGATTCATGTCCCTTCCCCATGTAAAATACATTCATTCCTTCCCAAGATCTCCAAAACTCTCAACCTATTAGAGCATCTATTGAAAGTTCAGAATTTCATTATATAAATTAAGTTCAGGCATGGATGAGTTTCCTTGAGTATAGTTCCTCTTGATGCATGGATCTGCAAAAACTAAACAGACAAGTTACCTTCCCCCCAACACACTCCAATTATGGTGATGGGACAGGCATAGGATAACAGCTATAGACATTTTCATTTTTAAAAGGAGGATAAATAGTATGCAAGGATCACTGAATCACAGCAATTCTAAAAGCCAGCTTCACAAATGTTGGGAGTTTCTTGATTAGCTTTCAAGATCTAGGAATTATTTTCCCTGGTTCTGGACTTTTAGTTCTACCCTCTGAGTCAAGAAAAGTATAACAAGCATTTGTTACTCAGGAGTTATATTAGCCTGCCTCTTGCCATGTAATTTAAGTGTTTGGTAGCCTCTTTGTTTTTGACACTGTCCCTCTACCTTTCAGTTCAAGCTGGCAGTGGTTTTGCTAAAATAACATTTTCAAAAATGTTTAAATCCTCTAAGGTCCACTCTATCAGGCAAAAGCCACATTTTGTTTCAAGTTCTTCTGCACTTTGGATTCCTTCTGAGATAGGTGAGGGACAATACCCTTAATATTTCTATGTGCCATATGGTTTGATTGAGAGATTCCAAAAAGCATACTCATAGTCTCTTTCAAGGGCTCCTTGTGTGATTGAGCATTACTACGATCCTTTGATCTGAAATTTTAATAGAAAATTGTATAGGCATACCTTTGAATTTTTGTCTAGACTATACTTTTCTAACAGTGCTTGGAAGCCATCTCTTAATTTTAGTGTCTTTTGACATACGGAGAGGCTAAAATTTTTCAGAATAATCAATTTCTGTTTCCTTTTTGTTTACTGTCTTCCCTCAAAGTATGTCTCTCTTCTCACATTTTACCAGAAGTGGCATGAAGATACTAGGTTGAAAGAAACTTCAACACTTTGTTTGGAAATCTTCTTAGTTAAATAAATCTATTACTTTCATGCTCTCCTTCCCACACGACTACAGGTTACAATTTCACTAAGCTTTCTGCCATTCCATAAGAGGGATGCTCCTTTATCCAGTTTCCAATAATGCGTTACTCACTGGCTCTGAGACCTCACTGGCAGAATCCTTAAAGTCTAAATTTATAACAGTCTGTCAATATTTTTCTGATATTCTTCTCAAAATTCTTCCAGTCTCCATCCACTGCCGAGTTCCAAAGTCCTTTCCACAATTTTTAATATTTATTATAACAATACCCCATTTCCAGGTTCTGAAATCTATATTCATTTCTATTGCTGTATAATAATATTAACACAAACTTAGTGACTTAAAACTGCATATTTTAACTATTCAATACTTTCTTTGGGGCTGAAGCTTGGGCATGACTTAGCTGGGTTTTCTGCAAGGCTATAGCCAAGATGATAGCTCGGACTTTGTTCTCATCTGAAGGTCTGACTGGGAAGGATTTGCTCCCACATTCTCATGTTTGTTGGCAGCATTCAGTTCCTGCAGGATGTCAAACCGAGGACCTCAGTTTCTTGCTGACTGTCAGCCAGAGGCTGTCCTCACCACTTCACTATGTGACCCTCTTCATAGTACACCTCACAATATGGAAGCTTTTTTTTTTTTTTTTTTTTTTCCAAGCCAGTAAGAAAGAGAGCCTTCTAGTAAGACGAACATTATGCATTACAGTCTTATGTAATATAATCATGGAACTAACAACCTGTCTTCTTTGCCATATTATATTGGATAAAAGCAAGTTTCTACATCCCCACCAATGCAATGGCATGAATATCAGGATGTAGGAATAATGACAGTAACTTAGAATCTACCATGGATATGTTCTACCAAAATGAATGGAGTAAACCAAGAAGATGAAGATATAGGATCCAGGAAGCAGTGTACAAGTTAGAGGAATCCTAGAAGGAAAGTGAAAGGAAATCCCAGGGTGGCAGCTGTGCAGTAAAACCAGAGTACAGATTGACCAGATTAGAAAAGAAAAAGAGAGGGCTCCAGGGGGATATTAATATTAAAAGAAATAGGACAATAGATTACCCTACCACTTTGACATAATTGAGAGGTGTTTCATTGTTGTATTGGAGAGTATGGACATGAATTCATGGTACTTAAAAAGGAAACTGAACAAACAAAGAAAAGGAACAATTAGCCACTTCAGGAAAAATTAAAAGTTGAAGAAAGAAAATATAATCATAGTATACCCCTTAGATGAGGTGTGAACAGAGTTGAGAGTCAGAATAATAAACATACTACGTTTTTGTTCAATCTAAATGGTGACAGAAATATACACAGAGTGGGGTGGAATAAAACTTGGGTGAGATTACGGTGACTAGAAGGAAGTGAGAACCCCTTAAGCCTCATCTTCCATGAGTTCAAAATGCATAAATAACCTCAAAACTGGAAAAAGCAAGAAACGGCAATAGATAGTTAATTTTAGAAATATGGTATTAAATACCAGAAGAAACAGCGAAATGTGCTTAAAAAGATTGTCCTCATGCAGTGAGAATCAGATGAAAAGATATTTAGAGAAAGAAACTCCTGCTTTTCCATGGTCAGCCTCGAAGCATTAACTAACATTTTGAACAATATACATGTATTACTGAAATAAAAATTAAAATTAAGTTAAAAATTTCAACAAACAAAAAGAAAAAGAAATTGTGATTTAATATAGCTCTGCAGAAAAATTTTAAGAAGTCTTTACAGAATGTAGCTAAATTATCCTTCCCTCTTTCCCCAGTCCTATAGCATTGGTGGTGGTATCAGTAACGAATTATACTGAGAGGAGGTTTGGGTATGAAGTGTTCTAGAACCTTAGCAAAACTCACCAATGGGGAGCAGAGCATTCTAGGATTACATGTAGTCTCAGTCCCTCCAGATTATTGCATGGGCTGGAAAAATCAGGCTGAGACTGGTGAGAGAAATGGCAGTTTTATAAAGCCAAGTTTTGGGGGCCCTCATCAATGGGAGAAGATAGTTAGAAGAACTTAATTTTGTAAGAGAATATTGTGGGGAGAAATTCCAGACTGCAGAAATATTCTGACCGATTGCAGAGTAACTTAGAGTGGAATACAAATCCTTAAGAGAGGAAGTATATGGGAGCGACCCAGTGGTCAGAGTTCCCATGAGAAGATGTGAGATTTCAGGAAGAGTTCCAGTTCATGTGGAGTGCTGGGCAAAGAATCCAATTTAAAAATACACTCATATGAAATTGACCAGAAGAGAGGAAATGCAAATAGGATTTTATAACTCAAGGGATTACACAGAGCCATAGGCCTTATCTTTAACTCATCAGAGAGTTAAAAACAAATCTTCAATCCAATACTAACCATATTGGAGAACCATGTTCTCTGTCCCTGCCTCAGTTAGCTCAGAAATCTGGGTAGACACCGGGCCCTGACTTATCGATTGGGTTCATCGTTCAATGCAATTCTAGAGGACTGAACAGTCACGGCAGAAGGAAAAAATGTCAATTACATTTTCACTGCATTCACTTACAACAAAGTAGCAGAACAAAGTGTCAGCAAAAATAGCATGTATATGATGAGGGTGAAATATTTAAACAGCACAATCTTGGGCTTCTAGATTTAGAGTAAAGAAATGATCTTTGAAAATATGACATAAGGAGCAATAACAAGGTATTTCTATTCAGTGGGTAGTCTTCATTGGTATGGTATTCAGTTTGGAAATAGATATTTCTCAACAGAAATATCAAGAATGTCTGTCAAGCAACTCTTTCAGCAATAGCTAAAGGTAGATACTGGAATGCGTAAGTCACAATGACAATTACAGTTAAAATTCCAAATCCCAGAGTGGGCAGATCACGTAAGAAGAATTCGCAAAAGAAGGCAGTTTATAAAGCCAATTTCTACCCTGCCATTTGCTACCCATCCTGTTTAAAACTCAGGACATATGTAATAGGAGAGTTGAGAACACCATAGATTAACCTTGTAATGATATCTTGAGACCAACTTCTCACAATGTGTGTAGCCATCCCAGCCCATAACCATCACTACTTGTCAATTTGAGAAATCATGCAAGGCCCTGATCTCTGACACACCAATGGAGCATGAACCTGAAGAGATTATAATGGCCTTGAACAAAGTAAGATCAAACCTACCCAACCAAGCAACAGCGACAGCAGTTCTAATTAAAGGCCATTTGGAGGAAGAGTTATGGCTGTCTGAGAAGCGTGGGAGTATGCAGTGACAGGTCCATGGGCTACAAGGATCAGCAGAGATATTACCTTTACAGGGCTGCATGAGCTCCTGCTTCCGACCCAAATCCCCATTGGCAGGCCATGTTCTACAATAACCTGCTGCCTTTAATAATGCTCTTTCTTCTGTTGCTTTTAACTCACCGGGCACAGTGTCATCACAGAAAGGCAGAGAGAACAAGAAGCTGAAAATATCCTTTTAGAACATCAGCACTGATCAGGACAGATATTTTTAGTAAGCGATTGTCTGTCAAATCTGAGTCACATGGCATGCCATTTTAATGATCTGAGAGTTTGCAATTCCCTAAAAAGTGACAGCTGCAAATGAGAATTTAGGAGGTACCACCAGGCAAGCAGAACATTGATCAAACCTATTGACAGAATCTCTAATCAAAGTAAAGTGTTGGTGGCGACGCCGAGTTTAAAATCCTCCTCTCAGTGATGAAGTGCTTTCTGGCCAGGCATTTTCAGTGTTAACATGGAAGATCCATTACTATGTGACTCTGGCTAATCTCTTCAAGAGCCTGTCAGGCTTTTACTGCTTACTACATTTAAGATATTTTTCCTCCTTATAAATATGTGATGGACAACATTTCAAAAATAAATAAAATGTGAATCGCTGCACATTATGTTCTGTGAAATTTTTAAAAATTAAAATTGATATATAATAGTTGTACATACTTTTGAGATACAGGTGCTATTTTGATACAATGTGTAATGAGCAAATCAGGGTAACTGAGGTATCTATTACCTCAAATATTTATCTTTTTTGTGTGTATTGGGAACATTACAATTCTTTTCTTCTAGATATTTTAAAATATACAATAAGTTATTGTTAACTATGATTTCCCTACTGTACTATCAATATTTTTTCTCTCTAATTGTATCTTTGTAACCCTTAACCAACTTCTCTTCATTCTTCCCTCCCCACTTCCATTCTCAGCCTTAGGTAACCACCATTCTACTCTCTACCTCCATGAGATCCACTTTTTTAGCTCCCATATATGAATGAGAACATGTGATGTTTGTCTTTCTGTGCCTGGTTTATTTCATTCCCATAATGACCTCCATGAAAATTTAAATGGAAGTTCTTGGTTCATCTGTCTCATCTCTTATTGACCAGTTGCAGCAAGAATCAAAGGAGGTACCCATTCTCCCTAGTCCTGCTCCATGCCCTATGCCACCTTGCCCATGTGACTGGTCACCCATAGCCTTCTAACAAAGAGATCTTTTACCTTGGCTTCATATTATCCATGGAGACATCTTGAGGAGTACCCATGAAGAAACTGTCTGAGGCTACTTCTTTTTGGTAAAAATACAGTTGAATAAACCTTTTGAGAAGGCTGCTTAAAGGAGTGAATAGTTTTGGTTACAAAGCTCTGTGCTGCATTTCAGTTTCCCTCAAAGGCATTAACATCAAGCTAGAATCATAATAGCAAATTTTCAGGAATGCATCTGAGCTCAACCTTTTCTTGTTCTGTTCTCTACAAGGACTGTTGGTTTATGACTCCAATTTTATTATTAATAACTTTGGATCTTAAATCTGCTCAAAACCATGACAATGACTTTCAGATTTTTAACCAACTTCTTTTTCCTAACTTCAGACATTCTCTTGCCCTACTGGGTTATAAACAGTCCTGTCCAGAACTCTGGTTTTCGTACTACCTCTCGTAAACCATTGTGCTAACTCCTCTTCAGAATTTCCGTTACTGACTCATCGCCCTAGAGCTCTGCTAAATCTCTTAGGATTAAACATAAATTTTCTGCAATTCTTATTACATGATTTCCTGGTTCTTCAAAATGCTTGCCTATTCACATCTATACCAGTATAGTATACTTACTCACAATGGAAACAAAATTATATAGTAGTTTCAACAATGAAATTGTTCACGAATTCTTATGTAATTACTTTCATGAAAAAAAAAATGGGGTTGGAAATCTACCCCATAGTTTGCCAGTATTCCTTGGAAAACCTGAAATATTAGATAAGCACTCTGAATATAAATTTATATTAAGGAGTATAGTTAACAGAAATGCTACAAAGCACATTTATTAACACTCAGTATATAGACTGTGTTTATATGTTGAAAACTCTTGATAATCTCTACTCTGTAAAACTAATCACTTGACCTGCAAATGCTTGTGCTTTCCTGGCTGGAATTTTGGGATCTACTTGCTGCGGTCAGGACTCCGGTACAGATGCTAAATTCTTTCTTTTGCTAGATTTCTGAATGAGAAAATCTTTTGGAATATTTTACTTAATGTGTGCCTTTCTCACAAAAGAACATACACTGAGTTTTGATTCTGGGCAGAAGACCCTCACTGATCTCTGCTTTACTGATTTCTTAGCTCAAGGCATATTCAGATGCAATATGTGAAGGTAGTATTTTTTCTTTGGAGTCATAATAGCCACATTAGTGCTAAAACATTATCTCTAATTATTATGCCAATACCTCATTCTGTATCTGACCATTGAGCCAACTTTGAGCTTTACCTCAACCTTTACCTGCTCCTCAGCCTCAACATTTCCTTGAGTCTTCCTCATTACTCTATTCCTAATGTTACCTCTTTTCTCCATTTCCTTGATTCCATGAAGGCATGGAATACTATTTCACTCCATGAATCTATCAACTTGCAATATTTCCTATTCTGTCTCTTCAGCTCCAACAGCAGAACACCACCATTCCATTAGAAAAATGAGATCTCAGTTTGTTTTCCTCTTAGTTCTTATACTCATTTTGGGCAATTCTGGGACGCTTCCATTCTCTCCATGAAGAGTCATTTCTGACTGCCTCTGAGCCACTCTTTCTCAATATTCCTCACCCCTCCCCAGGCCTCCCTTCTCACAGTGTCACAATGACATGTGTTGTCTTTCCCAAAAAAGCAACTGTCATTTCTGTACCCACCTTATTAAGCCAGGGTTTTGAACATTTACTTGAAAATTAAATTTTAACATGAAGAATTCTAAGAACCTAATTATTACATCAGTGATTTGAGAAGGAAAATAAATGGAAGAAAGGGAAAACCCTCAATTAGAAAAGAACCAGTGTGGCTCTTAAAGTAATGAGGATAAATCTCACTGTTCTGATATGTATCTATTTAGTCCTATAACTCTTTAACTAGTTCTTCAACTTGGTATCCAATGATGCTAAATCACTAATAGCTTTCTAAGGATAAGTTTCTCCACAGTTTTGCATATGCTCTTCTCCTGAGCAGAATTCTGCATCCCTGGTCCCATTGATTGAATATTTCCTTTGTTGTGCTTTGGACCTCTTGATAAGCCACCACATCCTATTTGAATATTCAGCATAAATGTTACCAATTACTTGGTGACATATAAGCCAACTATTGTTTATTCCAACCACCTGGCATATATCCCTCACCAATGCAGCACTCACCTCACTCTACTGAAGCAGTTTGCTCATTTGCCCATTAGGCGTGAGCTTTTTGAGGTCACAGACTTAATTGTTGTGTCCCAGCTTGTGGAACAGTGCATGACATGGAGCACAGGCTCAATAAATGAACAGTCCCCAGGAAATATTTTCAGCAGCCATCAGTCTGCATGACTCCTTCAGGTTCTCCTTCAACCTTCCAGTTACTTTTGAACGTTTTTTAAAGTCAGTATCTTAGTCAGCTTGGGCAGCTATAACAAAATCCCATAGCATAGGTGGCTGATCAACAACAGAAATGTATTTTTTACAGTTCTGGAGGCTGGAAGTAAGAGATCATGGTGATACCATGGTCAGGTTCTGGTGAGGAATCTCATTCAGGTTGCAGATAGCTGACTTCTTGTATCATTGCACGGTGGAAGGAGACTGAGGTAGTTCCTTGCCTCTTCTTGTAAGGACATTAATCCCCTTAATGAGGTTCCACCATCATAACCTAGTTATCTCCTAAAAGCCCCATCTTCAAATACCATCTTATTGGGTGACATTACAGGTAAACTTGCAATGACATTACAGATAAACAGACACGCTGAGTTAAAGTAGGCAGAATTAGTAATGTCGCACAACCTCAGACATCTGAAAAGGAAAATTGATACAGCAGAAAAATAAGATATCCCATGAGAAAAGAGATAAGAATATTGATAGGCATTTGGACTCATAGCTTCCTCTTACAGAGTAAGCTTGACATAGTCAGGCATCTTGATGTTTATGCTTTGTGGATATATAGGACAGCTTCTGACTCAGCATGTTAATTCTAGAAAGACAAAAATCTTTCCAGAAAGATGACATTCAATAAATTGCTCCAATGGTCAAATAAGGATATAAAGATAGAAAAGCATCAACATAAAAATTTGCATTAAGAAAAAAAACAAGATAACTCTGCAGCTGGAAGGGAAAAATGTCCAATACAAATTCAAATTTTTTTACTGTTTTTTTATAGAACAAGACAGCCCTATACAAGTCCTCATAGCAGGACCACAGCTGGTACCTCCAGCAATGCCTGGGAAGCCTTCGTTCTTTGTATTTTAAAAAAGCAGCTCATGAAAACCCAGCATCCATTTCAAGCAATTGTAATTGGTAAGAACAAAAATTGTGAAATTTTATTGTTCATGAAATTGGTTTTTCAAATAAGAAGCCTTACGCTGCAGAGAGATCTCTTGAAGACAAGCGTCTTCAGAGAAAGTTGAAAGAATGTATGCGGATGGAGTCCTTGTAGGTAAAATTGTTACATTGCCCTGAATGAGGACTTGGCCCTCAACTGCTCGCATGGTATTTGCAAACTACCAGTGACAGATTTTTTTTTTTTTTGTACTTTATGTTCTATGATACATGTGCACAATGTGCAGGTTTGTTACATATGTTTGCATGTGCCATGTTGGTGTGCTGCACCCATTAACTCGTCATTTACATTAGGTATATCTCCTAATGCTATCCTTCCCCCCTCCCGCCACCCCACAATAGGTCCCGGTGTGTGATGTTCCCTTTCCTGTGTCCAAGTGATCTCATTGTTCAATTCCCAGTGACAGATTTTAAGAAGTCTATGCTATGGATGCTGAATTACTGGACATTCTGCTCACTAGGAAAGTTTACATAGGGTGATTTAAAGGGATGTTTCCAATACTGCAAACTTTCCTCTTGAAAAATAAGTATAATGTACTGATTTTTTTTTACCTCAGGGATGAAAAAGAATCTATGTAGTGAGATGTGGAGAGAAAAGTAGCCCTATAAAGGTTTATTTTCTTTAAAGCAACAAGAGAAGAGTAGTTCAAAGTTTCTAAACTTCTAGACTTCGAACTAAAAATGGAAGATTGAGTATGGTTATGCCTGCATCCAAGTCAAGTTACTGAATCCATAAAATTACAAAATAATAAAGTAGACTTTTAGAGGATGTATCTGGGAAATTTTTTAACCCCCAAATTCTAATTTCACATACGAGGAAGTTGAAGTGCCAGAAGGTTGTGACTTTTCAAGAAAGTGACAAGAACGATAACTCACATTTTCTCATTCTAATTACCATGTTTGCTCCACTATGATATACTTATTTACAGGCAATTACACTATTTCTCAAAACCTGGTAAGGTAATTAGATTACTTTAATAATTACACATACTAGAAAAAGAATCAAAGTTCTGGATATAATGAAAAGACTCTCATACACAACACAACTGTAACATAATCCTACACATAAAAGTTTACCTTTTAGTGAATTGTGAATGAAACATTTTGATCTCTATGTTTTTACTTTTTGTAATATTTTCCAACTTCTTTGCAAACAGATTAGAGAAACAAGGTGCTATCTGTTGGGGACATCCATCCAAAAAGTACATACAATGACCAACACAGTATTGCGCATTTTGAATTTTTATCTCCCTGGACCACAGCCTCAATTATTACTGAAAATCATTGAGCATTTACTATGGTTCATTCTTCATTTCTCATCCTTGCTTGTTTCTCTCAGGAAAGGGAGGTTCAGTGAATGTATTGGACCTTGTTTGTTGGTTCTCAGCATTTATTCCCACTTCCTTTCATAGAGTTCAGCAATTACAAGCTAGAAAACCACTTAGCACTGGCTGTCTTGCAAATAGGATTGTGTATGCAATTAGTTTTCTGTCAATGAAATGTGCTCATTCAAGATTTGGGAGGCGGAAAGCATGTGGGAGTCATTTCCCCAAAGTTCCAACAAATGTCCATGATGGAGATGACGGCACTCTTTGCTCTGGTGTTCCATGGGTGTGAGGCAGCTCTGACTGTGACTGTAGCACCAGTAGAGTCTTGATGGTTTTCACCTACAGGAGATAGATCTTGCAATCAGTAGTTCACTAGTAAACCTCCTGACTTTTCTTCTCCATAGCCCTTCCAATCATTTTATAAGCACCTAATTCCTTACATTAAATCCCTTACTTCTAGAAAGACATGGAATTGTTTCTCTTCCCTGCACTAACTCCTAATAGGATAACCATTGGAAAGAGAAACCTTCCAGCATCTCAAATCCTTTGCCTGATTTATTTCCATAAAACAACCAGGAGACTAGAAAGGGTGGGAGGAAGACATTGTCTCAGGAGCCTGAACCATGGGCAGAGTCTGGGTTGTTGAGAGAGGACACACTAATAAACCAAGAGCCTGGACTGGGAAAGCAATTCCTGGTTATTTATTACCTACTGATTTTTGGATAAAGACTCAAATCCTTAAGATGGTCCATAAGAAAGGCTTTTGTGCCTTCTTTCCCAGCTCTGTGCTCTATAGCCACTTGACTTTGTTTTGGGTCCTTGAACCATCATGTCTTCTCCCATTTTAAAGAATTTGTAAATGCTCTAGACTTTCCCTGAAATACATGCCTTACTTATCACTCTCCTCTCTTCCCACTCCACCTTTTCCCTAAAGCCCTGCTGTCTGCCTTGGTGCTCTTTACATACTTCATTCCTCTTTTTTTTTTTTCTGATCTCATTTCAAATTTCAATCCCTCAAGGAAACCTTGCCCTAATCCCAGAGACCAGTTGAAGATCTACTTGTATACATTTTATAGCACTTAACACAGTTTGTATTTGTACTTTGTATACAGGTACCAACTGTGCATTGCATTCTTTCTGAAATCCCAACCCACAGAATCATGAGATAAAATAGTAATAAAATATTTGAAGCTACTAAGTTTTGGGATAGTTGTCTACAGCAATAGATAACTGGAAAAAACTACCTCATAATAATTGTTTTTATTGAAACATTCATTTGTTGACAAGCACTGGTTGAATAAATGAATTTCCAATTAAATAGATACATATTGAAGTAATGAGTATCCATTCTATTCCTGACAGATTAGCAATGATAGGCAAGGTTGATCATATCTATCACATTAAAAAGACTACAGCAAAATAATATTCTTAGATATCACTGGCAGAAATGTAAATTGGAACAATCTCTTGGAGAACAATTTAGAAATCCCTGTTAGAAGGCTAAACACCTATTTGCTTTAGTCAAGATAGTCTACTTCTAAGAAGGTATCCCACAGACATACTTACATGAGTACAGAAACGTATGCTCAAGTACATTCCCTATGGAGGTATTTTTTGTGATGGTAAAACCCTGGAAATAACATAAATGCCTATCAATAGAAGACTAGTTACATAGATTATGACATATCTATTAAACGGAACAACTTCCCTTTATTGATAAGTGTGAAGTAAAACCTGTAAGTACTGATATCAAATTATCTCTGAAATGCATTGTTAAATGAGAAAAGCAAGATGCAGAATACTGCTCATTGTAAAAATATGTGTCAAATAAATGGATAAGTGGTTTGTGTTTAAGCACACTATTTTTAGAAAGCTGATTAAGAAACTGGTGACATTGATAGCCATTGGGAGGTGGAGCAGGGGTCTGGTATAGTGGAAAATTTACTTTTCACTGAGCGCACATTGGTACTGTTAGTTCTTTTTCCACATATGCTTGTTTTACTGTTTCAATCTAGAAAAAGACTCCAGCACCTTATTAATCAAAATTTTCAACTGAAACATAAGAGTACAAAAAGCTGTTATTGCAAAGACATCATGCTAGATGTTTTCTTAAACTTACAACAGTCATCCCTAGCAAAGAATAGACAAGCTAAGGAAAGTTTCAAGGGAGAAGAAACAATTTTTCTCTGGAATTCAGGAAAATTAGCAAACCTTAAGAGTTTTGCAACCTTATTTCAAGCCTTCTAGCTCTTAACTTTTGTGACTTAGTTTTTTTTTTTTTTTTTTCCTGGAATATAATTCAGAATAATGTTCACATAATCACACATCTTTACATTTGTTTGCAAGCAAAATCCCAAAAGGACTTGCAGGCAGCATTGTGATACTAGATTTCCCTGTAGCTTTCCCACTTTAATCAAAGTTACCACCAAACGGGCTTCTTTTCAAGCATTTCTATTAATGCACCACAGGCTAATTAAGTTTTAAAACCTGGCACAGATTTCTTCACAACTTTTTTTAAATTAAATTACCAGCAAATCCCTCCTTCGCCATTACCTGCCATTCAGTGTCTTTGTAAAATTAATTGGCTTTATAAATAATTCAGATCTGTCTATTATTTTCATGAGTAAATGCAAGATCTCCACAAAGCCTATTTGTATTGTCTATTATTTTCATGAGTAAATGCAAGATCTCCACAAAGCCTATTTGTATTATTTATTTTTCAAAAAGTTAAAATGATTGCTTGAATAAGGCATAGAGGGAAGAAAAACTTCTCTATTGAATTAATGTAATGCAAAGATCCAGAACTGAAAGCAATGATAAAAGATATTTCTTGCTCTATTATTTTTGTTTTCATGCTGTTTCCTTCTCAATAATTAAAAAAAGTTACACGAATCTGTTTTCTTTTTTTAAGAAACACAATTGAAAGGTTTTTTTCCTTTCCTTTCCTGTTTTTAGTTTCTTTCCCCTTCTTTCTCTTCTCTCCTTTCAGTTATAACTCCAGCTATGATATGTAATCACATTCTATTTTAATAAACCTTGATTTAAATTCATCCTTGAAATTCTTTATTTCTACATGAAGTCTTACTCATATACCAAAATTGACACTGAATGCATCTTTTTTCTAAGTTTTGATCCTCTAAATTCCTTTCCAACAGGATAATAAGATGTAACTCTATCATTTTCTGGTATATGCTTTTTAATCATTTTGCACCTACAAAGGTGGGATACTAGTTTTCTACTGCCGCCATAACAGATTACCTTAAACTCAGCTACTTAAACCATATAAATTTATTATCTTCTAATACCTATAGACCAGAAGCCTGACATGGGTCTCACAGTGTGTGTTAGTCTATATTGTCTAGAGACACAAATAAAATTAACCTTCACACTGGGCTAAAATCATCATGTCAGTAGGGCCATACTCCTTTCAGAAAACTCTAGGGAAGAATCTATTTACTTTCTTTTTCCAGCTTCTGGAGGTTGCCTGCATTCCTTAGCCTGTGGCCTTTTTCTACAACTTCAAAGCTAGCAAAAGTGGGTTGAATCCCCACATCATATCTCATAAAAGCTGCTTTTATTGAAAAATATATTTGTTGACAAGAACTTGTTGAAAGAATTAATGTCTAATTAAATAAACACATGTTGAAGTAACTAGCATCCATTCTATTCCTGACAGATTAACAATGCTAAACAAGGTTGATCCTATCCATCACATTAAAAAGACTACGGTAAAATAATACTCTTAGATACCATTGGTGGAAGTGTACTCTTACCTACTCTTTTACTTTTCTCACCCACTTTTAAGGGCCTCTGTAATTACATTAGGCTACCCAGATCATCCAATATAATTCCATATGAAAACTTAATTCCCCTTTGCCATGTACGCTAACATATTCACAGGTTCTGGAAATTGGCATGAGAACATTGGAGACCATTATTCTGCCTCTCACAGGAAATGTTGCACCATGGAGAGTGCATGGCTTTCAGGCTCAGGCGAATCTATACTACAATCCAAGTGTGCTCTCTCACCCAGTAAATGAGTTTAGCCAGCTAACCTCTCTGAGACTTAGTTTTCTATTTGCAAAATGAATTTAATAATTTCTAAATTGTGATAGTTTTTGAGGACTAGGAGTAATATAAAATGCCTGGATTGTGGTAAAAAGAAAGTTAAGAGTGGTCATTATCATTCTTACCTATTTTTATTTGATCTTTACTTTGTTATGACATATATTATTCAAATGATATTTATTAATTAGTTTGTTATCAGATTATCATGTGTAGAGAATAGTGAGAAGGAGGTACAGAGAAACCTGCATATTAGAAAGGAAGGTGGTTTCAATGAGGTCAAGGCCTTACGTGGTGGGATTGATGCCAGAGTGAGTAATCACTGTATTTGTATTGGCTACTCTCTGGGAATATAAGCAGAAAAACGAAAACAAAAATGAAACAAATACTCATTCTTGTTGGCCCAGTTTAATTAAATATGCCGCATCCGGCTCTACTCAGTATCCTCTCAATTAAAGACACTCAGAGTTCACTTACTCTAAGTAAGGGACTACACAGGCTACTTACACATTGCTTAAAAAAATGATCTCAGACAAAATGCATGATATGTTTGACAATCATGTTGTGTTAAACTGTATGCTCCAAGAAGGCAGGGGTTGGACATGTCTTGTTCAATACAAATTTCCTGGCACCTTGTCAGGTACCCACCACAGAGTACACTCTCCATAAATATTTGTTGGATACAATGAAAATAAGTAGGCCAAAAACCTGGATATTTAGTACGTTTACCTGGACTGCATGTTTGTGAAGTCAGCTGGTATCTCTCAGTTGCTCAGTTAACCTCTGAAAGAGTTTGTGCTATTACCCCGAGTCCAAATTAATAAAAGCTTCATTATCAATAATACCTACTATGTGCAGACACAACAAAAGCTTTTTCTGTGCTCTGTAATTAAGTCTTACAAATCTGTGTAGCAGGTGTTCCTTTCCACATTTGAGAGCTAAGTCACCCATGTGTCAGAGAAGTCATTCAATGTGTTCAAAGTTATCCACCTTTTAATAGCAGACCTGAAATTAAGCCTAGGCTTTTTTTTTTTTTTTTTTTATTCAAAAGATCATGCTGTTTGACTTTTGCGGGCTTTTACAAAACGAATTTTTTGAGCATTTGTGTTATGTGTTAAGCCGCTTATAAGTGCTGGGAATATAAAGATGAAAATTTAAGACTAGGCTGTATCCTCAAAAACACAACTGTAACATGATGTGGTAACAGGTATATCAGCAATATAAATATAGTACTATAGGGAGCACAGAGATGACAGCAATTATTTAGCATTCAAGAAATTAGAAAACTTTCTTCCTCCAAATTTTTGCATGTACCAATCCCAGTTCCCAGAACACTCTTCCTTTTCTTATTGCTAACCTACCCTTGGATTTCAGTGTAAACATCAGTCATACCAGTTATTCCACAACACTGAAGGCAAACCTAAATATTTCTGCTCACTATTTCCAAAGTTATAATTTCTCTATAATTATTGCTTAAATCTCTTTTGTATGCATCAGACATAATATCACATGCTTGACGTGAATGATCTCATTTGATGACCAAAACTATAGTAGAGATAAGAAAATTGAGGTTAAAAGTTTGTAAATGTCTCATAGTTACACAGTTGGCATAGAATGGAGCCAGTATTTAAATCTAGGCAGTTTGTCTAGATTATCATACTTGTCAAGGTACAGATTACACAGTTATGTCATTGCTGATTGATTGCCTATCATCTGTTCTAAAATAGAGAACAAAAGCTGTGAGAAAAAGAATCTGGCTTATTTTGCTCACCTTTGTATCTTTAGTTCCTAAATTCATGATTAAAGGTAATCTGGACCTTGAAGACTTAGATGGAATTTGCTATAATTTGAGAGAGAAAGTGGTTTTGACATCAGTATGATTAATTGATTAGTTTTAGAGTGAGTAGCATCAAGGAAACCAATGGGAACACTGTCTACAATTACCCAAGTGATGCAAGCATTAACTAAAACAGGGGTCATCAAACATTTTTTGTGGAAAGCCTGATAGCAAATATTTTAGACTTTGCAACTACTCAACTCAGTCACTGTAATGCCAAAGAAATCACAGACAGTGCATAAACGTATGAACATGGATGTGTTCCAATAAAACTTTATTAGCAAAACAATTGGCATACTCCCCCATGGGCAGTTGTTTGCTGACCCTGAAATAGAATACTGGTAACATAACTGGAGGATGTGTGTTTTGAGAGTCTGTATGTTGTGCTGTGGTGGAAGTGAGTGAGAACTAGAGAAACATTTCAATGACAAACCTGGCAGGACTTGTTGACTGACAAACTACGAAGAATGAGAAAAGGAATAGCTGAAGCTAATCCTGATTTCGTAAAACCAAAGAAGACAAATTAGTTTAAAAGTCAAGAATAATAACATGATTCAAAGTCCAAAAAGGTGAGTTTCATGTGTAAAATAGCATCTGATAATTTCTAAAGCCCAGAATAAAAGTAAATAGACACATATATAGGAGAGCTTTGTCATGTCGTTTTATAAGTCCATTATAGGACTCCATTATTATCCATCTCAATCCTTATATTTGGTTACTTAATTCTGAAGTCACTTTTTTATGATTCATATTTTTCTTCAGTTCTTATCAAGAAGAGCACAAGCTGAATTGTTCAAGCAGTAAGTCACATAGTCCAGTTCACAATTTAATTCACCAGGAAAAATTCCAAAAAGCTACCTTTTAAGATCTTTTGGTAAACCAGTGCTTAGAGAAAATTTTCCTTTGAGTTTTCAACAAACTCACAAAATTATAATTTCTACAGATGAGATTTTGTCCCTGGCTGAAGGTTTTCTATTTGGCACAGTGCAAAGAGGCAATCTACGTATTAAAAGTTACGCCAAAAGAGGAATACATCCCACTGCGTTCAAAAGTATCTTTAGAAAGAATATGAAAGATGGGCCTGGAAGAATAGTTATTCATTTTGATTTAGTAGTTACACCCCTTTGCATTACACAAAGGCTCTTTTTTAAATGTTCCTGCCACAAAATCTCATTTTACGATAGGAATTTGGGTACCAGGTAGACTTTATGTATGACACTAATAAGCAGTACTTGCTATGAGTTATTTTCAAACTGATAGCCTGTATCGATATCCAGGTTTAAGAGAAAACACACTTTCTTTCCCTTTTTTTTAAAAAGGCAGTTGAACGAACCAAACAATGTGAGGAGCTTAATCAAATAACTTCCTTTTTTGCGAGATGTAGTGATGGTCTCTAAGCACATAGAAATAGAGAGTGAAGGGAGAGCCTTTGCCAATAAATGCACCATTAGAATTTATACATTGGCTTGGGAAGGAAGGGATGGAATATCAAAATCTAGTTGCTTGTCATCAGTCTTTCAACTCTTACAAAAATATGAGTCATCCTCTCACAAAACTCATATGAACTCTGAGTAGCAAGAAATTCTGGAAACTTAGAAGTGTCACTAGGGGAGTAAGGATGACAAGCCAGGGCTGAGGACACAAATTGGGCTATAGGACTGTGTCCTCCCCAGATAGTAGTCCAATTGATAGCGCTCAAATGGTAGAATAAACAGGCTTTTTGGAGCAGTCAGCCATGATGTAGAAAAGACCAGATCTGGCCTTCAGAGAAGAGATTTGGCAAAGTCCAGGTCATTGGTCAAAAGGGGTATACCCTTTAACAAGGACTTAGGCAACCCTCATGGAAGGCCTATGGAGACAATCAAATAGCAAAGTGAACAGCCAACACCACAAAGATGGGCTACAGAAGGCTGGACATCACGGGTGTCATAGGTGCCCAGGATGTACTCCAGACCCACTAGGTACTGAAACAAATTCATAACCCTGGTTCTTTATCCTTATCTTTCACTCTGATGGTTAAGGTTGATGCCATAGTTAATGTTTGATCAGTAGTGGCTTCTGAATAAGCTGAGAAGGCAAAGTCAACCCTCTTCCTCCTCTTCACCTTCAGTCTTGAGGAAATTATCCAGTGTCTCTTTGAATTTAGATAATAGTATTGGCTAACAAATATTAGTTCTTACTATGTGCAGACACTATTCTATGTTCTTTTTACATAGTACCTAATTGTTATAGCTCTGCAGAATATTATTATAACAATTCATAGTTTAGGAAAGTGAAACTAAAAGAAGGTTAAGTGGTTCCTCCAAACCTAAGTGGCAAGGCCTGGAACAGGAATAGTTAGAACATTATTGCAGCTTTCTAGAGGCCCACTCTACTCTGGATACAGAATCAGTACATATTAGTCACCCAACAAGATGGATGCTATAGTAAAACAATGAACCAACTCCATAGGAGGAGAGCACAGCTTTTCCTAGAGAGATCAGAAAAGACTTCTCAAAAGAAGTTGACCTTCGATCTAAAATGCCAGGCCTTAACCTCCAGACTTTGGTGAGGGGAGGTCCTGAAAGTAGCAGGAGCCCAAAGAGGTATTACCATGATGGTTGTCTGTGAATAAGGGGAACAATGATGTAGCTGGGAAGGAAGCTGAATCCTGGAGTTAGGAGAACCTGAACTGTGTACCAAACAGAAGGATAAAAGTCAAGTAGAAAATAACCAGGGGGCTTGTGTGAATAAAACAAGGAACAAAGAATGGAGTGAGAGAATTTGACCCAGGAAATAAAAATACTGAACAAAAGATGAGTTATTTCCTTTTGCAAAAATGTTATTTGTAGACCAGTCACTTTACATATTATCTAATGTTCATTAAAAATATTGTACCACACCAGGCACGTAGTTTTGAAGGTGAGCATGGCTTGACCTGGCATGAAAATGGTGCAAGGATATTCTACGTCCAAGAAATAACATGTGCAAATGTGTCCAGCCAAAAAGTAATGTGATACAGTTATGGCATCTGTGATGCCATAGATAATGAAGTAAGTATTTTAACAGAGCTTGAATAAAGTATGTTAGTGAACATGGAGCCCCAGAGGGACTGGAGAAGTGGGTGTTAACCACAGCATGTTGAAAGACCTTTATAGTACATTATAGGAGTTGAATGTATTGCATATTTGCTTTCAGTCATGGAATGCCACCTTCTGGTTTGCATTTTAGAATATCATTCTCACAGCATTGTGAGGTCAGGGAACATACTAGAGGAAGAAGAATTAGGATGTGATTGCAAACACCAGGCAAGCTAAGAGTGCACAAAGAGGAATGAGTGATAGCATTTCCTTTATAGAAATGCTCCTTACATGCTATTATTTTATTTTCAAAAGACTTTTTTCTTAATCCTAACAACTACACCATATTGCAAGGCAGCCATATAACAACATCAGTTCACAGCATTGAACCTTTACCTTGCCAAGTACCAAATCTTAGAGAGGCATTTAAGCATATTAGTAAAATTTTCCGCACTTAGTACCTCTGAGTCCTAGAGAAATGTATCTCCCTATGCCTCAATTTTCTCATTTGTAAAACTGGAATGTTTCATAGGTTGTGAAGACTAAATATTACATTAAAAGTACTTGGAACAATTCCTAGCACATAGTAAGCAGTCAAAAATGTTAGCCTTATCATGTTTAAATTTTGCAGTGTCTTTTGTTACTCTTCTAGTGTCATATCACAGATGAAGAAATAGAATCAAAGAGAATGTAAATATAACTTGCTAATGGTAAAAACACAACCTATTCTGATTCCTGATCTTACTCAGGAGAGAGAGTGCATGATTTTCAACCAGCACAACATCTAATTTTATTGTAATAGGTGAGGAGCTGTGGATGAGGGGAATGCCATCATCTAAGACTTATCTATTAGTGGCTTCAGTGAAAGTGCTTCCCAAGCCAAACAGGGATTCTTCTCCTTATCTAATTCATTGCACTGCTTTTTGGAATCCTTTCACAGCATTTTTATCTTCCCTGACATTTAATTTGTAATCCCAGGAAACCAGAAACTTTCACATATGCAGTTGCCTAGGCTCTCAAAGCAGGGAACACTCCCTTAACCAGGCAACAGATATTTCCAGCAGAAACCTCAGTCAGTGAACGTGGCAATATGCAGTGGGAATTCAGTGATGCTTGCAATGAGTCAGCCAGAATTCTCTGCCCAGAGCTGTTCAGGGTTGATAGCACCATGTAAACAGAAAAATCAAGCATGTAGGTTGACCACAATTATGATAAAGACAGAGGCCTACACCCCATTAAAACTATTGTTAGCTCAGTAGTATCATCTATGTAATATTAATCATAAGAGTAAAGCTAGTTTTTAGGGTTGATTTTATATACTGTCTCACACAGGCAAGGCTCCAAAGGGTGTGGTGATTTGTCAAGGTCAAACAGCTAATGTATGAGCTTCCTATGGCTGTTGTAACAAATGTCCATAAACAGCAGCTTAAAACAATGCTAATTAATTTTCTTACAATTCTGGAGATCAGAAGTCCAAAATGAGTCTCACTGGGTCAAAAATAAGGGAGTGTTTCTGGAGGCTCTAGAGACTCTGTTTCCTTGCCTTTCCCGTCTACTAGAGGCTGCCTACGTAGCCTGGCTCATGGTTCTCTTCCTCAATCTTCAAAGCTCACAACTTCATCACTCTAACCTCTGCATTCATGGTCACACATCATAGTCTGTTAATTTAAAAACACAAGATCCACACATTCAGAAAAAGATATTTTATTTCTTGTAAAGGGTTACAGCCTGCATGTGGCCATTTCACAGAGTCGGAAGCAGAGTCTGGCAAAGACAAGGGGTGGCACTTCAAAGAAGGAGGGGTTAGGCTAGGAGCTTTATGATGAACAGATTGGCTACACGTACATATTTAACAGGATGTAGGAGAAGCTCTGAATATTCAGGAAGATGGTCCTGACACATGCGCACTAATAAACATGCACGTAACATATAATCTGTGTTCACTTTGAGGTGGAGACTTAACACTTAGACATATGACAACTAGACCCTGTATGTCTAAAAGTCTTCTCGGGACACAAAGGCACTCACGTGTGCAGCCTTTGTAAACTGACCAAACCTTATCCATGGTCAGTGGTCTTCTAATCAGGAGAAAGTTGCTGAATCAGTCTCTTGTCCAATCAAAGCTTTAGTTAGGGCTGGTGAAACGGGGGCCCTCAGTTAGTCAGCGTCTAATGATTGGTAAAGTGGAAAGTTTCAACATTGCTTATTTCAAGGCCAGTATTTGTTTAGCCACTTGCTACAGAAAAAGGAAATATTTGTGACAATTAGAACATAATTTATTTTTTAAGTATAAGGGTGGATGACTTAACCCTTGCCTGGCATGGCCTTAGGTCCTGTTTGTAGTTTGATATCTGACTGCCACAAAGTCTGTCCCGTCAGTCTTATGATCTCCGGTCTAACACTGTTTTTCCTAAACTCCAAAAGGAAGGGAGTATAACCAGGTGTGTTTGACCTCCCAGCCTGTCAGTTTTCAAGGTTTTTAATGGTGTCTTCTTAGCCAAGAGGGGGTTTGTACAGTTGGTTGGGGCTTAGACTTATTTTTAGTTTACACCTGACTCTGGTTCTTTTGTCTCTGTCTTCCACTTATAAGGACTCTATTATTATATTGGTTTTATCTGGATAATCCAGAATAATCTCCCTATTTTAAGGTCAGCTGATTAGCCACAATAATTCCATGCATTATCTTAATTACTCTTTGTCATGTAACGTAACATAGTCACAGGTTCTGAAGATTGGGGTATGGATATGTAGCAGGCCATTATTCTGCCTTTGACAGCTAGGAAAATCTCCCGTACACATTTACTTAGTACAGAGATGCTCATGGAGGCAAAAATGAGTGCAGCAAGACACTGTGAATATATGCCCAACATTTGCTGAGGTGGCACAGCAACTCCTCAGGCCAACAGTTCATTCTCTATTTGTCAGAACCCTACATACACTTGGTCACTCAGTTAAGGAAGCTCTCCATATCCACCTCTATAACTGATGCTTCTTCCTCTTTGCCTAACACAAGTCGTTATTCTTCTATGTCACCTTTATGCCTTGTAGCAGAGACTAATCTACATAACTCTCCCAGTACCTTAAGATCTACCATCCATTCCACTACAAACTTCCAAGAGTTCAGTAAGGCAAGTTTTATGAAATGTCCTATTGAGTGGATCTACAAATCTACATGTTAAAGGTGGTGATGATGCCAAGGGTCAAATACTGTCTGACAGCAGCATGATTTCCATTTAATATCCATTCAAGGAGTATTTCCAGAGCACTGCGTTCCTGGTCCTGTGGAAGGTGAAAGACAAGGGAACTCTCTACATTCATAGAACATGCACTGTGATGGAGGAGGGATACAGATAAACAAGCTCCTCTAAACCTTTAAATGTGCAGCGTCCATTACAGTGTGCAGGAGAGGCATGTAATCTCAATCAAGTGATCTCTTAGGGGAATCTGTGTTTTGGTTCTGGTTTTGTTTTCCTCACTTGCAAAATGAGACTGGAATAAATTGGAGGATGTTGTCGGGCCCTGGACATATTTAGTCCATAAAGGTGAGGCCAATCATATTGGCCCTGTGTGGTGGGTTTTTCTTTTCTTTTTTTGAACGAACATCAGATGTGCTGGCAACATGGAACCTATTTACCTCCCAGCAATGATCTGAGCTGAGATGTGCATGTCTCTGGCATCTGCACATGCTCTCCAATCACCATCAGCCACTTCACTTGCTATGGCACCTCTTACATAGAAGCCAAGTATCAGGGGCCATTTTTCAGCAGGCAGTAAGTCACCTCACTCATTCTTAGTATTAGCTCATACTTAATGTGACTCCCAGTTTTAATGATCTGGTTTTCTGTTTGCTTAATTGTGTGAATAAATCAATATACTAACCTCGACCTTAGGAAGTTCGAAATGTGGAGATAAATAATAAATATCTCTTGACTTTAAGACAGACATTAAAGAGAGGCCAATTATAACAAACCATTAAAACAGTAGTATATGTGTTAAAAAGAAAGGAAGCATGAAACAAAGGAGAAAGGACAGTTCTCTAAGGAGGAGACAGGCTTTACAGCAGGGTGGCATCAGGTAAGCAAGGAGAAAATAACTTTGCCAGCACATTGCACACATTTGGATACAATGTAGGTTCAAAATAGGTGGTTGCTGAAGAGAATGGAGATAAATTGAATTCTAGAATGAGAAATCTGCATGTCAGAGGCAAAGAGGTGAATGATAACCTGGTGTTCTGGGAACCCTAATCATTTGACCAGGGTTAGAGCATAGAATTTACATTCAGAAGAAGGGAGATATGAGACTGGGGAGACAGAAAAAAATTCAATAATTGAGACCTTGTGTGTCAGGTTGATGAGGTTTAATTTATTCTAAAGATGATAGGGTATCATGGCAGGAGATTAAGCAGGGAGCACATGACTAGATTTGAAAAGTTTTTCAAAAGATCACTGTCAAGAGAATGAGTGGTCAGCATTAGGGGCTTATACCATAGATAGACAAATAACTTGGGAGACTGTTGTGATAACCATAGTGACAGAGAATCAATAGTTAAGATTTCTATGTTGCAAATGAGAGATATTCCAAGTCCAACTCTGTTAATAAATAAGTAAACTTATTGGCTCATGCAATGAAAGTAGTGAAGTAGGGTGGGCTTTGAAGATGGATTAAAGCACCTGTCTCAGATCCATTTCCCTTTCGTTCCTGGGCTATACTTTATCTTCTGGCTGGTTTTCCTCATGTGGTGAATTAATTCAGGTTTTAAGTCTTCAGAAAATTTCCAGCAGTTGTCCCCTTGCATTTCATTGGCAAAATGGATTATGTGCTCTTCATCTAATCTTTTGTTCATGGGAATATGAAAAGCTAGGTTTAGGAACCACTCTTTGGGATAAGGATGGTAGAATTGCCATTCAATCAATCAGACCTGTCTCTGAAGTTGGGGGTTGGAATAGGTTTTTCTGAATTATCCAGGTCATATACAGGAAAGGTGTATATGGGAACAACATTTAGATTACTATCGGGAACAGGAAAGCAGTGCTTGGGAGACAGCTATCAAGAGGTACTTTGAATGATAATGGTCTAAGTTTTTTTTTTTAATGTCAGGAATGAAGTAATGGAGAGGACAGAGAAATGTTAAAAGGATGGAAGAATTGAGAGTTGATCATTGATTAATTATGAGAGGTTAAAAAAAAAGAAATTGAGAAAGAGGCCTCAACTTTCTTTTTTTTTTTTTTAAAGAGGGACCCCTTTATTACACATTTATATAATTATAAAACTATAATAATATAGTTATTAAAAATGGGACACTTTTTTCCATTTTTGGTATCTCGTATTCAATTTTTCCATCCTCTTCACAACCTTCCATTAACTTGCTTTTTGTTATCCAATGTTCACCTGAAACTTCTACCCCACCATTCAAAGTACAACCAAAGAATAAATGATCTTATAGATTGTTGTGAGAGACATTATCAGATAAATTAATCCAGTAACACATGAATAAAGATTGAGAGTTTTTAAATAAGTATAGTAAAAGCAAAAACATATGAAGCATAATTTAATCTGATGATTCAGAAGGCACCTCAAGATTGTGTTGTGCCATTTTCCTCATGCTGCGTGTTTAGGAGCCTATAACAGAATTCTGGTTAGTAAAATATTGAAAAAACTTTGACATATAATTCACATTAAATGACTACAGATAGATACAATATGGGCATTTTGATGTGTACATTTGTACTTGACCAGGGCACAATTTATAATATACTAAGAAAAGTAAAATTAATTACAAAATGAGTATTTTTAGCCCACTTAGTAACAGCTACTTGTTTTAAACTATTATTTCATTTTTGGTGACCAAATTATATTTGACCATAATTAAAGAACACATAACCTTAAAATAATATTTAAGAAACATAGTTACAACAGACATATGTTACATTAAATGAAGAAAGTAATGTACATGTATTAAAGGGTACTGAGGTTTTTCAAACCTTGGCTTTTGAAAAGTCTTTTAATCCACTTTCATGTAAATCAATTTAAACTTAAAAAGTTTATACTCAGTGTACTTACAAAAAGAGGTGAAATCAGTATTGAGCACATGACTGCCTAACAACCATTCAATGTTGATCACGAACTAATATTTTTATTTGATTATCCTGACAAACATAATAATTGAGCCCATGTATATATGCAAGATGTGGAGGATCAACTAATCAACTGCAGAAAGAAAAACACTCAACTTAAAAAAGGCTGAAACAAATGACACATGGAAATGGCTGAATCACTGTACCTTTTTGACACAACCTTAAATCTTAGTTTTACTATATATTATTTGGTACTCCTGGATTCAGTAGTTGGGGTAAAAAAGGTTTCTGTATTCAAACATATCTACAGAATGTCAATATAAAATGTGTGGATATATACATTTAATATACACACACATATGCGCACACACACAAACGCATACTCGCATGTCTAGGAACCAGCACCTAACCACATCCCTGTTTCTCACTAATGACCCAATGAATCATTTGTGACTTTAAGACCAGCTTAGATTCTATAAGGCTGTACAATATATGGCTAAAGAGGTCAAACACAAGCACCCATGTTCAGGCTGGATTCAACTGTTTCTCCTCATGATTTTTGACAAACAGTAATACCACTTATGTAACAACTATATCTCAATAACTTAGAATTCAGAGTATAAAACCATGAACATTGAGCTCCCTCATTGTTTAAAGAACACTCTTTCCATTCTATTTCCACTGACTGATAAGAGGACACACCAAACTAGATCACTGAACTGTACAAATGATCTTTACTCTTAATCTAAACAAACATGTGTTAAGACATTCTGAAATGCTGCATCCTTTGATTTCTTCATCTTTTCAATTGCCCGATGCAGGTCCTGCTGTTGAACAGGCCGAATTTCATCTTCATCATGGCTTTCTGCTGATGTAGAATTAACATATTCTCTAACACAGAGGAGGGCAGCATCTCGACATATCTCTTTTAGGTCACTTCCTGAAAAGCCGTCAGTTTCCTGGGCAACTTCTAGCAGGTCTACATGCCTATCCACATTTTCATTTTTCAAGATGAGTTTCAGGATTGCTTCTCTCTGTTTTAACGCAGGCTGGTTGATGTGAAATCTTGTAGGCATTCTTCTCATTATAGCAGAGTCAAGGTCCTGAGGACGATTGGTAGCTCCCATTACTATGACCTGGCAGCTGTGATCAGTATCCGATCCATCCCAGAGACTCATAAACTTAGCTTTCATCATGGCTGTAGCTTCATGGTCAGAACTCGAACGGTTTCATAGAAAAGAGTCTATTTCATCTATAAAGATGATGGATGGTTGTAGCTTTATGGCAAGGGAGAAGATAGCAGCAGCCAATTTTTGAGATTCACCATACCACTTGTTAGTCAGTGTCGAAGGCTGAAGGTTAATAAATCGACAGCCTGCTTCTTTGGCAGTGGCCTTGGCAATCAACGTTTTACCATAGCCTGGAGGCCCATAGAGAAGAACACCTTTTGGAGGTCGCAGAAGCCTGGAATTCTCAAACAAATGTTTCTTTTTGATAGGTAAGATGACTGTGTCTTTCAGATCCGTAATGACATCATCGAAACCTGCTATATCACTCCAAGTAACATGCATATTAAGAGGGTCTACTAGATGAGCAGCAATACTCATTTCATATTCTGAGAGCTTCACATTTTTCATACCGATTTGCTTCATTAGTTTTTCTGCCTGTTTCTGAGCTTCTACTTTTTGCTTTCTGGTTGGATCAATTGCATCTACCATCCATTTGATAGTAAAGTATGTCACTGCATCAAATATTGTCAAACGGAATGTTAAACCAACAACTTCATTTCGACTCAAAGGACGAGAAAAGGCTTCAGCATGTACCATCTTGATTGTTAACCCAGGAGTAGAAGCAGCGGGAGAAATGCCCTCAGCCGGCCTCGCACACGAAGGAAATGCAGCCTGGGAGAGAACGCTTCTGGCGGGAACCGCGAAGCACTCCCTCGCACAGAGCATGCGCGACCCGCTCGCCAGCGAGAATGCGGCGTGCTCCCAGTCTTAGAAACGGTGAGCCAGAGCAAATTCGTGCAGCCGGTGCTTGCTTAACCTGCTAGCTGCTGGCCGGAGACTTTCTGCGAAGCCCGGAGCCTCAACTTTCTGACATAGGTAACTGGGATTCCTCAATAATGAACATATTTTAAAGTAAAGAAAATGGGTTGACAAAGCCCTGATTCTTTGTTATTCAAGTAAGGTTTAGAAATGAGTTGGATGGTTGTGTTAGAGGACCAAGTTCATATGCCCGCTGCATAATAACAGACCTATACACTAAGGCAGCTGGGTTTACATCAGAGAAAGTGTTTAATGATCTCAGGGTAGCTGAGGAGATGGAAGGAGACCCTCAAATCCATCTCTCCAAGGAGTTTGGGGCCGGGGTTTTAAAGGGATTTTTGGAGGGCAAGGGGATGAAAACTTGGGGCCATTCACTGGTTGGGGCAAGAAGGATGAAATCATCAGGATGTGGAAACTGCATTGTTTGGGTAAGTCAGCTTCCCTTGGGGTCCTTCAGACCAGCTGATGTCAGTAATTTCACTGGTATGCAGGCCTTGAAAGAATACCTCAAATGGGTAAATTTAATATTTCATAGTGTTTAGGTTGTTGACTATAAAGCAGTTAAGGGGAGCTATAATCTGTGACAGGGCTTATGTGATTCTGTGGCAGTAGGCTGTGAACAACCATGAGGAAGCACGTCAGAGAGCAAGCTGACCTAATGATTAATGCTGAATGTGCTGGAAGCTTGGTTTATTTTGGTTTCTTCCCCTCCCTTCTTCTATGATAAATTTTATAAAATTTATAAGGACAGTTTCAGTTGAGTCCAGATCACAAAAGAGAAGATAGGATTGGAGGTAAAGATTAGGAGCATCATGAGATCACGGATGAGAATCCCCAAGGACAGGACTATGATAAAAGCAACCTCTGAGCATGTTACAATAAAATTGTTCTTTAAAGATGTGATTCTTACAAAAGGGCAACTCTCCCCTCAGGAATAAAAGAGGTCCCACTAGCCTCTGAGAGCAGCTACTTCAACCTCAAAACCAAGGAGTTCCAGCCGAGTGGCTGGGAGAGTTGATGAGCAGCTTCTTCACCTCCCCTTAGTGCTCCTTTGAGGGAGCTAAAATGCATTACAACTGCCACTGTTGTCTGCCCTCTGGAAGTTTACAATGTGAGACAAATGTTCAGTCTATTTAGGACATGAACTGTTTCTGAAAATATGCCCCTCACCATACAAGAGAAGCAATGGATTCTTAGTGTCCAGAAATAGAGGTCTGACTAAAATTTGACTTGATCTTGATAATACGTGGCTTGCCTTGTTAGGACATTAAATATTAGAGAGGTAACTCATCACTGCAGATTAATGAAGTCATCAAAATCATTTAGAAATAATTGCGGGCCTAATTTTAATTAGAAGTTTGATTGCTACCATTGAAACGAAGTAAGAGAAATGCACACTCCTCACCCTCTGAATGTTGTTCCCATTGAAACAACAATTACTATGTCAATCTTTAGCTCATTAGTGGGCCTTTTTTGAGATTTACATTAGATGGGTTCCAAAGAATAGAGTATTTTAGGCAGGGAATATAGGGTGGCAGGACTGTAATTAAAAAAAACTCCTAGAATCAAAAGAAAAGATAGAAATGTCAATTTCTGAATGTAAGCAAATATAATGCAAGAAAAATTGATGGCTTTCAGAGAAGTAAGATAAAATAGTATTCTAACAGGTTGGGATATTTTCATCAGTTTGGCAAGGAGAAAAAGGAGTGCCCCTAAAATGGAAAGCATCCATCTAAAAAGAAACAAATATAAAAACCTTCAAATGACTGTCTTAAGGAAATGTTGTACATAGATATAAGTTGTTGATTAGCATGTTGAAATGGGAGAGTTCCCTGACCCCGTCGTAGGACTTGTGACAGGGGTGTGACTTATTTGCTCACCACCACTCACTCAAGCCCCTTACGGGAGGGGGAGCATGCACATGTGCAAGTACAGGAGCTGAGGCAAGCGCTTTTGGGCTCCAGCCCCATGGTAGCATCTAGGGATGTGTTACAACTAATGCCCTTTTAACAGTTGCCATCCATGGATGGCTAAGTGTTAAATCAGCTCAGTGGAGAGTCAGGGTAACAGCCTTTTACACCCTGACTGCTTGGTACCCAGGTCCTTGTCCAGTGTGCAAGAAGAATCAGGTCACCTGGACTTGAAGGATGGTGACTGAGGGGCTTTCATTGAGTGGTGGAGGTGGGTCTCAGTGAGATGGATGGGGAGCTGGAAAGGGGATGGAGTGGGAAGATGACTTTCCACTGGGGTTTGGCCGTCTATGGTAAATTCCCCTCCAACCATCCCCAGCCAAACTCCTCTCAACATTCGGATGCTCCTTCTCTTCTCTCCTTTACTGCTGCAATGCTCTGCCACTCTGCCACTCTTCTGCTCCTCTGTTTCTCTGCTTGTGGAGCTTGCGATCTATATGAGCAGAGGATAGGGGCACGGCAGGCCAGAGGGGCCTTGGAAAAGGTGATATTTGGACGGGAAAACTAGCAATGCATGTTTCTATTTAGGGCTGTGTGTTTCCAGGCTTGAGGGTGGGGCCTTTGCAGGGTGCTGTCCTCTTCTACCCAGTATTTTCCTGCCTCCTGTCCTTATCAATGTGATTTTAGAAATGATACACCAGAGACCAGGATGCATCATTTATCAAATTTTGTCCTCACATGGAAAGAGAGGAAGAAACAGACCGAGAAGGAGAGGCCGGTGGGAAGCATAGAAACAGAAAAAGAGGCAGAGATTATGTGGAAAATAAGCATTTTGCTCATCAAAGTGGTGTACTCTGGAATAATGACAGTTTTCTGAGTTCCACATGGCCTATTTTATTCATGTCTAACTAGTTTATTTTGCTTTGATTTCATATTTTCCAAAAACTGTTGTATTTCTATTTATTTGTTTATTTATTTAGAGACAGGCTGTTGCTCTGTTGTGCAGGCTGGACTCACTGAAATCTCAACCTTCTGGTCTCAAGTGATCCACCCACCTTCAGCCTCCTGAGTAACTAGGACTACAGGCCTGCACCACCAAGCTTTGCTAATTTTTAAATTTTTTTTTTTTTTGTAGAGACAAACTCTTACTATGTTGCCCAGAACGTTCATATTTTGAATTTGGCTTTTCAAGTATTCCAGGATATGGTGAGAATGAAAAAGTTCAAGTGGCATGATTGATTGCTTAACAAATATCAAAATGTTGTTCTAAGTATTTTGTTTGCACTGTCGTATCTAAGGGTACTTAGAAAATAGCAATTCTGGTCACTAATTTTTTTGCATTAATAAAGAATAAATGTGTTTTCTGAGTGTCTTTGAGTTTATTTTCATAAATTAATAAGTAAACTAGTAAAATCAAAGATTGGGATAAGAAATTAGTTTTCAAAATAATGTTATAACCTATTCTATATTAAAAAGAAAACAAAGAAACACAAATTCACTGGTCTTTCTCTTTGTTACTTCTTATTGTGACAAAATGCATTTTACATAAAATGTTATCATTGGGCAATTTCTGAAATGCTATCAGGAATTTTTTGCAGGTATCTAAGAGCAAATTTTTTGCAAAGAAAACAAATGGTTAACCAAGTTAATTTATATAAACAAAGAACGGGGTATATATGGCAGACACTACTAGTGCTGGCTGTGTACCAAATTATTCATTCTCCTCTGTGTTACCAAGAGACCTACGCTTTTGGAGCATCAGTGTTCCCAGGCTACAAAACAAACAAACAACAAACGAAGTCCCAGCCTTCCTTGCAATTAGAGGTGTCCATGTTACATAGTTTTGGCCCACTTAAAAGGAAAAGAAATGAATGGAAACATGCTAGATATTTCTGGAAATGTTATTTTGGAAACTTTTATTTATTCACTCCATAATTCACATGGTTTTAAGTACAGTGTACACACTGTGGCTCCTTATTACAGTCAGCACCTGTACAAATTTATAATTCGCCCTCTCCATAACTCTTCTCAGTGGAATTAGAATGATGAGGTCAAGGCCAGTGCATTACACAACTTTGGTGAGCACTGTCCATGTAAATAGTGTATTCTGAGGGCACCAACACTGTCTCTGGAAGAGGTTACAGCCTGATTTCACAGAACCAAACTGTTGTCTTACTTTATGCATAAATGTCTGCAAAATGTCATAGTTCTTTTGGAGAATTAATCATATTGAGGTATATTTTAAGGGAGAAGATATGTTGGATTTTCATAGGAACAGCCTTGCCATTATTCTGAAATTTCTAATCAAACACTAGCATTTGAATATTTTTCTTGTGATGACCGTCCCTTACTTCAGGTGGTTTGGCTAGTTCTCCATCTCCAAGAGTGCTTTGTCCTTTATAAACGGCAACAATGACAATGGTTTGAAAAAGCCAAGTTGGAGGGTACATTTAAGAATATAAATTTGATGATTCTGCAACTATTCTGGGCCATCAATGGAGATGGAAACATGAACAATTTATCTCACAAAACAAGCTTAGCACAAATGCACACTGTGTCAATAGTCTTCCTCATTATAATTGATGGTAACTCTGTCCTAGTTGCTCAGGTCAGAAACAGAGTAATTCTTGACTTTTCTCTTTCTTTCGCACTTCACATCTAGTCCAACCACAAATGATGTCATCACCAATTACCACTTAAATCTCCATGTAAGTTCTTTCAGTCATGGTTTTGCTTTACTGATTTCAGATACAGCTGGAACCAGGGTTTGCAGGACCCTTGAGGTTAGATAATTCATATTTCTCCTTCTTGCATTTACTCTGTCTCGTGCCTTCAAAGCCAAAGAGATTTAAATGGCAATTGAATTGCATACTGACTTTCACGTTTTTTCCTTCCTTTGATTTTTGTTCTTACTAACTCCAATGAAATGTAAAATACCCTGGAATCTTTAATGTTCTAAATTGTTCTAAACTTGGAATCTAGTCTATGTGGCACTTGAAATCTCAGCAGATGTCTCCTTTTATCACCTTTGTAGTGAAGATTGCTATGATGACCAGATACAGACAATGCTGTCATTATTGAGCTGATTTCTTCATGGAAGTATCTCTGTCTGAACAAGATTGGACTGAGATGTTACCTTACTTCCATGGTAAGGTGGGTGACAATGTGGCAGTACACATTTTTATGGCCAAAAAAGTGTGTGTGTTCTTTTATAGCATCCTAGGACCCCCAAAGGGCTAAATCCTAAAAAGGAGGTCCAAGTACTGATAATATCAGTCTAGGGGTTCAAAAAGGTACACCTTGCCTGAGGCATCCAGTTCAGCACTTGTCTGGCTGGAAAATTTATAGAAACAATTAAAATTCCCTGTATAATAATAGTCCCAAAACTTAGGACACTAAAGATGAAATGAAATTTAGGGAACCTTTTATTCAAATACCTCCTTTAATAGAACTACAGGCATGATTTTCATTGACCAGATTTACACAGCAATTTAGAGGATGATTTGGACTAAAAACTTGAGAAAAGAAAAATCATTCAGAGCAATCTGAGCTGTGTGAAGTACGTAAAATGTATCAGGCCCAGAGAGACAGGAGTGTGGGACTTCAGTCATGTCACCTCCTCCTCCATGCCTGAGGGCAATTGTTTAAAGTAATTTTGTTCCTGACTAGCTGTCTCACCCACTGTCTTCATATTTCTGGAATTTTAGTTTGTTTTTTCTTTTATTTTCTTTCCTTTTTTTTTTTTTTTTTTTTTTTTTTTTTTTTTTTGAGACGGAGTCTTGCTCCATTGCCCAGGCTGGAGTGCAGTGACACGATCATGACTCACTGCAGCATTAAGCTCCCAGGCTTATGCAATCTTCCCACCTCAGCCTCCCGAGTAGCTGGGACTACAGGCGTGCACCATCTCACCAGGCTAATTTATTTTATTTTTTTATTTTCAGTAGAGATGAGGTCTTGCTCTGTTGCCAGGCTGATCTCAAACTTCTGGGCTCAAGTGATCCTCCTGCTTTAGCCTCCCAAAATGTTGGGATTATAGGCATGAGCAACTATGCCTGGTCATGGAATTTGTCATACAAAGAATAATGTTTAGCTCATCAATAGATTATGCTATTTTAATGTAAATTATTGGTAAACAATTCAGGAATTGCCTCTTCTTTTTCATTAGAAATCCATTCAATATATGGAAAAAGAAAAGAAAAGAAAAGAAAATCCATTGATAAATGCTGTTAATTGGAGTATATATTTAGGACAAATTGACTCTATCCTCCTAGATTGCTGTCCAAAGCATGGTCCAAATAACCTCTACTTATATTAATTTTTCTTCAGTTTCTTCTTTTAGTTTATTGAGAAAATACAGATGAAGTACTTAGTTCAATGTTTCTTATTGCTAAGGCAGGAATCTCAGGAGGGAGCTGTCATGAGTTCAGAAAGTTTCCCTCTAGGCTTTGAGAACATGATAATAGATCTTCAAAGCAGGCAGGCTGGGGTCACAAGGTGGATAAGAAATTTCAGGGTTTGAAAAACTATAATTAATCCTTAGGACCTAATGGAAACTGGAAGTGACTTAAATAACCTACTGTTAACCCAAAAGGGAATAATCAATTGGCCAATGATTGCTATTTTCCAATAAAGTTTTTAAAAATGAAAAAAGAGGTTCATATTCTTTGTAATTTTTATTTTTAGAACTACAGAATTTGTAGCTTAATTGAAAGAAAAACATAATTTCATTGTTTAATGGCCTCGAAAAAAATTACAATTTAATTTATGCTTATTGTTAATTGGGCTTTTTATACTGTATTTTCATAATCATAAGATTTCTTTAGACTCACATATAATAATTCTCTGTTTTACACTGAAGAATTATTTACCTAAAGTAGTGTTAAATTAGACAAATGTTCTGTTTAAAAAGGTTTTTAGCATATATTTGGGTTTTAGAAAATCACCTACAAATGAATATGTGAACTTTTTGCAGGGAATTACACTGCAATGATCATTGCTATTTAAACACTACTTAAAACTGGGAAAAGACTAAAGTTGTCATCATGTCTAGCCTCACTAACTTCAGTAAATTAAAGATTAGTGGCACCAATTTGTAGTTACTACTGGGGTAATTGTTTACTTCTTTTTACGTATTATTTAAGCCTATTATATACTGTTAGTGCATTCTCTTTGAAGATCCAAGGGAGAAACTTCCCTTTGGTCTCAGCATCAGGGATAGTTATATTTCTCCTAAGCAACTGGTTTGTTTGGAGAATAGTAGTATCATTTTGTCTTCTTTCATATTTGGAACTTCCATAAGAAGTTCCATATACAGCTTTCATTTATATACCCAATCATTTCAATTATATACCCAATCATCTATTGAATTTTATTATATATTAGACATCCTCTTAGGCACCATAGACACTCAAATAAAGCAAGATCCCTGTCCTTAAGCACTCAAAATCTAATGGGGAGGACAAATCAGTAACTAACAGAAAATCCCTTTGCTATGTAAGTGTGAGAATGCCAGAGAAGGTTGCTATGGGAACCTTTGGAACAGGAATCTGAGTCATAGGCATCAGGGAAGGCTTTTCGTAGGAGTAGATGTCTATACCAAACCCTGAAGAATGAATAGAAATGAGCTGTTAGAGAAGTTGACGGAAAGTAGGGAGATAAAGAGAATAATGATGTTTACCAGGAAAAGAAAATAGAGAGCACCAAACCCCAGAGGAAAGAGACAGCAGGGAGTGTGGCTGGAGCAGAAAATGCGTGTGGGAGGTATTAATATGGCGTTGGGATGGTTAGGTTCCTAATGGAACTCACACATCAGACAAAGAGACTGGACTATCCTAAGGCAAGGGAGAGCCATTGCAACTTTTAATTTATTTATTTTTATTTATTTATTTGTTTATTTATTTATTGAATTTTAGGAAGATCATTCTGGTGTGAAAATTGGTTTGGTTGGGGATAAAGCCTGGAGGACTGGAAGCAAATTAGGAGACTAAATCAGTTTTCAAAATCGCAGTTGAATGTCCTAACAATAGGAAGAGATTTTTTGGAGACAGATTAAGGAGGAAGAACCCGTAAAAGACATAGTAAGTAATTGGATTAAGGTTGACAGTGTAAATGTAATATTCTATTATCCTGTGAGATTTGCAAGGAAGCCTGCTCTTCTGGTTGCATTTCTGTGTGTACAACTTTGCCTTTTATTACAAAAGATTTGAACTGAAGTTATCTTCGTTACTCGTAGTATCTGGGTATCTGTATAAAGTCATTTAGGTATTTTCAGAAGACCCTCTGACCCAAATAAAATACTGTCCACTTATATCTGAAATTCTATAATTAGAGCTCCATTATTTTTGTTTAAGCTACACACTCTGCTTATTCAGCAAAGCTTATATATCACTTATAATTCAAAGTGAATGAGTTTATTATCTCTTTTCCTGTGAAAATTAGAAAGAGCATTATAAGAGGACTTGCAGTAAAAGAGCAGTGGGAGTGGGGGTTGAGAAGGAAGTATACAACCTGCAAGGAGAGGCTAAGGGCACAGAAAGAAGCAGGTGGAAGGTAGGTTTTCTTAACCAGTCTCCCCTCTCCCACTCTTGCCCTGCTTCATCCTGCCAACAACCAGAAACTGCAGGCATCATGTTAAAACATAAATTAGATAATATAACTTCTCTGTTCAAAAGACTTGAATGGCTTTGCTGTTCATTCTGACTAAAGCCAAAGTAGCCTCCAAGATCCTATAGATCTATTACACCCTACCCCATGCCGTTACTTCTCTGAATCTTCTGTCATCTTTCTTTCGTCCACATGCTGGCTTTCTTGTTAGTTCATAAACCCATTGAGCATTCCTGTGTCAGAACATTTTCTTCGTCTCTCCTCTGTTTAAATGATCTATCCTTAGAAAGACAATTGCTTGTTTCTTCATTTGCTTAGTCTTTATCCATATTTAATATTCTTTATTGAGGCCTTCCCTGATCATCTTATTTAAAGTATGCCCCTTTCCTCACACTCCCTCCTTTATTCTTTCTGTAATTTACCATCATCTAGCATACTATCCATGCTACTCAAGTATGTTTTTATTTTAATTGTCTGACTCTCTCTCTGGAATGAAATCACTTTGCTGCATCCCTACATGTATATCACTACCAGACACATAATAAAGGTTAATAAATATTTATTAAATTTCACCTTACCAAAGTCTAGCTCTGTGGGTCAGGAAGTATTTGCAGATGGAGAAATAGAACATCACCAAGTACCAGTAATAAAGTTGGAACAAGGGCACAGTTCATTCTTTCTATGTGACTTTTACCAGAATACTGTATGAGTTATATAGTCATTGTCATTCTTTCCCCATCTTCCTACTTTATATAAAATTCTGGTTGGAACAGGTCATCTGGAGAATTCAAGTCAGGATTCTCTTCAGCTCAATATACAGGCAGGTTTCCAGAAAAATTCCTCCATATACTATTTCTTTTTTCCCTAATGTACTTTTCTCAAACTTCATGTGCTAGCCACACCACGCATGCTCTGTTGACTTAGCTTTGCTATTCTCCAGGTGCTGAAAAGAGTCTTGCCAAGGAACTCACCTGGGGTGAAACCTTTTCGTGATCTTCTGCCCCTAATAACAGAAGTGATTGGGCTCGCTGACCCAGAATTTGAGTTAGGATTCAAAAATTGTTTCCCCCATTTCTGTGAAAAATGCCATTGCATTTTTGATACGTATTTAACTGAATCTGTTCTGTAGATTTCCTTGGGTAATAAGGATATTTTAATAATATTATTTCTTCCAATCCATGAACAAAAGATACCTTTCCATTAATTGGTGTCTTCTTCTATTTCTTTCATTAATGTTTTCTAGTTTTTGTTGAACATAGCTTTTGTGTCTTTGGTTAAATTTATTTGTAAGTATGTTATTCTTCATGATACTATTATAAATGAGGTGTGTTTTAATTTCTTTTTTTGAATAGTTTGATACTATGTAAAAAATGCTATTGATGTCTGCATGTTGATTTTATTTCTTGCAACTTTACTCAATTTATGTATTAGTTCTAATAATTTTTAATGGCGTCTTTAGCGTTTTCTCTAGATAAAGTCTTATAATCTATAAACAGATAATTTTACTTTTTCCTTTCTTTTTTGGATGGCTTTTATTTATTTTTCTTGTCTAATCGCTCTGGCTAGGACTTCCAGTACAATGTCAAATAGAAGTGGTAGGAGAGGGCATCCTTGCCTTGTTACTAATTAAAAGAAGAGCTGATTATGTTAGCTGTGAGTTTTCCATAAATGGCCCTTATTGTGTTGGGGTATGTTCTTTATATACCCCTTTTGTTGAGAGTTTTTATCATGAATAAATATTGAGCTTTGTTAATGCTTTTTCTGTATCAAGATGGTCACGCGGTTTTTAATTTTCATTTTGTTAATGTGGTATATCATATTGATTAATTTCCATATGTTAAAACAAACTTGAATCCCAGAGATAAATCACAATTGGTCATGGAGCATAATTTTTTTCATGTGCTGTTGAATTTAATTTGCTAGCAGTATTTTGTTGAGAAATTGTGCATCTATGTTCATCAGATATATGGTTCTCTTGTGGTATCTTTGGCTTCGTTATTAGAGTGATGTTGGCCTCATAAAATGAGTTTGGATGTGCTTCCTCTTTTACTATTTTATAGAAGAGTTTAAGAAGAATTATTATTAATGTTTTACAGGATTCACCTGTTAAAACTATCGAGTTCTGGGTTTTTCTTTGTTGAGAGGTTTTGTTTGCAGCTTAAATCTTAATAACAAATAAGTTATTAGTCTGTTCAGGGCTCCTATTTCTTCTTGATGCAGTCTTGATAAATTGTATGTTTCTAGGAATTTATCCATTTCTTTGTGATTATATAATTTATGGCATATAATAATTTATAGTAGTCTCTTATGATCCTTTTTATATCTGAGGCATCTGTTGAAATATATTCTTTTTCATTTTTGATTTTACTAATATGTCTTTTTTTTCTTAGTTATTCTAGCTAAGGATTAAAGTAACTTGCAAGTAGTTATTATCATTCTTATTTTGTAAACAAGGAAACTGAATCTCAGTAAAGTTGAATATCTGGCCATGCTATGTCACTTTCAGTTAGCAAAATGGAATCCACAGTGAGTAGCTCAATAGAAAATATTTAATATGGAGAACTATTCTCAAAGGGGTTGGCAGAGCTGAAAAAGCAAATAAGTAGTGAAGCAACTCAGAACTCAGAACTCAGGAATAGCAAAAAGCCATCATCAGCCCTGGGACTGAAGGGCCAAGGAGTAGGTGGTATTACCAGACTCTAAGTGTTAAAGTGGCCCAGTGTAAGCTACAATCATTACAATGCAAGAACTATAAACTACAAAGAAGATGGACTCCGCTGCCCAAGGACTCCCTGTAGAAGAGAGTGGGAGAGAAAGAAACCAGCTTTCTTCTTGTTTCACCTTTCAGTTCTCGTCCAGTGCCCTCCATTGGCTGATCCTAGCTAGAATCCAGTTGGCAAAAGAGCTTGTGAAAAGCAGTTTGATGAAGTCAGTGCCCTGCAATACAGAATAGAGCAGAGAAAGTACAAGGAAAAAAATCAAAGAGCAAATAGACTAGTGACCAGAATATCAAACAAGGATTCACAGTCAATAATTGGCAAACCTTTGACTGAAACTCAAGTCTTTATACTCAGAAGACACATGTACATCTTGACTTTTTAAAATGCTATGGTGTCTTTCAAGTGAACATAACTCTTTTTTTTGTACGTAGTATATCTTAATTTTTTTCCTGTTTCTACTTTTTAAAAACTATTTAGCTCATAAGATGAAGAGACTGTGTTAAAAAGGAAACAGAAGAGTGATGGGATACCTTGCTGGCACCTTTCCAGATACTGCCAGGTAAACATTAAACAATGATAGGGATGTCAGAAAATGACACTACTATAGTAACAAGCAGCCAAGCATAATATTGGTGAGGACAGGCTTTATTGTTGGCAAACTGGTTTTGGAATATGTGACCGATCACACTTACTGATTGCATAATCTTGGGGCACAATTATGTAAATTATTTGATCCTCAGTTTCCTCATCCATAAAATGGAAATAATAACACCAGCCGTTCATAGTTGCATTCATAGTGGAATTGATGAGGAATAAATTAAACTATATATCATAAATATATAGATAATTTTAATTTATTCATATATATATATGTAAAGTCACCTCATTAAGTTCCTGAGTTTACAAGTGGTCAATCAGTGGCATACTGTAGGTGTCATGTATTTCAGTGTGAAAAGACAGCTAGAATTTGAATAGAATAGCATGCAGTTCAGAACATCCCACACTTCCTTCAAGGTAAAATTTACAGGATCCAAAAGTCTGTATTTTTGTGCTAGATCAACTCCCTCAAGTGTCATGCTACAAATTCTTGCATTTTGACAAATTTGAAAAAAAATACTTATTTTAGACAATGACGGTTCAAATATTCACTGTGATTCACTTAGTGATAGTACTTGGGAATAATTTCATCATTTGTAATGAATCCTCAGTAGAAAATGAATTTAAAGTGATTATATTTTAATGGAATAACATGGCAGTTTATATAACCATACTGAAGAGGTTGTCAAGAACTTGGATCAATTTAAATTTATTTTGCTATTTTTTATTTGGAAATGGAATGTAATATTATCTAAAAATTCTCACCAAGGGAATGTAAATTGGTTCAACCATTGTGGAAGACAGTGTGGTGTTTCCTCAAAGGCTTAAAACCAGAAATTCCATTTGACCCAGCAATCCCATTACTGGGTATATACCCAAAGGAATATAAATTATTCTGTTATAAAGATACATGCATGCATATGTTCATTGCAGCACTATTCACAATAGCAAAGACATGGTATCAACCCAAATGCCCATAAATGATAGACTAGATAAAGAAAATGTGGTACATATACACCAGGAAAACCTATGCAGCCATAAAAAGTAATAAGATAATGTGCTTTGCAGGGACATGGATGGAGCTGGGAGCCATTATCCTCAGCAAACTAACACAGAAACAGAAAACCAAACACTGCATGCACTCTCTTATAAGTGGGAGCTGAACAATCAGAACACAAGGACATAGGGAAGGGAACAACACACACTCTCAGGGTGTCGGTGGGGAGGGAGAGCCTCAGGATAAATGGCTAATGCACATGAGGTTTAATACCTAGGTGATAGGTTGATAGGGGCAGCAAACCACCATAGCACACATTCACCTACGTAACAAGCCTGCACATCCTGTACATGTGTCTAAGAACTTAAAATTGAATTAAATATAATTTAATTTAATAGAATTTAATAGAATTAAATTTAATTTAATCTAATAGAATTTAATAGAATTAAATTAAATTTAATTTAATATGATTTAATTTTAAAAATATATGTGCATGTATATATGTATGTGTATGTATGTATATATCATATATGTGTGTGTGTGTGTGTGTGTGTGTGTGTGTGTGTGTGTATATAATTAAAAAGAGCCATTCCAGAGCCATGGCCTAAGATTTTTCCAGACTGGATCAATAAAACAAGCCTCAACAAGTTCTTAAAATCTTACATAACATATTATCGCCTAAATATGTTTCCACTGCTTTCTCATGGCAAGGAATTTCCTAAGGTAGATAGTAGATATGTGACCCTTTGTAAGAATAAATTGACAGATACAGTTTCTCTTAGCTTAATGCTGATATAAATTTAGTTTGAATGTGAATAAGAAGTAGCTGTTGGAATTCCCAAGAACCACTGAATTCAAGCCTGATTCCAAGAGTACAGAAGCATCATTATTAATTTCCTATTGTTTGAAACATATATAGTCTCTTCATCACCATAAATTATTTTGTCTTTAGGCATGCTGTTGGACATAATAAATAATTTCCTTTTTGCCATTCTGCCTTGCATCTGTTAACGAGTTGAACTGAATCCACACACCATTTTTGGCATGTTCACATGCTGACCAAACTATAACTTCCCCTTTGTTCATCCCTGAGCCTATCTCTCACTACCTATCTCTCTACTACTAAATACTTATCTCTCACTCTGAGGGCAAAGGTATACCTGTTCAAAGAAGAGAGAGACACCAGAGAAGAAGAAAAGCAAAAGTGAAAGAGCATTTCCTAACGCCCAGAGTGAAGCTAGTCCGGGTTTCACATCCATGGCTTTCAAAGGTTGCAACCTCAAATTAGTAGGAACAGCCTCCATACCTGTGTTCCTTCACCAAATGGAGAACTTCAAAATCACCTGAAAGGTCAGAATTTTCCTACTTTTGGCTCTTCCTGTTATTAAATAAAGTAGCTTAGAGCTGGGTCTATGGTTAACCAGGACTACTGCTGTCCCCTCAAGAAAAGACATAAACAAATAGCCAGAAAGCCAGCTGGACACAGTGGCTCACACCTGTAATCCCAGCACTTTGGGAGGCCAAGGTGGAAGGATTGGATAAGCCCAGGAGTTTGAGACCAGACTGGGCAACATACAGAAACCCCGTCTCTACAAAAAAATTTTTAAAAATCTGGGCATGGTGGCATGCCTATAGTCCCAGCTACTCGGGAGACTGAGGTGGGAGGATCACTTAAGTCCAGGAGTTGGAGGCTGCAGAGAGCTATGATCATGCCACTGCCATCCAACTTTGGCAACAGAAAGAGTTCCTGTCTCTAAGAAAAAATAAATAAATAAAAGAGTCAGAAGATAGTTAACACCTCCATAAAGCAGCTTCTCCACTTCTCCCAGTTTTTCCTGTAACTCACAGTTATTGCTACAACTGGAGTATCCATTTTATTTCCCTCCAAGTTCAGTGTAGTAATATAACCTTATTAACCAGACAGAAGTAGGATACTGCACTAGACTCCTATATATCTTTCATTCATTCAGAAAATATTTATTGAGCAACTGCTGTATGTTAAGTATAGTCTTAGTTTGAGTTACCAAAACAGACAGAAATCACTCCTCTCGTTGATTTTACATTCTGATGGGAGAAAGAGGCGATAAACAAGTTGAATAATATATAATATGTTATTGATAACTATGGTGGAGGAATGAAGCAAGAAGGTATACAAAGAATATTAAAGGTAGGGAGTATAACCAACGTCTTATTAAATGCTAGTGTCACCCTAGAGTTTATGAAAGCTCTTGAGATTTAACTGAGAGTCATTCTTATGATATAAACAATTAATATATCAAGCCTTACAAAAATGACTCCACTCATTTGAATAGTAGAAGTTTGACAGTTAATTCATAAGAATTTTCAGGATGATGTACTGGCTCATTTAATGATAGAATTCTGTCTTTAATGATAGATGACAGGGTCTTGGATTATGACTAAAAAGTGTTCTTAATCAGTAGGCTGGCCAGTTCTGGTCAGTCTCAGTCCTCCATTCCAATACGATTCCTGAGGTCTTGCCTGGTGCTCCTCACAATGACCTTATTCTGACTGGACCTGCCCAGCTATATGACTTGTGGGCCTGATAGAATCCAGCTTCTGATGAGCTGTTCTGTTCAAACAGTGTTTAATGGCTCATGGTGGCAAGCTTTGTCTTTACCAGGATGCAGTAGCATGTTATGAGTGGTCTGTTGAATGGTTTGTAATCCATTGCAGCAGATGACATGACTTTTTTCTTTAGAACACTCAAGATCTGTATTGTAGTTTTTCAACCACAGCTTGCTATAAACTCCACATACCATTTTTTCTCATCGTAGATATCTATAATGCTATATGAACTATCCAGACACATGGCTCAACGTCAGGGCTGCCTACATTGTAGCCTGTATCAGGTGCTGAGGGCTTTATTGCTCTGGGATCATTAATAGAGACATATTCTCGAGTGTGGAATATGTGCTTCTAGAACCCAGAAATGTCTACCCAATGTTGTGCTTCCGTCTTAGTTGTGAAAAATTTAGAATAAAAGAATCTGTTCTTTAATGTGAGGGGATATTGTGGTATGCCCTCGAATCCTGAACCTCTAAAAACATCATTAATTTGGCAGGACGCTTCCGGATTTCTCTTCCACTCTCTGAAGTACCTCTAAGGTGCTTTCTACTTCTTTCTTATTTGATCCCATGAACATGATGCCTCTGATTCACTGAACTACATTGATATTCTGTGCAATGTTCAGACAATCCAGATCCCTTTGGATTATATTGTGACAGGCCCAGTGAGTTAGCATAGCCCTGGGGCAAAATCATAAACGTAAAATGTTTTCCATCCCATGTGAATGAAATTTGCTTCTGTTTCTTCCTCCTGATAGAAATGGAAAAGAATGTATTCGCAAGATCAGGGGACACATTTCATGTCCCGAGGCAGCATGAACCTGCTCTAGCAAAGATACCACATCTGGCACAACAGCTGCAATCGAAACAAGTACTTGTTCAAGTTTATGAGAGTCCACTGTCACCCTCCAAGACCTGTCTGCTTTTCCAGTGCAATCGTGGTGTGTTAAATGGTAGATTAACAGGGATCAGCCCTGGCCGGTCGCAGTGGCTCACTCCTGTAATCCCAGCACTTTGGGAGGCCAAGGCAGGTGGATCATGAGGTCAGGAGTTTGAGACCAGCCTGGCCAACATAGTGAAACCCTGTCTTTACTAAAAATACAAAAAATTAGCTGAGCATGGTGGCAGGCGCCTGTAATCCCAGCTACTTGGGAGGCTGAGGCAGGAGAATGGCGTGAACCCGGGAGGTGGAGGTTGCACTGAGACGAGATCACCCCACTGCACTCAGGAACTCTTCCTTAGGATGAAGCGGTTGTTGTTTTGTTTTATCTTTCTTGGAGTGAGGGAGTTCCAGAGGCTTCCAATTTGCTTTCCCTCCTAGAATAACTATTACCCCATAGGCCAAGGAATTAATGTGGCCTTTTATGATGATCTGAAAACCTACTGTCTACAATATAAGCTCTCTTCTTATGGTTTTGAAATATGCCTTCCAAGAAACAATTTTCCACAGTGAAAATTCTATGGGTTAACAAATATTTTAAAATGTGAAAATGTACTCTTACTAATAATCACTTCACCAGTGATGACAAGAGTATGGTAAAAATGGGCACTTTTATGTTGCTTTTTCTGGAGTTGCTATGTTGATACAGGACAATTTGCAACGTATGTCAAGAATTTCAAAAATGTTCCCACCTTTTGAACTGAACTTCCCAATTCTAATTATGTACCCTAAGGTAAAAAATAATAAATATAATTATACTTAAGAATATATGGATTTCAGTATTTGTTGAAATACTACTTACATATTTTTATTACTTGAACAAGTACAGACTAAGAAATACATGATGCTAAAAAAACAAAAAATAGAAAATATAGATTGGAGGAGGTACGTAAAGTTACATCAGCCAAAATCTCATTCCCCAGAAATTATCATTGTTAATATTTTCTGGCTGATTCTTCCAGATGTTTTCCAAGTGATCAGAAACATAAATATATGCAAAAGATAGATTACCATAAAATAAAATTTTCTTTAATAATGTTTTTTTCTCATTTAAAAATAATAATTCTCCTCAATTCTGTAATGCTATAATATATAAATATACAACGTTTTACTTAGGAGCCACATGGCTTTCTATTATGAGACCATGCCAGTATGCTTTTTAACAATCTAGCATTGCTAGACATTTAAGTTGCTTTCAACTATTCATGGTTTATATACAACATGGAGATGAATATCTATGTGTACATACCTATGGATACTTCTTTAATTGCATGCTTAGAATAAATACAAAGAGTTCAATTTCTTTCTTCTTTCTTTTTTTATTTCAATTTTTTTGAGACAGGGTCTTGCTCTGTCACCAGGCTGGAGTACAGTGGCATGATCATGGCTCACTGCAGCCTTGACCTCCTAGACTCAAGCAATCCTCCTGCTTCAGCCTCCTGAGTAGCTAGGACTACATGAGTGCACTACCAGACCCAGCTAATTTTGAAATTTTTCTTTTGTGGAGACAGGGTTCACTATGCTGACCAGACTGGTTTCCAACTCCTGGCCTCAAGCAACCCTTTCATCTTAGCCTCCACGAGTGGTAGGATTATAGGTGTGAGTCACTGTGCCTGGCCCAATTTCTTTAAAGTACCCAATATCTAGGGTCTTTGATATATATTGTTAAAATACCTTGTAGGGAAGTTATATCAACTCCTATAAGTGCTTGGAAATGCCTATTTCCCCACAGTTATGACAGCACAAGCTGTTATTAGTGTTTAGATAAAACAACATATTTTAATTACATGTCTTTTGTTACTATAATATATGAACATTTTAAATGTTTGTCATCCTTTCTGTAGTGTATCATCTATGCATCAATTTTAGACCATTTTATGTCTTTTTTTGTATTTTTAATTATTGATTTCTAAGAGTATTTTAGGAAGTTTGGTTTGTCATATTTCCTTCAATGTTATGTATGTATGTATCCACAGTTAAAAGCAGCTTTTAAATTCTGTGCAGTTAAATATACTAAATATTTTTGTGTGAATTCTGCTTTGTTTCTTAGAAATTCCCTTCTATACCAAGATTATATAATAATTCACCCTTATATTCTGCTAACCCTTTTTTGATACCATTTTAAAGATTAAATGATCAATTCATCTGGAATTTATTTAGAAAAAAGTTAAGAAAGGTAATCTAATTTGTGGTTGTTTTGGGGTGATGGTGTTCAGAATATTATTTTCATTTGCCCACTACTTTGAAATACTATCTTTATCAGATTCTAAATTTGAAATAACTGGAAATAACTTGAATATCACATAGCAAAAGATAATTAAATCAAACTATTCAATAAAATATTGGGCTGTAATTAAATATAATGTTTACAATGAATTTTCAATACCTTGATCTTATGCTGGAGGAAAGCAAGCAATCAAATTCTAGAAACAATAGGCTTAAAACTGTATTTTTTCATATATTCAAAAATTTACTTCCAGGGAGAAAAAGGACTCCCCAAAATATACAGAAACAATAATTATTTCTGTGTGTTAAGAACATGGCAGAATGTTCCCTGCTTCTTTTGACCTTTCTGTATAGTATAATTTTTTTAGATGAGTATGTTCCTCTTGTAATGGGGAAAAAAGAATCTTATGTTTTTTTTAAAAAATATGATAAGCATACCTAGTTGTATTCTCCATCTTGAGGGCAAAATATCAAGAAAATATGAATTAAAAGGGCCTTTAGTTTTCAGCAAAAGAAGGAATACAGGCATTTTGGTTATCTGTTTTACCACTGTGAGAGTTTCCACGCTAACTGGCTATTTGGGAGGATGAATGAGTCAGCATTCTCCGATGCAGGTCGGCACCTCTGAATCTTCTCCCCCACCCCCACAACCATTTATCCTAAAGGCTCCCATTTCAGTTTATTATGGCGAGCTCCAATGCTTGCCCAAGGTCTGAGGGGGTCAATTTGCTGTGGAAAATCGATTAGGCATCATCGTTCCTGCAGAGTACTTAAATTCCAAGGGAGCCTTAAATGAGGCTTATACAGAATTGTTCACAAGGTGGCTTTTAAGGGGTATGCGCTTTGAGAAATTGTCAGTACTGGAACTTTATTGATTGATCTGAGCAACAATTCACTGAAATTGCATAAGGTACTTGTACAACTGTTAATGTAGTGAAGAAAAAGAAACACAGAACTAGGCCAGAGAGAAAATATATCTTGAAGGGGATGTAGCATTCTGTTCTACCCAGAAAATGTGAGGAAAACCCCAATACTGTTGTGTAAATTACACTGTATGGATGTTTCTCCTTTTCTTATTTCTCCTTAACACTCTTTCAGAGCTTCCACTTTGGAGAAGTAGTGAAGTGGCTACCAAACACTCACATTTATTTTTGGTCCTCAAATTCACTCAGTTCTTCACTCCATTTGGAGAAAGAGTAACCGCCATATACTCCAACCAATGGAGATTCTCACTCTCAAGGCTCTGGTTGGGGAGACAATAGCTCAGTGATCCCCAAATGAATGTTCCCTTTGCTTTTTTGTTTTACTGATACAGAGTCTCTCTCTGTTGCCCAGACTGGAGTGCAGAGGTGTGATCTCGGCTCATTGCAACCTCTGCCTCCCGGTTCAAGCAATTCTCCTGTCTCAGCCTCCCTGGTAACTGGGACCACAGGTGCCTGCCACCACGGCCAGCTAATTTTTGTATTTTTAGTAGAGATAGGATTTCACCTTGTTGGTCAGACTGGTCTCGAACTCCTGACCTCAGGTGATCCACCTGCCTCAACCTCCAAAAGTGCTGGGATTACAGGTGTGAGCCACTGCGCCTGGCCCCCTTGCCTGTTTTTCTGCATGAATTATCCCATCCTAACTAGGTATCAGGATAAGAGGATGAAATTTTCAAAAAGTCATATCTACAGTGATATAGAGCCTAAATTAAATTAGAATAATAATTTTTTAAAGTATAAATCTATAGGAATTATTAGTAAGTGTAATGAAAAGCCACTTCCTATATCTGCAAATAGTAGAAACAATGATTGGCTCCTAATAACAGGCTGTGGAAAAGGAGAAGAAATAAGAAACATGAAATGGGTTTCTTTCTCCTGAGACTCGAATAGTCTTGAAATGAAACAAAAATCCTGATGAATCTAGGTGGCCAGTGCTCATGCTGCAATGCTTGTGAAATATTTTGAATGTCACCTCTGCTTTTAATGTTGCAGAAACTTTGCAAGGTACTTTTCATACCCAAGGAAAGTATCTTATCATTTTACAAGATCTTACTATTGTCATATTTTTGCTCAAAGGCACATAGCTACTTAGGTATACAGATGGAAAAGAATTTTCAGTTAAACGTGGTGCACTGAATGTACATGTTTACTTTCAAAAGTAATGTCTATATTTACCCATTCCAAAACTCCGTTAAACTGACGGTAAAGAAGATTTTAGGCTTAATCACAAAGGATAGGGAGACAGGCAGAGAGGACATCAGCAGCAAACTCATAAAGTCTAAACAACAAATGGATGAGAAGTCAATATTTTGGAGATTTGAGAATACTAAACCACAGGCTGATGGGGTGAAAGTTAAAAACCAAATCATTTTGAGGCTGCAGAATTCCCAGTAGGTTCAGGAATTGGTAACATCAGTATTCTGAAAGAGGGGATGAATAGGGCTAAAATTACAAAGATTAGTTGAATATCTGTGTAGGAATCAACTATAAAAATCAGATTATGTCCACGCATGGTGGCTCATTCCTGTAATCCCAGCACTTTGGGAGGTCGAGGTGGGTAGATTACTTAAGCCTAAAAGTTTCTGACCAGCCTAGGCAACATGACGAAACTCCATCTCTATAAAAACCACAAAAGTTAACTAGGCATGGAGGCACTTGTCTGTAGTCCCAGTTATTCGGGAGGCTCATGTGGGAGGATAGCTTGAGCCCAGGAAGCAGGTTGCAGTGAGCCAAGATAGCTCCACTGCACTTCAGCCTGGACAACAGAGTGAAACTCTGCCTCAAAAATAAAAGAAGAAAAAAGATCAGACAGTACTCCATACAATCCATACAATCAGGTAACTACTTCTTCCTTCCTCTGGCAAGAAACAGAAGATTTATTTTCTGAAAATGTAAAAACAGTCTTTGTGATGTGGCTCACCAGATAGAATTGAGACTTGATACATTGAATTGAATAAAGGAAGTGCATTTGGATGCTGAAATCCGGAGCATTTTTCCCCACTGTGCTTCCAAACTTCTGGCAAACAGTCCTTGACCATCTAGACAGGAAATCAGTAGCAACCTCCCTGAGAATCTGCTGAGCCTAAGAGAAAAGTCTTAAGAATATTAACATTGATGTATCATCAACTGCATGACCAAGCCAGGTCAATTTAGTGAAACTCACAGTCAATAATGCCTATCAGCACACTTAGAGCCTTCAGTTAGGATTTTTAGTCATGGATGATCAGATGTCTGATAGTTCATATAGTAAGGGAAATACTGTTACATGAAGTTCTAATCCCCAATGATGTGCAAATGTGTATTTCTCTCTCTCCTGCCCTCTCTTTTCATGTGTGTGTGTGTATGAGTGAGATGGGTAGTGAGTACAGAAATAAAAAATACTTTTTACTGTACAGTCAAATGTGTTTGAAAGTCCATGTTGTAATTTCACTGATAATAACCACCAAAAAATTGATTGTAAAATCCTGGAAAAATCAGAGTCTATGAAGGTAGAAGAAAACTAAAATGAATTATGAATGAAAGACCCTTACTATATTCAGAAAAATTATAATTGTATTAATGAAGTACATTACACACAAAAAAGGAACACTTGTAATACCCAAAATCGTCCTTGGAAGTTAAGCAGAAACGTCAAGATTCAATAGCAATTTAGAACTTCATAAAACAGGAGGAAGGAAATATAGAGGAAATTTCCCAGAAAGCAAAGCAAAATAATTAAACTTTATTGATCACAACATAGATGTGTTGTCATTTAATCCTCACAACAATCCATAAGGTAGACGTTATCACCACTTTCTAGCTGAAGAGACTGAAGGACAGAAGGTTTAAATAACTTTCAAGTGCTCACACAGGTAATGAGTGGTAGACTCATGACCTGAAACTAATTTAATGCAATCCTCTTTTGCAGTCCAAAATTATATTATTCTTTCTGTTCTGCTCCTGATTTCTCTTTCTATTAATATACCTTTGAAAAGTGTTTTGTGACTGCTTCAAATCTTTTTCAGATGTAGATGGGCTATAAATGCATTCAGTAAGTAAATACACTGAGCTAAGCACCATATGAGACAATGAAGAACAAATGAATAAGCCACTATTTCAGTTTTTACTTGCATGCTTACTTCTCTCACTGTATCTAATTCTTAAATAAAATAACTTATTTTGATCATCCGAAGCTCACCATACAACTTTTTGGACATAGTAGATGCTCAGAAAATTACTTTAAATCAGTTGAATATTCCACTGGGATAAAATCTGAGATTTTAACCCAGAAAAGATTAGTTATAACGTCATTTCCTTCCTCCTAAAACCAGCAAACCTCATCCTCAAAGCCCCCAATGTCTCTTTGGTGCTTCCTGACCATGCAGAGCTCAGACCTCTTATTCCCTTGCCACCCACCCACCCACCCACACACACACACAGATGGCTTTTGGAAAGCCCAACAACAGTAGTCTCCTCATCTAAGCACCAGAAATGAATGTGTGCCCATGAAGTTCTGGCTCCCAGACACACAGTTTAGTCCCAGTTGGATTCTGTGCTACATTTTCACGTGAGAGACTTCTACTTCTTGCCTGCCCTCAAGGAATCTGCTCATTCAGGCCCACCTCCCTTGCCAACTACCACTCCTACTTAATTGAACTTGGCAGCTGGCTAGTTAATCCCCTGAATGGAACTTTTATGTATTTTTCCCATGCGATTGTCATCCTCCTGGGACTCTGCCATGGATGGAGGGCCTGCAGTTCCATTATGAATATTTTCTTATTTTTGTGGAACACTGGTTGCAAAAATAAAGTGGTAAGGTGGTGATTTGCTCAAAATGCAGGCTTTAAAAGGCCACTTCAACAAAAGCCCTGGGGGAAAGTGAAGACTGCTCTGCCAGGATCTAGTGCAAGCTACTTACCTTCATATGATTCAGTTTCCCCTTCCTTAAATAAGGCAGTTGAACTAAAAGCATGATTATATACTTCATGCTTCATGCTTCAGAGCCCTAGGGTTTCACTATGGTACCTCAGTGATTATCCAAAGTAGAGAACTGGAGGAGGCTGAGAAAGTAAGGCTCAGTGGCTTCCATCTCTGCATCAATATGAGAAATTCTGTTAAAAATTTGCATAAGGTTTTATCTGCCAGAAGAAGGTTATGCTGCAAAAGAAAGCAAAATGAGAAATATCAGATTCCATAATCTCTAAGATCCTTACTAGTTTTTTCAATGATTCTATAATATGTCCATGGACATAGTATTCATAGCATTTTAAAATTGTCCTTATTCAGAAATTAAAAAACAACTTATTTAGCTTGTGTGTTAGTCTGTTTTCATGCTGCTCATAAAAACATAACTGAGACTGGGCAGTTTGCAAAAGAAAGAGGTGTGGCTGGGGAAGTCTCACAATCAGGGTGGAATATGAGGAAGAGCAAGTCACATCTTACGTGAATGGCGGCAGGCAAAAGAGAGAACTTGTGCAGGGGAACTCCTCTTCTTAAAACCATCAGTTCTCATGAAACTTACTCACTATCACAAGAACCGTATAAGAAAGACTTGTCCCCATGATTCAATCACCTCCCACCTGGTCCCTCCCATAACACATGGGAATTCAAGATGATATTTGGGTGGGGACACAGCCAAACCATATTAGCCTGTTTCAACATTTTTCTCTCCCTTTCTTCTCTCTCTCTCCTTTCCTCTCTCTCTCTCTCTCTCTCTCTCTCACTCTCTCTCTCTCTCATTATTCTCTTGTGTTTTAGGTGACCCATCTTAGCATCAGAGCCTATTCAATTGATGTTCTTAAATGTGTGCTGCTAACGTGAGTATCCAAACAGTTACTTCAATTTATGGTTGCAATCCTGACTAAGGTATAATTCCTTAACAACAGAAAAAGTGTGTTTCAATTTGAGATTATAAGCTAAAGCAGTGTTCATTGCAAATGACTGAAAACACAACAGGGTTCTTTGTAAATTCTGGATATTAGCCCTTTGTCAGATGGGTAGATTGCAAAAATTTTCTCCCATTCTGTAGGTTGCCTGTTCACTCTGATGGTAGTTTCTTTTCCTGCCCAGAAGCTCTTTAGTTTAATTAGATCCCATTTGTCTATTTCAGCTTTTGTTGCCATTGCTTTTGGTGTTTTAGCCATGAAGTCCTTGCCCATGTCTATGTCCTGAATGGTATTGCCTAAGTTTTCTTCTTGGAACCAACCCAAATGTCCATCAATGATAAACTGGATTAAGAAAATGTGGCACAGCCAGGCGCGGTGGTTCACGCCTGTAATCCCAGCACTTTGGGAGGCCAAGATGGGCGGATCATGAGGTCAGGAGATCGAGACCATCCTGGCTAACACGGTGAAACCCCGTCTCTACTAAAAATACAAAAAAAAAAATAAATAAATTAGCCGGGCGTAGTGGCGGGCACCTGTAGTCCCAGTTACTTGGGAGGCTGAGGCAGGAGAATGGCGTGAACTCGGGAGGCGGAGGTTGCAGTGAGCTGAGATTGAGATCATGCCACTGCACTCCAGCCTGGGTGACTGAGCAAGACTCTGTCTCAAAAAAAAAAAAAAAAAAAAAAAAAAGAAGGAAGGAAGGAAGGAAAATGTGGCACATATACATCATGGAATACTATGCAGCCATAAAAAAGGATGAGTTCATGTTCTTTGTAGGGACATGGATGAAGCTGGAAACCATCATTTTGAGCAAGCTATCACAAGGACAGAAAACCAAACACCGCATGTTCTTAGTCATAGGTGGGAACTGAACAATGAGATCACTTGGACGCAGAGCGGGGAACATCACACACCTGGGCCTGTTGTGGGGTGAGGGGAGCGGGGAGGGATGGCATTAAGAGAAATACCTAATGTAAATGACAAGTTAGTGGGTGCAGCACACCAACATGGCACATGTATACATATGTAAGAAACCTGCACATTGTGCACACGTACCCTAGAACTTAAAGTATAATTAAAAAGAAAGAAAGAAAGAAAACACAACAGAGAAGAAAGAGAGAAAAAAGAAAGCCAGAGAAGTATTAGAAAGTGAGAGATGGAGGAAGTTAGCTTCACTGAGCACCTACAATGTGCAGATCTGTGCCTTATTAGAACTTTTTATCATAACCTTACACATAAGGAAACTGTAAGTCAACAAGATTAAGTAAATTTCCCTAAGTTCCACAACATGCAATGAAAAGATCCAGGATTTGAATTCAACTTTGGAACACTCTTAAGCCCACATTCTTTCTTCTCCTTACCTCAGTTTATATATTACTAATAAGCACCACACATTCCAAGCCAGATGGCTTCACTGTGACCCTGCTGTTTGCCTTTTACGAAAATGTTTAGGAAAATTTTTTATTCAGAGTTATCCATTGGCTCTGCTTCTTTCACACAGCTATCAGTTTTCTATCTTAAGCACTCCTCTCAAGCGTTCATGTGCTCTTAATAAACAAGCTCCAGTTTCTCTCATGGTTTACCTAGAACTTGTGTTCTTCCCACTCTCAGTTATAACTCCAGCTCAAAACTCCCTCCTGAGTCTTTGTCAGGACGTTGCCACCTGAGTGTCTTAAGACATGTATGTCACATTCAGTGAATTTGAATGAAACCTCATTATCTCTTCCCAAGTTTCCCCAAACCAGCTTCTCTGCCATTCCCCATCTCAGTTAACAGAAAGCCATTCACCAAGCAGAAACAAAAAAATCAGCTTTGACTCTTGCCTTCTCCAGTCTTTATTTCCAGCCACCATCAGTTTCCAGCCAAGTGACTTCCTCTCTGTCTCTTTTTTTCTTGATCTCCTCAATTCCATAGCTTGGTGGAGGTCAATTCCTTTCTCTTAGCATATGATAGCGTCCATCTCCTTTTCTTTAAGTTATTTTTTTTTCATTTAGTTCAGTTTCTGAAAGTAAAATTGATTATATTTGATCCTTGTTTAAAACCTTTCAAATTAACCATCCACTACTTGAAACTCTCTCCCCACTTAGTCTTCAGGTGACACAATATTTCTGGTTTCAACTTCTATGGCAACTTTTCCTTATTTATTCGTTGGCTTTATTTATTTTCCCCCTTAATTATTCTCTTCTTTTTTTTTTTTTTTTTTTTAGAATTTCCCCTCTTTGTTCTTCACTCTTCTTATATATCTTCTCCTTTTGCAAGGCTGCAACTACCATCCATATGTTGATAACACCTACATATTTATCTACACCCCCAATATCTCACCAAGACTCTAAATCTATATTTCTTTCTACCTACTGAGCTCATGATTTTTCTCATAAAACCCATTCTTATGGGTGATCATTCTATCTCCACTTGCCACAAGTTTTCAACTGCCCAAGTATAAAGAAAATGTCAGCCCTCCTCATTGTACAGTCCCAGAAAGAAACTAGTTATCTACTATCTTCAAATGTCCCTTAGGAAGGCCTGTACATTCTGACTCTTTTTCTCATCCTCTCTGTAATTGTCTCTGTCCAGATCTTTACCATTTTTCCTGATATATGGAAACTACTTCTCTGAATATTCCCTTTTACTTCTATTTATCTAATCTACTGATTCCAAAATTGTCTTCTTTAAAAACACAGGCATAGCTCAGGGATATGCAAGTGTGGTTCCAAACCACCACAATAAAGCAAATATTGCAATAAAAAGAATTCAGTGTAGTTTTTAGTTTCCCAGGGCATGTAAAAGTTGTTTATGCTATGCCATTGTCCATTGAGTGTGCAATAGCACTATGTCTAAACAACAATGTACACACCTTAATTTAAAACCACTTTATTGCCAAAAAATGCTAACAATCATCAGAGCCTTCAGCAAGCTGTAATCTTTAGCTGATGCTCGGTCCTACCTCAGTGTTGATGTCTACTGGACTGATCAGGGTGGTGTTTGCTGAAGGTTGGGGAGGCTGTCATAACTTCTTAAAATTAAACAACAAAGTTTTTTCTGCAACTATTGATTCTTCCTTTCCTAAAAGTTTTCTCTGTGGCATGTTATGCTGTTTGACAACATTTTAGCCACAGTATAATTTCTTAAAAGTTGGAGTCCATCTTCTCAAACCCTGCTGCTGTTTATTAATTAGTTTTATGTATTACTCCAAATACTCTGTTGTCATTCTAACAATGTCCATATCATTTTCACCAAAAGTGGATTCTATCTCAAAAAACTATTTTCTTTGATAATCCAAAAAATGTGATTCCTGATCCATTCAAATTTTATCATGCAATTGAAGCAATTCACTTACATCTTCAGGCTCCACTTCTCATTATAGTTCTCTTGCTATTTCTACCACATTTACAGGTACTTCCTCTACTGAAGTATTTATCTCTTCAAAGTCATTTATGAGGTTTACAGTCAACTTCTTACAAACTCCTGCTAATGTTGATATTTTGACCTTCTCCCATGAATCATGAATGTTTTTAATGACATCTAGAATGGTGATTTTTTTCCAAAATATTTTAAATCTACTTTACCCAGATCAATTAGAGTCACCACCTATGACAGCTATAGCTTTAAGAAATGTATTTCTGAAATCATAAAACTTGAAAATCAAAATTACTCCTGATCCATGGCCTGCAAAATGGATGTTATGTTAGCAGGCATGAAAATGACATCATGTCCTGTACATCTTTATCAGAGCTCTTGGGTGATCAGTGCCATTGTCGGTGAGCAGTAACATTTGGAAAGGAATCCTTTATTTCTGAGCAGTAGGTCTCAATAGTGGGCTTAAAATATTCAGTGAACCCTGCATCGAACAGATGTGCTGTCATCCAAACTTTGTTTTTCTATCTATACAGCACAGGTAGAGAAGATTTAACATAATTATTAAGGACCCTAGGATTTTGAGAATGGTAAATGGGCGTTGGATTTAACTTAAAGTCACCAGCTGAATTCACCCCTAGCAAGAGGGGTCAACCTGTACTTTGAAGCTTTGAAGCCAGGCATCGATTTCTCTTCTCTAACTATGCAAGTGCTCAGTGGCATCTGCTTCCAGTAGAAGGCTGTTTTGTCTGCATCGAAAATCCATTGTTCAGTTTAACCAGTTTTATCAATGTTCTTGGTTAGATCTTCTTGATAAGTTGCTGCAGCTTCTCCATCAGCACTTGCTGTTTCACCTTGCACTTTTACATTATGAAGCTGGATTATTTCCTTAAACCTCATGAACCAAATTTTGCTAGCTTCCAAAGTTTCTTGTCACATCCTCACCTCTCTCAGGCCTTCATAGAATTAAAGAGCACCCTTCTTTGAATTAGGCTTTGGCTTAAGGGAATGTTGGGGCTGGTGTGATTTTCTATTCATACCACTCAAACTTCCTCCATATTGGCAATAAGGCTATTTTGCTTTCTTATCATTCATGTGTTCACTGAATTAGCACTTTTAATTTCCTTCAAGAACTTTCCCTTTGCATTCATAAATTGGTTGTTTGACACAAGAAATCAAGTTTTTGGTCTATGTGGTCTTTAGACATGTCTTTCTCACTAAGTTTAATCATTCCTGATTTTTTATTAAACATGAGACATGTGGGAAACTTCCTTTCACTTAAACACTTACAGACCATTATAACATTATTAATTGGCTCAATTTCAATACTGTTGTTTCTCAGAGAATAAGGAGGCCTGAGGAGACGGAAAGAGATGAAGAACAGTCAGCAGAGCAGTCAAAACACACACTATCTTTGTTGATTAAGTTTGCCATCGTTTATGGGTGCAGTCCAGGGTGTCCCAAAACATTACGATAATAACATCAAAGATCACTAATCACAGATCATAACAGCTTATTTTTAATAACCAAATATTACAAAGTTTGAAATATTGTGAGAGTTACCAAAATATAACAAAGAGACACAAAGTGAGCACAGGCCATTGGAAAAATGATGCCAATATACTTGTTCCTTGATGAGTTGCCACAGTCTCTCAATTTATAAAACATATCTGCAATGCACAATATAATGAAGTATAATAAAATGAGGTATACCTGAAATTACTAAGATTCAAAATTCTGTCCTTGAGAACCTGAGTGATTCTAAATTTGAAAATAAGCATTCAATTATGTTATGTTTTCTCTACTTATTAAGGCACGGTAATGGTTACTAAATTTTAATTTAAAAATTCAATTAACTAGATGCTCTGAGCTTTCCAGTTGACAGATATTTTATTGTATGTGACTTACATAAAGTTACAAGGCATATGTAACCATCACTGGCAGTAGTAAAAGTGAGTCACGTAGTGACCCAAACCACTGAATATTGATTTCTTGAAAGGCAGTGTAGTGAATTGATTACAATCAGGGTTTCTGGATTCAGCCGACTAGCCGTTGTATTCTGTTTTTTCTACTTGCTGACAACGGGACTCGTGCATTCAGCTTTACTAAGCCCCAGTAGTTTTATTTTGGAAGGAAGGATAACATCCCTGCTTACAAGGTTACTGTAAGAATTAAGTGTAATATTTCATGTAAAGCACCTAGAACAGTGCCTAGTACCCAATGCATACTCAATAAATGTTAGCTTTTTCTATCTTAACAAAGTAAATCATTCCTTTATCCAACCATGCCAGGTGCTGTGTTAGATTCTGAGAACAAAAATCAAGGACTAGACTTTTTTCTATAATATGCTAATAATCTAATTAATACAATAAAAAATATACACTAATTTCTGCTGCACAGTTTGTTAAGAATTTGATACTACAAAACACTGTAATAATTCTTTAAAAAGGAATTAAAGAAACCCTTTAGAGATGGTGGTGCTTAGAGGTAAAACTTTTAGTTATTCATTTAATGATTATTTGTTAAAATCTTACCATGTGACAAAACTTGTAGTAGAGGCAAAAGATATAAAATTAATAGAGATAGCTCCCAACTTTAATAACATCTCAATATAGTAAGAGAGATAGACATACAGTGACACAAATTACAATATGCCATGGTGAATATTTTGATTAAAAATGAGTAAAATACTGCAGGGTGTCATGCTTAACTCTGGCAGGAGTGTCCAGAGATGATTTAACAGTTTAGCTGTGTATAGAACTATAAGCAGGAATGTGCCTTAAACGGAGGAAAGACTTTAAGGCAAAAGAAACAATACCTGAAAAAGAACCATCCAAAAAAGGTTTATAGAGAGACAGCTCTACCATGAAGCAGATGAAGCATAAGTTTGAGAACCTACAACTTAGATATGCGTCTTCCATTTCTCCATGTGTTATTCTCCAAGGCAGTAGAAATAAACAGACAAACAGGAGACCTGCTCCTGGTGGCAGTGTTGATACTGTAGGTGGGCTGACAGGCTTCCATCACTACTTCTATCTATGTCTAGTTCCATCAACAGCCTGCCCCCAGTGTACCTCAACAGCCATCCCAACCCTATCTTAGATTTCAACAAAACAGTAACATGCTGCTGTACATCATCATAGGGCCACTACCATCTAGATTATGGCAAACTGGTCCTTCTGATTCCCAGGATCATGATGGTGGAACAGTATGAGAGTGGTAGGTGATGCTAAGGCAAGCAAAGATCTCTCTATTCTCTGCTGGACGTAGGGAGAGCGAGTGACAGGAGTTCTTTGTAGGCTTGTTGCTGAGCCAGAAATGCATCTGAGTAGAACAAAAAGAAAATTACAGATGAATACTACCAAAAATTGAGCCTTGAAACTGAAAAAAATTATTCTACTGTCAACAAGAAACAAAGCTAGATTAACAATGACAGAGAAAATTCAGAATGACATTGTTAATCTACAGAAAGTATTAAACATAACTGCACATAAAAAAAGATAAAAAAATTTACAGCCTTAAAATTTAGATAAATAGGTATTAAAAAGCTATGTCAGGGCATTAATTAATTAAAAATGTTAATTGTCTGGATTGTTTTTTATAGTGTGGTGTTTGTTAGCTTTAAAAAATTTATAATTTACCATAATTATGTGTTTATAATTTTGTGATTTTATTTTCATACAAGAATCCCTCACTTTATACAAGCAACTGGACTCACAAAAACTAGATTCCTTCCTGATTTGTGGCAACTCAGTGTGAAGCAAGGTGATTGGTATTATTTTGCCAACAGCTAGAAATCAAAGGTGATTTATAATCCTTTGGGTGTATACCCAGTAAGGAAATTGCTGGGTCAAATGATATTTCTAGTTCTAGATCCTTGAAGAATCGCCACACTGTCTTCCACAATAGTTGAATTAATTTACATTCCCACCAACAGTGTAACAGTATCCCTATTTCTCCACATCTTCTCCAGCATCTGTTGTTTCCTGACTTTTTAATGATCACCATTCTAACTGGTGTGAGATGGTATCTCATTGTGGCTTTGATTTTTATTTCTCTAATAACCAGTGATGATGAGCATTTTTACATATGTCTGTTGGCTGCATAAATGTCTTCTTGTGAGAAGTGTCTGTTCAGATCCTTTGCCCACTTTTTGATGGGATTGTTTGCTTTTTTCTTGTAAATTTATTTAAGTTCTTTGTAGATTCTGGATACTAGCCCTTTGTCAGATGGGTAGATTGCAAAAATTTTCTCCCATTCTGTAGGTTGCCTGTTCACTCTGATGGTAGTTTCTTTTGCTGTGCAGAAGCTCTTTAGTTTAATTACATTCCATTTGTCAATTTTGGCTTTTGTTGCCATTGCTTTTGGTGTTTTAGACATGAAGTCTTTGCCCATGCTTATGTCCTGAATGGTATTGCCCAGGTTTTCTTCTAGGAATTTTACAGTCCTAGGTGTTACGTTTAAGTCTATAATCCATCTTGCGTTGATTTTTGTATAAGGCGTAAGGAAGGGGTCCAGTTTCAGTTTTCTGCATATTGCTAGCCAGTTTTCCCAACACCATTTATTAAGTAGGGAATCTTTTCCCCAGTGCTTGTTTGTGTCAGATTTGTCAAAGATCAGATGGTTGTAGATATGTGGTGTTATTTCTGAGGCCTCTGTTCTGTTCCATTGGTCTATTTATATGTTTTGGTACCAGTACCCTGCTGTTTTGGTTACCGTAGCCTTGTGGTATAGTTTGAAGTCAGGTAGCATGATGCCTCCAGCTTTGTTCTTCTTGCCCAGGATTGTCTTGGCTATGAGAGCTCTTTTTGGGTTACATACTAAGTTTAAAGTAGTTTTTCCCAATTATGTGAAGAAAGTCAGTGGTAAGTTGATGGGGATAGCATTGAATCTATAATTTACTTTGGGCAATATGACCATTTTCACAATATTGATTCTTCCTATCTATGAGCATGGAATGTTTTTGCATTGGTTTGTGTCCTCTCTTATTTCCTTGAGCAGTGGAACAATGAGAACACATAGACATAGGGAAAGGGACATCACGCACTGGGGTCTGTCGGGTGGTGGGGGGCTAGGGGAGGGATAACATTAGGAGAAATACCTAATGTAGGTGATGGGTTGACAGGTACAGCAAACCATCATGGCACGACCACCATGGCACATGTATACCTGTGTAACAAAACTACATGTTCTGTACATGTACCCTAGAACTTAAAGAAAAAAAAAATGAAGAAAAAAGAAAAGAAAATGCCAGTAGGTGCAATAAGTAGGTTATTTAAATTAAAGTATCTTGAGGTGCTGACATGGCATTTTTTTCAAGTTTCCCAAATGACTTTTATGTACAACCAGGGTCAGAATCCCCACTGACCTATGTTATAGTAAATATTAAGTTACATAAACTCAGTCTTAATCTTGCTCTTAGTCTTTCCATCCATAAAATTGGTACAATGGTAGCTTTGTGTAGAAAAGTTTGAAGACTTTAATGCGGTGGTGGGTATAAAATTGCTTAGCACATTGTCACATAGTAAATAGTGAATAAATAATAGGTATCATCATTGTTTATAGAAAAAAAAAAAAAAGAAATCAAAGGTGAATTCTTTCCTCCTGGTAATTTCCTGCTTTTCTCCATGGGATTTCTAATCAAAAGAGCTGAATAAAAGAAAATAGAGAAATGTTCATGTGTAAAAACACATACACACACAAATACACATATATAGGCATAACTTTTGTTTGTTTGTTTGTTTTTGTTTTTGGAGATGGAGTCTTTCTCTGTCATCCAAGCTGGAGTACAGTGGTGTGATCTTGGCTCACTGCAACATTTACCTTCCAGGTACGAGTGATTATCTTGCCTCAGTCTCCTGAGTAGTTGGTATTACAAGTGCGTGCCATCATGCCCTGCTAATTTTTATATTTTTAGTAGAAATGGGGTTTCACCATGTTGGCCAGGGTGGTCTCAAAATCCTGACCTCAAGTTATCTGCCTTCCTCGGCCTCTCAAAGTGCTGGGATTACAGGCATGAGCCACCACACTCAGCCTAGGCATGACTCATTTTATTGAGCTTCACAGATAGTGGATTTGTTTATAAATTGAAGGTTTGTGGCAACTCAGTGTGAAGCAACACGATTGGCATTATTTTGCTAACTGTATGTGCTCACATTGTGTCTCTGTGTTATGTTGTGGTAATTCTCACAATACTTCAAACTTTTTAATTATTACATCTGCTGTGGTGATCTTTTATCAGTGACTTTTGATGTTACTATTGTAATTGTTTTGGGACACCCTAAACAACACCCATAAAAGACAGCAAACTTAATCAATAAATGTTGCATGTCTTCTGTCTGCTCCTCCCACCAGCAGTTTTTTGTCTCTCTCTCTTCAGGCCTCATTATTGCCCGAGACACAACAATATTAAAATTAGGCCAATTAATAACTCTACGATGGCCTCTTAAGTGAAAGAAAGAGTCTTACATCTCTCACTTAAAATCAAGAGCTAGAAGTGATTAAGTGAGGAAGGCATGATGAACTGAAATAGGTCAAAAGCTAGGCCTCTTGCACCAAACATTAAGCCAAATTATAAATGCAAAGGGAAAGTTCCTGAAGGAAATTAAAAGTACTGCTCCAGTGAACAAACAATGACAAGAAAACAAAACAGTCTTACTACTTTTATATGGAGAAAGTTTGAGTGGTCTGAATAGATCAAACTGGCAACAACATTCCTTTAAGCCAAAGCACAATCCAGAGAAAGGCCCTAACTCTTCAATTCTGTGAAGGCTGAGAGAAGTGAGGAAGTGACAGAAGAAAAATTGGAAGCTAACAGAGGTTAGTTGATGAGGTTTGAGGAAAAAGGCCATCTCTGTAATGTAAAATTGCAAGATGATGCAGTAAGTGCTAATGGAGAAGCTGCAGCAGTTATCAAGAAGATCTAGCTAAGAACATTGATGAAGCTGTCTAAACCAAATTACAAATTTTCAATGCAGACAAAACAGCCTTCTATTGGAAAAAGATGCCATCTAGGACTCTCAGAGCTAAAGAAGAGAAACTATTGCCCAGATTCAGACCTTCAAAGTACAGGCTGATCCTCTTGTTAGGGGAGAACTCAGCTGGTGACTTTAAGTTGAAGCCAGTGTTCATTCACCATTCCCAAAATGGTAGGACCCTTGAGAGTTATGTCACATACTCCCTGCCTGTGTTTTAGAAATGAAACAACAAAGCTTGGATGACAGCACATCTGCTTGAAACATGATTTACTGGATATTTTAAGCCCACTGTTGAGACCTACTGCTCAGAATAAAGGATTCCTTTCCAAATATGACCGCTCATTGACATATGCCTTGTCACCCAAGACCTCTGATGAAGATGTACAAGGAGATGAATGTTATTTCTATGCCTGCTAACACAACATCCATTCTGCAGTCCATGAATCAAGGAGTAATGTTGACTTTTAAGTCTTATTATTTCAGAAATACATTTCTTAAAGCTATAGCTGTCATAGGTAATTATTCACCTAATGGATCAGGGCAAAGTACATTGAAAACCTTCTGAAAAAAAAATTCACCACTCTAGATGCCATTAAAAATATTTGTGATTCATGGGTGGAGGTCAAAGTATCAATTTTAGGCCATGCATGGTGGTTCATGCCTGTAATCCCAGCACTTTAGAAGGCCGAGGCAGGTGAATCACTTGAGCTCAGGAGTTCAAGACCAGCCTGGGCAAAATAGTGAAACCCTGTCTCTACCAAAAATATAAAAAATTAGCCAAGTGTGGTGATGCACACCTGTAGTCCCAGCTCCTTGGGAGTCTCAGGTGGAAAAATTGTTTGAGCTCGGGAGGTGGAGGTTGCAATGAGTCAAGATCATGCAACTGTACTCCAGCCTGAGCAACAGAATGAGACCCCATCTCAAAAAAAGAAAAAATCAACATTAAGGGGAATTTGCAACCAACCGATTCCAACCCTTATGAATTGGGGAGGTCAAGACTACAGTGGAGGAACTGACTGCAGATATATCGGACATAGCAAGGAAAACTGGAATTAGAAACAAAGCCTGTAGATATGACTGAAATGCTGCACTCTCATGACGAAACTTGAACAAATAGATTCGCTTCTTATTCATAAGTAAGGAAAGTGGTTTTTTGAGGGGGAATGTACTCATGTTGAAGATGCTGTGAACATTGTTGAAATGATAAGAAAGGATTAAAATATTACATAAACTAGTGGATAAAGCAGTAGCAGAATTTGAGAGAATTGACTCCAATGTTGAAAGAAGTTGTACTGTGGCTAAAACACTGTCAAACAGCATTATGTGCTACAGAGAAACCTTTAGTGAAAGGAAGAGTCAATCAGTGCAACAAACCTCATTGTTGTCTTAAAAAAATTGTCACAGCCACCCCAGCCTTTACCTACCACCACCCTAATCAGTTAGCAGCCATCAACATGGAGGCAAGACCCTCTACCAGTAAAATGGTTACAACTCACTGAAGGCTCCGATGATTGTTAGCATTTTTTTTCAGCAATGAAGTATTTTTAATTCAAATATGTACATTTGTTTTTTATACATAATCTCATTGTACACTTAACTGAATGCCATATGGTGTAAATATAACTTTTACATGTACTGGGAAACCAAAAAATTGACCTGAATTGCTTCATTGTGATATTCACTTTATTGCAGTGTTCTAGAACCAAACTCTCAATATCTCCAAGGTATGCTTGTATTGTTCCACACATGGTTACAGAAAAACATATTTGGATATCAGAAAAACTGGAGACAGAATCAGATGCACTCAGAAGAGATGATCTAAGATGCCACAGATTCTAAAAATTGTAACACACAAAAATCTGCTCAAAAAGCCCTGGATATGAGAAAACTTGGGTCATTGATTAAGTTAAACATAAAATGTTAGCATCATCGGTCCCCTGAACACTGCTCTTTTAGGTTTCACTTGCTCATTTACACACTCACTGCTTCATTTCATTGCCTTTTTCTCATTCTCCATTTCATGTCCTTCCCACCAAGGCAGCATTCTAATGTATTTGTCTATCTTTTAAAAAGTATTCTTTTCAAGAAAATATTGGTGTTTTGTCCTCACATATTTTAAATTCACATAAAAGGGTCAGGCGCAGTGTTCACACCTGCAATCCCAGCACTTTGGGAGGCCAAGGCAGGAGGATCACCTGAACACAGGAGTTCGAGACCAGCCTGGTCAACATGGTGAAACCTCGTCTCTACTACAAATACAAAAATTAGCCAGGCATGGTGATGCACACCTGTAATTCCAACTACTTGGGAGACTGAGACAAGAAAATTGCTTGAACCCAGGAGGTGGAGGTTGCAGTGAGCCAAGATTGTACCACTGCACTCCAGCCTGGGCAACAGAGCGAGACTCCGTCTCAAAAAAAAATTTCACATAAAAGTTATTTTATTAAATAGCTTGTTCTTTTCACTCAGCACTATGCCTTTGTGATCCACCTATACTACTCTGTGTGCCAATCTGCTGTTTATAACACTTGCATAGTACATCATAATGTTCATCCATTGTATTTTACCTCTCCATTCTCCATGTTGTAAGCCTCTGTATTTCTCTGTAATCCTCTGCAGTTCCTCCAACTCTCTGCAGACACAAATAACCTGGGGTGAACATCCTTTTTTCTACCTCTAATCGATCTATGTAAGAATTTTGGGGGGATATAAATGAAAGTGAGTGATGGACTTCAAAGAGTGCTTAAAGAACCCTCATGTTTGTTTTTGACTCACTAATGAATCTATAATATTTAGAACAGTACCTGTTATACAGTGGTGCTCAGTAATAAATTTAATTTTGTTTCCAGTATGTTTAATATCTAATATTTGCTGAGTGGATGAATTAATGAATAAATAAATACAGAATAAATGAATATCCTGACCTTGATAATATGGGAAGGGTAGAGAAGGGTGGGGTCCCTGGCAAGGGCTCCACCCTTGGGGTTGTGCCCATGGACCTAGGTGAGAACAGGCACTCCAGTTTTTGTGACCAAATATTGTATGTTTCAAGACCACTCTGGCCTGCTACATTCCCCCATCCTGTGCCCATATAAACCCAAGAGAACTTAGCAGGCACACACACAAGTGACTAGATGTCGAGAGGAGCAGAAGAGCAGACACCAGCAGATGCAGGCAGGCCATCGACAGTGGAACAACGTGGAATTCAATTGAGGGCAATCAGAGGAGAGTCTGGATACTGGGCGGCCCAACTCCAGAAGAAGACTACCTTCCCACTCCATTCCCCTTCTGGCTCCCCATCCACCTCACTGAGAGCAACTTCCACCACTCAATAAAACCTTGCGCCTACCCTCCAAGCCCAGGCATGATCCGATTTTTCTGGTACACTAGGGCAATAACTCAGGATACAGAAAGCCCCCTGCCCTTGCAATAAGGCAGAGGGTCTAATTGAGCTGATTAGCACAAACTGCCTGCAGATGGCAAAACTGAAAGAGCACACTGTAAGATTACGTGTGGGTCTTTGTTCTTAGAGCTCCCAAGATGGTGGTGGGCCGCTCCTAACATGGTGGCAGCTGCTCCCAAGATGGCAGCAAGCCTTTTGTTCTCTGACCTGGGGTTCTCGGCCTTACGGATTCCAAGGAATGAAACCTTGGGCCATGTGGTGAGTGTTACAGCTCTATTACAAGCCATGGGTAACAGAAGAGAACCGTGGAACCCAGAGACTAGTGTTCTGCTCTATTAGGATGAACCCAGGCACTTAGCCCTGCAGGAACAATGGTGAGCCTTTAGCCCAACTGGGAGCAGCAGTGGGCACCTCACTGGATCAGGAGTGCAGCAGACACCCTGCAGGATCCAGAGGGGTGGAAGTTAGTGGCAGGTCTGCGACAGCGGTGAGCAGCAGTGGTAGACGGTGAGCAAAAGCTCAGCTCAAGCTGTAACAAACACGGACCAGAAGAGTGTGCAGTTACAAGATTTAATAGAGTGAAAATAGAGCTCCCATACAATGGAAGGGAACCCAAAGGCAGCTGTCCCCCAAAGGGGGGTTGCCACTCCCCGCTTGAATGCCTGGGGTTTATATCCCAGTCATTGTCCCTCCCCCGTGCTCTCAGATGATAGATGATTTGACTATTTCTTTACCTCCTTCTTTTAGCCTAATTTGTATTTTAGTGAGTCCTCTTTACTACCTAATTGGTTGAGTGTGAGCTGAGTTACAAGCCCTGTGTTTAAAGATGGATGCCGTCACCTTCCCCAGCTGGGCTTAGGAATTCTTAGTCGGCCTAGGAAATTTAGCTAGTCCTGTCTTTCAGTAACAAACGCACACTGGGGCTTCAGGAGCTATAAACACTCAACTCCAAATGCTGCTGTGAGATTGGAACCCAAAAACGTTTTCCACAACCTGCCCATCTGCATACTGCCCCTAGGGGGTTAAGCAGTGGGGCACCCAAGAAGTGAGCCATACTCCTGTTGCATGCCCTTCAAGAGGGATAAGGGAACTCCTCCTGTTTCAACTGGGGCCTCGCCTGGGATACAGGAAAATGACTGCAAATGCAAAACTGTAGGAACGGCTTGTTTTCTAAAGCCCTGCCACCTCTCTCTCTTTCCTGCAGGTTACAAAAAAAAAAAAACTCTGTTTCCGTTTACAAAGGCTTAACTACCCTAAGTGGGCTGGTCAAAATCCCCAGACTTCATATCTTTTCTCTCTCTCTCATGGTTTCAAATGGCTCTTATCTCTTCCTTTATAACATTAAGAGTTTTGCTATAGGCTGCGCAATGTTACTAAGTAAAATGAGCGTTTGGCTCAGCCACCAAAGGTGCAATCAGAGCAATTGTTCTTAGAAGTACCATCTCCACCTACACACTGACAGCTGGAAGCACATGGTTCAGGGTACCTTCCCTTACGCTCTCCCCTCCTAGCTCAGGCATCTGGGCATGTCCATAGCTTGCAAAAGCCATGCCAAACAGCCACAAGGGATGGGAAAGAAAACTGTAGTTTACGACCGGGACCCCACAAGGCTGACAGGTGGGTGCTTCTTGCCCACCGTGCCAACAAAACTTTTCTGCACTGGCCAAGGAATTAAACCTGGTCTGAACGGAGGGAAGGATGCAAAGATTAAAGAGATCCACTTGCACTAAGCAAGGGGTTCTTCTCCGAGGACCTCCTCTTTTTGCCCCTTTGTTTTTCTCTTTTTTCTTTTCTAAGTGAGAGGGCTCCCTATCCCCAGCAATCTGATTCTGATAGGAAAGTTAACGGAAGAACCCCTGCTGGCTGATAGCTGCAAATTCAGCAGGGCTCATTTGAGATACTCAGATACAAACAGGCCCTGAAATACTTTTTCAATCCCAAGCTCGATTCCAAGCTTCAGGCTAAGTCCCTAGAAACGAAAATCAGGTCTGAGGGATCGAAGCCAGGCAATAGGCACAATGTAAAAAGAGCAGGACCAATTCCTGCTGACTGAACCCCCACCCCGCAGAAGGAGGCCATGGTCCATGGCATAAGCAGGCCCATGGAACTCAAAGATTGTCAAAGCAGGGAAAATGGAGACATAGGTCAGAGCAGTTAATTCCTATTCTCTAGGGTTTCCTGCTTCATGGATATATACTGCATTGGTACCTATGGCCAGCACCTGCCAAGGTCGCCAAGACTCAGGGATAAAAAGATGGCAGGGAAAAGGAGGATGCTCATGTTCTCTCGCCATCACACTCTGAGTTTTCACTGAAAGAAGGAAGGGAAGTGAGGGGATGCTTTTATTCCCTGTCTTTCAGAATGAGCAATGAGCTCTGTTCACCACCCCCAGTTTGTACTCCTCAGGAGTTTATCCTGAACCATCGGGACTGCTTTGACCCTCAGAATCTGGAGGAAAAACACCTTATAACCCTCTGCACAAAGGTTTGCCCAAATTATGATTTACAGCAAGAACTGGCTTGGTCTCAGGAAGGAGCCATTCATTTCAATACCATCCAGTAGTTGGAACTTTTCTGTAAACATGAGGACAGATGGCCTTAGATCCCATATGTGCAGGCTTTCTAAACCTTGCAAGGCAATCCAGACCTTTGCTGACAGTGTAGAATTGATCCAGCCCTCTTGTTTGCCATCTCAGGGAAGACTGCAAGGGGCAAGCCCAGGGAATTGAAGATAAGAGTCCCAGAGGCACCACTGGCAGAGGAACCAGCTCCCTCCAGTCCTGCTTCTCTGGGTCTACCCCGACCTCCCTATTCAGCCTCAGCCTCTCACTTGCCCAGTATAGAAATCTTTACCCTAAACAAGCCCTGGTCTCACCCTTGCCCATGCAACAGATGCCCAGTGAATTTGGGACTAGTAAGGTCCAAGTTTCCTTCTCCCTACAAAACTTAAGGAAAATTAAGAGGGATCTTTGCAAGTTTTCAGATGACCCTGATAGTTATATAGAGGCTTTCCAGAATTTCACCCAAATATTTGAACTCTCCTGGAGAGATGTTATGTTACATTTGAATCAGACCCTGGCAGACACTTAAAAGCAGGCCGTTCTGTAAGCAGCAGAGAGATTTGGGGATAAGCTTTGCATCACATGTAGTTTTAGGGAAGGGGGCAAATATTATCCAACTGGAAGAGAAGCAGTACCAGTGAATGACCCTAAATGGAATCCCAATGACAAGATGGAAGACTGAAAGAGGAGATACTTTGAGGTGTGTATATGTAATGCTTACACAGAACTAGGACCAAGTCTCTCAGTTATACTAACTTGTCCATGATTGACCAGGGATTTGATGAAAATTCTACTGCCTTCCTGGAAAGGCTAAGACAGGCCTTGGTAAAGCATACCCAGCTATCTCCTGAGTCAGTAAAAGGACAGCTAATCTTAAAGGATAAACTTATTACTCCGGCAGCCCCTGATATCAGAAGGAAGTTGCAGAAACGGGCTCTGGGGCCAGACAGTACATTAGAGGACCTCCTGAAAGTGGTCACCTGAGTCTTTTACAATGGAGAAGGAGAGGCACAAGAAAGAGACAGAAGTGTTAATGACCCACAAACCCCAGAATTCCCAGGGTACATCAGTTAACTGCTAAAGATATGGCAAGAACAGTTATCTCTCTTTGACACTTTAACCACTCCCATACAAGGTTTAATTTCTTTCATCAGGGCGAAACAGCTCGAGGTAAAATATTGTTGTTAGTATATTTCACTTATTAATCTCTGTGATCTTTGGCACTAAATTCTTTCCTTGTATAATACACATGTTTAATCCATACATACTTAACTTACAAAACTTGTTTTTTTCTCTCTCACTCAGAGGCCATCGAACTCCAAACAGGCAGGCAACCAGAGCCTCGGACAACGCCCCCAACCTTTGCCAGGAACCCTTATATAGACCTCTGGGAGGAATCTGACTGTCATTTTCCCCAAAACAACCCCCCTGTGTCAGCAGAAAGTAGCTAAGACCCGTCGTCATCCGTATTCTTTTTTTTTTTTTTTTGAGACGGAGTCTGGCTCTGCCGCCCAGGCTGGAGTGCAGTGGCCAGATCTCAGCTCACTGCAAGCTCTGCCTCCCGGGTTCACGCCATTCTCCTGCCTCAGCCTTCCGAGTAGCTGGGACTACAGGCGCCCGCCACCTCGCCCGGCTAGTTTTTTGTATTTTTTAGTAGAGACGAGGTTTCACCGGGTTAGCCAGGATGGTCTCGATCTCCTGACCTTGCGATCCGCCCGTCTCGGCCTCCCAAAGTGCTGGGATTACAGGCTTGAGCCACCGCGCCCGGCCCGTCATCCGTATTCTAATGGCAGTTAGATGTACCTCTTCAGAGACGGGAAATGATACGAGAGAGGGGTCAGGAGAGTGCTGGGTAGAGAAGGGCAGGGTCCTTGGCTAGGTCTCCACCCTCAGGCTTGTGCCCACAGACCTAAGTGAGAAGAGGAACTCCTGTATTCATGCCCAAATGTTGCATTTTCCAAGACCACTCTGGCTGGCCACGCCCCCATCCTGTGGCCGTATGAACCCGAGAGAACTTAGTGGGCACACACACACAAACAGCTGGACATCGAGAGGAGCAGAGGAGCAGAAGAGCATATCAACAGACAGCAACAGGTGCCAGCAGGCCATCGATGTGGAATTTGGTCGGGATGGTTGAGGAGAGTCCAACCACTGGGCGGCCTGACTCCAGGAGAAGGCCATCTTCCCACATCATCGCCCTTCTGGCTCCCCATCCACCTCACTGAGAGCAACTTCTGCCACTCAATAAAATTTTGCACCTATCCTCCAAGCCCACCCGTGATCCAATTTTTCTGGTACATTAGGTCAAGAACTCGGGATACAGAAAGCCCTCTGCCCTGGCGATAAGGCAGGTCTAATTGAGCTGATTAGCACAAGTTGCCTGCAGATGACAAAACTGAAAGAGCACGCTGTAACACACGCCCATTGGGACTTCGGGGGCTGAAAACACTCAATCCTAGATGCTGCCATGGGGTCAGAGCCAAAAACACTCCCCACAGCCTGCCCATCTCCATGCTCCCCTAGGGGTTCGAGCAGCAGGGCACCAAAGAAGTAAGCCACACTCCTGTCACACTTTGTGACCTGTGAAGGGGATAAAAGAACTGTAAAGGGGATAAAAGAACTCCTCCCATTGTATTGAGAGCTGACATTCTAGGAGTGAGAAATAGGAAATAAACAAATAAATATAAGTAATAAAAAACTATCAAGGAAAACAGGGAAGAATATTTTGCCAAGATGGTGGATTGGAAGCATTGCTAGCATGCCTCTTCCACTTGGAAAGACAAAATACTGTTTAGAGACTCCCGCTGTGAACTTTTATTCAAGAAGCATACAAGAACGTCACAGGAAAACTGAAATCACAGAGCCTTTGAAAGAATCAGTAGACTGTAGCCTACACTGTGAGCCAGGAGGAAAACTGTGAGTCTCCAGAGTGTGAGAAGAGGAGAGACTGACTCTGGGATACACATTTCTACTGAGGAAACTGGCAATCCAGACCATGGGGGAAGGCCTTAACCCTACCCAGCACTGGAGCTGACTTAGTGAGTGGGGGGAGTATATGAGGAGTGGCATCAGAATGTACATTGCATACACTCTCAGAATTGAGTGAGGATGAAGGGAAGCCATTCCTGATTCTACCTCACAGGGAACCTTGTGGAAGGTGGCCACCTAATTCAGGCAGTGGACACAGGTTGAGAGAAGCTCCTAACTGTGATATGCAATATAGTCTTCAGTGGGGATGAACTCCTCTGGCCAGAAATGAGGGACAAAGGGAAAGTATACATATAGGCACAGAAGCTGGGTGCCCTTGCTATGTGGGCACACAGAGAGGAACATGGCCTACAACTGTGGTTTCTGTCCTGGTGAGAAAGGCTTATAGTCTGGGACAGTTTTGAACTCTGAGTGCAACTGCCTGGAACCTAGCTAGCTACTGCTAGTGGAAGACTATGGGTCTGAGATCTGCCCTCCCAAGTACCTGGGAGCTGCATGGCGCTTACTGCTGCCTGCTACTCCCCATTCTCCATGCAGATTTTTCTGTACAGCAAAGGAAGCTGTGCTCCTCCTGGAACGTTACTACAGTGGCCAGAGAACTTCCCTCTGATTCCCATTGCGGCCCCTGCTTGCACCCAAACATAGAGACCAGAGCACAGATGTGTCTGGCCCAGCCTCTATCGGGCTTTGCCCATCCATCCACACTGATAGCTTAACACAAAGGACAGAAACTTTTGGGAGCTCCATGGCCCTGCCCATTGCCTGAGACACCAGAGTACCTCCCCTGGGAAACATAAGGCAAGCAAAAATCTCACCATTACCAATGCAGCTGATGCTCTTTTGCAAGTGCCACTTTCTGACTGCAGGCCAACTGACACAGCCCATTACAGCATCTGTAGGCAGAATAACACAACATCCAAGAAGGAAAAGACCTTTTCATGATTTCAGCTGTTACCATTGCCTGCATCACCCTGGCTAACCAGGAGGTTTTGAGTCTGTCCATGTGATCAGTTCAGTACTACTGCAACTGGCATTTGAGAAGGCCAACACACTAAGGTTATTTATAACCAAGGAAATCTCAGAGTCTGTGTCACCACTCCTGCACCATCCCCATCAGAGCTGGTGCTGGTGCCTGCTGCTGAATGACATGAGGACAGATCACATCACTGAATCCCTTGCAGATATATTCCCTAGCACCACCCTTGAGTGTTGGCAGTCCCACTGGATGGCTAGACCCAGAGGAGCAGCAAGATTCACAGTAGTCTGGCCTTCAGGGGGCTCCTACTCCTAGGGCATGAAAGAGTGTACCACATCAAGGGAGCACCCTGAGAGATGAAAGAATTCATATGGCAGGTTTTGAGTCTCAGAACTTTCTGTTTGTGGGAAGTTTCTTTCAGCAGAGACACAGGTTCAGTGCTAGGCTCAGTAGGGAAAGTCGACAGCTCTACTCCAACAGTCAGGTAGCCCTCGTGCTTGTGAAAGGTATTCAAGAAAGGGACTTCTTCCCATCAGCCACCACTGCAGACAAAAATGAGGCTTCTCCTATGGGAGCTTAACATGGGTGCCCCTGTTAACAGCTTTTCTGGAACACTTCATGGTAACTGCATTCCCACAGGATGAGTGCCCTCCAGGTTCAGGCTTGCACAAGGGTAGAATGAAAACAGCAGGTGAATCCTGTGCCAGCAACTGAAGTATCAAATAGACACAATAAAAAATGAAAAAGAGGATACCACCACTGAGCCAACAGAAAAACAACCATCAGAGAACACTATAAATACCTCTATGCAAATAAACTAGAATATCTAGAAGAAATTGATAAATTCCTGGAAACATACACCCTCCCAAAACTGAATCAGAAAGAAGTTGAATCCCTTAATAGACTAATAACAAGTTCTGAAATTGAAGCTGTAATAAATTGCCTACCAACCAAAAAAAAAAAAAAAATACTGGATTTACAGCTGAATTCCACCAGAGGTGCAAGGAGAAGCTGGTATCATTTTTATTTTCCTATTCCAAACAATTAAAAATGAGGGACTCCTCCTTAACTCATTTTATGAGGACAGCATCATCCTGATACCAAAACCTGGCAGAGATACAACAAATAAAGAAAACTTCAGGCAATATCCCTGATGAACATTGATGTGAAAATCCTCAATAAAATACTGGCAAACTGAATCCAGCAGCACATCAAAAAACTTATCCACGATTGAGTGAGCTTCATCCCTAAGATGCAAGGCTGGTTCAACATATGCAAATCAATAAACATAATTCATCACATAAACAGAACTAAAGACAAAAACCACATGATTATCTCAATAGATGCAGAAAAGGCCTTAGACAAAATTCGACATTCCTTCATGTTAAAAACTCTCAATAAACCAGGTAGATATTGATGGAGCTTACCTCAAAATCATAAGAACTATTTATGACAAGCCTATAGCCAATATCATACTGAATGGGCAAAAGATGGAAGCATTCCCCTTGAAAAGTGACACAAGACAAGGATGCCCTCTCACCACTCCTATTCAACATAGTACTGGAAGTTCTGGCCAGCACTATCAGTCAAGAGAAAGACATATAGTGTATTCCAAAAGGAAGAGAGGATCTCAAACTGCCTCTGTTGATGACATGATCCTATATCTAGAAAACCCCATCATCTCAGCCCCACAGCATCTTGAGCTGATAAGCAACTTCAGCAATGTCTCAGAGCACAAAATCAATCTGCAAAAATCACAAGCATTCCTATACACCAACAATAGACAAGCAGAGAGACAAATCATGAATGAATTCCCATTCACAACTGCCACAATGAGAATAAAATACCCAAGAATACAGCTATCAAGGGAAGTGAAGGACCTCTTCCAGAGAACTACAAACCATTGCTCAGGGAAATCAGAAATAAATAAACAAATGGAAAAAACATTCCACGCTCATGGATAGGAAGAATCAATATAGTGAAAATGGTCATACTGCCCAAAGTAATTTACAGATTCAATGCTATTCCCATTAAACTAGTATCGACGTTCTTCACAGAATTAGAAAAAACTACTTTACAATTCATATGGAAACAAAGAAGAGCCTCTATAGCCAAAACAGTCCAAAGCAAAAAGAACAAAACTGGAGGCGTCATGCTACCTAACTTCAAACTGTACTACTAGGCTACAGTAACCAAAACAACATGGTACTGGTACCAAAACAGACACATAAACCAATGGAAGAAAATAGAGAACTCAGAAATAATATTGCACATCTACAACCACCTATCTTTGATAAACCTCTCAAAAACAAGCAATGGGGAAAGAATTCCCTATTTAATAAATGGTGCTGGGAGAACTGGCTAGTCATACGCAGAAAATTGAAACTGAAACCCTTCCTTACACCTTACACAAAAATAACTCAAAATGGATTAAAACCTTAAATGTAAAACCCGAAACTATAAAAACCCTAGAAGAAAATCTAGGCAATACCATTCAGGACACAGGCATGGGCAAGTATTTCCTCATGAAAATGTCAAAAGCAATTGCAGCAAAAGCAATAATTGACAAATAGGAAATAATTAAACTAAAGAGCTTCTATAAAGCAAAAGAAAGCATCATCAGAGTGAACAGACAATCTACAGAATGGAAGAAAATTTTTGCAATCTATTTGTCTGACAAAGTTCTAATATCCAGAATCTATGAGGAACTTAAACAAATTTACCAGAAAGAAAACATACAACCCCATTAAAAAGTGGGCAAATAACATGAACAGACACTTCTCTAAAGAAGGCATTATACAACCAACAAACCTATAAGAAGAAATTCGACATAACTGATCATTAGAGAAATACAAATCAAACCATAATGAGATACCATTTCACACCAGTCAGAATGGTGATTATTAAAAGGTCAAGAAACAACAGATGCTGGTGAAGCTGTGGGGAAATAAGAACACTTTTACACTGTTGGGGTGGGAATGTAAATGAGTTCAACCATTGTGGAAAACAGTGGTGATTCCGCAGAGACCCAGAGCCAGAAATACCATTTGACCCACGAATCCTATTAGTGGGTATATACCCAAAGGAATATAAAATAATTCTACCATAAAGACACATACATATATATATGTTCAATGCAGCACAATTAACAGTAGCAAATACATGGAGTCAACTCAAATGCCCATCAACAATAAACTAGATTTTAAAATATGGTACATATATACCATGGAATACTATGCAGCCATAAAAAAGGAACAAGATCATGTCTTTTTCAAGGACATGGATCAAACTGGAACCCATTATCCTCAGCAAACTAACACAGAAACAGAAAACCAAACTCTGCATGTTCTCACTTATAAGTGGGAGCTGAACAATGAGAACACACGGACACAGGGAGGGGAACAACACACACTGGGGCCTGTCAGGGGTAGGGAGAGCATTAGGATAAATGGTTAATGCATGTGTGGCTTAATACCTAAGTGATAGGTTGATAGGAGCAGCAAACCACCATAGCTCACATTTACCTATGTAACAAGCCAACACATCCTGCACATGTATTCCAGATCTTAAATAAAATGAATTGAAACCACATCAAATATCTTCTTACACTGTGGTAGAATAAAACAAGAAATCAACTCCAAAAAGAACCTTCAAAACTGTACAAATAATGGAAATTAAGCAATCTCTTTCTAAATGATTTTGGGAGTAACAATCAAATCAAATAGAAATATTGAAAATATTTGAAATAGATGTACCATATGACCCAGCCATCCCATTACTGGGTATATACCCAAAGGATTATAAATTATGCTGCTATAAGGACACATGCACACGTATGTTTATTGCAGCACTATTCACAATAGCAAAGACTTGGAATCAACCCAAATGTCCATCAGTGACAGATTGGATTAAGAAAATGTGGCACATATACACCATGGAATACTATGCAGCCATAAAAAAGGATGAGTTTGTGTCCTTTGTAGGGACATGGATGCAGCTGGAAACCATCATTCTTAGCAAACTATCACAAGAACAGAAAACCAAACACCGCATGTTCTCACTCGTAGGTGGGAACTGAACAATGAGCTCACTTGGACTCGGGAAGGGGAACATCACACACCGGGGCCTATCATGGGGAGGGGGGAGGGGGGAGGGATTGCATTGGGAGTTATACCTGATGTAAATGATGAGTTGATGGGTGCAGCACACCAACATGGCACAAGTATACATATGTAGCAAACCTGCACGTTGTGCACATGTACCCTACAACTTGAAGTTTAATAATAATAAATAAATTAAAAAAAAAAAGAAAAAAAAAAATCTAACTTGAAAATCAAAAAAAAAAAAAAAAAAAAGAAAATATTTGAAATGAATGACAAAAGTGACACAAGTTAGCAAAACCTCTTGGATACAACAAAAACAGTGCTACAAGGAAAATTTATAGTGCTAAATACCTACATCAAAAATTCTTGGCTGGGTGTGGTGGTTCATGCCTGTAATCTTAGCATTTTGGAAGTCCAAGGTGGGTAGATGGCTTGAGTTCAAGAGTTTGAGATTAGCCTGGGCAACATGGTGAAACCCTGTCTCTATGAAAAGTACAAATATTAACTGGGCATGTTCATGCATGCATGTAGTCCTAGCTACTTGAGAGGCTGAGATGGGAGAATTGCTTGACCCCAGGAGGTTGGGAATGCAGTGAGTCATGATTATTCCACTGCACTCCAGCCTGGGAGACAAGGTGGCACCGTGTCTCAAAATAAATAAATAAATAAATAAACATCTGAAAGATCACAGATTGACAATTTAACATGACACTACAAGAAATTGCAGAAACACGAACAAAGCAAACCAAAGCTGGCAGAGGAAGAAGAATAACAAAGATCAGAGTAGATCTAAATAAAATTGAAACCAAAAAATACAAAGGATCTGTAAAATGAAATGTTGGTTATTTGAGAAGATAAAAATAAAATCGATAGACTATTAGCTAGATTAACCAAAAAAGGAGGCAGAAGATTCAAATAAGTTCAATAATAATTGAAAATGAAAACATTACAACTAACACCCCAGGGATACAAAAGATCACTTGAGACTACTATGAACACCTCTATGCACACAAACTAGAAAATCTAAAAGAAATAGATATATTTCTGGAAACATGTAATTTTCCTAACTTGAATTAGAAATAAATGGAAATTCTGAACAAACAAATAACAAGGAGTGATTGAATCAGAAATAAAAAATTTGCCAACAACTACTGAAAAGCCCCCCCAAAAACTGCCAACAACTACAGAGTCAGATTCACTGCTGAATTCAACCAGATGTTCAAAGAAGAATTGATATCAGTTCTACTCAAATTATTCCAAAAGATTGAGAAAGAGGGAATCCTCCCTAACTTACTCTGTGGATCCACTGTCACCCTGATACCAAAGCCTGTCAAGGACATAACAGAAAAAGAAAACTGCAGACCAATATTCCTGATGAAAATAGGTGCAAAAATTCTCAACAAAATACTAGCAAACTGAATCCAATAGCATATTAAAACATTACCATTATCAGGGATGCAGGGATGATTCAACAGACACGAGTCAATAAATGTGATTCATCACATAAAAGAATTAAAAACAAAAGCCATAGGATCATCTCAATAGATGCAGAAAAAGCATTTGATAAATTTCATCTTTGCTTTATGATGAAAACTCTCAACAAACTAGGCATAGAAGGAACATACTTTAAAAATAATAAAAGCCATAACAAACCCACAGCTAACATAATATACAATGGGAAAAAGTTGAAAACATTCCCCCTAAGAACTGGAACAAGACAAGAAGGCCTGCTTTCACCATTTCTATTCTACATATTACTGAAGTTCTAGCCAGAGCAATCAGGCAAGAGAAAGAAATAAAGAGCATACAGATTGGAAAAGAGGAGGTTAAACTATCTCTGTTTGGCAATAATATGATGGTATGCCCAGAAAACCCTAAAGACTCCTCCAAAGGAATCCTACATTTCATAAATGAATTCAGTAAAGTCTCATGTTACAAAATAAATGTACACAAATCAGTAGCAGCACTATACACCAACACCAACCAAGCTGAGATGAAATCAGGAACTCAAATCCTTTTACAATAGCTGGATAAAAAAAAAAAAAAAATAGGAATATACTTTTTAACCAAGAAGGCAAAAGATCTCTACAAGAACTACAAAACACTTCTGAAAGAAAACATAGACACAAATGGCAGCACATTCCATAATCATGAATTTGAAGAATCAATATGAAAATGACCATGTTGTGCAAAGCAATCTACAGATTTCAATGCAATTCCTATCAAAATATCAACATCATTTTTCACTGAGTTAGAAAAAAAAAAAATCCTGACATTCATTTGTAACAGGAAAAAAAAAAAAAAAAAAAAAAAAAAGCCTGAATAGCCAAAACAATCCTAATCAAAAAGAACAAATCTGGGCCAGGCACACTGGCTCATGCCTGTAATTCCAGCACTTTGAGAGGCAGAGGCAGGCAGATCACCTGAGGTCAGGAGTTTGAGATCAGCGTGGCCAGCATGGTAAAACCCCATCTCTACTAAAATTACAAAAATTAGCCAGCTGGTGGGCACCTGTAATACCAGATACTCAGGAGGCTGAGCCTAGAGAATTACTTGAACCCAGAAGGTGGCGATTGCAGTAAGCCAAGATTGTGCCACTGCACTCCAGCCCGGGGAACAGAGTGAGACTCTGTTTCAAAAACAAAAAGAAAACAAAACAAATGAACAAACAAAAAACAAATCTAGAGGCGTCACTTTAGTTGGCTTCAAATAATACTACAAGCCTATAGCAACCAAAATAGCATGGTAGTGGCATAACAGTGGACACATAGGCCAATGTAACAGAACTGAGAACCCAGAAATAAAGCCAAATACTTACAATCAACTTACCTTTGACAAAGCATATAAAAACATAAATTTGTAGAAGAATGAAACTGGATCTCTGTCTCTCACCACACACAAATATCAACTCCACATGGATTAAAGACTTAAATCTAAGACCTGAAACTATAAAAATTCTGTAAAATAAAACCTAGAAAAAACTCTCCTGGACATTTGCTTAGGCAAAGAATTTATGACTAAGTCCACAAAAGCAAATACAATAAAACAACAAAAATAAATAAATCAATAGGAGCTAAGTAAACTAAAAATCTTCTGTACAGCAAAAGAAAGAATCATCAGAGTACACAGACAACCCACAGAAATGGAGGAAATATTTGAAAACTATGCACCTGACAAAGGACTAATATTCAGAATCTATGAGGAACTCAAACAAATCAGCAAGAAAAAGCAACAATCCCATTAAAAAGTGAGCAAATGACATGAATAGACGTTTCTCAAAAGAAGATATGCAAATGGCCAACAAATATGGGAAAAAAATGTTCTATGCCACCAATCATCAGGGAAATGCAAATTAAAACCAGAATGTGATAACACCTTATCCCAGCCAGAATAGCCATTAATAAAAAGGCAAAAAAAAAAAAAAAAAAAAAAAAAGAAAGAAAACATTGGTGTGGATGTGGTTAAAAAAAAAAAAAAAAAAAAGATGCTTTTATGCATTACTAGAAGAAATGTAAATTACTAAAAACTCTATGAAAAACAGAATGGAAATTTCTCAAAGAACTAAAAGCATATCTATCATTTGATCCAGCAATTCTGCTACTTGATATACACCCAAAGGAAAAGAAGTCATAATATCAAAAAGACACCTACCTGCCTGTGTATGTTTATTGCAGGACAATTTCACAGTTGCAAAGACATGGAACCAACCTAACTGCCCATCAATATATGTATACATATACACACACATGCGCACACACACACACACACATATATATGCACCATGGAATAGTACTCAGCCATAAAAAGAAATGAAATAATGTCTTTATAGTAACTCGTATGGAACCAGAGGCCATTATTCTAAGTGAAGTAACTCAAGAATGAAAAAGATCATTAAAAAGTCAGGAAACAACAGGTGCTGGAGAGGATGTGGAGAAATAGGAACACTTTTACACTGTTGGTGGGAGTGTAAACTAGTTCAACCATTATGGAAAACAGTATGGCGATTCCTCAAGGATCTAGAACTAGATGTACCATATGACCCAGCCATCCCATTACTGGGTATATACCCAAAGGATTATAAATTATGCTGCTATAAGGACACATGCACACGTATGTTTATTGCAGCACTATTCACAATAGCAAAGACTTGGAATCAACCCAAATGTCCATCAGTGACAGATTGGATTAAGAAAATGTGGCACATATACACCATGGAATACTATGCAGCCATAAAAAAGGATGAGTTTGTGTCCTTTGTAGGGACATGGATGCAGCTGGAAACCATCATTCTTAGCAAACTATCACAAGAACAGAAAACCAAACACCGCATGTTCTCACTCGTAGGTGGGAACTGAACAATGAGATCACTTGGACTCGGGAAGGGGAACATCACACACCGGGGCCTATCATGGGGAGGGGGGAGACGGGGGAGGGATTGCATTGGGAGTTATACCTGATGTAAATGACGAGTTGATGGGTGCAGCACACCAACATGGCACAAGTATACATATGTAGCAAACCTGCACGTTGTGCACATGTACCCTACAACTTGAAGTTTAATAATAATAAATAAATTAAAAAAAAAAAAAAAAAAGAAAAACCAAATGCCGTAGGATCTCACTTATAAGTGGAAGCTAAATAATGGGTACACAAAGGCATACAGGGTGGTCTAATGGACAATAGAAACTTAGAAGAGAGGAGGGTGGGAGGAGGATGAGGGATAAAAACTACATATTGGGTACTATGTACCTATTTAGGTTACAGGGCATTAAAATTTCAGACTTTGTCATCCATGTAACTAAAAACCATGTGTACTCCTAAAGCTATGGAAAAATAAAGAAATAAATAAATAGATAAATAAATAAATAAATAAGAAGAATATGGAGAAAGGGAGGCATAGACAGCCTACTTTAAATGTGAGGTAATGAAAAGCCTACTTGTTGAGATGATATTTGGTCAGCAACTGGAATAAAGTGAGAAAGGGAACCAGGTAAGTGTCCAGGATAAAGGCTTTTCAGACCAGGGGAGGAGCAGTGCAATGCAAATGCAAAGGCCTGAGATGGCAGTACTGTTGGTATGTTTAAGAAACAGCTCAGAGGCCCAGCACAGTGAAGACAGATTAGAAAAAAACAAGGGTGAGAATAGTAGGAAACAGTCAGAGCAAACAGGGGACTGTAAATCATGTTTAAGACTTTAGGTTTTTATCTGTATGACAGGAAGTCATAGGAATGTTTAAAAAGAGAAGTCATATTATCCAATGGGTTTGTAAAAAATCACTGTAATTGCTGTGTGGAGAATAAACTGTAACAGAGGCTTATAGTCAAAGCAAGGAGATGATTTGGGTGCTAGAGCTATTTTCCAGGTCAGAAATGTTTGCATAAGGAGTAATGGTAGAGGAGGTAGAAAGCAAATGCATTCTGGATATACTTTGAAAGTAAAGCTGTGTTGGAACTGATGTGAGACATAACAGAAATAATTAAATTGAGGACGGCTCCAAAATGTTGGCCTAAGTTACTGGTAAGTAGAAATGTCACTTACTGTGATGGGAAAGAAGCCCAAGTAGCAGGTTTGAGGTGGGAATTACATCAGAAATTTGATTTGGAATAAGTTAAGTAGGCAGTTAGACATACGCATTAGATACATCAGCACCAGGGAAAAAGTCTTGCTTTGGAGTTAATGGTGTCCCCCACTAACTATAGGGGATACATTCCAAGACTCCCAGTGGATGCCCAAAACCACAGACAGTACCAAACCTTGTATATATGGTTTTTTCCTATGCATGCATACCTACGATAAAATTTAATTTATAAATTAGGCACAGTAAAGGATTAACAGCAATAACTAATAATAAAATAGAATAATTATAACAATATACTGTAATAAAGATTATATGCATGTGCTCTCTCTCTCTCAAAATATCTTATCTTGCTATACAGTGATTAACTGAAACCATGGAACTTAAAGCACAGATAGAGGGTACTACATGTATACATGTGACAGTCATTCTCATACACAGTTTTTAATTTCTGGGACCAACTGAGATCACCTATGATGTAAATATAGACAGAATTGATTAAAGTGCCCTGGAGCCCTCTAAGGTTTTAGAGATTGCAAAGATGGAGGATTTAGCAATTGAGATCTAAACTTCAGTACCTCAAAATGTGATTATATTTAGAGGTAGGGTCTTTAAAGAGGCGATGAAGTTAAAATGAGGTAATCAGGCTATGTCCTCATTCAATCTGACTAATGTCCTTATGCAAGGAGGAAATATGGGCACAAACAAGTACAAAGGGAAATATCACATGAAGACACAGGAAGACAGCCCTCTACAAGCCAAAGAGAGAAGCCTCAGAAGAAACCAACCCTGCCAATGCCATGATCTCAGACTTCTAATCTCTAGAATTTTAAGAAAATAAATTTCTGCTGTTTAAGCCACCTAGTTTGTGGTACTTTGTTGTTTGAACTCTAGGAAACTAATACAATTGCCCATTGTATTTTGCTATGTGGTGGTCACTGGTGATCTTGAAATGAGCAATGTCAGTAGACAAATGGGCACCAAAGCCTGATCAGGGTTTATAACACTGGAGAGAAGATGGCATAATTACAGTGCCAAAGAGAAGTTCTCAAAGAGATAGATTGTATTTCAGCATTTGACGGCATTACTAAGTGCCCAGCTGCTGAATGGGCTGCGTGGAGGGGTAGTGATTCTGTCGAATCAAGAGCAGAGTCTGGAAAATTTGTTGTGTCATTAACTCATTTTTTATCCTGAAATTCAGATTTTCTTATTAGAACCATTATGAAAGGAAACTAACGTAACTAGTCAATATTCCTATTATTTGTCTTTTTATTCAACAAGAGTAAAGACTGTGAGGAGATTCTGTTTTCTCAAATGTTCTGATTAGTCGGGCTCTGATGAATTACCTTACATGGAAAGTGGGAAGAATTTCAAAGGCCTCTTATGCGTCATTGAGGTAACTTCATCTTGGCTAATTTTCAGGTTTGAAAAGGTTAATTCCTAATTCCCTTTATGCTATCTGTATGCCACAGTTTCCTTCTGTCAAAACAGAAGCTTGCTGCTATATAAATTTTTTTAATCTGGCTTAAGAGCGTAGTCTATGCTGATGGATCAAGTAATAATTTAAAATCGGAGCAACTCTTAGTTGGTTTGTTCATTCTAATAAGCCACATTTGTTGGCACCAAATTCCTTAGAAGCAGGTAAGGGGATCTGAGTTATGCCTGTTTTACTCCCCAGGGTTCAATTATGTGATATGCCAAGAATGTCCCCACGGTTATAGAATGATGCTTTTTCACTTCCACCATTAACCTCTTTCAGAGGATTTTTTGAGTCAATCAGAGAAGAATGCTCTCTTTTTCTTGGTGGAATTCAACTCAAGTATCACACTGCTGTGCCCCTGGCCAAAGGTATGGTAATAAATAAAATGATAACAACTCAAAAATTTTAAATAGCACATCACATTTGCAGAGCATTTTCACAAATATTATATGGGAAAGTGTGAGCTGTCTGGGTACCCAGAGTAAAGAACCAAGGTCTGAAATTAGGAAATATTTCAAACTTGCCTAGCATTAAATTTCTTTTCTTTGAAGCTCAGGAGAGCGCTTTTATAGCTCACTAATAGGATGCATTTCTGTACCTATAGATAGTGCCATTCAGTGTCATCTCACATTCCCTCTTATAGCATTTTACAGTCCTTTCATGATTAGGGTGTAGTCTGAGAGTCTGAGCTGGGGCTCTTAGGATTTAATGTACTCTTGGTGGTTTGTTGAGGTGAGCTTCTATAGATCTAAGCAATATTCTTAGTAGGTGGGGGTCAGTGGTGCTCACTTCCATGCAAGGATGTTTAAATTGCTGATTGGCCCATGATCTAAAGGCTTGCAATTCACTGGAAGAGGCCCTGGAGCTCTGAACTGGGAATGCAGGTAGAACATGAAGGCAAGTTCCTCCATATCTGCTAATAAACCCTAACCCCAAACTGACTCCACTGTTTTGTTCTAGAATGTGTTACTAAGGTGTAGGTAAAAGGCTAAACTGAGAGGGTCTGGTGAATATTATTTCAATTTGAAGGGTCCTAGAGGACCTTTAACTTATGCCAATGGTTATCACAGTTGACTTCCTGAGGTTGAGCTTGAGATATTACACCACCTATTTGAATGATTTATGGCCTCCATAAAATCTACTTAATGTTTAATCTTGACTGGTCTCTGGAATCTCATGGAGGTCACAGCTGAAAGAAGGACAGGAGTAGGGATGGCCATATGCTTTTAAAACCTCATCTCATTCCATAGAGGAGGTTATTGCTCAAAACAAGAACTGTCATCACTATCTTTGCCAATCCTTCTGTGAGTGACTGTCTACTTTCCCTGCCAGTGTGGCATAAGTGACGTGAACACAGAGCACAATGAGTTAAAAGCACTTTTCTCAGTGTTGTCTTCATGATGCGCATGGAAGGATGTGCAACGCAGAGCTTTGGAGTCAGAAACCTAGATTCCAATCCAACTCCTCTAGTTACCACCTGAATAATTTATCTATTTATACAATATTTATTTTAACAAAACCTCAGTTCTTCTAACTTCAAATTGAGGACAATGATGAGACAAAATATTTGTAGGATACTGTAGGGAAGTGATTAATACATAATTGACACTTAATGCTAGTTGTTTCCTTATTCTTTCTTTCTCTATTTAGATGAACATTCTGTAAAAATCCACTGAGAGAGAATAGCTATAGATTCCCCCAAAACTGAGAGGAGCAAAGAAAAATTGGTTATAATAAATTTCATACTCAGAAAGTCTTTGGTGGGAAGTAAACTTAAACATTATCCGCAGATTTTCTGAGAGTGATCAATGTTTTGCCGCTTTTAGTCTTTCTGGAATATGTAGCTATTCTTTCTCTTAGTGGATTTCCACAAAAAGTTATCCAAGTAATCTAACCACAACTATTACTGGGATGTTGAATTTTTCCAAGTCTACCATTTGAAATAATGCTCTCAACAAAAGCCAGACCCCAGAACACTTGAAGAAAGAACTGATGTGAATGTAGCCCAGTGAAAATCAGGTGTATTCTAGAATAACCCTGCTCTAAGTTCATACTTCATATTGCCTACCCACTGTGTCTGACATGAGATGATAAAATAGTGGTAAAGATTTGGCTTTTATGTGCTATACAAAAGTTTATACAGCTTTTTTTACTGGTTTTTTTTTTTTCCACAAAAGTCTTAAGAAACTTCTAAAGTAGTCAAGGCAAATAGTATCACTATTCTCATTTTAGATTAATAATACCAATTCGGAAAGTCAAAGTATCCAGCCATGTGTGAGCATTGGAACCAGGACCCAAATTCAGGTACAGCTGATATTCAAGCTTAATCTTTTTTCCACTTACTGAGTTGCCTTAGAGTCAGTTAGATCCCCTAAGGGTTTTTTCTCACATGAATCACCGTTAAGTTACGTTTCCCTCATTGAGAATTTGTGCAGGAAAATTCTGGAGCCAAGTGTAAAATATAATGTGTATCCCTTCTAAATTTCGTCCTGATAATTTTGAACATCATTGCAGTCTAGGAATATCTTTGATTTTTGTGTCCAAAGTATTATTTTTATCCTTCTTGGCTTTTTTATCTACAAATTTGACAAGCATGTCTGTTATGCCTTCATCCAGTCATTGAAAGTGTATCCCAAAGTAAAGATATGTGAAAAAAAATCCTCCAGCACATCACTTAAGAAACACTTCATCTATTCATCAACATGGGGTATAAATTAGCAGTTAAGTTATAGGTTCCAGAGTCAAGGGACACAAATTTTATTCCTGGGTCTTCTACCTATGGCAAGACATTGAGGGAGTAACTTCACTTGTCTAAATACTAATGTCTTTTACGTGCACAATGGAAATAAAAAGAAGACATGCTCATTTGAAAAATAAATAAAATGATGTTATAGATGACAGCATCATGACTAGCACATAATCAACTTTTTAAATATAATGGCTGTTGATATTTTTACATGTAGCCTAGTTTTGAGTTCAGGTTACCACACTATTTCATAATATGTATTTCATCTGGAAGATTTGATAAAACTGGAAACGTATCACTCAATCACCTTCAAAGATGGACTTGCTGCTCAGCCACAAGAGGGGAGCAGTCAGTAGACTGCAGATGCCTCCAACTTTCAGCTCCTCCAGGGTTTGCCTCAGCTGCAAAGCCACCTTGCCATGTCCATGCCCTTCCAGGACAGCCTATATGAAGTGACTGGATGTTGGAGATTATTAAGGTCTAGCCATTTTGGTCCAATGTGGGATAATTCAACAAGCAATACTTTTTCCAGAGCTTCTGATGAGAAAGGTCCTGCATTACCGTTTGGCTTCTCCCTCTACTCAGTCTTGCTTTCTCTCTCTTTCACATGTGTTGATCCCTGTGTCTTTTTGAGGTTTTTGTTTGTTTGTTTCTTTGTTTGTTTTTTGAGACAGAGTAGTCTCAGTCTGTTGCCCAGACAGGAATGCAGTGGCACATTCACAGCTCACTGTAGCCTCAATCTCCATCCAGGGATCAAGGGATCCTCTCACCTCAGCCTCCAAGTGCTGGCACTACAGGTGCATGCTATCACATTCAGCTAATTTTTATAGTTTTTGTAGAGATGGGGGTCTCACCATGTTGCCCAGGCTCATGTCAAACTCCTGTACTCAAGCCATCCTCCCAACTTGACCTTCCAAAATGCTCAGATTATAGGCATGAGCCACTGTGCCCAGCCAACCCCTTCATCTTGCACCTCAAATGCTGTGTCAGCATCTGCTTCTGGGGCTTCTGTGGGGCCATCTTGTGACAGAAAATATTGTTGAATGTGTAACTGAAATTAACTTGTATTGCATCTGCTCTTTCAGTTCTGTTTCCCATATCAAATAAAGAAGTAAATAAATAACCAAAGAAAAATAGTTTTGTTTAACTTGATCTGTACAAAAACATCTCTTTCTCTTACTTAGAGTTACCACTTCTTTTTCCAGGAACCAGCAGTGCAATTGTTGAATGTTTCTTATAACCTTCCCTCTTCTGTTCCATTCCCCTCTCCCTGCCCAGGTTTAGACCTTCATCCTTGTATTAGTTTGGTAGGACTGCCAGAACACAATATTACAGATGGAGGGGTGGGGAGAGGAGCTCAAACAACAGAAATTTACTTCTTCGCAGTTCTGGAGGCTGGAAGTTCGAGAGCAAGGTATTTTCAGAGTTGTTACTATTCTGAGTCTAAGGCCTCCCTCCTTGGCTATTAAATGGCTGTCTTCTCCCTATATTTCACATGGTGTTCCCTCTGTGCATGTACGTGTCCTAATTTCCTCTTCTTATAAAGACATGTGTCATGTTGAATTAGGGCTCACTCATATGACCTCATTTTACCTTAATTAACGCTTTTGCAACTCTATCTATAAATACAATCACATTCTGAGGTAGTGGGGGTTAGAACTTCAACATATGAATTGCGGGGGAGACATAATTCAGCCCCTAATAGTTCTATGTTTTAGGCAACCTCAAAGACAGCCTCAATGGCCCCCGCCTACTGGCATTCATGTCCTTGAATAATCTCCTCCTCTTAAAATGTGGGCTGGATCTGGTAAATAGCTTCTAATAAGAATAATATGGCAACACTGATAAAAGGTCACTTTCAAGATTAGCTTACAAATAATAAGTTTCTCCTCTGGGTACCCTCTCTTGCTCTGAGGAAAGTTAGCAGCCATGTTGTCAGTCACTCTATGGAGAAGCTCACATGGCAAGAAACTGATGTTTCTAACCCACAGTCACCAAGGACCTGAGACCTATGAACAGCCCTGCAAATGAAATTGGAAGTGGATCCTCTCTGAGTCTTGCAATGATTGCAGCCCAGGCCAACAACCTAATTTCAGCCTCATCAAAGATCTTCAGACAGAGGCACCCGGCTTAATCATTCCATGATTCCTGACCCATGGAAACTGTGAGATAAAACATATTTACTGTTGCCTAAATGCTCCATTTAAAATATACAGAATTGCAGAATGGATAAAAATTCACCAAGCAAGTATCTGCTGCTTCAAGAGACTCACGCATAAGGACTTACATAAACCTAAGGTAAAGGGGTGGAAAAAGACATTCCTTGCAAATAGACACCAAAAGCGAACAGGAGTAGCTATTCTTACAACAGACAAAACAAACCTTAAAGCAACAGCAGTTAAAAAAGACAAAGAGGGATATTATATAATGATAAAAAGGCCTTGTCCAACATTAAAATATCACATTTCCAAATATATATGCACCTAACACTGGAGCTCCCACATTTATAAAACACTTACTGCTAGACCTAAGAAATGAGATATACAGCAACACAATAATAGTGGGGGACTTCAATACTCCACTGACAGCACTAGACAGGTCATCAAGAAAGAAAGTCAACAAAGAAACAATGGATTTAAACTATACCCTAGAACAAATTGACTTAACAGATATTTACAGAACATTCTACCCAACAACCACAGAATATACATTCTACTCATCAGCATACAAAACTTTCTCCAAGATAGAGCATATGATAGGCCACAAAACGAGTCTCAATAAATTCGATAAAATTGAAATTGTGTAAAGTACTCTCTCAGACCACAGTGGAGTAAAATTGGAAATCAACTCCAAAGGGAATCTTCAAAACCATGCAAATACATGGAAATTAAATAACATGATCCTGAATGATCATTGGGTCAACAATGAAATAAAAATGAAAACTGAAAAATTTTTTGAAGTGAGTAATAACAGTGGCACAACTTATCAAAGCCTCTGGGACACAGCAAAGATGGTGCTAAGAGAATAGTTCATAGCCTTAAATGCCTTCATTGAAAAGTCTGAAGGAGCACAAATACACAATTTAAGGCCACACTTCAAGGAATTATGGAAACAAGAACAAACCAAATCAAAACCCAGCAGAAGAAAGGAAATAACCAGGATCAGAGAATAACTAAATGAAATTGAAACAACAAAAATAAAAACTATAAAAGATAAGTGAAATAAAAAACTGGTTATTTGAAAATATAAATAAAATGGATAGAGCATTAGCATGATTAACCAAGAAAAGATCCAAATAAGCTCAATTAGAAATGAAATGGGAGACATTACAACTGACACCACAGAAATACAATAAATTATTCAAGGCTACTATGACCACCTTTATATTCATAAACTAGAAAACCTAGGGGAGATTAATAAATTCCTGGAAAGACACAGTCCTCCTAGCTTAAATCAGGAAGAATTAGAAATCCTGAACAGACCAATAATAACCAGTGAGATTGAAATGGTAACAAAAAAATACCAACAAAAAATCAGTCTAGGACCAGATGGATTCACAGTTTAATTCTATCAGACATTCAAAGAAGAATCAGTACCAATCCTACTGACACTATTCCACAAGATAAAGACAGAGGAAATCCTCCCTAAATCATTCTATGAAGCCAATATCAACCTAATATCAAAATCAGGAAAGGACATAACAAAAAAAGAAAACTACACATCAATATCCCTGATTAACATAAATGAAAAAATCCTTAACAAAATACTAACTAAGCGAATCCAGCAGTGTATCAAAAGGATAATCCATCATGATCAAGTGGGTTTCATACCAGGGATACAAGGGATGGTTTAACATACACAAGTCAATAAATGTAATACACTACATAAACAGAATGAAAAGCAAAAATCGCATGGTCATTATAATTAAAACTCTCAGTAAAATCAGCATACAAGGATGCAATAAAATGCAATAAAAGCCATCTATGACAAACCCACAGCCAACATAATACTGAACAAGGAAAAGTTGAAAGCATTCCCTCTGAGAAGTGGAACAAGACAAAGATGCCCATTCTCACCACTTCTTTTCAACACAGTACTGGAACTCCTAGCCAGAGCAATCAGACAAGAGAAAGAAATAATAGGCAATCAGACAAGAGAAATAATGTTTGATCTCCTCTTCAGTAAAGAGGAAGTCAAACTGTCGCTGTTTGCTGATGATATGATGATATAACCAGAAAACTCTAAAGACTTCTCCAAAAAGCTCCTAGAGCTGATAAATGAATTCAGCAAAGTTAATGTACACAAAATTAATGTACACAAATCAGTAGCTCTGCTATACACCAACAGCGACCAAACTGAGAATCAAATCAAGAACTCAACCCCTTTTACAATGGCTGCAAAAATAAAATAAATTAAAATATTTAGGAGTATACCTAACTAAGGAGGCGAAGGACCACTATAGGGAAAACTACAAAATACTGCTGAAAGAAATCATAGACAACACAAAGGGAAACAGGTCTCGTGCTCATGGATGGGATGATCGAATAAATACTGTAAAAATGACTATACTGCCAAAAGCAATCTATAAATTCAATGCAATTCCCATCAAAACACCACCATCATTCTTTACAAAGCTAGAAAAAACAATCCTAAAACTCATATGGAACCAAAAAAGAGCTCACATAGCTAAAGCAAGACTAAGCAAAAAGAACAAATCTGGAGACATCACATTACCTGATTTCAAACTATAGTGTAAGTTCATAGTCACCAAAACAGCATGGTACTTATATAAAAATAGGCACATAGACCAATGAAACAGAAGAGAACCCAGCAAATACTTACAACCAACTGATCTTTGACAAAGCAAACAAAAACATAAAGTAGGGAAAGGGCACCCTATTCAACAAATGGTGCTGAGATAACTGGCAAGCCACAAGTAAGAGATTAAAAGTGGATTCTCATTTCTCACCTTATACAAAAATCATCCCAGGATGTATCAAAGATCTAAATCTAAGACCCGAAATGATAAAAATTCTAGAAGATAATGTCAGAACAACCCTTCTAGACATTGACTTTGGCAAAGATTTCATGACCAAGATCCAAAAAGCAAATACAACAAAACAAAGATAAATTGGTGGGACTTAATCTAACGAGCTTCTGCACAGCAAAAGGAACAGTCAGCAGAGTAAACAGACAACCCAGAGAGGAAGAAAACTTTCACAATCTATATATACAACAAAGGACTAATATTCAGAATCTACAAGGAACTCAAACAAATTAGCAAGAAATAACAAACAAACAAACAAACAATTCCATCAAAAAGTGGGTTAAGTTCATAAATAGACAATTCTCAAAAGAGAATATACAAATAGCTAACAAACATATGAAAAATGCTGAACATCACTAATGATCAGGAAGATGCAAATCAAAACCATAATGCAATACCACCTTACTCCCACAAGAATAGCTATAAAGAACTGAAAGTAGAAATACCATTTGATCCAGCAATCCTACTACTGGGTATCTGGAGAAAAAGAAGTCATACAAAAAAGATACTTGCACATACATGTTTATAGCAGCACAGTTTGCAATTGCAAAAATATGGAACCAGCCCAAAGGCCCTAATGGAAACTAATATATATATGTATATTTAAATATACACACAATGGAATACTACTCAGCCATATAAAAGAATAAATTAATGGCATTTGCAGGAACCTGGATGAGATTGAAGGCTATTATCCTAAGTGAAGTAACTCAAGAATGGAAAACCAAACATTGTATGTTCTCACTTATAAGTGGGAGCTAAGCTATGAGGATGCAAAGGCCTAAGAATGATACAATGGACCTTGGGGACTTGGGGGGAAAGGGTGGGAATGTACTGAGGGATAAAAAGCTACAAATTGGGTACAGTGTATACTGCTTGGGCGATGGATGCATCAAAATCTCACAAATCACCACTAAAAAACTTACTCATGAAATCAAATACACCTGCTCTCCACAAACCTATGGAAATAAAAAAAACTGTGCTGTTTCAAACCACTAAATTTTGAACTAGTCTGTTGTCCAGCAATGGATTGCTAACATATTGTCTCTCATGTCTTACTCACATAACCACAAGAGCCTTATAACTCATCACTGTGCCCATCAGCTCTCCCTAGTACATCTTTTATACAGTATTGGAAGTATTTTGGCACAGGTCAAATTCTGTTATTTCCCAAAATTAAACATTATATACTAATTCCTACTTGTCTATTAAATAAAACATAGGCTACATATGGCTCTTCAAAATCTGATCTCAATCTATTTTTACAGTAGTATCTTCCCTTATGTCATTTACAAACCCTACTATTCTCAAGCCAGAGCCAAACAACTTCTCATATTTTCTATTTTATGCTCTTTTCTCAATTGGAGATATGGATATTTATCTTTTTCTCCTATCAAATTTCCTATCTTTCAAGGGAAATTTCAAATGCCGCATATTTGACAAATGAACTCCCATGACAATGAATCTCCTCTCTTCTCTGTGCTTCTCCAGTGCATTCATTGTATCTCCAATGTTTATTTTAATTGGCCTTTCATTATAGGCTAGGATTTTCATACGTGTTTCTCTATGTGAAGGTACTCCCTAATGAGACAAATTCTATCTTACTCTTCTATCTTCATATTCCCAGTAGTGTATCTTACTCATGGTAGATGCTCACCAGTAAGTTCATCCAATTAATCCCAAAATTATTTTGGGAATAGATTTGTCTACTCTTTGCTCTCTGGAGTAAAGGGTTACAACATCCCATAGTTCACTCATTTTACATTTACATTGGAGCTCCTTGTCACCCTACTTAGCATAAGATTTATTTCTCGGTTCTACTTAGGAGTTAAGAAAGGCCAAGTGGAAACAGAAGAGAAGTGTAGATTGAAAAGGTAGAAGAAAGATCATAGGAAATAAAGATTTTTTTCATTTAATTTCTTTCCAGGAAAGAAATAAAATTAAAGGGAATTTAATGTAACATAGACTTGAGTACAAATACCAGGGTTGGGCCTTTTAACTTCAGGTCCTTTGGCTTCAGTTTCTTCAACTGATAAAATAAATATAATAATGATAATAACAATACTAATAATAGTATCTTCCATGTAAATTTTTGAGGATGAAATAATACAACTTGTTTGACATTTCACAATGATGTGTTTTTGTTTTCTTTTTCACTTCACTTCTCTGCATGGTCCTGCAACTTCATTTCACTTCCAATTGCTTCAAATCCTGTTCAGTAATAACCAAAGGAGCTTAAGAAACAGGTAATAAATAAGTGAGAGGAAAAGAAAGATTGTAAGGGAAAGTGGGAAGAAACAAGACAGAGGTTAAAGAAAGAAAAAAGAGAAAAATATGAGGAAATAATAAAGTATGGACAGATTTCTAGAGTTACTTATTGATTTTACATCCTCCAGCATGCCATAAAGACTCTTCAGAAATATGGAAAGTTATCACAGATATAACTACCCATAGCGAATTTGTGCTAGCAAAGTAAGTAAACCAGCATCAAATCTTTTTACAGCCTATTGCAGTTTCAAGAAACACACTGTATTTTTTTTTTAAGTCTGGAGTGGTGGGTTTAATCTGCCAGCTAATTTCCTTGATTTCATGGAGACTTTAAAACAATGCAGTACACATCACATTGCCCAGATTCTTTACTGTAATTTTCAAGAAAATATCCCAAGCTTTATACTTTAAGGGCCTCCCAGAGAAATATTCCAAGTGCATCTTCCCCTACAAAGGCTTATTGAGCTCAGTACCCTGAAGCTGTGCAGTTCTCAAGAGAGCAAATCATCAGTATTTTGGTGCCTGGTTTGAGTAATGTGAAGTGAGAAATGACTATAGGTATAGCTTTAGGCTCCCCAAGTCACCCTCTTCTATCTTCTCTGGTGCACATCACACTATACTATTGAATTATTGCTCTTTTTCTTTTCACTGTGACATCAGATTTTTTTTCACCATAAAGTAGACTATTCTGTTTAAATGACACATTCCACTCTAAAAATGGAAACCTCAGAGAAATATGCTCTTTGAAGAATCATAAAATGGACATTTTTTTAAAAAAACTCATTTATCCTGCCACAAGGACAAATTCTTCAAGATGATCATGGGAAAAAATATTCTTTCTCATAAATGAAATAGCATACTTACCTTTTTTTACGGATGACAAGATTAAACAACTTATAAGCCAGAAACGGATATTACATGGAGAACATCAAAAAGGAGCTATAAATTCCAATGCTAAACCCATTATATTTCATTAAGAGACATCATAAATTGGTGCTATCTTATCTATAAAAGATCAACAGCAGTCAGGCAGTTTTCTCAGCACCTATATCTCGTTGACACCACCTAAACTCCTAACAACAAGAGGGCCAGTCTGAGACAGACTAGTCAGAGGAGAGCCAGTGAATTCTGAGGTCCAAGAAGAAACTCATTTAATGCATGACTGAAAGACTGCCCTAAAACAGACAAAGGAACAGCATCGATATAACACAAGAAACAAACAGCTTTCCCAGAATAAGCAATTATTTCTTTTGGTCCTCCATATTCTAGCCATACTCCCATGGAAGTTGGTCAAGTTTTCTGAACTTAGGTTATTAATAATTTATATTCTTAATCCATGTCTTTATTTTTTGGAATAAAAATGCAAATTTTATAACAGGTCTGATACTCAAGGATATGTACAACAGGTGTATGCCTATTATTAAAATGTTGAAATACATTTTTTCTTTTTTCTTTCTTTTTTTTTTTTTTTTGAGATGGAGTCTCACTCTATAACCCAGGCTGGAGTGCAGTGGCGCTATCTTAGCTCACTGTAACCTCTGCCTCCCAGGTTCAAGCGATTCTCATACTTCAGCCTCCTGAGTAGCTGGGATTACAGGTGTGTGCCACCACACCCGGCTAATTTTTGTATTTTTAGTAGAGACAGGGTTTCACCATGTTGGCCAGGCTGGTCTCGAGCTCCTAACCTCAAGTGATCCACCCACTTTGGTCTCCCAGAATGCTGGGATTACAGGTGTGAGCCACTGCGCCCAGCCTGAAATACATTTTTACTGCTTAATAATGAACTCCTGAGCCCCTAGAGGCCAAACCATTGTGGTGTGAATTTTTCCATATGCCAGCACTGGAAGGGCTAATGCCTGGCATCACAGTGTGATGTGCCCCACAACACTGTTTCAGCACCTCATGACTGATGTTCTTTCTGATTGGTTCTTGGCTTTTATAGCCATGCATATTAAATAGTAGCCATGTTTAAAGGATCCCAAAAGATAATGGAAATGAATTAAGTGTGTAGGGGTATTACAGTAAAAGGTAATGGAAAATGTGGGGACTTGGAGAGTTTCTATCCCTTAAAGAAGATGTTGCTGTATAGCTGTAGAAGAGTGTTGCCATGTGGGCATGTAGGTCTATGGTGCTTAATCTTCTGATGCTTCAAAAGAAGCTAAAATTGTGATGTCAATGAGAAATCTCCCAGTTTCTTAAAATTGAAAATCAATACAGATGTTTGCAAAATACACTGTGGGCCAAACTAAACCAGATATGGTCTATAGGTCATGAGTTTGTGACCTCTGCATTAAGCATCTAAAGTTTTCATGGGCTTATTAGTTTTTTTTTTTTTTTAATCTGTCATTCTTGAAACAAGTCAGAGGCATATTCAACTATACAATGATGTAATTTCAAATCACAATTTTGAAATAACTAAATGAAATTGATAATCCTATCAAACTCCTTTTTCTGTATTTTAGATTTTGCCAAGTATGCCCAAGTACATTATCTCATATTTTCCTCATAAGCAGGGTAAGTATTATTGTGTGTTTTTCACAATTTAAGAAAATTAATCCAGAAAGATTATGGAAACTGCCTAACATCACCCACATGCATGGCAGAACTGGGTCTTGAATTGAGCACCAGTGGATTTATGCCTCCTAAACTTTCTATAAATTATCCACCCTACCTTCAAACTCATTTATTCTAGGCACAATCCCAGACAATTATCCCAGAATAACTTTTTAGATCCTGTTTTTAACACTCATTTGAAATCGTCCTTTTATACACCTAAGTCACTTCTTAAGGGGCAAAATATGTTGAATTATTGTTCTCAATTCTTTAATAAAGTTATACACCAAGCTCTTTACCATGTGACTGTGTAATGCTTCCCACTATGGGCAGAGTACATTTGCCTGATCAACTGATTTTGGGCCTGGCCAAGTGAATTTCTCTCATAAAAGGACAGGGGAGAAATTGACATTGAACCGGTTCCTAGCTGAGGGCTTAAGAGGCATTCTGTGCTTCTACTCTTTCTCTTGAGCTTCTATAATCTGGTATAAGAGGATCCTGTCCCAGTTCTCCTTTGCTCCTGATTCAGTGCCAGATGGAGCCATGTGGAACAGACCCAGACCTGACCTGCATCCTGGAGTCAAGTCCTTCCTAATTCAGCCAGGATCAGCAAAACTCCATATAACCCACTGATTTATGAGTGAGAAAAATAAATATTAGTTGCTATAAGGTATTAGGATGAGGGTGTTTGTCATGCAACATTATAGCCATACTGACAACTACAGTATTATAATCATCCTGGTACAAATAGTAATTTCCATGCTTAGACCTTTGACAATTCATCTCAACAACAGGAAAAATTTTAGAAGTAGCTGAATAAGAGAAATGTATGGTTTCAGAGGATGATGTTCTTTTATGTTCTAGACTGGTACTCCTAAGACAATTAGATAAGACTCTGAGTAAAGAAAATAGAAAAGAAGAGCATGTTTCATTGGAATGCAGTGAAATTGAATATCAGCTGATTAATGCCCTTTGAAAACAATGGTATTCAAGGGTTATTGCTGATCCAAACCAGATCAACCACTATTAAGAAAATACATTTGTGAATTTTCTAGTTTGCCAAATAAATACAAAACAATGCCCTTTGTATTCTTTACTGTTTGAGATTCCATATGAACTTTAGGATAGGGATTTTTTTATTTCGCAAAAACATCACTTGAATTTTGAAAGAAATTGCATTGAATGGGTAAATGTTTGGGGGTAGTATTGACATTTTAACAATATTGAATCTTCTTATCCATTAACACATGACGTGTTTTTATTTATTTATGTCTTTGATTTATTTCAGCAATGTTTTGTAGTTTTCATTGTACAAGTCATTCACCTCCTTGATTAATTCCTGATATGGTTTGGCTCAGTGTCCCCACCCAAATCTCATCTCAAATTGTAATCCCCACACATCAAGGGAGGGACCTGGTGAAATGTGGTAGGATCATGGAGGTGGTTTCCCCCATCCTTTTCTTGTGATAGTGAGTGAGTTCTCATGAGATCTGATGCTTTAAAAGTGTTTAGTAATTCCCCCCTCACTCTCTCTCTTTCTCTCTCTCTCTTTCTCTCTCTCTCTCCTGCTTCCACAAGAAGACATGCCTTTTTTTTTTTATTTTTATTTTTGCCTTCTGCCATGATTGTAAGTTTCCTGAGGCTTCTTCAGCCATGGGAAACTGTGACTCAGTTAAATCATTTTGCTTGTAAATTACTCAGTCTCAGGTAGTTCTTTATAGCATTGTGAGAATGGGCTAATAACAATTCCTAATATTTTTTCAATGCTATTTTATGTAGAATTGTTTTTTAAGTTTTTGCATACTGTTCCTTGTTAGTATATAGAAATGCATATGATTTTCCTTTGTTGCCTTTACATTCTGCTACTTTTATAAATATGTTTATTAGTTTTTACAAGTTTCTTGTGGAATCTTAAGGTTTTATACACATAAGATTATATTATCTGTTAACAGAGATAATTTTACTTCTTCCTTTCCAGTTAGAATTGCTTTTATTTCTTTCTCTTGCCCACTTTCTCTGGCTAAAAGATTCAGTATTATGTTTCATAGAAGTAGTGAAATAGGCATCCTTCCCTAGCTCCTGATCTTAGAGGAAAAGTTTTCCATCTTTCCCCATTGAGTATGTTGTTTGCCATGGGTTTTTCATATACAACATTTATTATATTGAGGTAGTTTACTTCTATTCTGTGTTTATTGAGTGTTTTTATCATGAAAAGGTGTTGAATTTTGTCAAATACTTTTTCTGCCTCAATTGATATGATCAATCACGTGGAGTTGTTTTTGTTACTTCATTCTGTTAATATGGTGTATTACATTGATTGATTTTCATATGTTGCACCATCCTTACATTCAGGAATAAATTTCACTTGGTTATGGTGTGTAATCTTTTCAATATTCTTCTTAATTTGATTTAATAGTATTTTGTTAAGGATATTTGCAACAACATTCGTATAGGATATTGACCTGTAGTTTCCTTTCCTTGTAATGTCCTTGTCTAGTTTTTATATCAGGCTAATGCTGACTGATAGAGTGAGGAAGTAAGTACTTCCTCTTCTTCAATTTTTCGGAAAAGTTTGAGAGAGATTGGTATTAATTCTTTAAATGTTTGGTAGAAATCACCAGTGAAGTCATCAGGTCCGAGAATTTTCTTTATTAGGAGACTGTTTATTTTCTTACTTTTGGTCTTTTCAGATTTTCTTTATTATTTAGTAGCTTTTTTTCTTTCTAGGAAATTGTCCATTTTATGTAGGATATTCAATTTGCTGATGTACAATAATTCATATTATTCTCTTGTCAATGTTTCTGTTTCTGTAGAATTGGTGATAATATCCCCACTTTCATTTCTGGTTTTAGTAATTTGAGTCGTCTTTTTTTTTTTTCATAGTTGCTATAAGCAAAAATTTGTCAATTTTGTTCATCTTTTCAAATAAGCAACTTTTGGGTTCATTTATTTTCTTTATTGTTTTTCTATTCTCTATTTTATCTTTGCTCTAATCTTTATAATTTTCTTCCTTCTGCTAGTTTTGGTTTTAGTTTCTTCTTTTGCTAGTTTCTTTCATTGATTTAGCACTGCATTATATAAGTTTTGGTATGTTACATTTTCATTTTCATTAATCTCTATTCTTTAATTTCCCATGTGATTTCTTCTTTGATCCATTGGTTGTTTAAGAGTGTGATGTTCAATTTCAACAAATTTGTAAATTTTCCAGTTTTTCTTCTGTTATTGATTTCTAACTTCATAATCTTACAGTCAGAAAAGATAATTGTATGATATCTTTTTTAATATATCTGGACTTAATTTATGGCCTAACATATGATCTATACTGGAAATTGTCTCATGTCCTCTTCAGAAGAATATATATGCTGTTGTTATTAGATAGAATATTCTGTGTATGTCTGTGAGAGCTATTTGATTTATTGTGTTGTTCAAGTCCTCTCCTTTTCAATCCTATGTAGTTGTTCTTTTTTTTTTTTTTTTTTTTTTGAGACGGAATCTCGCTCTGTCGCCCAGGCTGGAGTGCAGTGGCCAGATCTCAGCTCACTGCAAGCTCCGCCTCCCGGGTTCACGCCATTCTCCTGCCTCAGCCTCCCGAGTAGCTGGGAGTACAGGCATCTGCCACCTCACCCGGCTAGATTTTTGTATTTTTTAGTAGAGACAGGGTTTCACCGTGTTAGCCAGGATGGTCTTGATCTCCTGACCTCGTGATCCACCCATCTCGGCCTCCCAAAGTGCTGGGATTACAGGCTTGAGCCACCGCGCCCGGCCTAGTTGTTCTTCTTATTATCAAGGGTGGGATATTGAGGTCTCCAAGCATTATTTCTCTCTTCACTTCTGCCCCATTTTTCTTCATAAACTTTCTTCATAAACTTCATAAACCCATACTAGGACCATAAGTGTTTATAGTTAGCATATCTTTTTGCTGTATTGAACATTTTACTAACATATAATATCCTTCTTTTTCTTGAAGTTTATTTTGTCTAATATTAATATAGCCAAACTTTCTGTCTTTTGGTTACTATTTGCATGGAGTGCCTTTTCCATCTTATCACTTTTAATTTATACATGTCTTTGGATCTAAAATGAGTCTCTTGCAAATAGCATATAACTAAATCATTTTTAAAATTCATTCTGCCAATTTCTGCCTTTTGATTGGAGAGTTGAATACCTATTTACATTTAAACTCACAGCTGATAAGGAAGAACTTAATTCTGTCATTTTCAATTTGATTTTCATATTTCTTATACTTTTTCTCCCTGCATTACTGTCTTCTTTGTGTTTAGATGATTTTTTCAGTGAAACATTTACATTTATTTCTCATTCTTTTCATGTATATTCAATAACTACTATTTTCTTTGTGGTTACCATGGGGATTTTATTTTACTTCCTAAAGTTATAGCACTCTAATTTGAATTTATATCAGCTTAACTTAATTATTGTACCATAGTTTTCTTTCTTTACATCCCCATTCTCACCCTTTTGGTTACTGATGTCACGAAGTTACATCACTATATCTTTATACATTGTGTATCCAAAAACACAAACTGACAATTTTTGAAAAATGCATTATCATTTTAAATTATGTAGAAAACAAACTGTATCTAACTCTATTATCTTTGGACTAATAATCTTTGCAATGTATTGCTCTCTTAAATTGTAGAAAAAGTAGAGAAATAAACTCCTGTTACAGTAACACTGGCTTTTATAATTGTTCATGTGTTTTTCTTTATTGAGATCTTTACTTCTTCACACAGCTTTAAGTCACTGTCTAGTGACCTTTCATTTTATCCTGCAAGACTCCCTTGATAATTTCCTGTAGCAAAGTTCTCATGGTTACCAACACCCTGGCTTTTGTACTGTTACGAATATTATAATTTCTCCCTCAATTTTGAAGTACAGTTTTTCCAGGTGTAAGATTTTCGGTTGACATTCTTTTTACTTTTTGCAGGTTGAACATATCAGTCCACAGCCTTCTGACTTTCAAATTATCTGGTGAGAAATCTCTGATATTCTTATTGAGTATCCCTTGTATATGACAAGCCATTTTCCTTTCATTGCTTTCAAGATTCTCTCTTTATCTTTGTCTGTCAAAAGTTTGATTATTATCTATGTCAGTGTAGATCACCTTGAGGTTATCTTACTTGGAGTTCCTTGGGTTTCTTGGATGTTCATATTCCTGTCTTGCATCACATCTGGAAAGTTTACAGCCATAATTTCTTCAAATATCCTCTTTTCCCCTTTCTCTCTCTTATTTTTGGACTGCAACAATGTATGTGTTGGTCTAGTTGGTTGTGTCCCACAGGTACCTTAGGTTCTGTTCACTTTTTGTCAATCTTTTTTTTTGTTTTGCTCCTCAGATTCAGTGATTTCTATTGTCTTATATTCATGTTCACCCATTTCTTTCTTCTGTCTAGTCACATCTGTCTTTCAGTCTTCCAGTAAATTTTTTATTTCCGTTGTACTATTCAGCTTCACAATTATATTGTTTCCTTTTAAGTTTTCTATCTCTTCTTTGATATTTTCATTTTCTTCATACCAAATTTTCTTGACTTTCTCGGCTTCCTTTAGATCTCTGAGTATCTTTAAGTAAATATTTTTTCATTGTTGTAGGCTGTGTCTGTGCCAAGGATCAGGATCACTCACATATGTCTGAGCCTGTTTCTTTCCCTGGGCATGCATAGCCACTTTCTAATTTCCTCATACAGGTAATTGCCTTTGAATGTTTTAGTCTTTAATTTTTGACTCCTGAAGGGGAAAAAGAGAAAAATGAGAGTGAGAGGAGAGAAGGGTGCTGGACTCTTAAATCCCCAGAGAGGAAGGGGCATGCAACAATGGAGGAAGGTGCAACAACAGTAGCTCCCTGCGTCTTTATCTGCACTTTCATGATCAGAAGCAGCAGTCATTAATCAAACAACAGATACCCAATATTTGAAGGACAAGATGCTTTTTGTTCACCTGTCTCTTTCAAGTTGTTCCTGGAACATGTGCATAGCTATCTGCCAGCAGTTTAGAGGGTATAGGTAGCTACTACTGTGCTAAAAGCTAAAATTAATCAAAATTAACTACAATTTACTGTCCAAGATTTCCTCTGAAATTTGCAAGCTTTTAATAGGCTCCAGATCTCCAAAATAATTACACTAGAAAAATTTTGTGAGTGCAATTGTTGTCTGGGTGGGGAGACAAATTTCTGATACTTCCTACTCCACCACTTTCCCAGAATTCTATCTTTTAAAAGATAATATTTTACAGACTGCCTTAAACTAAATAATAGCTGAAAAAAAGTCCCAAGAAAGCATCTTGGCTAATTAAATAAAAAGTTGAATAAGTCACCTTTTCAATTAACACTTTCTTTGAGGTAAAATATCAAGTGACTGAGTAACACATCCTTACCTCCAGCTAGAAGAGAGTGACTCCTGGCAGCTGGAATATTTTTCATTCTCAATTATCGACTCAAGTCATGGGTTTTTTTTTTATTTGATATGTCTTCAGAGAGACCCACATTATCAGTGAACTACATGAAACCATGGATTTCAATTGTTGCTTTGCATATCTAGTATAACTGCTGGCTTTTGGAATATGCAGAGGTCATTGCCCTTGGTGTTCAAAATATGTATCACCTATTTTTGAGTTCAGAGTAACAATGGCATTCTTAATTTACCCATTTTGAAAAGCCTCAATAAGCTCAGTTATGCTCCCTGGTCAGAGTACAGGGAGTTCTCACAAAATAAGTGCTACCACATAATCTAAGCACTTGTCATCTATTTTTTTTAAAGAATTTTAAAGGAGTAAAATACATATAATACTAAACATTTATTGTTTATAATTTAGGAGACCTGCAGTTGCAGGGTGTGATATGCAGGCTGAAAATTAAGTGCTAAGTTTACTTCAAAAACCAGTTTTATTCATATACTTCTCCCTCTACTTTATTCTTAAATTCAGGCACCAAATATTAAGGATTCTTTCTCTCCCTCTCAGAACTATCACCCATATAAAATTTTGCATCTCCACCTCACGGTCTTTTGGTCACTGGCATTGTTCATTTCCCAACTATCTCTGCTACCATTCCAATTCATTTACCACATTGCCTCCAAAGTTATCTTGTAAAACCTAATCATTTCCATATGTTAAAAATAATTTTTGCTTCCTTATATCAAACAGTATCAATTCCAAAGTCTGTATCTTGTCATATATGGTCATTTACAATTTGGGCTCAATCGATCTTCATTGTAGATTCTAAATTTCTACTTCATGCATACTATAGTTATCACACTATGGCTGGCATCACGATTGTTCAACCTGGGCAGATGCTCAGGATTACGTCCTCAGAAACACCTCTTACTTGGCCTGAAGCTATCTTATTGCTGTCTTGAAATTCTTAATAATTCCGTCTTTGAATATTTGAATGTGTTTTGGAAATGAAGTCTAGTGGAATAATGGAGCACATGCATGAGCAGAGGAGATATGCACACTATGGATGTCTGCAGTTATTGCTGCTGCCTCTGCAAATGTTTGTGATGCCCCATGAGCACAGAATTTCATGGACCCACAATGTATGGAAGTTCAGCAGGACTCTAAGAAAGTGCAATATGTTTGTGACAACTAAAGCTAAGTAAGTGGTTTCTTTAAACCACTTACTGTGAGAGCCTACACTTTTTGTTTTAGCAAGAACTTCCATTGAATGCAGAAAGATGGTAATGTCATTCTAAAAAAACACAAATGATCAAGTAATCTTGTCATATCTTTTTTTATTCATGTTACTTCCTTATATTAAGCAGCTACTTACTGAACATGATGACATAGAAGGAAGGGAAAGATAAGACAACCTATAGTTCTTTTTCCTTTCAGTTCTTTCACTCATCAGTAAGCTGAAGGTGGAGAGTATTGATATAATATGCACATATCAACATGTTGCATTAGTTTTGTATAGAATTTCCATTCTATTCTTTCCATGTAAGAATAAAATACATATGTATGTATTTTCCATGAAATAACTGTATAATTTTGGCCTATGAGTTAAATGCTCTTATATTTACTTTTAAAACTTTCATGACATAGTATAAAGACGAATGGGAAAATTTTAAATAATAATTTGAATGTTTGGGTTTTTTACATAGGAAGATGCTAAATAGCAAATAAAAAAGGGATTAACCAACACCATAGATATGTCTGTAGGAAAAAGTCTTTCACTAAGAAAACACATTCAAAAAATTGGACTGATACTCCAGATAAACATGAAACATGAAAAAATATAAAAGTTTTAACAGAATTTTTCCTGCATTTTTTTATAAAAAATTTATTATTATTATACTTTAAGTTCTAGGGTATATGTGCACAACCTGCAGGTTTGTTACACATATATACATGTGCCATGTTGGTGTGCTGTACCCATTAACTCGTCATTTACATTAGGTATATCTCCTAATGCTATCCCTCCCCCCTGTCCCCTCCCCACAATAGGACCTGGTGTGTGATGTTCTCCTTCCTGTGTCCAAGTGATCTCATTGTTCAATTCCCACCTATGAGTGAGAATATGCGGTGTTTGGTTTTCTGTTCTTGCGACAGTTTGCTGAGAATGATGGTTTCCAGCTGCATCCATGTCCCTACAAAGGACACAAACTCATCCTTGTTTATGGCTGCATAGTATTCCATGGTGTATATGGGCCACATTTTCTTAATCCAGTCTGTCACTGATGGACATTTGGGTTGATTCCAAGTCTTTACTATTGTGAATAGTGCTGCAATAAACATACATGTGCATGTGTCTTTATAGCAGCATGATTTATAATCCTTTGGGTATATCCCCAGTAATGGGATGGCTGGGTCAAATGGTATTTCTAGTTCTAGATACTTGAGGAATCGCCATACTGTTTTCCACAATGGTTGAACTAGTTTACAATCCCACCAACAGTGTAAAAGAGTTCCTATTTCTCCACATCCTCTCCAGCACCTGTTGTTTCCTAATTTTTTTAATGATTGCCATTCTAACTGGTGTGAGATGGTATCTCATTGTGGTTTTGATTTGCATTTCTCTGATGGCAAGTGACGATGAGCATTTTTTCATGGGTCTATTGGCTGTATGCATGTCTTCTTTTGAGAAGTGTCTGTTCATATCCTTTGCCCACTTTTTGATGGGGTTGTTTGTTTTTTTCTTGTAAACTTGTTTGAGTTCTTTGTAGATTCTGGATATTAGCCCTTTGTCAGATGGATAGATTGCAAAAATTTTCTCCCATTCTGTAGGTTGCCTGTTCACTCTGATGGTAGTTTCTTTTGCTGTGCAGAAGCTCTTTAGTTTAATTACATTCCATTTGTCAATTTTGGCTTTTGTTGCCGTTGCTTTTGGTGTTTTAGACATGAAGTCCTTGCCCATGCCTATGCCCTGAATGGTATTACCTAGGTTTTATTCTAGGGTTTTTATGGTTTTAGGTCTAACATTTAAGTCTCTAATCCATCTTGAATTAATTTTCATATAAGGAGTAAGGAACGAATCCAGTTTCAACTTTCTACTTATGGCTAGCCAATTTTCCCAGCACCATTTATTAAATAGGGAATCCTTTCCCTTTCCTGCATTTTCTAAACAAAGGGGCTGGCATATTTATTTTTTCAATGAGCTTTGCAAATTATATAGCCAGTCTGCATCACACTTCTTATTCTTTCTTCGAAACACCAAGCTCCTTTCATAATATATTCATTCTTCTACATTAATTGCTCTACTCCTAAACCCAAGATCTCCTACACATTCTTCAAAGCCCAATGCAAACGTCACCTTCTCTGTGAAAATTTTCCCAAAGCTCCTAGAACAAAGTTGGTCATTCCCTTCCCACTATGGACTGTGAGGCCTTTGAAGGGAGGTCCTAGGAACAATTATAATATTTATTACATAAGTAAGTGTTGGGTTAAAAAATTATTGGATGAGATGGTGGTCAAAGATGACGGGTGGGAAGGAGCTTGTATTCTATGATTTGCATTAGAATCCTACTCTCATCTAGAGATGACATTGCTTTTGTCACTTGAGCTCACACTAGTTGCCTAATAAAAGTACTTGAAATTTAAAACAGCTTTCTGTTTATTGAGTCAAGACCCGTTTATCCATCCCTTTTGAGATGATAGTATGACTTGTGCAGCTAAAGGTGATCTTATTTCCAGCCATTAAACAATGTTAATTTCATGGGCTACAGAGAGAAGAAGCTTATGCAAATGAATATGGTTTTGTCTGCACACAGCTTATTAATATGAATAGGCTAGCAATTCATGATCCATAGCCTTCCCCAATAGGCATGATTCAGAAGGTCAAGGTTATTTTTCTCCTGAAAAGAAACTCATATTAATATGCAGATACCTTCTCAGGTGTAGCCTCAGGACCACTCACATTCTAAACAGCTCATTCTACTGTATAAAAAGTCAATGAACTGCAGAGCAAATATGAAAAGGAAATCTGAATGTTTTGTGTAATCCTACAGAACTCAGAGTGGGCAAAAGGATACTACTTGCTGAACTTGATCTGACACTCTTAACTCATTCAAAAGCATGCCAAACATATCAACTTTAATGTGTAACACTTCTGAGCATGGTAATGCAATTTTTCACTGAGAAAGATGCTGATGATATTTCTTGCCCTCATGAGAAATCTTAATAGTTTCCATGCATCACTGGTACACATAAGTTATGGATCTTTTGTGTTAATATCTGGATAGTATATAATATGGAATATATTCATGAAGAACAAAATGAAAGATCATTTAGCTAAAATAGGTATTTATCATGTTTGAGTTGTGTTCATCCTTTTTTGTATAAAGCCATTTTTCCTAGAGAAAATAGCATTAATTTAGTGTCCCTCAAATGCCAGATTTGTATTGTTTCTCCAACAGTGGGGTAAGGCAGATTGCTTCTGCTCTGATATGGTTTGGCTGTTTCCCCACCCAAATCTCATCCAAATTGTATTTCCCATAATTCCCACATGTTGTGGGAGGGATCCAATGGGAGATAATTGAACCATGGAGGTGGTTTCCCCCATACTGTTCTTATGGTAGTGAATAAGTCTCAGGAGATCTGATGATTTTATAAGTGCTTTCCCCATTTGCTTACCTCTCATTTTCTCTCTTGTCTACTTCCACGTAAGATGTGCCTTTTACCTTTCGCCATGATTGTGAGTCCTCCCCAGCTACGTTGAACAGTGAGTCGATTAAACCCCTTATCTTGATAAATTATCCAGACTCACGTATGTCTTTATCGGCAGTGTGAAAATTGATTAATATATGGTCTAATCTGGTGTCCCTTGAAATTAAATTGTAAATGTGTAAGATACTTGTTAGGTTAAGGCACTGAAACATCAGGTTATGTATAACCTGAGAAATGCCTGGGTGTCTAAATGAAGATCTACTTTTGGAGCTCAGCCTAGCTAGGGTGATATTCTGATAAATCAAGGTTATCACTGCACATCCAAAATATGAAAGTAGGGATTCTTAAAATTGGAAGAAGAAAGAGTAGGTTCATCTTTGCAGCCATGTTGGAAATCTCTTTTTTGCCAGCATTAAAAGCATGAGACAAAGTAAGAAAATATTAATGAACAAAACACTCAAGGAATTCACATACAATCAGTAATAGTGTCCTGCTAATTCCTCTTTCGAAGTATCTTTTTCATCTCTTTAACTTCCCTTCAACTATATTCCCCAAAACTTAATGGAGGTCACCATGAAATCACATCTGGATTCCTTAAGCATCCCATTAACAGTCATGGCTCTAGAAAGCCTCCTTCCAATCAGTTTTCCACACTACAATCAAGGTATCATTTTTAATGCTGTTTTGGTCAATTGCTTGCAAAGCTTAAAGCTTTGCAGTGGGTTTTCATAGTTGTTAAAGGCCAAAACACTAAACATGTCTCAGGAGGCTCCCTTGATTCCTAGTACTGTTTCTCAAGCCTCAGCTTCTACTATTTTCTCTCAGTCTCGCCTTTGTTCTCTAATGTTTAGTCCTTTTTTTTTTTTTTCCTTTTTCTTTTTTTTGTTTGAGACGGAGTCTCTCTCTGTCTCTCCCAGGCTGGAGTGCAGTGGCGCGATCTCGGCTCACTGCAAGCTCCGCCTCCCGGGTTTACGCTGTTCTCCTGCCTCAGCCTCCGGAGTGGCTGGGACTACAGGCGCCCGCCACCTCGCCCGGCTAGTTTTTTGTATTTTTTTAGTAGAGATGGGGTTTCACCGTGTTAGCCAGGATGGTCTCAATCTTCTGACCTCGTGATCCGCCCCTCTTGGCCTCCCAAAGTGCTGGGATTACAGGCTTGAGCCACCGCACCCGGCCCTGTTTAGTCCTTTTGAACTCTGACCCCAGACTGTCATTCTTTTCATTGTGATTTGGCTAACGCTTACTGAGAATATGTCTTAAAAAAATGATGATAGTGCCAAGAAATTCTAACTTCCCTATTAGATCCTCAGGATATGAGTGTTAGATTACTCTATATTTCCCCTTTCTCAATTTTCACCATGATCGGCGTTCTTTGTTCAATGTCTGTATTTTCTATTTTCTTAAAAATTGTGAGAGTAGAGATATATCTGGCTTATACAGCACTCTACAGGTAGGGTCTAACAGTATTTGGCAAATAATAGATGCTTGGTGTTTGCTAAGTTCATTGAAAATCAAGGTCAGAAATACTTCTTGGAGTCTTTTAAGTTACTTAACCTTAATTACTAATAATCCAGTTAAGGCTACATAATTTATAGCCTAAATGTATTGAGTAGGGGATGGGCAGTGACAATGAAAAGAAAGAAAAAGATACACAATTTTACTTACATAACTTGGATTTGGTCACTTTATTTCCCTACACCTCTTCTTTTCAATTCATAACAGTGAGATGGGGATCATGTCACTGACTGTCAGAACTCAGTTATTAATGTGTAAGAGTGGCCAAAGCCATGAGTTTTAATATCAGCCCCAAAATATTCATAGTAGAGGCTTGAAAACCACAAATTTAATATTTCTCCTTGATTAACCTCTCTTGTTTTTCTGTATGTTATGTCTATTTATAGATATAAATCTTTATCTATGTTATTATAGATATGGATACATGCGTATTTTTCACCTTCTTCATTATGTTCTATATTCCCAGTCAGTCATCAAGCTAGACATCAATACACACAGCTTTCATTCTGTGTCATACACCAATGATTCTCAAATGCTTTCCTATACTCTCCTGACTGTCAGACCTAAATATTCAGCTGCCTACTGAGCATCTCCATTAAAATATTCCGTAATCATCCCAAACCTGGTATGTTCTAAACTATATCTATTACCTTTATTGTTTTTGAGGAGAATAGAGATGATGACATATTAACCTGCTTGTGGTTAATGGTTTGTATAAAATTCATGAAAATTGTTTCTCTATAACATTTAACATTAAATATCTTTTGGCTATGTGCTGATGATAAAATAAGAAGGCAGGAGGACAAGATAACACACTTCAAACCAGATTAGCAACAAGCACTATGCCCTAAGAGCCAAACTAGAGGTTAATAATAATTTTTGCAGTTGGATAGCTGCAGGAAAAAGATTACTATGAAATGATTGAAAATCACCAGTGGTTCCATAGATACCACAAGGCAACATTTATGGGACAGGCGGATGTTTGGAGTAGAGATACTTTCACGTATCCTAGGAGCAGAAGATTGAACTAGATAAAATTGAGCTTCAATTATTGGAATTCTTCTGAACGCTCCTTTGCCTAATGTCCCTCGTGGTACCTGTTTGAGCCCTCTCTTTTCTGTTTTCTCCCAGTAAAACTTAGTGGCTCTTCTTTGTCCAATCTGTCCTATGGAACCCTTTTAAGACCTCTTTTGTCCAAACCTTCCCTTGGAGAAGGCTCCTGTCACCATAGTGATGACATGGGCATCGTCATTAAACTAACTTTCAATTTTTGATCAAATTTATCATCATCACTAATAATCACCTCAAGGCTTATGGCCAGGTTAGGGAATTCCTGGGCCAAGCATCTTCCCTCCCATCAACTGCCCTCTTGTATCCTAATTAATTAAAAATAATTCTTTTCATTAACTTCAGAAACCTATAAAACATCTTAGATATACTCACTCTTTATTCATAGCCCATCTAACTACCAAAAAAATTATGTTAACTGTACTTCCTAAATAGTTTTCCACTACCATTATCTCAGTTCAGGATACCATCAAATCTCACTTGCATAATGTCAACAGATTTCTAAATGTTCTCCTTGTATAACGTTTCTTTCTATTTCAAGCCCCATCTATTATTCTCATCCTATTCTCATTTACCTTGGCATCAAAGTGATCTTTCTAAAATTCAAAATTTACCAGATCACTCAATTACTAAAAATGTTTCAGTGGCTTTTTAAAAAATATTCTATGTCTTGGCACATAAAGCCCTTATTAGCTAACTCCAGCAAAGTTCCGCTCCAGTTCCATGGCTTACCATTATTTTGTCTGTGTTCTACATTCAAGGTGCACCAGGAACTATGCTTCGCTCATCTATGAATTCCTGAAGCTTTATTTTGGAAGCCCTGGATATCTTATTTTTATTAATGAAAATCAATCAATCATATAACTTCAGGTACAAGAGTCTCAAAATAAAAAGAAAAGCAATATTCACTGAGCTGAATTCTAACCAAATATCTGACTATGTTAAGAGCATAGCCCAAAGCCAAGAAAATTGTGTGTGTGTGTGTGTGTGTGCGCGTGCGTGTGCATGTTTATTTTTAAGTGGAAAAGTGGAGGAGCTTTTTAAATTTGAATATATAAAGATGACATTTGGAAAAATATGACAGAAATTGTTGCACATTTTGTTATAAATTCTATTTCACATTTCAACTTCAAGTGAAAGAAAAACGTTTGTAAAAAGTAGAAACATAGTATTTGGTCTAAAACACTAATTGAAAAAATACCAATATTTCTTCTGAACTGAATGTAGAAAAGGTAATAGTTAAAAAGCCTAAAAGCATTCCCTAAAATAAATCCATTTTTAATGCCATTTTAAAAGCCTGTGTCATTCTTAAATAAAGTCTAAATGGAAGCCTCAATTTTCTTTACTTATTAATGAATTCGAAATATTCAAAGTGGTTGTTCTTGCTATTGAAAAGTGCTAGATAGCCAGATGCTGACCCATGGATAACTTAAAAAAAAAAAAAAATGAAAGAAAAGCAAAAGAAGAAACTGTTAGCTTTTCAAAAAAGAGTATGGGACTCTGAGGGTATCATTGCGTTTCAAGAATTTAATATAAAACACCTACATTTCTCTGAGTTGTTCAATCAAAGGATGGTGCACTGGCATCTATGCAGATGTGTTTGCCCATCTTTTTTCTCCATTTTACAAAGTCTAATCTTCTTAAATATTATACAACATCTGTATCTTTTTCATGCTATGTAACTTCCACAGAGCTCATACAATGTAATTAATACACACAATTAGTGCAATCTGGCTTCTGCAGAGCATAAAGTAGACACTCAACACATGCTTGTCAATTGAATGAGGCACTGCATTTTAAATGCTACCCCTAATTCATTGGTTGGCTCCCTACACAACAATCCATTAGTCTCTTTTTTTATTTCTTAAAATATTTATATTTATTTCTATCTGCCATGTTGCTAGCCATCTGGGTACAAATATGTCTGGACAGAGATCTCACACCAGGTTTGCTTACCCTATTTCCGCTGTCTGGGATGCCTCCTTAACCACACCCATGTCACTCTTCCTACTGGAAAACTAGGCTACATCTAAGTGTCACTCTAAACCCTGATACTTAACTGAAGTGTTCCCTGTTCATTCTAGTTAATGCCACTTTCTTCCTCATCCAAACGCATATTGTATTTCATTTGCATCTCTTATGTGGTACTTTTCTCTTTCTACCTTCCATTCTAATTTTTTCAGCTTATCATTCTTTCTAGAATACAAACTCCTTACACATAGGATCCACATCTAAGTCACTTTTGTTTCACAATTTTCTTGTTCAGTGCTATTTAACTATAAATATATTTTTAAAATAATGCTTTCTACCCATAAGAGAACCTCTTGGAGGTCTTTTAACTTATGGTTTATATACAATTTTAATAAGCTTGATATGAAGGAACAAGAAGTAACAAAACATGAAAAGCAAACACAAGCCTCTCTAAACCACAGCTCATTGGAATCACTTGTGTGGGAACAAATAATCTTTATATACTAGGGGATGATAGTAAGATGCAAGTCAGAGGAATAACTGATGTGCATAAAATATACCCTGAATCTTAAATACTTTAATGTGCTATTTACTATTTATTAATAATACCTTATTATGCAATTATAATAATTCAATAAATGTACAGGATAAGGTAACTTTTAATTTAATAAATTATTAATAACTATTACTAACAATACCTTATTCACTATTTAGCTATATTAATCTAATAAATTTTTAGGGACATTTAACATTTACAAAGCATTTTTACATCTATTATAAAAGTCTTCACACAATGGCTAAAAAATACTTAAATATCAAGCCCACCAGATTTTGCAGAAGAAAAAGCTGAAAGTCAGTGGGTCATGTTAGATGTTCCTAGGTCAAACACTGAAAAGTGGGAAAGTCAAGGTTCAATTCTTAGTGTGGTAACTCTGGGAGTAAAACAGACTGAGTTCTCACTTACTGCCTTTGAGACACTGAAAGAGAGAAACAAAACTAAATGAACAAGCAGTGTGTTGTGTTGTTTTAATGGAGAAAAATGATGAACAGAGAGGAGAACGTTTTGAGATAAAGTGATCAGGGAAAACATTGTTGTAAAGGTTATTTTTAAGCTGATGCCTGAATCATGGGAAAGAGCCAAGCATTAAAACAAAAAAAAAAACAGGGAAAGAGCATTCAGGTATAGAAACAGACTTGCACAAAGGCCTTAAAATCAGAAATTTCAGTCTTCTTCCCATAATATAAAATATCCTTCATGAAGTGGCTTCCAAATGCTAGTCACAAGCCAGCTGTTCTTCATCCCTTCTAGCCCTCACACTCAAAGACATTCTAAGCATTTCCTGCACTCCATCTTCCTTTATCCTGTTGCAGATGCGATTTCCTCTTCCAGGCATCTCTATATTGAAAACAAATATTGCTCCCCTAAAACTTTTATCAGGGGGCCTTCATTCTTTCATCTTTAACTATATCCCTCACTCCAGTCCCACTAACTGTGTCTCTCCCATATATTTGAAACACACTCTCATTTGTTTATTAACAGCTTCAATGAGGAATAATGAACATAATGTAAAATCACCTGTTTTAAGCATACAATTCAATAATTTTTAGTATATTTACAAGAATTGTACAACTATCATCACGATCTAATTTTAAAACATGTCCATCACTCAAGAAAGAAACTTAATGTTCGTATATAGTCCATCCCCACTCCCACCTCCAACCTCCTTTCTGTTTCCATAAGATTTACCTTCTCTGAACATTTTACATAAATGGAATCATATCTACGATATGTGCTCTTCATATCTGGTTTCTTCCACTGAGCATGTTTTTGAAGCTCATCTCAGCTGTACGTATTTCAGTCCTTCTTTCTTTTAATTGATGAGTAGTATTCCATTGCATGGATGTACCGTATTTTGTTTATCCATTCACCAGTTGATGGACACTTTGCCATCCAGGTTTTGTCCGTTGTGAATTACACTGCTGCTTTATTTTCTCTTTGTTTCTACACATCTATCTCCCCCTATTGGGCTATGAGCACCATTACAGCACTCAGCACAGTGCAACACTTTCTTTAGTCTCAGCAACAGCTGCTACTGGTACAGAGAAGGTACTCATAAGTTTGCGGAACTCTGAACCCAGATCCCCCTCTTTAAGATGGGGGCACTCACAGCCCGCTGAGGCTTACCAACCAGTTCCTCCCCAGAGATTGCTCTTTGCTAGGAAGCTAATTTTCACAAAGAATACTGCTGAGGAGCAGCCTGAATCCAAGGACTGATCTATGTGAGGATGCAAAGACCTGGACCCTTGCCTCCATTCAGTACATCTCTTCAGGGCATTCTAGCCTCATAGCATCCTGTGGGATCTGCCGAGGCTTCAGTTACCACCACAGACCAGTCACTCTCCTCCTACCCAATCCTGCCTTCCTTGTCCTCCCCTCCAGCTCCGCTGTGTTATGGCTGAGAGCACTCCCTAATAAAACTTCTGAAAGCAAATCTCAGTCTCAAAATCTGTTTCCTGGGGAAGCCTGGTCCGCTTGTGGCATACAATGATATATTGCCCCCTTTGACGTGGTGAGTTCAGACAAGGAAGTTAGCTATTAAGGATATATAATCTTCAATACCCCTTCTTTAATCACAGGCAGTGTGTAGTCTGTGGTATAGCTGTAACCTAGTATATGTAATCTAAGTTCTATTTGACCCTTGAGGATGTTAATCAAGTTTAGCCTAAAGCCGCCTCATTATATAAGTTCGGCCTAAAGGTTTTTCTGTGCATCATGAACTATAACAAGTAGAGGTGTAAACTGACGTTAGCCCACACATTTGCTAGTCACTGAGTTTTGGCCAAATGTAGCCAACTGTTCAAACCATGTTCAAATAAGACAAACACCAACCAGTAACCAATCTACCTCACTTCCCATTTCTGTACATCATTTCCCCTTATTTTTATCTAGAAATCTTGTTGCACCACGTGGCTGCACTGGAGTCTCTCTGCATTGGCTGTGATTCTGGGGCTGCCCAATTAGCAAATTGTTTATTGCTCAATTAAACTCCTTTAAATTTAATTCAGCTGAAACTTTTCTTGGACCAAGAATAAGATCAACTTAACCCCCTTCCCATTCTTTGCTACTTGAACATCAAAAGCCCTATTCAAGATTTCTACGAATTATTGAGGAGTAAGAATAGGAGTTCCTCAGGCCTCCACTGTACTTTTGATTAGCTTACAGGCTTTATTGCCCTACCTACTGTCTTTATTTTGAACTTTTTCAATCTAAACAGACCCCTTCCGCAATATTTGCAAAAGTTACACTTATTGTTGAGTATAGTGGATTTTGTTGAATATATGAATACACAAAGAAATATATGAGGACACAAAGAAAGGGTTTACACTTTAATAAAACCAACATTTTCCGTGGAGTACTAGACTTCACTCGTCTTAAATTTTCCTTTGTCCTTCCTATGACGAATTTTACCCTGGTCACTTCATTCCAAGGAGTGTGTCAACCTCAGGTCACCTCACTGGTTTTTCTCATTCTCCCTGTCTTAATGACTTCTCACTCACTTTTCTTTCTTTCCCATTTCCCCTTTCTCTCAGGACCATATTCCTCTCAATTTTTTTTAATGTAGATAGTAAAGCTCTCTGTTGCCTTTCTACCCATTCACTCGGAACCCTTTTGTATCCCAAATGGCTTTCAAGTCTCTTTCGTTAGTTATCTCCTAAAAGGAATTCTTGTGCCAGCCATTAAGATAATGCATTTTTTAATTTTTACTATGTAAAGATGCATAATTTGTTGTAGAAAAAATACTAATACATTTGTTATTTAATATTTCTGAGTGAAGAATTATGCTTCCTTTCTGAGTTCGATACAGGTGGCACTCTACAGACCAGGGCAGACTGCCTAAAATGTGTTTTTAAGTTTTGGATAAAAGTACTGTGTCAAGGGTCGGAAAGAACACCCTCTGGCTTCATAATTCATTAGAAGAGTCACAGGATTCAGAACCTGTTATATATACATTTTACTATGGTGGAAGGATTCAGGTTAAAATCGGCAAAGGAAAAGGGAACATGAGGCAAAGTCTTGGAGAAGCTGAGCCCAAGCTTCCTGGTGTCTCTCCCAGTAGAGTCACACATGGAAACACATAACTCTCCACGAAACGGTAAGTGACAATACATGTAAAGTGTTGCTAACCAGGGAAACTCACCCTAGTCTTGATGTCCAGGGTTTTTATTGGAAGTTAGTTACTTATGTATGCAACATCTGCACGACTAGCTTACCTAATCAGACTCCAGACCCCCAAAGTAAAAACAGGTGTTCACCATAAATCACATTGTTAGCATGTACTATCTGGTCAAACTGGTAAAGCATGCCCCAAGGCCTTAGGCATATAAAAACACTTATCAGGCAGACATCAAGCCGAGCTCCCATGGACAGCCAGGACCCAGTCTGAAAAACAGGACTTTGTTGGGAATATAGAGAATTTTAGCAAACCAGTCTGTTAGGACATTCATAGGTACTATGGTGACTCTAGCATATAATTTCCAGTGCCATGTCTAGTATCCTATTCATTACATTTATTCATTCATCTAGGCATTATAATAGAATAAATATCTCAGAAAGATAGCTCCAGCCAGTCATGCAGTATGTGTCACTATGAATTAAAGATCTTCAAAGAAGACACTGGGAAACTTCTTAACTTCCGATCTGTTCCACAGCTGGGAATAAACAGACATTCTGAAGATTCCCTTGATGAGTGTACAGAACTAGATGTTGTCCCCATTCTGGGAAAGAGGCTGCATGAGATCTCAGCTGATCCTATTATGTACGTACCTATTATGTAACCTATTATGTACCTATTATTTACCAAGTACCTATTATGATCCTGTTATGTACCTATCTATTATGTATCCTATTATGTACCTATTATATATCCTATTATGTACCATGTGGAGTCTTCTCTACCTGGTCCTGTTTATTGTTTTGTCCTTTTGTGTCCATCATGGTTAATCCCACCAGCATTAGGGAAAATATTGAAGCATTACAAAGTGGAAAACAGTGAGGAAGTAAATCAACTCTTTTTCAGGGACATTGCCCTTTGTACTACATAACGTTGAAAAATAAGGTGAGTATCTCCTCATAGACAACTGAATTTGCTAGGACTGTAACCTGAGAAACTGTCTACATCCACTACTCTTTGCATAAAGCAGAGTAATAAAACTGGCCCCTTGAAAAGGAGGGCAGAGGCAAAAGCAAGCAGCAAGTACTTCCTGCTGACATAGCTAATAGACCTGCCACTCATTCAGGGTTGCATTTGGTAGAATCTGTCTTTCTTTGTCCCTTTCTTCTTTCCCTGCTTTCTTTCTTCTTTCCATTATGCTCCTCCTTCCTTTTATTCCTTTCCTCTACCCCTCTCTCTTTCCCTTTCCAGCCTTTCTTTTCTTCTGTTAACAAATATTCACAGAACTCTACTAGCTCTCAAAAACTGTCCTCTGCACTAAGAATCCAGGACTAAATGAGGGCAATAGGGCCACTGCCTTCATGAAACGTATAGTCTCACAAGAACCAGCTTTCTAAAGCATAAAAACTTCCATGACCAGCCACTCTTCACATTTGAACACTTGCTTCACTCTCCTGGCTACTCTCTGGTCACTCACCACTGACTCCATCTTAAAGCCCAATACCTCAAGCCACACTAAGATTTCTTCCTTGCAGGGCCTCATGGTTAACTTTTGTGCTCTGAGCCTTGAGTGTTCTGCATCCTCTGTTGTAATACTCTTTCCACCCAAACCCCTGCTATTGTCGTGGTTTCTTCTATTCATCCCTCAGGTTTCCTCTTAGTTCTAAAGCAGGGAAGCCTTCTCTGGCTATCCTCTGAGATCAGTGCTACTTCTCAAACACCTCCATGCTGGCATGCGAAAGAAACAGGCATAGCAGCTGTCATTGCAAGCTCCATGCCTGAGCCACACAGGGAAACCTTTCCTATGACACATCAGATACACCCACAGGAAGCCATTCCTTTGAATTGTTCTAACTGTAGAATACATTTGAGTAATTTCTGCAGCAAATGAATGCTCTCTCAAGAATTAGAAGGAGAATGTAAAACAAAGAATCAACATCTCACTTCTGCTACTCTGAAGGAAATAGGCACAGGGTTTCTCTATCTTGTTATTAATCCTTTGTTCCCCATTATTGCTTCATTCAACATTCAATAATTGTTTAACTCTATCGTGCCCCCACATAAACATGTTTTCTTCTTGGGGACTCTCACAGTCTTCTTGTTGGCCATGGTATTAGATTCCTATTTTGCTACTGTCACAAATTACCACAAACTTCATGGCTTGAAACAACAAATTTATTTTCTTATACTTATGGGAGTCAAAAGTACAACACAGGTCTCACTGGGTTAAAATCAAGGTGTCAGGGATGTGTTCCTTCTGCAAGCCCCAGGGGATAATTTATTTCCTTGCCTTTTCAGCTTCTTGCAGCTTCTTGAGTTACCTGACTTAAATCCTTCCTCCTTCTTCAAAGCCAGCAGCATAGCATCATCAAATCTCCCTGCTCCCTGCTTTTATTGTCATATCTCCTCTGTCTTATAAGGACCTTTGTAATTATGTTAAATCCATCCAGATAATCCAGAATAATCTTCCTATCTGGGGAATCTTAATTTAACCACATCTGTCGATTCCTTTCACCATGTATGACAACATATTCATATGTTCTGGGGATTCGGACATAGACACCTTTGGAGGACCATTATTGTATGCCTTAGCCATAAATGGCTTTCTCTGCAACCACTAGAGACATTCTTTCTACTTCATATCAGAAATGTCTTTAAATAACTTGATTCTGCATCCCTCCTGTATTAAGCAATGGTGTAAACTGGTCTTGGTATGACCTTAGTGTGTTGGTTTGGGTTTTTTGTTTGTTTGTTTCTGGTTGGCTTTTTCCCTGCCTCATTGACCTTGCTACTAACATCCTTGTTATACTCCACCACTAATTGCATCAGGAAGCCTGGTCCTTGGTGACCACATGTATTGCTCTAGCTGGTGTTGGGGGTAAGGAGAGCCTCTCTACAGTGGTGTTGAAACTATTATAGTAGGCTTCCAAGCAGGGCTACCTTCTTCTTTCTGTCTCTTGGAACACTACTTATATTATAGTGCTTTTATTCTCCACTTGCAATCTAGGAAGGCAGGCTTAATTTTTAACCCTGGCTATTCTATGGATGTACTGTGTTACTTTTGGCAAGTGAATTATCCTTCCTCTGTTGTATTTCTCCTCATGTGTAAAAGGTATATAATAATTTCTACCATTTAGATTTTTTGTAAAAATCAACTGAGGTAACACTTGGAATGCTCCTTGTGGGGTACATAGTAGAGGCTGAAGGAATTACACTGATTTGTTGTGACAGTGATATGCACAATACACACATGGAAGAAAACACAAGGGATTCAGCTGGAAAAGTAAGATAGAACAAGGTTGTAAAAGGCCTTGCATGACCAGATTAAGGGGGTAACGTGATACCTGGAATCAAACTCAGAGCCTTTTCATGAGCAGACCAGTCTTGGGTGTCCTTCTCTTGAAGTATCCTTTCCTGTCTTGGCCTCAAACAGTTTCTCAAATCCCACTTTGTACCAGAAGTCTCTGGTGAACGTTTAAAAATTGGCAGCCAACTCCTACTAAAAGCACAATTCACAAGTCTCTGCTTTCTCTTTCTCTCAACACCATCTACAGGATGCCCTGATATTTTTGTCCTCTAAGTAATGCCAGACAGTTTGGCCTAAGTAGGTTCTTGGTTTCACAGGCAACTAATAGCTGCTAGCCCTACAGGAGCCTCTTACACTGAACAAGAAGTTGATTAAATTTACTCTCAGGTGCTAGTACATTATTTATTTACTTAGTGATGTATTCATTGGTGTTACCAAACATTAAAGTAATTTTTAAAAAAGAGTTCTGCAAACCTACTCCCCAGTCCCTCTCCCTTCATAACACAAAACTCAGATCTAAAGGCTTGAAGGTAAGAACAATAAATCTAACAACTTTTACAGAACACTGGTGTCTTGAATCTGTGCCTCCTTCATGGCTTCAACCTCAAATACAATCAGTTTGCAAGTCAAAACAAGATTTTAGCAACTGCCAACTCATCTTGGCATCTGAAAAATCAAGCTGTGTTCTGATGTTTGCTTCATAAATTAGAACCAACAATAAAGATTCTGGAATCAGGGCTTAAGTGGCAATTTTGTTGATGATGCATGACGCAGAACAGAATGCATTTTGCTCAGCCGCACGGAGCTGCCTTGGCAAGGCTGGCAGCAGTAGGGCGTCTTCTGTGTGGGATGTTAGCTAAGGTTTGCAAAAAGCCACCAATTATATACCTTCTGAGTCAAAGAGATGCTTTTCACAGCTATTTATGTACTTTAATGCTAAATGGCCAGAATTCCAGGGGTTATCAAGGACAAGATGATCTTAAACAAAAGTAATAATTTCCGTCCCATTCCAAATTACACAGATAACTTGCATAGGACCATATCAGGGGCAACTACTCTCATAAGTTTTGGGGTAAGGAATTAATTTATTATTGTTAAAGGAGCAACCTGTGTAGAGAGACACCCAGCAAATTGCCCAAGTTCACTTACTTTAATCTTTACTTCATTCCATTATCAAGTCTTATAATCAAATTTCTATAGTTTCCCACCCCAAATTAGCCTCTGAGGACCTCTAAATAGTTCCTTTTGAACAACTCAAGGAATATGTGTCATCTCGGTAATTCAGAGCTAGGAACCAGAAATATAGGACTTACTGTCATTTTTACCTACTCTAAAAACATGCATTGTTCCCTAGAGATGAGAAAATTCTGTGTATTGCTACTTTTGATGACTACTATCCCAACTCTCCCCCTTTCTAAGAAAAAATATATAACTGGAAATCAATGGACAAAACTAGAACTTATTCTAGAGGTAAAATTGATATTGGATGAAACAGAAAGTTTTTATGAGCACCATACCTTGGCTAACCTGCATATCACCACACCCAAATGTGCAATTTCTCAAAGGTAGTGAGCAATCCTTACCCCTTACCTCAATTTGGTGCTTAAAATTGAGGAGATCAGCAGCAGTTACCTTGTGATACATCAGCTATATCAATCATTTTCTAATGGCATGTCCCCTGCCCTAACCTGCCACTGAAATAAACTATTATCCTGGATTTTTTCTTATCCTTTATACTTCTGAGAACAGGATCATCCAGGAATGGGTTAAATGCTTTAAAGACATGGCATTGTCTCTTCCCAAAGGATATTACTTCACAGTGAAAGTGGGTAGGAAATAAGCTGATGTCCTTTGGGGCTCACTGGAATTATTGGGTAGCCTATCCTCTAAAAATACAGCTGTCTTGACTTTGAACCAGTGACCCATGTATGGTGCTGATTCTTCTATAGCAAAATTATATAGGTCTAAGAATCAATCACTTTCAAATTTTGTTTTCCATACCAGTAAATCTAAACCTTGGTATCCTGTAGATTTTAGTGACCAAGAAAATGACATCTCTGCTCAGACACACAAAAATACTTAGATCAAATAGTAGTTGAACCTGTCATGTGAACATTTCTAGTTTCTTGGACCACTGATTGAACCACTGAGAAATAGTCCCAGTATTGCCCAAATTGATAAAACTAAATATAAAGAGATAATTGGCTTCTACTATATTCCATGCCAACAGGGAGTGGGTAGATTTCTGGAACTCCAAGGCTTACAGGGCAACTTTTTTGTATCACCATATCCAAAGGAAAAGGTTAATGGAAAATGACCTCAATTTCATATTGGCAAGACAGCCAAGAACTCAGACCCCCCAGGAACGAAGATCACATCTTTTGAATAAATTCTCTATACAGCTGAGGTATTATTTAAAGGCTAAAGAAATGCAGGATATGTGGCAGTAAAAATACTGGTCCCCTCTCTTTTTTCTTTTTAAACATGAGAATAATTAATGTAGTCATTGCTAACTTGATGGTATCCTTTTATCCCATTAGTATATATTAGGTGAATTACTGGTGGTTTTGCTACCATTTAATTTATGGATGATGAAAGGGTACGGAGTAATAGCTATATGAGAGTGGGATACAGGTAAAGGAAGAATTAGTATCACCTGGACTGTGTGGATGATGTAAACAAAGGACTTTAGGGAGTCTTCATGATATCACAACCACTGAATTCAGGGACTCTATATGAATTTGAATTTCTTACTATAGATAAAGCAAATGCATTAAAGTTGTATGCATGATTACTGGATCATGTGAGATGGTGGCATCTGTATACCTGTGAGGAAGAAAGCCAGCTCAGAATACTCTTTAGCCACCTAATTTGCACGCAGTCTATTTTAATTCTCTCTAAGCAACCTACAAGGTCCAACCAAATTAAACACCCTTTTAAAATAATGCATTATAATGCTTATGTATTAGGTACAATGAGAAGGAAAGGAGAAAACATCAAAAGGCACTAGTTACACCTTGCTTAATCTCATACCCTTGGTCCCAAGGTAGATTTCTCTGATCTGTGTATTCCCTGATCTGTTGCAGCCTGCAACAGATTGATCGCAATGACCGCTCTAGAACCAAAACTTGACTATTGTTTGGACCCTATTATCAGTTGCTTGTTTTATGAAGAAAGTGGAAAGGGTTCAATTTGGGTCTTAGAGCATCCTCTCAAGGTGTGCTTTGCAGTAACCATACCTGGATGAGGCCTTCCTGAATGTACCCCTCACCGCTCTCAGCTCCTGACCATTAGGGAAAAAAAAAAAAAAAAAAAAAAGCTAGCTTCTTATCATTCTAGTATCTCTCTCCCAAGGTGGAAGACTTTTGTTTTTAATTGGTTCAAGTTCTTTATCTTACATACACAAATTTGGCAACATTGAAATCAAAATATCTCTCTTGCCAGATCCTGCTAAGCAGCTCCGAATCCTCTTTATTTATTGTATATTTTAAACAAAAATGTTAGCATCGCTACTGCTTCTCTCTTTCTCAAGGAGTTGCAGATGAGAAATGTAACCACATTCTTCAAATAGACCCTTGATACAGAGGCTAACTGCTCTTACCATTCCTTCCTCTAGCCAGGATGAAATGGTGAGAAACTCACTTTGAGGTAGGAAGGGTGAGTGCATGAAATCAAAGGGTGACGTATACTGAACAGGACCCTTGAGCTGGCTGCTGTGTCCAGCCTCCCTCTTCTGGATGTAACTGCACTGCCCAGGTTTCCTGTTCTGAGAAGCAGGTATAACCTCTATAGACCAGAAACGGCCTTATGACCAAAAAGCAGACAATCCGCAAGCTAATTGGAGAAGTATTTCATAGCCTGCTAGCAAAGACGAGTTGAGGCAATTCACTGTTAACCCATTGAAAACAGAGCTGAAAGAGTAGGCGGAACTTGCTGGTCAGGAGCAGAGTGATCAGCAAGTATTTGGAGCACAGCAGAATCCTGAGTAGTAGGACAAAAACCCTCAAATCTGAGTAGTAGGACAAAAACTCTCAAACTTCTGCTGCTATGAGCCCATGATTTACACACAGAACTACTACTAATTTAGACACAATGCAACACAATGGATTACTTGACCTTTAGAACTCTGCGTCTTGATTTTTTGGATTGCTCATGTTCCTAATCCATGTGTATCTTTATTTGAGAAATCTTGAATTGAATGGATTTATATTCTATGCACTAAAGAAGCCTAACTGAATAGGTGCTTTAAAAATTCAGTTCAGTTCAACCCATATTTATTAAGAACTTTCTAGGTTCCAAGCTGTGTCCTAGATACTGCAGATACAATGATAAATAGTTCATGAAAGCTTCTGGTTCCAGATTTCTCATTGTCCAGCACGGGAAAGAGAAAATTTCTTCATTGTATTATCTTTGATATCATGTATTAGTTAATTTTATCATCACATAAATTCCATAAATAAATTGTATTCTCACTTAACACATTGTGAAAAGAAGTTCTGAGGGATTAATTTTCTTACCTAAGACTACAAAACTGGTAATAAGCAGAAAGATAATATAACCTTAGTTGTTCTTATTTAAAATTCAAGCCACCCTCAATACTCCTTGCTGCCTCTCTCACAATAACAACTATTTAATGTATGTTCTATGTTTTACTTCATTTATTCTTACTTAAATCTTACAAGGAAGTCTTACTATTCACTCCCACCTTATAGATTTTTTAAAAATTATTTTACAGAGGGTATGATACAGATGGCAAAGTGACATATTTAGTGGAGTTATGGCCAAAACTGAGACACATCTCTTTGAAAAGAGTTGTAGGATAGTAGGGAGAAAGCATAAAAGGGTACCATGACCATCTTGTTCCCATCTTGAAATGTTTCATCTGTGTTCACTTGCACCTAATTTAATTGCAAATTAAAGTAAGGCCCTGTATCTTCTTATAGGTATTCTATAAATAACTTCTTAGGTATCCTATAATCTACATGAATAATCATTTAATTGAATTACAATTCAGAATAGACAGAAGAGTTACCTAGTAAGGACATCCGAGTATCCTTATCCTAGGAAGAAGCCTATTATCCTAATATCTTAGTATGGTACTTTGAATTCTCATTGACTATATTATTTGTAAATATAACTATTTTAGGAAAGAGATGACAACCTAGACATTTTTACATGCTTCCTTGGTATTCACTTCTTGCTTTATGTGTCTCAAAGAAGGAAAGGAGTGAGTAATGCTTGGATTTGAAAGCCAATGTACAAGAAAGGTATGAAGGGGCTTGCCAAGCAATTCCACCTACGACCTAAATCTCTGTTAATTTATTAATTCAACCTGTGGCTCTTGAGCACTATCTATAAGCCAGGCATATTGATGAATGTCCTGCTTCCAAAATCCATATAAGAGCCTCATGTAGGATCTCATGCGTTCATTTACATCTTATTCCATTCACCTTATAGTTGAAATAACTTTGCCTATCGAACTGTACGTATTAAGTAACAGTGTTTGTATATTAGATATTAGTGTCACATACAATTCTGAAATGGAGCTTCTGATTAATATGGCATATTCAGAGAAATGAACTTAGTTGACAAAATTAAAATTAAAGGCTAAGGAACTTAACATTTTAGTTAGCCTTAACACTTAGGTGGAAAATTTTGTGATTGTATTTAAGATTCTTGAAATATGGAAGATAACTCATGGATTTCCAATTTGCTGCTTCTTAGCAGCTCTAGGTTCCAAATTGAGAGTAAGAAAATTGAGCCAGACAGTATGTAGCGTTTCATCCTCCTCTGCCTTTGTAAATGGCAGCTTCTCTGTCCAGAACGTGTTCCTTTTCCTGCTTTTTCACTTAATGGTGACTAACTTTGCTCCACAGTTCAGTTTCAAAAAGTCTGGGAAGAATATCCTAAAACTATCATCCCTCCCCACATCTGGGGAAGATTACATTCCTCTAGGATTCCATTGTGAACAAGTAATAAAATGATCACAGAACTTATTGCCCTGTATGGTAATAAGTTTCCTCATCTGTTTTCTTCTCTGTCTTAAGTTATGACTTGTTCTTTCATCTGGTTCTGTACACCAGGAAAATTTCTGCAACCTAGTGAGCACTCAATAATTGCCTATTAAGTAAATGAGAGAGGATAAATAGCTCACCCAAGGTCACGCAGTTAGTGGCTGAGTTAGATTTGAATCGGAAGCTTTTTCCATGTATGCTTTCTCATTGTGAAGTATTTTCAAGATAAAGTAAAAGATGCTAATTGGATAACTAAAAAAGATGGTAATACAGGCTCTGTGTGGCAAGAGCATCTCAAGCTCTCATCTTTCAAAGGTATTGTTTATGGTCTCTTTTTTGCAAAAAAATGTGAACAGCACAGACAATAGCAGTATGATTAGCAGACAAAGTGATTTTGGCAACATAATCTTGCATGAAGAGTTCCTCTAAGGCAAATAATTGTAAATAAAACCTAGTGTGTGATAATTATACTTTTAGTATACACTGATTGGGAAATACACATACACACAACTCCTTGTAATAGTTCCACATGCCCCAGAGATTTGCAACCCACAGGTTGAGAGTAACGAGTTTAGTTGAAAAAAATCACTGAACTGAAAGTAGAGTAACTTGACTTATGGTTCAGCTCTGTTACTGCCTATAGGACCCTAGACAGGGACTTGACCTCCCAGCTCTTTGAGCCTCCCAGCTCTTTCAACTATAAATGAGGCAATAGACTGAAGACCTTTATGTCAGGCTTTGCACTGCACTGCTCCACACTCCCCAAAGTGATGTTCACATAGATTATAATGCAATGATGCCCCTTGTAGCCATATAATGCAATAGCATTGCTTAAGAAATTTGCTCCCTTAACAGGTTGACTCTAGATTTAGCCCTGCTCTAAATAAACAGTCAAAGATTTCAACCATGTCTTCCTAAAAGTATCAGCCATCCTCATTATCCTCTCATAGTCTTTCACAGCCAACTTGACAACTTGGGAAGTACATCAGGCAGTCCTCTGTTCTGATTAGACATTGATACTTTTTATTTGAACCATTCCGACACTTATACTTTCTCTTTCCTGTTGCCTCCTAGCTCATCTCCCCTCCTCCAAAATCTTTATCTTTACTCTTTATGGTAAAATGACAAGGAATGGGTCTTTTGGAGTCCCTTGGGAGTCTCTCTAAGGTGAACCAGGCATTTTAAGGGATTGTTAAAAGCTCTGAGGCCTTCCTCCAGAGCCAAAAGTACACTTTTTCTCTGAACCACATCTGGCCCTTGTGTCAGTTCCAAGAGAAATAATCAGGAAGATTAGAGATGATAATGACATATTAGCTTATCTCTTCCATTCCCCTGGTTTGCTCTGGAGAAACGATGACATTGGAAAGGAACTCCTGTCTCCCTGTTCCTCCTGTGGCTCTCACCATTAAACTCTGGAATGTGTCTCTTATTTCTCTTCAAAAATAATTTCTGAAATATAATTGTTATAAAAAACACATTTAGAAGGAAGGGGGAAAAACACATGAGAAGGAAGGGGGAAAAAGTAGTAGTAAGCAGGAAGGACCAACCAAAGGAGTCAAGAAAATGCAACACTTGGGGCATTGTAATAAATAGTCTCACATTATTTTATTGAATCTTCTTTTTAAACTTTTATTCTAGGTTCAGGAGTACACGTGCAGGTTTGTTACATAGGTAAACTTGTGTCACAGGTGTTTATTGTACAGATTATTTTGTCACCCAGGTACTAAACCTAGTACAAAATAGTTATCTTTTTGCTCCTCTGCTTCCTCCCACCCTCCACCCTCATGTAGGTCCCAGTGTCTGGTATTTCCCTCTTTGTGCCCGTGTGTTCTCATCATTTAGCTCCCACTTACAAGTGAGAACATGTGATATTTGGTTTTCTCTTCCTGTGTTAGTTTGCCAAGGATAATGACCTCCAGCTCTATCTATGTTCTCACAAAAGACATGATCTCATTTTTTTATGGCTGGATAGTATTCCATGGTGTATAGTTACTACATTTTCTTTACCCAATCTGTCATTGACGGGCATTCAGGTTGATTCCATGTCCTTGCTATTGTGAGTAGTGCTGCAATGAACATACACATGCATGTGTCTTCATGGTAGAATGATTGATATTCCTCTGGGTATGTACCCAGAGGGTACATTGCTGGGATTGCTGGATCAAATGGTAGCTCTGTTTTTAGCTCTTTGAGGAATCCCCGCATTGCTTTCTACCATGATTGAAGTAATTTACAGCCCCACCAAATGATCTATAATCATTTCAAGTCTCTTCTCTCCATATCTCAGAAGATTCTTCACAAATCCCATTCTTTACTCCTATTTGTGCATTGTATACGTGTCCCATCTTGGCCATTCTAGTTTGTATATCATAGCTTTAAGTTCCAGTGCCAACCACCATCAGCCCATCACGATGTCTATGTCTTTCTTTGATGAAGTTCATAAGATTAATAGACTAATTGGACCCTACCTAGTTGAAAAATTGGTGACCTTGGATCAACATTCCACCTACATCTAGCTAAATGTGGCCAGTTACAGAGATCTAAGAGCCAGTATATATTAATCTGGGAAAACTCCATTTCCTTGTTCAGACCAACCTAGGTTTATATCTAGATTTGTCTACTTATACACTGTCTGACCTTGAGCAAACAGCAATCTCCATAAGACTCTACTTCACCCTTAAAATAGGAACAATAATAGCATAAGAGCTCTTCAAAAAGTTTGTAGAAAAATAGAATTAAAAGATAAATAAAAATATAGACTTTATTTCTCAACATAAGCTCTATCAAGTTCAAGAGACTTTTGTAAGTGAGGCTACCAGCCATTTAGTATGTCTCTAAAGAACTGAAAGTCTTGGGAATTTAACCATATCAATGCAATATTTTTTATATTATTAACTGAAAAAAAATGGGTGTCCTTTACGGATGTTTTAAGATTGAAAAACAAAAAGAAGTCAGAAGGAATCAAATCAGGATGGAATGTGGATGCATAATAATTTCCCATCAAAACTCTCAAAATTGCCCTTTTCTGGTGAAAGGAATGAACAGGAGCACTGTTGTGGTGAAGAAGAACCCCATGGTGAAGGTTTCCTGGGTGTTTTTCTGCTAAAGCTTTGGCTAACATTCTCACAACCCTCTCATAATAAACAGATTTATAGTTTTTTGGCCCTTTGGACAATCAAAAACCAAAATACCTTGAACATCCTAAAAAACTCTTACCACGACCTTTGCTTTTGACGAGTTTGCCTTTGCTTTGACTGGAACTCTTTCCCCACTTGGTAGCCATTGTTTTGACTGTGAGTTGTCTCCAGAGTCGTACTGGTAAAGCCATGTTCCATCTTCTGTTACAATTCTTCAAAGAAAGAGTTCAAGATTTTGATTCACATGTTTAAAATTTACATTAAAAGCTCCATTTTTGTCTGTGGCTGATCTGGGTGCAATGGTTTTTGCTCCCATTGAATGGAAACATTGAGTTGAACTTTAATCGTTCAGTCATAATTGTGTGAGCTGAAGTTAGTGAGAAGTCTGTGGTGTTGGCTATTGTTTCTTCTATTAATCATCGGTACTCTCCAATTAGGACAGAAACAAGATGAAGTTTTCCCTCACAAATTGATGAGGATGATCTATTGCTGAGGGATTCATCTTCCACGTAGCCTTGTCCCTTCTTTAAAATGAGTTATCTATCTACAAATTGTTCATTTCTTTGGGTCACTGTCCCCATAAACCTTGTGTAAAGCATTTAATCATTTCATTGTTTTTCATCCAAGCTTCATGATAAATTTGATGTTTGTTCTTCCTTCAATTTTAGCAGAATTTATGTTGCTCTGATGGGATCTCTTTTAAAACTGATGTCTTATTCTTCTTTGTGCCTCAAACTGCATTCTGTTTAAACATGTTATAATGAGATAGCACAAGTTTATTTTTGTGAGAAAACTGTTTGGAATTCATGAATAGTTTTTTATAATACATATTTTCCATAAACGTTTTTTGAAGTCCCCTCATGTAACCAGACCAAACCGAGGGTCGGGCTGCTTATTCTTGTGGCCCAATAATGAGATGCAGATGAACTGGGAAAGAAGGGAGTTTATTTCTGCAACCAGGTAAAGGGAGTAGGCCTGGAAATTATTGCCAGACCAACTCAAAATTACAAAGTTTTCCAGAGCTTATATACCTTCTAAGCTATATGTCTACCTGTAAGTGTGCATTCATCTAAAGACATACGTGGTTAACTTCTTCTGATCTGTAACTAAGATCTGAGTCCTGAAGACCTTCCTCTGGAGCCTCAGTAAATTTACTTAATCCAAATGTGACCAGGTGCTGGAGTGTACCCTTGTTTTGTCTCCTGCGAAATCCTGGAGGTTTGGGGAGTTCCTTAGACCCCCAGTAAACTTGTTTGTGGAGGTCTGGGGAATTTCTTCAGGCCCCCAATAAAACTTGTTTAATCCGAAATGGATCCTGTTAAGAATTCCTTCATTATCTTGTCATAGACCCATTTCAAGACCCAGGAAAGACCTGGGCAAAACTCTTGGTAGGCGTTTGTTACATTCCAGACTTTGTAAGGGCACTGGGTCTACCAGTTTTTAATATTTAACTTCTCCACTCAGTCAGTGCTAACACAGTTGTTACAGAGGCCTGCATTAGTGAGACGTGACCTGCCACACTCATTCTTTCTTCATAGAATTGTTACAGGAAGTGACAAATATGTAAATCATGAAGCATTTATTAAGTAATCAAAACCATTGACTAGTATTACTATTTTAAAAGGTTGTACTTCCAAGGCTGTAAAAGAGAAATTTATCTCCTTTATCTTCATTTCTTCACCTAATTTTTATTTATCTTTCAGTTCTCAGCTCAGCTATCATTTCCTCATTTGCTCTGCAATCTCTATCACCTAATATGCTTTAAGATCTTTATTTTTTTTTTTTTCTTTTTTTTTTTTTTGAGATGGAGTCTCACTCTGTCACCCAGGCTGGAGTGCAGTGGTGTGATCTCTGCTCACTGCAAGCTCTGCCTCCCGGGTTCACGCCATTCTCCTGCCTCAGCTTCCTGAGTAGCTGGGACTACAGGTGCCCGCCACCATGCCTGGCTAATTTTGTGTGTGTGTGTGTGTGTATTTTTAGTAGAGACAGAGTTTCACCGTGTTAGCCAGGATGTCATTGTGATCTGCCCACCTCGGCCTCCCAAAGTGATGCTGAGATTACAGGCATGAGCCACTGCGCCGGCCAGCTTTAAGATCATTTATGTACTCCTCCTTCCCTTTCAGATTCTTTATCAAGCACATATCATACTGTATTAAAGTTGTCTATTTACTGTCTATCTTTACAACTAGTATATAAAACACCTTAGGTCACAGAATGTGTGTTAGTCACCATTATATCACCAGGAGATAGAACATCATGGCATGCAGTAGTGCCCAATAAGTACTTATAGACTAAATGAATGAACAAACTTCATAAAATACCACCTCACCTCAGAAAAAAAGTATATTGGGAAATGTAGTTCTGTAAGAAAAATAGAAGCAAGTTCCATCTAAATGTCACTAATTATCACATTCTTGTTGAATTAAAACCACTATTTTCTCCTTCAGGAGTGTTTCTGATTAACTGTGTGACTTTAGCCCAGGAATCAACAAGCAGGAAAGCAAAAGTTAAAGTAGGTTTGTAAACTTTATCTAACAGATGACAAAATTATTTGCTTTTGCTGTGTCTTCATTTTCAAGAGTAGCCAAGATTCCCACTGAGAAAGAGAATTCAGGAGTTTATATTTCACCTTTGTGAGCAACTTCCACCTCCTCCATCAAAGCTCTATGGAGTCACTGTAAATACCCACTTCCTGATGCAGGCAGCTTCTCACTCATTGTTTCTATTTTGTTAAGTTTAGAGGTCATGAAGTTCTCACTTGTGGGCTTTGTGTTGGGCATGCAAGGTTCAAGAAAAAACAGCAGACTTACTTCCACGAAGAGCTTTTTGCCATTTGTAAAAACCCTCTTTGTGAAGACCAACAAAAGAGGCCATGACTTTGAAGTGATATTAGTCTTTTAAATATTCAATACCATATTTGTCCAGGTATTGGACAAATATAGGAAGGCTATTAGAGGTTTTCTAGAAGTAAATGAGTAGAATGCTTCATTGACTCATACTCAAACTTTTCCCCAGCTACCTTACCTTAGGTTGAAATAACTTGCAAAATGGGGAGACAGAGTCCTGGGCCAAAGACAATAGACAATATGTGTATTTCCTAATCAGGCATGCAGTAAAGATAGGACATGCTATAAAGATGGCCCATAACGCTGCCTGATTACATGCACCCACCACTCATGCTAATTGTAGAGCAATCTATATCATCACTATCAGGGTTAGTGGGCAGCAACAGCCCTACTACAAGGTCAGACTTTCTCAAGCATGTGCAGAGCTCAGTGTGAACTATAATTCTGACTTGTATTTTTATCTTTTCTCTTGGAAAAGACAGTCACGAAGCAGTTCCTATGACTTTGTCATCCCCATATCCTACTCAAAATGATTTAATAGACTGGTTATGCAAATACTAAAGGTTGGATTAAAATATATGAGAAGTGCTTTGCAGTCATTTCTATAACATTCATTGCTGGTGTTTTAAAATTCTTCTCTCTGAAGAATTCAAGCCATATTGCCGGCATTACCTAATTCAACCTGCCAGTGCTGAGGGAGATATCAGGTTAATATCATTCTTTTCTGTTTCATCTCAAGGGAAACTGAAGCATGGAAAATTGTCCAGAATGTACATGAATCCATAATACACAAAAACTAAATCAGAGAAACCCTGGAACCCTACCCAGAAAGTTCAACTAGAATGCCTCATGTAAAATTGTTATCAATGTCCTAACTGAATGTTGCAACATTACAGCACAGAGCTTACACTACCCTCATAATATAAAATTGCAGCACCCTTATTTGGTAAATAAGAGAGGCTCTTAAAGCTCTCAAAGTAGGTTGCAAATCAGTTCTAGGGTTGAGGCAGTGTCTCAGGGCACAGCAATGTTATAATGCAGTGTTTTCCAGAGTGTGTTCTAGAAAAAAAACTCAAACGATATTTTACAAGAAAAGGTCAAATAAATATAGGAATTGCCACATGTATTACTCCCTTTGAATATTTACACTAGCATACAAAAGAACTTTGAGAAACCCTGCAGAAACCCTGCAGTACAAGAAATATGCCAATAAGATATGTATCATTTTTCTTTGTAAACAATGGAAGTAGGCTTTGGTAACTTAACAAGAAAGAAATTTCTTGGAAGGATATTGGACAGATTGCTCATGGATTCTGCTTGGAAATGAAGAAGCCCTATAGAAGGACAAGAACCAGTCAAGGCTCACATGGGCATTTTAACCAAAATTTATGGATCTTCTTTAGGCTACGTCTGTCAAATAACATGACTCCAGATTTCTTCCCCCTTCCATGCCCGTGTTTATCGTTACTTTACTTTAGTTGACTAGAGAGTCTGGCCGGTTTATTGGGGAATGGAAAAAAAAAAAAAAAAACCCACCTCTGACAAGAATATATCACTGAATTACAGTTTGACCTCAAGCAAATCACTAAATGAAGTGATTACTATGCATAATGGACAAAATTACTTCAACAATTGTTTATAGCTCTAATATTATCATCCAAGTTGAATTTTAAGCCTTTAACATGTCTTAATGGTCTTAAGAAACCTCTTGAATGTTTCTTTGGTTATTTTCCCAAACCTCTTTTTAAACTGTGCTTCACTGTGAGGCTCAAAGCAGTTTAGTTTTATTTTTCTCTTTAGTGTTTTCTCTGGGAAATCTGAAATGTGGTCAAAATAAAGCAAAGAGGGACCTGACCTCTAAAATGGAAACTTTTCACTAAAAATTCCTCTTACCATAAAAACCAGTAACAAAAAATAGGTGAAAAAACAAAGATGGAATTTTATTTTAGATTTTGATTCTAAGTTCCAAAACTATATGCTTCCATAAGATGGCCATGCCCCAACATTTGCTTGCTGTCACACATGATAAAAAGATTCGTTGCTTCTTTGGCCAGTTTAGGCTTAATATTCCCTATAAAGCTCTAATGAAAATAAAATCGTAGTCAGAAAGAAGGAAGCTCTCTCTTCAACCTCTCCTTTTTACCCCCCAAAAAAGGAATATTTGTCATGTTTCAAGTCACCAGTTGAGAGGTATTTCCAAACTGTAGGTTATCAGTGCATTAAAAATGAAATAAATGGGCCGGGTACAGTGGCTCACACCTATAATCCCAGCAGTTTGGGAGGTCGAGGCAGGCGGATCACCTGAGGTCGGGAGTTCCAGACCAGCCTGACCAACAAGAAAAAAAACCCCGTGTCTACTAAAAATATAAAAATCAGCCAGGTGTGGTGGAGCATAACTGTAATCCCAGCTACTCAGGAGGCTAAGGCAGGAGAATCGTTTGAACTCGGGAGATGGAGGCTACAGTGAGCTGAGATCATGCCATTGCACTCCAGCTTGGGCAACAGAGCAAAACTCAAAAATAAAAATTAATTAATTAAATAAATAAATAAATGTGACACTTTTCTTTTCAACTTTTATCCACACAGTCATTGCAACAAAACGACCCATGACCTTTTATTATTTGCAAGGAAGCTCAGCCATGCCTTTGATATTCTCTGTCTCCTGTACCCTTTCTGTATCTTACAAGTTTTTCCCTTTTGCCATAAACGTTCTTATCTCTTTCTTCTTTCTATGCAGATAAAGACAAAAGACGACCATGGCCTTTTCCCCTGAAAACAGGCTTAAAGTTACATAAGATTCTAATATTAGGATAAGTGGTAGAAATAGGTTGCCTCCAAGTCAAACAACCCACTCTAATTGAGTTTACAATATTTCTACTTGGAAGATTGGATTCAATGTACTAACAGTGAACTCTGAATTTGTTTCCCTTTGCTGTGATTTCTGTATGAAATATGATATACAGAATGGTGTCATTCTGGTTCAGAATTCTAAAATGGATTTGGGTAGCACTCATTCTAAGAAAGACTGCCTGCACAACCTGCAACCTTGAAAAAAAACAGTAACTTTGTTGAAGCATTGAACTGGACCAAACTGCCACAACACCAACATCTGAAAAATAGCTGAATTTCAGCAGTGCTGCAACTCTTGAATAGCAAAAACCAACAAACTATGGACTTATGTTTAAGCCAGTTGCCTTCACCAATAATAGTTCTTTCAAAACAACTTATGCAATCACCCTCTGCTTCCTTTTAAAAATCCTTGCCCCATTCCCCCTCAGAACACAATTTGGCTTCCAGCCAAGTCTGTGCCTCTCAAATTGCAGTTCCTAACACCCCAATAAATGCCTTGTCTTATTCATTTGCAGTCTGTTCTTTCACCTCTTCTTAGTTGACACTTGTTTGTATATTCATTTCTTCAAAAATTCTTATTAATAAAGTACACTAATGTGAACTAGGAGATACACTAGTATAACAAAAACCTGACTATTGACCTTGGAGAGCTTGAAATTCTATAGACGATTCAAAAATCAACCATATGTGGAAAGATAATATTTTGCTAAACAACCAAGTTGATGTTTTTTTCTCAAAATTATCCTTTTTGTCCCAGGAGAGGATTAATCAGCTTGAAAAAAAATAGTAAGCTGAGTTTCTGAATGGCTTTTTTGAAAGCTAATTACAGGAATAATTGCCTTGAAAGCCAGTGAGAAGAGGCTTAAAATGAAAGCTTGAATAGCAAGAGTAGGCAAAATATTAAGGAGGTGGGTGCAAAGTTTATCCATAACTTTCTATTAGAATGGCATTCAATGAAGTTGATGGTCACACCACCCTATATGCACCCCATCTTTTCTCATCTCAGACAAAAAGCATTTAATAAGAAGTATTTCCACTTTTTTGCCTGGAAATAGGAGCTTCAGAACTGAGAGAGAAAGCAAAAGAGTAAACCTGTCGTTAGTATGGATTGCACAGAAAGGGCCCCTTGACTCTGCTTCCTCTGAGGCAAAACCACAGAAAATTAGGCTAGAGCATGATCTCCCTGCCTTTGTTGCATCCTGGGAAGAAGGCAAGATTTGCAGGAAAGCCAGATTCTACATGGCACCACAACCCTGTGGCTAAGATGTCTAGGGAAATGGGCCTGCAGGCAGCCTCACAGAGTGCAGCAGACTCTAGTGGGATATCGTCTTAGTCCATTCTGGTTGCTTTAATGATATACCACAGACTGGATAGCTTATAAACAACAGAAGTGTATTTCTTGCTATTCTGGAGGCTGTAAATTCCAAGATCAAGACAGATTCAATGTCTGGAATCAACCCGCTTCCTAGTTCATAGATGGTACTTTATCACTGTGTCCTCGCGTGTTGGAAGGATTGAGAGGGGATTTCTCTTGAGCATCTTTAATAAGGGAACAAATCTCACTTACATGGGCTCCACCCCATGACATAATCACCTCCCAAAGGCCTTACGTCCTAATAGATCACTTTAAGGGTTAGGATTTTGATATATTTTGTAGGGGCACCAACATTGACCATAGCAGGAATAGAAAATCAACTAAGTTTGAAAGCAACCTTCCTCACTCCCAGCCCTTGCCAACCAAAAGAAAATCAAGTCCTAAAATCAGTCCAGTAGGTCTCCAGGGTAGGATTGAAATGGGACAGAGAGCATGGATGTCCCAATAAGAGATTATTGCAGGATCAGGAGTAGCAGCAAGAAATTCCAGCATAGGTAGGAACAAATTGATCTCAGCACAGGTTATAGAGACTAGAGAACCACTGTGAACAAGGTATCCCTTTCCCTCTCAGATCCAGGAACTCATATCCTCCCAGGAAAAGGGAAGGAGATGGGGGCAAGAAGGCCTTTAAATTGAAAGAATAGTATTTTTGTGAAAGGGACTAAAAAAAGTTGTAAGAAGATTGTAGTAAGATTTAATTGCACCACAAATGGAAATGGAATCCCAGGAGCTAAATCCTGTTGGACAGAAGTGAAGGAAATTATGTCTTTGTAAACATTTGTACTTTTTGACTATGAACATTCATAATAGCACAATTTATAATTACCATATAAAAGTACTATAAAGAAAAAGTACAAAGTGTCATGCAAGTGTACAATAGGTCTTGTCTGGGGTCTATGAAGTGGTTTCATGGACTCTGTAGAATTGACATTTGGGATGAGACTTGAAGGATGTATGGCAGGTATGCAGGAAAATAGAAGAAGAACACTTCACACACATGGAACAGCAAGTGCAAAGTCCTCAAGACAGGAAGAAGTATGATATATCATCGGAAGAGAAAATCAGCCAAAGAGGCTGTAAGATAGAGAACCTATAGAGGTGCAAGAAGAAAGCAAGATACAAGAGTTGGGGAGAAGGAGCAAGAACCAGATCCTGCAGGAACTCTTAAGCCTTATTATGCATCTTGCTCTTTGTGCTAAGGATGACCCCTTTAAATATTCTAAGTGTGAAACTGATCCAATTGAATTTATGTCTTGTAAGTAGCACTCTATCAAAATATGAGAAATGGATTATAGGTGGATAACGATAAAGGCATGGAGACTGGGGGCAAGTGCAGTGGGGGAGGGATGAGATGATTGAAAAGGACAGGAATAGAGGTGAAATGCAGACACATGTGAACAAAATTAAATGTTAAAAATCAAAAGGACTAATTGAAATGAATTGCAAATAGGAGTGGGGAAAATGTAGAAGGATTCTGTCCTTGACATTAACATTGACAGCCATATTTGAACATTCTTAGAAACCTTAGTATTAATACTACCAAAATCCTATTATTCCTTTTCATGCATATGACATTAATCCTGAAAATAATAGAAATAATATCTATAGATATTCTATTATAAATAATAGAAAGAATATCATTCATGAATTGTGCTTCATCTGACTTCCTAAAGATAATGATTTATAGTTCAAGGTTTTTTTTTTTTTTTTTTGAGACGGAGTCTCGCTCTGCCGCCCAGCCTGGAGTGCAGTGGCCGGATCTCTGCTCACTGCAAGCTCCGCCTCCCGGGTTCACGCCATTCTCCTGCCTCCGCCTCCCGAGTAGCTGGGACTACAGGCGCCCGCCACCTCGCCCGGCTAGTTTTTTTTTTTTTGTATTTTTTAGTAGAGACGGGGTTTCACCATGTTAACCAGGATGGTCTCGATCTCCTGACCTCGTGATCCGCCCGTCTCGGCCTCCCAAAGTGCTGGGATTACAGGCTTGAGCCACGGCGCCCGGCCAGTTCAAAGTTTAAAAAGCAGTTTATCTAAAAGAATGCTTGAAAATTACTGAAGATAAAATTAATCAATCATCCTATACTTAAGCAAGCAATTTAAAAACTTGTTTTCAATTTCCAGGTTATTTTTAAGATGTAAAATGACAATTTCCATTGTACGTTTCTCTTCTACTAGGAGTAAAGTAGTCCACATGTGCACATACAAACCTTCAAATATGCAGAGTTATCACACACAGAAGTAATTTATTGCCATTTTTCCCCTTAGCTTTCTCTTTGGTTTCCCTTAAACTTCTCATTTGTTTACTCAAACTTTAAGAATATAAATATGCTCAAATGGGGTAAAATACTGTACTTCTTTTCAGTGTTCAGGAAGTGGAATATGTACTTTCAGAACTTCTTTCTTTTCAAAGTGGTAAAGTAGACACATCTGTACATCTGTGGGGTAACAAAGAGACACACATTAAAAATTCTGTGCTTGTCTAGACTTAATCAAACCCATTTCACAGTAGGTGTTAAATGCTTCTAATTAAAGTATTTAAGAAATTTTTAAAAATTCAAGAATCGTAGCAAAATGTAAACATTCAAAAATCAAAATTTTTATTTTCTACAGGCTCCACTTTGGTCTCCATAGTAACAAGAATATTTACTGGCTTGATTCTCTAATTGATTTTATATATATATATATATATATATGTACACACACATATGTATTATATATAGAGAGAGAGAGGGAGAGAGAGAGAGAAAGAAGAGAAGTATTAGCAGAGAAACAGGCTGTCTAATCTGTATTCTTTCTTCTCCATGCTTCCCCACATTTCTTGCTCATAGCCTCCTAACCAAAATAGATTGATCTTTTCCAGGTGGCATTAACACTTCCAGGGTACTCTTCAGTGGGTGTGATGGACTGGAATGAGAAAGCGAACCGCTTCTCACAAAGGGGATAGGCTACAGAATTTGACATATTATTATGTCACTTGCCAAAATGGGATAAATTGCAAGACTTCCCTTCCATTAGACCAGACAGACACCCTCCCTTTTATTTAAGCTAAAGTATTGCCACCTGAACACATATATCTGAAGACCACACTGCACAGAAAGGCAAAGATGACTCCATAGAACTGGTCTGTCTGCTTTCTTTCGTGGATGGTAGTTAGGAATTAAAAACTAATCTCATTACAAAGGCTTTTTCCATCTCACTCCTTCAATTCTTTCTCATTGCTTCAGCTGTGCCTCACTGCAACTCCTTTTTATGGTTATTCAAAAGGCACACCCTTGTAAGTCCTCCTCAACTTCATTTTTCTTGATCTCAAACCAGGAAAAAAATTAAACAATTATTTTCTCAGTGTTCTCTTTAGACAAAAACCACTGTAGAAAAATGAAAAAAGAAAGATTCAAGAGACTTGAGAGTGAAACAAAAAAGTGAAATAAAAATCAAAGTTTGAAGCAATATGGTACAGAATTTTAATTCACCTTGAGGATTATTCATTTCAAAGCTCTAGTGAATTTTCTGACTGTCGTATGTAGTTCTATTCTCCCACAACATTAGAATGCTAAATGCAATGCTATCATAGGAACTGATGACTCAGAGGATTTGTTCGTTTATATAAACTGCTTATCAGAGGAAATATTTTGGGAGGTGTGTCTTACTCTCATCTGAACTCCAGATTATTATTTCACCCATCTCAGTTGTTATACAAACTTCTGATAGCAATGTATTGGATGTTACAGAAGCAGCCATTTCCCTTTACAATTTTGTAGAAATACAAAAAAGTACTTTGTTTTCACTGTTTAGTCATTTTAATTGCTCAAGTTTATTAATGATATATGACTTTATCTCATTCATCTATCATGTTAAGCTAGATTATAGTGTTATAATAAACAACTCCAAAATGTCAATCACTTAAAATAACACAAGCTAATTTATTGCTCATGGCACATATTTAGCTTGGTTTGGTAAGGAAGACTTTGCTCATGATAACCGTTCAGGGCCCCGGGATGATGGAGTTGACCACTTTAGGATGCTACCAGTGCAAAAAGAGGTTTGAGGGACTCCATGGTAAGGGAAAGAAGAGCTAGAGAATTAAGCACCAGCATTACATGGTTCATCCTGGAAGTGATACTGCATACTTTTGCTCATATTTCATTGGCTTTTAAGTGGTAGACAAGTAGAAATCAAGGAAACCCTAAAATTGACAAATATTGATAATGTCTACATCATCCCTTCTTCTCCATATTAAGCTATTTGGAGTTGTACCTCATAGCAACAGGTCCTAGGTGGCTCACATGATTCCTGCCCCCTGCTGTTGATGCCCTATATAACCCTTCAGGCTTTGTGTTTGGGCTGGACCTGCTGATATGATTTGGCTCTGTCCCCACCCAAATCTCGCCTTTAATTGTAATAACCCCCACATGTCCAGGGTGGGGCCAGGTGGTGAAGACTGAATCATGGGGGTGGTTTCCCCCATACTGTTCTCATGGTAGTGAATAAATCTCATGAGGTCTGATTGTTTTACAAATGGGAGTTCTCCAGCATAAGCTGTCTCTTGCCTGCTGCCATGTAAGACATGTCTTGGTACCCCTTCACTTTCCTCCATGATTGTGAGGTCTCCCCAGCCATGTGGAATTTTGAGTCAATTAAACCTCTTTCCTTTATAAATTACCCAGTCCCAGGTATGTCTTTATTAACAGCGTAAGAACAGATTAATATACCTGCATATTAGTTTGCCAGGGCTGCAGTACCAAAGTACCACAGAATGGACAATTTAAACAACAAAAATTAATTTTCTCGCAGTCTTGAAGGCTTGAGGTCTGAGATCAAAATGTTGGTAAGGTTAATTCCTTTTGAGACCTCTCGTTTTGGGTTATTAATATCCATATTCTCCTCGTGTCTTCACAGGGTTGTTCTTCTATATGTGGCTGTGCCTAATCTCTCCTCTTCTTATAAGGAGACCAGTCATATTGGATGAGGGCCTACCATAATAAACTCATTTAAGCTTACTTACCTCTCTAAAGGCACTATCTCCAAATTCAGTCACATTCTGAGGTACTGGGTGTTAGAGCTTCAACATGAATTTTGGGAAGGACACAACTCAGCACAACAAGCTGTGACATGTCTCTATCCAGTAGAATATGGCAAAGGTGATGGGGTCTTGTGGATGTAATTAAGTCCCAAATCAGTTGATTTTCATTTAATCAAAGGGAAAATTATTCTGGATAACACTGAATTAATCAGACCTAATCCATTAAAAGGAAGACTGAGCTTTTTCTAGGAAGAGAAACTCCCCTCATAGCCTTCATGAAGTAACCAGCCATGTGTCAAAGAACTGTAGATGACCTCTAGGACCTAATGCAACTACCAGCCAATAGCCAGCAAAATTCTGGGGCCCTCAGTCATACAGATGTAAGAAAATTAATGTTGCCAACAACCTGAACTAGCTTGGAGATGAATTCTACCCCTGTTTGGCCTCCAGACAAGAATGCAACCCTGCCAGCACATTTATTATAGCTGTGTAAGATCCTGAGCACCAACTGAACTGTGTCCAGGATCCTGACCTATGGAAACTCTAAGATAATAAATATGTGTTTTTTAGCTGCTAAATCTGAGATAATTTGTTACGTAGCAATATAAACTAATACATAGCAGTAGTGACTTTGTTCCCATTTGAGGTGTAGCAATCTGACAACTTGGAAATGTGATTTTAGGCAATAATTTACTCAACTTTAAAAAGTGTTTCAATGTGTGTGTGTGTGTCTGTTTTAGCAGTCTCATTCCTAGTTCCTGTGATGCCTCTAATATTATTTTCCCTTTGCTTCATTTTTCTTTCCTAATGTTCATTATCTTTCTTTTATAACTTTATTATTAATACTATTTTTGATTGACAAATATTAACTATATTCATTTATGGAGTACAATGTACTGCTTTGATATATGTGTACAGTGCAGAATGATTTAGTCAAATTAGTTAACATGTTTATCACCTCATTTACCTATCATTTTTATAGTGAGACATTTTAAATTTGCTCTTAGTTATTTGAAATATGTAATACATTATTATTGACTATAGTCATCTTGCTGTGCATTAGATCTCAAAACCTATTTCTCTTGTTTCTTCAAAACTTTGTAGGCTTTGATCAATAACAACCTCCAATTCTCTCCTTCCCTACACTCTCAGCCTCTGGCAAGCATTGTTCTACTCTGTACTTCATAAGTTAAACTTTATTTGATTCCACATATAAGGAGATCATGTAGTATTTCTTTTTCTGTGCCCAACTTATTTCACTTAGCATAATGTCCTCCAGCTTCATCCATCTTGTTGCAAATGACAAGACTTCTTTTTTTAAGGCCTAATAATATTCCATTGTGTAAATATAGTCATGCACTTCATAATGATGTTTTCATCAATGACAGACCACATATAAGATTGTGGCCCCACAAGATTAGAATGCTGTATTTGTGCTGCAACTTTTCTACAGTGAGATGTGATTAGATACACAAATACTTACCATTTTGTTACGATTGCCTAAAGTATTCAGTATAGTAACATACTCTAAAGGTTTATAGCCAAGGAGATATAGACTATACCATACATCCTAGATGTGTAGTAGGCTATACTGTCTAGTTATAAATACACTGTATGATGTTTGCATAACAATGAAATTGCCTAACACCACATTTCTCAGAATGTATCTCTGTTGGTAAGTGAAAAATGTGACTGTATTTCACATTTTCTTTATCAATTTATACACTGATGAGCACTTACGTCGTTCTCATATCTTGGTCATTGTGAACAACGTTGCAATGAACATGGAAATGCATGTATCTCAACATGTTGATTTTATTTGTCATATATATTTATGTGCTCCACTATTGGGTACACATATATTTACAATTATTATGTCTTCTTGGTGAATTAACCCCTGTATCATTACATAAGGACCTTCTTTATCTCTTTTTATAGTTTTTGACAGTCTATTTTGTGTGGTGTAAATATAGTTACCTCTCTTCTCTTTCAGTTTCAAATTATGTGGAATATCTTTTTCCATTTCTTCATGTGCACTCTTATGTGTGTCTTTATTAGTAAAGTGAATCTCTTGTAAATAGCATATGATTAGATATTGCTTTTAATCCATTCAGCCACTCTACATCTTTTTGTTAGAGAATTTAATCTATTTACATTCACAGTAATTATTGATATGTAAGGAACTGCTATCATCATTTTGTAATTTGTTTTCTGACTGTTTTCTGCATCTTTTGTTTCTTTCATCCTCTCTTACTCTCTTTCTTTGTGGTTTGATAGTTTCCTGTAGTGGTTTGCTTTGAATCCTTTCTTTTTGTATTTTGTGCACTGACTATAGGTTTTTTCTCTGTGGTAACTATGAGGCTTACATATCCTCAAAACAGGCTACCCTAAGCTGACAACAACTTCACTTGAATCACCTACAAAAAATTCTACATGTTCACTCCCTCCCTCCCAATCTTCTATGATTTTGGTGTCAAATTTTACTTTTTGTGATTTGTATCTCTTAAAATGTGTTGTAACTATAGCTGTTTTTAAAAATCTTGTCTCTTATTTTTCCTAATAGGAATAAAAGTTATTTATACACAACTCTTAAGAGTATTAGAGAAATCTGCATGTTACTATGTATTACTTATACTATTGGCTTGTTTACTTTTATATGTATTTGATATTAATTAGCAGCCTTTCATTTCAGCTTGAAGAACTACCCTTAGCTATTCCTGTGAAACAGGCCTAGAGGTCATGGACTCCCTTAGGTTTAGTGTGTCTGTGCAAGTTTTATATCTCCCTCATTTCTGAAGGGCAGTGTTGCTTGGTAAATAACTTTACCAAAGTAAATACTTTGAATATATGATCCCACTCGGTCTCCTGGCCTGTAGGGTTTCTCCTGAGAAATCTCCCAAAAAGCAAATTAGGGCTGCTTTGAATGTGATATGTTTCTTATGCCTTGCTACTTTAAGTATTCATTGTCTTTAATTTTTTATAATTTGTGATATGTCTGGTGAACTCTTCTTTATGTTGAATTTGATCAGTGATCTCCGAGCTCCCTGTTTCTTGATGTCATCTTTCCCCAAATTTGGGAAATTTTCAACTATTATTTCTAAAAATATGTTTTCTAGGCCTTTTCTTCTCTCTTTTCCTTCATTCATTCTTATTACGAGGAGGTTAATTTGTGATGGTATCCCATAATTCCTGTAGGCATTTTTTATTTCTTTTCTTTTTTTTTTTTTTTTTTTGAAACAGAGTCTCACTCTGTGGCTCAGGCTGGAGTGTAGTGGTCTAATCGTAGCTCACTGCAACCTCCGTGTACCAAACTCAAGTGGTCCTCCCACCTCAGCCTCCCAAGTAACTGGGACTATAGGTATGCTCCACCACACGTGGCTAATTTTTCTTTTTTCAGATGGGTTTTTTCTTTTTTTCTTTTTCTTTTTTTTTTTTTTGAGACAGAGTCTCGCTCTGTCACCCAGACCCAGGCTGGAGTGCAGTGGCACAATCTCCGCTCACTGTAAGCTCTGCCTCCCCAGTTCACGCCATTCTCCTACCTCAACCTCCCTAGTAGCTGGGACTACAGGCGCCCACCACCAGGCCCGACTAATTTTTTTGTGTTTTTAGTAGACACAGGGTTTCACCGTGTTAGCCAGGATGGTCTTGATCTCCTGACCTCGTGATCCGCCCGCCTCGGCCTCCCAAAGTGCTGGGATTACAGGTGTGATTACAGGTGTGAGAAAAAGCCCGGTCTCAGATGGGCTTTTTCTTCATGTTGCCCATGCTGATCTCCAACTTCTAAATTCAAGTGATCCACCTGCCTCTGCCTCCCAAAGTGCTGGGATTATAGCTGTGATCCCCTTCACCTGGCCTACTCCTTTTTCTTTTTGTTTCTCTGATTGTATAATTTAAAATCGCCTGTCTTCCTACTCATAGGTTTTTAATTCTATTTGATTAGGTTTGTAGCTGAAGCTTTCTATTGAATTTTCATGTAACTTATTGTATTATTTATCTCTATGACTTCTATTTGTTTTTCTTATAATTATTGTTTTTATTTCTTTGTAAAACTATTGTTCATGAATCATTTTCCAAGTTTTATTTAATTTTCTACCCATATTTTCTCATAGTTCCCTGAAGTTCTTTAAGATATTTATTGTAAATTATTTGTCAGTAATTTTATAGATCTCCATTTCTTCTTGGCAGATTAATAAGCTTTATTAGTTTATTTTGGTAGTGTCATATTTCCATGATTTTTCATAATTCTTGTGTCTTTATTTTTATACCCCTGCATTTGAGGGGATGGCCACCTCGTTTCACCTTTGCAGGTGTTATCTGTTAGTAATAGACGTTTACAATATAGTCTACCTTGGGATTCTGGATGGACCAGCTGGTAGCAATCCCAGACATACAGTCCTTGGTGTCAGGTTCGCTAGTTAGGCTGGGTCACTTCCTATACTCAAGTCAAATGGTATGGCTGGCTGCTCTATGGTCCACTGAGACCACTGTCTGTACTCTACCATCAGATGGGACTGCTGGCTGGACTCTGCAATGGTCTTTGACCAGGCGGGGCTACGGGTTGTTTTCCCTGGCTTAATGGTACTGTTATTTTGAATCTATACTTGGGCAAGGCTGTGTGATGGGTTCCAAAGCTGGATGAGGTCTCTGAGGTTGCTGCTCAGCCACAAAAGATGGCCAAGACCAGAGGCCATTCTCCACAGATATGTTTCGACTTGGGCTTGCCTTCTGACCTAGGGTGGGCTTAAGCAGAACACCAAGGTTTTGTGGAGTCATTGCTCTTCAGCTTGGGTTGAGCAGGGCCAGATGCTCTCTTCATGGGTAATCACTGACCTGCAGTTGCATTCTGGCTTTGGAAAGACTTAACAGCATATGTGCTTACTTGGATTACCTCTCCTTCAGTAGATTTGGACAGAGCCAGATGCTCACTCTGTGGGTCATTGTTGACCAGCAATTGCTTTCCAATCTGGGGATGACCTAACGTGACCACCAGAACTTAGTTGGGTTATTTTTCCGTCATTAAGATTGGGCATTGGGCAGGACCAGATGCTCCACCCATGGGTAATCACAGACCTACAGTTGCCTCATGACCTGTGTGAGAGCACCAAGGCTGTGTGGAGAAGATGGATAGGGATTTAACCCTAGAAAACCTATGGACCATGTTTCCTGTGACATAATACTGTGGCTGGCTTCTCTGGTGCGGCACCTCTGTTGGCTGGAATACACACTAACCACCAATATCTATGTTTTGGTCAATGTGACTCCCACCCCTGTTCTTTGTTTCTAACTGAACCCAGGTGGCCTGGCCCTGCCAGATTCCCAGTGTCTCCCATGGGACAAGAATGGAGTAAACCTGTAAAGGTTCCCAGAATGGTGGAGAAGATGAATATCTGCTTCCAACTCACTTTTCCCACTGTAGAAACCATGGGTCCAGGGGAATCCTCTGTAGAGCTGTGTGGGCTTGAGGTAGTGGTGACACGGTCAAAGAAACTCATTCTCTTATTGTTCAATCATAGGTTTTTGCTCTGTAGCCCAAGGGAGTTTCTGAGTCTCATTCCCAAATTCTAGGCTATTCATAGTAGTATTCTTGCCTGTGGATAGTTGCTTGTTTGATTTGGGGGCCAGTGGGGAGGGGGTGAGGAGTAAGTGAAGCTGGAGAATTCCTATTCTGCCATCTTGCCGATGTCACTCTTATTATCTAAATTTCCGTGTGTGTGTGTGTAACAAAGTAGTCTGTGTATTCTTAAATAAACCCTGTCACTAGATTGTCATGTAGCATTAGATAAGCAATTTGATTACAACTCCCTCTCTCTCTGTTTTTCCATACAGCTAGTGGAAGCTGTCAAACAATGCTTGTTGAGCTTCTGGAAAGAATCAGCTTTCAGAAATTGCATTTTGCTACCTAACTGCCATTTCAAGAGGGCATGGAATCCAACATTCATTGGGCATTAGTAGAGGCTGTACTTCCAAGGAACTGGCTTTAGATTGTAAGGAGTTTCAGCAAATGATTAAATAATGTCACAACTGATACTTTAGGAAAGTATAGACCTATAAAGTTTATGAGGTATTATTTATACATTTAATAAAAGGATTTTAGACTCTTAAAGCAATGCCTGGCATAATAAGTGGCCAAATATGTTTTTTAAATAAATGAACGGGCTTTAAATATAATTATTTAGAATAGTCACCCACTTATTCAGTAAACATTTCTGAATGCCTATGACATGTAAGCCCTGAGCTGTGTGCTGAAAAAGTGTCATGAAAGAAAGAAGGAAATAACTGTTTAAGGCTATGATGAAAATCAAGAAGTTTCAATTTTTAAAAAATAGATTTTAAAAAAATGAAGAGAAAGCTGTCAATTGAAGTTGAGATGGGGAAAGGGAGTTGGGAAAGAAGGAAAAAAAAATTCAATGCAGAGGACACCACGAGAGCAAAAATTGGGAGATGTGTGAATGACTGATTTGTCTGAGATGGGGAGTCATCCCATATGTTGGCAGAAGTGTTTAAAGGAAGGAGCCATAACTAGGAGCTTTCAGACCAGATTTTATTCATAGACAGATTATGTTTTGACTATACAATGATTGCTACAATTTTGAATTAGCTGTTGCATTGAAAAGAGCTTGAAATAATGCATAGCCCATATATATGTTATGTACATGTTTGCTGGTATTATGGAAAAAAATTAAATTACAGCAAAACTCTAAATTTCTGAAATATCAAAACTATGGAAACAGTTTACTGGAATAGATCCTTCAAAGAGGACATGATGCCTCACAGTCACCACACACTATATGCACCATTCCTCAGTCATACTCCAAGTCATGTCAAACATTTATACCATTCATTTGGTCCCTGCAGGCATTCGAGCTTTCAGAAACCTGGTCAAGCACTCAAGTTCAGGGTCTATCATTAACAGAGCATGTGCTTTTATGTCATGCTGAAGAGTTTAAACATTTTCATAAAGACAATAGAGAACTATAAAAATGATTGCAATTCAGGGAATAACACTATTTTATCTATGTTACATTAATACTAGGTTTAACCATATGAACTTGTCTCTTTTTTTACTAGTCAAAAATAGCCAAATATCAGCAACTTGCTTTGGTTCTAACTAATAGAAGCATCATTTTAGTTACATGTAGTAAATGTACTAGAAAACAGAAGTGAGGAAAAATTGAAGGTAGAAAAACTAGATAAGAAGAAATTATAATGACCGATACAAAATAATGACAGCCCAGATTTGGCTAATGTGAGATAATGACAGTGGAAATGAAGCCACACCATAATTCCATTAGAGAGCTTTCCTGTTACCTAGAATTTCATACATCATATTACATAATAATCGAATAATACATATCTGAATAATCGAAGTCTGGAGGAGAAGACAAGTTTTGCCTTCATCCTTGTAGCTACTGAAAGGTACAAATAACAGCAATAAACCAAATTATTTTAAAAACTGAGTTCAAATGACACTTTTCCCAAGGATGTCCAGATATTTATAAGCCATTAGCTCATAAGTGAGAGGATATCTTACGTACATTAGACCGCTATTTGCCCACTCTCTGCCTCATTTTTCTCATCTAGAAGAGAAATAATACCATCTACTTAAAAATGTATTGTAAGGATTGAATGAACTAATAAATAAAAAGTGGTTCAAACATTGATTAGCATATAGCAAACACCCAATAAATTTGACCATATTATTATTACCATTATTTTTAGCAATTTCGTTAATTTACATATGAGAAAAATTAATGCATAGAGAAATAAAGTAATTGATTTGAGCTGTTCCAGGGAATCAATAATGAAGTCAAAACTAGGATGTAGTGAAGAAGTCCTGAGAGTAGTGAGAAACAAGAATATAGGATTGAAAGATGGAAAGTCCCCATGAATATGAAGTGTTGCTGTAGTTGGAGTTTATAAAAGGTAGTAAGCCATAGAGATATAAGTTGGTGGTGCTTAGACAGTATATAAACTTACACCTAAAAAGGAGCTACTGTTATTGGTAACGACAAGATGTAGGGTATGACCGTGATAGTGTGTAAGGGAAAGCAGAATAAAATTATTAGAGAAGATTTCAAAAGACTGAAAAGCTATGGTTTTGTGATGATCATTACTGTGTGTTTCACACATTACTGTGTGAAATTATTAAAGAAGTAATAAAGGGTTAGTGTTGGAAAGTGAAGATGATCCAGAAGCTAAAATCTCTGAGAAATGAGAGGAAGTGACCCAACAAATGGAATAACGAGTGGTATAGTCTGGAGACATCTAGTGGTTTTGTGAAGGATAAAGGAAAAATGGTATGAAAGTAGCAAAAAGAAATATGGATGCCATCTACTCTTTCCAGGGTCTATATAATAGGAAAGTTTTGGGAGATAGAACAGCCTGTGATTGTGAGGAATGTTGGGGAAACATCTGAGAAAAACCAGGTTTTTGTTAGAGTGAGAGGATAAAAGAAAGGCTCACAAAACAATTTGAGGTAAAAGATTTGCTGGTGATTAGTTTTAGAGAGCCCCAAGAGAGTTTCAGGAGCCAGGGAGGTTTTGGAGATATGGAGGGTGTGGTGTTTTAAATGTTTGTGTCCCTTCAAAATTCATGTTGAAACTTAATCCCCAATGCAATAGTATTGCACTGGGGTCTTGAGTTGGTGATTAGGTCATAAGAGTCAACCCTCATGAATGCTGTTAGTGCTTTTATAAAAGGGCTTCAGGGATTCTATTTGGCCACTTTTTGGACTTCCACCATGTGTGAAGACACATAGAAGGTGTCATCCATAAGAAACAGTCCTCCTCAGACACCAAGTTGGCTGGCATCTTGATCTTGGATTTCCCAGGTTCCAGAACTGTGAGTAATAAATTTCTATTATTTATAAATTACCCAGTATAAGGTATTTTGTTATAGTAAACCAAATGGACTAATACAGAGGGTTAGAAAGTGACTCAGAACCACTGGGGATTAGAGTCTTGGGTAATGAGGTTTGATTGTGGTTTTCTTGGGGTGACTGACCTGATTTGGGATAAAGGTCATAAGGAGATTAGTCCTGAAGATCCCAAGGAAGATAGTGATGAAGAAGCTATGAGTACATAGGAGACAGAAATATGGGATAGGGAAGATATTTTCCAGAGCAAGAAGAGTTCCTGGCCTTCCCTTGATTGCTAATAATAAATGTGAGGTATCCTGCTGAAGAATGGTCTTATTTCAAATAGAAGTACTCTTTTTCTCTCCAGTCATATGGCACTCTGCAAGACAATAGTTCTACCCCAAGCAAATTATATCACTCTTGACTTTTAGGACAGCCTCCTTAAAATAAGGATCTGGACCACAATCCTATGCACATTCTCAATAGTGGCCATTTCTCATCTTCTGAAAAATTTTAGAAATGTCCAGGCCTTCAGAGTAAGAGTGTACTAGTCCATTCTCATGCTGCTAATAAAGACTTACCTGAGATTGGGTAATTTATAAAGGAAAGAGGTTGTATTGACTCACAGTTCACCATGGCAGCAGAGGCCCTACAATCATGGCAGAAGAGAAAACAAACAGGCCCTTCTTTACATGGCAGCAGGAAGAAGAATGAGAGCTGAGTGATGGGTGGAGCCCCTTATAAAACCATCAGATCTCCTAAGAACTTACTCACTATCATGAGAATAGCATGGGGGAAACCACTCCCATGATTCAATTACTTCCCACTGGGTCCCTCCCACCAAACTTGGATATATTATGGAAACTGCAATTCAAAATGAGATTTGGATGCAGGCACACAGCCAAACCATATCATTCTGTCCCTGGACCCTCCCAAATCTCATGTCCTCACATTTGAAAGCACAATCATGCCTTCCCAACAGTCCCCCAGTCTTAGCTGATTCCAGAATAAACCCAAAAGTCCAAGTTCAAAGTCTCATCTGAGACCAGGCAGGTCTCTTCCACCTACGACTCTGTAAAATCAAAAGTAAGTTTTTACTTTCTAGATACGATGGGGGTACAGCCACTGTGTAAATATACCCATTCCAAAAGGAATAATTTGTCCAAAACAAAGGGGCTATAGAACCCGCGGGAGTCTGGAATTCAATAGGGCAGTCATTAAACCTTAAAGTTTCAAAATGATCTCCTTTGAGTCGATATCTCACACCCAGGTCACACTGATGCAAGAGGTGGGTTCCTATAGCTTTGAGCAGCTCCACCTCTGTGTCTTATCAGGGTAGAGCCCCCCATCCAGCTTTCACAGCCGGTGTTGAGTGTCTGTGGCTTCTCCAGGTGTATGGTGCAAGCTGTCTCCAGGTGTATGGTGCAAGATCTACCATTCTGCTGTCTAGAGGATGGTCACCCTCTTCTCAGAGCTCTACTAGGCAATGCCCCAGTGGGAACTCTGTGTGGGGCCTCTGACCCCACATTTCGTTTCCGCACTGTCCTAGCAGAGGTTCTCAATGAGAACTCTAGCCCTGCAGCAAGTTACTGCCTGGACATCCAGGCCTTTCCATACACCCTCTGAAATCTAGGCAGAGGTTGTCAAACCTCAATTCTTGTCTTCTGTGCACCCGTGGGACCAACACCACATGGAAGTTGCCAAGGCTGGGGGCTTGCGCTCTCTGAAGCAATGTCCTGAGCGATACCTTTGCCAATTTTAGCCATGGCTAGAGCAACTAGGATGCAGTCTAAAGGCTGTACAAAGCAGAGGTGCCCTGGACCCAGCCCAGGAAACAATTTTTTCCTCCTCAGGGCCTGTGATGGGAGGGGCTGCTGTGATGGTCTCTGACATGCCCTGGAGACATTTTCCCCATTGTCTTGGTGATTAACATTTGGCTCCTCATTACTTATGTGAATTTCTGCAATCAGCTTGAATTTCTACCCAGAAAACGGGTTTTTCTTTTTCTATTACATCATCAGGTTGACATTTTTTTCAAACTTTTATATTCTACTTCCTCTTGAATATTTAGAATTTTTTTTTAGAAATTTCTTCCACCAGATACCCCAAATCACCTCTCTCAAGTTGAAAGTTCCACCGGTCTCCAGGGCAGGGGAAAATGCTACCAGTCTCTTTGCTAAAGCATACCAAGAGTCACCTTTGCTCCAGTTCCCAATACATTCCTCATCTTCATCTGAGACCACCTCAGCCTGTACTTCATTGTCCATATCACTATCAGCATTTTGGTCAAAGCCATTCAACAAGTCTCCAGGAAGTTCCAAACTTTCCTACAACTTCCTGTCTTCTGAGCCCTCCAAGTCTCTAGGACATTCCAAACTTTTCCACATTTTTCTGTCTTCTTCTGAGTCCTCTAAGCTGTTCCACCCTCTCCTTGTTACCCAGTTCCAAAGTCACTTCCACATTTTTGGGTATCCTTATAGCAGCACACCACTTCTGGTACTAATTTACTGTATTAGTCTGTTCTCATGCTACTAATAAAGAGATACTCGAGACTGGGTAATTTCTAAAGGAAAGATGTTTAATTGACTCATAATTCAACATGACTGGGGAGGCCTCGGAAAGTTATAATCATGGCAGAAAGGGAAGCAAACATGTGCTTCACATGGCAGCAGGAAGGAGAAGAATGAGAGCTGAATGAAAGGGAAAGCTCCATATACAACCATCAGATCTTGTGAGAACTTACTATCACAAGAATAACATGGGGGAAACTGCTCCCATGATTCAATTACCTCCCACTAGGTCCCTTCCACACACTTGGAGATTATGGGAACTACAATTCAAGATGAGATTTTGGTGGGGATATAGCCAAACCATATCAAAAAGCACCCTTATAATTTGTTTGCACATCTATCTCTATGCTTGATTATGAACTACCTGCATTCAAAAAGCATATTGTAGTCATATCAATACCCCTAAGCAACTAACAGAATATTTTTGTTGAGATATTGTTGCTGGATATTTTAATATCTAAAAGGCTTTTACCATGTCTATGTAACTGCCTGTTCTATCATTAAAAGTACTTATGTTTTAATGTTTTCTAATAAGGATAAATTTCTTCACAGAACTCAAGGCAATGAATATTCAATTAAATTCAATATATATTGAATACTTGTTTTATAAATGAAACACTGCTGTGCACTAAAAGGAATATAACTATACAGAAAACATTGTTTCTCTCCTTAAGAAGCTAACTTTCTAAAAAGAGCATTAAAATTGTAATCCGATTTAATCAGTCTAGGCAATTATCATTTTGGAATTGTTTAACAGATTCATTGCCCATGAAAATTACAGCATCATTTATATCCATCCTTTGAAGATAAACTTGATTTTTGGAAATGCAGTAATATCAGGGTGATGATGTCTAGCAAGGCATTAAGAACCATCTCCATCTGCAGCAGTATCCCAGCAGCATGGTTGGTGAGCATTGTGTCAGGAAGGTTTTGGGAGCTATGTTATAACACCACCAACAAAAAATCCCCTCTTACATTTAAATATTTCATATACATTTTTTAACAGAAAAGGAAAAAAGAGGCTCGGTTTCCCCTTATAATATACATGCTATTTATGGATTGTATTATACCTAAAAATACATATGCTCTAATAACATCCTCAGTAATATTTTGAGTCCTACTGAGAAGTGAGTGCTTTGAAAGCTTGACAAAAAGAAAAGAAAGGAGTTTAGCAAAAAAAAAAAAAAAAAAAAGTTAACAGAAGTCACACCTCATCGGTGGGAGTCAAAATAATACAATTTACATGATCCTGGGAAATCGGGGGGGGGGGGGGTTTCTAAGCAGCCACCAATAACACATATATTAGTCAACCTGCCAGCACCCTGGGAAACTATCAGTTTGTTGATGGGAAAAAAATAAAAATAAATAAAATCACTGCCTTGAAAGTAACTTAAAATTGCTGTGTGGGCAGGGTCATGAATGATCACCACAGATTCCTGCCCCCACACCTTTTAACAGGACTTTATAAAATGCAACTCCATGTACAAATATGCTTTATTTTAAAAATTCTTAGCCATGGGGAGGTCTTCATACTCCCGGAATGCAGATCCCACATGCTGCCTCTGTCTGCCCTATTTATTGGACAGAGTTTGAGGCAAAAGTGATCAGTTCACCAAAATTATTAATTGTGTCAGGAAGAGCACAGAAATGGATAAGCTTCTGGGGAGCTCATTTTGTGATGGACACTTGAAAGACGTGTATGTGGTTCTCAGGTCATTATGATCTGAGAGCAGGGTTACATGTCCATTGGAACAGTTTTGTCAGCCAAAGCTTATTTCTTTCTAACAATGCTAGACTGGTCATTCTTCATTCAAACTATATCCTTCAAGCATCTATTATGTAACAGGCATGCAATACAGTGCCTCGGATAGTGCAATGCATGAGGCGGAAGTGGTGTCTTCCTTACAGATCTTCCAGTCCTATAGTAACTCAAGGAACTGAAATATGGTTCAGTTCTGATAACTGAGCACTCTGATAATGGAAACACATGGTTTTACAAGAACTCAGAAGAGATTAACCCAGAAGTGAGGGTCAGAAAAAACATGAAAGAAGACAGTAAAATCTGGAACCAGAAGAATAAGTAAACATTAGCATAATATAATAGAGAAGAAAATAGGGAGAGGCACTATTTCCAGGAGAGAAAACTGCATGAACTTGTTAACTAAGTGCTGAGACAAGTTATATCACCTCTGGCATGGAGTAATCACTATAGAATGCTCATAAAAACAATTAGCACTTTGTATGGTTTTCTGGGTCAAAACAACAGGCTTAATCCCCTTCTTATTAAGCTCTAACCATTGTATTAATTCCAAAAACCTAACATTTGAAAACTTGCATCCTTTCTTCTTTTGAACCTGAGTCCTATGTTATGACAACCTCACCACTTTCTTAACAAACCAATAGACATGGCCTTACAAGCATTTTCCAGTAGAGTTCTCTGAATCAGGTATCTCTGACAAAGTACCATCATCACCCACTTTAGAAAAACTAGGATCTCTAAAGCCTTTGTGGCCAAAAGCTTCCCAGCCTTACTTGACAAATCTCTTGTTTCAACCTTTAGGTATCTGGTAGCCTTCAGCTGTCTCTGAAAGAATGCCCTTTAACAAACATTTACGAGGTATTCTTTCCAAATGAAGCACATTAAGCCTCTGGATCTAATCACCTATTTACAGGAAATATAAGGGATAGAGTAATATTTTATATGACATAATGAGAATCCAATCTTGAAGATCTAGAATGTGGGAGAGTACAGGACGAATGATCCCATTTCTTTGCTAAATAAACGTTTAAGAAAAATAAAGGAGGAGAAATCTATAGATCAAAACAATCTTAAGAGACATATCGACCAATTCAATGTGGCAGCTTTTCATAGGACCCCGATTTAAACAACAAAAACAACTGCTAAAAATGGACAACAAAAAAGACAATCTTGAAAATTCAAATGCTGAATACTTGAGGATTTTAAGAAGCAATCAATTTAAGGGGTGTGAGAGAATCAGATTGTTGCTACAAGCCTTATGACTTCTAATATTTTAGAGATAATTACCAAATTATTTATAAATAAAATGATATGTGGATTGTCTTTAAAACATCTAGTGGCAGAAGGTTTATAGAGAAATAATACTAGCCATAAATTAATAATTGTCAAATTGGTATCATGGCTATGTGAGAGTTTTTTTTTTTTTTTTTTTTTACTTTTTTCTATATTTGAAGTTTTCTATAATAAAAAGTCAGAATTCCCTCAAATATAAAAATGTATTTAAAAAATCGTTTGTTCATTCCCTCAAAATATATTGAACCAACATCACAGTCTTTCTCAGAGATGTCGCAAGTCAATGGTTGTTAAATGTTTTTGCAGGAATAATGAAATTGATGGCATTTCAGTAGTCTGAACACATGGAATGAAACTGAGTATCTGCAAGGGTAGCACCATCATCACTTGGGAGCTTGTTAGAAATGTACAATCTCAGGTCCCACCTCAGACCTACTGCATCAGAATCTCTACATTTTAGCAACCTTTCTTATGGTAGATATGCCCATTAAACTTTGGGGCTCAGTAGGCTGGAGGTCAAAAAGAATTCCATAGCATTGCTTTAAACTAAAGTCACAGTGCATGGGTAAAAGAGGAAGAGAAAAGAAGCCATTATATATGAAATCGTGCAATTTCCATAAGAGATGTTATTTTATTTGTTTATTCAACATATATTTATTGAGCATGTGCCATGCGTAGGGTACTGTTTTATGTGCTGAGGATATTACAGTATATAAACAGACAAAAATCCTCAACCTCATAGAGTTTGCAGTATAATTCTAACTAGCTAACTCATACTGAGTGCATAATAAGTATTAAGAACTGTTCTAAGTCCTCGATAGTCATAGCTCACAAGAAAAAAAGGGGTTAGTAACTGAAGAAAATGTTCAAAAATCATGATGTTAAAACATGTTATTAAACATTGAGCAGGTCAACCTAACCTTATAAGCAGAGTAGACTAGCATTTCAAATCTATTATACTCTGTACCTCTTCCCTTATGCTTGGCATAGTAGCCCAGGACATCTTAACTTCTACACACTACACTCATGGCGCTCTGTTCATTCTTGTTCCCCAATTCCTTGAATTTTCCCTGTGGCCCAGTTTCACCAGAAGTCACACAAAAGTGGAAGGACAAGAGAAGACATGGTTTGAAATATACTCCGTGACTGGTACTTTATAAATAAATAGAAAACAAAAAAAGCACTCACTCAAATTCTCAAAACAATGCCAAGAAGTGAATAACTCTAACATTTTACTGAAAAAATAAATCATCACTCAGAAAAATTAAGTAACTTGTCCAAAGTCACAAAGCCTCAAGGGTTAAGCCCCTCTAGACTCAAAGTCCAGTGGTTCTCAAACTTGATATATATCAAAATCACCCGGAGGACCTATAAAAACACAGACCTCCAGGCCCATCCCCAAGGTTTCTGAGTCTGTAGGTCTGGACTAGAGCCTGAGAATGTGCATTTTTAACAAGCCCCCAGGGGATGGTGGAGCTACTGCTCCCACTTTGAGAACCACTGCGTTAGTATATATTTGACCTACTTCAAAGTAAGTTCGTTCTCTCCACCATGAAATGGTCCTTTAAATATTTTAAGCAGCCATTATTTTTAATTTATGTAATTTTAAGAGGTACAAGTACAGTCTTCTTACAGGATCTGTTGCATAGTGGTAAAGTCTAAGCTTTTAGTGTTACCATCACACTATGACGCATGTTGTAGTCCTTAAGTATTTTCTCATCCCTCTCTGGTTTTCCACCCTCCCACCCTTCTGAATCTGCCATGTCTATTATTTCACAATTTATGTCCACATGTACACATTATTTAGCTTTCACTTATATATGAGAACATGCACTATTTGACTTTTGTTTCTGAATTGTTTTACTTAAGATAATGGCCTCCAGTTCTATCCATGTTACTGCAAAAGATGTGATTTCAATCTTTTTATGGCTGAGTAGTATTCTATTGTATGGGTATGTACATCACACTTTATCCATTCATCTGCTGATGAACACAGGGTGATTCCAAATCTTTGCTATTGTGAACACTGTGATAAACACACTAGTGCAAGTATCTTTTTGATATAATTATTTCATTTTTTTTTTTTCTTTTTTGAGATGGAGTCTCACTCTGTCTCCCAGGCTGGAGTATAGTGGCGCAATCTCAGCTCACTGCAAGCTCTGCCTCCTGGATTCATGCCATTCTCCTGCCTCAGCCTTCCAAGTAGCTGGGACTACAGGCACCCGCCACCACGCCCGGCTAATTTTTTGTAGTTTTAGTAGAGATGGGGTTTCGCCACGTTAGCCAGGATGGTCTCGATCTCCTGACCTCATGATCCATAATTATTTCATTTTTTAGAAGATATCCAGTAGTAGGATTACTAGATTGAACAGTAGTTTTATTTTTAATTCTTTGAGAAACCTCCATACTATTTTCCAAAGAGATCATACTAATTTACATTCCCCCAACAGTATATAAGCATTCCTTTCTCTCTGAATCCTTGCCAATATCTGTTATGGTTTGACTTTCTAAAAATAGCCATTCTGACTGGGATAAGATGATATCTCATTGTGGTCTCATTTTGTACTTTTCTGATATGCTTAGTAATGTTAAACACTTTTTCGTATACTTCTTGGCCATTTGTATGTCTTCTTTTAAAAAAAGTCTATTCATGTCCTTTGCCCACTTTCAGTGGGGTTATTTTGTTGTTCTTATTGTTGTTATCTGAGATTTTTGTGGATTCTATATATCAGTCCCCTATCACGTGTATAGTCTCCACATGTTTTCTCCCATTCTGCAGGTTGTCTGCTTACTTTGTTGATTCTTTTGCTGTGCAGAGGCTTTTTCATTTAATTAAGTCCCATTTGTCTATTTTTGTTTTTGTTCCTCATGCTTTTGAGATCTTAGTCATTTTATTGGTTAGCATAACAATAAGAGTTGCAACCAATATACCCCACAATGTAGAATGCCTCAAACACTAGAAGGGTTTATTTCCCATTCATGTGTCAGTCCAATTCAGATGTTCCAGGTCAGCATACAGGTGCAGCTCCTCTCCAAGTGGACATTCAGGGACTTCAGCTAAAGAACCACTGAAAATTTCAACATGTGGTTTCCAAGATCTGTGATCATCTCCATTTCAGCCAACCAGAAGGGAGAAAAAGTATGGAGACAAATTAATAGGAATTCTGTGTGAGAGAGGCCCAGAAGAGCACAGGGTACACATTACTTTTGCAAAACAAAATCACATGGTCATACCTAGGTGCATGTGAGGTGTAACATGTACCATAGCCTTGTGCCCCAAAAGAAGACAACGTGGATTGTGGTGAGCATCTTTCACTCTTTGTCACACAACTCAGTTCATTTCCCTGTCTCCTTTCTCTATTCTCTTTGCCTGAAGTGAAAGAGCCTAAATTTCTTGGGCAACAGATATTTATTAATATATATACGGTAGTCACTATTTTGGATCCTAGGGGTTTTTACAGCAGTAAATGCAATATGGTTTCCTGAAGCTTACCATGTACCTGAGAATTTACATTAAATGATAAGTACAATTATTATAACAGCAATAAAGAAGCAATGTAAGTTGTAATGGGGTCCTGACATAGTCAAGGACCAGGGTAGAGGTAGGTGTAAAAGCATACAATCAAGATTTTCCTGAGGAAAATCTGTTTAAAGGAGATGCCTGAAGAAAGAATAGGCATTTGCTGGGCAAAGATTGGAGTGGGAGGAAGCCAGGAAAACATTCTGTTCCAAGTAGAGGAAATAGCATGTGAAAAAGTCCCAGAAAAACAAAAAGCATGAAACCTTTAAGGAACTGAGAAAAGGCCAATGTGGTTGTAACAGGAGAGTGATGAGGAGGATGGCTCAAATGGGGCTGCTAATGCAGGCAGAACTGTGTAGGCAATGCTAAAGTTGATTCATTCATCTAGGAAACATTGAGTGAGTGCCTCTCATGGTTTATGTTTTTGGTTAGGTGCTAGAAATACAGAAGTGTACAACACAAACAGAGTCCCTAACCTCATAGAGCTTACAGCTTAATAAGCAAGACTTTAAACAAATAATTACCTGTAAAATGAAATAGCATAATTTATTTTAACGACCATATATTAGGTTGGTGCAAATGTAATTGTGGTTTTGCATTGTTGAAATTTGTTGTTTGATATTGGAATACATTCTTAAACAAATGTGGTTATGTTATACATAATTTTAATGCACATTTTACACTATTTTTTTGCTAATGATATTATGGGCTATTTATTGTATGTTTATTTTAGACTATGAAAATAATGTTGGACAAAAAGCAAATTCAAACGAATTTCTTATTTGAGTTCAAAATGGGTCCTAAAGCAGTGGAGACAATTTGCAACATCAACAAGATATTTGGCCCAGGAACTGCTAATGAACGTACAGTGCAGGGGTGTTCAAGAAATTCTGCAAAGGATACGAGAGCCTTGAAGATGAGGAGCATAGTGGCCGGCCATCGGAAGTTGACAATAACCAATTGAGAGCAATTATCAAAGCTTCTTCTCTTACAACTACACAAGGAGTTGGTGAAGAACTCAGCGTCGACCATTCTGTGGTCACTCAGCACTTGAAGCAAATTGGAAAGGTGAAAAAGCTCAGTAAATGAGTGCCTCATGAGCTGACTAAAAAAAAAAAAAAATTGTTGTTTTGAAGTGTTGTCTTCTCTTATTCTACACAACAACAAGGACCCATTTCTTGACTAGATTGTGACATGCAATGAAAAGTGGATTTTCTACAACAACCGACAACGAGCTAGTGGTTGGACTGAGAAGAAGCTCCAAAGCATTCCCCGAAGCCAAACTTGCACCAAAAAAAGGTCATGGTCTCTCTTTGGTGGTCTGCTGTCACTCTGATCCACTACAGGTTTCTGAATCCCAGCGAAACCATTACATCTGAGAAGTATGCTCAGCAAATCAATAAGATGCACCAAAAACTGTAACACCTGCAGCCAGCATTGGTCAACAGAAAGGGCCCAATTCGTCACGACAATGCCCAACTGCACATCACAGAACCACCATTTCAATAGTTGAACAAATTGGGCTACAAAGTTTTGCTTCATCCGCCATATTCACCTGACCTCTTACCAACCAACTACTGCTTCTTCAAGCATCTCAACAACTTATTGCAGGGAAAATGTTTTCACAAACAGCAGTATGCAGAAAATGTTTTCCAAGAGTTGGTCAAATCCTGAAGCATAGACTTTTACACCACAGGAATAAACAAACTTATTTCTCATTGGCAAAAATGTGTTGATTGTAATGGTTCCTATTTTGATAAATACAGATGTGTCTAGTTATAATGATTTAAAATTCACAGCCCAAAACTGCAATTACTTTTGCCCCAAACTAATATGATAAGGACCTGGTGGTCTGAGAGCATTTTAATAAGGGAGCTAACATCGTCTGAAGCTTCAAGGAGAGTTTCCCTGAGAAGCTGATCAGAAACTAGACATGAAGAATGATTATGTTTATAAGGGAAAAGTTGTTCTTGTCCCCAATTTACACCTGAGGGATAAAACAAATGCTTAGTACATGACTAGTTCATGGCAGAGCAGATAGTTGATCTGAGCCTGTCTGAGTCTAGGTTCTCTGATCTTTCCATTATCCCAAGCATGTAAAGGTACCATAGAAGACAAAATAATGAGACACATGCCCTATTTTAAAGAACTTTATGGATCATAAAACTAACACACATGAATCAAACAAAAATAGTTCTAATACTATTTTTCAATTCTTTTGTGATACAGACTGAAATAGTCAATGCTGGCCCCGAATGTGAGAAATGCCTCAGTAGACCCAGAAAGAGTGAGAGGAAGAATGAATGCATTTATTCTGGGAGCAGAAATTCTATTGTGTAGATTGCTTAGGTACAACTATTCAACCAGCTACTAATCCAATGAATACTACATTTATCCAGCCAGTGTTTCTCCATCTGGTCCAACAGCCCATCATAAGAATCTGTCAAATGCCTTGCTGAAATGCAGATAAATGTCAGGATAGATTTTACATCTCCCTTTATGTGAACCTGCTTCACTATTCCTCCAGTGCTATGGGAACCCCATGGAGAACAAGAAAAGTCAACCATTAAGGTTAAGCAACTGAGCAAACAAAGACATGTTCCTCTAAGACTGGCTGTTTGTCAAAAGTGTTGTTAAAATGTTGCCTTGTCACAACTAACCAAGTGTGGTCTAGCAAAAAGACACGTGGGGCTGGATACAGTGGCACTGTGAATTCCCATATGAGCTCTGTCACTGCTAACTCAATCATTTATTGGACTCATTCTTAACAACACAGAAACGGGTGAGGAAATCAATCAGTGAATTTTATTCATTCAATCAGCCAGCATTTACTGGGAACATACTCACAGTCAGCCATTGACATTTATTAAGGATACAGAGCAGAATAAGTCAAGGTACTTTCTCTTGAGGGACTCATATATTCTAGCAAGAAGGGCAGACATGAAGCAGAGAATTGTCTGTGAAAAGCCAGATTCATGGAGAAAGAAGAATATCATTGATCCTGCACAAAGGAATCAGAAAAGCTTTCATATAGGGGATAACATTTACCAGGTCTTAATCAAAGAGTGTGAGTCTGAAAGTGGATGGAGGGTGTAAAGAGGGCTATAAGAACATTCCAGGTAGCGTATACAATGAGCAGAGGTGTGAAAACCTGATAGGCCTTTGCCATATTCAAGAAATGGTGAGAAGACTGGTGTGGCTGGAATAGGTTGGGGTTGGGGTAACTGTCCAGAGATATAGTTGGAAGGGAAGGCTGTGCTGATATAGTCAAATATCATGCTAAAGTGTTCATATATGATATGATTTGGCTCTGTGTCCCCACCCAAATCTCATCTTGTATTGTAGTCCCATAATTCCCACATGTTTTAGGAGGGACCCGGTGGGAGATAATTGAATCATGGGGTCAGTTTCCCCCATCCTGTTCTCCTGGTAGTGAAAAAGTCTCATTACATCTGGTTTCATTAGGGGTTTCTGCTTTTGTGTCTTCTCTCATTCTCTCTTTGCCTGCCGCCATCCATTTAAGATGTGACTTGCTCTTCCTTGCCTCCCACCATGATTGCGATGTTTCCCCAGCCACAGGCAACTGTAAGTCCAATTAAATCTTTTCTTTTGTAAATTGCCAGTCTTGGGTATGACTTTTTCAGCAGCATGAAAATGGATTAGTACACTGTCCTACCCTGAAAGCAGTGGAGGAGTATTGAAGATTTTTATGGCAGAAGTGACATGCTAGGATTACATTAACTTTGACAATGAGATTCCCATATGTTTGAATCAATCCAAATATAATCAGTAACTCATCAAACTGGTATACAATAACAAAAGAACTTGACTGCTCTATCACTTATTAGCAATGTGACCTTGAGTAATTAACTTAGCCTCTCTGTAAGGCTTCTTAAGCATAAAATGGGTATAACAATAGTTTGCATGTTATGTACACCTAGAATCGAGTATGATTTCTGTAAATATTCATTGTGGTGGTCTTCTAAATCTAAAGCTATTATTATTATGATTCATGGGCACCTGCTTTCTATTACTATTAATAACAGTAACACCAACAATAATAATAATATGTTTATTGGGGGCCTACCATATGCCAGGTAATATTTACATTATTAATATTTTAATTTTTATAATGTCTTTAAGAGACAGATATTGTAATTCCTATTTTATAAATAAGGAAAATGAGGTTCAGAGACACTAAATACTTTGGCCCACAGTCAACAGAGTCAGTATTTAGTGAAGCCTGAAATGAAAGTACTTGTTCCATTCTACCATGCTATTTCTTGGCTTAGATAAATGACATATTCCTCCAATTACCTGAGCCAAAGATATTTTTGAGGTCATAGTTTAATTAGAAGACAGGAACACTGTGCCATGAGGGCTAAAGGTAATGCTAGCTTTTCTTCTTTTATTTGCTACTGTATGGACCAGTAAAAAGGCAAAGATTCTTTACTGTAAAAGTTGGTTCATACCTTATCCTGACCTGTTTACCTCCTGACCAGATGTTCAGTGTCCATATTTCTACCACCTTTTGCATTTTTTCCTCTTTCATGTAGCAAGCACACAGCACAAATCTAACACCTTGGACCACATTGTGTTTTGGGTGAATGTAATTTGGGTGAATAAAAGTCTTACGACCCTCCACCCACTTCTCATGTCTTCTGTTGGAACTTGATATTCAGGCACACATGAGAATGTCTGTCCATATTTGGGGAGAGTCAGGAAAGAAATTCTTCTGGGGCCCCTATTACTGAGACTTACAGCTATATACCATGAAATTTTAGGTTCCTGAGCTATTAAAAATACCTATTTGCTCATCATTTCAGAATCATTTCTATCAAGACTTCTCAGTAGGAACCTTCAGAGAGGAATAGAGTGAGTGGCAGGATGAAGGCATTATGAATATCCCACTCTGAATCCACAAAAATTAGTGCCAGGAAGATGACCAAGAACTCCAAACTTCCGTCTTTCCGATGATGCTCATTTGTCAAGTGGCAGTGCGGCACAGTGGTGACAAAAGCATTGGGCATTGTGGCTAAAGGCACTGGTCTGGAGTCAGACGGGATTTGAGTTTTACTTTTTTTTTTTAACTGCATGATCTGGGGCCGGTTATTTAACTTTTTAAAATTAATTTTTGTTTTCTTCATTTTAAATTGGAAGAATTAATACTTACTTTGCAGGATTGTTACAATAACTAAGTGAAATAGGAGATATGAAGTGCCTAGAATAGTGCCTTACACCCAGAAGGTACCCAATAAGTGGACGCATCCTGCCCTAACTATTACATATTAATTACATATCTTCTCTGACTACAGTGTTCAGATTTAATCCAAGAGTGGGCAAATCTCCATTCCACAAGCTGCTGCTATGAAGACAGACACAACTTAATGATTTGAAAGTATTATTTATGAAAGACAAATATAACATGAGTTATCCATTGTTTTCCTTTTGAATTATTTATGAGGTGTTTGATAATAGGAATTCAGATCAGTCCGAATAAAAGCTATGAGTTGATGTTTGCTGTATCATACTTAAAAAAATTGACTAGCTTGAGAAAACATTATTTCACAAACTGCATTCTCGCTTAATGATTTAATCACTAAGGATACATGTTAACAATCACTCTAAATAAGCTCTTGAAAGAAAAATATACTGCTTCTCACTACCCACCCAACAATCTGTGGCTTGGCTTTTTGGAAGTAAGTGATCATTTAGGAAAAAAAAATCAACTTGTAGCAAAAGCCCAGGAAATATGGAAAAGCAAAAGAAAAGAGCCTCAAGTAATGAACTGAAAGTAGGGACCCAAATATAGAGTGGATTCCCCTTCCTAGATGTCTGTAACATCCTTAGGGAAAAAATACTGTCAGGGGAACTATGAGCAGATTTATTTCAAATTTAACAAATACCATAGACTTTTATCCACCATTACCCCCAATACACAAAAGGTAATTAAGGCCCAGAAATATTAAATAACTTGCTTAAGGCTATGCAACTAAAGATGGTGAAGAGGAAACTCTGAAGAAAGCCTCAACTATGATTTTTTTGTTTTGTTTTGTTTTGTTTTTTTGTTATGCTGCTGCTTTTACTAGTCCTACACAGGAGCTGGCATTTAGCGTCATTTCCATTCTAGCTGGAGAAGAATATTTAAACAGCAATAATGTTACCTATCAGTTCATAGTTTCCCATAAATTATATCAATACTCTTAGAGAATTTTCTAAGATTCTGATCTTGAAAAAGGGAATAAGGGAATTGTGGCAGAAAGTATTGCTCGACTGTGTATTAATAATAGCCACCTGACCCTACCAACGAAGCCTTGAGTTTCTTCAGAAGATGAGTTGCAAGTACCCAAGGGTAAGTGAGTTTACAGTGAAGCTAGTAAAGGTTACATTGAAGCTAGTCAGGGCTCCTCCCTTGTGTGACTACAAGGAAGCTACTAGCCATGACTCCAGTGAAGCTAGTCAGAGACCCTTCCTAGCATGGCTGCTTGCAAGAGTGTATGTGGGGAGGCCCTAACAAGTTGATGTTTGGAATTTTGTATTCTTCTACTTAAAGAACCTCCAAGTTTTACAAAGACTGGATCCACCCATGTGCTTAAGAATGGTGGACTCTTACCCCAGATCTAAGAGATGAAACATGATTGATATAAGCAATTCAGAGAAATATTATTTTTCTTTGCCGGTAGTTTGCTCTAGAGAAAGTCTGTTGGCAGCTTACGGAGATAACATTGCTTCAGGATAAAATAAAGAACTATATAAAGAAAAGGCTTTTCATACCCTCTACCCCAACATCATCCTCTCTTTTCTTTCAGACCTTATCGTGTGATGCTCTGAGCTATGTAAACTATCTTAAAACCATAAAAAAAAAGACAAGATACTAACACACAAGCCAAGTGATCACCCTGATATAATTGGGTTGCTGGAACAATCCTGGGACTTCTCATCACCAAATTCCCTGTAAATAATGGATATAGCTATTCTTTATGAATATAACCACAATTTGTTTGTTGTCCATTTACCATTTGATGTATGTTTGGGTGATTTCCAGTTTATGGCTATTATGAAAAAAAGCCACTATGAGCTAGTCTGTGTGTAGGCCTATGTCTTAATTTCTGTCAGGTAAATAACTCTGTGATAGAATCAATGGGCCCTACGATAAGTGTATGTTCAACTGTATAAGAAACTACCAACTGTTTTCCAAAGTGGTTGTACCATTTTGCATTCCTACAGCAATGTATGAGAGTTCCAGTTGCTCCATTTCCTTGCCAATACTTAATACTGTCAGTCTTTTTAACTTTAGCCATTCTGTGGTATGATGGTGATTCCACTCATTATGGTTTTAATTAGTCTCTCCCTAATTACTAATGATGCTGAGCATTTTTCTTGGGCTTATTTGCCCTTCCTATAGCCCTCTAAATATTCAGGTTCTATTCTTTTTAGAAACATAAAAGTTGTTTATATAGCCTGATTACAAATTATTTGTCAGATATATGTTTTGCAAATATTTTCTCTTGGTATACATTTACCTTTTCATATTCTTTTTGTCACTATCAATGTTTGTTTATTTATTTATTTATTTATTTAATTTCAATAGTTTTGGGGGAACAGATGGTGTTTGGTTACAAGGATAAGTTCTTTAGCAGTGATTTCTGAGATTTTGGTACACCCACCCAAGCAGTGTAAACTACACCCAATATGTAGTCCTTTATCCCTCATTCCCACTCCCACCCTTCCCCCCAGGTCCCCAGAGTCCATTATATCATTCTTATTCCTGTATGTCCTCAGAGCTTAGCTCCTACTTATAAGTGAGAACATACAATGTTTGGCTTTCCATTCTTGAGTTACTTCACTTGGAATAATGCTCTCCAATTCCATCTAGGTTGCTGCAAATGCCATTATTTCATTCTTCTTTATGGCTGAGTCGTATTACACTGCTATTTGATTATATAATTATATACATATATACACAATATATATGTGATTATATAGGTATATACAATCAAATGTAAATCAAAACCAGAATGTTTTGCAATACAATTCAAAACCACAATGTGATACCACCTTACTCTTGCAAGAATGACCAAAATTCAAAAATCAAAAAGTGTTGCCAAGGATGTGGTGAAAAGGAACACTTTTACACTACTGATGCGAATGTAAACTAGTCCAACCACTATGGAAAAAAGTGTGGAGATTCCTTAAATAACTAAAAGTAGAACTACCATTTCATCCAGAAATCCCGCTACTGGGTATCTACCCAAAGGAAAATAAGTTGTTATATGAAAAAGACACTTGTACAAGCATATTTACAGCAATACAACTTACAATTGCAGAAATGTGGAACTAGCCTCAATGCCCATCAACCAGTGAGTGAGTAAAGAAATGTGATATATATAATATATATACCACATAATATATAAAATGTAATAATAGTTCATTGTATCATTCTTATGCCTTTGCATCCTCATAGCTTAGCTCCTACATATCAGTGAGAACATACGATATTTAGTTTTCCATTCCTGAGTTACATCACTTAGAATAATAGTCTCAAATCTCATCCAGGTCACTGCAAATGCTGTTAATTAATTTCTTTTTATGGTTTGTGTAGTATTCCATCATATATATATATACACACACATATATCACAGTATCTCTATCCACTCGGTTTTTGATGGGCATTCTGGTTGTTTCCACAATTTTGCAGTTGTGAATTGTGCTGCTATAAACATGGGTCTACAAGTATCTTTTTCATATGATGACTTATTTTCCTCTGGGTAGATACCCGGTAGTGGGATTTCTGGATCAGATGATACTTCTACTTTAATTATTTAAAGAGTCTCCACCTCCACACTTTTTCCATAGTGGTTGTACTAGTTTACATTTCCACCAGCAGTATAAAACAGTATCCTTTTCACCACATCTTTGCCAACATTTTATAATTTTTTTTAATTTGGCCATTCTTGTAGGAGTAAGGTGTTATTGCACTGTGGCTTTGATTTGCAATTCCCTGATCATTAGTGATGTTGAACTTTTTTTAATACGTTTGTTGGCCATTTATCTGTCTCCTTTTGAGAATTGTCTGTGCATCTCCTTAGCCCACTTTTTTATGGAATTATTATTATTATTATTTGTTGTTGTTGTTGTTGCTGATTTGTTTGAGTTCCTTGTAGATTGTGTATATTAGACCTTCATCAAATGAATAGTTAGTGAATAATTTCTCCCACTCTATGAGTTATCTGTTTACTCTTATTATTATTATTATTGTTATTATTATTTTGCTGCACAGAAACATTTTAGTTTAATTAAGTACCATCTATTTATCTTTGCTTTTGTTATATTTTCTTTCGGGTTCTTGGTCATGAACTCTGCCTAAGCCAAAGTCTAGAAGAGCTTTTCTGATGTTATCTGCTAGAATTTGTATGGTTTCAGATGTTAGATTTAAGTCTTTGATCCATCTTGAGGTGATTTTTGTGCACGGTGAAACATGAGGATCCAGTTACATTCTTCTACATGTGGCTTGCCAATTATCCCAGCATCATTTGTTGAATAGGGTGTCCTTTCCCCACTTTATGTTTTTGTTCGCTTTGTCAAAGACCAGTTGGCTGTTGGTATTTGGCTTTATTTCTGGGTTCTCTATTTGGTTCCATTGGCCTATGTGCCTATTTTTATACCAGTATCATGCTGTTTGGTAACTAAAGCCTTGTAGTTAGTTTGAAGTTGGGTAATGCAATACCTCCAAATTTATCCTTTTTGCTTAGTGTTGCTTTGGCCATGTGGGCTCTTTTTTGGTTCCACACGAATTTCTGGATTCTTTTTTTTAGTTCTGTGAAGAATGATGATGGTATTTTTTATGGGAATTTCATTGAATTTATAGACTGCCTTTGTCAGTATGGCCATTTTCACAATATTGATTCTACTTATCCATGAGCATGGCATATGTTTCTATTTGTTTGTGACATCTATGATTTCTTTCAGCAATGTGTTGTAGTTTTACTTGTAGAGATCTTTCATTTCCTTGGTTAGGTATATTTGTAAGTATTTTAATTTATTTTATTTTTGCAGCTTTTGTAAAAGAGTTTGAGTTCTTGATCTGATTCTCACTTTGGTCACTATTAGTGTATAGCAGTGCTACTAATTTGTGTACATTGATTTTGTATCTGAAACTTTACTGAATTCATTTATCAGATATAGGAGCTTTTTGGAAGAGGGTTTCCTAGGTATACGATCATGTCATGTCATGGTGAGCAGTGACAATTTAACTTCCTCTTTACTGATTTGAATGCCATCTATTTCTTTCTCTTGTCTGATTGCTCTGGCTAGGACTTCCAATACTATGTTGAATAGGAGTGGTGAAAGTGGGCATCCGTGTCTTGTTCCAGTCCTCAGGGGAAATGCTTTCAACTATTTCTCATTCAGTATAACATTGGCTGTGGGTTTTTCATACATGGCTTTTATCACCTTAGTATGTCCTTTCTATACCAATTTTGCTGAGGGTTTTAATCATAAAGTGATGCTGGATTTTGTCAAATGCTTTTTCTGCATCTATTGAGATGACAATATTAGTTTTGTTTTTAATTCTGTTTACATGGTGTATCAAATTTATTGGCTTGCATATGTTAAACCAACTCTGTATCCTTGAAATGAAACCCACTTAATTATGGTATATTATCTTTTTGATATGCTGTTGGATTCAGTTAGCTAGTGTTTTGTTGAGGATTTTTACCTCTATGTTCTTCAGATATTGGTCTGTAGTTTTCTTTTTTTATATATCCTTTCCTGGTTTTGGCATTAGGATAACACTGGCTTCATAGATTGATTTAGGAAGAATCCCCTCTTTCCCTGTCCTTTGGAATAGCGTTAGTGAGGTTGGTACTAGTTCTTTCTTGAATGTCTGATAGAACTCAGCTGAGAATCTGGACTTTTTGGTTGACATTTTTTTAAAAAATTACTGTTTTAATCTCAATACTTGTTGTTGGTCTATTCAGACTTTCTATTATTTCCTGGTTTAATCTAGGAGGCTTGTATATTTCCAGGAATGTATCCATCTCCTCTAGGTTTTCTAGTTTGTGTATATAAAGGTGTTCATAGTAGCCTTGAATGATCTCTTGTATTTCTGTGGTATCAGTTGTAATATCTCCCATTTAGTTTTTAACTGGGCTTATTTTCCTGGTTAATCTCAGTAATGGTCTGTCTATTTTGTTTATTTTTTCAAAGAACAAGCTTTTTATTTCACTTACATTTTGTGTTTTTATGTTCTAATTTCATTTATTTCTGGTCTGATCTTTGTTATCTCTTTTCTTCTGCTGTGTTTGGGTTTGATATGTTCCACTGTCTCTAGTTCCTTGAGGTGTGAGCTTAGATTGTCTATCTGTGCTTTTTCAGACTTTTTGATGTAGGCATTTGATACTATGAACATTCCTCTTAGTACTTCTTTTGCTGTATCCCAGAGTTTTTCATAGGTTGAGTCACTATTATCATTCAGTTTAAAAAATTTTAAATTTCCATCTTCATTTTATTATTGACCTAAAGATTATTCAGGAGCAGATTATTTAATTTTCATGTATTTGTATAGTTTCAAGTTTCCCTTTTGGAGTTAATTTCTAATTTTATTCCACTGCAGTCTGAGAGAGTACCTGATACAATTTCTATTTTCTTAAATTTATTGAGGCTTGTTTTGTGGCCTATCATATGGTTTATCTAAGAGAATGTTCCATGTATTAAAAAATAGAATTCATATTCTGCAGTTGTTGGGCAGAATATTCTGTAAATATCTGTTAAGTTCATTTGTTCTAAGATATAGTTTAAATCCGTTGTTTCTTTGTCGACTTTCTGTCTTGATGTCCTGTCCAGTGCTGTCAGTGGAGTACTGAGGCCCACCACTATTATTGTGTTGTCATCTACTGCATTTCTTAGGACTAGTAGTAATTGTTTTATAAATTTGAGAGCTCCAGTGTTAGTTGCATACATATTTAGGACTGTGATATTTTCTTGTTGGACTAATTGTTTTATAATTATATAATGTCCCTCTTTTTCTTTTTTAACTGTTTTGCTTTAAAGTCTGTTTTGTCTGATATAAAAATAGCTATTCCTGCTCGCTTTTGGTTTCCATTTGCACGCAAAATCCTTTTTCCACCCCTTTACCTTAAGTTTATGTGAGTCCTTATGTGTAAAGTGAGTCTCTTGAAGACAGCGAATACTTGGTTAGTGAATTTTTATCAATTCTGCCATTCTGTATCTCTTATGTGGAGGATTTCATCCATTTACATTCTATGTTAGTATTGAGATGTGAAGTACTGTTCTCTTTATCATGCTAGTTGTTGCCTGAATACTGTGGGTGTTTTTTTTTTTTTTTTTTTCATTGTGTTATTGTTTTAGAGGCTCGGTGAAATTTATACTTTAAGCAGATTCTATTTTGGTGTATTTTGAGTTTTGTTTCAAGAGATAGAATTCCTTTTAGCCTTTCTTCTAGTGCTAACTTGGTAGGGGTGAATTCTCTCAGCAATTGTTTGTCTAAAGGAGACTATCTCTCAGCTGGGTGTGGTGGCTCATGCCTATAATCCCAGCACTTTAGGAGGCCAAGGCCTGTGGATCACGAGTTCGGGAGATTGAGACCATCCTGGCTAACATGGTGAAGCCTAGTCTCTACTGAAAAGTAAAATACAAAAAATTAGCTGGGTGTGGTGGCGGGTGCCTGTAGTCCCAGCTACTCAGGAGGCTGAGGCAGGAGAATGGTGTGAACCCAGAAAACAGAGCTTGCAGTGAACCAAGATTGCACCACTGCACTTCGGCCTGGGTGACAGAGAGAGACTCTGTCTCCACAAAAAAAAAAAAAAAAAAAGGCTATCTCTCGTTCATTTATGAAGTTTAGTTTCTCTGGATACAAAATTCTTCACAAAACAAAATAATTATTTTATTTAAGGAGGCTAAAGATAGGACCCTAATCCCTTCTGGATTGTAGAGTTTCTGCTGAGAAATCTGCTGTTAATCTGACAGGTTTTCCTTTGTAGGTTACCTGATGCTTTTGCCTCAAAGCTCTTAGGAATCTTTTCTTTGTCTTGACTTTAGATAACCTGATGACTATGTGCCTAGGTGATGATCTTTTTTGCAATAAATTTCCCTGGTGTTCTTTGAGCTTCTTGTATTTGGATGTCTAGATCTCTAGCAAAACCAGATAAGTTTTCCTCAGTTATTCCCTCAAATATGTTTTCCAAACTTTTAGATTTATCTTCTTCCTCAGGAACACCAATTATTCTTAGCTTTGGTCATTTAACATAATCCCAGACTTTTTGGAGGTTTTGTTCACTTTTTAAAAATTATCTCTTTGTCTTTGTTGAATGGAGTAAATTCAAAAGCATTGCCTTCAAGCTCTGATGTTGTTTATTCTACTTCTTCAAGTCTATTGTTGAAACTTTCCAGTGTATCTTGCATTTCTCTAAGTCTGTCTTTCATTTCCAGGAGTTGTGATTGTCTTTTCTTTATGATATCTATTTCTCTGGAGGCTTTTTCATCCATATCCTTTATTTTAAAAAAAAAATTTCTTTAAGTTGATTTTCACCTTTCTCTGGTACCTCCTTAAGTAGCTTAATAATTAACCTTCTAAATTCTTTATCTAGCACTTCAGAGATTTTGTCTTCTTTTGGATCCATTGCTGGAGAGCTAGTGTGATATTTTGGTGGTGTTATACAACCTTAGTTTATCATATTACAAGAATTACTTTTCTGGTTCTCTCTCATTTGGGTAGACTGTTTCAGTGGAAAAATCTGGAACATAAGAGCTGCTATTCAGATTCTTTTGTGCCACCGGGTGATCCCTTGATGTGGTACTTTCCCCCTTACTCTAGGGATGGGGCTTCTTGAGAGCCAGACTGCAGTGATGGTTATTGCTCTTCTGAGTCTAGCCACAAAGCAGGGCTACTGGGTTCCATGCTGGTGTTGGGGAATGTCTGCAAAAAGTTCTGTGATGTGATCTATCTTCAGGTCTCTCAGCCATGGATACCACCACCTGCTCTGGTGAACGTGGCAGGGGAGTGAAGCAGACTCTGTGGGAGTCCTTGGTTGTAGATTTGTTTTGTATACTGGTTTTTTCAAATGCCGGTTTGCACATGAAAATCAATTGTTTTGGTATCATTTATTGGGTCTTTTCAACAAGTCCATTAATTACCTTGGCAGTTTTGTGAAAAATCAAGTGAAGTTGTCACATGGACAGACTTAGGACCTCTGGTTAGCCAGGGTGTTGCAGGTGATGGAATTGGCTGTTGTTTTCTCCTTCTTTAGAGCAGGGTTCTGTTATGAGTTACTTGAATGGCTTGAGTTGGTTGGCCTCCAGCCAGGAGGTGATGCTTTCAAGAGAGCATCAGCTGTAGTAGTAGAAGGGGGATATAATATTGCCCTACATTGGCCAGGATAAGTACCCAGGTTTCTCAGGCAATGGGCAGGACCATAGAGCTCCCAGGAATTTATGACTTTTGTCTTCAGCTACCAGGGTGGTTACAGAAAAACCATCAGACGGGGGCAGGGTTAGGCAGGTCTGAGCTCAAACTCTCCTTGGGCAGAGCTTGCTGTGTCCACTGTGGGGGATGGGAGGGTGGTTCTCAGACCAATGGAGTTATGTTCCTAGGTGGATTATGGCTGTCTCTGCTGCATCATACAGGTTGCCAGGGCAGTGGTGGAACACCGGCAGTGACAAGCCTCACCCAGGTATCATGCAGCCAGCAAGTCCAGTCTCACTCCCACCGTGCCCCACCAACAGTACCCAGTTTATATCCAGGCAGCCAGCAACCAGAGCTGAGATCTTGCCCCAGGATACAAGCCTCTCCACTGAGAAAGCAAGCAGGGATCTCAGGTCTTGCCCCTCCCCACCTGCCCTCATCTTTGGCTGTGGCTTCTGTGCTGATATCTCCACTTCACCTCCCCCCACCCAGGAATTCTGCTCAGGAAAATTCAAGCTCAGTTGAAATTATTACAAAGTTCTGCTAGACGTTTCCTTAACCCTGTGACCCCTCCCCAATTCCACTGGCTGCTTTCCCCAAGGACTCCATGAAATATGGCCAGGAATGGGTTCCTTGGGCATGAGCTAGGTAGTGACTTCAGGGCTCTTCCCACTGCTGCTTCTACTTTTATATTTTGCTTGGCTCTCTAAGTCCATTTCAGTTCTAGGTAAGGTTAAATCCTTCTCCCATGATCTGGATTTTTAGATTTCCCAGTGAAGATGTGTGTTTTGAGGCAGACTTTTCTCCCTGTCACTTTGGGGACTCACAGTGTTTTGGCTCTCTTGTGGAGTTTGCAGTGGCAAGTCACATTTTTCAAAGGGTCTGTGAAAGGGTCACTCAGTTTTTCCAGTATGTTCTTGTGGTGGTTGTTAGAGCAAAAGTTCACAATGTGAGTCTCCACATGCTTTTCTGTCCATCAAACTGGGAGCTGCATGTTAGTCCTGTCTCCTATTTCCCGTTTTTCCTAAACTCCCACCTTTTCGTACTCTGAATGGGATCTTTTGGAGAGTAAAGTTTTAATTTTAAAGAAGTTCAATATATTATTATTTTTCTGTTGTGCTTTGTGTTTTTAGTGTCCTATTTAAGAAATCTGTGCCTAACCTAAAGATATAATCTTTTTTCTGCTATAGGTTATTCTATAAATGTCATAGTATTTGCTCTTAAATTTGTGTCTATAATCTATTTCAAGTTCACTTTTATAAAGTGTTAATAAAAGGTTAAAATTTGTTTACACATGGAAATCCAATTGTTTTGGTATTATTTATTGAGTATTCTCAACAAATCCCTTAATTACCTTGACAGTTTTGTAAAATATCAATTGACCTTATAAGCATTGTCTAATTTCAGACTTTCTAGTTTGTTCCATTGACCTACATGCCTGCCTTTCCCCATACCACACTGCCTTGTTTGCTGTACCTTTATAATAAGTTTTGCACTCACTTAGTAAATGTCCTCCAACTTTGCTTTTTTTGTTGTTGTTTTCTATTTTAATTCCTTTGCATGAATTTTAGACTAAGCTTGTCAATTTTCATGAAGAAAGCTTGCTGAAATTTTGATTAGTACTGAATCCAATCTACAGAATACTTAAGGTAAAATTGACATCTTAAAAATACTTTGTTTTCTGATACATGAACATGAGATGTATCTCTATTTAGGTCATCTTGAGTTTCTCACAGTTGGTTTTCAATGGAGAAGTCTAATACATATTTACCCCAACATATTTCATATTGTTCAATGCTGTAGCAAATAATATTTTTACTTTAATTTCCAATTGTTTCTTTTTACTATTTAAAAATATAATTGATGTTTGTATATTGATCTTATGTCCTACAAATGGGCTAAACATAATTATTAGTTCTAGTAGCATTTTTGAAAATGCCTTCAGATTTTTGGCAGAGACCATGATATCATCTGCAAATTAAGACAGTTTTTATTTCTCCTTTTCCAGTCTCAATGCCATTTATTTCTTGTGTTTTGTTTTTAATACATTAGCTAGGACCACCAATACAATATTAAATGCAAGTGGGGAAAGAGAATATTCTTGCCTCATATGATAAATAATTTATATTTGTTTATTTATTTGTTTATTGAGATAGATTCTCACTTTGTCACCCAGGCTGTAGTGCAGTGGCGCAATCACAGCTCTCTGCAGCCTTGACCTCCAGGGCTCAAGTGATCATTCCACCTCAGCCCCCCAAGTAGCGGGCACCGCAGGCACACATCACTATGCCCGGCTAATTTTTAGTAGAGATGGGATTTTGCCATGTTGCCCAGGCTGGTCTTGAACTCCTGAGCTCAAATGATCCAATGGCCTTGATCTCCCAAAATGCTGGGATTCCAGGCATTAACCATCGTGCGCAGGCAGAACTTAGTCTTTCATCATAATATTGGCTATAAGCTTTTCAGAAATTTTCTTTTTCAGGTTGAAGTAGTACTTTTCTATACCAAGTATTCTGAGGATTTTCATTGTGAAAAGTGTTGAATCTTTTCAGTGCTTTTTTTGCATCTATTGAGATGATACTAAGGATTTCCCTTTCTGTCTATTAGCATAGCAAGTTCCAGTGACTGATTTCTGAGTGTTAAACCAATCATGTATTTTGGTGAGAAATTCTACTTGTTTATAAAATATTATCTTTTGATACATTTGTGAATTATATTTGCTAAAATCTTGTTAGGAAATTTGCATCTATATTCATTAAAGTTATATATTGTTGCTATGTCTTTGGTTTTAGTATCAAAGTAATACTGGCTTCAAAGAATGAGATAGAATTTATTCCCACCTTATTTTGGTTGCACTGATATTTATCTATTGATTTTTTGTTTTCTATTTCACCATTTTCTGTGCTGATTATTTATTTCATCTGCTTAGTTGGATTCCATTTCTTTAAAGTGGAAGCTAAGATCATTGACTTGAGAACTTTCTTCTTTCCTAGTATAGCCATTTTGTGCTATAAATTTCCCTCTTAATTCAGCTTTGGTGGCATCCACAAATTTTGATATGTTTTATTTTTATTTTCATTCAGTTCAAAGTATTTTTTAATTATGCTTTTGATTACTTTTTAGTTCATGGGGTATTTAGAATTGTGTTATTTCGTTTCCAAATATTTGGGATATTTCCAGATGTTTTTACATTATTGATTTCTAGTTTAATTTCACTGTGGTCGAAGAACATAGTTTGTATGACTTAAATAATTTAAAAATTTATATAGACTTGCTTTATGGCCAACAATATGGTCTATGTGGGTAAACATTCTATGTTAACTTGATAAAACTATCTATTTTGCTGTTGTTGGGTGGAACATTCTATAAATGTCAATTAGGTCAAATTGATTGACAGTGCTGTACAGATTTTATACACCTTTACTGATTTTTGTCCACTTGGTCTATCAATTATTGAGAAAGGGGCATTGAAATATTCAAGTATAACTGTTGATGTGTCTACTTCTCTTTGCAGTTCCATCAGGTTTTGCTCTGTGTATTTGAGTATCTAGGATTGTTGCATAAATCTTTAGGGTTGTTAAGTCCTCTAGATGAACTGATCCCTTTATTATTAAGAAATGATCTTTTCGTCCCTGGTAATATACTTTGCTTTCAAATTGACTTTGATATTAGCAGAGCTACATAAGCTTTCTTTTGATTAGTGTTGGCAAATGTATTTTTTACCATCTTTTACTTTTTTTTTTTTTTTTTTTTTGAGACAGAGTTTGGCCCTGTCGCCCAGGCTGGAGTGCAGTGTGGCGCGATCTCGGCTCATGGCAAGTTCCACCTCCTGGGTTCATGCCTTCCAAGTTGCTGGGACTACAGGCGCCGCCCCCTCCAACCCCCACCCCCGCCATGCCCAGCTAATTTTTTTTTTTTTTTTTTTTTGTATTTTCAGTAGAGACGGGGTTTCACCATGTTAGTCAGGACGATCTCGATCTCCTGGCCTCGTGATCCGCCCGCCTCGGTCTCACAAAGTGCTGGGATTACATGCGTAAGCCACCGCGCCCGGCCCCATCTTTTACTTTTAATTTATGTCAGTCTTTCTGCTTAAAGTGTTTTGCTGACAGCACATAATTAGGTCTTTCTAGTTTATCCAAATGTCAATCTCTACCTTTTAATCAGGATATTAAGCCATTCATATTTAATGATAATATTGATATGATGATGTTTAAACCTATTTTAATTTAATTTAACCACCATAATTTCTTACTATATAACAAGAACCTCCTGCTTTGCCATCTCTGAACAACAAGCCTAACTTAGTACAATGAGAAGATGCTGAAATGGCAAAGGTTCCTGTTACAGGTCAGCTATTCCAAAGAATCTGAGAGAGCAGCCCCAGTCTTCAATGAACTTGAGGTATCTGAGAGTAAAAGTATCCCAGATAAAATCATAGAATGAGAATAAAAATAACTAATCAGAAGCCAAGATATAGCCCCATAAATTACCAGTCTTTACTTACTGTCTACCTTAAATATCTATTCTGGGAATAAAATAAATTTCATCAGTAGAGTACATTGTGAAACACAGGATTTGCATCTTCATTTAGAATTTTTTCGTAAAATTCCAAGTACTTTGAATCTGGTTTCCTTGCTTCTGATTAAACTTTCCTATACACACAAACATATAAAATGTGCGTATGTCTTTGGAAGATAAAAACATGACTAAATATCACCCACAAATAAATAAAATTCAGTAAGACAAAAATAACTGGAAACAAACTTAGAATAGCCCTAAACTTTTATTTTTTCTAAAGATAGGAACCAAATAATGCTTTTGAAATGATTTCCTAATAGATTAGGTATTCTCTTATAATTAATGAGAGGAATATCCCAGCTGCCAGGAGCTTTGAGTATTAGTAGAGGGTCCTAGGTGAGATGGAAAAGGATACAGTGTCTTTAAGATACTAAGAATTTTCTCTAGGGGGCTAGTAATTTTGAAAATATAAAACCAATACTCTTCTCAGGATGTATAGTGAGTCTTGTAATGTATCTCATATCTTCAGAGGACTAAAAGTGGATTAAAAAAATAAAAATTCCAGACAAAGCAGGAAAGACTTATTGAACTCTATGATGTCACATGACAGTGTGGATTGATTAACTTTCCTCAGTGAATTGATTTGGTACAAGCAAAAATCTTATGGATCAAACTCATTATATTTTATCATAAATAGATACAAATGTGTATATTCTATTATTTTAAAAAGTAATACTGATAATTCAGAGAAGTTATCAGATATAATTCAGAAAATGTCCTTGCAGAAAAACTGAGAATAGATGTGGGTGGGGAGTATGAGTGTAGCAGGATAGGGGAACCCAACTATCATATTATCTCTGATGGGAGACAGAGAGAAAGAGAGAGAGACAGACAGAGAGAGAGGGAGAGACCTGGAGAAAATCAGCTGTAACTGGCTCCATCCTGAAGCTGTCATCTTTTGGCAAGGTTACAAGGATGTCTTTTCATCGCAATGTACAACAGAAAAAAAGAGTTATCTGTTAATAACCGTGGTGACAGTGATCTAATGAAACACATAGAAGCAGCAGCTTGCAAAGGAAACAGTCACCAAGAAAAGAAGACTCTATCTTCCTTTGTTATTAAATAGATAATACATGCACAGAATGGCACAGCCAATTAACTTCCTTTAATAAACAAAATCTATTTGATGGGTTATGGTAAGGCAATGTATAAGGTCAGATAAAGCAGCACCAGATGAAAATAAACCCAAAAGTTGCTATTATGATATAATTTCTGCCCACGACATTTCATACAGCCACAGGTCACTTATGACTCATTGTTTTATAATATGCACATCCTCTCCAATGCATCCTATTAATTCCTCTTTTGAAAATTTAATCCCTATCTTGGAGATTACAAACCACTGTCATGGTAGTTTACCAAAAAGGTATCAGACAAAATAGCACCACCAAAGGTTAGAAGAGATAGAGCTCTTCAAGGACCCAAGAGCCACCATGACTCTGAGGGCATGTTTCTAATCACTCTGGAAATAAGAAGGAACTACACAATACAAAGCCCTACTCAATACTACTCAATAGTTCTGCTTTGTTGCTCCCAACAACCCTGCGTTTCAGATCTGCCACAATACCAGCCAATCCCTAAATATACTGCAAATATACTTTCTAGCTTCTCTGCCTATATAGATATTATTCTCTTCATAAGAAGCCCTTTGTTTTATCCTTCAGCATGCAGCTCACCTGTTAGATCCTCTCTGAATCTTCCATTTTTCCCCAACTCACACCACTGAATTCTTCTGAGCTGCTGAGTTTGTACTTAGCTCTCACAGAAACTTACATTGGAAATGCTTGCTTTGATAGCAAGTGTTTCACTTTTAAAGTGGTTCTTGTTTAATATATTTATGTTTTTTTTTTTTTGTTTATTATATGCATACATCTTTCCACAAAGATCTTGAGGTGGCTTATAATAAAAGAAACTGACATCAAATATTTACATAAAAATAGAAAACTAGGACCAGAGGAAAGAAGAATATAAAAATGTCAAATCTAAGAACAACAAAGTTGTCCTGCTGAGGTTTCAACTATTTCTGTGAGCTTCTTAGAATCTGCTGTAAAAAGATTCTCAACAGAAAGGAAAGGAGGAAACTATTATTTCCACTGGTTCTTCAAGGGAAACAAAATTATCCCCAACAAACATATAAAATAAAATTCAGTGTAGAAGGTTATATGTAAAAGATCTTTGTCTTAGTCTATTTTCTGCTGCTATAACAGAATAACTGAAAGTGAGTAATTTATCAGGAAGAAAAGTGTACTTTACTCATGGCTCTGGAGGCTGGGAAGTCCAAGCCGCAGCTAGTGAGAGCCTCCTTGCTGCATCATAATGTGATGAACAGTGGAAGGGCAAGGGAACACTCAAGCAAGACCAAGAGAGAAAGAAGCTAAGCTTATCCCCCACTTTTTTAAATCAAGAATCCACCCCTAAGGTAACTAAGCTACTCCCACAATAATTTATCTCATCAATAATTAATCCACTGATGAGACCAGAGCCATCGTGACCTAGCACCTTTTATAGGTTCCAGCAGTGTTGCATGGGGGATTAAATATCCGATACCTAAACTTTGGGGGACATATTCAAGCCATAGTGACTTTAGTCCACAGCAAAGGCAATGTTCTCGACATGATGTACCACAATATCTCAAATGAATTTCAAATTGCTGTTTCTTATCTCTACATTCAGCATAAATAGAGCTCATACATTTAAAATGCAACATGGTGTTGGTGATTCTGCAATACTCTGAGTCAAGATAAGCTAACAATTAGCCTTCTGATAAATTAGTTTGCTACAAAAATAGAAATCCTATAGGGTCAATATTTAAAACAGGTTTTCCTAAGGACTTTCTTCAGGCATTCTCTTACTAACAAAAGTCAGAGCTCACTAGACAAGTATTGTCAACACTGTGTGGGTATTTTCTTAATAAATAGAAGGGTAAATTGGGAAAATAATTTAGGAAGCACTATTTTAAACAAAATTAAACTCATTCATTTTCTGTTGGAATTCTCAGGGAAGTAAATTTGCTCATATTTATTATAAATTCCCAAGCAGATATTATAGGTTATTGCAGTTCCCAAGTTTATGTGGCACACAAATGACACAAACGTATATGACTTGAAAAGAATCTTTTTAACACTTTTGCCAAAGGGGTCTAAGGAACATTGGACCAAGTTACAGTGCAATGCACATTTAAGGAAAGAAGGTATCAAGTTGTTACCTGTCTGCCTAAGTAACTAACACTGTACCTGAAACCACAAAAATAAAATGTTTAAAGATGGCAACTGAAGGTTAGGAAAGAAAACCATAATTATATGTCATACATCGAATGAGTTTAGAGAGGGAACATCATGCTGAGACCTCACAACCCAGACTACTATATAACCAACACTGATATAGCTCTTACCATGTTCCAAGCGGTGTTCTAAGTGCTTTGATTAAAACAACTCACTGAATTTTCCCAACAACCTTCACATGGGTACTATTATCTCCATCTTACCGATGAGGAAACAGACATACTGAAGTTAAGTAACTTGCTCAAGGCCACACAGCTATGAGCTATGAAGCTGGAATCTGAACCTGGGCATTCTAGTTCTAAAGTCTATAGTCTTTAGTCTAAAGTCTGTAGTCTAATTCTAAAGTCTATAGTCTTAGGTCTAAAGTTAGTAGTCTCTTAACTACTACCATGGAAAGCATGAAAAGGCTGGACCAAATGATAGGATAACTTGGCAACTTGGCTTTAAAGACTAGAGCTGTAAAAGAAATAGGTGGGCCAAAGGACAGAGTCCAATAGGTGAAGGAAACTCATAAGTGATTTACATTGTCATCAACTAGAAAGGTAGATTATAGGCAATATTTGAAACCTAGTGGGAAGCATTGTCATATTCCACAAGACCATCCCTTTGTGGCCACAGACATCTGGGTTCAAAACCTGTCTGACTTCAAAAGCTAGAGAAACTTCTACGGGTCTCAGTGTCCTAATATATACAAATGGTGATATAACAGCCTACTCTGGAGAGCTGTTTTGAAGATGGAAAAATTTGGGTGAAGCACTTTACATGGTGTCTGACATAAGTTGGCACTCACTGGAGCATGGCTATCATCATCAGTCAGTCCTCGTGAGTTAAGCTTGCTTGGCTCCATTTTGTAGATTAGTAAAGTATAGAGACAGATTTCAAATAACTTGTCCAAGGTCACAGAGCTGGTGAGAAAAGAACAGATTAATACCCTGCTCACTTGACTTGAAATCACTGGACCACAAAAAAACAAATGATGTTGCAGTTCCTAGTCGATTTGCTGCAATAACCTAAAAGACAGACAGCATTAGCAAAAGGCAAATGAAAGAGAAAATATACTAAGGAGACATGATCAATCTGTTAGAGAGAAAAAGGTGTGCATGGCAAGAAAGAAAAATCTAGAGCTGACAAAGAATTCATGTCCATGATTAAAGATTTATAGAAACTCATGCAGAAGGTCTTGTGAGGGTTCAGAGAGAATCCTGATGTGATAAATCATTCCTCAGCTCCTGATGTGAGTTTCTACCCAGGTGCCTGCACACTGATATTCAGATTCAGGAACCGTTCTTTGTGTAAATGATTGTAGTTCACTTCCAAGACTTTCCAGAAAAACTTTTACATATGTGACAATAGAATGGAAATAGCCAAATGATTCTCCTTGCAGGAATTCATCACTCCATTTCAACAATAACAGCAGTGCTACAGTTTAGGGAAGAATGATGGTCTTTTCCACTTGACCCAGGATTTCAAAAGTAGCTGAAGAATTTTCCCCTAACATCTCTCCATGCAAGTGCCACTGAAAGTACTAATTTAGAAAGAAGTGCTTTTGAATTTAGCCTAAAAGATAGCTGCTTCCTCATAGCCATACATTTCTTCTTTTTCTTTTTCATTTATTTATTTATTTTGAGCAACTCTTGTCGCCCAGGCTGGAGTGCAATCTCTCGGCTCACTGCAACCTCTGCCTCCCAGGTTTAAAGAATTCTCCTGCCCCAGCCTCCCGAGTAGCTGGGATTACAGGCATGCACCACCACGCCCGGCTAATTTTGTAATTTTTACTAGAGACGGGGTTTCTCCATGTTGGTCAGGCTGGTCTCGAACTCCCGACCTCACGTGATCCATCCCCCTCGGCCTCCCAAAGTGTTGGGATTACAGGCGTGAGCCACCATGCCTGACCCTAGCCATACATTTTTTTCTAAACTGTTGCTCGGCTGCTCTAGCTTCGATCCACTAGCCACAAGCTAGAATGCGGAAATGTTCCTGAAGCATGCATTTTTTTAGGCTGGAAATATTTTGATGGAAATGGATGATTCTTTGAAAAATCTCTAGGGTGCTTAAATGTTCCTAAAGAATTACACTGTGGTGCTATTCTATACATTTTCAAAATCACATTTACAGAAAAGTGGAGGAAGAGACTGATAATAATAATACAATTAACAAGTCTAAACTGGGTAATCAACATTTTAAAAAATATCAGACATTTGAAATCAAATAGCTTAGAATTAGTAAATGTCAATGTTTTTCCTTTCCAGAGTGATAAAGAAAGGGAAATTTCTAGCTTCAAAAATGCATAAATCATTTTGTTGATAGATATACCATGATGACGATGGAGGATTTACAGAGCCTACTCAATTAAACCATATTTATTGTTTCAATACTGTTGCTCATAAAATAACCTAAGCTTCAGTTACCTGTCTATAAAGGTGATGGAGGATAAGAGGAGGTTGGCTCTCCAGTTCGAAAAGTCCATCATTCAATCTCAACTGACAGACAAAAAGGAACTCTATAAAATTAATTGGCATCTGGAGGAACATCCAAAATAACCCTGGGAAAAAATATTATAAAGAAACAGTTTACTTTTCCTTTAGCTAAATCTAATCACTCTTATTTTTCTTTAAGAAAACTTCATTTCCACTGTAAAAGTATTTGTAGGCCAGGCATGGTGGCTCACGCCTGTAATCCCAGCACTTTGGGTAGCTGAGGTGGGCGTATCACAAGGTCAGGAGATTGAGACCATCCTGTCTAACACAGTGAAACCCTGCCTCTACTAAAAATACAAAAAAAATTAGCTGGGCATGGTGGCAGGTGCCTGTAGTCCCAGGTACTTGGGAGCCTGAGGCAGGAGAATGACGTGAACTCAGGAGGTGGAGCTTGCTGTGAGCCAAGATTGCACCACTGCACTCCAGCCTGGCTAACAGAGTAAGACTCCATTGCAGACAAAAAAAGAAAAAAAAGTATTTGTAAATATTCAGCTCATTAAAAAATAAACATGTCAATGAAAATTAAATTCATTGAGTTTTGCTAAACATATTAATATTTTTATTTTGTTTTTTATTTTCAAAAATAAATTTAACAGTTGAGTTAAATTTTTTCCTCAACATTTTTATATAATTTCATCTGTGAATAAAAAAAAGTTTTAAACAAGGCCATATTTATCAAAGTACAAAAAACAATTGTTAATATTAGCACAATTCAATTAATGCCTTCAGTATAAATACCAATGACATTATTAATCTTATAAAATAGCTGTGCTAAAATGACATACTCTTTTGTGTTTCTCAAGGGGAAGGGTGGAAACAGTCTCCAACTCTCAGGAAACTCTAGGATAAAAAGTGAGGAAAAGAGGGAATATTCATTCAAGATTTTTCACCAATGGCATTCTTCAAGCAAAATATGTCAGACTTCTCCCTTTTCTGTTTAGAGCCCATCGTCTAAAATGAGAAGAGAAGGAGGTAGGCCAGGACTGAACTGTAGACACCACCATGTGGAGACCATCTTCCTAGGCCTGAGTAATAAATCTAAAGTGTAATTTCCAAGGTCAGATTTCTCTACTCATTCCTTCAGCAAAGATACCTTCCTTCCACTAGACCCTCATAACGGGCAGATATCTCAAATCCCTAGGAAACTATTTGCATTTCAAGAGAAAGTAAAACCCCTCCCACCCAAGGTTCTTTCCTACATACATAGCCCTGCTATGGGTAGTACAGGTACATACTTTGACACTCTATGACATTAAATAGTAAGTCACCTCTTTAAGCTTTAATTTTGTCAAATAATAGTCAGAATTGCATAGAGGCAAAGTGAAAGTTAAATGAGGTCATCCATGTGCTTGACATAATGTTGGGTACATAATAAGAACTCAGTTAAATATTAGCTACTATTACTGATAACATTTATGTAGGAAAGCACTTTCTAAACTCTACTTTATAAAAATCTATACCTGTAAATGATGATTGCAACATCCTTGTGAGGTAGAGCTTGTCATTTAAACCCCATTTTATTGATAAGGAATTAGAGGCTCAGAGAGAGCTTATATAAATTATTAAATTTAATATAGAAAAAGAAAAGGCAAAGAGGTGACACAGTAGGAACTCAAACCCAGGTGTTTTAGGCTATAGGCCCCAAATCCATCTCATTACCTGATTTTGTGAGATCTCTTTGTCTTTCATTGACTTGGAGCTATCTTACAACTCTGAAAATTATACATAACCAGTAACAATGCAAATAATACTTATCAATAAATGCCCAAATGGATTTTGACTGGTAGAGGTGCATTTACTTTTCTTCTCTCCTGGCAGAAGAAACCAGTTTGGCATTTATTAAGCAAATTCATTTAAGCATTCTAATTGCCTATAAATATTTCTGCTCTTTGGATTCTCCTTTGAACCAGTTGCAACATCTTACTGGTTTCCTCACTAATTAATCAGTTAAATAAAATCATTGGCATATGTTCATTTTATTTTTATGGAAGAGGAGAAGTCATGCTTTTAATTTTTGTTTGTTTGGTTTTTAATTAAACTTTAATACACGGGAGATTTTGTCCAATTCTCATACCCTCCTTGGAGCACAGGGGAAGCTTTCCTGGGAAGTCACCAATGTGCAAACTTTGGTAGCAGAAAGATGACAAATATTGAGCTTGATTCTCACAATGTATAAACTGTTCTGTTAGTCACTCTAGAAAACTATAGTAACTTTTACTCTTATAGGTCTCCGTTGAGAAACAAATTTAGGCTTTTGTTCTACAGGTTCAGAGAGAAATAGCAGCGAGACAATCAGAACAACTTAATGAGGTCCCATTGACCTTCTCTCTTAACTTCTCTCCTTTCAATCCCACAGCATTTACGGAAAACAGAATGGTCGCTGCATTACCATTCACCTCTACCTTGGCTCTTAACTGACCCTACTTACAGCCAATCACTTGGAGTAGCTTTGCCTTTTCTAAAGTCTAGCAGCCTGGATACAAACAGAACAGAGCACCCACTGTAGATTCATGCTCCCTTGCAAACCAAGGACAGAAAGTGCTGAGCCCTCAGAAGGCAGCCCTTCTCTTTTCAACCTTGCAGTAGGAAAGGAAACCCTGCTCTCTCCCCACTGGGGTGCTCCACTCCATCTTTCATGTTGTCTACATTCCAGGAGGGGTGTGGAGCCCTTGTACTCATTTATAAGGTAGGGAAACAGATGGGGCTGGCTTAATTTGCAAAGACAACTAGTTATCTTATAAGTACAGATGGAGTAAGTAGCATAATTATTACCGAAGAACTGGGCTCTGAGGCTGCCAGATGGTTTGGTTAAAAAAAAAAAGAAGACTGGCTGCCAGATTCACAGCAGGGACCATCCTGCTCCCAGGATATTGAAAATCATACAAATTTAAATCACCCTGGCTACTTCTCTAGTACTCTGTTTCTCCATAAATGTAACCCTTCTCTGTGGCTGCATAAGAAACAGGAAAAAGTCTGATTTACCAGCTGATCAGAATGGCACATGAACAGGCTTCCCAAAGGTGAACATGAGAAAAGGGAAAGATTGCTTGTCCATAATAGAGGTGGTTTCAGAAATCTGCTTTTTCAAAAATAAGAACTAAACTCTAAAAGGGGCACCCTGGTGCAAGGTAAAGAGATTGTGTTCTTTGTGTGTTTCCCAAGTCCAGTGCTTACATTCAGAGTTCTTCCTTTGTTGGCAGTCTCCCTAAAATGAGATCTTCCTGACTCTCTACTGAGGCTCAGCACTGAAAGCCGTGTCGTTGGTATCTCCTGGTTAAGTTCACTCAAAGTACCGAGCTAATTAGTCTGGCAAAGTAAAGAAACATTTTTTAAAAAGAGAAAGTTAGTCTGCACAAACTCCAGATGGTTGATTAAGCAATCTGAGTCCTGTGGCTAATTTTATCATTCCCAGTGAGGACAGCCGTCTTCATCCTGCACCAGTTCCTCTGTGGATCACATCCGTTAATGGTGATGATGGAGAAAGGCTTCTGAACACCAACTGAACCCTGCAAGTTAATAATCCCATAGTACTTTTTCTTAATATTGTAGGTGCTATTCCTTTCTTGAGTTTGTTGTCCCAAAGGGTTAGCTGTGGTTATTTGAGGGTCTGAAACTATATACCTGCGCTGTGGGCGGAAGCCATGAACACCAGAATCTTCTAGGATCATGTTCTTGTGAGACTGGAATCTGGAAGGCTTTATGATGTGGCAGGGCTGGAACTTGATGCAGACATTACAGAATGATTGTCAAAGATGTTTTACATGTCTCAAAGCCTTTCATTCTTGTCTTTGTTTTCTAATCTTAGGTTCATTTGGGGAAAGCATTTAAAAATTATTAAGTGAGCAACTACTTCCTTTTCATAAACCTCTGCATACTGGCTTTTTCATTCAACAAATGTTTATCAAATCATATTCCTGTACCAGGGACCTCTGCCAGGCTAGAAATACAGTGTAGCCATGCAATTCGATTCTAAAAGCAGAAAGATCAGGGTTTAAATCCCATCTACCTATTTACAGGACAAATAAGCAAGTTAGTTTACATCTCTAGTCTTCAGTTTCCTCAGTTGTGAAGTGAGAATAATAATAGTACCTACTCCCTCTTGCTGTTATTATAACATTCGAGACTGAGATACAGCATAAATATAGTGAACAAAGTACCTAGCAGGCAGAAGTCACTCAGTCATCAAATAAAAGATTTCTTTACTATACGTATAAACATTATATTCTATTCTAAGCTCCATCTGGCCCCCTTCCATCTTTCTGGCTTCAAAGAATTATAAAGTAAATGTCTTGAGGGTCTGTTTAGCCCATTATTTTTAAAGTTGTTTGTAGGTCATTATTAGACCAAGAGAATACACTTAACCAATGTATTAGTCCATATTCATGATGCTGATAAAGACATACTTTTGACTAGGAAGAAAAATAGGTTTAATAGACTCACAGTTCCATGTGGCTGGGGAGGCCTCACAATCATGGCAGAAGGCAAAAGGCACTTCTTACATGGTGGTGCCAAGGGAGAATGAGAGAGAAGCGAAAGCGGAAACCCCTTATCAAACCACCAGAACTTGTGAGACTTATTCACTACCATGAGAACAGTATGGGGAAAATCACATCCATGATTCAATTATCTCCCACTGGGTCCCTCCCACAACACGTGGGGATTATGGGAGTACAATTCAAAATGAGACTTGAATTTTGGACACAGAGCCAAACCATATCATTTCCCCCTGGCACCTGCCAAATCTCATGTACTCACATTTCAAACCAATCATACCTCCCAACAGTCCCCTAAAGTCTTAACTCATTTCAGCATTAACTCAAAAGTCCACAGTCCAAGTCTCATCTGAGACAAGGCAAGTCCTTTCCGCCCATGAGCCCACAAAATCAAAAGCAAGTTAGTTACTTCCTAGATACAATGGGCCTAAAGGCATTAGGTAAATGCCATTCCACATGGGGAAAAAACAGTCAAAAAAAAAAAGGAGCTACAGGCCCCAGGCAAGTCTGAAATCCAGCAGGGTAGCCAAATCTTAAAGCTCCAAAATGATCTCCTTTGATTTCATGTCTCACATCCAGGTCATGCTATGCAAAAGATGAGTCTCCATGGTATTGGGCAGTTCCATCCCTGTGGCTTTGCAGAGTACAGCCTCCCTCCCAGCTGCTTTCACAGACTGATATTAAATGTCTGTGGCTTTTCCAGGTGCACCATGCAAGATATCAGTGGATCTACCATCCTGGAGTCTGTAGGACAGTGGCCCTTTTCTCACAGCTCCATAAGGCCCCAGTAGGGCCTCTGTATGGGGGCTTCTGACCCCACATTTTTCTTCTCCACTACTGTAGTAGAGGTTCTCCACAAGGGCTCCACCCCTGCAGCAAACTTCTGCCTAGGCATCCAAGCATCTCCATACATCCTCTGAAATCTAGGCAGAGGTACCCAAACCTCAATTCTTGACTTCTGTGCACCTGCAGGCTCAATACCAGGTGGAAGTTGCCAAGGCCTGGGGCTTACACCCTCTGAGGCCATGTCCCAAGCTGCACCTTGGCTCCTTTTAGCCATGGCTAGAGCAGCTGAGATGCAGGGCAACAAGTCCCTAGGCTGCATACAGCAGGGGGGCCCTGGGCCTCACCCATGAAACCATTTTTTTTCTCCTAGGACTCTGGGCCTGTGATGAGAGGGGCTGCCATGAAGATCTCTGACATGTCCTGGAGACTTTTCCCCATTTGGTTCCTCCTTACTTATCCAAATTTCTGCAGCTTGAATTTCTCTGCAGAGAATGGGTTTTTCTTTTCTACTGCATTGTCAGGCTGCACATTTTCTGAACTTTGATACTGTGTTTCCCTTTTAAAATTGAATGCCTTTAACACACCCAAGTAACCTCTTGAATGCTTTGCTGCTTAGAAATTTCTTCCACCAGAAACCCTAGTTTCTCTCAAGTTCAAAGTTCCACAAATCTCTAGGTCAGGGGCAAAATGCTGCCAGTCTCTTTGCTAAAATGTAATAAGAATCACCTTTGCTCTAGCTCCCAACAAGTTCCTCATCTCCATCTGAGACCACTTCATCCTGAATTTCATTTTCTATATCATTATCAGCATTTTGGTCAAAGCCATTCAACAAGTTTCTAGGGAGTTACAAACTTTCCCACATTTTCCTTTCTTCTTCTGAGCCCTCCAAACTGTTCCAACTTCTGCCTGTTAGCTAGTTCCAAAGCTGCTTCCACATTTCCGGGTATCTTTTCAGCAATACCCTACTTTTGGTACCAACTTACTGTATGAGTCTGTTTTCATGCTGCTGATAAAGACATGCCCGAGACTTGGAAGAAAAATAGGTTTAATGGACTCACAGTTCCACGTGGCTGGGAGAGGTCTCACAATCATGGCAGAAGGCAAAAGGCACTTCTTATGTGGCAGTGCCAAGATAGAATGAAAGAGAAGTGAAAGTCAAAACCCCTTATCAAACCATCAGATCTCATGAGACTTACTACCATGAGAGTAGTATGGGGAAAACTGCACCCATGATTTAATTATCTCCCACTGAGTCCCTCCCACAAGATATGGGAATTATGAGAGTATAATTTAAGATGAGATTTTGGTGGAAACATGGAGTCAAGTCACATCAACCAGTAATTGTCAAGGAAGGAAGCATGATTTTAAAATTTGGGGGAACAATTTTGCTGTTCTAATGTGATCTTTCAAAAAAATATAGACATTGAAATATATTGTTTTTCTATCATTTACATTGTTAATACTTCTTTATATTTATTGTAACTGTTAAGGTAAAATATTGATTTTATAAGAATACACAAAATTAAGTTATATTACTTAAATTTCATTTAAGAATAATAAAGAGAACATTAAATATATTTGTTATAAAGAGGATGCCATAAGCCTGGTAAAACTGAAAACAGTTAAACCATATGTTTCATAGCTAAATTCTTTTCATTGTTACTGCTTTCGTATCTGTACCCATGTTTTCTAATGTCCTTACCACATTTCAACTTTGTTATCCAGAAACCATGATTCTTGAATTAAATTTTCTGATCCTTCCCAACACTCAAACTGGACCCTTGCATTCCCTGGGAAGCTGAAGGGCAATCTCACCCTGCCTCACACTTGTTCCAGTTATGATCACAGCACAAAATACTCGGGGTCTATCTTCCACAGAACTCCACTCCAGGTTATTTGTGCCTCCTCCTCCTTGGCTAATTTTTCCTCTGCTAACTACATGCCCCAATATTTTTATACCATACATGCCAAAATACTAACAAATTTCTTACACTTTCTTTGGTTCTTAATGGGGCACTTCCGGCACCCATTCCTCCCCTCTTCCATGATGACAATTCCTTCTCCTTATACCATACAATCCATCAGTCACATGATTATTTTCCTAGCTCCTCAATGCTAATCTCACCCTCTCAAAATTTCATCCTCTTTTGGAATTGATGTTGTCCAAGTAGATCACCTTCACTCTTTGTTAGTGCTGTCACCTAATGTTGGCCCTGGCATATCTCACACGTTCTTTGTATAGCAAGTTAATTATCTTCCTTATTTCCATTATTTTGTTCCCACCATTCATAATTTTCTATATAGTTTACACAAGGACAAAACAGATATAGACCAAATGAAAAAGTTAATTGAAATGTCTAAAAGGAGACATAAAGTCTTAAAAGTGATAGCTTTTTCAGCCAGGCTCTTGAGAAAGAGAAATGTTATTGAATTCTAAAAGCTTCCTTTAAATATGAAAAGCCATACTGTGGTCAACATAAAGCATAGAGTTTATAACACAAACCAGAGCCTAAACTTAAGGAAACTAAAGAAATAGAGATGTCTTATGCACAAGTGCTGTGAAGGAAAACAACAGGATTCTATGGAAAAACAGACTTCCCTAATTTAGATTGGAGGGAGAGGGAAAACTACTTAGAGGAAGTAACCCGAGATGAGAAAGATTTATCGGTATTATTCTAACTAAAATTTATGTAGAAAAGCCTAAGTTATAAGCTAAGTGGACACTGGAGAGTGCTGAATGAAAGGGATATGAGATTGAAGAGTCAGTGGGAATTTTAGGACCATTTATTCATTTACTCAACAAATACTTCTAGGTGATTTCTATATGCCATGGATTGGTCTATGTATTAAAGATCCGGTAGTGAGCAAAACAGATAAAAATCTATGCTCTCACAAAGCCTATATTTTGTTGACAAGTGATGGCCAATATACAAAATAAATTAGTAAATTATAGAAAATATAATTCTAAGGAGATAAATGAGTTCAGGAAGAGACAAAGAGAGTACGAGTCACTGTTTTAAATAGGGCAACTAAAGAATGCCTCATTAAGAAAGAATACTTTGAACAAAGACCTAAAGGCAAGGGAGTTAATAACAGGGGAAATCTGAGGAACTATGTCCTAGGAAGATAAAGCAGCAAGTAAAAGACTAGGAGTCGAAGGAAGATTCTGTGCGCTCTGTGAAGCAAAGAAGCCAGTAAGGCTAGAAAAGATGCACACGGAGGACAGAGGGAATGAAGTTAGGGAGATAATGGAAGAAAAATCATGCAAAGCCTTATAGACTGCTGTGAGGACTTCATTTTTCCTTTTCCTCTGAGTGAAATGGCAAGCCATTGGAGAGTTCAGAGCACAGAAGTGCCATGATCTGACTTACGTTTAGACAAATCATCTTGGCTCTGTTTTGAGAGAATGGATTTTAGGTACAGGTAGGAAAATCATGTAAAAGAGTTTTACAACAATGCAGGTGAGAAATTGACGGTAGCTTGGATCTGGGTGGTAGTAAAAGAGATGGTAAAAACTAGACAGATTTTGAAACATGATTTTGTGATATGGTAGATATATTTTGTGAGGAAAAGAGAGAAGTTTAATGACTCCAAGGTGGCTTTGTTTGCTCCCTCTAAACAACTAGAAAAACAAGATCACTATTTTAAGAATGGAATTGTAATTCATTCAGTTTGGGAAGACTGGGTTGGAAGGGGTTTAACAAGCAAGAGTAGTATTAGGCATGCCAAGCTAACTATGACAAGTAAACATCCAGTGGAGATGTTGTGGCAGCAGTTAGATGAAGCAGTCTGGGGTTGAGATGAGAAGACAAGATTGTAGCTTTAAATTTGGGAGTCATCTAGATGATATTTAAACATATGATATTCAGTGAGATCCCTAAGGAAGTGAACGTATGAAGGCAGGAAGGGCTGAAACTTGGGACATTCCAAAGAGAGACCCCCAAAGGAACCAGCAAAAGTGGTTGATGCTGCAGAAGAAACGGACAGTGTGTTGCACTAGAAGCAAAGTGGAGAAAATGTTTCAAGATGGAGGGAATGAATTACTGTTCAATTGCTTAAGACTACTTAAGTAAGAAGACTGAAAACCAATCATTGGTTCTACAACATGGAGATGATCTTTTACCTTACGGGAGTAATTTTGTTGAAATGATGGGTGCAGAAATTTCAATGAAATGGACTTCAGAGAGAGTGGGAGGAGGAAAATAGCAGACAGAAAGCTTAGAGAACTCTTTTAAGAAGTATCCCTGTGAATAGGGGATCTGAAAAGTGAGACTAGTTAATAGGGATCTAAAAAAATGAGGCTATAGAGCAAAATGGGGACAAAAATAATAGCATTGATGCCAACTAATTAGAATGAATCAGTTAAAGAAGAAAAACTGATGATGCAGGAGAAACAGCAGAGAACTGATAGGGAAGTGTTCTTAAAAAGAGAGTTTGTGTAGACAGTTGGTGGAAGTGTCGACCTCTGGGTGGAGGATAGACAATTCATCTGTGGGAAAACGAAAAGATTGAGCATATGGGTGAGGATACTGCAGGTGTGAAGGTGGGAACTTGGGGAAGAGCATATATCTTATGTTTCCTTAAAAATATGTCAGTATCTCATGAGCAGGACCACTATGGATTCACTCTTCATAGTGCCAAAACTTCACATAATAGAACCCCGACAAATTGATCTTTAAGAAGAATAAAATGCTACACACTATATATACATAATGAACACACACATGCACACACACACACAACATATGTGTGTACACAATTCATCCTTCCCACAACTTCAGGAAAAAACAATATCCTAAACTGCCCTATGATTGTTAAACACCAAGTTCAAGTGTGAAAAAGAACTCTGAAAACGTTACATAGCCTTCTCCCTATGTCCTCATATTTTAATGACTTGACACTTTAAGCTTGCCTCTTACACAAAGTTATTTTTATTTATGAAATAAGCTTTGGAAAGCAGACTCCAAATCTTATCACATGCAATGATAGCTCTACCCTGTTTTAAGATCATCAAAACTGAGTCCACATAATTACTTATTTATTTAGCATTTGCACTATCTATTGTCAGTTGAAAATTGATTAGATACTTTTTAATTGCTTGACCAACCAAGTAGGAAAATTAAATTAAATATATTGGCTCAATCTATTTAGGAAAAATATCTAATTTTCTGAATGAATAGGTTGACTTCTGTTCCTGGAAGTCTGGCAGCTGGATACCCTGATGGACACTCCCACTATAAAGAACTAAAAATGCTGGATGAAATATATTTTAAAATTTGTCATGTATCAGTGAACTAGCAAGTAGGAAAACTCACACATAACCAAAAGCAAAGTGAAATCAGCTAAGCTGAGCTACAGAACCTGAGCTTTGTCCATGAACTTTGTTTTTCATGGACACAGAGATTGGAAGACAAGACTTGGGGTCAATCTATAATGTAATAGGAGACCATGTCATTAAATCAGGGATCCTCATGTAAATTAGCGTTTCCAGGGAAAGGAAAACTAGAGATTACCCTCAGGGTCTTAAAAGGAAAACTGATTCCCTTGAACTTTTGCACTCAGTGAATGGGGATAAAAATTTCTCTTGATAATTTGAGACCTCAAACTGGTCTTTAGAGACTGATATCACACTATGGATAATGTGAAAAATCTTAAGCTAAGAATTTAATTATAAGTGATCTCATATTTGTATTGTCTTAAGGTGCCTGAAATAAGCAACACAAATCTTCTTTGAGGAACATACTTCCATCACAGATCTCAAAGAATTATTAGGAATAAAGTTTTAAGAAATATTACTATAGTCTAAAACCATCTAACTGACAAGAAATAAGATACTATGAGGGTGAACCAACAAAGACAAAAGACGACAAAATCAGAACGGAAAAAATTGTAAATTGAAAATATCAAATTTAGACAATAAAGTAAGTAGATATTCTATATGTAAAAAATAACATAAGAAATAAAAAATATGAAAAAAAGTAAGAGGCTAGGTCAATGTGGTGGACTAAATACTCTGAAGGGCTCTCCCACTACAAAATAAAAAGTCCTCCATTAGCTGTAATTTTTATACATTACAGGCTTGCAGAAGATAAAGGAAATTCCCAAGCAAAAACAGTATCAAAAATATTAGTTAAAGTAACAGTAATAAGTGTTAAATACATGCATAATGCAGAGTGGTCATCAGTGCAACTGCCAGTTATTGAAAGACTAATCTTTGAGATAGCAGCAAGTTGCTGGAGCTGAATCTGAGTCATCAGGAAAATCAATGGAAAGGATCGAAGAAGTTCAAAGACAGAAGATTCCTGTTGTTGTTAAATGAAGCAAACATTAAATCTCTGAATGAAGCAATAATTAATTTTAGCTCCTATTGTTTAGCACAGATTCAAATCAACTAAGACTGGGCTCAAAATCAAAGAATAGCAAGAACATATGAAAACATGATAGAAGGGTAATAGCTCATAACTCAGTGATCATCAAAAGTAGATCTTAGATGGCATATAATGTTTAATAAGTATGTATGATATATTTTAAAAAATAAACAGTGGAATAAAAATGATGAGTAAGCAATAGGGATTATCCCACATAATTAGGTAGATTTAAAAATTAATAGCTAGAACAAATGTGTTAGTCTGTTCTCTAATTGCTATAACAAAATAACTGAGACTAGGCAATTTATAAAGAAAGGAGGTTTAATTTAGCTCCTGGTTCTGCAGGCTGTATAGGAAGCATAGTGGCTTCTGCTTGGCTCCTGGGGAGGCCTCAGGAAATTAACAATCATGGCAGAAGATGAAGCGATAGCAAGATGTCCCACATGGAGTAAGAAGGAGCAAGGAAGTGAGGGGAGAGGTGCTACACGCTTTTAAACAACCAGATCTCAGGATAACTCACTATCACAAGAACAGCACCTAGGGGATGGTGCTAACCCATTCATGAGAACACCACCTCTATAAGCCAGTCACCTCCCACCAGGCCCCAACACTGGGGATTACAATTCAACATAAGATTTGGGTAGGAACACAGATCCAAACCATATCAACAGTATATAATCATTATTTTTTTTAAGTGTAATGGTTGGGGTTGAAAAGCACATTATCTACAGCTGAAGAGATAGTTAGAAGCAGTCGAACTGAAAAATGCAAAACTGACAGGGTATAGAAGCTAATAAAGAGAGATTAAGATATATGGAAGACAGAATGAAAAGGTCTAACATGAAGCTAACTTGAGGTCCAGAAGGAAAGAATAGAGACAATAAAGACACATGTGGCTTTAATGGCTTATAGCTTTCCAGAACTGACAAAGGGTGTGAATTAATGATACATGAATCCCACTTACTACGATGAATAAATAAAGGGAAATCCACATCTAAAAACATTGTACTGAAACTGCAGAAAATCAAAAACATAGAGAAGATATAAAAAGAGTGAGAAATAAAACACAGTTTATCTAGAAAGGAAAGACAATTAGGCTGATACCATGCTGCTTAATATCAACAATGGAAACTAAAAAATAACAAAATAATATATTCAAATTGCTGAGAGAATAGCTATCAAGTCCTACTTTTGCGCCCAGAAAATCATAATTTTTAAGAATAAGGGACAAATAAATCCAGTACATGATTTAAGTGTTTTTAGGCAACACTCCTATGTTAAAGGATATCTAACATATGTATTTTACTAGAAAAGGAAATTATCCCAGGAAGAACTTCTAAGATCTAAAAAAAATGATAAGCAAATAAATTTATAAGCTTGTATATAAATCTCAAACACAAAATAACATATATATCGGGACAGTAATAAAGTGTGTTAAGGCCCTTGAATTACTTGGAGGAGGAGTTAAAGTACTAACTCCTGAGTTTGTTAGGTAAAGCATGCACAGAAACATTTTAATGTTAACCATGAAAAAGTAGTAATAGGCTATATAATTTCCACACTAGTAGAATGGAGAAAAAAAGGACAGAAAAACAAACAAACAAAAATGACAACAAAACTCAATCAATGATTAAAAAAAAAAAGAAACAAAGGCCAGAAAATAAAAACAAAGATGCTGGGAATAAATTAAAATAAGTGAATACTCATAATAAATACAAATGAATTGCAGATGTCATTTAAAAGAATCAGACAGCAGAATTTAAGTTTAAAAAAAAAAAAAACACTTTATGCTGTTTAAGAGAAGTACCAAGAACATAAGGACAAAAACATTTGGAAATGTAAACATGGAAAAAGATACCAGACGACTCTAAACAAAAAGCACAATAATATAATATTAACAGACAAAAATGGGTTTTAAAATGCTTTTATGAGTTGAATAAATTACTACATAAAAGTAGGTGATTCAATTCTCTAGGAAGATATAATAACATTAACCCATTCATATAATAAATAATTCTCAAATTCTGCAAATAAATTTTGATGAAGGAAGAATGGACAAATACATCATTAAAATGGAAAGTTCCAATACAACTCTCTCAATTGAATAAACAACCAAAAAATAGTGAAGATATTGAATATTTGAAAAACACAGTAAGTTTGAATTATTGGACATAAGTTCTTATTTACATGTCATTGATTAAAGAATATTTATAAAAATTGTGGCATAAAGCAAGTATCAAAGAATTTGCATCATATAAACTATCTGCTCATACATCACAAATATATTAAAAGTTAATTTTAAAATTCTTAAATTCTATGTTGGAATTCAAAATCACACTTTTAAATAGCTTATGAATTAAAGAAGAAATTATAAATAAATCATAAATGTACAAGAATTAGACAAAAATGAAGATATGATATTGAAATTTATGAAATGCAAATAATCTATTACTTAGAAATTTGTAGACTTAAATGCTTACATTAGAAAAGTAGAAGTTGTGTTAGAACAAAAGATGAAATAAATTTGGGTGCTCTGTCTTTTGGTAAAGGACAATTTAGGCCAAAAATGACAGAAAAAATAATGAAAGATTCTATTACAGATTTATTAATTTTTATCTGTTGCACATTATGGAAGAATTGAGCCAAAGGCATTTAGGACATTTTCTATAGACACTAAAAAAAAAAGTCAAAAATCTCGCAAATCTCAATTGAAATTAACAATCCATTATGTGTGTATTAATAGTAAAGGCAGTTGGCCATAAAACAATATAGATTTTATAAAGTATCAGGACTCACTTAATTGCATAAATATTGTTTGTCTCAAAGAAGTAATACCTAATATAAGGAACAATGAGATAGTGATTGCTTTCAAAAATAATGTGATGGGTTTCAGCTTCTGGAAATAGCTGAATAGATCCCAACAAACCAAACCTCCTGCCAATAACAACTATAAATTCTGGGCAAAACATAATTTCAGTATCCATAAAAAAGAATGAGATCATGCCTTTTGTGGGAACATGGATGGAGCTGGAGGCTATTATCCTCAGAAAACTAATGCAGAAACAGAAAACCAAATACCACATGTTCTCAGATATATGTGGGAGCTAAATGATGAGAACACAAGGACACATAGTGGGGAGCAACACACTGGGGTTTGCAGGAGAGCCTGGAGATGGGAGCAGGGGGAGGAGCAAAAAAGATAACTATTAGGTACTGGGGTTAACTCTTGCATCACTAAATAATCTGTACAACAAACCCCCCTGAAATGAGTTTACCTATGTAACAAACCTTCACACGTAACCTTGAACCTGAAATTAAAGTTTTCCAAAAAACTTCCTGGAGGCACTGGAGAATGAACAAAAGCAAGCAGATAATGGGTATGAGGAGGGGTAAATTGTTGGAAGAAGGAAATAGCATGAGCGAGTTTCCCTTTTTAATAGAAATTTAGGAAACTGAGGGCAGGCCCTAGTCAGTTTAAATGGGGATATTAAAAAAATACACTGTCTTACCGACATGATGAACCAGGAATATGATGCTTATAGCATAATATACAGAGAACACTCAAAGATTGCAGAATTCATGGATATTTTTAAAGGGGATATGTTGATGAAATAATTATTCAAAAGTAGCATTGATTGTTGTGGACCTACCGAATATTAAGCATTGTGAAAAAATACCAAGTTAAATCTGGCACTGGTTCTACCCTCAAGTAATTTATGGTAGATAAGAGATTACTGATCAGTCCTATCAATAAGGTACAGATTAAATTCTGTGAGCTTTCAGAGGAATAGATCAAACAAGGCTTGGACAGATGAAAATCTGAGATGTCCTAAAGAATGAAAAGTTTTGGATTTTGTAGAGAAAAGGGGAAGGGTATTGCAGGAGGAAGGACCAGCATAAGGAAAAGTTGAAGCAGTAAAAAGCAGCTGGGAGATTGGGAATAGTAGGTAGTAAAATAGAATAGCTAGACTTGAAGATAAGTGAATGTTAGTAATAGGAAATTGTTTTGATAAGGTGCCCTTAGTTCATATCACTAAGAGCTTTTAATACCAACAACAAAAAGTGACCAAGATGCCCCCATCTCTTGATGTCCTAACGTGCTTAAAAATTAACCACTAGAAGGGAATCTTTAATTATTATGATTTTTAAGGAACTCATATCTCTAAATAGAGAAAAAGGTAATAAAGCGGCTATGGTTTAAGTAAAGATGTAAAAGAAAAAATAGTTATCAGATTTAAATCATACAAAACTATAGTCTAGTGATGAGTGACATTAAGAAGAAAAAGCTACATATATAAAGAGGAAAATGTTTAAAAGAGAATAAATAGGAAGTATGAACTAGAGGGCACAGACCTCTTCCAAAATCTTGACCAGAAACATCAGACAAAGAGAAACATTGTCCACTCAAGTCTGAGAGCATGTGATAGGTTTGTTCAACATGCGCCTTATATCTATAGACGTGAGCCAAGGAGAGAGGGAAAGAAAGCAGGAGAAAGAAATATTCCAGTGTACCAGGAAATGAATCATTCCAGAGAAAATAATCAAATAGTATAGAAAAAAAATTTCCCTCAGAAGACTTACAAGATAGTGCATAATTTAGATCACCTAAACAGCCTAAATAATCCACGTCTGATGTTTTCAGGTGCTTTCTGGTTATTCCTGAATTAAAAGCACAGTAATATGTTTATTTGTGGGGTGCCTACATTTTAATGCTGCCTACTCAGTCTCTTTCTTTTTTATGTTCATTACTACAGAGAAGATACCTCTTCTGTAAGGCATTTCAGGCAGTTTTGTTTTGTTTTTACACACACACACACACACACACAGTATTGTTCTGGAGGTGTTACTGCTACTGAACAGTGGAGTCATGACAAGCAAAGCATATGATGACTGATAAACACTGTCTAATGGAATTACCTCTTGAGAAACTGTGGGTAATCTAATGAAACTGTCTGTTACACACAGTCCAGGCACCTCCGTGCTGGCACGATGCCCAGTTTCTCCACTGCCCGGAAACATCCATTCTCAGGGATGGGGGAAGGAAGGGATCTGCTGATTTTCTCCTCTGTCTCAAATGTCTTCTCTTTGACATAGATATCACTGTACCTTCAAGGATGCCATTAGGGCATAACAGATATATATCAGCAAAAGAAACTGTGATCACTTTTTTCTGAAGACTAAATCAAACAAAAATCAACAACATACACAAAGAACCCCCCAAAAAAAGACATGTAGTCTGTACCTCTCTAAGTTACGCAGAGATCTCCATCTAGAGAAGGCAGCATGGTGGGTCTCTGCCTTCCCCTGCCATCTAGTGCTAACATAAAATGATTGCCTTTTATTTTGTATTTAATTTTAGAAATATTTTCTTAGCTTGCAAGATTTAATTCAAGAGTCTCCTCCTCTATTAAGCCATTCTAAACCTGTGTGTGTCCATCTATGGGCAGATGGACATATCCCCCAATTTGTGCCCTCTACAGATACATTCACTCTTATTGACAGACTTTATTTTATTTTATTTTTTTATTTTTTTATTTTTTTTGAGACAGAGTCTTGCCCTGTTGCCCAGGCTGGAACGCAATGGCGCCATCTCGGCTCACTGCAACCTCCGCCTCCCAAGTTCAAGCAATTCTCCTGCCTCTGCCTCCCAAGTAGCTGGGATTACAGGCACGCACCACCACATCCAACAAATTTTTGTATTTTTAGTAGAGATGGGGTTTCACCATGTTGGCCAGGCTGGTCTTGAACTCCTGACCTCATGATCCACCCACCTTGGCCTCCCAAAGTGCTGGGATTTCAGGTGTGAGCCACTGTGCCCGGCCTTGACAGACTTTTTTAATGTCAATTACCTACCTGCCTCCTTGGATATCTCAATGTTACTCACATTTTGACAACATGAAACAAATAAATACAATAGGAAACCATAGAGATCATGGTTCACATGTAAATAGAACATCACTTGAATCCCTTTTACTTGCTTTGTCCATGTGTCAGAACATATCATTAATCAATGTTAGTGAGTTCAACCTTAATTTAACATTTATTGAGTGCTGCAGTCCTGGGCACAGTGCTAGCAGTAGAGATTCACCAATGAGTGAAACACAATTTCTACCCTAAATGAACTTAACAGCTAGTGGAGAGTTATAAGACAGAGAGGTAACACCATAAGGGCAGAGACTTTGTTATTGTTAAGGTAGTTCACTGATCCATTCCCCAAACCTAGAATAATGTCTGGCACATACAAGGTGAATGAGTGAATAAATGAGGAAAGTACAGGAGGCTATGGCAGTGCATTGGAGAGGCAGTAGTGGACGGCTCACCACTGCTATACCTTCAGAATGTCACTCTGCCTGCTGGACTGGCCTTGCTATGTGTCCCTGAAACCATAGTCTCCTCACCTTGCACCATATACTAGCATTCAATATTTTTAGACACTTGCCCTGTCTGCTTTGCCCCTGAATACTAAGCATGACTATGCCTACCATGTTCCTGAAGGTACAGTACCATGATGACAACGATTATCAGGGAAAATATGATAAGTAAGTATCAGCTTGAAAACAAAAGGCAGCATGACACAATGGTTTCTACCACCTCTTCATTATGTGCCAGGCTTGAGTCATAGCCAAAAGTTTCAGTAGCAAAGAATTAGAGCATTTCATCATGTCTACCTATGAGCTCTGTTTATTGTTTTAGTACATTTATTAATATATTAATACCTGGGGTTGTATATTATAGAAGGGAACAATTTCCTTCCTGTATCCAAATTGCTTTGTATCCTGCAAAATAGGAAGTATTGAGAAGAAAACCTCTGCTATTCCCTGTACCACCTCACTTACTTTTTCCATAGGAAGAAATCATGAATTCTTTAACTAAAGAGGTTGTTAAAGAAGAAGTATGAGTGCACACAGCTCTACCTCTTTTTTGGCTCTCTTTGGAGTCAGCTTGCCCCCAGGATGTACACATTCTTACTTCCTCGAGGGTGAAAGGTTACTCAGGCTAAGCAGGCTCTGTTCTTAAAGGAAAACATTGAGGTCTCTACCTTGTAACAATGTAGGTTAGTAACCTACCATAAAATCCTATGAAGATTACTGAGAGCCCATTTGAACCTCAGATGTAAGTTAGATTCTCCATTAAATTTTACTGGGAATCGGTGGATGATTTGACCCTAAGTGATGGGAACCCCCTAAATCTGAGACAGTTCTCAATTAATTTAAAAAGTTTATTTTGCCAAGGTTGAGGATGCACACTTGTGACACAGTCTCAGGAGGTCCTGACGACATGTGGCCAAGGTGGTAGGGGTACAGCTTGGTTTTATACATTTTAGGGAGAGATGAGACATCAATCAAAATATGTAAGATGTACATTGGTTCGGTCCAGAAATGGGACAACTCAAGGTGAAGGCGGGACAACTCGAAGCGGGGAGGGGGCTTCCAGGTCATAGGTAGTTAGGAGAATTTGGCTGCATTCTTTAGAGCTTCTGATAAGCCTCTCCAAATAAGGCAATCAGGTATGCACTTATCTCAGTGAGCAGAGTGGTGACTTTGAATAGAATGGGAGCTAGGTTTGCCCTAAGCAGTTCCCAGCTTGACTCTTCCCTTTAGCTTCCTGATTTGGGGGCCCCAAAGTTTATATTCCTTTCACAGTGATGAAAGTATCTATTTCTCATTTTTTTTCAGCACCTGGAGAGAGGAGTATAATTAATTAGTTGGCTTCCTTAGGATCCCAGTGCCAATGACCAGGAAACAAATATTAACTTACTTAATATGAGCTTAAATATGAGCTTAAATAACTTAACTTAAATATGAGCACTTACTATATATAAGCAGTTAATGCTGGGTAACGTTTATGTAATTTGATACTCCACTATCTTCCAGAGGTAGAAACTGAGGCATAGAGGGTTTACACGGGTTCAAAGTCAGATAACAAATTTAGGGCAAGTCTGTATAAATGCAGAGCCTGTGCATTTATTCCTTTATACCACTGCTCCGTCTATTTTTCTAATGTGCTAAAAACATCACTTGGCATATCATTTAGCTTAAGAGACTGGGAGCAGGAGGGGAAGAAAAAGAATATTATGTAAGAATTACATTAAATTTGAAATTGTGGGCAAGAGGTTCTGGGACAAATAATGATCCTGTCAGGCACAATAGATCATAAGGTTTTCATTGAATTTTATAAAATAAAAAGGGTAATTAAATATACTTGAATAATAGTAATATGTATTAAAATGCATATCAACAATTATAAATCATAATCATATTTATTTAAAAGAACTTGTAAAACATTCCACGTCTTTAAGGACATAAGTGTTTAAATCCTAATTTGGAGCCCCAACCCCCTAAGCTAAATTAAATAAACTTGCTTAATAGTGTGACAAAGTAAGCTAATATGAAAGAGCTCAAGTACATTTCACATCTGCATCTAGAAAAATGCGGTAAGTCTTAGACACTGCTGGCAGAAGTTTTCACATGCACTCTTATACAAAATATTACATTAATAAAAAGTAATGAGTAATCTAGCTAACTCCTCTTTAGCCAAGAAAAGGTTGAGAGGAGTTTAAGAAAGAATAAAACCAGAAGATCAATGTAGCTTGAAAAAAAAAAAAAAATTACCAGCCTACACACTTAAGAACTTCCTAGGTACTACATGTGGTGGTCATCTTACTTGTTTCATTTAAGTCACAACAAAGAAGTTTGTTCTTTTGCAAAATCATGTTCTGTCTCTTAACTGATTGGCATGGCTATATGGAAGGCATTATCCATTGCAGGATTCCAGATCTTATTTCTTATAAAACCTGAGGAAGTTATCTGGAAATTGCAGTCTTTTGCTGATCATATCTTCCTTGGAGTACCTGTTCCTCTCTGCTCCCAAGAATATAACTCCCAAGTAGTTATAAGGTGAAATATAAGAGCCTTTGAAATTTATCTATGCATACTTTTCTTATCAAATATATTTTTATAAAATCTTTAAAATATTTTTTCTTGAAAAGTATTGAAAAATTCCATCACGCTTTATAAGAGTACACAATGTTTATCATCTAATTTTCTAAAGTAAAAAGAAACCATTATATGCTGGCATTTATGCTATCTCCTTATCCTACTCATCTTCTGCATGAATAAGCATTGAAGTGATACTGTATTATAATAACCATAATACATTAAATCATTTCAAGTGAGGGCAGATCAAATTTGTTTGTTTTCCCCACAACTTCACCCTCCAGCAACATTTAATTTCGTAGTACCAAATGCATTATCATTGCTCAAATATATCTAACTATATCTATGTTTAATTTTTATGGCTTTACCTATGTCAGAATTTGTTAACTCAGATGGCATATCACTATATGCAGACAGTGGTATAATTATACGATATCACAGAATATTTTATATACATTCTTAAATGCATTATCAGCAGTAAATTAGGTATATTGGTTAACAATTTCTGTGAAAATACTTCATAACAAAATATCTCAGAAGTCCATGGCTTAAAACAACATGTGTTTATTATTGCTTAAATGTCTGTGTATTGACTGCCGATCATTTGGTGGAGCTGGGCTCATGGGGTAGCTCTGCTCCACACTGACAGCAAGTAGTTCTTGCCTGTTCCCTGTGCCTCTCATCTTTCTTGGAGTATCAGGCTGTCCAATCCACCTGCTGCTCATAGTGAAGGCACAAAACAGAAAGAAGAAATCATACAAAGCCTCTTGAGATCTAAACTCAAAGGTGATTCCATGTTGTTTCTTTCTCATTCTATTAACCAAAACGAATCATGTGGCTGAACCTGAAGTGAAAAGGCGGGAAAATAATTTTCTATCCATTAGTGGGAGGAACTGCAAGGTCACATGACAAAAGGTGATACAGACAGGAGTGAGGCCAACCACACAGTCATCTATCAACATTAGGTATTTCTTAAAATTAAAAGCTTTCACTGTTTGACATTGCAGCTCTAGATAAAAACAAAAAAACAAAAACAAAAACAAAAAACAAAACACACACACACACAATGGCTACATTAATCTATTCAACAAGTTTATTAATGTATTTAGTTCCTAATATGTGCCACACAAATCTCTTCATTCTGGATGATCAATAGGAAATGAAACAGACAAAACTTCCCATGCTCATGAAATGCACATTATAATTGAGGAAAGAGAAGAAGAGAGTCCTATTAACAATGCAAGAGAGAAAGAAAGATAAAGAAATGACTTGGGTATACGCAGTAGAACAAAAGAGTAAAAATGAATCCAATCAAATAACTCGAGCATGAGGCTTAAAATCCCTGGGACATGTCAGTATTATCACACTTCTGTCTTGGTACCAATGGTTCTGAGTACAATTCTCAACTCTACCACTTACCAGCTGTATGATCTTGGGCTACTTATTACCCACTCCAGGACCCAATTTCTGCAAATAGAAATAATAAGCATGATTCTGTTGTTTCTTGACATTATAATAATCACCATTCTGACAAGCATGAGATAGATGGTATCTCATTGTGGTTTTGATTTTTCATTTCTCTAATGATCAGTGATGTTGAGCTTTTTTCATATGTTCATTGACCATGTAAATATCTTCTTTTCAGAAGCGTCTGTTCGTAACCCTTGCCGACTTTTTGATGGGGTGGTTTGTTTTTTCTTGTAAATTTGTTTAAGTGCCTTATAAATTCTGGATATTAGACCTTTGTCAGATGGGTAGGTTGTGAAAATTTTCTCCCATTCTGTAAGTTGCCTAAACAGGCACTAAACAGAAACTACTCTGATGCTAGTTTCTTTTACTGTGCAGAAGCTCGTTAGTTTAATTAGATCACATTTGTCAATTTTGGCTTTTGTTACAATAGTTTTTGGTGTTTTAGTCATGAATTCTTTGCCCATGCCTATGCCCTGAATGGTATTGCCTAGGTTTTCTTCTAGGGTTTTTATGGTTTTGGGTTTTACATTTAAGTCTTCAATCCATCTTGAGTTAATTTTTGTATAAGGTGTTAAGAAGGGGTCCAGTTTCATCTTCTGCATATGGCTAGCCAGTTTTCACAGCACTGTTTAACGAATAGGAGATACTTTTCTCATTGCTTGTTTTTGTCAGGTGTGTCAAAAATCAGATGGTTACAGATGTGTGGTGTTATTTCTGAGTTCTCTGTCCTGTTCCATCAGTCTACATCTCTGTTTTGGTAGTGGTACCATGCCATTTTGGTTACTATAACCTTGTTGTATAGTTTAAAATTAGATAGCGCGATGTCTCCAGCCTTGTTCTTTTTGCTTAGGATTGTCTTGGCTATACAGGGTTTTCTTTGATTCCATATGAAATTTAAAGTAGATTTTTTCTAATTCTGTGAAGAATGTCAATGATATTTTGATGGGAATGGCATTGAATCTATAAATAGATGCTGGTGAGGCTGTGGAGAGATGGGAACACTTTTACACTGTTGGTGGGAATGCAAAAGTTCAACCATTTTGGAAGACAGTATGGCTATTCCTCAGGATCTAGAACTAGAAATACCATTCAACCCAGCAATCCCACTACTGGATATATACCCAAAAGAATATAAATCATTCTACTATAAAGACACAAGCACACGTATGTTATTGCAGCACTATTTACAATAGCGAAGTCATGGAACCAACTCAAATGCCCACCAATGATAGAATGGATAAAGAAAATGTGGTATATATACACCATGAAATACTATGAAGCCATAAAAAAGAATCATGTCTTTGCAGGGACATGGATGAAGCTGAAACCCATCATCCTCAACAAACTAACACAGGAACAGAAAACAAAACACTGCATGTTCTCACTCATAAGTGGGAGCTGAACAATGAGAACACATGGACACAGGGAAGGGAACATCACACACCAGTGCCTGTCGTGGGGTAAAGGATGAGGGGAGGGAAATTCAAGGACAGGTCAATAAGTGCAAACCAACATGGCACACGTATACCTATGTAACAAACCTGCACTTTTTGCACATGCATCCCAGAATTTAAGTAAAATAAAACAAAAACAAATGAACAAAAAATGTATGACTCTTATTTACCATTTTGCAAATAGTTGATCATAACTAAATAATCTGGGTGGGCGAAATAGTAGTAAAGTAATTCACCATGCCTTGGAGCTTCAGAGTAACTGTAATCTTGCTTTTGCAACCAACTCAAGGGGTAATATAGAGAAATCGACCCTTCTGTACTAGTTTACTACACTGTAAAATGGGACCAAGAATGCTCCCAGCATAAAACATAGCTAATAAAAATGGAAAAGAGAACTTAAGAGTCACACAAACTTTCAGGAATCCAGTGTTACTAATAATAATTTTATAGTTGTGATTAAATTTCTAGAAAGTGACAATAAAGCCAAGTATTTTCTGCATTGTGTAAGCAGGCTTCCAAGTTGGAATTTCAAAAGTTAGAAGCTCAAATAAAATAAAATAAGAACTTGTCTTAGTGGCTCAGTGTAATAACCATTTTAGTTATTTTTGTTAGCTCAGCAAACAGATAGATGTTAATAAAAATATAAGTGTCTCCACAGAAATAGCAACAAAAAGATCCCCCTTGTAGTTTTAAAGAAGTGATTGAGACAAGGGGTTCATTGGTTCTGGGTTCTGGGTTCAAGTCTCAGCTCTACCACAGACCAGCTGCCTGACCTTGGGTAAGTTTTTACCCACTTCAGGACTCAATTTCTGTAAATAAAAATAATAAGAGCAACATACAGTTATTGTAAGGACTAGATGTGGGTAAAATATATTACCTGTTTATGTTTACTATCCTGCCTAAATCCTGGGAAAATAGTTTCAAAAGTCCAGTTAGAGAATAATAGTAATAGCTAACATTTACTGAAAGTTTTTAGATGCCAGGTGCTGTGCTCAGCACTTTGTAAGAATTATCTCAGGAAATCTTCAAAATAGCCTCATGGGAACATTATGGATTGAATTTTACAGATGTGTCTTAGAGAATGTTACAAACTTGCCCACAGGCCTTTGGCTGGTAAGTAGCAGAGCCAGGCATCAAATCCACATCACCTTGCCTTCTAAGTCCTTGTTCCTAGCAATCATGAGGTACTCCCCCCTCTTTCTCCCCCAAAATGGAGTGATACTGGCCAGTAAAGGAGAGTGATTAAGATGACAAGTAACTATTTTTAGATAGGCACTTATTCAGTTATTTAGCTACTCATTCAAAAAGATTTTTTTTTAATTAAGTACTGTTATATGTCAAAAACATAAAGATGACAGGATTAAATTTTGTCCTTGAGACACATTTTAGGGAATTATAACCATTGCAAGAGAGTTGGTATAAAATTTAGCAGGAAACTTCATAGACAAAATGATACTTGACAGAGTAACTAGATTTTTTGCATAGAGATAAGTCAGTATGTTTGACCAAATTGTATATGAAATGATCATCTTCAAGCCCATCAGAAGAAAACTGTAGCAAGTTGACTATCTAACCTGCAGAACTGTAATCAGAAAACTTGTGCCACAGTTGGTGGTCCTGCTGTAAGCACTAGATCAGAATAAATTGCATCTGTAATATATGGTTTTTGGTTCTTAACATTTATATTGAATTGATATAGCCATTCTAAAACTCAGCCATAGGATCTGGATTGGAACTTCATAGTGGGAGACTTAAATTTTACATGACCCTGTGTACACCTGGGCTAATATACATGGTAAGCATTACTAATGTTCATCAATATCCAGTTCTCCTGCCACTTCAGACACAAGACTGCACTTCTGAGCTTCAAGAGGAGTAGAGACATGTGACTCATTACAGCCAATGAAAAGGGTAGAAAAGACATGTATCTCTCCTTTCCATGTTGAGCAGTAAAAAGCCTGTGAGATATCTCCAGAATCTCTCTTCCCCCACTATCACGGCGTTGGAGGCCACCTGTTCCTGCTGTTGTAGCTGCAAGTAGATGGAGCTTCTGTCAGCCTGGGTTACTAAAACAATAATAAAACTTTCTTATGCTATGACTCTAGGATTTGAAGATTAAGGTCCCCTAAGCCTAACCTAACTCTGACTAACACAATATAAATCTCCAAAGATATACATTATTAACAATAATACACGGTCAGACTAGAAATTGGTATGGAATAGTATACTTTCTACACAGAAAGAATAAACAGAAAGAACAACAGAAAGAAGGAGGTATATTGAAGAATTTTCAGATCTCATTGAAACCTTGAAAAATCAAATCATTTCAGACAAGTTTTCCTTATGGTAGGCTTGCCAAAATCTCTTTGATTAGAATATAATTCTGAGTAACTAATTAATATACTAAGTAAATGCAAGTCAGAGAGCTAGTGTTAGGGACAAAAGAATAAACCAGAGACAGTGCCTACTCTCAAGATGCTTAAAGTCTAGATTGGAATGCAGATAAATAATTAAGAAATTACAATTATAATAAGAGCAGTGTTAGGGAAAGTATAGAGAATCCATACAAGGACATTATTCCAGACTGAGGGGCTGAGGGAATCTGGGACCTAAGGGATTATTTTGAATTAGGCAAGCAGATTGTGATAGGTTTAGGAGCCACCTTAATGAAAATGATACGATTGATATTTGTATTTTGATAATAATAAAAGTGGATACTTCTCTTACTAAGTGCAACTCAATGTATAATCAGGGTTCTCTGGAGAAACAGAACCAACAGGTTCTGTGTGTGTCTGCACATGTGTGTAACCACAGTGTGGGCTGGCAGGCTCAAGACCCAAGGAACCAATGGGACAGTTCCAGTCTGAAGGCCAGCGTGAAGACACCTAGAAAAGACAATAGTGCAGATGAATTCTGAAGGTTGTCTACTGGATAATTATTTATTACATGGAGAGGATTGGTCATTTAGTGCTATTTAGGACTTCAGTTAATTGGGTGAAGCCCACCTTCATTATGAAGGGTGATCTGATTTACTCTACTGATTCAAATGTTAATCCAATCTAATGTTAAATTCTACCAACTTAAATGTTAATTTCACCCAGAATTACCATTTTAGAAACACCCAGAACAATGTTTGATCAAATATCTGGACACCCTGTGGTCCATTCAAGTTGAAATATAAAATCAATCACCACACACATATAAGTTAATGTAATTATCACAGTAACCCTCAAAGTAGGCATAACTGTTATCATCCCTATTTACAAATGGCAAGCTTTTCCAGAAAAATAAATGGGGATGACGATTACAAAATGAAGGAGTATAGTAAGCCATGATACAGAGGTATAAAACAGTAATTCAGAATGACTAAAGTGTAGTCTAAATGTGGTGGTGTTGGTAACCCTATAAGGAACAGAAAGGAAGGAAAAGGATGCAGATGAATTTTCTTCTCCTTACCTAGAGAGCTCCTCTCCCAGGTGGCCAGTGTTCTAATTTGTTTTGGGCCCTCCATCAAAGTTCCCCTTCACGGAGAGATCTCCCCTGACCACCTGGATTTAGGCTGAACATTACCTTTACTCCCCATCTTCTTTCCTATTTCAAATTTAACAACCATATTACTAGTTGATAAACTGTGTGGTTTGCTTCTGTAATACCTTTGTTATTGTCTATCTCTCTCAACTAGAATATAAGCTCACTGAAAGCAAGGATTTCTGTCTGTTGGAATCTGTCTGGTGCCACTTTCCCAGCATTGTGAATAGAGCCTGTAACATAGGAGGCATTCATGAAACAATGCTGAATGACACTTTTAGTTTTATTCAATTTTATTTTTATTTTTTAATGTAATGTAATTTTATTTTAAATTTTGGGACACATGTGCAGGATGTGCAGGTTTGTTACATGGTAAATGTGTGCCATGCTGGTTTGCTGCACCTATCAACCCATCACTTAGGTATTAAGCCCAGTACATTAGTTATTTATCCTGATGCGCTCCTTCTCCTGACCCCCATGACAGGCCCCAGTGTGTGTTGTTCCCCTCCCTGTGTCCACTTGTTCTCATTGTTCAGCTCCCACTTATAAGTAAGAACATGTGGTGTTTGGTTTTCTGTTCCTGTGTTAGTTTGCGGAGGATAACGGCTCCCAGCTAAATCCATGTCCCTTTTATGGCTGAATAGTATTCTATGGTGTATATGTGCCACATTTTCTTTATCCAGTCTATCATTGATGGGTACTTGGGTTGATTCCATGTCTTTACTATTGTGAATAGTCCTTCAGTGAACATAAATGTGCATGTATCTTTATAATAGAATAATTTATATTCCTTTGGGTATATACCAAGTAATGGGATTGCTGGGTCAAATGGTATTTCTGGTTCTAGGTTTTTGAGGAATCGCCACACTTTCTTCCACAATGTTTGAACTAATTTACATTCCCTCCAACAGTGTAAAAGTGTTTCTAATTCTCCACAGTGTCACCAGCATCTGTTGGTTCAGGACTTTTTAATAATCACCATTCTGACTGGTGTAAGACGGGATCTTATTGTGGTTTTGATTAGCATTTCTCTAATAATCAGTGATGTTGAGCTTTTTTTCATATGTTTGTTAGCTTCATGTCTTTTTGTCAAGAAGTGTTTGTGCATGTCCTTCACCCACTTTTTTATGGGGTTCTTCATTTTTTTCTCTTGTAAATTTGTTTAAGTTTCTTGTAGATACTGGATATTTGACCTTTATTAGGTAGATAAATTGCAAAACTTTTCTCCCATTCTGTAGGTTGTCTGTTGATACTGATGATAATTTCTTTTGCTGTGCAGAAGCTCTTTAGTTTACCTATATTACATTTGTCAGTTTTTGCTTTTGTTGCAATTGCATTTGATGTTTTCATCATGAAATCTTTTCCAGTGCCTATGTCCTGAATTGTATCACCTAGATTTTCTTCTAGGGTGTTTACAGTTTTGGGTTTTACATTTAAGTATTTAGTGCACCTTGAATTAATTTTTGCATAAGGTATAAGGAAGGGGTCCAGATTCAATTTTCTGAATATGGCTAGCCAGGTTTCCCAGCACTATTTATTAAATAGTGAACCCTTTCTCCATTTCTTGTTTTTGTCAGGTTTGTCAAATATCAGATTGTTGTAGATGTGCAGTCTTATTTCCAAGATCTGTATTTTGTTCCATTGGTCTATGTGTCTGTTTTGGTACCCGTAGCATGCTGTTTTGGTTACTATAGCCTTGTAGTATAGTTTGAGGTTGAGTAGCATGATGCCTCAAGCTTTGTTATTTTTGCTTAGGATTGTGTTGGCTATATAGGCTCTTTTTGGGTTCCATATGAATTGTAAAGTAGTCTTTTCTAATTCTGTGAAGAATGTCAATGGTAATTTCATGGAAATAGCATTGAATCTATAAATTATTTTGGACAGTATGGACTTTTTCATGGTGTTAATTCTTCCTATGTATGAGAATGGAATGGTTTTCCATTTGTTTGTGTCCTTTGATTTCCTTAAGCAGTGGTTTGTAGTTCTCCTTGAAGAAGTCCTTTACTTCCCTTGTAAGTTAGATTCCTAGGTATTTTATTCTCTTTGTAGGAATTGCAAATGGACGTCTATTCATGATTTGGCTCTCTGTTTGTCTATTATTGGTGTATAGGAATGCTTGAGATTCTTGCACATAGACTTTGTATTCTGAGAATTTGCTGAAGTTGCTTATCTGCTTAAGAAGCTCTTGGATTGAGATGATGAGGTTTTCTAGACATAGGATCATGTCATCTGCAAACAGAGACAGTTTGACTTCCTCTCTTTCTATTTGAATATATTTTATTTCTTTTGCTTTCCAGATAGCACCGTCCAGAACTTCCAATACTATGTTGAATAGGAGTTGTGAGAGGGGGCAGCTTTGTCTTGTGCCAGTTTTCAAGGGGTATGCTTCCAGCTTTTGCCCATTCAGTATGATATTGGCTGTGGATTTGTCATAAATGGCTCTTATTATTATGAGATATGTTTCATCGATACCTAGTTTATTCAGAGTTTTTAACATGAAAGGATGTTGAATTTTATTGAAGGCCTTTTCTGTGTCTATTGAGATAATCATGTGGTTTTTGTCCTTAGTTCTGTTCATGTGATGAATTACATTTGTTGATTTGCATATGTTGAACCAGGCTTGCATCCTGGGGGTGAAGCTGACTTGATCATGGTGGATAAGGTTTTTGTTTTGTTCTGTTTTGTTTTGTTTTTCTGAGATGAAGTCTCACTCTCATCCCCCAGTCTGGAGTGCAACAGTGTGATCTCAGCTCACTGCAACCTCAGCCTCCAGGGTTCAAGCAATTCTCTGCCTCAGCCTCGTGAGTAGCTGGGATTACAGGTGTGTACCACCACACCCAGCTAATTTTTTGTATTTTAAGTAGAGACGGGATTTCACCATGTTGGCCAGGCTGGTCTCAAATTCCTGACCTCAGGTGATCTGCCTGCCTCGGCCTCACAAAGTGCTGGGATTACAGGTGTAAGCCACCGCACCCGGCCCATGTTGGATAAACTTTTTGGTATGCTGCTGGATTTTGTTTGCCAGTATTTTATTGAGGATTTTTGCATTGATGTTCATTAGGGATATTGGCCTGAAGTTTTCTGTTTCTGTTGCATCTCCACCAGGTTTTGGTATCAGGATGATACTGGCCTCATAAAATGAGTTAGGGAGATGGCTCAGTCTTCTTTTCAATTGTTTGGAATAGGTTCAGAAGAGATGGTACCAGCTTCTCTTTGTACCTGTGGTAGAATTAGCTGTAAGTCCCTCTGGTCCTGGGCTTTTGTTGTTGTTGTTGTTAGTAGACTATTACTGTCTTAATTTCAGAACTTGTTATTAGTTTATTCAGGGATTCAATTTCTTCCTGGTTCAGTCTTTGGAGGGAGGCAGTCTACATGTCCAGGAATTTACCCATTTCTTTTAGATTTTCTAGTTTATTTGCATACAGGTGCTTAAAGTATTTTATAATGATTGTTTGTATTTCAGTGATATCCCATTTATCATTTTTTATTATATCTATTTGATTCTTCTCTCTTTTCTACTTTATTAGTCTAGCCAACTAGACTAATTTTATTTTTTAGTTTAATGTAACTTATTTCAAAAATAAATGTATTTGAAAAAATATTAATTAATTGTATTTTACTAATAACTTTTATCTTTATATTTTATTAGTTTTTATTATTTTTTTTCCCAAAAAAACAGCTCTTGGATTCATTGAGTTTGAAGAATTTTTAATGTCTTGATCTCCTTCAGTGCTGCTCTGCTCTTGGTTATTTCTTGCCTCCTGCTAACTTTGGGGTTTGTTTGCTCTTGGTTTTCTAGTTCTTTTAGTTGTCATGTTAGGGTATCAATCTGAGATCTTTCTAGCTTTTTGATGTGAGCATTCAGTGCTATAAATTTCCCTCTTAACACTGCTTTAGCTGTGTCCCAGAGATTCTGGTACATTGTCTCTTTGTTCTCATTGGTTTCAAATAACTTCTTGATTTCTGCTTTAATTTCATCATTAACCCAGGAGTCATTAAAGAGCAGGTTGTTCAATTTCCATGTAATTGTGTGGTTTTGAGTGAGTTCCTTAATCTTGAATTCTGATTTGATTGTGCTGTGGCCTGAGAGACTGTTATGATTTCAATTCTTTTGCATTTGCTGAAGTGGTTCTATCATTCTGATGTCTGGAGACGGTGGCCCTCTTCTCACAGCTCCACTAGGCAGTGTCCCAGTGGGGACTCTGTGTGGGGGCTCCAACCCCACCTTCCCTCTCCACACTGCCCTAGGTGCTCCATGAGGGCTCCACCCCTGCAACAGACTTCTGCCTGAACATCCAGGTGTTTCCATACATCTTCTGAAATCTAGGCAGAGGATCCAAACTTCAACTCTTGCTTTCTGTTCACCCACAGGCCCAGCACCACAGAGAAGTTGCCAAGGCTTGAAGATTGCACCCGCCGAAGCAATGGCCCAAGCTGTATCTTGGTCCCTTTTAGCCATGGCTGAAACTGGAGCAGCTGGGACACAGGGCACCATGTCTCAAGGCTGCACAGAGCAGCAGGGCCCTGGGATAGCCCATAAAATCATTTTTTTCTTTCCTAGCCTCCAGGCCTGTGATGAGAGGGGCTGCTGTGAAAGTCTCTGAAATGCCCTTGAGGTGTTTTCCCCATTATCTTGGCTATTAACATTTGGCTCCTCTTTACCTATACAAATTTCTGCAGCCTTGAATTTCTCCCCAGAAAATGGGTTTTTCTTTTCTACCACATGGTCAGCCTGCAAATTTTCCAAACCTTTATGCTCTGCTTCCCTTTTAAATATGTTCCAATTTCATACCATCTTTTTGCAAATGCATATGAGCATATGCCATTAGAAGCAGCCACATCAAATATTGAATGTTTTGCTGCCTAGAAACTTCTTCTGCAAGATACCCTAAATCATCTCTCTCAAGTTCAAAATTCCACAGATCTCTAGGGCAGGTGCACAATGATGCCAGTCTCTTTGCTAAAGCATAGCAAAAGTAACCTTTACCTAGTTCCCAATAAGTTCCTCATTTCCATTTGAGACCATCTCAGCCTGGACTTTACTCTTTATACCACTATCAGCATTTTGGTCACAACCATTCAGCAAGTCTCTAGGAAGTTTCAAACTTTCCCACATTTTCCTATCTTATTCTGAGCCCTCCAAACTGTTCCAACCTCTGCCCATTACTCAGTTCAAAAGTCATTTCCACATTTTCAGGTATTTTTATAGCAATATCCCACTTCTCTGGTACCAATTTTCTGTATTGGTTTGCTCTCACAGTGCTATAAATTACTACCTGAGACTGGGTAATTTATGAAGAAAAGATGTTTATTTGACTCACAGTTCTACTGGCTGTCCAGGAACCATGGCTGGAAGGCCTCAGAAACCTTACACTTATGGCAGAAGGCGAAGGTGAAGCAAGCATGTCTTACCATAGGGGAGACAGAGAGAGTAAAGGGGCAAGTGCTACACACTTTTAAACAACCAGATCTTGTGACAACTCACTCACTATCATGAGAACAGCAAGGGAGAAATTCAGTCCCATGATCCAATTATCTGCCACCAGGTCCCTTCCCCAGCATTGGGTATTACAATTCAACATGAGATTTGAGTGGGGACACAAAGTCAAACCATATAAGGAGCTATCATGTGAACAACAGCAACAACAAAAACACACCTGAATGAAGACAGAGAGCAAGCCACACTTGCACACTAGTTTGGATCACATGTATAGACCCTGGAGTATCAGCACTCTAGTGGTGTAAGAGAAAATGAGATTTCTGAGGTTGAGGTAAGAGGACCAAGAACCAAATCCTGGGAAACACTAATATTTAAGAAAGATGAATAAAGATGACCAAGAAACAAAAAAGGAGGAATATCAGCAGAGAATAATGGCCTGGCTAGTAACCCAAGAGAAGTGTTTCCCCCAAAATGAACTGAACATTGTCAAACATTAAAATGATATCACTAAACATAGCAAATGAACAAAATGCATTGATTTTCGCAATTAAGAGAGCTTGCTGTGGGACAGAGTACTGTGAGGCAGTTTAAGATGAGAGAGAGAAGAGTATGTATGTCTAAGGAAGGAATGAGAAACTTGAAAGTAAACTTGAAAATGCAAGAAAGTAATGATAGTGCAAGTTCTAAAAGATGCTAAAAGCTGAACTGGAGATTAAGAACCCTGGTAGAGGCCTCAGACTGATCAGAACAAAAAAAAAAAAAAAAAAAAAAGAGAACTCTTTGTGTTGCCATGTGGCAGAGTGATTAAAGTTAGACCAGGATTTGAGTGGTAGTTTCTCCATGTGATAGCTGTTTAACTTCGGACAAATTATCTCTATATTAGTCTACTTGTGCTGCCAAAACAGAATATCACACAGAGTAGGCAGCTTAAACAATAGAAATTTATTCCTCACAGTTCTGGAGACTGAAAAGTCCAAGATCAATATGCTGGCCAATTCTGTTCCCCAGGAAGGGATTACTTTACCCTAACATGGCACAGAAAGGGGGAGGCGGGGGGAGAGAGAGAGAGAGAGAGTGCTCTGGTGTCTCTTCTTACAAAAACACTAATCCCATCATGAGAGGAGCCCACTGTCATGACCTTACCTAAATCTAGTTACCAGCCAAAGGCCCCATCTCCAAATATCATCAAGTTGGGAGTTGGGGCTTAAAGTCATGAATGTGATAAATTTGGGTGGAGCGCAGAGTGGGGGAACAATTCAGTCCATAACAAATGCTCTGTGTCCTTATTATAAAATATGAATAGGAACAGTACCTACTTCAAAGTGCTGTGAGGATTAATATACGTGAAGTTCCTGGCACATAGTGAGAAGTCAATAAATATTATAGTGTTTGACATTGTTTTGCCTCTGAGATTAGAAGGAAGGTAATCATAAGGTATATAGTCAGGGATGAGTATATGAGAATGACTTGGAACATTAAAGTAACTACCCTGAGAGCGCAAATGTGCTCAGTGAAGTTGGAGGCAGCATCATGAGCTCAGGTAGTAAAGGTCATCTCTGAATGTGGGGCATAAGAGAGAAATAAAGTTTTAAAATAGCATGTATGTGGAGTGGGAAAGGAATTCTACTAAATGGTGCTGAAACCCCAGCTGACCTTGCAAAATTCCTCCAGCACATCTGAGAATCACTTTGAAATATCTAGATTGAACATCTCCCTTCTCCCAACAAAAAGACCCAAGAGATAACCTTGGGAGAGTGAGTAGGTCTGACTCTCTGCAAGAGAATTGGGTCAGTCGTTTTAACTTCATGGAGTTCAGTAACCTCATAACTTAGTTAAAAGGAACATATGATATGTGAGAACATAAACAGAACAATAGTACATCACGTCACCTATAGAGGGTGCCCATATCTTATACTTTCCTTTCTCTTTCACCTTTCTAAGGTCACACATAAGAACCAGGAAAAGAAACTGGATGTCACTCACCTCTAACAATTTTTTCTGCTATACCAGACCTGTTTTCCTTACCAACACCTTTCACCTCATTTATAGCCCTCGGTGTATCACACTCAGCATTTTAGGTGCATGTCAAGAGAAAGGAAGTCATTTCCACTCTGCTACCTAAAGAGTTGGGGGCTAGGGGTAACCCCACTTTACCTATACGGACTGGGCCAAAGCCAGGAAGATAAAATTATGACTGATGCTGAATATGATAGTGAGAGAACACTTTGAGCAAGACATATTCTGTGCCAGGAAGTGATCTAAGTCTTTTACATGCATTATCTTCATGTATCCTCTCAACAACTCTCTGAGCAACGTACTATTATTATCTCTTTTTTTCAGTTGAGGACACTGTGGCAATCAACAAGAGAAACCTGGCAGCTAAGCTTCATTTCTAATCGCCAGAAGGAATCTGGAGACCAGAATAGTTGAGTTCTGGTGGATCCAGCAATTTCCATCCTGACACCAATGCTTGATGGATTTGAATTCAGGCTTTGAAGTACGCAGAATATAAGGTAGTATAAATATATAATTACCAAAGTTGTTCTGTGAGCCTTCAATCCATTCCCCCATCATCATAATCCCTAGGTGGGATCTAATTAACAATACTCAAATGTAGGGAAACCAGCAGGAGTTAGAAATTTCCCTCAGGACCCCACTCCACCCTCCCCATCCCCATACATAACTCATTAATATATGACTTGCTCTCAGATCCACCTGAAGGTATAAAAACACGTGCGTTTATTTGCTGGTAAAGTATGTGGATGTTGAAGTTTTCTGACATTCAGGCAGTTAACCCTCCTGTTAAAAGTCCTCACACTACAATAGCCTCAGGCGCAGTCAAAGAAAATGTCAATGATATCCAGAATGCTCAAGTGACTAAATAGGCTTCTCTCCAAGTCCCCAAGAAAGAGCAAGCTAAGCTTAGTAACAACACAGTGGGAATTTTGCAGTATTTGCCATATTCATTGCAGGGATATTATTATCTTCATATCCAAAAGAGGGAGGTCTTTGGGTGGTCATTCTTCTGCCCACCTAAATATTACTAATAAAGAGATCCTCAAAATGAAGCAGGGGTAGCAAATGTAGCGATAGACTTTCACTTTCAATTTTTACCGTTTCTTGTTGAGACTTCTGGTGGTCTCTTTCTCTCTCTCTCTCTCTCTCTCTCTCTCTCTCTCTCTTACACACACATACGCACACAAAGATGAACAATGAAACCTTCTTTAAATAATCACTCAATTATGCAGATAAAACTGACTGCTGGGTAGGGATGACTAACTAAAAAGCCTGACTAAAGATCAAATCCAATTTTACTAGAGCCTATATATGAGGATGCTTTAAAATTCATGTCTTCACTGGAGAATCAGTTGACTGAGGCTCCCTGGTGCAGGATTCTGTCTAAAAATCTTCTAATGAGGTACAAAGCTGGTGGTCATGCTGGTCTGCTTCACCAGGCACATCTTAAGAAATCAGATTCTGTGAATCTTATTTTAAAATGTCCACAGTCTTTAAATATTTGAGGGGTTTTTTTCTTCCCTTAATGCAGTTATTGAGAAGCTATCTATCTGAAGCTGCACTTCAGCAAAACCATGTTTCTCTTAAAATTTGATCAGAAGATTTACTATCAAAAATCTGTATTTTCAACTATACAGACAGGAAAGCATTCCATTCAGTGTATTTATTGCTCTTCTGGGAACAGGAACCATCTAATATGGTATCAAGAAGTGTACCAATATATAATATGAAAATAGGAAATGGATAAAATTAAAACATACATCAGTTGAGACTTAAATACGATAATAGGTGCTTTCAAACAGTTTCATGATTTGGCCTGAAGGAATGCAGTCCACTTAGCCTACATTAGTACTAACTTAATTCAAAATAGAATATAGTACCAGGTTTTTTTTAAAGAAAAGTGACATTGAATGAATTAAACTACATTTTAAAAAAGAAAACCAGATAAGCCAAAAGTGTAATTGGACCTTTAAGACAATTTTACAGTTTCTGGAGAGTCTCAGCTATTTTGGACTGTGACAGGCAGCTGGCATAGCAATGCAAAGCATGTTTCAGTTCATTTTCCTATTGCTTCTTCCTTTCAGAGGATAAGCTGCCAAGAACAATTCGAGGTCCTTTAATAGAAAGCCTTTGCTATCACATTATCTATGGACCATTTCAGTAACTGGAGCCACTTAGACAAAGCTACTGCCAGTCCATAGACTTGCACCCAATAAGAGTAAGAGTAAAACATTGCTGGAACCAGGTTTCAAACCCTGAAATTTTATTTCATTATTTCATTGAAAGATGACTTTTTTCATCAACACTTACTAAAATATGATGGGAGGAAATAGGAGGAACCATCTTCCTTCCTGTTCTCTCTTCGGCCATCTTGGCTTATGAGCCAGACTGGTTCAGTCTGAAGCTTGTTCTGCCACCAAAGGGCTGGGTGGACTTGGACAACTGCTTTAACATCTTTTTATCTCCATTTTTTCATATGTTAAAGGAACCTCTAATTGTACCTACAGCATGGAGTTTTTGAAAGAGTTAAATGGGTTGATATTTGCAACGCACCTAAAATAGTGCATAGCATATGGCAAATGTTTAATTTGTATTGGTTGACGTTACTATTATTATCTACACAGGCTAAATATGTCCTCCCCGTAAGCCTTCAGACTTTCCCAAAGCTTTCCATCTCAGCAATATTACATGACATTAAACCCCTATCTCTCCAGGGCCATGATATTTCTTAGGTTCTGGGTCTGCATTGTGGTGTGCCTGTCTCCATGCTTCATCTTCCCTTGTCAAACATGCACTTCCTTCAGTTTCTGTCCCTGGTCAGTGGTGTCATCATCACCAATCGTCCAAGAAAAAAGTCTTTAAAATTATTCAGTATTTATTGCACACTCGCATTCTGTTTAGCTAGTTCTGTTAACAACTAGTTAATCATTGGTAAACAAGATAGACTTGATCTCTGACTTCAAGGAATTTATAGTTCTGAACCATTATCAAATAACAAGTATGACTAATGATGCAAAGAATGAAATGAAGAAGGTGTGTGCCCTGGGAATGTAAGGTGGAAATACCTACCCTAATTTGGAGGGTCAGGAAAGCCATTTATTCATTCATTTATTTAAATGATATTTCCTGGGCACTCTCTTGGGTGCTAAGGGTACAGAAAAGAACAATAAAAGTTCTTGCCCTTGGAAAGCCAGCATTATGGTGGAGGGAGATAAGCAAATAAATATTTAGTATATTGGATGGAAATAAATCCTATGAAGAAACTAGCTAAGTACAGGAGATGAATGGGAGAGGTTGCTGTTTTATATAGATTGCTCAGAAAACTACCTCTCTGATAGGGTCACATTTGAACATAGACCTGAAGAAAATAAAGAAATGTGGATACTTGCAGGAAGAACCTTTCAGCAGAGGAAACAGCAAGGGCAAAAGGTCCTGCATCAGAAGTGTGCTTGATGCGCTTGAGGAATAGGAAGAGGCTGGTGTGGAGGAGGCAAATTTAGGAGTGCATGGGGAGGGGATAACAGAGGTGGAAGGCACCCAGGAGCCACAGATGGTGGACTTTCGTCAGGAGTTGGCTTCTCTTCTGAGTGAGAGAGCTCCTGAAGGTGAAATGATCTAACTTACATTTTTAAAAGTAATGTAAATTCCTCCTATTCTGTGCCTTAAAGGTAAGGTGGACACGGGCAAGAGTGAAAGCAAATTGGTCAGTCTGGAAGGCTAGTGCAGTCATCTCCAGGAAGAAATGATGTTAGCAATGGAGATGAGAAGACACCAGATTTTAGATATATGTTAGAGGCAGAAGTAACAGGATTTCATTAATGAGTCGGTAAAAAGAAATAAGATAGAGATGACAGGATTTGGGGGCTCAGCAACTGAAATAAGGCTTTTAATAAAAACCCTTGTACTATGACCTTATTGGGGGTTATTCTTGTATCTGGACAAAAATGTGGAGGAAAGATGGAGTTAGGGAAGATGATGGGGGCGGGGGATAAGTTATAAGGGAGAGGACAGGAATCACAACTTTGCTTTTGAACATGTTAAGGGCGAGGTGCCTATTAGACATTAAGGCTTTGCATTGATAAAGAGATATTTAAACTTCCACCTTGAGGATAAATAGGAATTAGCAGAAGGGGAAATAGGTGGGGTGGACAGCATGGAGAACAGCATTCCAAGCAGGAGCAACAGTAAGCCCTCAGAGTAAGAGACTTGAGCTCCAATGTCGACTCTTCCTAGCCATATAATCCTGATCAACTTAAAACAGGGGTAATAATACTTTTCCCATGTAACTGTTGTAAGAATTGTATAAGGTATTGTTTGGGAAAAAGCTATTAAACTACATTTTAAACCTTGTAGCATATCTTAAGACCCTGCTCCACAGAGATATTGGTAACTACTATCTATCTCAGATCCAGTTACTATAACAGTTCCAGAAAGAGGGTCCAGGAAAAAGCAAGGATTCCTACTAAACTGCTATTTTCTCTGTGTTGCTGTGACAGACTGACAAAGCAAGCCTGATAAAATGTTTTCTGTGCCACCTCATGATGACAGAGGGCCAGGCCTCGACTCACAGCAATTCTGTGAGGAAGATGACCTCATATGTTCACAGGAGACAGAAGTTTGAGGGACGTCATAGTGCTACGGTAGCACAGTGTTCATCCTTGTTTCAAATATTTGGTCCTTTTGTCCCCATAAATGCATTCATGGTTCTAAAGCCACATGCTTAGAGGGCACAAAGATTGTCTGAATCTTCAGGAGAATACTGAGCACTTCCCTGACACCTGTTTCTAATCAGAAGTTTCTCGGTAAGAATATCACATTAGTGGTAATTATTTGTACTTGCACTCAGGTTCTCCATTCCCTAGACTTTTGGCCTTCATATAAGCAATGACTCCACTAACACATTCAACAAGAACATATGAGCCCTGGCTATTTGTCAGGCACTGGATGGGTATCAGAAATACAGTCGTAAGTGTATTTACACTGCCTTGAAGGAATTTTTAGTCAACTGCAGGAAATAAAGAGGTTAAAAAAAAAGTGTGATGAGCAACACAGGAGCCCAAAAGCCACCTATGCTGAATAATCAAGGTAAATAGGATTTAGGAAGAAGTGACATAATGGCTGAGATTTTAAAGATACTAAAAAATTAATGGGAGGAGTGGTGTGAGGGAAGAAAAAAAATGTTGGAGTTTCAGGCAGAGGCCTTTTGCAAAGGCTCAAATGTGAGACATGAGAAGCTATAGGGTAAAAAAGTCCAGTGTGGTTGGAGAACAGATTATTATGAAGAAATGGAGTTGGTGGGGAGGGTGCAGGGGGCAGAAGGGAGGGATTAGACTGGCAAGGGAAGTATGTACCAGGTCATAAGTAGCTTTGTAAGCTATGCTAGGAAGACAGCATTTTCTTCTTAGGGCAAAGCAAGCCATGAGGGATTGTAAGCAGGAAAATGACATGGCATAATTTTTATTTCATAAAAAACATGATCATTTATGGAAATAATGGACTTGACTCACAAAATAAGACTAGAGACCAAGATATCAGTGAGAGAAGTGAGCTAATATTTCCAGTATGGGTTGAGAAGCGTGCCTAGTGTGATGGGAGATGAGAAGGCAAGGACCAGAGCATTGGAAATCAGAATCATTTTATTGAAAAAATCATAGAGGTAAATATGGTAGGATGTGATGACTAATTAAATATGAATGGCAAGGCAGAGGGAGCACTAGGTCCCAAGGTATCTGTCTTAGACAAATTAAGTGAAAAATAGTGCTATTTACCAAGATGACGAACAGAAGATAAAGAATGGGTTTACAGGGTCCGGGGCCCCATTAGATCCCAACGTATAAACTAATTCTTCTCAGGGTTCTTTTCAATGACAGAATGATGTATAAGCAGAGCTACTAACACTTACCATATCCTCGGTTACAGCCTTAATTATATGCCCCCCAAATCTTTACGTTGATGCGCTAATCCGCAGTACCTCATAATGTGACATTATATGGAGAGGGGCCTTAAAGAGGTGATTAAGTTAAAATGAGGACATCAGGCTGGGCCCTAATCCAGACTGACTGGTGTCCTTACAAGAAGAGAAAGTTTGGATACCCAGATATCAGACATGTGTGTGCAGAGGACAGATCATTGGAAGACAAAGAGAAAGCAGGCATCTGTAACCCAAAGAAAGGGGCCTCAGAAGAACCCAAACCTGCTAACACCTTGCTTCTGACCATCTAGCCTCCAGAACTGTTGAGAAATACATTTCTGTTCTTTGAGCTCCAAGTCTGTGGTATTTTGTTATGGCTGCCCTAGCAAATGAGTGCACCCTCTAATCCAGGGCTTCTCAAACTCTAGGGTGCACAGGTATCACCCGGGAATCTTACTAAAATGAAGATCTGATTTGGAAGTTTGAGAATGAAGCCTGAGATTCTGGATTTGAATCAGCTCCCAGGTGATAGCCATACTGATGATCAGGACCACATTTTGAGTAGCAAGACTCTAAATGAGTATTTCTCTGCAATCAAAACCATTCTGAGACTGGGAGTGGTGGTTTATGCCTGTATTCCCAGCACTTTGGCAGGCCAATGTGAGTGATTCACTTGAGGCCAGGAGTTTGAGACCAGCCTGGACAACATGGCAAAACCCCATGTCTACTAAAAATATAAAAATTAGCCGGGCATGGTGGTGCATGCCTGTAATTCTAGTTACTCAGGAGGCTGAGACACAAGAATCACTTAAACCCGGGAGGCAGAGGTTGATGTGAGCCAAGATCACGTCACTACACGCCAGCCTGGGTGACACAGAGAGACTCTGTCTCAAAATAAATAAATAAATACACAAGCAAACACTATGAGATACCACCATATACCTGTTATGATTGCTGTTATCAAAAGGACAAGAGATAACAAGCATTGGCAAGGGTGGAGAGAAAAAGGAACCTTTGTACACTGTTGGTGTAAATGTAGATTATATGGTTAGACTTTGTGCCCCCACCCAAATCTCATCTTGAATTGTAATCCCCATGATCCCCACATGTCAAGGGAGAGACCAGGTGGAGCTAATTGAATCATGGGGTTGGTTTCCCCCCACGCTGTTCTTATGATAGTGAGTGAGTTCTCATGAGACCTGATGGTTTTATAAGGAGCTCTTTCCCCTTCTCTCAGGACTTCTCCTTCCTTCTTCCTTGTGAAGGTGTCTTGCTTCCTCTTCACTTTACGCCATGATTATAAGTTTCCTGAGGTCTCCCCAGCCATGCTAAACTGTGAGTCAATTAAATCTCTTTCCTTTATAAATTACCCAGTCTCATGCAGTTCTTTATAAGAATATGAGAACTGACTTATATGGTAGACTTATAGAGCTATTATGGAAAACAGTGTGGAAGTTTCTAAAGAAATTAAAACTAAAGCTACCATATGACCCAACAATCTTTCTTCTGACAATAAACCAAAAGGAAAGGAAACATGACCTCATAAATATATCTGCACTCCTATGTTCATTGCAGTATTATATAGAATAGCCAAGACATTGAAACAACCTAGGTCTCAATCAATAAATGCATGGTTAAAGAAACTGTGGCATATATATGATATATATTATATATATCATATGTATCATTAATATCATATTTATCATATATGTGATATAATATTATTTAGCCTTTAAAAAGGAGGATATCCTGCCATTTGCCACAACGTGGAGAGCCTGGAGGATATTATGTTAAGTGAAATAAGCCAGACACAGAAGGAAAAATATGGCATGATCTCATTTATATGTGGTATATTTTTTAAAAGGTCAAAAGTATAGAAACAGAGAATAAAACAGTGCTTACCGGGGTCAAGGGGGAGAGAGGAAATGAGGAGATGTACGTCAAAGGATACAAAATAGCCACTATGTAAGATGAACAAGTCACAAGTGAAAAGATCTAATGTACAACATTGATGACTATAGTTAATAACAGTGTATCATAGTCAGAATTTTTGCTAAATAAGTACATATAGTTGCTTTTGTCACATGGGAAAAAATAGGTAACTATGTAAAGCAAAGGATTTGTTCATTTGTTCCACTATTGGAACTATATGTGTATATACAGTTTGTTTGTTTGTTTGTTTCCCCTTGAGATAGGGTCTCTGTTACCCAGACTGCAGTGGCGTGATCATGGCTCAGTGCAGCCTCAAACTCCCCTCAGCCTCCAGCATAGCTGGGGCCCCAAGCACATGCCACCGGGCCTGGTTAATTTTTTTTTTTTTTCAGTAGAGAAAGGCATCTCTCTATGTTGTCCAGGTTAGTCCTGAACTCCTGGGTTCAACTGATCCTCCCGCCTTGGCTTCCAAAAGTCTTGGGATGATAGGTGTGAAACGCCACTCCCAGCTTTACTATATATATATTAAAACATCATGTTGTATACTTTAAATATACACAATATTTATTATGAAATATAAATAAAACTATAAATACAAATAATGTGTTTGTCAAAACTCAGCCCAGGGACTCTGGAGCTGAATCACCTGGGGCCCTTCCTCAGCAGACAGATTTCTGAGTCCAGGTTTTTTAAATCAAAAACCCTATGTCAGGAGGTGGGTCCCAGGGATGCATATTTTTAACAAGTTCACTAAGCAGTTATTCACACCAAAATTTGAGAATTATTTCCCCATAGCATCTCTAAGTACCTTAGGCAATTCAGTCCATTGCTCATCTTCCACTTTGTCATTTTCCCCTTGAGAGTTGGAACGTGCTTTGAGGACACCTGCCAATTCAGCAATACAGACCCAGAGCCTCTTGTGGAGAGGCACTGCCTTTAATGTTTGGGAGGAAAGCTTGTCAGAAACTGACACTTGAAGTTAAAAGCAGTTCACGTATTTATGGGTTACAGTGTGACATTTCGATATTTGTATACAATATGTAAAAATTAAATTAGGATAATTAGCATATCAGTCACCTCAAACCTTTATCATTCCTTTGTGTTACAACCTTCAAAATCCTCTCTTCCAGCTATTTGAAACATTATTATGTGTCAGTTTTACATAAATATATTTTTATAAAATAAGTAAATAAGCAGCTCACAGACACAAAAGTAATTGTAGACAACCTCCCAGGCTTTTAAGCAGATGCTTTTGCATATAAAAGGTGAAAGTTGAGGCAATAAAACCTAGAGAAAAAATATAACAATAATTCCATGTTTCTTCTGAGGAATGCAATTTGCTTCATTAACTGAGGTTTCATAGCCTCGTGGAGGCTTGAATTCACAGGTATCACCCCAGACCCTAAGGCAACTCTGGAAATAATGATAGGCACGATTTGCCTGCCATCTGGATCCCCTTGCCTTGATCTACATTCGGCTTCCCCCAACTCCTCAATATCCCCGCTGTTTTCTGAAGTCCACCACTCCATTCCCAGTTCTCCCTCCCCACAGCCCAGGTTGCTTATCTGGGCACATTCTCAGGCAGACTGTCCCCTAACAACAGAAAGGCATGATGTTCTTCAGAAAGGCTGGTCTTGCTGGCAGGAGCTTGGGGTTCTACTCCTTTCTCCACCCAAGCCCCAACACCACTCTCCAAGCCTTTGGACTCCTCAAATACATCTATTCATCTATCCAGTCCTCAGTTTCTTCCCATGTAATATAAAGTTGAATTAGATTATCTCTAAGTCTCTTTAGTCAATAAAATAGTTTTAGTCTTACAAAATGAATCAGAAAGAAGCTTTGAGTCCATTGCTGAATTAATTTTTTTGCTAGTTTCATTCGTAAACCTGAAAAATTCAACTCACTTTGCCTCAATCTCTTATCAGTCAGATTGAGCTAGCAATACATTGGCAGACTGCCTCACATTTACCCTACCAAGTCTTGATGACTGACTGCTTTCAAGGTCAATGTTAGCCCATCCATGCCTCAAGACTTTGCTTGCTTTCTACCCAACTTACTTTGTAGGGGTGGGAGATGGGGGAGCACAGACCCATTTTCTTGCAATGCCCCAGGACTCTATAATCCCAAATGAGGAGAGCAGAGCAGTGATCGTTTAGTGGGTTGCAAATTCCTGGCACCAGCTCTGGGATAAGGGAATTGGTGTTGCTGGCTACAATATGCTCAATCTCCCCTTAGCTAGGACAGTTACTATGGTTCTTGACGAATAACTAGGTAATAGCAATCAAGGACCTCTATACCAGTAAGCCTACACCATATATTTTAACATAGTGGTGAAGTCCAGGATTTAGAATTAGAACTTGATTCAAATTTAGGCTTTTTTACTTACTTGCGTGATTTACCTGACTGCTTTGAGTCTGCGTTTCCTCCTTTGTAAAACGGAGTAATCCTTCCTTAGAGTTATCAGGAGAATTACATGAGATTATATACATAAATCACTAGCAGGGTAAGGAGAAAATAACAATTGTTAAATAAATAAAGGGTTAAAAATTATCATTTTGCTCAGCATAAAAAAGGATTAAGCTAGGCTCTTTATTCCAAAATGTCAAATCCCTAGGATTAAGTTGACCTAAACATTACAACTATTTTCAGCAAGGAGGCATCTTAACACTTCAAAGAACAACCCCCATCTGAAAGTGCAAGGTCTGCTGAATGGAAGATACACCTAAAACACTGATGTGGACATTCTGTGGTTGGTTTGTGTGCCTCTAACAGGGAGAGTAGTACTTTTCCTTTAATGAGCTCTTCCACAGTCTGGGGACACTGGGGGACCATTAAACTTTTCCTCTGCAAAGTGAACAAGGCTCGTGGTTCCATAGTAACCACAGCTGAATAATTCAAACTGAGAAGCTTACAAAATGGCAATCTACCTAAGGATGTTTTTATAGCCCCTTATGCTATAATCCTAATGAAAGGGCTTCTCATCAAGGCTATTATTCCAGGAAAAAAAAACACACACTCATATGCACACAAATACACACACAGACACACCCTATTTCTGGTATTTTTTTCAGCAAAATACTACCAAAAAAAAAAAAAAAGAATATTTATAAGTAAGCAGTGTTAACTTCCCTCCCAATACTTGAAATAGAGCTTCATTTTTGAATTACAACACATCTACGGCATAACTAGAGAGAGAGAGAGGAATCACTGCAATCAGCAGAATCATTGATTATGCTTGTAATGACTGTCAGAAATGTACCTGTGGGCAAAGAGGGATTCACATTAACACAAACACTCACAGCCACTATCCACTTGCTTTCTGCTACAAAGGCATATCCACAAACCTCATGAACCAGAATCACCTGGAGAAATTTTTTTTTTGATTACAGATTTGAACCTGATATCCCTAGAATTTCCCTCCTTTTTTGTTTTTTTATTCAATCCTTCATTTGAAACCCTTAGAATTTATCATTCTGTGTATCTGAGACAGAGCCCAGGAAGCAGTATTGTTTTTCAGAGCTCCTCTTGGATGACGTGAAATAAGATTTGGCAGTCATTGCTTCTCTACTCTGCTTGTAAGTTGCACTGCCTGAACTAGGAATGACTTCCAGGTTAGGAAAAATCCACTCTGAATCCACAGTGTCTTCCATTAAAATATGTCCCTAAAGCGTGGGTTGAGAAAGTATATCTACATATCAAAAATTTTCGCTTTAAATGCTGAGATTCATTCAAAGTCCATTCTTACAATGTGAAATAATCAGAATTCAATTTTCTGGATCCCTTGATAAACCAGAATTTATTCTTTTAAGAAAAAGAGGTAAAACATTAAATATCAAAACATCTAAGGATTCCATTGTAAAGAAATCAGCTTTGGAGGTATGGTCCAGGGTTTGTGTCGCATTCACTTTCAGCTCTTGGTGTGAGGGATTATCAGTTCATTAGCATGTTGACCCTAGGGCACTGCAGGACTCTGAATCTTCAAAGCAGTGTTCAGTGATGTTTCCCTCACCATGTTAGTCGTTAGGCCCAAAATGTTAACACTCCTCTCTATGGCAGACAGCCTTGGACTCCCGGTCTTCCAAAATGCCCAACACCAAGAATGAACCTCCTGTGCCTGAGGTGGTTTAAAAGATGAAATACATAGGCCACTGACAGAGTAATCAGAATACTGGTACAAATAGAGAGCTAAGGTTCTTTCTACCACTTCAAAAAATAAGGACTGGATTGTTTACTGGTGATAAAACAGAGTAATTACAAGGAGATTTGGGATACATTTTGATATAGAAGTTGTATTCATGATTAATTGGTCATGACAAAACAGTAGTTTAGACGAAGAGCACAGGAAAAGGTAATAGAATTGACCTTGAAGGTCAGCTGTTAGTAATTGACACCAATCTAGTCTGAATCAGTTCCTATGATACTTAGGGAAGAGAGGAAAACATAGATTAGATAGTTGGCAACATAACTAGTTTTCTAGTTAAATCTTAGTTATTCATAAGACGCAAAGGAGGTCTCTGTTAGATCCTTTACCCCTCTCCTCTTACTTTATTCACACCTTATAAAGTAGCTGTTTTAATCTCTGTTTTACAGATGAGAAAACTGAGGCTCAATGGCATTAAGTAACTTTCCCATTATCAAAACACAAGTAACCAGCAAAAGGGAACTAGAGCACTTCTCTTAATGCCTCAGACACCTTCATGTCTTTCTCTCTTGATATATTTTTTTCTTGATTCTATTAGTAAAACGTGATTGTACCTTCATTCAGTGACTATTTTCTAATGATTTTTCTCCTTTACTAATCCATGAGCGCCATGGGGACAGGGACCTTGTCTGTTTTATTCTCTATTCTTTACCTAGAACCCAGCACAAGCTTAACCTATAATAAACTCTCAATGAATATTTGCTGAATGAACAAATAAAGGCCCACTGACTCCTTAGAAAGAAGATGCTTCTTCTCTGACATTCCATTCTCTTCCATAACCCAATCCCACCCTTAGGAACTCCAAATAACCCATCTAGTTTCATTCTTAATGCATCTTTATTTTATTTTATTATTTTATTTTATTGAGACAGAGACTTGCTCTGTCACCCAGCCTGGAGGGCAGTGGTACAATCTCACCTTGCTGTAACCTCCACCTCCTGGGCTCAAGCAATTCTCCTGCCTTAGCCTCTTGAGTAGCTGGGACTACAGGCACCCACCACCATGCCAGGCTAATTTTTGTATTTTTAGTAGAGACAGGGTTTCGCCATATTGGCCAGGCTGGTCTCAAACCCCTGACCTCAAGTGATCCTCCTACCTTAGCCTCCCAAAGTGCTGGGATTACAGGTGTGAGCCACCGTGCCCAATCCTAAGTCCATCTTTATTATCAGCAAGTTGGAGAAAATTATTCAGGTTTGCTTTTCATTTGTCATTTGATCTTTTTAGTACTGTGTAAATAAAACTCTAAAGGCATACAAAGAACTAGATTGTTTCTGAATTTTCCTAGTTAAGATGTAAAACTATGGAAGACCTGGAGAGAACTACTTCAGGCAATATATGTTAAGAAGCTGACCATAGAACCATGGTCTAGACAAGGGAGTACCCTGACATCTAGATCTGTTAGTCTTTCCCAAAAGCACTTCCTCTGGAATTCATTCTTTGAATCCCCTTCCTTTCCCTTATTGGACATGCATGTCTACCTACAAATAGCTTCTAATTTTTTTCTCCCTCTATTTTTAAAATCATATTTATACAGAAGATACTTTTTCTTCCTTTTTAGGGCTTCTGAAGATCTCTTCCAGGAAGCAGATGAGGAGTTTCCATGGCATAGCTCCTCTGCCAGCTCATATCAGTTTGAATTCCTCCTCCTCATACTGCAGCATTTTTGTTATCTTCATGAAAATGCTATTTGGGGTTCTTATTCAGTTTTTCTACCTCTGTGTTTCAAGGATAGCATCTTTACACTTATGCTTGATATGCAGACTTTGCACAGTTTTCATCTCACCCTCTGTCCCAGGTGAATCAGTGGACAAAAATATATTTGGATATCTCATTTCCTTCGATGGATAGTTACAATCAGAATAGCTAGTTAATCCATCAGTATTGACTTTGAAGGTTTTGGCATTTGTTGAATAATAAATATTTGGGTAAGGACAGTAAGGAATCTAAATATTTGACTGAACTATTCTTCTTAACATTTTACATGCTATCATACACTCACAATCCATCTCTTAAATACTTTATTTCCTTAGAAGATTTGAGATGCTAATTTTTACCTTTCTGTTTTTAAATCACATATGCTCATATTTTCAAATGCATTCTCTCAAGTTGCTTGCATAATTGAATGTTCTAGTATGTGTTTGCGCAAAACATATTCACCATTTAAAAGGGTATTTGTGTGTGTAGAACAGTTGCTTTAATTTTCGCACAACAATGAAAATCAACAAAGTATGATTTTAAATGGAATAGTATACATTTTGTATAATATTTACGGAGAAAATTTAAACTCCAGTACTCCTGTGAAATGATTAAAGATACTTTCAAGAATCTTTTTTCAGGGCTGCTATGTGCCAGACATTATCCTAGGTGCTAGAGACACAAAGATGAATAAGAGCAAACTTCTGTGCTTAAAGTACACACTAATGCAGAAAGATAGAACCTTGCTCTAATAATTGACATACAATCTGATATAAGCTATGATTGAGGTACGAAAAATATAGAAAATTCCATGTTCATCTGAAATTAGCTGTCTTCAAAATTAACAGGATCCTAGATCTAAGATACTCCTCCCATAGTATTTTTTCTCCTTTAACCAAATACTGTCCTAGGAAGAAAGCATTTGGGTGGCAGGAGTGTTGCCTAAGGGAAAGATGACTTAGCCAGCTTTCTCATTCTATTTCACAGTTGTGTCAAACTATTAGTAAACACCCATTAGGATGAATTCAAAGCAAACGAGTGAGAATAAATGAAATCATTGTGAAGAAGACAAATGTTGCAAATTCCAAAATCTTAAGAAAATTATTAAGCCTCAGAGAAAAATCCAGGCAATTTAAAACCTCACAATGGCATTCACACAGATGCTACAGTTGATGTGTCTTTACATGGGATTGTGACAAGGTAGGAAAACTGCTCATAATTGAAAGTGTAAATATAGAAAAGGAAGGCTGCTGGAGGGGGCGAGAAGGAAGAGAGACTGCGGTGTCCTAAGAGGATAAGGTTTGCATTAGACAATATGCAAGTCAACAAGAATAGAACTAAGGGAAAACAATACTTAGTCTGTCATGAGAGTCCTAAAAAAAACCCAGGCATGGAAAAAGTAAAAACAGGAATATCTGTGCCAGTGCTGGACTAAGATGGAAATGAACCAGAAGAAAGAGGCAAAGAAAATGCTCCCATTTTCCCAGAAGCATTGTCATTCTTTCTTTAAGGTGTAAAACTTATCAGGGCACACATCTTTTGCGGTCACATTGTATGTGAAACTCTCTACTAGTTACTGCGGGATGGGGAGGGAGGCAAGAGGAGGGTTTGGGGTGGACTCCTTAGCAATAAGGATATCAGCAACAGTGTTGTTGGCACTTTACAGCAATGCCCTAGCAACGAAACACATAATATCAATGAACTTAGCAACAATGGCTCTTGGAGACAATGCTCTGAATGGCAGTACTTATAGAATCAACACTCTTTACATCAGTACCATTAGGTACAACATTCCAAAGGAAAAGGTCCCCTTGCTGGGTGCACTATCATTGGCAAAGTCTGCTGCACTGTGATTGAGATGATTGGCGATTGCCAGCTTTGAGGTCTGCAGAGGGTTTATAGCCCTCCACTTGTACTGTAATTCACTCTTACAGCACTTCCAGCAAACCCTGTATTTCACTCTCCAACTGCTCTGGTTTGACCTAGAGCCGCGGAATAAATGCAATTAGGTGGCAGTTTAACTTGCTGGTCTTCCCATCCTCCCTGATCCATAGCAGCCTTCGTGTCAAATCCCAATCTGACTATTAAGGAAATCAGCATCTCCCTTTGCAGTGGCTGATGGTGTCAATCTAGGAAAGCTAAGGACTGCAGGAGAAGAGAACAAGTGACAGGGCAGAATTTCAGAAAAGTTCAGCAGTCATTCAACTGTCAACCTCCTTTACAGAAAATCAAAAATGACAATCAGTTCCTGAGAAAGGGTATAATTTCCCAAACCAGATAAAAAGACAATGCCAAACTGAAGAACTACAGTGAAATCTCAGAAGGGTTTCTCTGTCTCTCTCTCTCTCTCCCTCTCTTTCTCTCTCTCTCTCCCCTTTCTTCTCTCTCTCTCCTTTTTCCTCTCTCTCTCCTTTATTCTCTCTCTCTCCTTTTTCCTCTCTCTCTCCTTTATTCTCTCTCCTGCCAAGAGATTTTCTCACATCAAGCTACTGCTATGGGTTGCAAATGAACAAGTTGAAAGTAGCTTTTAATTAAAATGAGAGGGTAAAAAAGGGAGGTTTTGTTTGTTGTCCCCCAACTCCTTCTCATGTTGCAATGTTCCAGGTCTGTAAGACAGCCTGGCTGTCAGCCACTCTGCTGTATCTTTGATAACCTCCCTGCAGCCCCAAGCTGTTAAGGTTTCTATAGTAGCAGCACCATATTGTACTTTTTAAAATTGTTTGTCTTCCCTAAAGACCTTGTGTCAGTGAGGATCGGGGACAATCTTTTGTCTCTATATCTTCAGGTCCTGGCACAATGCTTGCTATTAAGTAAACTGGCAACTAGTATTTGCTGTATGAAGTAAGTGAGGCTTTTCATATTTTACCGAAACAGAAAAAGGATATTCTCTCAAAATTCTCATTTATATTCATTTGTAGATAAAAGCTGTTAAGTAACAATTTGAGGAATAATGGAAAGTGATGGCCTTTCAATCAATACCACCTGATTACTTAGCCTGGATTCAAATTATAACCTGGTTACCTCTGGGTAAGTTCCATAGTCTCTCAGATTCTGAGTATCCTCATCTGGACAATGGGGAAGATGAGATTTAGTCATATGGTGATTATGACAATTAAGTACATAATGTACAGAAAGCATTTGGGACACAGTATCGAGCACATAGTAAGCATTACAGAAATGTTACCCAATATCAAAATGCCCAGAGCAGTACCTGGCACAGCGGAGGAGCTGAATAAATGGTAGTTTATTCCCATTATATGGGTGCACTGAAGACCAAAAATGTTGTCTTTTAAAGATGTGCATCAGACTGGGGGAAATAAGATATTTTCTCTACAAAGAAAATAGAAACTGGTGATGAATGCGGTGATCCATGCAGAGTGCTCTGAGAGTCCTGTTTTATCACTGGTTGCCCAATAAGGTTAGTTTTAATTTGATGCATGGAAAGGAATTTTTTAATAACTTGCTTTGAGGTATTTTAGGCAAAGATTTAGTACAAATCTTAACTCTACTTGTGCCTGTAGAGATTTATATTCTGCTTTTAAAGTCAAATCATTTAGGATCAACTCCATTGCATATATTAGAAAATAAATACCCCATAAATACACTCTCACATCTATCCGGCTCCCCGGAAGCTGGAAATAACCATGAATTTTTGTTGTGCTTTACATTTTCCAGAAATGACATAATAAATAAATAAATAAATAAATAAATGCTTGAATGGCAAATCAATACAATATAACCTTGTTATAAGAGAGTCTTTCTTGCCCATTTTAAACAGCTGTCATAAATACAGAACTGCCATTTCCTTTCACATACCAATGTAAACTGCAACATGATCTATCCCACGGATGCCAATTTTGAACATGAAGATCGACAAGAAGCCTGATGATACATCATATTCACTTTTTAAATAATCTCCATTTTAAATGAAATATATCACACATCCAATTAAATGACACCATAAACTATATAAGGGATTTATATGCATACGATCTCTATACTGATAACATAGAAAAGAATTAAAATGTACTCAATGTACAGACAAAAAATAGATTTAATTTTCATTACTGGTGACACCAATATTGAATATGATATGATATTAATATGATATGTTAATATCCATAATATATGTTAATACATGATAATAACCATAATATGTTATTTAATGAGTACCTCTAAGATGTTGTCTCTACCTCTAAGATGTAGGCTCATTTATTGCTTACAACAACCCGAAGAGGTAGGCACAGTCACCTCCATTTCACAGGTAAGGAAATTACATTCTCATAAGCATTCTGTTTACCAACTGTTCTGGCTTGGTCAACAGCCAAGTTTTATACCAAATGTCACAAATGTAGATTTGAGTTCTTCTCCTGTTCACTGATCAAACCTGACCTGTGCACTGTCTTTATCCTCTTGTTCCTGGTGACAACCTTTGTAGAACATTGAAGCCAACTGAGTTCAAAGTAGCCACAACAACACAGGGACTCAAAATATTTTAGGGAAAGAGTGATGGAGTAAGTCAAATCCACTTCACCACTACTCTCTTCCTTGTAAAGATTCATGAAGAAAAAAATAGCTGTGTTCAAATAGCTAACAAATTGGCAATGGAAAGCACATTGCACCTATTCTACTGAATGCTGAATGGAAGAACTATGACCATGGATACATGCTATAGAAAGACAATTTAACCCTAAAGGGAAATTTTAGCCCTTTCCTTCTAACAGTCAGAGCAATTAGTTCACTTGCTGATAGTTTAAAAACAGAGACTGATAAACAAACAACAAACAACCAAACCAATACCTGCTTCAATGATGTAGGACTCGAGTATCAGCTTGTTGATTTTACTGGGCAACTTTTAAGGCATCCTCCAACCCTGAGGCTCTATGATATTTCCTTCTATGTTTTGGCATAGGGCTTGGGGAATTCCAATGTTATGCTGCACATTAGGTCAGCAGCTACCTGGTGCTCTCTGTTAATTTAAGTCTCTTTAGAAAAATAGCCAAGATGGAAGAAATTTGAGAAGCTACCCCTAGACAGACCCTGAACGATCTTTAATTCACAGAATGACAGTATTTTGCCTACCTGACTTATAAACATCCATCATTTATTATTGCAGATGATTAGCTCCCCATTTTTATATTTATTTCACATACATGATTGTATAAGGTATAAGATTTTTTTCTTTCTCCTTTGGCCTCCAGTTCTTTCACATCTCTTTATCCTCAAACCCCATTTCAGTGATGCTCTAGTTCCATCTGGCCCTTTACTCATTCAGAGTGCATTATCCAACATTTCAGACGATCCTCATCCCCTGGCCCTACCTTCACACCTTTATTCTTCCATGAAGTTCTGAATGCAAACTTTACTACGGAGAACACCCATGTTGTTCATGTTAGAATTAGTAATGATTATAGCCCAAGTACTGTTCTAAGTTCTATCTCATTTAGTTCTTACTCCAATTCTGTAAGTGTTGTCTTTATCCTTCATTTGAGGGGAAAGATAAAGGAAACTGAGGCTCAGAGTGGTGGAGTGACATGCACAAGATCTCAGTGTTAGTGACAGTGTGAGGGTCTGTTCCCAGGGCACTCTTCACCACTATGGCACACTGTTTTGCTCCACATGCCTTCAACCTACCATTTTCCACCATGACTATCTCTCTGTCTTGGTTTTCCCTCTCTCGTTTCTTCCTGTTGTCTGGTCTTCCTTCCAAAGCTTTCTCCTCCCACTGCCGTAACGACATGTTTCATGTCTGTGTTTTCTGTATACATCCATCTTTGATCTTTTCCATTTTCAGTCTCACTTTCCCCTGGCCCATTGCTCTCTTCCAACAACTTTGCTTAGATCTCTCCAATTTACTGCCAACATTCCAGAAATCATATTGGGAAGGAATTACCTCTGTTTCTTTGGCATCATCTCCTGGCTTGAACCTGTTGGCATCTATTAGAATTTGCTCCCCACCCCACTTCACGGCACTGCTAAATTTATTCTTAATCTATGTCCCTTTCCTAAGTGGGCTTCTTTATCACTGCCTTGATGCTGTCAGCCCTGTTCACCAGCAATGCCTTTGGCAACTCCCTCAGCCCTCCTATTCCATTACTCTCCTTGTCCCTAGGTCTGCTTCTACTTTTCTGATCTGTCCTATCTCCTTCTCAAGCTCTTTGTCCTCTCATCATCATCTAAAAATAACCATTCCCCAAGGCTCTGTCCTTGACTTTATTTTCTCCTCTGTTTGTCTTCTTTGCCTCACCAGTCTCACCCACTAAAAGAGTTTAAACTCTCTATGCCATCAAATCTCATTTGTGAAGGTTAGAACCAGCTAGGGCCTTTCTTTATTGTGACTCCTTGACCTCAAATGTGAGGTCTTCAAGTATGTGAGGCATAGTGAAATGGGGAAGAGTGGATTCCCTAATTAATGATAGGTCTTTCCAGAACTAAAACAGGAAACAATAACATTGAGGAGAGGCAAAAGAGAAAGAAGAAGAGTCCCTGAGAAAAAGTTCTAGTGAGAGAGAGATGGATACAGATGAAATATGAAACAATACATAGCCCCAAAACAATTTTTTGGGAAATCAAGAGAGTAGCAAGATTTTAGTCAACTTTTGTAGCTCAAAATGTTTTGATCTACTCACCAAAAACTCATAGTGACTATCTGAGGAAAGCCTGAAAACCTCCGAAACCATTAATCTACACAAAAATTTTAATAAAGTTGGAAATAATTAGAGAAAAGGTAGAGAAAGCTCAGCTAAAAAATGTTTGGGTGTATTATAAGAATAAAGATAATAAAAACAATGCTGCATACATTAAAGTGCTTGGAAGTTTATATATGTATATTATTTACACATTATATATTATTTCTTTTTCTTTACGTAATATGTGTATATTACATATAATCTTATATATATTTGTTATTTTGAAAAGTTGTAATACTGCAAGGAAATTTTATTAATTCTATTTAACATATAAGGAAAATGAGTCTTAGAGAGTTCATGTGGCTGACAAGTAGTAGAACTGAAATTTAAAACAAGAATTCTCCATTTCCAAAGCTATTTCCATTATGACATAAACACTTAAATGCGAATTCAAGAGTCAAAATGTATTTTAAAGAAAGGCAGGTCAAGGATAAATGGAAATACTAAATAATAAAAAACACGGACTAAGCAAATAACTTACTCTGTCATACGTCTTAGGCCTTCTGATTTTCAGAGCCACTTCTCACTCTTCTATCCTTCTTCTTTTTCATATTTAAGAAATACACAAGTAGACACATGCTTTCTAACATGGGGCAGGAGAGATTAAAGAAATTTAGGAGATGTATTTAGAAAACTAAAGACATACTGTGATTTATCAATGGTCGTGATTCTTTTAGGCAAAGACAATAAGTTATCTTACTGTCTTTAAAGACAATAATTGTATCTTATTCAAACATTTGTTAACACAACAAATATTTACTAAACATCTGCCCTAGGCAGAAAAAAAAAAAAAAAAACAATATTGACAAAGTCAAGTCAGGTATTTGCCCTCATGATGCTTATATCCATCCTGTTCACATTCCTCAGACATTACATTCTTCAAAATTCAGTCTCAGAAGCCACCTGATTTAGCTCAAAACAAGGCAGGTAGATCTGCTTTCATGTTATAACATTCTGTGAAAAAAATTTTTCACTATGTTCCATGTGTAAGTGTTATGATTATGGGAACTCTTTTCCTTGCAAATTATGATTAACTTGAAGTTAGGGTCTGCAACGTATTAAATTTGTACCCCAAGTTCATTTCACAATGGCGGGCATAAGAGAGAAGGCCGATAAATCTTTTTAAAATTGTTGAAAATAAAAATTATTAAATTTTTATTTTCAGAAATACGGTGTGCTAAGGACCTGGATAGGTCATCTTGTTGAAATCTATTTAAATTGACAGAAAGTCTTCAAAAATCACCTTTATTCACTAATTAACAAAAACATAAGGAATATTTGGGTTAAAAACGAAGTCAAAGAGGAATCTAGGGAGATAAGATGACTATTTAAAATAGTTTTTGCTCGAGAGTATTTGCAAAAACAGGAAATTAAGCCTTGGTTTTTCCACCTTATGAAACTTGAGGCATAGGAATAAGAATTCTAAGACCCATTCAAGGTACAGATTCTAAAAGACGATCCTCCCACTTTTAAAAAGTAATCACCAAAGGACAACACTGTACTGCCCCCGGCTTCAACAGACTACAAAAGCAAAATATTGATGGTTTTAAAACTTTGTGTCAGTGCATGAAAAGCTATCTTCCTTGAGAAATTATAACCAAGATTCAGACCTCATATTGTAGTCTGAGTACATACTGCATTGGTGGTAAGAAGAGCTTCAAGCCAGGGCTTTGTTGGAGGTAGTCTTAGACTGGTAAAGCCTCCAGATATCTGGCTAAAGCAAACACCAATTATATATGGAGCAGCTCACTTTGATCCAATACCTCAAAAAATTTCCACAGAAAAAAATGTAACTGATGCTCAACAGCTAGTAAACACCCAAGAGCAAAAGTATTGTGAGGCAGAGCCAAACAGGAAAAAAAAAAAAAAATAACAAAACCAGACCCAAACAGAATTTAAATACTAAAATTAGCAGAAATAATATATTGACCACTATATTTACTATGTTTAAATAAATAAAATAAAGGTTTGAGACTATTAGTAAAGAGCTAAATAATTTGAAAAATAACTTTTAAATTTCCAAAAATCAGGATATACTAGAAAATAAAAACTAAAGGAACTTACTTAAAAGCAGGTTATACTTAGCAAAAAAGATAATCAATTAACTGAATAATAGCACTGAAGAAATTGTTCAGAACACAACAGAGATGTAAATAGATGTCAAGAGACATGAATGATAAAATGGGAACATCTATCACAACCTAATGGAGTTATAACAGAGTAGGTGAGATGGAATCAAAGGCAATATCTGAATAGATAATGGCTATGAACTTTTCAAAACTAAGGATTTGTACTATGACAAATTCAAGAACTCAAAAAATCTCAAGCAAGAGAAATGTTGAAGCTATAGAATGTTAAAAGATCTTACTCAGCCAGAGACGAAAGGCAGATTGCATTCAAAAGAGCATCAATTAGACTGACAGCTGTTTTCTCTTCAACCACAGGGAAGGAAAACAGTGAATGATATTTGCACTATAAAGATAGAAAATAACTCTTGTCTTAAATTATCATAGCAAAATAACTTTCATGAATGGGGACATATAAAGACATTTTAGAAAAATAAGAAGTTTAAGGTTTTCCACCAACAAATTTCCACTAAAAAATATGTAAATAACATAATTTGGACAGAATTCTCAAAATACAAGTCTTAATTTCAAGAAGGAATGAGCAGTAAAGAAAGTGGTAAATATCTTAAAAAATCTAAACAGATTTCGATATCCTAAAAGATACAACTTGTAATGTTTTAATATAACACTAAAATATATGACAACAATAAATGGAAAAGGACATTTGATAAAATTCAATATCCTTTCATGATAAAAAAAAACTCTCAACAAATTAAGTATAGAAGGAATGTACCTTAATATAATAGAGGCCACATATGACAGACTCATAGGTAACATCATACTTAATAGTGAGAAGTTGAAAGCTTTCCCCCTCCTATCAGTAACAAGACAATGATGACTACTCCTACAGATTCTATTCAACATAGTATTGGAAATTCTAGTTCAAGCAACTAGGCAAGAGAAAGAATAAAGGGCATCCAAACTGGAAAGGAAGCAGTTAAAATGTCCTTGTTTGCAGACAACATGATCATGCATATAGAAAACCCTTAAGGAATCTACCAAAAAACCATTAGAACTAATAAAAAAAATTCAGGACAGTTGCAGGATATAAAATCAGCATACAAAAATCAGTAGCATCACTATACACTAGCAATGAACTATCTTACAAAAAAATCAAGAAAACAATTGCATTTATACAATATTTACCAAAAAAATTAAAATACTTGGTAATTAATTTAACCAAAGAGCTAAAAGAACTATTCACTGAAAGCTATATACTATTGATGAAGGGAATTAAAGAAGGCACAATAAATAAAAAGATATACTGTGCTCATAAATTGGAAGAATAAATATCACTAAAATTCCCATACTACCATAGCAATAAGAAGATTCAATGCAATGCTTACCAAAATTCCAGTGACATTTTTCACGGAAGTAGAAAAAAGAATCCTAAAATTCATGCAGAACCACAAAAAAAAAAAAAAAAAAAAAAAAACCCTGAACAGTCCAAAAAAGTGAAAAGAACAAAGGTGGAGGCATCACACTCCCTGACTTTAAAATCTACTACAAAGCTTTAACCATAAAAGCATGGTACTGACATAAACACAGACACGCAGAGCAATGGAACAAAATAACCAGCCCAGAAATAAATCCACACATTTATAGTCAAATGATTTTTGACAAAGGTGTCAAGAACACACAGCGAGGAAAGTACTGTCTCTTTAATAAATGATGCAATGATAACTGTACATTCATACAGAAGAATGAAATTGAACCCTTATCTCACACTATAGGCAAAAATCAACCGAAAATGGATTAAAGACTTAAATATAAGACCTGAAACTGTAAAACTCCTAGAAAAAAAAATAAGAAAAAAGCTCCATGACATTGGTCTGGGAAATGGCTTTTTGGCTACGAAGCCAAAGCCACAGGCAAAAAAAAATAAAGTAAAACAAAATACAGCAAACAGATAAATGAGATTACTTCAAACTAAAAAACTTTTACACAGTCAAGGAAACAACAGAGTGAAGAGACAACCTATAGAATAAGAGATACTAATTGCAACCCATATATTTGATAAGGGTTTAACATCCAAGATATGTAAGAAACTCAAACAACTCAATAGTAAGAACAAGCAAAAAAAACAACAAAAACCCAAATAATCCAATATAAAATGGGCAAAGGATCTGAATAGATACTTCTCAAAAAAAGACATACCAATGTCCAACAGGTATATGGAAAAAATCACTAATCATCAGATAAATGCTAATTAAAACCACAATGTGGTATCACCTCACAGCTATTAGAATGGCTATATCAAAAAGACAAAAGATAACAAGTATTGGAGAGGATGTGAAAAAAAGGGAACACTTGAACATTGTTGGTGGGAGTGTAAATTAGTACAACCATTATGAAAAACAGCATAGAGATGCCTCTGAAATTTGAAAAAGAAAGAACTACCTTATAATCCAGCAATCCCACTACTGATTATATATCCAAAGGAAATGAAACTAGTATATTGAAGAGGTATCTGCACTTCCTAGTTCATATTGCACAGTTGCTAAGATAATGAATCACTCTAGGCACTCATCGATAGAAAATGGATAAAGAAAATGTAGTAGATACATATAATGGAATACTATTCATCCTGAAAAAAGAAGCAAATCCTGTCATTTGTGACGTGAATGAACCTGGAGGACATTAGGTTAAATGAAGTAAGCCAGTCAGAGAAAGATAAACACTGCATGATCTCAGGTATATGTGGAATGTAAAAATGTTAAACTCATAGAAATAAAAAGAAGGATGGTGTTTACCAGAGATTTGCCGGAGTGTTGAGGAGATATTGGTCAAAGGATACAAAATTCCATTTAGGTAGAAGGTATAAATTTAAGTGATCTATTGGTCAACATGGTGACTATTAATAACAATGTATTCTTGGAAATTGCTAAGAGAGTAGATTTTGCGTTCTCACCACAAAGAAATGGTAAGTGAAGTGATGCACATACTAACTAGCTTGATGTCACCATTTTACAATGTGTACATGTTTCAAAACAACATGTTGTACACAATATATATGTACAATTTTTATCTGTCAATTTAAAAAACTTTAACTAAATAAAATATAACCAACAATAATATATAAATTGAGAGAAGGTGAATGAACTATTCAAAAAACAAATTAATGTAATGTTCCACAAAATATGCTATATAGAGAGTAAAGGAGGAAACAGTTGCATTGCATGTTATGAGCCTAGGATAACTTTGATAATAAAACCTTAACATGACAGAATAAAAGAGGGAAAAAAAGACCAATTTTGCTTATGGACAAAGATACAAATATCTGATACTAAATTTAATATCGAAACTAAATGATAGTACAAGAAAGAAAAAATAAAGAGTAATCTCACTCAAGAAAATAGATGCAAATATCCTAAACTAAATATTAGTAAATTGAATTTAGTAATGCATTAAAATATTATATTCGGCTTACTAAATATTAGTAATATTACTTTCCTAATAGGCGGGGCTCCTATTAGAAGTGCACAGTTTATTATTTTTATATAACCTAACATAATTCATCACATTTGGAGAAAAACCATGATTATTATAATTGAAGCAGAAAATGCCTTCAATAAAATTCAAGAATAGACTTGTATTTCCAAAGCTTGTTAGAAAAAGGTGAAATTTTTTGAAAGCATTCCCTGTAAATATCTGAATAAAACTAGTGTGCCCCTTTCACCACTTCTATTCAACATCACAGGGAAGATCTAAATCATCCCAGTAAGGCAATGAAAAAAATACTATTTTTTTAATTAATTTAAGGTATAATTTTTTGTAAAATATATTTTTTGTGCATTTTATAATCAATGGCATCTTAGAAACAACGACAAATGCTAATATTCTACTAGAATAGAAGAAATAACCTGTAAATAATAAGAAATGTTAGAAAGAAGTTTTTATGTAGAAAACTCAAATGATTAATAGCAATTTTTAGAACTGAAAAGAGCTTAGCAAGGTATTAGATATAAAATTAGCATTTAAAAGACAATTGTAAACTGGTTGTAATGGCTCATTCCTGTAATCCTAGCACTTTGGGAGGCTGAGGCATGAGGATCACTTGAGCCTGGGAGTTCGAGATCAGCCTGGGCAACATAGGGAGACCCTATCGCTACTGAAGAAAAAAACAAAGATTAATTAGGCGTGGTGGTGGACTACTTGGGAGGCTGAGGCAGGAGGGAGGATGGCTTGTGACTTGAGCCTTGTGTCCTAGAGTTCGAGGCTGAAGTAAGCTGTGATCCAGCCACTGCACTCCAGCCTGGGTGACAGAGCAAAATCCTATCTCAAAAAAAAAAAAAAAAAGACAATTTTATTTCTATACAATGGTAATAACTAGTTAGAAAATTCGTAAGAAGTTGGATGCAGTGGCTCAAGGCTGTAATCCCAGCACTTTGGGAGGCTGAGGTGGGTGGATTACATGAGGCCAGGAGTTCAAGACCAGGCTGGCCAACATGATGAAACCCCATCTCTACTAAAAATACAAAAATTAGCCTGGTATGGTGGTGCATTTTTGTAGTCTCATCTACTCAGGACACTGAGGCACAAGAATCACTTCAACCCAGGAGGCAGAGGTTGCAGTGAGATGAGATCGTGCCACTGCACCCAGCCTATGCGACACAGTCAGACTCTGTCTAAAAAAAAAAGAAAAGAAAAGAAAAGAGAAAAGAAAATTCATAAGAAATAGCATAAAATATAAGGTATTTATGAAAAACTAAAAATGTGTGAAACGTATACAGAGAAAATTATAAAACTTTGTTGAAAGACTTTTAAGAGTCTCAATAAATAAAAATGTATATCATGTTCATGGATTGGAAAGTTCTTATCAATATCAATTAGATTCTAGTTCTCCCCAAATTACGTTATAGATTCAACAGGATTGTTATTAAAATTTCAACATTTTGTGGGGGGATGTGTTGTGTGTGTATGTGTGTGTTAAACTGTTCCATTATTCTGGCTGTATGAGAAACCACCTGAAAATTCAATGACTTAAAACAACAGCAATATTTATTTTATTCATGAATTTGGGCTGAATTCTGGGAACCTCTTATTTCTGCTCCACTAAACATCCCAGCAGTTGGAACTGCATGAAGGAGGAGGTTAGGATATCTGAAGCTTTGCTTTCTCATATGCTTGGCACCTAAGCTGAGGGCTGGAACAGTTGATGTCAGAACAGCTGGGGCTTCTTGGGCATATCTGTTTCTATACATTCTTCCAATGTGATCTCCATCACCATTGCTTTAGAGTTGCCAGATATTTTACACATGAGTTCTGGATTCTTGAGGTACATTAATGGGACAAGGAGCCAATTGGAAGCTTAAACAGCTTTTATGACTCAGCCTTAGAAGATTTACATCACCTTTGTCATAATCACAAGGCTACCCAGATTCAAAGGGTAGGAACACAGACCACATTCTTGATGAAAATGTGTCAATGTCAGATTGTAAAGAGAGCCTGTAGGATGAAATAAGTTAATGGAGCCATCTCTGAAAAATGTAACCTCAATAAGATCCTATAATTGTTATGGAAGACCAAAAGGCTATAATTAGCCAAAATATTTTTGAAGAAGAAAATGCCAAGACTTATTATAACACAATAATGCATTGTGACATAGAAATAGACATATTGACCAAGATAACATAAATATATGGGCTACACACACACACGCACATATACAAATATACACATATTTATATTAAAAACATGGAACATATGTTACATGTGCATATATGTATATATATTCTTGGCTCACTCTTGGCTCTGTGTTTCTTCATTCATTTGTTCATTTGTTCATTCTTTCCTAACCGATATATATATAATGATATGGTTTGGCTGTGTCCCCACCCAAATCTCATCTTGAATTGTAGCTCCCATAATTCCCACATGTTGTGGGAGGGACTCAGTGGGAGATAATTGAATCATGGGGGCAGTTCCCCCATGCTGTTCTCATGGTAGTAAATAAGTCTCACAAGATCTGATGGTTTTATAAGGAGTAACCCCTTTCACTTGGTCCTCATTCTCTCTCTTGCCTGCCACCATGTAAGATGTGTCTTTTGCCTTCTGCCATGATTTTGGGGCCTATCAAGCCACACGGAATTGTGAGTCCATTACACCTCTTTTTTCCTTATAAATTACCCAGTCTTGGGTATGTCTTTATCAACAGTGTGAAAATAGACTAATACATATAGGTATGTGTGTATACACATACACATACACATATACATACATATGTACACACACATACCCATATATATGCACACATATATACCCATAAATATGCGTTAATATACATGTACATATACATACATATGTACACAAACATACCCATATATATGCACACATACATACCCATATATATGTTTTAATCACATAAGGAAGAAATAATGTTGGAGCCTAATTCATACCATATACAAAAATCAATTTCAGATAGATTAAATTTCTAGAAAAATTATTGTGATTTACCCCAGTCATTTTTTTTATGTTTCTTCCCAATATTAAAAAATATCCCAATGGGAATAAAATCAACTTTGTCTTTTATCACTGTTAATTTATTTATTTTCTTTGTCTGACAGTCAATTACCTTACGGCAAACTACTTTGAGTCCTCACCTGAGCAATATTTAATGAAACAACTCAAATGCCACATATGTTAATTGTCCCAAATGATTGCATCAGAAAGAAAAATTGAACCATGGCCCAGCCTTCCATATTTTGTCTCATTTTTTGGGAAGAAACTGAAGAAAGGATCAAGATCATGTGTAAAAATACTGTCAATCTTAACAATGCACTACCATTAACTCAATTGGGAGTTTTATTTTGGCTCTTTTCCTTTCCTTGATTGGTAATAATCAGTAGGCATGAGATAATTGTTTTGTTTACATTGAGTTTGTTCACAAAGAATCTAAATTTGTAAGAACTACTTGTATTTGGCAAGCATTATTGTCAAACCGCTCTGACTATCCAAGTTTCTCAAAGGCTAACATTAACTGAGTTGTTCTAAGAAAAATTGTAGATACATCCTGTCAACCCTCATTCACTCTTGGCCCCGCATGTATTTTTATTCATTTATTTGTTCATTCATTCTTAATTCACTTTATATGTGTTTATCTCTATCTCTTGGTCACTTAATATGTACCTGGCTCTTTTACTAATTCCGTATATTCATTAGTAAACAAAATAGGAAAAAAATTTCATCTTATGGGATTTAAATTCAAGTGAATGGAAACAGAAAATAATAATATAAATCATATTAAATTGATTTTTTGATATGTTAAAATACAATAACTGCAGTAGAGAAAAAGAAATAATAAAAGTGTCAAGGATCTAGATATCAGTTAAGCTTCTGAAGGTCACCCCAGTCAGAAGACAACTGAAGAATCTGAAGCAGATGAGGAAATGTGTAGTGATTTTCCTTGGTATTTAGCAATGGTGGTGAAAATCAGTCACCTGACAAACCTTAGGATTATCATCATGCTTATCCTTCCAAAATGTCAAACGTTTGTTCCCTTGGTCCTAAACAACAAATTGTGTTGTAGTGGAAAAAGTAAATGTTTTAGAATTAGAAAGCCTTAAGTTCTTGTCTACCTGCAAAACTTACTGGAACCATATCCCTAGGCAAGTTTCCTGACTCCCTTCACTTTAATTTATGAATCTGTGAAAAAAGAATGTAATATAGCCCCTTTTATATGCTTGGGCTTGCTGTTAGTTTTATGTGATTGAAGTAGATGTATAATTCATCCTGTTTTATACTACCTTTATGTTTCCTGAAAACATTTTCAGAAAAAACTAGCAAACATAATAACTGTTCATAAGTAAAGTTACAGGTGAAGAAGGTAAATGAAACTATATTCATTGCCTAGTTAGCATAAAAAAATGGCGCTTGCCTTATTATTGCATTCACTTAGATTACTAAATGCCTACTGTCCATTCTATATTCTGGAAATTAAAAGATTAATTAAAATTTATTATTTCTTTCATTATTTAGAATTTAGAAAAGAGGCAGAGCTATAGTCAATGATAATGTAATGTGATATATTTTGGAGTTGAGTAGTACTAGATCCACAGTGTAAGTAAAGAGAACTACCAGAATCTGTCTGAGAGGGTTGGAGAAATGTTTCCAAGAAGAGGTAAACATTTGAGTTGTGACTTAAGGTACAATCATAAGTTCAGTCGACTTACATATAGAAAAACACATTTTAAAGGAGAAAGCAGATGCAATTGAACCAAACCATAAGAAAGCTTAACTTTCTCAGGGAACTCCAGGCAACCTTTTCTGACCAACAGCAAAGGGTGTAAAGGAAGATCAACAAATGAAGACAGAGAAATCAATTATGCCCATATCCTGGGCACTGTTGACTTTCTTTATGCATTGTGTAAGGAAATGACATGGTCAGTTTTTCGATAAAGCTCCGCCACTCTGGTGATCATATAATAAAATGATGAGACTGGAATGAGAAAGATAAAAGGTAAATGCTAATAGTGCAAGTGAGACTTTATGAAAGCCTGAATTAATACAGAGGAGCAGGGTTAACTGTAATCAGGAGATGTGCATAAAAGATGCTTAAGAGTTGGAATCAGGGAGTAAAGATGGATAAGTTGATAAGGCTGATATTAATTGAGTTAAGACATGTAAAGATATTCATTTGAATAAGTTGAGACCAAGGACTAAGGATCTAATCATGAGAAATGCTAGTGTTAAGGGAGAAAGAGAGAGAAAAAACCTGAGAAGTCTGAGTTAAACCAATGTGAACTTTAGAAGAAATACCAATAGGTAGAGGTATCATAAAAGCCAAAAGAAAATAAATATTAAAGAAAAAGAGGTCAAACAAGTCAAATGCAAAGAAAATTCAAGCAAAATAAGTACCAAAAATTGTTCACTGATTTTGCTAATTTACAATGTGTATTGATGAGGTTTTAAATTACAACCCAAATCGGATGAGCTTAAGCAAAACCAGTATAATTCACGTGGCTGATACATATAGAATTAATGCTGGAAATTTAAACAATCTAATCAATATGGTGACTTCATTCAGCCCTGCTTTTCTCTATGCTGATTCCATGTCTTGCCTACTGAAATAAAGAAAAAATTGTCTCTCATCTCTCTTACTTCCAAGCATCTTCAGGCTTACATTCTCTCAAAACAAAGTCCTATAGAAAAAAAAAAATTCTTCTTAACAACAGTCCTTTCAAACAATCCTTACAAATCTTGTAACTGAGTCTCCACAGATCTAATTGGCTTGGCATTTTGCATAAGCCTCTTGCTGAAATAACCAGTTACTGATTAGATATTATTTGTATTGGCTGAGCTTTACTGATATTCCTTCCTTAGGCTGGCTGACCCATTTGAATGCATGTTCTATTAGGGCTAGAATAGAGATTCTAGAATCATACCTGACAATTAAGAAGTGCTCAGTATATAATTGTTAAAGTTTGCAGTTCCAGCTATGGCAGATTGTCTTGTATCAGAACAATTCAATTAACAAGGAAAACTATGAGGACTGGAAAAATATTGACTGAAAATTTAATATTTTCACAAATACACACACACCCCAGAGAGTTTTCTAAGTATCTTTAGTGGTCAACATCCCATACAGAAGAGAAAGACAAAGAGGTAAGACCTATATTTAACATCATTTTTTTCAAGTTATTTGCCAATTCACAAGTAGAAGTTAATAGGCAAAAAAATTAAGGTAAACTTTAAGAAGTCTTATAAAACTGGGAATACAGATGTTGGAGTTCAGAATCTGCTATGGTGAAGAAACCCAGTAAACACCTCAGACTTCCAGTTAACACCCTGAATAGCTATACCTTAAAATAGGTGTACAGTAGAAAAATACCAGGAATTTTTTTAAAACTAGTCAATTTCAGCTCAGACATACAAAGAGTTTTGAAGTTGTCACTCCTGTCACTTGATCTAATTGATATTTATAAAACGCTTCATTACCAACAGCAAATACATATTCTTTTTTTAAGACTAGATTTTATTTTTAGACAGGGTTAAGCTCACAGTAAAATTAAGCATAAGATACAGAGATTTCCTAGATCCCTCCTGTTGCTCCTCCAATACACACAACCTCCCTGACATTTCCCATCACAGTGAATTGGACTTCTTATTTCTAGCACATACAAAGAAATATTCGAAAGAGATAATTGGGTCAGGTGCAGTGGCTCTGGCCTATAATCCGAGCACTTTGAGATGCCGAGGCAGGCAGATCACAAGGTCAGGACTTCAAGACTAGCCTGGCAAATGTGGTGAAACCCTGTCTCTACTAAAAATACAAAAATTAGCCAGGCATGGTGGCACGAACCTGCAGTCCTCGGGAGGCCGAGGTGGGAGAATCACTTGAACCTGGGAGGCAGAGTTTGCAGTGAGCCAAGCTGGCACCACTGCACTCCAGCCTGGGTGACAATTAGCCCCTGTCTCAAAAATAATAATAATAAATAAATTATAATAAATAATAAAATTTAAAAAGTAAAAGCAATAGGAGGTATCACTACAATCCTATCAGAATGACTAAAATAAAAAATAGTACCTACATCAAGTATTACGGAGAATGTTGAGAAACTAGACCATTCATACACTACTGGTTATAATATAAAATGGTACAGCCACTCCAGAAAGTAGTTTGGCTATTTCTTTAACAACTAAACATGTAACTACTATACAAACCAACAATTGTACTCCCAGAGAAATAAAAACGTATGTTCACACACACAAAAATACTGTACAGAAATGTTTTTATCAGCTTTATTTGTAATAGCCAAACACTGGAAACAGCCCAGATGTCCTTCTGTAAGTGAACAGTTAAACAAAATGTAGTGCACTTGTGTTATGGGATACTACATAGAAACAGGAGAAACAAGCTATTAATACGCACAACAATTTGAATGAATCTCAGAGAATTATGCTGAGTGAAAAATGTCTCAAAAAGTTAGATACTGTATTATCTAACTTACAGAGTTTTCTTGAAATGACAAAATTAGAGAAATGGAGAGCATATTAGTGGTTAATAGAGTTAAGGAAGACATGAGGGCAGGAAGGAAGTGGGTGTGGCTACAAAAGGGATTTTTGTGGTGATGGGAATGTCCTGTATCTTGACGGTACCAAGGGCAATATTCTGATTGTTATATTATACTACGGTTTTGCAAAATTTCATTACCGGAGAAAACTGGATAAAGCATTTATGGAATCTCTCAGTATAATTTCTTATAACCGGATGTAAATTTATAACTATCTCAAAATAAAAAGTATATTAAAAATAAGTTACTGTTGAAGTAGTAAATGGAGTGGTGCCAACACCCCCAAATTATACAGACTAGGAGTGAAGAAAGGATAATTCTCTAAAAAAAAATTATGGTGGCATTACCAGAAGAATGGAGAGCGAATGCTGTGTGCGAGCACACAACTGTACAACATAGAAAAGCATCATAAAATATTATGTACTCTAGTCATTATATGTCATTATTTCATAATTTCATTGTTTTATTATCAAGGATTTGAGAAAACAAACGCGATTTGTCTTGCTTCCATCAGTGGCAATCCTGAAATTGCACACTTTCTGACACAGTTCTTAACTATGCTTTGGAAAAATATACTACTACTTCAGTGAAGATGAGAATGTTTCTGGAGATAGGAGAATAAAATGAATAAATTAGATTTACAAACAGCATCTTCCCACTGACCTCAAATATTTCATAAATTAGAGTTGAGCAAAATATCTAAAATCAGACCACAGTGATAGAGTGTATTAGTCCACCCTCATGCTGCTGTAAGGACATAACCAAGACTGGGTAATTGATTAAAAAAATAAAATGCCAGGCACGGTGGCTCAATCTCAACTCTTTGGGAAGCTGAGGTGGGCAGATTACGAAGTCAGGAAATTGAGACCATCCTGGCTAACACGGTGAAACCCAATCTCTACTAAAAATACAAAAAAATTAGCCGAGCATGGTGGCGGGCGCTTATAGTCCCAGCTACTCAGGAGGCCGGAGAATCGCTTAAAGCCATGAGGTGGAGCTTGCAGTGAGCAGAGATGGCGCTACTGCACTCCAGCCTGGGTGACAGAGCGAGACTGCATCTCAAAAAAAAAAAAGAAGAGGTTTAATCGACTCGACTTACAGTTTCACAGGACTGTGGAGGCCTCGGGAAACTTACAATCATGGAGGACAGGAAAGCAAACACGTCTTTCTTCACATGGCGGCACAAAGGAGAAGAGTCAAGCAAAGGAGGAAAAGCCTCTTACGAACCATCAGATCTCGTGAGAACTCACTATCAGGAAGACAGCATGGGGGTAGCCGCCCCCATGATTCAATTACCTCCCGCTGGGTCCCTCCCACAACATGTGGGGATTATAGGAACTACAATTCAAGATGGTATTTGGGTAAGGACACACAGTCAAACCATATGATGGAGTAACTAGCCTAATACGTTCTTAGAAGTTGTCATCACAGTATTTAAGGTTCTTTTTTGAAGATGCCCTGCCTCTATATTCTCTGTGTTCAAATTGTGTAAGTCTCTCTTGGCTAAGTATGAGAATAGAAACCTAGGGAAGAAGAAATCGGCCAAGTTACCATTAGCGTCAACCAGCATTATCTGCACACTCAGAGAGTGCATGGCCCTGGACTGTTGAAGAAGCAATCTAAAGCAGAAGTTCCATTTTGGATTCACAAAAGGCATTTAAACTGCCCGTGAACATGGAAAACATTACTATTTCAGACCACTGAGGAGAATGTGGCCTGTTTTGAGTGAGTCATATTTTTAACTGGATATGTCACTTTACACTACAATAGTACCACATCTAAGGATCCACTGCAAGATCAACAAAGCAATAGGGCAAGCTTTTTAGTGAGGCAAATCCATAAGTGATTAATTGGCAAAGTAGCTTGTAAGATGCCTTCCTAATTTAAGATTCCACAATTTCATAAATGGTGCTAAATATTAATGATAATGAGAGTTCACATGTGTCTGGCGCTTTCTGGTTCAAAAAGCACTTTCACTTCAACAATTGCATTTTATTCTTACAATGAGCCCTATGAGGTATTCTTTCTCTTTAACCTATGAAACACCAAGGTTTCAAGAAGTGAAGTAACTCCAGAAGATTATGCAGCCAGTGAGTGGTGTCGTGCAGACTTGAACCCTGGTATAACTGTGTACAAATCTCTAGCTTTCTGCAGAGATCAGATTCCAGTGCCAGAGATGTGATGTAAATCAAGTATTTTCTTGGAAAGAAATAAAATTGGCTCTAAGTTCTCTTATCTACAATCCAATTATATTAAAAAGTGGCTTCATTATAAATCTGAGAACTGTACACTCAGGGGATGGTAGTCAGAAGACCCTCATTCATTCAATTGCCAGCAGTAGCATTACCTGTGTTTATTTTTTATTGATTCTTTCACAGACTTCAGACACATTTACACAGCATATTAATAAAGGTGCCTGACAGTAAGGATTACAGACTCAGCATATAAAACAAAAGCAAACAGAGTGGATATGTACTCGTAGAGATACACACACGTGTGCACACACACACATACACTCCTGGCATCTGAATGAAAAGACACTAACTCCTGACTTCTAAAGCCAGATATAATGGTTAATAAGTAAGATGCCATTTTCCTAGGAAGCATACTTTGAAATGGGAAGATGGGATGCTTTTCTAAGGTACGCAGAAGACTGTTTTTCAAAGTTTAAGATAGTTCTCTACATACGGTTCTCTTTAAAAAAAAAAAAAAAAACTATTATTGATAGCTTTTTTTTCTATAACAAATTGTGTCTGGCTCTGAACTAGGGGAAATTTACATATATCATGCCTACTCATTACAAAAATACTATAGGATTGGTATTTTCATCCACATTTAACAGAAGAATAGATTAAGGTTCAGAAAGGTTAAAATTACAAGCCCAAGATATTTCAGCTGTAACTAGGACTCCAGCCTAGACAGGTTGAACTCCAAAGCCCACTTCTTTTCTACTATATCATAATACTCCAATTTGATTTTATGGATGTGATCACCATCTTTTTCCATTTCTTGTCATAGGTGATTGGCTGGGATTAGAATTAGTAATGGCAAGGATACACGGTTACACCCCTTTTCTGTCATTTGATAGTAGAAGGAAGGGAAAAGTTCTTTTTCTTTGAGAAGGTAATCATTCAGATACCCCAAATGGAAACAAAGCATCATCTATACAATACAGTCTTGACATAGGAATAAACTTAAAAACCTATGAAGTAGAATTGAGAACCCAATAACCCCCATCTCATGCATTTATGGCCAACTGATTTTTAACAAGGATGCCAAGTCCATTTCATAGAAAAATAATAGTCTTTTCAATAAATTATGTTGTTACAATTGGAAAATAATGTATAAAACAATGAGTGAATCTAGGCTCCTACTTCATGCCATGTAAAAATATTAATTCAAAATAAATCACAGACCTAAAATTAAGAGTTGAAATTATAAACCTATTACAAGAAAACATAAGGGCAAATCTTCACAAGTTTGGACTTGGCAATAAATTCTGAGGTTTGACACTAAAAGCACTAGCAACAAAAGAAAAAATAAATAAATGTTCTTCCTAAAAATAAAAACATGTGTATCAGAGGACATTATCAAGAAAGTGAAAAGACAACCTATAGACTCGGAGAAAATACTTGCAAATCATATATCTGATAAGGTTTACTATCTAGAATAAATAAAGCAAACTTAAACTCATCAACAATAAAGCAAACATCCCGATCAAATAAAGGGCAAATTACTTGAATAGACATATCTCTAAAGAAGATATACAAATGGCTAACGAGCATATGAAAAGGTGTTCAACATCATTGGTCATTAAGAAAATGCAAATCAAAATCACAATGACATGTTATTTCACACTCACCAGGATGGCTGTAACAAAAAAAAAAAAAAAGAAGAAAAATAACATGTGTTGGTGAGGATGTGGAAAAATAAAAACCTACATGCATTTCTCATGGGAATGTTAAATAGTACAGCCACTGTGGAAAACAGTTTGATGGTTCTTTAAAAGGTTAAACAGAGAATTTCAATATGACCTAGCAGTTCCAGTCCCAGGTATATACCTCAAAGAATCAAAACTGGGTACCTAATATTTATTTCCAAGTCTTCATAGCAGCACTATTTTCAAGAGTCAAAAAGTAGAAAAAGACCAAATGTACATCAACAGAAGAGTAGATAAGCCAATTATGGTATACAAACACAGTGTAATATTATTCAATCATCAAAAGGAATTCAGTACTGATACATGCTACAACTTTCATGAATCTTGAAATATTATGCTAAGTAAAAGAAGCCAGACATAAAAGATCACATATTTTATTATTCTTTTCATGGAAACTAACAAGAATAGGCAATTCCTTACAGCTAGAACAGAATTAGTAGGTTCCGGGGGATGAGAGTAGGAGAAAATAAAGAGTGATTGCTATTGAGTAGAGGGTAAGGGTATTCTGAGGTGATGGAAATCTTTTGAAACTGGAGACAGGTAGTGGTTTCACAAAACTGTGAACGTATGTACTAAATGCCACTGAATTGTATGCTTTGAAAGGGGTAATAGTACGTTATGTGAATTTCACTTTAATTTTTTTTTTTTTCAGTTTACCACTCTGAGCTCAGTCACGACCTCAAACACCTCTGCTACATTTTTCCCGACATAAGCTTGAGTAGGCTTTGATCTCCATGTTTACTGCATATTTCCTGTCTGAATTTTATGAGTTCCCTTGTTCGCTACCATAGCTAGTTCTCAAGAAGATCAAACACCCCACTCCATTTAGGTACTGCATATTTAAATAATATTACAAATCTTTACCTAACAAAATGTCCTTATATCCTCAGTCTTTTAATCTGACATTTCTTTTCTAAATTTTGAACTCTGCTCCTTAAATATCAAGAGAAAAACTTTGATAATCAAATCTCTTTTGATTTCTTCAGAGCCCTGGGAAAATGACCATCCTCAAAAAGAAAAATATTAATATCAAATTGATTTTGTCAGCATTTAAACTGCACCACAGAAAAACTATGACATTTCATTTTGACTAGACCAAAACTTTTTGCAATTATAAAATAAAAGGTTCAGTGAAGAAAATTGAAAAAGTTTAGAAATATTCTTCATATTAGCAAACAGCAGCATTACACCATTGTTAACACATTGGCATTAATAAAGCTAAGGGTTACACAATTTTCATGGCCTTGGAATCCTAATAAATCTTTAAAATTCAGGCTATGTCATCTTTAACATATGAGATGATGTGTGTAAACGTGTTTTATGAAAATACAGTAATTTCCCCTTGTCTTCTGTTTTGCTTCTGTGGGTTCAGTTTCTTGTGACCAACCATGGTCCAAATATATTAAGATATTTTGAGAGAGAGAGACTAGATTCACAAAGCTTTTATTACAGCATATCATTATAAGTATTCTATTCTGTTATTTTTGTTGTCAATCTCTTACAATACCTAATTTATAAACTAAATTTTAACATAGGCATGTGTCTATAGAAAAAAAAAATAGTGTATATAGAGTTTGGTATTATCTGTGGTTTCAGGCATCCACTGGAGGTCTTGGAACATATCCCCTGCCAGTAAGAGGGGGCTATTATACCTCCTCAAACCACTAAAGTATAAAATATTATTTACATGCTCTCTGTAAAAACTGATGGTGAAAAAAGAAACAAAATTAAAGCTTCTGGATTATGTAATAGCATTTTTAACAAGGATATTCATTTATCCAACATTTATTGGATTTGTTATTGGAAAGGGCCATAATAAGCACCATGGATGAAGAGATAAATAAGGAAGTCTTTGACCTCAAAATGTTTTCAGTATGATAAGTGCCACAACTTAAAGACCAGATGGAGTCAGAGGGCTGATGGAATATGATGCATATGAGGGAAAGGAGTGGCAGATCAAAGAATGCTTCCCCAGAAAAGCAGTTTTATTCAAAGCATCACCTCAGGCCTGAGGATAGGTATTGGTTAGGCAAGTCAACAAAAATTGAACTAAACCTCTGGCTGAGAGTGAACCAAGTAAAGGCATTAAGTCAAGACATATATTGTATGGGGAAAAAATGCAAGTATTTCAACAGAACAAAGAATACTAAGTAAGTATCAAATCATGAAGGAGATCAGGTGCCTTGATAAGGAATATGTCCTTCATCTTGAAGACCTTTACAAAGAAGCAAATGTTTTAAACATGTGAGACCTTATAATATTTACTGTTAGGTATATAACCTGATTACAGTGTGACACTGTAGATTGGAAAGACCAGTTTCCAGTAATATTGGAGACTAGACAGTAGACTAGATGTGCAATAGAAACCCATCTAGTACACAAATTTAAGTTACACTCTTTACAATGACTGTTGACATTTAAATTGCATTTTTAATAATTATGTGAACTGTAAATAAAAGGGAAACTAAGGCCCAAAGCATCAAAAGATCATAATGCATTAATATAGATGAGATCTGTGGCCTTTGTTCTCTCGGGGGTTTGGAACATCTTATCCTGAGTACTTAAGAGCTTGAGTATTAACTGGCTAGCCACACATACTATCAGAAACAACAGAAAAAGTTGGTGCCCAATCAATGTAGAAGATTGGACTAGTAACCCTCAATGAAACAAAAATTCCCAGAATAGAGACATTATCAGATGATAAGCTAAAAGATCACAGTTAAAAATTCAGGAAAGTTTCTCTTCAGTTTTACTTTTTGGATAGAGAGGAGAAAAATCTCCCCTATAATTCCCAACCAGCAATAATTGAATTTTTTAACTTGAACTCATACAACTTGTGGGATGCCTCTTCTCTCAAAAGGTTAAAAGTATAATTTTAAAATCACTCTCATTGGTCATACAATTAAAACCAAATGAAAGGAAAGGCAAATCCCCTATGACATAATGCACTTTATAAATAGGCTCAAGGAATTCCCACAGATGAAATTCCCAGGAAATTTTCTAATGGTGAATGAAAATCAAAAACACCAAGGAAATAAATAATTATGAAACGGATTCTACATAAACTGAATAATAAATTATATAATATACTGAAGAATCAAAGTCACAAAAATCTAAAAATAAGTGAATTATTAAACACAATATATAAAATATGTTTCAAGAGGTAAAAGAAACTAAAGTATCACAAAAGAAATAAAAGACTATCAAACATGACCCCAACAAACTTGAAAAAACACTAAATAGAAACCCTGGAAATAACAAATTATATTAATTGAAATTTACTAAACAATAGACAAGTTAACCAGCTAAAGATAGAAATCATAAATAATAGATCACAAAAAATAAAGATTTCAATACAAAAAGGGAGCAAGATGGTATATATGAAAGAGACATTAAGATACATGGAGGAAAAATGAGAATACCCAATATATCTAATCAGAGTTCTAGAAAGAAAAGACTAGAAAAGATAAAACAAGAACCATATTAGAAAGAGATATTGGTTGAGTCTTTTGCATCTGCCTATAATGAAAACGCATCTATCAGACCAATCCTTCTGCCCAGAAGAACTATAGTATCACATATATTAGTCCATTCTCACACTGCTATTAAGAACTACCTGAGACTGGTAATTTACGAAGAAAAGAGGTTTAATTCACTCACAGTTCTGCAACCTTAACAGGAAGCATGACTGGGAGGCCTTAGGAAACTTGCAATCATGGTGAAAGGCAAAGAGGAAGCAAGCACATCTTACCATGATGGAGCAGGAGAGAGACAGAGAGCAAAGGCGGAAGTGCCAAACACTTTCAAACAACCAGATCCCCTGAGAACTCACTCACTTTCAGGAGAACAGTAAGGTGGAAGTCTGCCCCCATGATTCAATCATCTCCCACCTGGCCCTTCCTTCCACCTGTGGGGATTACAATTTGAGATGAGATTTGCCTGGGGACACAGAGCCAAACCATGTCATCTGATAAACAAAACAAGAAGCTGTTTAAAACCATCAGCAAGCAACAAAGGCAGCTAGGACATTAAGTGCCAAGGTCCTAGAAAGAAGAAAATTTTTGTTAAAAGTGAGCTTGACATATTTAAGCTGATTTTTCCTCTTAAGACATTTGCTGACTTGTAAGTATCTACAGGTTAAGAATAGGCTGTGGCTCCGCCGGGAGCGGTGCCTCACGCCTGTCATCCCAGCAAGTTGGGAGGGCGAGGCGGATGGATCACGAGGTCAGGATATTGAGACCATCCCGGCTAACATGGTGAAACCCCGTCTCTACTAAAAATACAAAAAATTAGCCAGGCATAGTGTAGTCCCAGGTAATAGTCCCAGCTACTCAGGAGGCTGAGGCAGGAGAATGGCGTGAACCCGGGAGGCGGAGCTTGCAGTGAGCCAAGATTGCACCACTGCACTCCAGGCTCGGAGACAGAGGGAGACTCTGTCTCAAAAAAAAAAAAAAAAAAAAAGAATAGGCTGTGGCTCAAATCAGAGAAGATGAAGTACCTAGGCTAGATTCACCCTTCCTGTTAAAATTAACAGACAAAATAAAAGAAAAAATGGTTTCCAAGACAATAAATATTAGAAGGTAAAGAACAGTAACCCCTGAGATACGTGAAACAAATGAGGTGACATCTACAATTAATCTACAATTACCGCAGCTTACTGCATTGAGAGAATTTCCAGACTGTAGCCAAGGAAGGGATAATCCTAAATGAGTTTATAAACTGTTACCAATTTGATAGCATAGAAACATTATTTTAATTTTGATTTTTTTATCATGAGTGAAATTAAACATCTTTTTTATATTTAAGAACCATTTTAATATCTTCTTCATTAATTGTCTATTCATGTCTTCTGCCAGGTTTCTATAAGGTCTTTTTTTTCTCAATTTTTAAGAGTCCTGTATATATTAGGAATCACTTCCTTTTATAATACTTGAGATATATATTGTTAACACATTATTTTATTTTGTCATTTAACTTTAATTTGTCATACAACCCTTTTTTATTTGTATATAGTTAAATGCAGTCATTGTTTTTCCTGAATCTGAATTTTGAGGCATAGTTAGAAAGTCTTTACCTATACCAAGGTTATACAGGAATGTATTCCCATTTTCTTATATCACTTATATGGTTTTATTATTTTACATTACATCCCTTATCCATTTGGAGTTAATGCTTATGTAAACTGAATATAAGGTTTTTATTTTACTAGTTTTTTTCTCAATATCTATTGTCTATCCAATAGTCCCAGAAGCATTTATTTAAAAGTCCATCTTTGCCAAGTAATATGATATCTCACCTTCATCATAAACCAAATATCCATGTGACTTCTGTGTCCTTCTGTACTTCCCATTCTATTCCCCGGACATGTCCATTCATTTAGGTACCAGTTGCACATTGTTTTAACAAGGGGTTTACAGCATATTTTAATATTTGGCAGGGCTCTTCTAGTTTTTCTTTTTCAGTGTTTTTCAGCTATTCTTGCAATATTTATTCTTCAACACTAGCTTTCATATCAATTTTCCTAACTTCATAAAAATTTGCTATTTTTATTGGGATTGCTTTAAATCTATAAATTAATTTAGAGGGAACTGACATCTGCATTATAGTAACAGATTCTGTTTGAAAATAAAAACCATCTTTCCAGCTGAGGGAGGAGGATCATCTGAGCCCAGGAGTTCAAGACTAGCCTAGACAACACAGCAAGACCCTATCTCTACCAAAAAAAAATAAATAGAAAATTAGCTGGGCATGGTGGTATGCACCTGTAGCCTCAGCTACTAAAGAGACTGAAGCAGATGGATCACCTGAGGCCAGGAGTTCCAGACCAGTCTGGGCAACATAAGCCCTATCACTATTAAACAAACAAACAACAACAACAAAACTAATATTTCCATTTAAGTCTACTTTTGTATCTGTTAAGATGTTATAAAGATTTTCTCATGTAGGTTTGGCATACTCCTTGTTAAGTTTACCCCCATTACTCCATCTCCTTTGCTACTATTGTAAATAGAGTCTCTCTGCTATTATGTCCCCTACCTACTTATTGTTTGTAATGTAAGGTCATTGATTTCTACAGATTAATCCTATACTTGCTATCTTACTGAATTATTTTATTAAGTTTGATCATTGAGTCTCTAGTATTTCACAGGTATACTATTATATCATCTGCAAATAGAGACACTTTTAATTCTTATCCAATTATTACAACTCTAATAGGTTTCACTTCTCTAATTTCATTTGCTAATACCTTCAGTATAATGTTAAATATTAGTGAATGTAATATGCATCTTTGCCTGGATGACTTTGAGGTGAATATGCCTCTAGATACATAGATAGATAGATAGATAGATAGATAGATAGATAGATAGATAGATAGATAGATCTGTATGTATGTAGATCTATATATAGATATATTTGTTTTAAGAAAGTATTCATCAATTCTGTTTTTCTTCTTAGATCTATTAATATGATATATTGCACGATAGACACTCAAATATTAACCAAACTTGCACTCCTGTAATTAACCCTACTGAGTCATAATGTGTTTTATTTTCTTGTTGTGGTGTTGGATTCTGATGGCTAATATTTTATTTAGCATTTTTGCATTATGTTTATACATTACATGGATCAGTGATTTTATTTTTTGTACTGTCTTCACTATATTTAGGTATTAATGTTATCTTTGATTTATAAAAACAATTTGATCATTTTCCTTGATTTCCTATGCTCTAAAACGATCTATGTAGTATTAGGACTACCTGGACTTTAAATATTTTGTAAACTTCCCTTGTGAGGTTGTTTCTTGATCACAGAGTTGTTTCTTGATATGTTTTATATGAGAATGGTTTATTTAAACTTTCTATTTCTAATAGGTTCAATAAATTAAGACAGAGTATTTCTCTAGGAAATCATTTATTTCATCTATGTCTTCAAATATAGTTGCATAAATGTCAACAGCATAGTCTTTTGATTATTTTAAAATTTCTTCTGTTCCTATGACTACTTACTTCTTCCTTGTCATTGTCTTGTATTGCATATATGGGATTTCTCCCATTTTGGGAAATTAAATAAGTTAACTAGCAACTTGCCTATTTTGTTAATTTTTCCTGAAAAGTCAAGATTTGATTTATTAATTAAAGTGACTTTCATATTTCTACATTGTTAATTTCTGCTTTTATCTTTATTATTTTCTGTCTTAACCTTTCATTTATTATTCCGTGTATAGCTTCTTGAGTTGGGAACTTAATACGTTTATTTTCTTTCTTTAATTTTAATAAGTATTCAAACCTATAGTATTTTTCTAAGTGTTGTTGATAGAAGTAATTTTCAATATTTAGGTGAAAAGGTATTTTTATTTTGTTATTGAATTTTAGTTTATTCATTATGACCAGTGAGTGTTATTATGTTTACAAAACTTTCTGATACTCTCTTTGTGACTTAATCCAGAACTGATTTTGTAAATGTCCAATGTGCACTTGAGGAGAAACTGGATTCTCTGGTATCAACGTCAGCATCAGTGTCAGTAGATATACTTCCTTAAGATTTAACTTATTTATTACTTTGTTTAGGTCATATGTATGTTACTTAGATTTTTGTTTCTTGATCTGCCTGGTACTTAGATTTGGTGTCTTAAAGTTTGCCTTAATTAGTTTGTTTCTAGCTGTGTCTAATTACACTCTTGTTTTTAAAACGTAGATTCTTTGTGATTCTGTGCATAAATATCCATAACAGTTATGTCTTCATTATGATTTTTGGTTATCAGAATTTATAACTATCCTTAATTTTAATGTTTAATGCTTTTCTTCTCTTGAAATTTACTTTATTGACATCAACATTGCAATCTGCTGGGCCTTTTTTTATTGCTTGCATTTGTCTGGAAATCTTTGCTCCTTCCTTTATAACATTCTTTATAAATAATTTTATTTTAGCTTTGTCTCTTGTATGAAGCATATAGTTGGATCTGCTTTACAGGTCAAATTTAAATCTCTTGATAGCTGATTAAACCTATTAACATTTATTGATATGAGTGATCAATTTTAGTGTTACAAATATTATGTGTACTATGTGTAGTTTCTATGATTTTTTATATGTATCATGTGTTTCTCTTATTTTTGTTTCTTCTAGAATTTAGAAATATTTATATTTTATACTTACATAACTGTTAAATATTTGTGGAGTTCTCTTTCTTGTTTAATCTTTACTATCTGGTTTGTTAGTTCATTTTTAGTGGTACTCTTTGATTTCCATTAAACTGCTTACACACCAATCAATAAGCTTCTTGATTCTATATATTGCTTATATTATAATCAATGAGCTTCTTGATTGTACATATTGCTTATATAATAATCAATGAGCTTATTCTACTTATTCCTTACCTCTTTCTTTTCTTCTATTAGCTACATTATTTTTCCTTTCTAAAAGCATATTTACATGTGACATATTGACATACTTCAACCTCATCCTCACCTTTCTTAATCTTACTTGTATTTAAAACTAAGTCATTTCTTTTGTTGGAATTTTCTTTTATTTGGTTTTTGGTTGGATGAAGTTTATTCTCTCAAAGTTTGCCCAAAGGAAAATCAAGAATACAATATGCCTCAAGTTATTACATGTTTAAAACTATTTTTGTATAGCTTAAGAGACAACTTAAATGGATATAAAATCTTTGGCTCATACTTTCTTTTTTGACTTTCCTTGAAAATGATATTCCTTTGATACTTTGATTTATATTTTGCTTTTCCTGAGGCCACGAGTATTTTTCTTTATATTTATAACTAATCGTTTTACTAAAATATGTATCAGGGTTAATAATTTGGGGATAATTTTACCAAGTACCTGGTAGTTCTTTATTTTTTTCTTTTTTCTTTTTTAGATGGAGTTTCACTCTTATTGCCCAGGCTAGACAATGGTGCCATCTCAGCTCACTGGAACCTCTGCCTCCCAGGGTTCAAGACAGTCTCCTGCCTCAGCCTCCCAAGTAGCTGGGAATACAGGCACCTGCCACCACACCCAGCTAATTTTTGTGTCTTTAGTAGAGATGGGTTTCACCATGTTGGCCTGGCTGGTTTCGAACTCCTGACCTCAAGTGATCTGCCCATGTTGGCCTCCCAAAGTGTGGGATTACAGGCATGAACCACTCCACCCAGCCACTTCCTTGTAATACATAGACATAGATCTCATTTCACTTCAGAAAACGTTTCTTGTATTAGAGTTGTAAATATTATTTATTTGTCAGTGTTGAATTTTCCATCTTCAGGGAGTCCAGTTATAATTATGTTGGTTCCTCCTTGCCTGTGTTAATTTAAAAAACTTTATCTCTAACCCTTTTTACTTTTTCATTATCATTTTCTGAATTTCTTTAGAGTATCTTAGTTTCTATTTACATCTATTCTATTCTTGATTTGCAAGATTGGTCTTGTAAATCAGTCTTCATTTCTGATATGATTTAAACTCTTTTTATTTTTTCCTGAAATCAATCCATTCTCAATTCATTTCTTTTTGTTGCTTGTGTTCATTTTTGTACATAGATTTTGAATATCTGATACAAGATCTTTCTTCATATGTTCGTTTAAGGATGTATGCTTCAGTATGGAACTATGCATTACAATTTTCTTCTCCCTTCTGGTTGATCCAGAGTGGAGGAATGGCATTTTCTTCACCTGAAAAACTTATATTTAAATGTTGTATTTGCTTTTTCTTATGCTGTTGCTATGGTTTGAATGCTTGTCTCCTCCAAAACTCATGTTGAAATTTAACCCCCAATGTGGCAGTATGTAGAGGTGGAACCTTTAAAAGGAAATTGGGTCATGAGGGTCCTCATGAATGAATTAATGCATTAATGGGTTATCACAGAAGTGGGAATAGAGGCTTTATAAGAAGAGGAAGAGAGAATTGAGTAAGCACGCCCAGCCCTCTCACCACGTGATGTCTTGTGCCGCCTAAGGACTCTACAGAGTTCCCACCGGCAAGAAGGCCCTCGCCAGATGTGGCTACTAAACCATGAGCATCTCCCCTCCAAAACTGTAAGAAATAAATTCCTTTCAAAAAATACCCAGTGTCAGGTATTCTGTTATAAACAACAGAAACTGACTAAGATAACTGTATATGTAAGATTGGTTGTACTTCTGACTTTCTGTGAGCAGGCTGACAGTTGGGTAGTTTTTAAAATACCTAGTTTAAGACCACTTTTCTGTCAGTGTTACAACATGTAGTTTCTTTAATAGATGGTTGTTTCAGCAGGGAAGAAGGAATGAAGTGTTATGGCCTCCAGATGTTTGAATTTTTATTTTGTCTTGCAGGATCATCCATTTCTCTCTTACTCTTTTTCTCTTTAGGATGCAGTTTTCAGAGGAAGACTTTTCTCTCCTTTTTACTCTCCTTTTCTCGAAGTGTTGCCTTTCTAAGATTGCCTCCTAGAGGCCTCCCTCATTTTCAAGTAACTTTCTTATAGTCAGTGCTCAAATTTACTGGAAACTTTTTTCAGCATCTCCTCTCATAAATTGAATTCTTCTTCCTACAGTTAATTTTAGTTCAATTATAGGTCTTTTATTTCCCTCTTCTTTCTTCAACACTTTTTCTCAACCCACCTTACAAAGGCTTATATTGGATATGTAAGAAGTACCTCTAGTAAAAATTAATATTTACTTTTTCTACTGTATACAATTTTGAAGTTTGTAATTTCTCTAACTTACAATTATATTCAATGTATGAGATTTACGTGGTTACATTTGTTTTCCTGCTTTAGAGTTCAGCTCACTATGGTTCCCAAGCCAAATCTGGCACGTTATCTGCCTAAAATAAAGTTTTATTGGAACATAGACATACTAATTTGTTTATCAATTATTATGGCTGCTTTCACACTACAACAGCAGAGTACATTAGTTGTGATAAAGATGCTATGGCCCAAAATCCTCAATTACTTATCCTTTACAGAAAAACAATTTACTAACCTCTGCTTTACTTGATGTTTATTTTTGGAAGATGTGTTAGAAGATGTTCAAATTTAGGTGCATGATGTTGACTTGACGATGTATATATCCTCATAGAGAAGTTAATTTTAAGAATTTAACATTATTAAAATATAAGCCCTTAAGAATTTTACAATAGATATGCCAAAACAAAGCAATACTACATTTTTCTGGCAGTAGATGATATAAGTAATATTTCTAAATACCTACTGTGAGATAGGCAGTTGGAAATTTGAATGTATTATAATGTTTCCTACAAAAATTCAAGTAAATATTCATTATTATTTCTCTTTCCACAGATGAGGACAATGGTGCCCAGAAAGTTTGCTTACTTTGTTCAAGAACTTTTTATTGATAAATAGAAGAGTTGATATTCCAACTAAGGCCTCTCCGGTTTCAAGTTATGTATTCTGCCAGGACTCGTCTGCTAATTCATGAATGTGAATTAGGCAAATTACGCAACTGGTTCAGGTAAGTCTTAAGAATGCCAGATGCCCTTTAAGAATATCACATTTTTTCCTTCTGTTTGAACTTGTATTATCCCTGATTAATTTGAACCATTTAATTCCACACTACACACTCCCAACCCCTTTCTTTATTCCTGTGCCTAACTTTCATGAAGGATAACTGTGTCTACATGAAGGAACACCAAGCCAAGTATTTTCAAAATATGCAATATAATAAACACATCAGGAAAATTGTATTAATACCTTGGGGACCAACCCATCCTTCTAACCAGAGAACTATCAAATGTAGCTTCTGCTTTAGTCTAAGTGTAAGACTCTGAAAGCCGGAATAATTAAAGATTTGAAGTTTTCTTTTTGTGTCCCGCATCACCAAGCCTCACAAATCAACAAGAGTAAAAATAGTACATACATGCAGACAGACACACATACATACACACACATACACATACACACATTACTGACTTGTAGAGCAAAGCATGGCTGCCCCTGTTCAGAGCTTCTGGAATTGAGAAAGTAGAATGCTTAGACTGTGCCTCCACAAGAAAGTAATCTGAAGCAAAATATACATGCAGAGCACCCTGAGGAGCTCTTCAGCGTTCTTTATAATATACACTTTCCATGTGAAAACCATCAGTCCTTCACTTCACCTCAACTTAAGGAGGTGCTCCCCCAGGCTGTGCCTTTCATTACAACCAATAAACCACTGAGTCCATTCTTACTGCACAAAACAATTTCATATAGCAGAAAATTTGACAGAGAAAAAAAATCTAGTTTTTACACCAGTTGCCTACTACACATGCAAGGACTCTCTCTAAGCAGACAGGGTTCCTCTGGCTAAGAACTCCTATTTTTAAATGATGTTTTAGGAATTCAGAGGGTGTGCATAATATCCTGCTTCCTTGCTTCTTCCAAAATTATTTTTTCTATAGTAGTCATTGCACAGGCACTGTTTTCAGAAATTGCTACTCAGAATATGTTTTGGTTGAAGTGGAAAGGTTAAAGAGACCTTGCAGACCTGCAGTTTTAGGATGGCAATTTGTTCCTATAAATAAAGGCCATGACAACAAACTGAATATTTTCCATTTTTGAAAATTCTTTTTTATTCTAGTGCTCACAGGTGACTCAAACTCTCCAAAAAACCTGAAAGAAGATTGTTCACACACATACAGCCAAAAAGACAGAGAGAGAGACACTAAGTATTTGAGTAACATCTTTCTAAATTCTTTTTTTTATCATAAAGTACTTTTATTCTTTTTTATTATTATTATTATTATACTTTAAGTTCTAGGGTGCATGTGCATAATGTGCAGATTTGTTACATATGTATACTTGTGCCATGTTGCTGTGCTGCACCCATCAACTCGTCAGCACCCATCAACTCGTCATTTACATCAGGTATAACTCCCAATGCAATCCCTCCCCCCTCCTCCCTCCCCATGATAGGCCCCGGTGGCCCCGGTGGACTCCCCTTCCCGAGTCCAAGTGATCTCATTGTTCAGTTCCCACCTATGAGTGAGAACATGTTGTGTTTGGTTTTCTGTTCTTGCAATAGTTTGCTGAGAATGATGGTTTCCAGCTGCATCCATGTCCCTACAAAGGACACAAACTCATCCTTTTTTGTGACTGCATAGTATTCCATGGTGTATATGTGCCACATTTTCTTAATCCAGTCTGTCACTGATGGACATTTGGGTTGATTCCAAGTCTTTGCTATTGTGAATAGTGCCACAATGAACATACATGTGCATGTGTCTTTATAGCAGGATGATATATAACCCTTTGGGTATATACCCAGTAATGGGATGGCTGGGTCATATGGTACTTCTAGTTCTAGATCCTTGAGGAATTGCCATACTGTTTTCCATAATGGTTGAACTAGTTTACAATCCCACCAACAGTGTAAAAGTGTTCCTATTTCTCCACATCCTCTCCAGCACCTGTTGTTTCCTGACTTTTACATTTAAGGTTAATATTGTTATGTGTGAATTTGATCCTGTCATTATGATATTAACCGGTTAGTTTGCTCGTTAGTTGATGCAGTTTCTTCCTAGCATAGATAGTCTTTACATTTTGGCATGTTTTTGCAATGGCTGGTACTGGTTTTTCCTTTCCATGTTTAGTGCTTCCTTCAGGGTCTCTTGTAAAGCAGGCCTGGTGGTGACAAAATCTCTAAGCATTTGCTTATCTATAAAGGATTTTATTTCTCCTTCACTTATGAAACTTAGTTTGGCTGGATATGAAATTCTGGGTTGAAAATTCTTTTCTTTAAGAATGTTGAATATTGGCCCCCACTCTCTTCTGCCGAGAGATCTGCTGTTAGTCTGATGGGCTTCCCTTTGTGGCTAACCCGACCTTTATCTCTGGTTGCCCTTAACAGTTTTTCCTTCATTTCAACTTTGGTGAATCTGACAATTATGTGTCTTGGAGTTGCTTTTCTCCAGGAGTATCTTTGTGGCATTCTCTGTATTTCCTGAATTTGAATGTTGACCTGCCTTACTAGGTTGGGGAAGTTCTCCTGGATGATATCCTGAAGAGTGTTTTCCAACTTGGTTCCATTTTCCCCCTCACTTTCAGTCACCCCAATCAGATGTAGATTTGGTCTTTTCACACAATCCCATACTTCTTGAAGGCTTTGTTCATTTTTTTTTCCTCTTTTTTCTTTAGACTTCTCTTCTTGCTTCATTTCATTCATTTGATCCTCAATCGCTGATACTCTTTCTTCCAGTTGATTGAGTCGGTTACTGAAGCTTGTACATTTGTCACGTATTTCTCGTGTCATGGTTTTCATCTCTGTCGTTCGTTTATGGCCTTCTCTGCATTGATTATTCTAGTTATCCATTCTTCCATTCTTTTTTCAAGATTTTTAGTTTCTTTGCGCTGGGTACGTAATTCCTCCTTTAGCTCTGAGAAGTTTGATGGACTGAAGCCTTCTTCTCTCAACTCGTCAAAGTCATTCTCTGTCCAGCTTTTATCCGTTGCTGGCGATGAGCTGCGTTCTTTGGACGGGGAGATGCGCTCTTATTTTTTGATTTTCCAGCATTTCTGCCCTGCTTTTTTCCCATCTTTGTGGTTTTATCTGCCTCTGGTCTTTGATGATGGTGACGTACTGATGGGGTTTTGGTGTGGGTGTCCTTCCTGTTTGTTAGTTTTCCTTCTAACAGTCAGGACCCTCAGCTGTAGGTCTGTTGGAGATTGCTTGAGGTCCACTTCAGATGCTGTTTGCCTGGGTATCAGCAGCACAGGCTGCAGAAGATAGAATATTGCTGAACAGCGAGTGTACCTGTCTGATTCTTGCTTTGCAAGCTTCGTCTCAGGGGTGTACCCTGCTGTGTGAGGTGTGGGGGTCGGTCTGCCCCTAGTGGGGGATGTCTCCCAGTTAGGCTACTCAGGGGTCAGGGACCCACGTGAGCAGGCAGTCTGTCCATTCTCAGATCTCAACCTCCGTGTTGGGAGATCCACTGCTGTCTTCAAAGCTGTCAGACAGGGTCGTTTGCATCTGCAAAGGTTTCTGCTGCTTTTTTGTTGTTGTTTAGCTGTGTCCTGTCCCCAGACGTGGAGTCTACAGAGACAGGCAGGCCTCCTTGAGCTGCTTGCTGTGGGCTCCACCCAGTTCGAGCTTCCCAACAGCTTTGCTTACCTACTTAAGCCTCAGCAATAGCAGGTGCCCCTCCCCCAGCTTCCCTGCTGCCTTGCAGTTAGATCGCAGACTGCTGTGCTAGCAATGAGGGAGGCTTCGTGGGTGTGGGACCTTCCCGGCCAGGTGTGGGATATAATCTCCTGGTGTGCCCTTTGCTAAGACCCTTGGTAAAGTGCAGTATTGGGGTTGGAGTTACCCGATTTTCCAGGTGTTGTGTGTCTCAGTTCCCCTGACTAGGGAAAGGGATTCCCTTCCCCCTTGCACTTCCCAGATGAGGCCATGCCTGGTCCTGCTTCAGCTCTCGCTGGTCGGGCTGTAGCAACTGACCAGCACCGATTGTCTGGCACTCCCTAGTGAGATGAACCCGGTACCTCAGTTGAAAACGCAATAATCACCCGTCTTCTGTGTCACTCGCGCTGGGAGCTGGAGACTGGAGCTATTCCTATTCGGCCATCTTGCTCTGCCCTCCAGTCCTAAATCCTTTTAACAATGACAACTACAATCCCAGTGAGCACATCATAATATTTTCTAAATTTATAATTTTGTTTATAGTGATTCAGGGAGTAATACAACATTTTCCAAAAGCAACACTGATGAGCTCAGATAAATATATTTGAGACAATATGTAACATCTCTATTGTTTTTACACCCAGTGGACACTGCTTTGAAACCATCTTTGGCAGGTTACTCTATATCACCAGTAAATAAAACAAAGGGCACTGTTTAAAATTGACACAGAGGTGGCTCATGGGAATTGTGGTATGCTTGAATAGCATATTGAAGTAAATAGTCCTTGTCCCTTTTCATAAGAAAGTCCCCAGGTGAAAGGTAAGTACTTTGAAAACTGATGAAAAACTCTCGAGCCTCTATTACTAAGTGACAACAAAAAATCTTAATACAAAATATTAAGCTGTCAGGTTTATAAGAAATGTAGCTCTCATAAGAATGTAACTTTCAATTAGAGGATGGTTTATGCACTCTGAGACTATGCTCAACTAAGAATGCTAAGTGGGAAGTATTGATCAGAGACAATCTATGGGAGAAGATGAGAGGAAGGCATAAAGTTAGCTGGTAAAGTTAGGAGTTACGTAGTAAATTCAGAAGGAGACATTCAGTTTAGACAAACTTTAGGGAATATAGAGTCAAATAAGGAGAGAAATCCAGCTGTACTTTTTAGTGGGTTGCATTTTTTTTTTTTAAACACGGGAGTGAGGGTAACTGTGCATGTAATGAATTTCCTACTAGATAGATACAAACATACTGATCAAAGCTGCACTGAACATATTCCTTTTTCAGATATTTGTGAAAGGAGAACCTCACCTAACGATAACAGGAATAAAATTTTTTTAAAATGCATGCAATTAAAATAAGTAAAAAGTGAGACAACCTGACAGGGACAAGTAGGTTCCAACCATGGGAAGATTTGGGAGTTTGTATCCCTGACAAAGGAATAGTCCATTTAAAAAAATGACTTATGTAAGAAAAAATCATTAATTGTAGCTTGTGTGTTTGAAGAAGCTTCCAGCTTCTGCTGACGTTTTATTTCTCCTGCTACTAGTCAGAAGTAGGGTTAATAATTCATATATTATATATCCATGTTGTCCCATCTAATCTATTTCTACTTTGCTGCTTGGAAAGTATCCCTAGACATGAGAAATGCAGGGCGGAGAAAAGACAGACATACATGTTACTGGTATTTTGACTAAGGTTCAAGGCAATATCTGTAGCCTGCTCCTAGGATTGCTTGCCTGGACTTACATTCATCCAGATTTGGGCCAAGACAGGAGGCAGAGAACAGAGTCAACAAAATGTTAGCAAAATATCATACACAGGTTCACAGGAGAGTCTATTATTTTTTACAAGTCCGACATGACTGCAAGTCCTGATTCTGCTATTTTTTTAAATTTTTTACTTAGGCATCTTTGTCAAATTACACTATATCTCTAGGCCTCAGTTCACTCATCTTTGTAATGAGGGTAATAATTATACCTCGTATACCTCATAAAAATATGTATATATAAAAACTACTCTTCCAAGTAGTTGTATGCATAAAAGAAAATGTATCTAAGTTTTCTATAAACTTGATACAAATTTTTCTTTTTATCATTACAAACTTTAGCATGTACTGCATATAGCCCTCATTATGTACTTGAGCATATGTTTTTAATTCCATAAATTCAGGAACCATATGTTACTCTTCCTTGTCAATGCATATAGTTCCTATGACATTTCTGAGGAAATCATAGAGAAAAAGAAGTTGAGGAAGTTTTTGATTGATATCTCCAATTTTTATTCAAAAGAAAATATGCTATAAAGAGAGAGATGCATACTTGCAATCATCAGTGAGTCAATAGAAGGAGTGAACCAAAGACAAGTAAAAGCATTGAAAATGGTGCTAAGGGCTCAGCTTGGGTTAGAGAGCATACATTTGCATGTAAATCAGCCTGGGAATTGAAGGTGAGAAAGGAAAAGGCAGGTCATTGAAGAGGCACTGCCTGAAGAAGATGTGTAAGTAGAAGTCCCTGAAAGAATCTCCAAGTGTCCCACATATTAGTCTGGTTTGGGCAAAAGCATGTGAGATTTACTTTTGTTCTCATGAAGGTGACAAAGAGAACTGGGTGACTGGAAGGGTCTCAAGAATATAATAAAGAATCAGGTTAGCATCAATGACTGTTGAAAGACAATGGATATAAGCAATAGATATGTTACAGAGTTCATTGCCTAACAAACAGGCTAAGTGACAAATAACCCAATGGATGCTATCAATGAACAAAAGATAGCCACAGACAAGGTCACCCTTAGAATTAGGACCTCAATTGTGTATCCGTGTGTAAATTCTTATCTCATGGAATGGCTGAGTTTATATGGAAGTAATTAGATTAAGTTAGTTTCCATTAGGCAGATTCTGGGTAGCAAATGAGTTTACTTATTAAAAGGAAAATACTTGCATGTTTGCTAAGTGAAGTGACTATGAAATTTGTTTTCACTTCACAAACATTAGTTTTAAAGTGAGATAGGCTAGATTGAAATCTCAGCTTTATTACGCTGTAGCTGTGTGACCTTAAGCATATAATGTAATACCTCGAATCCTGAATGTTGCCATGTGTAGAAAAATAACTTGTAAACTAGTGGAAAAAAAAATGAGACTCTGGGGGCCTGGACTGGGGGAGCCAGGTAAAAAAGGAAGCTAGCTCAGTTGCTCTGCTAAAGGAAAAAATGAGAATTCAGAAAGTAGAACAAAAGAATAAAGACAGAAAATGCAAATAAACATCAAGGCAGGAGGCAGAGGTCTTACTTTGAGACTTTTAGGACTGGGAAGAACTAACACTGAGTTTTAAATTGTGTTACCATAATGAAAATACTTCTATATTCTTAACACCTACAGTAAAGTCTTACATACACACAAATGCCTTTGTGTGAATAGTTTGTGTGATACTAAGTTCATCAACTCAGCAAACGCAAGATAGAAAAATGCAAGACAAATAGAATGACAAAAATAATCCTTAAAATCAACTCATTCAGTGGAAGTAGTTGGAAACCACAGAGAAGTATAAGAATATAAGCTTCTAGCAATAGGCAAAGATTCTAGAGAGGTTTGTATTAATACAACATATAAAATAAGGGGTTTATGAAATCATTTCTATAGCAATAACCCCATCTCCAATCTCTTAGTCATCTTTATTCTTCTTTGTGGTAAGAGTACACGCTTTGTGTTTTTTATTTGTGTATTGTCTATTCCTCACAAAAAAATGTAAGTGCCATGAAAATAGTTTTTCTTATTCATTATTGCGTCCTTGTAGATTACAAGCTCCTAGAACATAAGTATTGAATGACTGAATGGATGATTATATATGTAGATCTTAAGCTGTAAGAAGAAGTTGGCTAACCTCTGAATTACACATATAAATAATTATAAAACAAAAAGCCCACCAACACGGTCTGATAACCTGGGAGAATATGAGTTATAGGACTGTGAAAGGGAAAGAAAGACGGAAGAGGAGATGTACCATAGAAAAGCACCAATAGGAAGAGAGGATTGTGGGTTGGCAGCGGGGTAGATGGTTCTTCCATGGGGAATAAAACTCTTTTAGGGTAGTTCTATCAGTCAGCTATTATCACTATAACATTGCATACCAATTCATCTCAAAACACAGTTGCAAGCAACAATAAGCATTTATTACTTGCTCATGCATATCAGCAGGTGAGCTGATGTTCAACTGATCTAGACTAGACGGCTGAACAGAACTCCAGGCCATAGGTTCATTTCAGGAATGCTGAAGGTATTTCCCATTTTCCTGGGACCAGTAGGTCATCTGATTTACATTTTTTCCTTTTCTTAATTTTATTTTTTATTTATTTTTCTTTTTTTGATTCATATTTTTTTTAAAGGAGAAGACAAAAACTCAAAAAGTTAATTAGAATCATGAAATAGTCTTCCAGCCTACACTTAGCATCAGCACACTGTCTTTCTGTCAGCACTCCATTGGCCAAAGCAAATTACCTGGCCAGGCTCGGTATCAGCGAGGCAAGAAAGTTGAGGTTATGGAGGTTAAGGTAAGACAAGGGAAATGTAGTGAATATTTGCTGCATGATGATTTAAACTTCCATAGGACACTAGCTGATAATCACAAATCCAAAAATCTTTTTTTTATCATTATATTTTAAGTTCTAGGGTACATGTGCACAACATGCAGGTTTGTTACATATGTATACATGTGCCATGTTGGTGTGCTGCACCCATTAACTCTACATTTACATTAGGTATATCTCCTAATGCTATCCCTCCCTCTTCCCCCCACCCCACGACAGGCCGCCCTGTGTGATGTTCCCCATCCTGTGTCTAAGTGTTCTCATTGTTTCAAAATCTTAATTGACAAATCTCAGATTTGACACAGGTTTATTTCTTACATTACAGTTCATTGTAGATTAGTGATGCAGGACATTTCTCCGTAGTCATTCAGTGACCCAGGGTTTTCCATCTAATAACTGTTCCATTCTCTTTACTCCATCCTTCAAAAATGTACCATCCAGTAGAGTAGTCGTTATCCATATGTGACCGTTTAGCACTTGAAATGTACATGTAGTCTGGATTAAAATGTGCTTATAAGATAGACACTGAATTCTGAAGACTTGGTATTAAAAAATAGAATATGAGCTATCTTTTGAACAATTTTTATATTGGTTACATTTTAAAATAATATATTGTGTTAAATAAGTATATTATTGAAATTAATTTCATCTGTCTGTTTTCACAGTTTTTATTTCTTTACATTTATTTATTTATTTATTTATTTATTTATTTATTTATTTATATATTTATTTATTTTTGAGACAGAGTCTCCTTCTGTCTCCCAGAGTGGAGGGCAATGGTGCAATCTCGGCTCACTGCAACCTCCGCCTCCTGGGTTCAAGCAATTCTCCCACCTTAGCCTCCCAAGTAGCTGGGACAAGCCATGGTAGCTTCGTGCGAATTAAGTTTGATGCGCAACTTCACCAAGATAGAGGCAGTTTTGCAGGTAAAGGAAACAATAGTAAGAGAAAAGGCTCATGGATATGAATGGCGAGTAACTTATCCAAGTGTATCTAACTAGTATGCAACAACTCCAGGGCAGCTCCTCTACAAAGTCTACGCTCTAACCCCATAAACAACCTTGGGGCCATTTTAGGGCGTCAGTAAAACATGTAGAATCAAAGAGCCCTGTATTAATTATTGTTCTCCAAAGAAACAGGACCAAAAGGGGATATGTAGATATATGCAAAGACATTTGTTACAAGGAATTGGTTCATGTGATTACGAAGGCTGAGAAGTCCTGTGTGATCTGCCGTTTGCAAGATGGAGTCTCAGTAAAGCTTTGGTGTAGTACCAGACCAAGTCAGGGCAGGCAGTCATGTCAGTTGCTGTTGGAGTTTGAAGGCCCAAGAACCGAGAGCACAGCTGCCCAAGGGCAGGAGAAAATGGATGCCTTAGCTCAAGCAGAGGGAGCAAATTCCTCCTTCCTCCATGTTTTTGTACTGTTTAGGGCATCAAAAAAATGGATGATGTCCATCCACCCTGCTGAAGGTAGATCTTCTTTACTCAGTTTACGGATTTAAATGCTAACCTCTTCCAGAGACACCCTCGCAAATGCACCACAAATAATGTTTTACCAACTATCTCAGCATCCCTTAGCCCAGTCAAGCTGGCACGTAAAATTAACTATCAGAAGCCTTGAAGTTAGCTGGTGTGTCTTTTGACCTAATGATAATCTGGCTTTGCTTAGTTCCTTATCATTTACAATGCACTTTCCCTTTTAATTTTCACACTGGCCACTGAGCCTGCTTTTCTTAGGCACATATTACAGATGTGAAAACAGAACCACAAGTGATTACCCATGGTCACACAACCAGTGAATATTAACTGAAACCTAGACCCAGATCTTCATATGTTAAAACATTGATTCTTTATATTAAGCAACACTAAAAATTATGTCAACGTTAAATAATCCAGCAGATAAAAATTCAGGACTAATAGAGCTATGGATCCTATAATACCAAAATAGTTGTAAGTTTGAACACTATCAAAGACTCCTAATTTCTGCTTCTTTGTCTATCAATAAACGAGAAGCAAACAAGCAGAATTGTTGCTCATGTCAGAAGCATAGAAATTTACTATCTTGTAGAAATCCTTCTTGTAAGATAGAGGAAAGGCAGTGCCTTTATAACAGTGCTCTAAAGGTAGTTGAAGAAATAATTTTAAGTTGCATCAGGTATTACCAAAGAAGTTAAAAAATGATTAGTCATATCCATAACCTTTACAATAGAGAGCACTGAGGCCAGTTACCCGTTGTTTATCTACTGCTTATTTTTAGTATGTTCTAGTCATTTGGCTATGTAGTCAATATTTTTTAGCAAAAACCTAGCGTGAGTCCATTACATTGGGGATAGTGAGGGAATAAAATAATGAGTCATTGTCCTTGCATGAGAATCCTTTCTAATTCAGTGGAGGAGAGATAATATCTAAAGTATATAGACAGAAACAATAATTAGAGCAGATTGATTCCAATTATAGACTCATCAGAGCCGAATGGGGTTAACCTGGAACAATATCACCAAGAAATCAAAGCTTGACTTGGTAACATTTATTCATGCATCTCTCCTTTATAGGTTAATGAAGGCAGGTTTTTAGAGCTAATCTCTGGAATAATAAAAGACCCAGAGTTTCTGTCACTCACTAGCTCTCAGAAGTTGAACCTGTTACTCAGGCTTTCTATATATCAGTTTCTTCCTATGTAAAATAAGGATAATAACAGTACTGACATTTTTGGGTGAAGATTAAATGAGATAATGCAAGTAAAATGCTTAGCATAATGTCTGGCAAAATATAAGCCATTATCATTATTTATATAATATTTATTGGAGATTTCATAGGTACCAGCCACTCTCTGTATGGCAAGAATACAAAGATGAATCAAAGAACATTGGATTGCTAAATCCTCTGCCAATAATTTTACCAAGGTAATTTTTGAAGCAGAAATAACTTCTATATTCACGTTTCCATGACTTGTAAGCTAGTCATGAGTTCTACCAAATTCCTCAAGTGTTAAGAATAAGAATGATTCAATGTTGAGAGGGCAGGTGAAAGAATAGCCTTAAATTAGACAATTCCAAGGAGGATAATCATTCTTACTGTTCTTATTAAAAACAAAAAGCAGTCCCTCCTGCCACTCATAAAGAAATCTCTCATAACTAGTGGCTTATAGTACCTAGAAAATTACTGGTTTAGAGTTTAGACTGTTTAAGCAAGACTAGTCTTTGTGAAGATGTATTTGGGCATAGAATAGGAAACCATCTTGAACTAAAAAGTACAATTGTCTTAAGTGCTTCTCTGCTGCATGGTTCTTCATTATTGAAGCAGATGGGTATATGCAAAACTAAAAGATAATCCCCTAGTGGAAAACAAAACAAACCCCAAGTGTGATATATGCTAAGCCTGTATTTATATATTTTTGCCTATATGGATAATGTTCTTTGTTTTTGTTTATGTAGCAATATTGGAAAAGCATATGTAACACAATAAAACTAACATAACTCATAATAGATCTCAATACAGATATAAGGAAGTTTAAAGCCAGATGTATGTCAACGTAGGAAAACCAAACTAAGAAATTTTCCAACAGACATTTTTCTTATTCACTCTCTTAGATCTATCCCCAAACTACCAATCAGAACCTTTAGCTAAGAGGTCAATATTTTCAACAATACCCCCAGGAATCATTATAAATATACACAGACTAGTACTGGATCACAGGTGTTTATTGGATAAGCATAAAAATAATAAATAGCTAACCCTTATTACCCCATATTATCTACAAACACTTTCTCCACTTTCTACGGGTGTTAACTCATTTAATCCTTATAGCTGTCCTATGAACTGAGTTCTATTATTATCCACATTTTACGGTTGTGAGACAGGCACTGAAAGAATGTGACTTGCCAAAGCCCATGAAATAGACTTCAGTTCCTCATTTGGAGGTAATAATGATCACAAACATACCAACAGTGCTTCACTGTTTACAATGTGATCTTAATTATCGTTTTTCTATCTGAACTCTTAAAACACCATTGAAGTTAGTAGCAAAGTTATAAGCATGTTATATAAATGAAGTCACTTCAGAAGTCTCACAACTGAGCTCAAACCAGGCCTTCTGACCCTGTTCTTATTTCTTTTCATTCTGGTTTCAAAAATTCCTTTCAACTCTATTGTTCCAGAAACTTGCGAAGTTACAGAATCCTTTTTGTATATATACATATATATGTGTATACATACACACACACACACACACACACATATATATATACATCTCAAACTCTTTTTGTGGGTATATTGCATATATTTTAGCTCGTTTAATTCTCATAATTCCATGGGTAAGTTCTATCTAGATGAGAAAACTAAAGAACTGAGAGGTAAATAATTGTTTCAAAACATAGTAGGATTAGGATTCAAACCCAAGTAACCTGACTCTAGCGACTATGCTCTTAACCATTACACTATGTGGTCTCACAGAAAAAAAAAAAAAAAATCCTAAATGGTATTTATTTAAAAAAAAAAAAAGTATAAGTTTAAAACAGCACTTATGACTTGAAATACCACTTGGAAGGTAAAGTTAGTAAATCAATCAATAAGTATTTATTGAACATTTTCCTTGGGTAGGCATTATGATAAGCACTGCTGTGAATATAAATATAATAAAATATTTTTATATTTTATGAAAAAATGTAAGCTATATCCCTCTTCTCAAAAGAAGTTCACTCTAGCTGTGGAAAATAGATTTCTGTATATATGTAAGTAATCTTCAACAAAATTTAAACAATCATGTTCATAACACAATAAATACTATAAAAATTGCTAAGATATGGAATATAAAACCCAACAAAAGGAATTATGTGGAGGGAAGTCCTTTTACAACTTAAACCAAAATAAAAATAAAAGTTGGTTCTTAAGGAAACTGCATCCATTTCATATACAAACATAAAGAGCACAATTTAGAGATAAATTTGCCCTAAATCTCATTAACCCTTTTTTAAAAAGTACATTACTTTGTATTTGAGATCTATATTTGAAGCAACAGAGAAAAAAATAAGAGGTAAAAAGTGCCTGACATCTTTTACATAGACCTAAATTCTTTCAAACATCTGATTGCTGAAGAGTTGTCTACAGAATTTAATGAGATGCGTAATTGCTACATAAGACCATTGCTGCATTATTTCTTGATGAGAACACACTTTATGTCTACAATATTGATGAGAATACAATGCAGTACAGAACACTAAAAGACTACGTGCAACCTTAGATATCATCTAGATAAAGATGTGTGTCCTTCCCTCTGAGTAAAAAGTATAGGCGTATATGCCTGCTCTTCCGGTATCCTTCTCTTGATAGAGTTTATAGTAGAGAATCATGGTAAGTACAAGGTCCATTAGTAACAAAAATAAAGGCAGGGTGGCAGTTAAACTGAACATCATTAGCAAACATCACACTAATTACTCATTTTGTTATTAGTGTTAACTGTGCTGACAGTTAATTATATTTGAATAAGAAAATGACAGTGCACACAGAAAAATTCAAACCACACTGAAACAAAATGAAAAGGAATCACACTTGGGCATGGAAATCCACTGTAAAGAAGAAAACTTCTGTGTTAGGAAGCAATCTGCCAGAGTCTTTTGCACCAAAGGAATTTTTTTCATGTAAGAAACATTCAGAAAACGTGTACTATTATGCTAAATGCATAGAAATGTGAAAAAAAGATACATAGTCCTCAATATTTAGGTTCACATTTATTTTAAAAACACACACACACAAAAGATAATTGTAATACATTGTGTTAAGCATTATAATAGAGATTGGTTCCTCATACGGAAACATGTGAAACTTAAGAGGAAACCTCTAATCCTCTGGAGAAATTAGAAAAGGCATAAATGAAGACATGACTGTGGGTAGCATATTGAAACTTGAGCAAAAAAATAAGCACATGGAAAGAAAGAAAGCAGGGAAAATGAAATCCTGGAATTACACCAGGCTTTTCTCCTATGAAAAAGAAAGTTTGTTTGCAAGGTAAGTGACCCAAACAGGTGAGGTTTCCTCTTTAATAAGAAAAAATTTCCTGTGAAGGGCTGATTAATCCTGGCTAACATGCTGAAACAGCTCTGTATTAGCAAAAATCTTGAACCTTTCCCTCAAAGATCTTCAGATTGGTCAAAACTCTAGTCCTTTTGAAAGCAGAAAGGATTAAAATGCTGTTGGTAAAATTCACAGACGAACTGATAAAATGAAAATAGGATTATAAAGTACAAATTATTTGCTAGAAATTATCTGCAGCAAGTATATTCAATGCTATTTTTATTGTGATGCAAGTCACAACCCCACTCTTACTGCAAGGACTTCTGTGTTTGGACTGGTCAGAATCTCATTTATTTTTTGGATAAATGACAGAATCGACAATCTTCAGGATGGTAGTTTTCCTAACAAAAAAATGCAGAGGTCTCTCTAAAGCAGAGACCTGCATTTTAATCAAATGACTCAGCCTGGGCAACATAGAGAGACCCTGTCTCTACAAAAAATAAGAATACAAATAAAAATAAATGAGCCAGGAGTGGTGGCATGCACTTGTGACCTCAGCTGCTCAAGAGGCTGAGGTGGGAGGATCACTTTAGCCCTCAGAGGTCAAGGCTGCAGTGAGCCGTGATTGCACCACTGCACTTCAGCCTGGGCGACAAAGCAAGACCCTGTCTCAAGAAAAAAAAAAAAAAAAATGACTCACCCTCTTCAAAAGCAAAGGAGTCGGACAAGTGACCCTAGAGGAGAACAAATATTGAGGAAAAGGATCCGACTGTAATTCTCTGAGGACAACCCCTCAGCTCCATGATATGCAAATCCCCTATGGGTACCTAGAATTCAGAGGGCATTCCTCCGTCAAATGTATACTAATGAGTCCTGCAAAGATTCTCAAACTCTGGGCATTAGTCCCTTGAGCAAATCT